>NC_059327.1:136847852-138085352 GCF_018350155.1 Leopardus geoffroyi | reverse complement strand
CCAGGTATTTGTGGGAAATATCTCAACCTAAATATTAACAAAACATCTTCTGTTTAAAATCAAGCAAAAGAAGTGTCTGCAGGCTGTATCTGGCAGGCAAGGCCACAAACTTCTCATCTTAGCTTTAACCCATTACTTCACAAAAGGAACTTCAGTTTCTCGAAGTCTGTAATTAGACTCATAAAAATTGCACATGTACGTTTTTAAATTGAGAAGGCACTACACCTTATTCTTAAGAATTCATTTCTTTCCTAGTTTCAACTGAACCATTTCCTTCTATTATCTCAGGTAATCCAACCTGGATTTCTTCCTCATGTTTATACTTTTATTTCTTCTAATCTGGTAAATTCCTCAAGGTAAGAACGTCTGTTACATCTTTGCGTACTCTGTACCTTCAATATATGAAAAAAATACAATCATCTAACCTTCAAAGTGTGCTAATGGAAGTATTTACAATATCCTGCTTTCAAAACAAATCACATAATCAGCCCAAACTTCAAAACAACTTTGAAAATATAATGTGACAATTATATTCACATTAATTTTGAAAAAAATTGGGTCAAAACATGATCACATACCTCACCAAAACCACCAAAGTACTCCCTTATTTTCTCTTCAGGTGTATCTGGAGAAAGGCCACCAACAAAAATTTTTTTAACAGGCTCTTTTGTTTTCATGGCTTTGGCCCTTTTAGGATCAATCACCTTCCCATTCAATTTATGTTCTTTCTGATCCATGACCTAGGAAATCGAAGTTTTTCATTTTAAGTATGTACCTTAATTTAAGTTCAGATTATTAACTTAATAATTATAGTTAAATAAATATAGCTAATGCCAGGTATATGTTGACTTGCTTATGATTAAAGAAGTCAAACTGTGGTGATGTGACATCAGCTAATATAGAACTGTTCAAACCTAAATGCCAGTTAAGAATGGGGAGGAGGGGCAACATTTAATTACTAGAAAACCAACTCTCCATTAACTGTCAGCAACATCAACGTGATTGCTATTTCCCCTTGGCCCAAGAAATTTCAAAATCTATACTTTTGTGAACTTGTCACAGATCATCCCTTTAATTAGGTGTCTTTAAGTCTCAGTATTCTTAAAGTTAATTTTTTCAATTTAGTAGAGCCTGGCATACAGAAGGTATTCAGTAAACAATTAAAGAGGACTCTTCATAAAATATATTGGTTAAGAACTATAGCTCTAGCTTCATATACTGCAAAAGGGGAAATCACAAATGGGCGAATTAGTGTTATCAAACTATCCACATCTTATATTATTAACTGATCAGAACACATAACACACTACCTTATCTACACTCTCCGACTCTTTAAATAGCACAAAGCCAAAACCCCTTGATCGCCCTGTGATAGGATCTAACTTCAGAGTGCAGTCTACAACTTCACCAAATTTGGAGAAGTAGTCCTTCAGATCTTTCTTTGTAGTGTCCCAGCTAAGGCCTCCTATAAACATTTTCCTGTAAAGACAAAAAGTAATATTAAAATGCTAAAAACAAATAAACTTTTCCACAACAGTAATACCTTTCCCAAACTGCACCTATTTATTGGGCAGTGTATTAAATAATGTCCTTCCTACATAATCATGTATCAAGAACACCCCATTCCGGTTGTTAGGTTTTGCTTATTACTGCTGCTATCTGCCTAATTACAAAAATAGTGAGCAAGCAGCCAATTCTTTTGACTTGCCAAAAAGATAAATGTAATCCCAAAGTAAAAATACTGTACATCTAAGTCTTCCTTAAATTACAGGTTAAGTATTGGTAAAAGCAAAACACAGAATTTTAGCTTCAAATTTCCCTTCCAATCATTAAACTTGTAAAAAGGCTACGTAGTCCCCACTGATCACAGCAACCAGCATATTTCTATGCTGAAGCTCCTTTCTATTTAACAGTAATTCTCTCTCATTAACAAAACTCTTAGCACATAAAATGGAAAATTCTAAGTCTCACAATTAGGTTTTAAGTTTTTGGATTGCTAAGAGTCTTTAATAAAGACAAAAATAACGTGAACAATTTAGTGAACGAGAATTACCCACTGAAGCACAATCCACTAATTAACTTATATGATTTATTTACAGTAGAACCTCAGTTAACCAGCAATAAAATATTTAAACCTTGAAGATGCTAAAAGTGACAGGTGGTAAGTGGAAACCACCAAAACACTTTAAGACCAAAAATACATACTCAAAAAAATTTTTCTCAGGTGAAGTATTATTTTTATTTCAGCAAAATGCCATAATGCTCAGACTTGGCAGCTCTGATTCCTTTGACATCTGTCCCCTTTGCCACCCCCTTGCCCGCCCCAAAGAGCTTACACATACCACCTACCCTTTAAAGAGACAGGACTGGAGATTTTTTAAGGGTAAACTGTCAGAATTTGTTATGTGAAGGCTAAAACTTTTAAGGGAATAAAATCATGCTTGCTCAACGATTTCTCATCTTTGTAATTGGGGTGAGGATAGGGAAGTGATACTAACTTTTGGCTCCAGGTAGAAATTAAAGCAGGAAACATCTCCATCTTGTGGGCATTTAGGACATTGCCACTAAAGCCAATTCCTGCAACAAGAGGCCAATTGTGTCCCTGGAAGGAGATCTTGTTCAGCTTCTCCCCTAAAGATGCCAGATTAACTGAGGTGTTACTGATCTTACTTTCTCACCATAGACTTGTTTTTAACTTCTTACAACAAAGTTTAACTTTCAGTGCACAAGAAGACTTTAAGTATATACTTTGTTTCCCATTTCAGATTAAGTTTTCAAACTAGTACATGTATTATAATGCGAAGCTGGGTCATTTATTTGCTTAACTTTTAGGACTTCCTTTAATAAAATCTTCATGCTTGAAGTAACCTTTATTAACCCTTTTTATAATCAAATGAACATAAGAAAACACCCATAATATACAGATAATTTTTAATTATTGCAAATTTCACGGGAAAAAAGTTTTCTCAATACATTTTCTTTCATTAAAATAATGCATCTTTTAAAATCCAATCCTTGTCACTTAAATTTATGCCTTAAACACTTTACTTTTAATTTTAACCTAAAGAACCAGAGCACTTCCTTCAGAGATGAAAGTTCATTAGCAACACTTATCCTTTCAAGGTAGGGACACTGATATATTTTTATAAATGAGAAATAACAAACTATAATGCAGTGACCTCTTGCTCAGGTATCAATGGCAATTCTAGAACAGAAACAACTTCAATTTGAAATTTAACTAATGAATTACCACCTTCTGGGATTAAAAAATTTTCCATCAATAATTTAACAATTTGAGATTATTTCAGCCTGAAGAGAATAAATAAATAACAAAAGCCTTTTTTAAAAAAACTAAAGTTGAGGGGTGCCTGGGTGGCTCAGACTCTCTCCCTCTGGCTCTGCCCCTGTCCCACTCATGCTCAAGTACTCTCTCTCATAATAAATGTTAAAAAAAATAAAATAAAATAAATAAAAAGCTAAAGTTGAAAGGCATGAATATTGTCTCATCTGTTCCTCTGATATTAAGACAGAACTAAGTTTGACTTTAATTTCCAAGGCAAAGTTTACATAAGTGTTCTTGATTTAAAACTGTTTAAGGGGCACCTGGGTGGCTCAGTTGGTTAAGCATCAGACTCTTGATTCCAGCTCAGGTCAAGATCTCATGGTGAGATCAACCCCCAAGTTGGGTTCTGTGGTGCTGGCACGGAGCCTGCTTGGGATTCTCGTTTTCTGTGCCTCCTCTGCTTGCATGCTTATGCATGCTCTCTCTCAAAATAAATAAACATACGTTAAAAAAACAAATTTAAAAAATTATAAAAAAAATAAAATTATTTAAGGGGTGCCTGAGTGACTCAGTTAAATGTCCAATTCTTGATTTCAGCTCAGGTCATGATCCCAGGTTCATGGGACAGAGCCCCAAGTCGGGCTTAGTGCAAAGCATGAAGCCTGTTTAAGATTCTATCTGTCTCTCTTCCAACTCATACTGAGGAAAAAAACAAAGAAAAAGAAAAATTATTAAAAAAACAGAAAATTACAAAAAAATAAATTATAACCCTATGAGACTGAGGCATGTTCCATTACTATTCACAAGCCCCAAATGTTTTTCACAGCATAGGAAGTCAGTTTTCTTAAATAGATAAGCATCCTAACCCATCAACTGGCCCAATAAAGAACTCTCTAAAGAAACTTCTCACCTTTAATACAATTGTTAGTTCGGGCTGTTCAATGTGTCTACCTTAAAGCTAAAAGGCCACTTGAAGATGTTGTTTTTCCTCAACAATCAAATCCCAAAATTTTTGGCCAACTATAATTTAAACATATTCCATAGGAGGATTATTTCCCCAAAAACTACAATGAAACACACAGTAAAACTTCAGCTATCCAGCACCTTTAGAGAATGAGCCAAATATTCCACCTTCTTTAAAACACTGCCTGCCTTCCAATTTCTACATTATTTGGGATGAGTATTTTTTCTACAACACACACTTCTGCCTTCTTAAATACAGTAATCATGATTTAACACTGTATGGGTCAGTCACCACTAATTCATATTAAGCTACTGTTAGCAGGCCCAAAGGCTCTTCTGAAATGAGAGAACAATTAATACACTAAGTGCATCTCATTTCATACTTCTTTTAACAAGTTCTATTATTCATTTTTGCCAGATTAATCACCTGTTGCTGTTAAATCCGCCCCCCACCACCACTTTGTAGGGTGGCTAGGTAGCCAGCACTTGAACTTTGCGAATTTTGTGTAAAGTAAAAAAAGAAAACAGTCTCTGAGCCTACGTGACTCTTCTTTGAGACAAATGCATTACCATTTTGGCAGCCCAAAGCACTTTTTTTTTCCCCTACTCTAACAAGGAAGGCTGCTGCACAACTGATAACCAGACAGGTAAATACACTACAATGAACACAAACTGTTCCAGATGCATTCCATGTTAAATATAGCACATTCATAGGCACACCAGAATAGTACAGTAAGAAAGAGCCTATTATCTTAATTTTGGATAAATGGGAATTATTTTAGCCTCTCAGAACATTAGCATTCTGACAAGCTCTCCCTCAAATTATGAGATGGCAGAAGATACAATTTAAATTCTCTTTTACTTTTCTGTATTTTGCTTAAAGCACACCTACTGTTAGTCCAGATTATCTCTGCTGCCTTGGTTCAAGACTAAGTTTCAGGTTACTGTCACTCCTACAGAGCTGTGCAAACACTTACAATGAGATAGACCGAACTTCAGAAAAATCCTAAACAGCCAAGTTAAAACGTCACAAGACTTGTTCAAATTGCAACAAAAATGGGCCCCTAATCCTACAAGTTTAAAATTTGATCCTTAGTTGTAAGTGAATTGACAATCCTAATTAAAACAGGCCTTCATCTACAGAATGTTAACTCATCGTTTAATTTTGTATTCCTATCTATAAATTACTGAGCACCCAAGAGGCAATACAGTATTCAATTTAAAACACCTACTCAATGAGGCACCTGGGTTACTCAATCAGTCAAGTGTCCAGCTCTCAATTTCGGCTCAGGTCATGATTTCATGGTTTGTAAGACTGAGCCAGGCTGAGCTCTGAGCTGGGCTCTGAGCTGACAGCAGACAGCCTGCTTGAGATTCTCTCTCCCTCTCCCTCATACTTTCTCTCTCAAAATTAACTTTAAATAATAAGTAAACAAGTAAATAAATATAAAAAAACACCAACTCAACAACTGAAAGCTTGCTTTTTACAGATATTGATATTACACCATATTATAATATTAAATAACAGACATAAAGTTATACAACTCAGTGCAGATGACTCTCCAAATGCTATGCAATGTCATTTAGGAATTTAAGATTGCTTAGCGGGACATCCTCTTCTAGAGTAAGTAAATGTAGAGGTAGTAAGCCAAACCCCCTGAGTTTATATACTACCCCCACCACTTACTAAATGTATGTATGACCCTCAGGAAAACAAATACCCATGATTGTTTCCACATCTGTAAATGAGAGGACTAAAAGTTTATTTCATGAATCTTCAATAAGGATAAAATGAACAAGTACAGGGGCACCTGGCTGGCTCAGTCCACACAGCATGCCAATCAATCTTGACCTCAGGGTTATGAGTTCAAGCTCCATGTCGCGTGTAGAGCTTACTTAAAAAGAAAAATAGCATTGGGGCACCTGGGTGGCTCAGTTGGTTAAACATCCAACTTTGGCTCAGGAATCTCAGTTTGTGAGTTTGAGCCCCACGTCAGGCTCTGTGCTGACAGCTCAGAGCCTGGAGCCTACTTTTGGATTCTGTGTCTCCCTCTCTCTCTCTGCTCTCCCCCACTCATGCTCTCTCTCAAAAATATAAACATTAAAACAAAACAAAACAAAAAAGCTACAAAAGGAAAAAATAGTATTAATAAAGGAGCAAGTACACTTCAAGGGCACAGAACGTAGTCTGAAACATCCCAAGTATTCAAATATAAAGTTGTTATTTAAAAGGGGCAGAGCACAATTTAAAGTAACTTAATAAAGCAATGTTTTCATTTACTCACAGGCTTAATTTTTTTTTAATCTGCATGAGCTATATGAAGTTGCCAACATTAACAGGAAAAGGCCAGAATGAGGTTTCATATAAATGGATCCTAAGATTATTTTCAATACTAAATACTTAAAGTAATCCAGAGATGTTTAAATATCCCATGTAAAAAATACAGACTAGAAATTAGATTGTGTAAAAAACTCAAAATGTAGTTAAAAAATCATCTTGAGGATTTGTCTGTACTCCACATAAACACCAAGTTTAGTAAGGAGTTAATTTCAAATTATAAAAGAGGTAATACATATGCAACAGGGCTGACAGAAATATTGATTGAATACTGTTTTTCACACCCCAAAAAACATTCTCTGTACTGAGATCACTAGGTTTAACACTCCAAAGTCAATAGTTACTTTATTTAAAGTCCTTCTTCTAAGAAGTTGAAACACCTTTTTCAAGGTAAAATGATAAACACCATTACACTCCCAATTTTGAAATAGGGTCAAAAAAAATATTCTGTAATTTTCAAACACTTCCTAACAACTCCTGTATGTGGTTTCATAACAAGTTCTGACAGTTTAAAAAACACAACAGAAATGTCAAGTACATAACATGACTGGCCAATCACTGTCACCTTTCAGAATATTACTCAAGTAAGCCACCAATTCTTATTTATATTTTCTAGTGTGTTATCATTAAAATTATTCATTTAAAATCCTAAAATGACAAAATATAATGAAATCCCACCAACATGAGTAAAATCAGTATTTTTCCTTAGAAAGTATACATTTAAAGTTAAGTAACTAGTTAGCTATAACAGGGGGCAGGGGTTACTTTTTACAACCAGATGACACCATATGGTAATCATTTTACAATCTGTATAAAAAATACCTTTGGAAACAGACTGACAAACTTTTAATAAGTCAGTAAAGATTAACTCCTCTAGCCTAGTATATAAAGTCTCAGTGCTACTTCATCCTTTAGAATGAACTTATATGACTAAAAAAGATAATTAAGTTGAAAACATAACTAATAAAATGACAGTTTTTAAATGTTCAACCCAAAAATCTCCCCTTTTTCCTTTCATTCCAAGGAAAGAATGACTTCCTGTAATTTTGCTTTTAAAATAATCTCTCGATCAGCTTTAAAAGGTAAACTCCCATCTACCTGAAGGTTAAGGAATGGGGTTTCCTTAACCTAGAGGTTAAAGTTCTGGTTAACTGAGATTACTACACATTCACAATTCTGTAGTTTTCCATTGGAAATCAATTTAGACATCAACACTGAACTCAGAAAATGATTTTTGCCTTTCTTGATGAAATTTTAAGACTCTTGCAATGCTTTAAAATCACATTACTTTTTAACAGTACAAAAGAAAAATTATACAAGATTGCTTCCATGACAATGCCTATTGGTTGCTTTTTGAGTAGATTTGCTAGTAATTTTTCATCTGTGTTTCTTACAAGACTAAAGGGGGAGAGGGAGAATTTCCTAGCTTGAACTGTGTGGTATTTCAAATCCAGATAAGCAGGAGTTTATAAGACATGACCAATACTTAACTATCACCTTGATTATTGGCCAAACACTACCAGTAATAAAGTCTCCCCACCCCCAAATAGTCTTGAATATCTAGCTCCAATATACAATTTAATACTCCAGAAACTAAAACATGCTTACCTTTACTCCACAGGAGTAAATCACTGGCAGTATCAACTATTAAGGCACCGGATAAACACACACAAGCTATGAAAGCAGGCTATGTGGTCAATCTTCCTGTGATGAGCATTGTTTCCAACACAGATCAGCAAACCAAGTAACAAACAGGTTATATTACCTGAAACCACACTGTTTGAAGTGAAGTAACAGAAAAAGATCCCACGCTTCCAGCATCCAGTTCAGTGCCCTATCTACTAAAATGTTGAAGCAGAACTAAAGTCAAATAAAACTTGGACTAACAGAGTTATATTTCATTCCATTTGTCAATCTGCACACACACTTGAAGTGCACAGCTTTGAGTGGAATAGGAAAAAAGTTATTATTCTACTCCTTTTAAAATGCTTTCAAGCATAACACATTATCACCTGAAGACTAAAACTAATTCTCCATATTGGCCATAAACCACAAATCCCAATAGTGGATTCAAAACTTTCTTATATTAGAGCAGCCTTACAGGGAACAGAAGAGCCAGACAATATTAAAAATACACAGTAAAGGGGCGCCTGGGTGGCTTAGTCGGTTGAGCGTCCACTCTTGACAGCCTAGTCATGAGCTCGCGGTTGCGAGATCGTGAGATGGGGGCCTGCTTGGGATTTTCTGCCCTTCCTCCACTTCACACACTCTTTCACTCACTCTCAAACAGAAAACAGTAAAAAAAAAAAAAAAAAAAAAAAAAAGTACACAGTAAATATACTTATAGAAGAGATCACATGATTTGAGGGAAAAACCCAGGCCTAAGGCCAAGTATTTATCTCAAAAGGCAGCACTGAAAATCCTCAATGATTTTCTCTAATTCCAAACCCTAAAGGTCAGTGGATTTTTAGTATTTTCCATATTAAAGATTTTGAAATGAAAAGAATTTAATACTCCTCCTTTATATGTTCACCATCTTGAGACTCAGGAGCATTAATTTCTGCAATTTTAACACTAGAAACTTATCAAAGGTCCCAAAGAACACTAAAATTCAGACCATCTACTCAGGGTCTCAACTTTTACAGTAAACCCAAATTGACTGAATTAAAGGCCAGTAAATTAGGTATGAGATTGCTGTAAAAGTGTTTTAGAAAGCAACGTTCAGAATGCCCCAAAAGCAATAGGGTATAGATAATAATCTCAAATATTTAAAACAAAAACATGTATGACCATTTCTTAAAAATCAGACAGCAGTCAACCGACAGTAAAATTCACAAAATTCCCAAACAAAAAAATCACACTTTAGTTTATATGCTAATGGTTATAGGACTAGATCTACTGCCCTGTTATTAGAAAAGTACTGCTGTATCTTGGCTGATAACCGAATGGAACTATTTTTGCTTTCTGTCCAGTCCAATGCGGGCAAGTCAATGTACCTACCTTATAAAACTGTCTGAAAGCTAACACAGTATTACAGTTTCCCACTGATCTTGAAACTTAAACTCTCCTCCAGTAGCTTACTATATGACGTGTATATTTTGACCAACACAAAATTTTGTTACCTACTCTAAAAGAACTGAAGCCCAGTAAAGAACATGAGCCCACACCAAAATGGGAAATTCCAGTGCAATTGCTTAAAAGTAAAAACTAGGAATGTTGAGTTGGAAAGATAAAAATAAGGTGAACTGAGAAAACCATTTTATTACAGAAATAATTACTCTAAAGGTCTTAAGTGTGGAAACATCCACAAGAAGTGTAACAGGCATGCCCTCCTAAGAACAACTGTTTATTCTTATACTCAACATTAAAAAAAAAAATCTTTGGGATATCTGGGTGGCTTAGTTAAGTGTATGACTCTTGAATTTGGCTCAGGTCATGGCCTCACTGTGGGATCAAGCCCCACGTGGGGCTCCACGCTGACAGGACAGAGCCTGCTCAGAGCCTGCTTGGGATTCTCTCTCCCCCTTTCTGCTCATCCCCCCACTCACGCTCTCTCAAAATTAAAACTTTAAAGAAACAAACTTCAAGTCCACAACAAACTTGTTTTTTAAATATTTTTAGGATTGAAATGTAATCACTTTATTCAAGTTAAAATTACAAAAACTAATGCAAACCAAATGTGTTTAAGAAACTAAATTCAGATGATTTTATATCTAGTAGAGCCAGTCTTATCCTCACTCCTGAGACTATTATGAAACTGCTGCACGATATCCCTCAAACTGGGAGACAGAAAGGAACAGAGAGTGGGCAAGTACACAAACCAAAAAGAAAAACAATAGTATCTGAAACAGGATGAGGCTGGCTGATCAGGCAGTAACTTTAAAAAGTCAAATACTAAACTCTAAAACAAAGACGTTATTTGTTAAATGTAAACTTGCTTAGAATGAAACTCTGTTAAATCCTACTTGCAGAAAATTAAAAGAGGTCATAATCTAAAACTTTCACTATCAATATTTAATTGTCCATTTTTCCTTAAGAGGTTGCTCAAAAAACTTGTAAAGTTACTTTATTGGGTAGCAGGGCAAGAGTAATTCTTACAAGAATCGTAACAATGATCTCTCAGACCTAAGTTTATGGTCCTTTCTAATCACTGAACTGCTTATGTCAGATTTAAAACATGTAATAGAGTAAAAAAGTCAAGAGTAACAGTTTAATCTTACTTAATTTGACACAATTAACAGTGAAAATGAACAATCACAGTGCCAAGTGGATTATTTTCATCAAAAGTATCTTATTTTGTATGTCAAACTAACCCCAGTCTTTTTACTTTTCCCTTTTGCCTATTTCAGTCTGCTTTATCTGCAATGTAAAACTGGACAGATTTCAGTAGATGAGAATATAGTAGTAAGTAAAGCTCATGTAAAATTTAAATGTTATCCCAATTGGATTCTTCAAATAGAATGTAGTTTGTACAGCTCTAAGTCAACTATCTACAAATTACGGGTCCTCTAAACTCCAGTGGTGGTGGATACAAACTCCTGGAAAACTCAAATATAATCAATCCTAAAAGCAGAAAGATGGACATTTAGGGGAAACGAGGGATAAAAAGAACAATAATCTACCAGCCTTCCAAGAAAAAGTCATGCAATTTCAGCTACATGTGAACCAACCAACTGTAATTAACATTCCAACCAAATCACACTGAAAATAAAAAATCTGGTAAGAGCTGAATGTAGTGAAAAGCCACATCAGCCCGCCTCTGATTAGTACATATCCAATCGTTATTCAAGTTCTACTTACAAATATGGCTGGAGATAATAAATAAATTTTTGCACAATACATACACACGCTACTTTAAAAATTGTTTCACTTTTCACATATCCAAAATATTTCAGTAGAACATGCAAGACATTTTAAACACACAAGATTTTGTATCAAGTAACCTTCCCATTTAACATTAAACTTAGACATCCAACAAAAATATCTGTCCTAAAAAAAGAAATCAAATTTAAAATTACTGTACTATATTTTCTTGTTCAAATATAAAAATATTACTAATTATATTAAGTTTTATTTAACCAAACCACATTTACATGCATTACCACAGACCAAAAACCATGTAATGGCATTAATTTTGCCCAAAGATCACACACGATGCCTAAAAAGGTTTTATATCCCAGGCACAAGATATCCTACTGTACTATGTCTAGAATTTCCTGGGGATCAATGGGCAACTAACCAATACACAGCCTCTGCATGTTATGACTACTGAAACCTTTATAATACAGAAATAAAATTTAAAAGTTTTACCATTCTTCCCGCTGTGCCGTCGCTGCTTCAGAGTGTCGTGGGGAGGAGTTTGAATGGCTAGGGAATTAACAACCGGTACAGCAACCAATCAAAATTCTAGTTTTAGTTTTTGACATTGTTAGGGCTAAAAACTTTAATTCATTTACACTTCAGTTCAACAGTAGGAAACTACAAAGGCAGCTGCTTTGTGATTTGAAAAATCAGGGCTAAAGCCTGCCCCAAACAGCACGTTATACAATTAATCATTTTGGTGCCTCTGTCCAAAGAACAGAATTCAGAAATAAAAACCAAAATGTTAAAGGTTTAAGTTTCCAAATATTTAACATAGTCCTTTCTTAAACCATATGCAATTCAAAATTAACTAAGAAAAGCTAGTTTCCCATCCCACCTCCATTCTCCCAAAGCCAGCACAATCAGCCTGACAAGTCTGCCTAGGCTGAGATTATTAAACTCGACATTCTAAGGTGCTTCTCTTTCCCACCCTCCAAATCTCGTGTTCTTTCCCAATAAAGGAAATCATGTTTTCGAATACTGGATCAAAACGACATCTTACTGCTTTTACTTTCCACACCGTTCTCCTTGTTATAGTGAAGGAAAAAAAAAAAAAAAAAAAACAGAATGACACACATAACCCATTACAAAAAGGAATGGAAGCGTTAACCCAAGAACAGCGGTCGGTAACGGGAGTAAGAAAACCTAACCAAGAACCCCGATTTAGTCCCTCCTGCTAACTCCTGTATTATGCTTCCGCTCCCAAATGCTGCACTCTAGTAGATCAAATGCAGCTTTAAATAGTATATACAACTTATTCCGAATGGAGGGAGGCAAGTCAGTACTTAAACCTGCAAAAAAAAAATCATGCCACAGCACAATAAAGAGTTCATTTTTATGAAAGAAGGCTGGTAGGCCTCCTTTAACAGTGGGTAAGAGAGCGGGAAGGAGAAATCAAGAGAGACCAAAAAAGGATCCTGGCCAAGGGGATGGGGTTAAAAAAAAAAAAAAATGGAAACTGCACATGAAAAGTAAGGTTACGATCAGAAAGAACAGTTAGGGAATCCAATAGCTGAGGGCGCGAAAAGGGTGCGCGGTTAGAATAACTCCGCGGGGTGGGGGAAGGGCAGCCAGCTAGCCGAGCTAGAAAGAGCTCCAGTCAAGTGCAGGCCCCGCCGGCAAGGAACTTAACCAAAGCCCATAAAGCAAAAGCCAACGTACCAACAAGCGATTCAGGGAATCTCACCAGGCCCAATATGTTCCGTAAGCTGAAAAGTAGGGCCTATGTACTCAAGCTGTAGTTCCATAACGTATTGTGGAAAATCGAAGAGACTGAAACCAAACTTATCCAAAATACTAAGAAAACATTCGGCCTGAAGCCGAGGCGGGAGGAGCTGAGTGGGCAGCTTACACGTTCCCCAAAGCATGCGCTTATAAACGAATCGTATCGTCTGGGGATGCTAAAGTGGACGCACCAAATAAACCTTAGATCCCGGCATAAAAGCTTCCGAGTCTACCTTTATGGTTGGGACTTTATAAAACAAGGAAGAAATGGGACAGTGGGGCAAGAAAAAAGGTACCCCTCGACAGGCGGGAAAAAATCCTGGCGGCTAAGTCAGTGGGAGGAGACCCAAGGCGAGGGAGGGAAGGAGGGCGGGCCAGGGAGCAGCATGGTGACGGCTAAAGGTGGAAACGTGTGTGATGGGGGAGGGGGCGATAAGCAGGCAGGGGGAGAAGGAAACGAAAGCCCCGGGGAACCCAGCATAGAGAAGAAGAGAACTGTGCAAGAAGACTGCACGGAGGGCTGGAGGGCGGGCAGAGAGCGGGAACGAGGCCTAATGGCGGGGGGATAAGGAGGGGGAGGGGGACTAGTTGGGCCTGACTATCCCGGGTCGCCCCTTACTCACCCTTCATCCTCCTCGTTCTTACTGGCATCGATCTTCGCCCCTTCCGACTCGGCGCTGCCCCCTTCGGTGCCTCCAGCCGCGGTTCCGCCCCCGGTCCCGGCTCCACTTCCCGCCGCCGCCGCTGCCCCCTGCGCCGCCGCCACCATGGCTCCCTCTTGCTCGCCTGCCGAGCCGCCTACCGCCGCCGTTGCCGCCGCCGCCGCCCCGTCCCCGCCGAACTGCTCCTCCGACATAGTGCTTACTGCCTCCGCCGCCGCCGAGACTACACCCGCCGCTGCCGCGAACCGAAACTAGCAGCAAAGTAATCCCCGCCGCTGCCGCGCGCCCGCTCTACCGCGCGAGGCACACAACAAGACAGAGAAGGCGCGCGCGGCTGCAAAGGCTCCTGCGCCTCTCCCTGGCCTGCCCCCCTCGCCTCCCACACTCGCGCAGCGCGCACTCCCGCTCTCTCTAGCTGCACTAAAAAAGAATAAGCAGCAGCGGCGGCCGCTCTTGCCTCCTCCTCGCTTTAATGGCGCCGCCGCGGACCACCTAAAATGGCCGACGGAAGAACGGCGCGTCCCGGTCACGTGACGCGAGAGCGCGCCCTTTGCGCCTCCCCGCCCCCTCTACCGCTAGCTTTTTTTCCTCTTCCTTTTCGGTCCCGCCCTCTCGTTCCCTTTTATACCTTCCCCTCACGCGCCGCGCCGCACAGCTTGGGGCCTTTAAAAGGAACCGGAAGTTGCGTTCCAAAAGACCGCCGCGCGGGGACCATCGAGAACAAGGAACGATGTTTCGAAGGCGCAGCTAGAGGGGCCCGCTCCCTCGCCCCCGCCCTTCCGAGAGTTCCTGGAGTCGGCCCACCCACCCCCCAGCTGCGAGCCGGAGTCGCGGCGTCGGGGTGGGGTGTGGCAGCACTTCCCAGTAGGCGACTGTGCCCCGTGCGCCTGTGGCGTAGGGGTGGGGGGGAGGGGAGGCGCACACCCGGCGGCTCCTGTCTCGTAGTGCCTAGCGGGAGGAAGGAGGCTACCTTGAGCTGGTGGCCCCGTGACTCTGGCTCTGTCCACCGCGGCACCTGGAGACGCTCGCCGTGCGCCAAGCGGCGCGCGTGCACGGTCTGCCGCAGCTCCTCCGCCAGCGGTAGTTGCCCGCGACCGGGTGACATTGAGGTTTCCCCGGCTACCGCCGCTGAGCTTCCCGACCTCAGGCGGGCCGACTGAAGCCGCTGAGGATTAGGGCTCCTTTTTCTTTTAAGTTTACTTTACAAGTAAGATTTTTGCTTGCCTGTTTTTCTCCTGAAATTTTTCGTCAAAAGAAGCAGGTAACTGGCATATTTCAAAGATCAGGGATTGTTTTGCTCGATTTATTTGAAGATCCTAAAAGCTCAATTCTTTGAAAAATACGGAGTTAGGAAGTGTGTGAGGTCAACCAGGGGTTCATTTCATTTAATGTTTTTTTAGTCCTTATACTAATTAGAATATATAAATGCTGTGAGTCTTTACAAGGTTTCTGAGCTTCTTGTCTTGTGGGATCTGGTTTTTAAAAGAACCGCTAAGCGTTTCTTGCAGGATAACAGTAAAGTTCTTTAATAGACCTATTAAAAATCCCAGATGTGGTGGCTGGAAACTAGCTTATTTGGGCTTTCAGATTTGCAGCTTCCTCGATACAACTAGAAGAAAATTAAGTTTTTAGGTACTTCTTTAGTCAACAGTAATTATTTGCCGATTTCATGTGTGCCCAGGCTTTGGAGAGACAGAGTAGTGTAAAATACAGTAAAGAACTCTGAAAACATAAGTATTTTTTCCACTATGTAATTAAATAAATGTGTATTAATTGGACACGATCCAAAAATCTCAAGATGTTTAAAAATACCTATTTTTTGTTATTAATCAAGCTAGCTGAATTTACAGAATAATTAAAATTCAAAAATACAGATGTAATTCTGAAAATGTCTTAAAAATACAATCTTGGGGTGCTTGGGTGGTTCAGCTGGTTGAGCTTCTGACTCTTGGTTTCAGCTCAGGTAATGAGCACAGGGTTGGTAGGATTGAGCCCTGGGTGAGGCTCCGCACTCACAGCAGGGAACTGGCTTAAGAGTTTCTCTTCTCTCTCTCCCTCCTTCCCTCCCCCTCACATGCACACTCTCTCCTCTCTCAAAATAAATAAGCTATATACTCCTATATTCTCTTTTTGTTGTTGTTTTAATGTTTATTCATTTTTGAGACCCCGCATGAGCAGGGGTAGTGGCAGAGAGAGAGGAAGTCACAGAATCGGAAGCAGGCTCCCGGCTCCAAGCTGTCAGCACAGAGCCCACCACAGGGCTCGAACTGGAACTCACATACCTCAAGATCATGACCTGAGCCAAAGTCTGAGGCTTAACTGACTGAGCCACCCAGGCACCCCTATATTTTATTTATATATATACGTAACTGTATTAAGCAAATCATACACAGGCGATATAAAGAACGTATCTTAGATCAAGTGGTAGTGACTTCAGGTATGTCTCCACTTGTCAAAATAATAGCCTAGGAGAAAGTGGGTATTGAGCTCAAACCAAATACTTAAATTTCGAGACAACTAGGAGGTCTCTGGATATTTTCTGTCTTCAAGAGAGTATTTTGATTTGTTTGTTTGTTTAAAAATAGCTCAAGCAGGGGAGAGGGGCAGAGGGAGAGAAAAATCTCAAGCAGGCCCCATGCTCAGCATGGAGCGTGATGGAGGGCTCAATCTCAAGACCCCGGGACCCGAGCTGGGATCAAGAGTTGGATGCTCAACTGACTGGGCCACCCAGGCACCCCAGAAGATTCTTTGGCTTTTAAGACAGCTTTAGACATGCCCACCTTTTAGTAATAAGACTTTTCCAAAAAGGTTCATTTTAATTCACAAGTAGTCCAGTAGCTTCTGGACTTCCTGGAAATTGTATTGAAAATTCCAGAAAACCTAGGAGTGATTTTAAAGCTAATACCTTTACCATATGCTATGTAAGTCTGGATAATGCCATATCAGTTATGTCCCTACTTATTATGGCCCAGATCTCTCTATTCTGTGCTCCTTCATTCACCTACATTCCTCTTAGAACTCATTTTACTTCATCCTTTGTTCTTTTCACGTTCTTCATCTGCCTAGTAAACTTCTATTCCTATTTTTAAAACCCAGTCAAATGTTACTACTTCTGTGAAACCTTCCCAGACTCCCTGAGGCAGATTTAATCAGCCAGTCCCACAGCTTTTTAGCCTTACTTAAGGTCTTCTAAATATGCAATTGTACTAGACCATGAGTTCCACGAGAGCAAAGATAATGTGTTTGGTGTATCCTCCCTACCTACACATACACACACACACATAACAGACTCAGTTGCTAGTAGAATTACTGAATGACAAAATACTGGATTATTTCCAACTAGCTAGGTTCAGAGCCTCTTAGGCAAACTAAGTGTGCTTGCAGTGACTTAAAAGTCTTCTCTGCCCACCATCCCACTTCATCTCAGGCATAAAACCACTTGCTGATGCATGAAATTCCTTAAAAAGGAAAAATACAAACTCACTCCACATCACAAGAATGTAGTGTTTAAGAAGCTAAAGACTGTAGGGGTGCTTGGGTTGCTCAGTTGGCTAAGCGTACAACTCTTTTTATTTTTTTTTTATGTTTGTTTATTTTTGAGAGAGTGCACGCATGCAAGCAGAGGAGGGGTAGAAAGAAAGGGAGACAGAAGATCCGAAGAAGGCTCTACACTGAGAGCGGAGAGCCCGATGTGGGGTTTAAACTGTGAGATCATGGGGTGCCTGAGTGGCTCAGTTGGTTGGGCATCTGACTTCAGCTCAGATCATGATCTCATGGTTTGTGAGTTCAAGCCCCACATCAGGCTCTGTGCTGACAGCTCAGAGCCTGCTTGAGATTCTCTCTCTCTCTCTCTCTCTCTCTCTCTCTCTCTCTCTCTCTTCCCATCCCCATCTTATTCTCTTTCTGTCTCTCAAAATAAATAAATAAAACCGGAATCACTTTTATCCAGAACAAGATACACATAGAGGAGTCAGTTTTAATCTGCTAAATACAAATGGCGTGAGCAAATCCTATGCTCATATTTTTATTTTAAGTGGAACATGCATTCCATTCAGCAACCTAGAATAAACTGTCCAGAAAAAAAACAGGAAGAACCCATTTCCTAAACAAGGTACACGTACTTGAGCCTCTTTACAACCATGTTAAACATTTACTCACTTGCAGAACACCCTCAGTAAGATTCAAGCATTTGGTTGAAAAATTATCTTGTGATTTTAGGTGAAGTAACCAATTGCCCAAACTGAACATTCTCATTTATCATCAGTCCTGGTTGTCAGGAAGCTCTCCCTTCACTTAGAGAAAATAGAGGCTCCACCACTGTGAATTTTCAGATTTTCAGCAAATCGTTTGTGGGATCTTGAGTTATGCTTAACCACAGAAGGGTCAATAGGGTGCCCTCAGACTCAATTGGAAAAAACCTAGATCAAAAAGGATTCAAACAATAAGGAAATTTAAACATCTCACTCCAGGTCTACATATTCAGCTGCCTACATAATGTCTCCACTGGGATATTCCACCGGTATCTCAAGCTTTAGATGTCCAAAACTGAACTCCACCTTCCCTACAAATCAGCTTCTTTAGTCTTCGTCTTCTCGTTAAATGACATCTCCACCCACCTCTGTGCTCCTGGCAAATATCAGGGAGTCGTTGGTATCACCCAAACCACTCACATCCAATCAATTAACCAACTCCTACTTCCAAAATATGTCTTGATTCACCTAAATGCTTCTTAGAACATAAATAGCGGAGAGGCGCCTGGGTGGCTCAGTTGTTTGAACGTCCAACTCTTGATTTTGGGTTAGGTCTTGATCTTAACAGTTTGTGAAATCGAGCCCCACAGCTGCCTCTGTACTGACAACGTGGAGCCTGCTTGGAACTCTCTCGTGCACTCTCCCTGTCCCTCCCCTGCTCGCTCTCTCTGTCTCTCTCTCTCTATGAATAAACTGAATAAATAAACATTTAAAAAAACATAAATAGTGATGTTATTCCTAGTTTTATTCACATTCAACCATGCAACACATGAAACAGTTACATTTCTGGTGCTGAGAATTTAACTGACCAAAACAGCAAAGACTTTGATCTCACGGAGCTGACATTCTAGTAGGAGAAAGAAACAACAGACTAATATACAATAGGTAGTGATTGGAAGGAAGATAATGAGTAAGGTGCCAGACATAGAGTATGTACTATTTCAGGTAGGTTACTCCGAGAAGACTTAAAGGAGGTAAGTTTTGAGTAGAACTCTCAAGTAAAAGGGAAAGCCATAAACATAGTTAGGGAAGACTGTACAAGGCAAAGACAGGAGTGTGCTTGACACTTTCAATGAATGATAGAGGCTAGTGTAGCTGAATAGAGTGAAGGAGAGAAAGTGTAATAGATCATACCTACAAAGTATCCAGGAACAAGGTTACCCAGGGCCTTGTAAGCTGCGGTTGGCATTTTACTTTTATTTTAAATGTGACAAGAAACTATGGGAGGTTTTGAGCCAGGGAAGGATATGACCTGACTTAAATGTTAAGTGGCCAGAATAATCCAGATTATTCCAGATGTATGGACAGTGGACTGAGGTAGGGTATCAGGAAGATGAATTAGAAGGCCATTGTCAGAGGCCTTTCATGATTGATTTCTTCTGACAAGAGGCAAATCTACAAATAGGGTGTTATTTCTATGTGGTCATATGACTTTATTTTCTTTAAAAGAAAAAGATTCTCAACATCACTCATCAGGGAAATGCAAATCAAAAGCACACAGACACCATCTCACACCTGTCAGAATGGCTAAACTGAAAAACATAGGAGGGGTATCTGGGTGGCTCAGTCACTTGAACGTCTGACTCTTGATTTCACCTCAGGTCATGGAATCAAGCCCCATGTCAAGCTCCACGCTGAGCATGGAGCCTGCTTAAGATTCTCTATCTCTGCCCTTCTCCCCGCTTTGTATGCTCTCTCTCTAAAATATAAATCAATCAATGAAATGTAAGAAACAACCAGTTATGGTGAGGATGTGGAGAAAAAGGAATACTTGTGCACTGTTGGTGGAAATGCAAACTAGTGCAGCCCCTGTGGGAAACAGTATGGAGGTTCTTCAAAAAGCTAATAATTCTATTTACCATATGATCCAGTAATTCCACTGCTATTTACCCAAAGATTATGAAAAAAACTAATTTGAAAAGATAAAGGCACCCCTATGTTTATTGCAGCATTATTTACAATAGCCAAAATATGGAAGCAGACCAAGTGTCCATCAACAGATGAATGGATAAAGAAGATGTGGTACACACACACACACACACACACACACATGCACACACATGCACACACACACACTGGAATACTAGTCAAAAAAGGATGAAATCTTGTCATTTGCAACATGGATGGAGCTGGGGACTATGATGCTAAGCTAAATAAGAGAAAGAAAAATACCACATGATTTCACTCGTGGAACATATGAAAAAAATGAACAAAGGAAAAAAAGACAAATTAAAAACCAGACTTAACTATAGAGAACAAAGTGATGGTTACCAGAGAGGAGATGGTTAGGGAGATAGGTGATATAGGTGAAGAGGACTAAGAGTACACTAATCTTGATGAGCACTGAATAATGTATAAAATTGTTGAATCACTGTGCTGTATACCTGAAACTAACACTGTGTGTTAACTATACTGGATTTAAAATAAAATTTAAAAATCAGAAGAAAGAAAAACATGCTCTAATGACAAGAGATCATTAAAAATAAAATAAGAATTAGATTAATACTACTGATAACATTTGCAATAGAGAATAAGACCAACATTTTCATTAAATTCAGTACTTTTTTCCTTCTTTTTCTTCCTCATTCTGCAGCTCTAGAATAAAATTTTCGTTAAGTGCTGCAGTTAGGTTTTATCCAGAGCCTTTTCATAATCCTGCCTCAGGCATTACAATAAGTACAATATTTTTCTAACTCTTTTTTTTTTCTTTTTAAGTAATCTCTACACCCAACATGGGGCTTGAACTCATTACCTTGAGATCAAGAGTCACATATTCTGACTGAGCCCACCAGATGCCTCAATAAGTACAATATTTTGACTTGATATGAGTTCTGGAGTCTTGGATTCTCCAGACTTCTTTTTTTTCCCAGGGACCAAGGCTGAAGCCAAATAGTATCAGGTTTTGCTTCATAACATACTTTTACAGTTGTTTTAGCTGCTAATTTTAAAGTTGTCCTACTTTGTAGAAGCTACAGTTCAAGAGAATACTTAGTGAAAAAGAACATAATCAGAAAAATTGGGGTTTTCAGATTAAGGTTAACTAAGAACTATTGAAAACCTCTTTAAAAAAAAGTTTAAGAACATGTATTTTGTCTTGGGGCTCTTTGGAACCTTTTCCTTTGTTGTAGTGGCTCTGAGTTATTCAATATTCCTTATTCCATACACACTGCAGGAGAATAATCATTCCCTTACACCAAGGCTGAGAGTTTTCAGGTGCTCAGACGCAGTACAGTTGCTCAAAATTCACACTTTAAAAGTAGTGACACATAATGAAAAGTCCCTCTGGCCACAGTAGGAGGGGTTTATTCTGTTTAACTGGTTCGTATCCTCCATGTTTTGGCTCCTGCAGTAGACATTTGAGGTTGGAGCCCCCTGACATCAGTTTTCCTTTCTGGAGTTGGCTAATAAGACCAAGGGTGACCATCACCCTTGGTCACATTGTTTGGTTTGGGGAGGGGACAGAGCCTAAGTCATCCAATTACATTGAGGAACTTCTTTTTGATGTTTGAGTGAAGAAATACTCTCCTACCCCCTGCTCATTCATAAACCGAGAAGCATGTAGCTGAGGGAACCACTGACATCCATTATGCAACAAAAAGATGCCTGTGAAGATAGGAATCAAAGAGCAATGAAGAGTTGTCAAGACTCAGGGGATGGGATACCAGGTCTTGGTTACATTCTTTGAGCTACCAGCTCAATTTCCCCCTACAGTTATCTCTACCTCTAGACGTAGTCACATGACTTAATAAATTCCCTTTATCATTTAAGCCAGTTTAAGTTGCCAGTTTATTTCTAAAAATTCAAAGTATTCTAACTATGCTGAAGTGTAGGTTGTCAACTTTGCATTACTACCACCCACTTGTACCATCTCTGCTTTGCAAAGAAGCTAGAGACATTTTCCAGAATCCCCTGCCCTCTATGGTTCTGAGTTAAAGTTTGCCAGTGAGAGGTACTCACAGTAGACAGGAAAGGCAGAGAAAAGAAGCTTTCATTCTCAGGAGGCTGTGGCAGCTTCACAGACTTCTCTTCTCCCAGAAAACTGGCAGTTTCCAGCTTCTCAGATCTCACCACGAGCACGTGCTTTGCACTTATGGCAGCAAAACACAGTGTCTTCTCAGACTTCTGTGCAAACTCTTGCTTTGTAGTCAAGGGGCCATAAATGGCAGCTTCTTAGAGTACTCTACAAGTTCTGGCATCTTATATTTCTCCATGAATTCTGGTTTCTTCATCTGCTCCAATGCTTCAATCCGTCAAGTGAATGTTCTCTAATCCTTTGACTGCGGCTCCCAGACCTTCACACTTCCAGCTTTTGCTGCATTCACCTAACCTGCAGTTCCTACATTAAATCTCTTTGCGCCAGAATACTTGCAATGGCTTTGCTCTCCTCACTACATTTAGTTATTAGTAACAGAAATGGTTTCCAAGAGGCACAGAACTTTAGGGACCAGAATTGATTCTCAGATCCCACTAGATTTAAAGGACCCCATTGCCAGTAAAAATAGCATTTTTAGTTCACAGCATATAGTGGCAAATGGCTGATTTATTATCACCTTGGATGACTAAGAAATTGCTGAAACAGGATAATGTAGTGGGAATAAAGGCTACAAGGACTGTGGAGTGGGTTGGCTATATCAAATTATACTGGGGAACTTAGAGAAGGAAAATGATAAACTCAAGGTTTGAAATTCCCACTTTAAGATCTGGGTAAGAAACCAGAAAGTTTCTTACCTTCCCTGGGGGAAAAAAAATAATCCTTACTTGAAAAAGCTACAGGGTCAAGATTTCTGGGGGGAAAAACAACAATCCAAAATCTGACCATGAAGATGGATGAATTACCAAGAAAATTGAATTAATTTACGTTATCTTATGTTAAAGTATTGGTCAGGAAAGAATGGAACTGAACATTAGATGGGGACATTTGGACAAATTTAATTGAAACTGAAGACCTTGAACCCCGAAATATTGTGGAGCCTTCCTTGCCAGCAAAAAAACAGATTTTCCTCTAATGTGGTAAGCAGCATAATAGCCCCCACAGATGTCCATATCCTAACCCCCCAAACCTGTGAATGTGTTACCTCACATAGCAAAGGGATTGTTGACATGTGTTTAAGACTCTTGGGATGGAGAAATTATCCTGGACAATCTGGGAGGGTGCAATGTAATCACAAGAGTCCTTATAAGAGGGAGGTAGGAGGGCCAAAGTCAGAGAGATTTGAAGATGATATATTGCTGGCTTTGGGGATGAAGGAAGGAAGGAGGGTGGAGAGGGTCGTGCCCAGGAATGCATGTGGCCTCTAGAGGTTGGAAAAGGCAAGGAAAGAAATTCTCCCCTGATGCCTCTAGAAGGAATGTGGTCCTGCTGATACCTTAATTTAGCCCAATGAGACCTCCAGAACTGTAAGATAATAAATTTGTGTTGTGTTAAGCCTCTAAACTTGTGGTTATTTGTTAAGCAGCAACAGGAATCTGGTCTATCTACTGTCTGGAGATTAGCCTCTCCTCTTGCCTAAAGAACTTGTAATGACCTATCCTGAAATGGTTGCTTTGCAGAGGAATGCTGATTTTCTTCAAGACTTATTGCATTGCTTGTAGATGAATAACTAGACTCAAATCTAGGAAGACCCCGGTGGAGCAAGTACATTGCATAATATTCTATTGAGTTGACCAAAGTTTAACAAATTTGGAAAGCTATTTGTAAAGTTACTAAAACATTCCTCAAAGCAGAGATAACATTTGTTCAAAAGGACTAGAACAAAGAATTTTTTGGTCTGCTGATACTTTATAGCTAACTGTCAATCTAGGTGACATATAGCTCTATGTGTGGGGGCTGATATTTTTCTTTAGTATTGCACCATGACTGTACAATGATGGTAATGATCTAGTAGAAAGACAAAAACTGGTGATGTGGGGTAGCAGTGGGGAGAAAATTGCAGAAGGCAAGTTCTTTTTATTATTATTATTCCAGTATAGTTAACATACAGTGTTGTGTTAGCTTCAGGTGTGCAGTATAGTGAGTCAACAATTCCATACCTCACCCAGTGCTCATTGGAACTCCTTAATCCCCATCTTCTATTTCACCCATGCCCCCCCCCCCACCTCCCCTTTGGTAACCATCACTTTGTTCTCTATAGTTAAGAGTGTTTCTTGGTTTTCCTCCCTCTCTCTTTTTTTTCCCCTTTGCTAGTTTTTTTTTTTTCTAAATTCCATGTATGAGTGAAATCATATGGTATTTGTCCTTCTCTGAATGACTTATTTTATTTTACTTAGCATTATACTCTCAACTCCATCCATGCTATCGCAAATGTCAAGATTTCATTCTTTTTATGGCTGAAAAATATTCCAGTGTGTGTGTGTGTGTGTGTGTGTGTGTGTGTGTGTGTGTGAGTGTGTGTACCACATCTTCTTTATCCATTCATCTATTGATGGACATTTGGGCTGCTTCCATTATTTGGCTATTGTAAATAATGCTGCTATAAACAGGGGAGTGCATTTATCCCTTTGAATTAGTGTTTTTGTATTTTGGGATAAATACCCAGTAGTGCAATTGCTGGATTGTAGGGTAGTTATATTTTTAATTCTTTGAGGAACCTCCATACTGTTTGCTACAGAGATTGTACCAGTTTGCATTCCCACCAAACTGCACAAGAGTTCCTTTTTTCCACATCCTCACCAACACTTGTTTTTTCTTATGTTTTTGATTTTAGCCATTCTGACAGGTGTGAGGTGATATCTCATTGTAGTTTTGATTTGCATTTTCTGATGATGAGTGATGTTGAGCATCTTTTCATGTGTCTGTTGGCCATCTGGATGTCTTCTTTAGAGAAATGTCTGTTCATTTTTTCTGCCATGTTTTTTGGGTGTTGAACAGCTATCAGCTCTTTATATATTTTGAATACTAACCTTTTATCTGATATGTCATTTGCAAATATCTTCTCCCATTCAGTAGGTTGTCTTTTAGTTTTGTTGATTGTTTCCTTCACTGTGCAGAAGCTTTTTGTTTTATTTTACTGGAGTCCCAAAAGTTTATTTTTACTTTTATTTCCCTTGACTCAGGAGACATACCTAGAAAAATTTGCTATGGCCAATGTCAGAGGCATTGCTGGCTGTGTTCTCTTCTAGGACTTTCCTGGTTTTATGTCTCACATTTAGGTTTTTAATCCATTTTGAACTTATTTTTGTGTATGGTGTCAGAAAGTGGTCCAGCTTCATTCGTTTGCATGTAGGTGTCCAGTTTTCCCAACACCATTTGTTGAAAAGACTTTTTCCCATTGCCTATTCTTTACTGCTTTGTCAAAGATTAATTGACCATACACTTGTAGGTTTATTTCTGGGTTTTCCATTCTGTTCCATTGATCTATGTGTCTGTTTTTGTTCCATTACCATGCTGTTTTGATTACTACAGCTTTGTACTTGAACTTGAAGTCAGGAATTGTGGTACCTCCAGTTATGCTTTTCTTTTTCAAGATAGCTTTGGCCATCTTTTTGGGTCTTTTGTGGTTCTACACAAATTTGAAGATTGTTAGTTTTAGTTCTGTGAAAAATGCTTTGGTATTTTGATAGGGATTGAATTAAATCTGTAGATTGGTTTGGGAAGTATAGACATTTTGACAATATTTGTTTTCTAATCCATGAGCATGGAATACCTTTCCATTTCTTTGTGTTGTCAGAAGGCAAGTTCTTAAGTAAATGAGAGGAAATGGGATCTGATGCACAATATGGAGAAGAGACAGTTCATCTGACGTATAAGAGGAAAAGAAAATTATGAGCCAAATGTAGGTCAGTAGATAGGTTTGGTGATGAACATATAATTAGTTCTAAATCTTTCTTTTTTCTCAGCCAGTTAAGACGTCTGTCATTAGCTGAGAGTGTAGATGGGGTGGAAACAGAGAGGACTTAGGATGTTAGGGAAAGTGGAAGCACAAATTCACTAGGCCCAGAGAAGCCAAGACTTTAATAAAAAGTGCTGATCAGGACAGAGCCCCCACAGAGACTTACTGGATGCTACTGGAGATCTACTTATAAGATCTGAAAGTCACTCTCTCCAGAAACCTCTGGCAGGACGTCACTGGTTTATTATCTTCTCTGGGTATGGTCATTTAACCAGTTACAATCTACCTCCTCATCTATTCAACCAACTCCTGTTTTTCCATCTGGATCCTCAGGACTTATGAGAAACTCAGGTAGTAAATACCTTATGAGTTGTTTGCCAAGCCATGGCTCCCTTCTCTGAACTCTCCCCCATACCAAGGGTGGCCCGTATGCAGCAAATTTACATGACCCCACTTCCATTGCTGTAGCCAAGTCCTGGGTGGATACCTGACCCAAGCTGATCTATTGGATTCTCCCTCCTGGGATTGAAAATTGGAATACTGGGTCTCTGAGAGATTGGCCAGAGGGCTGGAACTAGGGGGAAATTTGATTATAAGACTGAGCAGTTTTTTTGCGCCATATAGATCAGAGAACACAAGAACATGGATTTGAGTGTGAAAGGGGAGAGAGAGAATGAAGCAGACGTGTTGAAAGAACCAGGGACCAGAGACCACATGGTCTTGACAAGCTATAGATGGTATCTGCCCTGGTCCTTGATGACAAAGCAGTTACTGACTTCTGTCCTCAGCTGAACTTCCTCCCTTGGGTTATAGACAGTGCTCCTGGTCCCCACTAGATTCACGTTTTACATGAACAAATCTGTGTAGATTTCTGTTACTGTGTAATCCAAACAACCATGATCAAGAGCAAAGATACATCGAATGCTATATCACTTCACTAATATAGTACAATAACCAGTTCTGTCAGAAGGGGAAAAAAAGTGCCATGAGGCTGGATGATTATGTAGTGACTCCACGCAGACTCTTGGGAGACTTGGGAAGAGAAAAGCAGTAGCCATTATACACACAATCTAGCTGTATTTTTTTTAAGCCATTACAAAAACTTCTTCAACTTGAAAAGCAATGGAAATAAATACAGATTACTCATAAGACTACCCTCCTAGTACAACCATTCAGAGCATTTTGACACTTTTAATTTATGTCAGTTTTCCCTTTTATGTTGTTTGCTTTTAAACAGTGAAATTAGAGTATAATATATGATTGCATTTCCTACTTTCTTCATGCCATGTTTCCTATGTTGTATAATCTCCATAGCTAAACTTGTAATGGCTGCCTAATAATCTACTGAATAAATACACTATAAAAATAACGTGGTGGTGATAAGCTAGTGCCCTCTGGCCAGAAATTCCTAACTTAGTGAATATAGTTATTTTTATCAGGCAAGAAGTTCTCTTTTGTAAGGTTACAAATAATTAATCAGACTTTACCTCTTCCTGCCTACCTCAAGATTAATGTTTACCTTTTTCTTGGACCTATTCTGGATCAATCACACTTTGCTTAATAATTCAGCCTCCTAGTTACCAAGGATAGTTATATGGGGAAGGTGTTATCTTTTATGGTAGTCATAAATGTTCAGGCCACTGGAAAAGAAGCCTTTTATTGTTCCTAAAATGTTATATTAATAAATTAATAACTTGGTGTTTGGGTTTTTACAATGGCATCTTATGTGTTTGATTGTACCAGTGGCATAATCTATACCTATAAGCCTGAGAATAGACCTTGGTCTAGGGCAGTCATACTTAAGTACTTCCACCCTGAGGGCCCTTTTTGGGAAGTTTGCCAGCCCCCTTCTTTCCAATCTCTGTATTCTGAGCTTTGCCTCATTGATTATGGAAGACATCAAACCTGAAACCACAATAACCAGCTAAGCAATTGTAATTTGCAAGAAGTACCCAAGAAGAGGATAGAGTGATGTCATCTCACTCATAGCTTCAGACACCATCTCATTTTGATAACTTTAAGACTTTGGACTTCTGGGGTGCCTGGGTGGCTCAGTTGGTTAAGCATCTGACTTTGGCTCAGGTCACGATCTCACAGCTTGTGAGTTTGAGCCCCACATCGGGCTCTGTGCTGACAGCTCAGAGCCTGGAGTCTGCTTCGGATTCTGTGTACCTCTCTGGCCGTGCTCCTCCCTCACTCATGCTCTGTCTCTCTCCCTCTCTCAAGAATAAATAAAACATTTTTTAAAAATTAAAAAAAAAAGACTTTGGATTTCTGTTCATTGTTATTTAATGTTAATTTAGGTACCTTCTGTCATATATAGATTTAACATTATCTGGATTTTTACCCCTGTCCTTCAATATTTCACTTAAAGCCCTCTTGATCAGTTAGGCATATTTCTAGGAAAATTCGTGTTCTTCAGTCCTTTAGGGATATGCTCTATCCCTAGGCAAGATACCAGTTTTCATTATCCAAAGACATGATTAATTCTATGCACCTAAGTCTCTGCATGCCGTAGCATTCTTCTTCTTTCCCATTGCCAACCTTCCATTGAAAACACTGGTGATAATGCTGTTTGTATTCCTAAGTACTTCATCTTTTGGTCCAGCACTTCAAGATATACATCCTAGGTTTCTTCTGCAAGGGATGGATGACCTTCTCCACATAGAGTAAAAGCAGATAGTGACTGTCAAGCCTGATGAGACTGTAGACCATATATCACTTTTCTGCAAGATACTCCAGGAAGACAGCATACCTCCACATGGGCCATGGCAGGGAACAAGGCTGCCTCTGTCCTCTTAGGAAGTTGCCAAATGCTATTCAGTTAGCAAACAGTTCATTGTGGCCTGTTGTGTGGCAAGCAGCCCGATAGGCCTAGCACAGAGTCATCTAACAATCTAACAGATCTAGTAACCATGTCCTTATACTGTCCACCACTTGTGAGGTTTCATTATTTCATTTTGTCCTATAGTCTTATTTCTAAAGTAATATTAAAGTGCACAAATAATTCATAGATACAGTTTTACTAAACATCCAGACAAACAGAAATTTATAAAGAAAGTCCTTGGGGCACCTGATTGGCTCAATCTGCAGAACATGCTACTCTTGATCTCTAGGTCTTGATCTAGGTCTTGAGTTGGAGTCACATGTTGGGCATGGAGCCAACTTAAAAAAGAAAAAAATCCTGGAGTGCCCAGGTGGCTCATGTGGTTAAACAAGCAACTCTTGATTTTGGCTCAGGTAATGATCCCAGGGTCGTGGGGTCAAGCCTAGCCTTGAGCTCTGCCCTAAGCATGGAGTCTACTTAAGATTCTCTCTCTCTCTCTCTCTCTCTCTCTCTCTCTCTCTCTCTCTTTTTCTCTCTCTGAAAAAAAAAAAAGATATTCTGATCTACTCCTCTGTTTAAACTGTGTTATTCTCCAAGATTTTGTCCTTGGTCCTTTTCTTACTACAAACTCAGAGTGACCTCATATATAGATGAAGTATACTCATAACTTCAAACACTATCTCATTTTGATAACTTAAAAAAAATCAGTGTCACTTTTACTCACTCAGTGCAGTATATGATCTGAATTTCACAGTGGTTACTAACTGCCAGGCTATTAGTCTCTAGAAGCAAACATCTAAATTGGTCAGGAAAAAAATATAGGTTTTAATTTTTAAAAATTACACACTCCTTTACTTATACTGGAAAAGTTTCTTCACTGACTTCTTAATCTTTTTGACAGAGAATGTTCTAGGATTATTTTGTAAATTTTCCTATACTCACAACTCTGAGCTCAGATGACTAATTGAACATCTAACATCACATAAAGAATTAAAAGCTAAGAGGCTGATTATACAACATAAATTTGTTTGCCATACAAGAAATAGTAGATTTTTTTAAACTTAATAACCAATTTCAAAAAGCTTTGTACAAGGAGAATTGTGATAACAATTCCACCAAATTTTCTTCTTCACTTGAATTTTTAATTGAGATAATTGTAGATTCACACGCAGTTGTAAGAAATAACATAGAGAGATCTCATGTTCTCTATGTGCTCTCATTTTATCTGGTTTCCCCCAGTGGTAACATTTTGTAAAACTAGTATAAATCACAACCAGGAAATTGACATTAACGTAATCCAAAGATCTTATTCACATTTCCCCAATTTTACTTTGTGTACATTATACAATTTTACCACATATGCAAGTTCATGTACCCATAACCATAGTCCAGACTCTATAAACAGTTCCAGGACCTTGTGCAACTCTCTTATAATTTACTCACCTTCTACCCTAACCCCTGGACTGCTAAGCAGCATTTCTTTTCTAAAATTTTGTCATTTCAAAATATTATATAAAAGAATCACATTGTCTGTAACCTTTTGGGATTGATTTTTTTCACTCAACATAATTCTCTGGAAATCTATGCCCAGGTTGTTACATGTATCAGTAGTTTGTTCCTTTTTATTTTATTTTGTTTCATTTTATTTTATTTTGTGTTGTTTTATTTTATTTTACCTTATTTTATTTTGAGAGACAAAGAGAAAGCACAAGCTGGGGGAGGAGCAGAGGGAGAGAGAGAGAGAAAGAGAGAGAGGGAGAGAGACTCCCAAGCAGGCCCTATGCTCAGTGTGGAGCCATATGCTGGGCTTGATCTCACTACCCTTGGGATCATGACCTGAGCTGAAATCAAGAGTCGGAAGCTCAACCAACTGAGCCACCCAGGCACTTCTTTACTCTCCTTTTTAAAATTTTATTTGTTTGTTTACTGTCTTTGCATTATATTTCGGCTCTGAAGCATGGAGGTTAGTTTTTGATAACACAACCAGAAAGTTTGAGATCAAAACGGAGGCAGCTGAAGAGCTCTTTCAGAGGCCGCTTATCTAAATTATTTTAGGCAGAAGGGCGCCTTGATTTCGGCTCAGGTCATGATCTCATGGTTCATGAGTTTGAGCCCCATCTTGGGTTCTGTGCTGACAGTGCAGAGGCTGCATGGGAGTCTCTCTCTCTGCTCCTACCCTTTGCTCACTCTCTCACTTTCTCTCTCTCTCTCTCTCTCTCTCTCTCTCTCAAAAATAAATAAACATTAAAGAAAAAAGTTCTCCTGAGCCTGCTGGGCCTTGATTGTCTTCAGCTCAAAATAATCCATGCCAAAGTGGCGTATTTTGGGGTTGCAAGCCCTGAGCCCCCTCATATGGTTCTTTTTTTTATCTCCTGAAGTATACTGTTATCAGATATTAATGTGGTTAACTCGGCTAAATGAAGAAGAAACTTGAACACCAAAAATATATAATTTTTATTAATACAGTTCATATTTCCAAGTATTGAATCAGTGGTTTCTTTTAAGGAATGTGTGTCACAGCTGCTAAGTTGACTGGAGTTACCTCTATGCTAGAGGAGAGAAACACATACATATATGTGTTAATGTTTTTTTATGCATGCTTCTCTCCCTTTCTCTCTACGTTATACCACTATCTGAGATCAAAAGGCTTCCTTTAGAATAAAAAATTTTACATTAAAAAGCCCCAGAGACTTCAGTGATGTTAAGCACATCACTCTTCTAAATTCAAAATAAAAGTGGAAATTTGAGGGGCTCCTGGGTGGCTCAGTCAGTGGAGCATGTGGCTCTTGACCTTGGGGTTGTGAGATCAAGCCCCACGTTGGGCATAGAGCCTACTTAAAAAAAAAAAGTGGGGGCGCCTGGGTGGCGCAGTCGGTTAAGCATCCGACTTCAGCCAGGTCACGATCTCGCGGTCCGGGAGTTCGAGCCCCGCGTCAGGCTCTGGGCTGATGGCTCAGAGCCTGGAGCCTGTTTCCGATTCTGTGTCTCCCTCTCTCTCTGCCCCTCCCCCGTTCATGCTCTGTCTCTCTCTGTCCCAAAAAAATAAATAAACGTTGAAAAAAAAAAAAAGTGGAAATCTGATTTCTGTAAAGGCAAAATCATCTGTTGACCTTCCAGTCCAAAATGCTCACTCTCCACTTCATAAAGAAAAACCTAGCCATCCCTGTGAGCACACCCAGTAAAAGAGCAGGGTAAGTTATCCTACACACCAACTTCCAGACATTCTTCTTGTCTTCCCTCGCATGCCAGACGCACTGTATCATTCACTTGCTCTGTGGTATATCCAAAGCAGTTTTTTCTGATTCATTTGCCTGTCAAAAATTAAGTTTCCCAAGAGTTTTTCCTAACATCCTCTACCTTCCACAGCCCAGAGTCCTCTTTACAACTGCAGATTCCCACAGGGCTTCCTTGCTCCTGTCATTCCTCCACAGTCCAAAAATTATCCCTATTAACTCTCATTTTCTTACTGGGTGTCTCCCAACTGTTGGCGTACCGAGACAGACTCAGACAAAGCAATTTAAATTAAATATGTGTTTGACTCAGAGTCTCTTTAACTTTCTAACTGAAAAGGTAATACATACCTCTTTTAAAATTGCTTCTTTTTACAATAAAAATAATATGAAATAAATTAACTTAAAAAAATTAAAGCCCAGGGCACCTGGGGGCTCAGTCAGTTAAGCGTCTGACTTCAGCTCAGGTCATGTTCTGGAGGTTCACGAGTTCAAGCCCCACATCGGACTCTGTGCTGACAGCTCAGAGCCTGGAGCCTACTTCGGATTCTATGTCCCCTCTCTCTCTGCCCCTCCCCCAGTCACGCTCTGTCTCTGTCTCTCTCTGTCTCTCTCTCTCTCAAATAAAAAAAAAAAAAAGAATAAACATTAAAAATTTTTTTTAAATAAATAAAGCCTGGGTGGCTCAGTTGGTTAAGCGTCTGACTCTTGATGTCAGTTCAGGTCATGATGTCACAGTTCATTAGTTCCAGCCAGGTGTTGGGCCCCAGGCTGACAGTGTGGAGACTGCTTGGGATTCTCTCTTTTCTTGTCTCTCTCTGCCCCTCCCCCACTTGCACTTACTTGCTCGCTTCTCTGTCTCTCTCTCAAAATAACATAAATAAGCTTAAAAAATAAAAATAATATGTACACATTATAGAAAACTGAGAGTATATGGAATATATATATATATATATATATATATAAAATCGAATATTATTCAGCCAAAGAAAAGAATAAAGTCTTGTCATTGCAACAACATGGATGCAGCTAGAGAGTAAAATGCTAAGTGAAATAAATCATTCAGAGAAAAGACAAATACCATATGACTTCACTCATATGTGGCGTTTAGGAAACAAAACAAATGAGCAAAGGGGGAAAAAAGAGAGGTAAACCAAGAAATAGACTATTAACCATAGAGAACAAACTGATGGTTACCGGGGGGAGAGAGGGTAGAGGGGTTAAACAGGTGATGGGGAGTAAGGAGTGCACTTGTTGTCATGAGCACTGGGGTGTTGTAGGGAAGTGCTGAACCATTATATAATATGCCTGAAAGTAATATTACACTGTATGTTAACTAACTAGAATTTATTTTATTTTTCATTTTATTTAAAAAATTTTTTTATTTATTTTGAGAGAGAAAGAGAGCAGGGAGGGGCAGAAAGAGAGGCAGAGAGAATCTCAAGCAAGGCTCTGCACTGCCAGCACAGAGCCCGATACGGGGCTCAAATCTATCAATCGTGAGGTCATGACCTGAGCGGGAATCAAGAGTTGGACACTTAACCAACTGAGCCACCCAGGTGCCCCTAACTAACTGGGATTTAAATTTAACTCAGAAAAAAGAAAATTCCAGTTAAAAAAAAAAGAAAATATTGGTAGCATACAAGGATAAAAAATATAAAGAGTATGGATTTTTCCCTTTTTTCTTGTTTTTTGTTTGTATTATTATTAATATTAGTCTTTGCTATTTGTGCAGGAAAAAGCTTTCACATAGTTTAAGGAAATTTTGAAGAATACAAAACAAACTAAATTATTTCCAGTTTGTCTTCCTTTTTGTAAGGTGAAGGAGCAAATTTTTGTGTTACCTGATGGACATTCCAAGAACCCTCAAAATATTTTAAGCACAAAAGACATCTTAATATTTTTTACTATTCCTTTGGGGGGGTAGGCAGAGGGAGAGGAAGAGAGAATCTTAAGACTCTGTGCCCAACTCGGAGCCTGACTTGGGGCTCAATCTCTCGACCGTGATGAGATCATGAGATCATGACCTGAGCCAAAATCAATAGTTGGATGCTTAACCCACTTAGTCACCCAGGTTCCCCAGTATTTTTACTATTCTGAATATACAGTTTAATACAGTAAAGAAAAGATCAAGAAGAATTATCAGAGGTGGCAATATATGAACAGAAGTCATAATCCTAAAACTCAAGATATACTTATTATAAATACTTAAAAGCCACAGCAATAAAGAACAGAGAGTGCTAGGAATTTATTTTTTTTATTGTTAAAAAAAAATTTTACTGTTTACAGTAATTAAAGTAAATTTTGTCTGTTTTACAGACAGAGGGAGACACAGAATCTGTGGCAGGATCCAGGCTCTGAGCTGTCAGCACAGAGCCTGATGCAGGACTCAAACTCAAATACCGTGAGATCATGACCTGAGCTGAAGTCGGACGCTTAACAACTGAGCTACCCAGGCGCCCGGGGAACTTAATTTAAAAGTAAAGTATTTTTGGTCAAAATTATTCAAGAGCATTCCAGAAGTGCAAAGAATTAGTAGGGTATTTTGGTGATTAAAAAGAACATCTGATATCTATGCACATATTAACTTGGTCATTTTCCGAAAAGAAAATCCAAATTCTAGTTTGACTCTTTTTTTAAAAAGAATATATCCAAAAAATAATAATAATAAAAATAAAAATAATGTTTTAAACAATATATCCATATTTATTGAAGCTTTGTTTACAATAGCCAAGATATGGAAGCAACCTAGTGTCCACTGATAGATGTGTGTATACATACAATGAAATATTGCTCAGCCATTAAAAGAATGAGATTTTTAAAAAATTTTTAGTGACTAAGTTTGTTTCCCACATACAAAACAAAATGTGTGCGGTGGTTACTTGTTTTTGTTTTGTTTTGTTTTGTTTTGTTTTGTTTTGTTTTATTTAATTTTTTTTTCAACGTTTATTTATTTTTGGGACAGAGAGAGACAGAGCACAAACGGGGGAGGGGCAGAGAGAGAGGGAGACACAGAATCGGAAACAGGCTCCAGGCTCTGAGCCATCAGCCCACAGCCTGACGTGGGGCTCGAACTCACAGACCGCGAGATCGTGACCTGGCTGAAGTCAGACGCTTAACCGACTGCGCCACCCAGGCGCCCCTTCTTTTTTTTTTTTTTTTTTTTTTTTAATTTTTGTTTTGTTTTGTTTTGTTTTGTTTTAAAGAATGAGACCTTGCTATTTGCAATAACATGGATGGACCTAGAGGGTATTATGCTGCATGAAATAAGTAAGATAGAGAAAGGCAAATACCATATGATTTCACTCAGATGTGGAATCTAAAAAACAAAATGAACAAACAAAAAAGGCAGAAACAGCCTACAAATACAGAGAACAAACTAATGGTTGCCGGAGAAAAAGAGGGTGGGGAAATGTGCAAAATGGGTGAAGAGAAGTGGGAGATACAGGCTTCCAGTTACGGAATGAAGAGAGCATAGGGAATACAGTCAATAGTATTGCAATGGGTTGTATATGGTGACAGATGGTAGCTTTACTTGTTGTAAGCATAGAATAGTATATAGACTTGTCCAATCACTGTGTTGTACACCTGAAACTCATGTTTTATTTAACATTGTATGTCAACTATAATTAAAAAAAAAAAGATTGGGGAAAAAAAGGAAAAACAGATTATCATCCATGTAACAATTTGTAATAAAGAAATTGTAGCAAGATGGCATCACAGGAAGTTCCTGAACTCACTTCTTCCATAGATACACGAAGTCTACAGATACGTATGAAATAATTCCCCCTGAAAAGGACTTGAAAACTAGCTAAATAGCTCCTTTACAACAGATAGTAAAAAGGCCACATTGAGAGGGAGTAAGAGAGGCAGTCTTGCCAAAAGCCTCAACCCCCACAGTAGGGACGGATCTCACAAACCTGGAGATTAGGAGAAGGAGTTTATGTCCTACGTCAGGCACCCCAAACCTTGAAACCTGCAATAGAGAGAAAAATCCCCAATACGTCTGGCTTTGAAAACCAACAGGGTTCATATCCAGGAGACTCAAATATCTGGAACTGAGATACTTCTCTTACAGGGCTTGTGCACAAACTCACCTGGCCCAAGGATAAACACTAAAGCAGTAGTGTGGAAAGCACCTAGACTATATGTGAAGGAGATTCATTTGCTAATCTTAAAGCATCTGCCAGAGGGGCAGAATTCTGTTGGGACTCTCTCTGGGGACTTACATGCTGACAGGCACCATTTTTGTGCTCTCTCTCTATCTTGATAGTGCTTGTGGTCATGTTCCAGCCGTGTGCTCTTCCAGACGCCTGTGAAAACTGGCAGGCACATGCAATCCACACGGGGATGTTCCTTGATCACCTAGCTCTGATGGCTGTGGTTGGGGACAGGGCATGCATTCCTGGATCCCACAGGACTATAATAATCAAAGACAGTTCTTGACAGGATGCCACCCATAGGGTATTACACAGACAGCAGACTGAAACACATCCCCAGTATCCCTGTAAAAAAGGCCTATATATGGGCTGCCTGGCTGGCTCAATCAGTGGAATACTCAGCTCTTGTTCTTAGAGTTGTGAGTTCAAGCCCCACATTGGGTTAGAAATTACTTTAAAAAATAAAAGAACTTTTATTAAGAACTAAAAGGAGAAATCAAAAAATATTTTGAGACAAATGAAAATGGAAATGTAACTTACCAAATACAAAGTGTCATAAGAGGGGCACCTGAGTGGCCCAGTCGGTTAAGTGTCCAACTTCGACTCAGGTCATGATCTCCTGGTTCAGGGGTTCAAGCTCCATGTCAGGCTCTGTGCCAACAGCTCAAAGCCTGAAGCCTGCTTCAGATTCTGTGTCTCCCTCACTCTGGCCCTCCCCGTTCAAGCTCTGTTTCTCAAAAATAAGCATTAAAATTTTTTTAATTTAAAATTTAAAAAAAAAGCTCATAAGAAACCACTGTGAACAATTTTACTAGCCTACTAATCTTCCATCCTACACAAAAATTAACTCAAATTGGATTAAAGGCATGAATATACAATCTAAAACCATAAAATGTCTAGGAAAAAAAAGAAAACATAGGCAGTAAACTCCTTGAAATTGGCCTTGGCAATGATTTTTGGATCTCACACCAAAATCAAAGGCAACAAAAGAAAAAATCAACAGGTAGAACTACATCAAACTGAAAAGCTTCTGCACAGCAAACAAAACCATGAGCAAAATGAAATGGTGACCTACTGAATGGGAGAAAATATTTGCAAGTCATCTATCTGATAAGGGGTTAATATTCAAAATATATAAAGAAGTCATATAACTCAATAGCCAAAAAAAAAAAAGCAATCTGATTAAAAAATGTGCAGAGGATCAGAATAGACATTTTGCCAAGGAAGACACATAGATGGCCAACAGACACATGAAAGGATGCTCAATGTCACTAATCATCAGAGAAATGTATATCAAAATTACAATAAGATATCACCTCACACCTGTTAGAATGACCATTATCAAAAAGACAAGAGGGGCACCTGGCTGGCTCAGTCAGTAGAGCATGTGAGACTTGATCTTGGGGTCATGAATTCAAACCCCACGTTCGGTGTAGAGATTACTTATAAAAAAATTAAAATAAATAAAAATTAAATTTTATTTTTTTATTTTTTTTTTTTCAACGTTTATTTATTTTTGGGACAGAGAGAGACAGAGCATGAACGGGGAAGGGTCAGAGAGAGGGAGACACAGAATCGGAAACAGGCTCCAGGCTCTGAGCCATCAGCCCAGAGCCCGACGCGGGGCTCGAACTCACGGACCGCGAGATCGTGACCTGGCTGAAGTCGGACGCTTAACCGACTGCGCCACCCAGGCGCCCCAAAAATTAAATTTTAAAAAAGTTGCTGTTGAAGCACTAATTTTTAAAAAATGGGGGCGCCTGGCTGGCCCAGTCATTGGAGTATGTGACTCTTGGTCTCCATGTCGTGAGTTCAAACCCCACATTGGCCACAGAGCTTACTTAAAAATAAAAAGGAAAAAAGAGAGAGAAAAGACAAGAAATAACAAGTATTGGTGAGAATGTGGAGAAGAGGGAACACTTGTGCACTGTGGGTGGCAATGTAAACTGCTGCAGCAGAACAATATGGAGGTTTCTCAAAAAATTAAAAACAGGGGCACCTGAGTGGCTTGGTGTGTTAGGCGTTCAACCTCAGTTCAGGTCATGATGTCAGGGTTCGTGAGTTTGAACCCTGCGTGGGGCTCTGTGCTGAGTTAGTGGGGCTGGATCCCACTAACCCTGAGGTCATGAACTGAGCCAAAATCAAGAGTTGAACATTTAACCAGCTGAGTCCCCTAGCCCCACACATTACTATTTTTTTTGTTTTACATTTATTTATTTTTGAGAGACAGAGTGAGACAGAGCATGAGCAGAGGAGAGGCAGAGAGAGAATCTGAAGCAGGCTCCAGGCTCTGAGCAAGCATTTAACACAAAGCTCCAGGTTCTGAGCAAGCATTCAGCACAGAGCCTGATGCAAGGCTCAAACCTACGAATCGTGAGATTATGACCTGAGCCAAAGTCAGACACTTAACCAACTGAGCCACCCAGGCACCCCACACATTACTACCTTTAACAAAAGTAGCCAACTTTTGTTTTGTCCCAACATAGAGAAGCCTAGAAGACAGTAAACTAAGAAATATCTACCTAATTTTTGAGCACACATTTTAGATAATCTTTACAAATTTTAAGCTGATAAAACAAACCCAGGGATGCCTGGCTAGCTCATTTGGTGGAGTATGTGACTCTTGATCTTTGAGTTTGAGCCTCATATTGGATATAGAGATTACTTAAAAATTAAAAAAAATCTTTAGGGCACATACACCCCAATATTTATAGTAGCGCTATCAACAATAGCCAAATTATGGAAAGAGCCCAAATGTCCATCGACTGATGAATGGATAAAGAAGTGGTATATATACCCAATGGAATACTACGTGGCAATGAAAAAGAATGAAATCTTGCCATTTGCAACAATGTGGATGGAACTAGAGTGTATTATGCTAAGCGAAGTAAGTCAGAGAAAGACAAGTATCATATGATTTCACTCGTTTGTGGAATTTAAGGAACATAACAAATGAACATAGGGGAAGAGATAGAAAAATAAGATGAAAAGAGAGTGGGAGGCAACCATAAAAGACTCTTAAATATAGAGAATAAACTGAGGGTTGCTGGAGGGGAGGTAGGTGGGGGGGGGGGATGAGTTAAATGGATCATGGGCATTAAGGAGAGCACTTTTTGGGATGCACACTGGGTGTTATAGGCAAGTGATGAATCACTAAATTCTACTCCTGAAACCACGACTACACCATATGTTAACTAACTTGAATTTAAATTAAAAAAAATCTTTAAAATTTTTTTAAATAAAAACCATTTTATATATATATTTTTTTTTTAATTTTTTTTTTCAACATTTATTTATTTTTGGGACAGAGAGAGACAAAGCATGAACGGGGGAGGGGCAGAGAGAGAGGGAGACACAGAATCGGAAACAGGTTCCAGGCTCTGAGCCATCAGCCCATAGCCTGACGCGGGGCTCGAACTCCCGGACCGCGAGATCGTGACCTGGCTGAAGTCGGACGCTTAACCAACTGCGCCACCCAGGCGCCCCTCATTTTATATTTTTAATCTTAAACAATTATTAGAAAGGATAACTTACTTAACTTATAAGGTCAATATAAAAATTTATATAAATTAAAGCATGAGAATTTTAATTTTAGTCCTATAAAAGTTAAAATATAGTGTTAGCATTAATTTCATACAATAAAACACAGTTTACTTTTTCTTTCTTTTAGAGATGTTTGATTATTTACATGGACTAGGTATTCCTAAACTGTGTAGATGGCAACAGAATGATTTTTTTTTTAGTCAATCCACCTTTAAAATTTCTCAAGTGAGGGGAAGAGGGAGAGGACAGAAGGGGGAAAAAGTGAGTGGGAACAAGCTTTAGACAAATACAAAATTATCATTGGAGAAAAGCTAGTAATCTTTCTGTTGCAAGGTGAGAAAAAAGTTTAGATTTAGAAAAACTCATTTCAACACACACACACACACACACACACACACACACACACGAGTCGTTAACAACTGGTTTAAACAGTAACTTGGGCTCTTGGCAATTTTATCAAGTCAAAGAATAAGAATGGAAATGAAGGATGTTTATGGAAGGAGGGAGTCTTCCTTAAAAGAAATCTCTTTTAGACAGATAAGATAGACAGTCCCAGGGTACCTGGGTGGCTCATTTGGTTAAGCTTCTTGATTTTGGCTCAGGTCATGATCCCAGAGTGGAGCAATGTGTTGGGCTCCATGCCGAGCATGGAGATTGAGATTCTCTCTCTCTCCCTCACTCTGCCCCTCTCCCTAGCTTGGGCTCCAAAGAAAGAAAGAAAGAAAGAAAGGTAAAGAAACAAAGAAAGAGAGAAACAAAGAAAGAAAGAAAGAAAGAAAGAAAGAAAGAAAGAAAGAAAGAAAGAAAGAAAGAAAGAAAAAAGAAAGAAAAAAACAAAGAAAGAAACAAAGAAAGAAAGAAAAAAGAAAAGGTAGACAATCCCCTTACAAGAGGTTCTTTCCCCTTTTCATTCTAAGGCATCTCCAAAATGAAAAATATAATTTATGTCAAAATTCTTCAGAGTAGCCACTACAACTCCAAACCATCCTCTGTGAAGTTATGTCAGCGAGCAGTGCAAATTCATTAGTAGGCAACCCATTAGAAGTTGGTTGACAGCTGGTCAAAAATAAAAGTATCACAGAGTTTTGGACCCTAACCCCAAGGATAAGTTGCCCTGCCTACTTACTCAAGAAATCAGCATGACCCTGAAAGCCACAGAGATCATAAAAGTCCAGATACAGCACAAAATCCATGCAATCAAGGACAGAGAGCCCTCGAGCAGGGGTAACTCAAATGGTCTCAGATGTGCATGTTCTTACTGAATGCAGGTCCGAGCCATAGCAGGAGGGTCTTAGCCATCTGTGGTAGTAATTGTTCTGGCCCAATCAGCCGAAGACCATCTGGGACAAACCTGTAGTCAAACAAAGTGAGATTCACTCATTTGTTGCAAGGAGAGACACTGCACCTGGAGAAACTATAGGATGTCCCACTAAACAAAGGAGAAGATGAGTTATAGGATTTGGGGGAAGAGTGACATTTAGGCGAAATTTAAATGAAGTAGTGTTTTGATAGGATCAAAGCAAAGCAAGGTCATATATAAAGGAGGCAAGGTCAGATCTGGACTGCAAAATTGAACAGGCACCTGTTTCTTTGAAAATTGCAAAGTTGAAGTAAGGGTGGAATATTGTCTACAGAGACCTCTTCTCTGAAGTTCCACACCTGGACTGCAAATCAGTTTTGCTTCTGTGGGCCTTAGATTCTCTGAGAAAGAGTGGGATATTTCATTCTTCTTGATGTTATTTCAAACAGCAAAGTTTCTAGTCTATGATTTCAAGCATCAAGTCACTCAACATAGGGGGCTGTTTTGATACTTTACCACTGCACCATGTCTCTGGGGGGAACATTATTATTCCTTGTTAAATTTGTGCTAACTTTATCTGTATCTGTCCTCCTAGACTGACACATAGCAGGGCATATTTTTACTTTGCCAGCTCCGGCCAATTTAATACTTTCTCAAGTTTAAAGCCTGCCAAAAAGTGATGCTCTTTCTAACATTATTCAGGACAGAAAAAAAAAATAGGATTGAGATACTATAAATCAATTCTTACTGGTTGAATATACTTAAGGGGTATGTACTGGTATATAGATGATCTTTTTTTTAAGTTTATTTATTTATTTTGAGGAAGAGAGAGTGTGGATCTACAGGGGAAGGGCAGAGAGAGAGGGAGAGAGAATCCCAAGTCGGTTCCACGCTGTCAGCATGGAGCCTGACATGGGGCTCTATCCCACAAACCATGAGATCGTGGCCTGAGCTGAAATCAAGAGTTGGAGGCTCAACCAACTGAGCCACCCAGACGCCACTAGAGCATCTTGATAAACTTTTCCATAAGGATCCAAGCTAGGGAAAACAACTCTGAATACAAAACTGCAATGTTGCACACATAAAAGGGCACAGGTTTCTACACATTCACGTTTGAAATCCTGGCTGTAAAAGGATGAGACATTGGACAAATTAGATGCCTTTGCTGAAGTTTTCATCAACTTGTACTCAGCAAGTTACTTCACACTCTAAGCTGGATTTCTCTCATCAGGTTAGTGTGAGAATTAAATAGGTTAACAGCTAAATATATCTAGCATTGTTCCTTGAAATGTAAAAGAAAGTGTGGAGGAGGGGACCCTAGAATTACAGATGTGTTCCTCCTAGCAGATGGAAGGGGGGGAGAAATAATTGTAGCTTGCACAGGGGGAGCAGGGGTCTAAAAAGATAGTCTCTATGGTGTGTTGTCTTTTCTAAAATGATCTTTTTCACATTAAAACATTTTTTAAATGTTTATCTATTTTTGAGAGAGAGGGAGACTGAGCACGAGCAAGGGAGGGGCAGGGAGGGAGACACAGAAACTGAAGCAGGTTCCAGACTCTGAGCTGTCAGCACAGAGCCCGACGCAGGGTTCGACCTGGGGCTCGAACTCACAGACTGTGAGATCATGACCTGAGCCAGTCAAATGCTTAACTGATTGAGCCACCCAGGCATCCCGATCTTTTTCATATTAAAACATTTTTAAAGTTAGGTTACAGGTTAAAGACTGTATATACATTTAATACAGTATTTCTTAATTTCAACATGTTTGGATTTCTTTTCTTTTCTTTTTTTAATAATTTGTGGGTTTTTTTAAATGTTTTTATTTATTTTTGAGACAGAGAGAGGCCGAGCATGAGCAGGGGAGGGGCAGAGAGAGAGGGAGACACAGAATCCAAAGCAGGCTCCAGGCTCTGCACTGTCAGCACAGAGCCCGACATGGGGCTCGAACCCACAAACTGTGAGATCATGACCTGAGCTGAAGTCAGACGCTTAACCGACTGAGCCACCCAGGCGCCCCTACATGTTTGGATTTCTTAATGACTGTTATTTTCTTTTAATTTTATTGCATTGACGTTAGTGAAACTGGCCTGATTTCTGTGTTTTGAATTGTGTTTGGTTCATAAAGGCTCAAAACTAGTATATCTTCCTTGCGTTTTATACTTTTATCAATATGAGATATTTCACATTACCTTCTTTGCTTTTTACCTTGAATTCACTTTTCCCTTATACCAGTATTGTTAGTATATTGTTGTAATGCTGTATATTTTCTGATGTCAACATATATTTTTTAAGTTTACTTATTTATTTGAGAGATAGAGCGAGAGATCACAAGCAGGGGAGGGCAGAGAGAAAAGGGAGAGAGACAGAATCTCAAGCAGGCTCTGCATTGTCAGCGTGAAACCTGCCATGGGGCTGAACCCAGGAACCCACAAGATCATGACTTGAGCCAAAGTCAAGAGTTAGACCCTTAACTGACTGAGCCACCCAGGTGCACCCCCCCCCCCATGTCACAATTTTTAACCTTCTTGCATCATTTTCTTTTGGATATATCTCTTATAAATGGCATCTAACGTGTCTTTATTTTAACCATTCTGTCTTATATCATTTGAATTTAATTCATCCATGCCATGGTTTCTGTTATGTTTGGATTTACTTACTCCAGCTACCTGAATTTGTGCCTTGAATTTATCATTTTTTCTTCTAAGTATATTATCTTTCTTTTTAACTTTCTTTCTTTCCAACTATGTCAGATAAACTCTAAGGTGGCAAACACCCCGTTATCCCCTCTTCCTCATATGCACGCTTTTTTGTTAATGATCTACCCTTGACTGTGGATGGGATTTCTTAATTGCTTCTAATGAACAGAATACGGCAAAGGTGGTGAGATATCACCCCCATGATTATCTTACCTTGCATAAGACTCTGTTTTGCTATCTGACTCACTCCAGAGACTCTTCATACGGGCTTAATGAATCTGAATGGATCATTTAGACAAAGCTTATCCTGGATTGGATATTTAATAATTTTCTTTCCCACTAAAGAAGAGGGAGAGCAGATTAATTTTAGGTTAAAAAAAATTCTGGTTGAGTGCCTGGCTAGCTCAGTTGGAAAAGCATGTGACTCTTGATCTCGGAGTTGTCAGTTCAAGCTCCATGGTGGGTGTGGAGATTACTTAAAAGTAAAATCTTAGGGGCGCCTGGGTGGCGCAGTCGGTTGAGCGTCCGACTTCAGCCAGGTCACGATATTGCGGTCCGTGAGTTCGAGCCCCGCGTCGGGCTCTAGGCTGATGGCTCGGAGCCTGGAGCCTGTTTCCGATTCTGTGTCTCCCTCTCTCTCTGCCCCTCCCCCGTTCATGCTCTGTCTCTCTCTGTACCAAAAATAAATAAAAACGTTGAAAAAAAAATTAAAAAAAAAAAAAGTAAAATCTTAAAAAAAAAAAATCCCAAACAAACACACAATTGTGTTGTGCCCTACAGTGTTGTTTTATTGGTGGGAAATTGGCCAGACTTCAATATACATCAGTGGGGGTAACAAATGCATTATGGTACAGCCTTATGATGATTTATTACATAGCCATGAATTCTTATTTGGAACAAACAAATCACAGAATCCCAGAATATCAGGATTGACTAGAATGTAATATTTTCACTGAATAAAAGGTCCAGTGTAAGAGGAAAACAAAAAAACAACTTCTGTTTTTTACCCTGTACATCTGAATTGTAGTAGGAAATAAAATTTTGAAGTTATTTCACAAGGCTGTCATCAGGAAATGAAGACAAAAGAAAAAAATCAACAAATAAAAATAATATTTTAACCCATTCACGCCCCAATCTAATATGAAATTAAGAGTTTTTTTTTTTAACGTTTATTTATTTTTGAGACAGAGAGAGACAGAGCATGAACAGGGGAGGGTCAGAGAGAGGGAGACACAGAATCTGAAACAGGCTCCAGGCTCTGAGCTGTGAGCACAGAGCCCAACATGGGGCTCAAACTCACGTACTGTGAGATCATGACCTGAGCTGAAGTTGGCCGCTTAACCGACTGAGCCACCCAGGCGCCCCGAAATTAAGAGTTTTTATACCATCTATAGACCAACTTCCCTGATGAACATGGATGCAAAAAATCTTCAACAAGATACTAGCCAACTGGATCCAACAACACATTAAAAAAGATTATTCACCAGGACCAAGTGGGATTTATACCTGGGATACAGGGCTGGTTCAATATCCGCAAAACAATCAGTGTGATTCATCACATCAATAGAAGAAAGGACAAGAACCACATGATCCTCTCAATAGATGCAGAGAAAGCATTTGACAAAATACAGCATCCTTTCTTGATAAAAACTCTTAAGAAAGTAGGGATAGAAGGATCATACCTCGAGATCATAAAAGCCATATATGAAGACCCTCATTACCTCAGTGGGTAATGAGGAGACTTAGCTCCTCATTACCAACCAACCATGAGCTCCCAGATTCGTCAGAATTATTCCACCGAGGTGGAGGCCACCGTCAACCGCCTGGTCAACATGCATCTGTGGGTCTCCTACACCTACCTCTCTCTGGGCTTCTATTTTGACCGTGACCATGTGGCTCTGGAGGGCGTGGGCCACTTCTTCCGCGAGTTGGCTGAGGAGAAGCGGGAGGGCGCGGAGTGCCTCTTGAAGATGCAAAACCAGCGCAGCGGCCGCGCCCTCTTCCTGGACGTGCAGAAGCCCTCCCAAGATGAGTGGGGTAAAACCCTGGACGCCATGGAAGCCGCCCTGCTTCTGGAGAACATGAACCAGGGCCTTTTGGATCTGCATGCCCTGGGCTCTGCCCGCGCAGACCCCCATCTCTGTGACTTCCTGGAGAATCACTTTCTAGATGAGGAGGTGAAACTCATTAAGAAGATGGGCGACCATCTAACTAATCTCCGCAGGCTGTCCGGCCCCCAGGCTGACCTGGGCGAGTATCTCTTGGAAAGACTCACCCTCAAGCACGACTAGAAGTCTCTGGAGCCCAGCAGCCTTTGAGAGGGTCCCTCTGGCATTCCCCCCAGATGTCAGGGCTTGTGCCTGAGTCTCTCCTTGCAGCCACTAGGCAGCTTTTTAACCAACCTAGAGCCCTCTCCCAAGCCGTGAACCAAATGAAAACAATAAAGCTTTTTTGCAGAAAAAAAAAAAGACCCAATGTTACTATCCTCAGTGGGGAAAAACTGACAGCTTTCCCCCTAAGGTCAGGGACAAGACAGGGATGTCCACTCTCACCACTGTTATTCAACATAGTATTGGAAGTCTTAGCTTCAGCCATCACACAGCACAAAGAAATAAAAGGCATCCAAATTGTCCAGGAGGAGGTCAAACTTTCATTCTTCGCAGATGATGTGATAGTCTATATGGAAAACCCAAAAGATTCCATCCAAAAACTACCAGAACTAATCCATGAATTCAGCAAAGTCGCAGGATATAAAATAAATGCACAGAAACTGGTTGCATTCCTATACACCAACAATGAAGCGACAGAAAGAGAAATCAAGGAATCGATCCCATTTACAATTGCACAAAAAACCATAAAATACCTAGGAATAAATCTAACCAAAGAAGTGAAAAATCTATACAATGAAACTATAGAAAGCTTATGAAAGAAATTGAAGACACAAAAAAATGGAAAAAGATTCCATGCTCCTGGATAGGAAGAACAAATATTGTTAAAATGTCGACACTACCCAAAGCAATCTACATATTCAATGCAATCCCTATCAAAATAACACCAGCATTCTTCACAGAGCTAGAACAAACAATCCTAAAATTTGTATGGAACCAGAAAAGACCCTGAATAGCTAAAGCAATCTTGAAAAAGAAAACCAAAGCGGGAGGCATCACAATCCCAGACTTCAAGCTATACTTCAAAGCTGTAATCATCACGACAGTATGGTACTGGCACAAGAACAGACACTCATATCAATGGAACAGAATAGAGAACCCAGAAATGGACCCACAAACATATGGGCAACCAATCTTTGACAAAGCAGGAAAGAATATCCAGTGGAATAAAGACAGTCTCTTCAGCAAGTGGTGCTGGGAAAACTGGACAGTGACATGCAGAAGAATGAACCTGGACCACTTTCTTACACCATACACAAAAATAAACTCAAAATGGATGAAAGACTTAAATGTAAGACAGGAAGCCATCAAAATCCTCGAGGAGAAAGCAGGCAAAAACCTCTTTGATCTTGGCCACAGCAACTTCTTACTCAACACGTCTCCAGAGGCAAGGGAAACAAAAGCAAAAATGAACTACTGGGCCATCAAGATAAAAAGCTTCTGCACAACGAAGGAGACAATCAGCAAAACTAAAAGACAACCGACGGAATGGAAGAAGATATTTGCAAACGACATATCAAATAAAGGGTTAGTATCCAAAATCTATAAAGAACTTATCAAACTCAACACCCAAAAAGCAAATAGTCCAGTGAAAAAATGGGCCAAAGACATGAATAGACACTTCTCCAAAGAAGACATCCAGATGGCCAACTGACACATGAAAAAATGCTCAACATCACTCATCATCAGGGAAATACAAATCAAAACCACAATGAGATACCACCTCACACCTGTCAGAATGTCTAACATTAACAACTCAGGCAATACAGATGTTGGCGAGGATGCAAAGAGGATCTCTTTTGCACTGCTGGGGTGGGAATGCAAACTGGTGCAGCCAATATGGGAAACAGTCTGGAGGTTCTTTAAAAAATTAAAAATAGAACTACCGTACGACCCAGCAATTGCACTGCTAGGTATTTATCCAAGGGATACAGATATGCTGTTCCGAAGGGGTACATGCGCCCCAATGTTTATAGCAGCACTATCAACAATAGCCAAAGTATGGAAAGAGCTCAAATGTCCATTGATGGATGAATGGATAAAGAAGATGTGGGGTGTATATATATATATATATATATATATATATATATATACACACACACACACACACACACACACACACACATTGTGTATATATATACATTGTGTATATATACATTGTGTTTATATACATTGTATATATAATGTATACAATGTATATATACACAGTGTATATATACACAATGTATATATACAGTGTATATATACACAGTGTATATATACACAGTGTATATATACACAATGTATATATACAGTGTATATATACACAGTGTATATATACACAATGTATATATACAATGTATATATACAATGTATATATATACACAATGGATATATACACAATGTATATATATATACATATACAAAGATAAAGATAAAGAAGATGTGGGGTGTATATATACATATATATATACACACACACATTGTGTATATATATATATATATATATATACACACACACACATTGTATACAAAGTATATATGTATATATACACAATGTATATATATACAAATATATATAATGGAGTATTACTCGGCAATCAAAAAGAATGAAGTCTTGCCATTTGCAACTAAAGGATATTATGCTAAGCAAAATTAGTCAGAGAAAGACAAATATCATAAGACTTCACTCATATGAGGACTTTAAGATACAAAACAGGTGAACATAAAGGAAGGGAAGCAAAAGTAATATAAAAACAGGGAGGAGAACAAAAATAAAAGAGACTCTTAAATATGGAGAACAAACAGAGGTTTGCAGGGCAGGTTGCGGGAGGGGGGATAGGCCAAATGGGCACTAAGGAATTTACTCCTGAAATAATTGTTGCACTATATGCTAACTTGGATGTAAATTTTAAAAAATAAATTAAATTTTAAAAAAGTTTTTATACCACTATTTTGAAATTAGAAAAATTTTTATCATATATTTTTTATTAAAAATATTTCAATAGAATGTTAATTTGATCAATTATCAAATCTCTAGGTGAATATAAAGTAAATTTAAATTTTTAATTTCATATGTAGAGCAGTAAAAACATTTCTAATGTTTTTCATTTTCTTTTTATGTCTCTGAAATTATTTAATCAGAATCAATTCTTTATTTTGAAGATTCAGTCATGTTTTGCCCATGTCTAATTTTATCATTGAAGATTTTGCTACTAAAATTTCTTTTCTTTTCTTTTTTCTTCTCTTTTATTTTCTTTTGTAAGTAAGCCCTACACCCAATGTGGAACTTGAACTCATGACTCTGAGATCAAGAGTTGCATATTCTATCAACTGAGCCAGCCAGGCACCCCACTATCATTTCTTTTTATGACCATAATGTCTACCAAATCACATTTTCCAAGCTCTAATATTCACATCTAAATTTTGTCAAAAAAAGATTTTGTTCTTCAAGTTTTAGTTAATAAAGGTTTTTCTTCTGTCAGTTGAAAGTTTTTAAAATAAAATTTTAAGTTTATTTATTTATTTTCAAGTGGGAAAGTGCAGAGAAAAAGAGAGAGAGATTCTTAAGCAGGCTCCCCAGTGTCAGCGCAGAGCCCCATGCAGGCCTCAAACCCACAAACCATGAGATCTTGAGCTGAGCTAAAATCAAGAGAAGGACACTTAACTGACTGAACCATTCAGGAACCTTGAAAGTATTGTCTTTTAGTTCAATATTTCTTTTTTAACGTTTATTTATTTTTGAGACAGAGAGAGACAAAGCATGAACGGGGGAGGGTCAGAGAGAGAGGGAGACACAGAATCTGAAACAGGCTCCAGGCTCTGAGTGGTCAGCACAGAGCCTGACGCGGGGCTTGAACTCATGGACCGCGAGATCATGACCTGAGCCGAAGTCGGACGCTTAACTGACTGAGCCACCCAGGCACCCCGTAGTTCAATATTTCTAAGGTTTCCTGGGTCAATATGTAAAATTTTCCATGATATGAAAAGAGATGTGATTTTTAGAAATAAAATTTACATCATTAATTTCACCATATGCAGTTTTAGGTGAAATTATTTTTATGTCATTCATACCAGTAATATTCATTTTGGATTTAACAAAAGACTGATAATTTGTATTTCTCTCTTGGAAAATCCATGAGAATATTACACACTTTCTGTGTGTAATAACTCAAGCTTCCTCCATTGTACTGGATGGTCTAATATTTGGCCAGTCTAATTTCTCCACATACTTAGGTCAGTTTCTATATGATGTAACAACTTTCCACACTATGGCTAATACAAAGAATAAATAGTGGTATATGAAAATATTCTGAATGTCCAAAATGACAGAGTCAAAGTATCCTACTTCAGTAACACAATTATAAGGTGGATAATAAAATTTATTTTGCATTTTAGGAACTAACTAGTTCAGTCATATTAAGATATAATGAAAGCAAACTAAAAGGGCTTAAGCTAACATTGTGTCTCTCTTAAACTAGAAAAAACAAGTAAAGACCAATGTTGGCACACACACAAGAATAAAATGAATTAGTACAAATATGTTATAAGTAGCCCTGTAGATTATTGAGCCTTTTTGGAGAGCACAATAGATATACAGTTACACTACTTTGAGAAATGTACAAGAATTACTCAAATCCAAAGGAATAAAACGTATTATGCAAAGCTATTTATAGCCTTCTTCATACCAACTGAATTCTGAAAACCCCAAATTGTAACCATGATCTTATAAAAATGGTGGAATGTATACAAGAACACATACCTCTTTATGAACATTTACTTTTTCTTTAAAAAATTTTTTTTTAATGTTTATCTATTTTTGACAGAGAGGGAGAGACAGAGTGTGAGCAGGGAAGGTTCAGAGCAAGAGGGAGACACAGAATCTGAAGCAGGCTCCAGGCTCTAAGCTGTCAGCACTGAGCCCAACATGGGGCTTGAACCCACAAACTGGGAGATCATGACCTGAGCTGAAGTTGGACGCTTAGCCGACTGAGCCACCCAGGTGCCCCTATTTTTTCACAGTGAAAATTCATTTACATTTCCCCACATTTACACTAACTCTTTTCCATTTCTTTTTGTATCTCAGGACTTTTCTCTGGGATTCACTTATTTTCTATATTTACTTAGGCTTTAACATTTCCTTTAGTGAAAACTTCCTCATGGTGAAGTGTTAATTTTTTTTCCAGAAAATATCTTAATTTCACCTCCAATCTTGAAAAAGGTTTGGCTGATAGAGAATTCTTGGTCACAGTTAGCCTATTTCAGCATAGTAAATGTATCATTCCACTGTCGACTGGCTTCCATACTTTCCACTCACAAGTCAGCTATAAGCCTTACTGCTGCTCCTTTGGAAATAATACTTCTCTCCCCAGTTGCTTGTTATTTTACTCCCTTATTTATAGTTTTTTCATATTTTTAAAGGGAAAACTTCCAAGAATACACTAGACTAGAAATAATCATATAAAGGACTCATGTACCCATCACCCATTTAAAAAAATTATCAGTATTATTCCTATCTTTTTTTTTCTATGTTTTTCTTCTTATGCTGTAAATACCATATACCATACCATGTTAGCACAAATGTTTTTTGTATGTATCTCTAACAGGTAAGAACTTTCTAAAAAATAACTATGTACTATTGTGATGTCCGTATTTTAACTTAATGTGTTTTAAAACTGTCTTGTCATAGTTGATTGAATCTGTTTCAAATAAAGGCATATAATTTGTACTGGATGGATTTGTATTTTTTTAGTAATAACTTGAAGGAGATATAACTCATATAGTTAAAAATTCATCTTTTTTAAATGTACAATTTAATGGTTTGCAGTTCACAGAGTTATGCAACCATCACCACTTTTCAACTTTTTCTTCACCCAAAAAGAATCTCATACATAAAAGCAATTATTTTCTACATCTTCTTCTAGCCCCTGGGCAACTGTTAATCTTTGTTAGGTCTTTATGGATTTACATAAATGGAACCACATAGTATGCGAACTTTTGTGTCCAGCTACTTTCAGTTAGCATGATGTTTTCAAGTTTCATCCATGTTGTAGTATGTACCAGTGCTCTATGATATTTTAGAGCCAAATAATATTCTATCATATGGATATACCACACTTTGTTTATCCATTCTTTAATTGATGAACATTTGGATTGTTTCTATTTTTTGGCTATTATGAATAATGTTACTATGAATACTTAAGTACCAGTTTTTGTGTGGACATGTTTACATTTTTTGGGTATATATATAAGAATGAAATTGCTGGGGGGTGGGAGGGAGAGGAGGGTGGGTGATGGGTATTGAGGAGGGCACCTTTTGGGATGAGCACTGGGTGTTGTATGGAAACCAATTTGACAATAAATTTCATATATTGAAAAAAAAAGAATGAAATTGCTGGGCCCTATGATAATTCTACATGCAACTTTTTGAGGACTATGTCACATTGTTTTCCAAAGTTGCTCCTATTTCACAATCCAACCAATAATATATGAGGGTTCTAATTTCTCCATATTCTCACCAAAACTTGTTATTGTCTGTTTTCTTTTTATTTAGTTATCCTAGGGTGTGTGAAGCAGTATCTCATTGTGGTTTTGATATTTTCGTTTCCCTAATGACTAATGATGTTCAATATCTTTTCATGTACTTTTTGACCATTTGCATATCTTCTCTGGAGAAATGTCTATTTGGATGTTTTTGCACATTTAACAATTGGGTTTTTTTTTCTGAGTTGTAAGTGTTCCTTATATATTCTAGATACAAGTCTTTTTATCACATATATGTTTTTGCAATATGCTCTCCCATTCTATGTGCTGCCTTTTTACTTACTTGATGTTGTCCTTTGAAGTACATGTTTTTAATTTTGATGAAATCCACTTTATCTATTTTTTTCTTTTGCATTTTTTCTTTCAGAATGTGTTGCCTAAACACAAAGATTTACTCCTATGCCTCTACATTTTCTTCTAAGAATATTATAGTTTTAGCTATTGTATTTAGATGTTATATCTATCTGCAGTTAATGTTCGTATATGTTATGAAGTATGGGTCCAAATGCAATTTTTTTGCATGTTGGTATCAAATTGCCCCAAGACTGTTTGTTTAATTTTTAAAAAATGTTTTATTTACTTTTGAGAGAGAGACAGAGAGACAGAGTGTGAGCAGGGTAGGGTCAGAGAGAGAGGGAGACACAGAATCAGAAGCAAGGTGCAGTCTCTGAGTTGTCAGCACAGAGCCTGATGCAGGGCTCAAACTTGTGAACCTCAAGGTCATGACCTGAGACAAAGTTGGACGGACGCTTTATATACTGAGTCATCCAGGCGCTCCAATGCTGTTTGTTTAAAATATTATGCTTCCTCCATTGAATTGTGTTGGTAACATCGTCAAAATTCAATTAATTATAAATATAATGATTTATTTCTGTACCCTCAACTCTATCTCATTGATCTATACGTCTATCTTTATGCCAATACAACACTGTCTTGATTAATATAGTAGGAAGTTTTTGAAGGAAGTTTTGTAGGAAGTTTTGAAATCAGGAAGGGTGAGTCCTCCAACTTTGTTCTTTTTTTCCCCTAAGATTGTTTGGCTATTCTGGGTCATGTAAATTTACACAAGAATTTTAAGGTTAGCTTGTCAATATCTGCAGAATATGCAGCTGAGGTTTTGATAGTGATTACATTGAATCTATAGATCAAGTTAGGGAACACTGTCATTTTAACAACATTAAGCCCAGTCCCTGAGCACAGGATTTCCATTTAACAATGTCTTCGTTCATTTCTTTCAGCAATATTTTATAGTTAGATATTTACAAGTCTTACACTTATTTTGTTAAATATATTCCTAAGCCTTTCACTCTTTTTGATGCTATTATAAAAATTATTTTCTTAATTTTATTTTTGGATTGTTCATTGCTAATGTATAGAAATAAAGCTGATTTTCGTGTATTTATCTTGTACCCTGAAATCTTGCTGAGCTCATTCATTACTTCTAATATTTTGTGGAGTCTTTAGGATTTTCTATATACAAGATTATGTCATCTGCAAATAGAGATCGTTTTACTTCTTTTTCAATCTGGAAACCTTTTATTTTTCAATCTTGCCTAACCAGTTTGATTAGAAACTTCAGTACAATAGAAGCATCAAGAGTTGACATCTTTGTGTAGTTACTCATTTTAGGGAGAAAGCATTCAGTATTTTTGTTTTTGTTTTTGTTTTCTTTTTTGCATTCAGTCTTTCTTAAGCATGATATTAGCTGTGGTGTTGTCTAGATAGTTTTTATCAGGTTGAGGAAGTTCCCTTCTATATGTCTGCTCAGGCTGCCATAACAAAATATTACAAACTGGCTGATTTAAACAGTAGGCATTTATTTTCTCACAGTTGTGGAGGGTAGAAGTCCAAGATCAAGGTGCCAGCAGGGATGAATTCTGGTGAGGCATTTTTTACTGGCTTATATATGTCCTCCTTCTTGCTGTGTCCTAGCATGGCCTTTTCTGTGTATGTGTGTTGAGGAAGAGATTGATCTCAGGTGTTTCTTCCCTTTCATATAAGGATACCAGGTCTATCAGATTAGGATCATACCCTTATGACTTCATTTAACCTTAATTACCTCCTTAAAGGTCCTATTTCCAAATACAGTTGGGGGTTAGGGCCTTAACATATGAATTTTAGCAAGGGAACACAATTTAGTTCATAACACTTTGTATTCCTAGTTTGTTGAATTTTTTTTTTTATCATGGAAGGGCATTGGATTTTGTCAAATGCTTTTCTGCAACTGTTGAGGTTATCATATAGTTTTTGTTCTTTCATATATTAATATGGTATGTTATGTGGCATTGATTTTTTAAATGTTAAGCCAACCTTGCATTCCTGGGATAAATTCCATTTGGTCATAGTGTGTAATTGTTTTTATATGTTGCTGGATTCTCTTTACTAGAATTTTCCTAGAATTCCTAGAATTTTTTTAAGACTTTAGGTGTATAAATATTCATAAGAGATATTAATCTGTAGTGTTCTTGTTATATCTTTGCCAGGTTTTGATATTAGGGTAATACTGGCCTCATAGAATAAGTCAGGAAGTGTTCTCTCTTTTGTTTTTTGGAAGAGTTCATGAAGGATTGGTTTTAATTATTGGGGGGGGGGGGCTGTCTGTTAATTCTTTAAACATTTTGGTAAAATTCACCAGTGAAGCATCAGGTTCTTCATAGAAAGTTTTTTTTTTTTTAACTTAAAATTTTTATTTTTTAATTTTGTACTTTTTATGTTTAAAAAATTTTTATTTGGGGGCACCTGGGTGGCTCAGTTGGTTAAGTGTCCAACTCTTAATTTCAGCTCAGGTCATGATCTCATGGTTCATGGGTTCAAGCCCTGTGTTGGGATCCACACTGACAGTGGGAAGCCTGCTTGAGATTCTCTCTCTCTCCCTCTCTCTCTGTCCCTCCCCTGCTCATGTGCTCTCTCTCTCAAAATAAATAAACTTAAAAAATACTTTCTTCAATTTTTTTTAAGTTTTAAAGTAATCTCTATCCTCAATGTGGGCTTGAACTCACAACCCCAAGATCAAGAGTTGCATGCTCTACCAACTGAGCCAGCCAGGCACCCCTCTTCATAGAAAGTTTTAAAAAAACTATTAATTCAATCTCTTGTTCAATTTGTCTATTTCTTCTTATATAGTTTCAGTAGTTCTTATCTTTCTAGGAATGTGTTCACTTCACCTGGGTAGCTAATTTGTTGGTATACAATTGTTCATTATATTCCCTTAAAGGGGAGTTACAACACCATAAAGTTCCGAGTCAGTCATTAAAAAAAAAAAAAAGAATCTTGGATTGTTGCAAGACTATTTCCAGAGACCTAAAAAAAAAGTTGATTTTGACAGTTTTTTGCCACTGCCCTCATTGCTTTTATAGCGAAATGAAATTTTGGATGTCCTCACTCTGCTGTTCTGTAAGTGCTTCTGATTACTGTCTGTTGTATATCTACTCCATATACACATATACATATATATTTAATAATGACTAATAAATTTAGTAATTTAATAATGACTATTTTAGTATCTCACACCCTCTAGGAGAGTTGGAAAGCCACACTTTGAAACTCTCATCCAGGAACAATTTCCAAATCATACCACAGAATTGGTTCCATAAGGATTCCTCTGTTTCTACTGCTGCTCCTGTTGCACACAGATGCTGCCACTAGAACCTTTAGGAAATTAGCTCCTTTAAGAAAGTACCTGCAACCATGGCTGCCACCTGTCCTAGCACTGACTCCACTAAATCAATTTGATTCACTAGCTCCCTGTCTCCAAGTCCAATGTAGGAGGATTTTGATTGATAGGTCACAAATCTGTGCTCTGGCTGTGAGCCTGGGAAGGTGATTATTAAATTACTATTTTAGGGACATCTGGGTGGCTCAGTCAGTTAAGTGTCTGACTCTGGATTTCAGCTCAGGTCATGATCTCACAATTCATGACCTCAAGCCCCACGTCTGGCTCTATGCTGACAGCGCAGCGCCTGCTTGGGATTCTCTCTCTCTCTCTCTCTCTCTCTCTCTCAAACCAAACCAACCAACAAACAAAAATCTTTAATATTTGTTTAATATTTATTTATTTTTGAGAGAGAAAGACAGAGAATGAGTAGGGAAGGGGCAGAGATAGGGGGAGACACAGAATCTGAAGCAGGCTCCAGGCTCTGAGCCATCAGCACAGTGCCTGATGCAGGCTGGAACTCACAAACCATGAGATCATGACCTGAGACGAAGTCATATGCTTAACTGACTGAGCCACACAGGTGCCCCCCAAAAATGTCTTAAAAAAATTTTTTTGAGTGTTTCTCCTTACTTCTTGCCAGGCCTCCTATGATAAGAATTCTCCAGACATGGGGAAGTTCTCTCCATTTTGCATATAATCCATACAATGTCATAATTAAGGCATAATGATTTGTACATTAAATGGTTGCTTGCGATAATAATCTTGCTTTCCATAAGTCTTCTTTACTCTTGGAACCACCTCACTGCACACTTTTTTCAAGTCACTTATTTGTTGAAGAAATGGAACATTCTAATTGTTGAATTTTCCATATTCCAGATTTAGATGGTTGCATTCTCATGGTAATTTAACATGTGTCTCCATTTCTTGTATTTCCTTGTTACTGGTGGTTGGATCTAGATTTAGCTGCCTTTAAGGTTTTTCTCTTTGTTGTTAAATATTTTGGCTTCACCAAGATGTATCTCTGTATAGATTTCACTGTATTTTTCCTACTTGCAATTTGTTGGTATATTGAATCTGCAGATTGTCTTTCATCAATTCTGGAAAAAATTCAGCCATTTTCTCTTCATATATTGCCTCTTATTCTGTCTCTTTTTCTGGAGGGGGGGGGGCAGGCCTCCCTGCAGGAAGACCTTAGTGCTCCTCTCCCATCCCTCAGCCATGCACCTTGCTCACCTTTTCAGCTGGCTGCTATATCCTTTGTGTCATTTGTTCTCCATGGCAATTTTCATGTGTTTGTCTTTCCGTGCTACATTTTAGATAGTTTCTTCTCATCTGTCCTTCAGTTTACTAATTTTTAAGTTGCATCTACTCTTGTTTTCAGACTCATCCATCCTTGGTTTTTAATTTCATTTATTGTATTGTTTTATTTGTATAAGTTCTGATACTTTATCAGATCTACTATTGATTTTTAAAAAAAAAATGTATTTAAAAAGAGGGGCAGGGGGAGAGAGAGAATCCCAAGCAAGCTCCAAGCTCAGTGTGGAGCCAACACCAGGCTTGATCCCGTGACCCTGGGATCATGACCTGAGCCAAAATTAAGAGTTGGACACTCAACCAACTGACCAGCCAGGTGCCACTACTATGTTGCTTTAATAGCTTCCTCTTCTTCGGAGATATTTTCAAGCTTATATTTTATTTCAATGTAATAAGCATGGGGGGGGGGGCTAATATCTGCTGGCTTTGTTCACTGTATTCTCACTCATGGTGGATTTTATTATGTATTGGTTATTATGTTTGAAAAAACATTCATAGAAACAATCAGAAATCAAGGATGAAGAAATTATTTTCATTTGCTTTTCCAGGCACTTGAGGCCCCTTACTTTACTAGAACTATCTTAATCTAAATTCTGAGATTAAAGTTCCCTTAACTGCCCAGGTAAGGAAACTGGGTTCTCTTGTCTTTTGTAAGCCTTTAATTTGACTAATTGGGGTATCAGAGTCTCCCCTTGGGGGTGGCCTAGGGTTTTGACTTCTGTGCCCATTGGTAAGGCCATCAAACCCAACTTTGAGTGCTAGGCTTATTCTCCTGGTTTTAACATTCTCTTAGATTAGATTTTAGCCAGGTGAATTATTCATGATCTTTTTAGCTCTTTTAAGGATATTTAAAAATATTTTGCATCCTGCTGGTCTTCCATAGGATTGGTTTGAATTACTCAGGCCATAGTTGCTGAAAACAGAAGTATGGAATACTTTTTGAAAAAATTATGTCTGATAATTCTAATATAGTTATAGACATACACTTGAGTACATATTATTACCCTATATGGAGGAATGTGCTAATGCATGGAAATGTATGTACTACTAAATAAAAAAATAGGATATGATCTTAGGAGCATTTTATGGAATAATTTTAAGAACCTTTGACATCTTCATGTAATGCTTTTTCTTTTCTCATGGCAACAAATGTAGTTAATAAATTGTGACCACTGTTCCTAAATTGTACTAAAAATTTGCATACCTTTTCCAGAATTGCCAAGAGAACAGTAATTAACGCCTAATGCCTATGTATTTCCTGGTTAAGAGTATCTGATTGATTCTATTAAAAGGCAAAGGAGAGAAATTTGTCCCCTGTGTCTCTAAATGAAGAGAGGGATGATTTCATCAAGGGGCAAATATTTATACCCAGGAGAATTTAAATAGAAAGATTTAAACAACAATAACACTAGTCTAGTAGTATTGTGGAACTTGGCTATGGGTCATTGGTAAATCTCTGTACCTGCCACTAACACCAAGACCCTCCTCTCTTGGGGTTGAAGATTTAAAAAAAAGAAAGAAAAGAATCCCACTGTCAGCAGAGAACTGAAAGTGATATGATATAGTGTGACTGAATGTCACTGTGTTGGTTGGGGAACAACAAAAAAACCGTTTTGTTGATGTCTGTATCTTCGTGTTCTAAAACATCATGCTAATAGTAATTAAAATAGCTTTTAATTAAAAGAATAAGGTAAGACCTAGGCCAGGGTGAACTTATTCTTGGTTTTGACAGGCTCTAAGTCCTATGTTTACATGGATTATAACTAAAGAATAAATACATGAAAAACATAGAAGTGTATTTTAAAATTTTTTTTGCGTTTTTATTTTATTTTGAGAGAGAGACAGACCACTAGTGGAGAAGGGGCAGAGAGGGAGACACAGAATCTGAAACAGGCTCCAGGATCTGAGGTGTCGGCACAGAGTATGACGTGGGGCTCAAACTCATGGATGGTGAGATCATGACCTGAGACGAAGTCGGACGCTTAACCAACAGAGACACTCAGGTGCCACAGAAGTATATATTTTAAATAAGATCAAAAGTAAAATTGGGGAGTCTTTTTGTTTCTGATGCAGTCGTTCAAATGTATAATTTAAAAGAACTTGAATTGTATCCATACTGCATGTATTTTAAAATCACTTTTCATCCAGAATATGAAGTAATGCATACTCGAAAATGCCTTTTCCTTTTCCTTATTTCCAATGATATGTTAAGTGCAGTGCTACAGTCCTAGAAAGTAGTAATGAAAATTCTTAGACTTATTTTCAGTATTTAAAAAAAATTTTTTTTAACGTTTATTTATTTTTGAGACACAGAGAGAGCACGAACAGGGGAGGGGCAGAGAGAGAGGGAGACACAGAATCTGAAACAGGCTCCAGGCTCTGAGCTGTCAGCACAGAGCCCGACGCGGGGCTCAAATTCACGGACCATGAGATCATAACCTGAGCCAAAGTCAGACGCTTAACTGACCAAGCCACCCAGGCGCCCCTATTTTCAGTATTTTAAAAGTCTGATAGAAATCACAGATTTTAAAAAATCTGCACAAGCCAATGAAAATATTATTGCTTTGATTTTGACTGGCAATAAATTTGGTGGTATGATGCTGATTATCACACTATGGAAATTCTGATTGGCTCAGTTGTTTAAGCATTGGACTTTTGATTTTGGCTTAGGTCATGATCTCACAGGTTCATGGGATTGAGCCCTGCAGCAGTCTCGGGATCTGCCAACAGCAGAGAGCCTACTTGGGATTCTCTCTCTCTCTCTCTCTCTCTCTCTCTCTCTGCCCCTCTCCCCAGCTTGTGCGAGCACTCGCTCTCTAAAAAAAAAAAAAAAAAAGTATCATCACATGAGAGCAATATACTTGATAACATGTATTCAAAACATATAGTCCATGGAAGAATATATTTAAAAGACTTGTCCTGGTAATGGAAAATGTTGGAACTATCCTAAAATACCACTTAGCCCCCACTATCACATCATTCTTTCATCCTTCCACTTACATGGTCTATGAGAAACTTATGTCCCAAATGTCTCATGGTTCAAGAGACAACTTAAATAATCACTGTCAATCCCATTGGACAGATCTCTCATGAGAATAAGGAGTTTGCTACAGATTATCAACGCTTCAGTGTCATCAGAGGAAAAAGAATCAATTGTACTAAAATCTTATTTTCCTACAAAAGATCTCAGTACTTACAAATTAATTGTATTAAAGACTGCTGACCAATCTTAATGGTAACAGATCATTCCCATAGTTGGCAAAAGCTTGTTCAAAATCTAGGACTCAAGAGATGCTTAAGGGAATAGAAATCTAAGATTCCAAAATGTAGTGCATTTTTTTTTCTTTAAAGATTGTTTGAGAGAGACAGAAAGTGCAGGCACACACGAGCGGCAAAGGGGTAGAGAGAGAGAGAGAGACAGACAGCAAGTGAGAATTCCAAGCAGGCTCCGTGCTGTCAGCCCAGACCTCCGCACAGGGCTTGAACTAACTGTGAGATCACGACGTGAGCCGAAACCAAGAGTTGGATGCTTAATTGAGACACGCAGGTGCCCTGTGAGTTGGTATTTTTAATTAGCTAACTTTTTTAATTAGCTAACCAAAATTTTGCATAGGGCCTTTTGTGGGGTTGGCAGCTCCTGTCTTTTAATAAAACTATCACCCTATGTAAGTGTTGACAACCCAAGACACAAATACCCAAGTAGAGAACATCTGAAGACACCCCTTGTGCAACCTCATCAATGATAGCAAATTCAGTAAATTTTAGTCAGTTACCATAAAAGCCACCAACTGCAAGAGCCTTTTAAAGTAGATAGCTTTCAAAGAATTTCTCTGAATCCACCCTTAAAATATTTATGTATGGATAGGCATTTTTCTGTCAGAAGAGAATTCATTTTTGGTCAGATTCTCGAAAGGACATAACCACTGGAACAGCATAAGGAAAATTTTTTTTTTTTAGAGAGAGCACGTGCGAGCAAGCACATGAGCAGGGGAGGAGCAGAAAGAGGGAGAGAATCCCAAGCAGCTCCACACTGTCAGTGCAGAGTCTGTTAGGGGACTCTATCTCACAAACCCTGACATCCTGTCCTGAACTGAAAATTGAGTAGGATGCTTAACCAACTGAGCCACCCAAGCACCCCTGCAAGATACTTTCTTACATATTTCTAATTTGTGTTGGCCTTTGATAAACTCTAACCATTCTGTTATTCAACATTTCTAGGTTTTAAGTAAATCAGAAATTATACTGAATATCCTTTTTAAAACTACAACTCCAGGCACCTGGATGGCTCGATCGGTTGAGTGTCTGACTCTGGATTTTGGTTCAGGTAATGACCTCACGGTTTGTGGGACTCTCTTCCCCTCTCTCAAACTTAAAAGAACAAACACCCTACAACTTACTCCCAACACCCTCTGACAATATACCTCCCCCCAAATGGGGGTACACCTTTTTAAAAAGATTTTTAAGTTTTCTCTACCCCCAACGTGGCACTCAAAACTTACAACCCTGGGATCAACACACATGCTCCACTGCCTAAGCCAGACAGCAACCCAAAGGGGTGCACCTCTTAAATGACTCCTAAAAGAATAAAACCAGGGGTCAAACTGCCACATAAACACAAATCTTCAGAATGTTTATTTTCCTGTAATCCCCAGGACAGCACTATATTCTACCCTAGTTTATAAAAAGCAGTGGTTGAAGTGTTATAGGTGGTTTCTTACCATTTCAACCAAAATTTGTTGAAATTCCACATCCAACCCAAGACAAAAATACGAAACCCCATCTAATCCTAACAGACCATATTTTATGAATGACTTCATAGAAAAGGCAATAAAAAAATAGTTTATACAACTGCAGCATCCTTAAAAGTGATTCAGTGAAATTTAGCATCCCGTGGTTGACATCTTATCAAATCTTGGTATTGGGTAGTGATGAAGTTTTCATATATCAAAAAATTTAAAGTGTAAGATTATCAAGAAGTCCAGTCCCTATCACCATTTTGAATGATGCATCTGAGAATGGAATAAAAGCTCTGCTTATCCACATTAGTACCCCAACACACATCTTAATTCTTAATATCCCCAATTATATAAATTTAACTGAAACTAATGAAATCAAGTTTCTATTAGGATGAGGAACACCACACAGAACTTGGTCAAAACCATTCAGATAGCATACTTAACAAAATAGGCTACTTGAATGTTTGTCATAGGCTTTCAGAATTCCCATCCTCACCCCTTCAATTAACTTATCAAATTACTTAGTTCTAAATGAATACTTCAGGGTATCTTGATAACTTTCATTCATCAAAATCAAGTGCCTAGAGCACTTTTCTTGGCTTATTTAAAATTTACATCATTTGGCACTTACAGAGCCTAAATTCTTAATAAGAGTCCAAAGCCTCAAGGGGGTAAAAAACCAAGCACATTGTTTTTTGTAAACCTCAGACAATAATCTCTAGATGTAGTGTATTTCTTCAAAGCCATATATACCAAGACTTGATTGAAGAGTTTGGATTTTGTTTAAAAAGCCTTTATTCATTTTTGATCAGGGAAAGGACAATCTCAATGTCAACTTGTCACCTAATCATAAATTTGAACTTAACAGGATTCACTGCCCTAGACACTGCACCTACAGACTTTGACAACATAACTTAAAATGAAAATCTCCCTTGTTCCCTAAGGTTGCATGTTGAAAGAATAAACAGTCCCTTGCAATAACCAACATTGGTACTTGGCCTAGGTTTAAGGTCAAATAGCAAAACAGGAGCAGAACAAGGCCAAGTGCATTGTAACTTGATAGCCAGCGAGTACAAACATCATCAAAGAAAGCTGCAGGCACCAAATAAAACAAAAGGCAGGTTCATCAGCATAAAAAATTTACATTTGGTTGAAGGTGAGGTCAACTGCTCTGCATATGAACGAACACGTATGCCAATCCTAAAGGCTGATGTAGAACCACAGAAACAAAACTTAAAAAAAACCCTTAAATCCAACTACACTGAATGTAAAATTTGAAGCTTAGATTTACCCAGGAATTTCTCCAAAACCTAGAGCTAAAACTGCTTGATTCACCAGGAAAATCTGTTGTAATGACTCAGTCACCTTAGATTTGCATTGACATACATAAAATTTAAATTACTTTTCCTCACTACTCCTATGCCTGAATATGGAATGCTTAACTATGCAGCTCATGCACTAATGCATTAAAAATGATGGAATCTACTAGCATGACTTTTTCTAAAAACTCACACCACATTAACAGTTAACACCCAATATAGCTTCCTAAAAACCCCCTAAAAGAAAACATTTTGTTCAGTTTGGTGCTTGCTGTGACAATACCAATAGAATACAACTGACTTCCTCAAGTCACTACTTCAAATATCTGCATCTAACTTTTGCTCAAATTTTAACCACCTCATACCTATCTGCCAAAATCCTTGTAACGATTTCGGATACTCAAACTGTAGCTCCAACACACTGTTTAACAGTGCCTTTTCCCTGGGTATATCTGGATGTTTTAATCAAGAAAACAAGTAAAGTCATGGTATTACAATTAGCCAAAGCTCTAACAGACCAGATTCTGAATGAGCTTACCCTAATCAATGGCTTTTCAGAGACAGGAACAAAGCACAATCACTTCTACTTATGAAAAGGAACTACCAACATGCTTTGTGCTAAAAAGGTACAGTTCTTCAAAATATAATCCAGAAGACTGATGGTCTGCTAGAAAGCTTCCACTAATGACAACACTATGACAAGGTCTCCAAATACACAGAGTAACGTTACAGGTGTGGTGGAAACCTCAGCAGGGAAATGAAGCTTTAGAGCATAGACTACATTTAACAAAAAGGGGGAACAGGGGCACACTGTAGCTGGCTATTCGTAAAAGGACCACAGTTTCTCCCTATGGACCAATATTCCCTACAAAATAAACTGTGCCTTAATTATTGCTTATTTTAAATTACACTTTTACAGAGCTATTTAGTACCTGACGCAGAAAAACAATCACATAAGGAAGCATTTATTTGAGGTTTAACATGAAATCATACAAATAAAATTTGTATAAACACAAATCCACATTGAGTCATAACACAGATAGCAAAAGACAAAGTAAAAACAAAGAAAACTAATTGGCGGCTATATACAGTTGGACACAGTTGTATCTTGTACACTAGAAAGTCTTTTACAAAATAATCATCTTAGATCAACAGAAGACCAATCTTCAATGTCGTCCTGCAAGATGGGTTAACTTTAGCAATCTCCTCCTAAAAACAAAAACAAAATAGCAATTAGATTTGTGTAACTCTGAAAGCTTTCAAAGGTCCACTTTCATGAATTGTTTTAAGTCCTCAATTTATTCTTTTCTTCAATAATTAAAGATCACATGCATATTCAATTGCAAAATGTAGATTGGGTAATTAATATTCACCCTGCAGTTCCCAAATGATAGTGAATTTAAATTTAGTAAGGAATCAGGGAATGCAATGTTCCCATATTCAGACTGAAGTATACTAGATTTAGGTCTACTAGAAGCATCTCTAGTAAGCCAAAAAATGCTCTTACAAAAATGAATTCCTAATAGGCTTATTATATTATAAGAAAACGAATTGCTGTGTGCATATGATCTTTAATTTATATCCCAGATTTTAAAGTTCTTGTTTTGGTTTGTAGATTTCACTATTAGCTATAAAAAGAAAAAGCAAGCATTAAATCTTAAAGAATGAACACTTAAAATGAGGCTCCACAATTGAAATACAACACTAAACAGAAGACCAAAATGATTAAGCTGTAAAAAGGCATTTATGTACTTTAACTCCTGTAAAAAACCATTTAAGTTAAGTTTAGACACTTAATCTTCAAAAAGATTAAAAAAGAAGCCAAAGTCTGAAGTTTTCCACTTTAATCTTTACGCTGGTACATGAAGTTGGAAGAGACCATACCACAGGACAGCGTTTTCTGGTGTATGCCTTGCGCTCTGCCCGCAACGTGCGACCCCCAGAGATAGACGTGGTCAGGGTGACACACGGCCTGCAATGAAGTTCCCGCTGGCGGGTACAAACAAGGTATAATGTCAGAGTTAGAAGACAACATTCTTGTTTTCCTTAAGTTGTACCCATTTCAGTACTTTACCTGTTAATAGTTCTAAAAATGTTTAATTATTCCTCTAGACCACCTGGTACACAAAGCAAACAGAAAAACTCTTAAGTTTTTCTGTAATACTAAAGAAGGTGAGATAAGACTTTAAAGTTAAAGATCTATAGACACTTTAGGCAAAACAGGCTCATAAAGCAATTAAAAAATTAACAATTTAGTAAAAACAGACTACATAATATTTTGTTTTTACTTATTTTTCATTTGTCTATTGATCTTTAAATTAAATTAGACATTTCCACTGGTTTCTTGTACTCTTATACACACCTGTTTTCTCCAACGTCCTCCTTTAGTATGGCTGGTAATTGTTTTGGTGATTGCCACCCCCTCGAGACGCCTTGCCGTAAGTGCTCTGTTGGCCTATTTTGAAAAAATTACATTAAGAATGCTTTCTATAAGTTTCATCATAAATATTAACAGAAAACTATTAAATGTGTAATACTCTGCATGCCAAAACATCAAAATCATGTATTTTAAATAGCTATTATAAACTAGTCATGTATCACATACTCCAGAACATTTCTAACCAAAGTCTTTTGTCAGTAACCATCCTATGACTATCAAATACTTCAAAAACTCCCAAACACTTCAAAAAACGGAAAACCCACACACAATTGCAGAATGGGATTGCACTTTTAACACTGAATTTTAATACCATTGGTTTATGAAATTAAGTTAAATATTCTTACCACTGTAGTCTGCATATCCCTGTCCATATCCATAGTTCCCATAGTTATACCCAGTATAATCATAGCCGCCATAGCCACTATAGTTTTGATCACCACCATAGGCACTATTGTAATTTCCATATCCTTGATCATAATAGTTATTAAATCCTTGGTTCCAGTTTTGGCCCTGACCTGAAACAATGCACAGTGATTGTTAGGAGACAACTTCTGACCCCCAATCCTAACATAAAATGTTGTGTTCCTGTCTCTCACTCCACAAATCTTAAACAAGCAGAATGTACATCTATATTGCTATCTGACTGGAGAAAATTATTATTTTAATTATCATAAAAGGGGGCAGAAAGTCCAATTGTGCCAGTTATCAAGCTTCCTACATGTAATGGAAAATCAGGACAGGGGCACCTGGGTGGCTCAGTTGGTTAAGCAACAGACTCGATTTCAGCTCAGGTCATGATCTCAAGGTTTGTTGAGTTCAAGCAGAGCCTGCCTTTGGTTATCTTTCTGCCCCTCCACCATGCGCACAGGTGCGCACTGTCCTTCAAAATAAATAAACTTTAAAAGGAAGGAAAATCAGGAGAAGGTGAAAACAGGTAGATTGTTTAGCTTTAAAACAAGGACTCCTGCCCAAAAAAACCCTATCATGCCATGATGTACCATGTAATCTTAACCACATTAAGTGGTATTATTTCTCCATTAGTAATGGCCCTGTCAGGCTGGCCATTCTTTGAAGAGGTGAAACCAGTAAACTAACAAAAACCCACCCACTAACCTGAGAATTTTTCATATTCGAACAGTTTAAAACTAGCTTTACTTTCTTATGGGCTTATTCCTATTTAGCAATTTGCAGCCTAAACCACTGAGCCATCTTCAAAGAATGAAGTCTCACCTCGTCCACGACCCCTAGTACCACCTCGTCCACCAGCTGCAGCACCTCTTCCTCCTTTTTGTTGTTGCTGTTGCTGCCTATAGACCTCTTTGGGTTGTGCAACTTTGATTTCACACTACAAACACATTAAAAAAACAAATAGAATTTTTACTATGTCAATCCCTTTTATTCTTCTCAAAACAAATTGAGAAATTCACTAAAAGAAACAAAACAAAAACCACCCTCAACATTTTCACTTAATAGAATCAAGATGGCTTTACCTTCCCAGAACCAATTTGATGATATCTGCTTTCTAACAATTTCTTTACTGGCTCTTCATCTGTATATGTAATAAAGCAAAATCCTCTTCTTTCATTTGTTTTTGTATCCATGGGAAGTTCAATATTTTCAATCTGAAATCAAGAAGCACACTCACGATCATCCAGTAACGATAAAAGCTACCAAAAGGTGTTAGAATACCCCAGGTCCTTTCCAAGTTTCAAACACATATTGCATGTTACTCTAGTCACATTACATCTGTATAAAAGCTCCTACTTTACTGTCAACTCAAACTGCAAAGATTCGTCTGTGAAGCATTTAGAAAGGAGAGCAAAACTTCATTTATTATTTTGTACCCAATAGATGCCGTTGGTAGAAGTCCAAACACTGACCACACCAAAGCACCTGTGATTTGGCCAAAACAAATTCAGTATGGGTTTCCATCATAGCACAGTAAACAGTGATTAAGGTAGTGACTAAAAAGGACCTGAGTAGTTAATCTCTTCCACATCGGTTAATGTTCTTTTCTGTAAAAAGCCGGGGATTATTACATAAACATACACAAAAGTAGTCATAAAGCGCACCTCTCCAAAGGCTCCAAAATATTCTTTAATTTGTTCTTCAGAAGTATCTGGGCTCAATCCACCCACAAAAACCTTTTTGGGAGGTTCTTTCCCTTTTAAAGCTTTGGCCCTTTTGGGGTCTATCAATTTGCCATCCAGTTTGTGTTCTTTCAGTTCCAAAACCTAGAAGACAAATTTAATCTGACAACGCTATGCAAGGAAAACCCCCAGACAATTTGCAAAAGTACACAGAAGGACTACAATGCAAAACCTGCTCCTACCTTATCAACACTAGCAGCATCTTTGAAAAGCACAAATCCAAATCCTCTTGATCTTCCAGTCACTGGATCTGTTTTTATTGTACAGTCTACAACTTCCCCAAATCGAGACAAATATTCAGTCAGATCTTTCTTGCTTGTATCCCAGCTCAAGCCTCCAATAAACATTTTACTAGAAATAAAGTTATTTTTTTAAGAAAGATTAGCAGCGCCTCACACGATTACTTCAGTCCTGGAGTTACGTTAACTACGAACCAAGCACGGGGAAGTTTAACTGTTTATGCAAGGAATTCAATCCGGGTCTACAGATCAAGTATTAAAACAAAAAACACAACCCCTCTCCCCAATTCCATCGAGGTCGCTTATTCGAAACAGTGGATAGCGTGCTCGCCATGCTTCATGATACGAAGTTTAAACGAGACCAGCAAAGTACGTTCGATTGCTTTAAGATTTAAAAACCCCAACTTCCTAAGCTGATCCCTCACAACTTAGGTTCATCCTCTTTCACAGCTGTCAAGCCAACATGCCACCTAAAGAACTCTTAACACGTCCTGGGGATCCAAGTACCACTCACACACCGATTCCAAACGAGTAATTCTGTAACACCGCCCAGGAAAACTGCGCGAGGCCCTAGCACAGACACAATGAAAAGGCGGCAGCAGCTGCAGCATGTGGCGCAGCGAGGCCGGCCCCTCCCCCTCGGGCCCCACGCGGCGCCTGCGCACTCGGGACACAGACGCCGCCGCCGCCCTCCTCCTCCAACTCCTCCGCCCTTCCCCCACCCTCCGCTGGAGTCACCCCTCCGTTTCCTACTTTCCTCTTTCCTCTAAGCTAGTGGGGCCCGGCGGGCACGCGAGGAATCGACTCGGGGCAAGAACCGGGATAGCGCGCGGCTCCCGAAGGATGAAGGGCGCGTGCGGCGCGCTGGGGGAGGGGGAAGAGAGAAGCGTGCGGTACCCGTCATCCTGCTGATTCTTGCTCGCGTTGATCTTGGATCCCTCTGCGAATTCCTCTATGTTGCTGTACTCGTTCATGTCCTCCATGGTGGTGGAGCTGTCGGCCGGGGGATGCTGGCGCGCAGTCCGGGTCGCGGCAGCAGCGGCGGCGGAGCGTTGTATGGAGCTGGATTTAAAATGGCGGCGGAAGAGATCCGGGCGCCGCCTGCGCCCTCCCTTTATAGCCGCCCCTCCCGCCAATCGGGAGGGCTGCTGGGCGGTGACGTGGCGCTGGGCCCGGCGCGCCCCCTGCCGGGCGGAGCTGGAAGCGAGCGAAGGGAGGAGCGGGGCGAGCTGCCGAGGCGCCCGCGGCCGCCAATGGGAAAGGCTGCGGGAGGCTAAAGTAGCGGGAGCAGAGGGGAACAATGGCGGCGGCACATGGGAGAGCCGGGGCGGGACCTCCATCGCGGCCCTCCCGGTGAGGAGCGAGGTCGCGGGTGAGGGGACGCGGGCTTAAGATGAGAGAAGCGTCAGAAGAGAAAAACGAAGGGGCGAAAAGTCCTGGGGTCAAAAATCCCGAGCAGTGCCGTCGCAGGGCCACAGTCCCTCTTGTCTTGAGAGCCTTTGTCTCTGGCGTCCGGTCCAGCCCACTCCTAGTACGGAGCCATCAACCCCGCCTTTTTCCAAAGCCCTCGGTCCCCCAGTGCGGACTGCTGCGGTGGCGGCTGCTGCTATCGATTAGCACCGTGGCCGGGTCGCTCCAGAAAAAGGCGGACTGCGCCCGGCGCCGGCGGCTGAGACAGCGAGCGCGCTCCGCCGCGCGCACGCGTGTTTTGTCCTCGAGCTGGCTGGAACCAGCCGAACAGGAAGCGGGCGCGCGGTGGCCCCTCCGGACAGCGGCGCGGCGCGGGCGCCTCTTCCGCTACCGCCACAGGCGCGCGGGCCGAGGAAGCGCGGCGGGCCTCCCTAACCGATCGGCGGGAGCCCGGGCCGACGTAGTCAGGCAAACCAGTCCCGGTACGGCCTCTTTTGCTGGCTGAGGACGGGAGGAGGGGCGCGAGCCCGGTCAGGTTACTGTAAATATGCAAAAGCGGAGGCAGTGGGCGGGGAGGGGGCTAGGTGCCGTAGAGGGCAAGGGGCACTCACATCCCCGGCGCGCCACTCGCGGGGCTCCCGTCTGCACGTGCCCCGGGCCTCTCCCGCTCGCTCAACCAGTCTGCGGAGAGCGCGCGCGCGCCCGCGGACCCGGCTCCCGCGTTCGCTTCTTTGTTCCCGCCCACGCGAGGCCCATTTTGACGGATCGGGTTCGAGGCCCTCTGGCGGCCAATCGGCATCGACGCATTTACCTCCCCCCACCCCTTCGGAACCCTGCGAGGACCGCCCCCTTTCCCTGCCCACGTGGTCTCGTCCTCTGGCCCTTGGCAGCTCTGTACTTCTGGGCCCCTGTACGGCCGTGTGATCCACCTTTAGGGGCGTGGTGGTGGTCCTGTACCTTAAGCTTCGGGCCGCACGCGGTTGCCGGGTGGGCGATTCTTGCGGGGCTGTCGGAAGCCCAGAACGGTGCTGAGGGCGCAGCCGGCGCCGCCCTCTGCCCTACCTACCAGTAGGCCGATTCTGGTAGTTGCATCCGGTAGGGAAATGGTCGTGCTTTCCGTGCCCGCCGAAGTCACTGTGATCCTGTTAGATATCGAAGGTACCACAACCCCGATTGCTTTCGTGAAGGTGAGGGGCGGAAGGGAGCGGGGAAGTGACTTGTACTTAAAAGCATTAAAAACATTTTTTTTAGGTATTGCAGGCCTTGTACCACAGACGCGAGGCGTAGGAAAGGTGGTGTGGCTTTGCGCCGCTCTGAGATGGGAGGAAGTAGAAAGGCTGCGGCAGGTTGCGGGGATCTTTTCATCACCGCACCCTGTTCATCATCCTCGCCATTCCCTGTCCTTGGTTAGATGCTGATGGGTGGGGAATGGGTGGAGATGGTGGCGAAAAAGGGTGGAGGAGGGCAGATGCGCTCGGACTGGGAGAGGCGAGGTGGGCGCCCCCCGCCGGCCAGGTGTGCTCCCTGTCGCCCCGCAGGTGAGCGCCTGCTTGGCTCTAGGTTGGGCCTGGCTAGGCGGTGACTGCGATGGAGTGGTCCTGGAGACATCTAGTCGCGCAAAACGTAGAGTGAAGTGTCAAGATAACTTTTCAGGTAACCCTGGTATCTTGGACCATGGTGGTTATTCTTCGCCCCTTCCCACTCTTGCAACATTAGTGGCCAACTGCACGCTTCGTGTTATTGGATTGGGCAAGGTGGAATGTAGCGCTGATTTATTAAGCTATAGATCAAACATGTCTAGATTCCGTTCATTTTCCTCTGAACACCATGGAAACTTGAAGCTCTTACACAGAGCCTTTCTTCTAGAGTGTCATTATTAACCAAACACTTGCCTACACGTAATTCATAAGCATATAGCTCTGCTTTTAGCAGAGTTTTAAAAAATACATACATTCTATCAGAGTAAGTAGCAAGCATTAGTGTAATTTGTAAAAGAATTCCTTGGTCTAGTCTACCCTTTATTTGATTTCTAGAGGTTTAAGATAAAAGCATTAACTAGAAGCGTTTACATACAGTAATAGGTTACTTACAACGTAGGAAAAACCCATCTTTCAACAAACAAATTGGTCTGAGTTTTAAATATTTTTAAGTTTATTTGTTTATTTTGAGAGACTGAGAGAGTAGGGAAGGTGCAGAGAGAAAGAGGGAGAGAATCCCAGCAGGCTCAGTACTGTCAGCACAGAGATCATGATCTGAGCTGAAATCCAGTCGGTGACTTAACTGACTGAGCTACCCAGGCACCCTGAGTTAAAAATTTATTTTATTTTATTTTATTTTATTTTTTTATTTTTGAGAGAGAGAGAGAGAAAGAGAGCACAAGCAGGGGAGGGACAGAGAGAGAATCTGAAGCAGGCTCCAGGCTCCAAGGTGTCAGCTCAGAGTCCTAGGCGGGACTTGAACCCACAAACCGAGAGATCATGACCTGAGCTGAAGTTGTCTGCTTCACCAACTAAGCCACCCAGGCACCCCGTGAGTTTTAAAATTTTTTGTTAGTTTTATTTATTTATTTATTTATTTATTTATTTATTTTAAAATGCTTATTGGGGCACCTGGGTGGCTCAGTCCATTAAGCATCTGACTTTGAGCCCTGCGTCAGGCTCTGCGCTGACAGCTCAGAGCCTGGAACCTGCTTCGAATTTTGTGTCTCTGTCTGCTTCCTTGCTCATACTCTCTCAAATAAACATTAAAATTGTTTTTAAAAAATGTTGATTTATTTTGAGAGAGAAAGAGGAGCAGAGGGAGAGGGAATCCTCAGCACGCTCCACGTTCAGCACAGAGCTGGAAATGGGACTTCATCTCACAACCTTGAGATCGTGCATGACCTGAGCCAAACAGGAGTCCCACTCTCAACTGACTGAGCCACCCAGGCACCCAAGTTAGTTTTATTTTGAAAATTACCTGTGAAGAATGATTTTCTTGATGTCAATCAAATAAACATTTTAGGACTTCAATATAGAACCACTTGCAAATTTTTTAGAAGAATCACAATACCATCTTAGCACATGTTCCTAAGAAATCTAATTTGACATTTTTTCTCAGTTTTTAATCATGTCAGAGGCCTCTGTAGAAATGTTCAGGATTGACCAAATGCTGATAATGGAGTTGACTTTCTTTTTCCTACTGATTGTGACAGAACCATTGCTTTCTTAGAGTTTTCAGAGAAAAAATGATTCCTCATATTTGTGGTTTGTAGTTCACAGTTTATTATCTCCACCAAGGGTAATCACAGGAGAGGTAGTGATGTGGCATAAGATATATACATACCATTCTTGGAAAGTTGGTTAGGGAATAGGATACTTCATGCAAATCAGTTTTTTTAATGCTTATTTTGAGAGAGAGAGCAAGAGCAAGGAATCGGCAGAGAGTGAGGGAGAGAGAGAGACTCCCAATCAGGTTCTGTGCTGCCAGTACAGAGCCCAATGTGGGACTTGAACCCACAAACTATGAGTTTGTGGCCTGAGCTGAAACCAGGAGTCGGATGCTTAACCTACTGAGCCACCCAGGTAGCCCCATGCAAATCAATTTTATAACAAAATATAGGTGCCTCTCCCACCTCTTCCCAATCCTGTTTTCTGCCAGATGACATTATGAGCCACTTCTTGAAATCTTTGTTTATGGTAGACTTATTCTGACATCTTCCTGAGAGTTAAAATGCCTTCATGGCCTAAATAGATTTTTCTTTTTTTTAAGTTTGACACTGATCTATAGGTAAAGTCAAGGCAGGCTACAAAAATGATTTGGGGATTTTATTCAAAGGATAGTTTCTTGTGCTTTGTCCTATAATCTATTATTATTTTTTCATAATGATTATCGATCTATTGTAGTCTAATAACCTGTTATTAATTTGTTACACATTACTTTATCAAAACTGGTGTTTCTAAAAGTATGTTCATCACTTCTCTGCCTTTTGGCTAAGATCAAGTATAAAAGTATGTTGTGTTTTTTTTATTTAAAAAAAATTTTTTTTAACATTTATTATTGAGAGATGGAAAGACACAGAACATGGGCAGGAGAGGGGCTGAGAGATGGAGAGACACAGAATCTGAAGCAGGCTCCAGGCTCTGAGCTGTCAGCACAGAGCCTGACACGGGGCTCGAACTCACAAACCGCAAGATCATGACCTGAACCGAAGTCGGACGCTTAACCGACTGAGCCACCCAGGCGCCCCAAGTATAAAAGTATGTTAAGAAGAGCGTTAAGTCTGTGTGGATATTTATAGTAACTATGCAAAAAGGATTCCATTATTAAATGCACTTTTGGGAAATGTTAGGCTATACATATTCAACTAGGTTTCTTCATTGCACAGCTTCTCTGAGCTTTTCTATCATACGTACCCACACACACACACACACACACACACACACACACACACACACACACATATGTTTTATAAGTCTTCAAGAGAGTGGCATTTCACAAATTTACTTGAACAAAAAACTTTGAAGACTATGTCAGAGACTAACTTTTGGACATCTTTTATTTATTTATTTTTGTTTGTTTTCGAACATCTTTTAAAGAGGTACTAAATTATGTCCTTCGTGAATCTCTGAGGATGGAGGTGGGAATTAGACTTTATTTACTTTGGACTTTATTAGTCACATTAGGTGTATGGAATATGTAGCCCCACTTCCTATGGAAACAAACATTGAGTATTGTATATAGGTGACTTGTATACTTGACTCATTCTCAGAAACTCTGAGGTGTGTGCACTGTCTGCATTTTACTGATAGGAAATTAAGGTTCTTAAAAGTTGAACTATTATACCTAGGATTTGAACCCAGATTGTCTGTCTGAGAAACTCTTACATTTTACATTATTGCACTTGATCTCTAAAATGGAAACCACAGTGCTTGTTCCGTGTCTTTGCTTGGCTTCTGTGTATGTTAAATGACACAATTGATATGATAACACTTCAGTCAACACGAAGTATCATAAAAGGATATGGTAACAAATTTTAATTTATACTACCTCTTGGAGGAACGCCTGGGTGGCTCAATTGGTTGAGCGACCGACTTCAGCTCAGGTCGTGATCTCACGGTTTGTGAGTTCGAGCCCCACGTCGGTCTCTGTGCTGACAGCTCAGAGCCTGGAGCCTGCTTCTGATTCTGTGTCTCCCTCTCTCTCTGCCCCTCCCCCACTCAATGCTCTGTCTATCTCTGTCTCAGAAATAAATAAGCATGTAAAAAAAAATATATACTGCCTCTTGGTGATAGCTTTAGGAGTGAACCCTTGAACCATAATAACTACAGTTGAGTCTTTATTTGCAGATTTGGTTCTGTAGTTGAATATACTATGAAAATTGAGTATTGTCAAAAATTGCTCTTGAAGCAATTAGGAATTAGGAAGCAATTTAGGAAGTCATTCCTCTTTATAGGCTGATTTCCATTTTCAGTAAGTCATGCATTCATTTTTCCTTTAGGGTGGAAACATACCCCTGCTTCTTCCCTTTAGCATCAGAGGAAGTAGTTGGTTTGGGATTAGGTGATATAAATGAAAAATATGTTGTGTCAAACATTGGCCTCATACTGAGCCACTCACACTGTAAGAGACAGTGGGAAACTGAGACTGTTTCATTGGGCAACAGAACGCCCCCATTAAGTGGAATAACAGATTGCCAGCACTGGCTCTGGTTATTTTTTCCTCTCCTTTTTTTTTTTTTTTTTTGGGCTGAGCACTTACAGTTAAATGTGTATATGATGTACCTTAACTATATAAGATAGCACTTTTTAAAAATAAATTTTATTAATGTTTATTTTTGAGAGAAAGACAGTGTGAGAGAGGGAAGGGCAGAGAGAGAGGGAGACACAGAATCTGAAGCAGGCTCCAGACTCTGAGCGACATGTCAGCACAGAGCCCGATGTGGGGCTCGAACTCACAATCCGCAAGATCATGACCTGAGCCAAAGTCGGATGTTTAACCAACTGAGCCGCCCAGGCGCTCCTATGTAAGATAAAACTTAACAGTTTGGAATAACTCGTGGGATTCCCTAGACTCCTCCCAGTCTGGGAAATGGTGTTCTCTGGACAGCCTGCTGCTCTGTTACGACATGCCTCAGCCCTTAGGTGTCAGACAACAAAAACAATGGTTTTATTTACCAGCTAGTGTATCTTATTTTCTCTTGAGTCATAGCATTGTCTAATTTTTAGAACAGGAGGGGCTCCTAGATGGAATCATGCAGTGAATGTTCAACCGACTAATTAATTTCTCATGAGTTGATGCCTGGAGGGATGTCCTGTGTGAAGATCATTACAATTTGTTGGAGGCAGAGCAGCGGTAGAGCCCAGCTTTCCTTAGATATTCACAGTGCATCTGAATTCTCAAAGCCTCTAGCCCCGCCCCTCACTGCAGGCCCTATGCCTCTGGAGTTTGTTTTCTTTTCAGGTGCTGATTCTGATCCTTTACAGTGCTGATCTCCTAACATTTTTTGGTCATATACACCATCAGCAGAATTGGAGCATGCATTGCCAGTAGAATTTATAAATTGTGAACACATTTTATGGTCTAATTATGAAGTTATAAAACACATTGGAATTTGAAGATGAGATTAAAGTAATAAATGTAAACAAAGGTTGTTACACTCTGTTCCCTTACCCTGTTGAATCATCTTGCATGGCCGTGGAGCCACCACTTGATTTTTGTCCATGTGTTGTAATACTCACTTTCTGACTTTGCATGGTGTATTATTCCAGTGTTTTTAATCTATAAGCCTGTGAAATAACACCATCACCTGTCTCTGTGGTTATCCTGTCAAGAGCCTTCAACTATTGTTTCTGGGTTTGGAGACAATTATCCTCTCGTTTCTGAAAATACTCTTTAATTTGGTGGGTTTCCTGTTGTTACGTGCTGAATCTGTACACCTAACAGTTGATGTAGTTATGTTCTATAAAGTCACCGAGAATCTTATATTAGCAAATAATGAATCATTGCCCCTAGAGAAAATACAGGGTTAGGTTCCTGTGAGCCTCTGGTCATAGCGTTTCTGTGAGCTGATCAGTAGTAACCTTGTCTTATGTGTGTTTCTGTTTCCCTTAATATATATTATTGATAGATTAACATTGAACTCGCAGCCAGTGGCACTGTAACTCATGCTGTAGTGTAGCCTATCTATTTTTTTTTTAATTTTTTTTTAACGTTTTATTCATTTTTGAGACAGAGAGAGACAGAGCATGAACGGGGGAGGGGCAGAGAGAGAGGGAGACACAGAATTGGAAGCAGGCTCCAGGCTCTGAGCCATCAGCCCAGAGCCCGACGCGGGGCTCGAACTCACGGACCGCGAGATCGTGACCTGAGCCGAAGTCGGCCGCCCAACCGACTGAGCCACCCAGGCGCCCCAAGTGTAGCCTATCTAAACACCTGTATTTTCTCCCTAAGGCACATCACAGTTTCTTGGGCCTAGGAACATTAGGCAGCACTTAGGCACTTTGCTTGGGAGCCCTTTTGAAGTGCAAGGTCACCAACAAAAAGCACAAAATGCAAAAAATATGGCAGTAAATCGACTCTGAAAAGGACACTTGTTTAAACTATGAGAGGTGAAACAAGTCAAATCGTCACTTTGTGTGGGGGAATGTGTACATCAAGTGTTTACAGATTTTTGCCACTTTGCATGTGTACCTGTTTCTGAATGATCAGGAAAGTGCAGCAAGTATTGATTTTGGGGTTACAAATAAACTTTAGCGAGTAGGAGAATTTGTAAGTACGGAACCAACAAATAATGAGGATTGACAGTATAGAGTAGTAGTTACAGGAATAGGTTTGGAGACTATACAGGTCTGGATTAGCGTTCTGGCTTCTCCCAAATGTTTTATGACAAGTTAGTTAATGTCTCTGGGTGTAGGTACATATTTCCTCAGCTATATTGTATGGATCTCTACCTCATAAGGCTACTGACAACGTTTAATGAATGCTTAACCCTTGAAAAAACTTTGTAAAATAAATGAATATATTTACATCAATATTTCATCCTACCACTGCAACAAATCGTAGTAGTGAATAGTGGGCAGGGAGCATGTTTTTCATTTATGCCTTAAGAAAACTTTGTGCTTGAAAAGAAAATCTTGGTAATTAAGAAGATTCCATTAACTGAAAATAAGAACCTGATTGGGATTTTTGTCCCTAAAATATATTAAGTGGGGCATGGTGGGTACCCTTGCCAGAGGCTCTTTGTATTTGTGCTTCTCAGACTTGAATGTGTATACAAATAATTTAGGGACCTTGCTAAAATGTAGTTGGCTCTTTTTTTCTTTCTAAAGATTTATTTATTTATTTATTTATTAAAAAAAACATTTTTTTTTTCCAGTTTATTTTGAGAGAGAACACAAGCAGGGCAGGGGCAGAGAGAGAGGGAGAGAGAGAATCCCAAGCAGTCTCTGCACATCAGTGCAGAGCCTGATTCGGGGACCGAACTCATGAACCTATAGATCATGACTTCAACTGAAACCAAGAGTTGGATGCTTAACTGACTGAGGCACCCAGGTGCCCCACCCCCTTTTTAAATTAAAGTTGTTTTTTATTTTTATTTAGAGTGAGAGAGAGAGAGCATGAGTGGGGTTAGGGCAGAGAGGGAGACAGAGAATCCCAAGCAGGCTCTGTGCTGCCAGCACAGAGCCTGACATGGGGCTTGAACTTGCAGACGGTGAGATCATCTCCTGGAGCCGAAATCAAGAGTTGGACACTTAACTGACTGAACCACCCAGGCACCCCCCTTTCTAAAAAATTTTTAAAAGATTTATTTATTTAGAGAGAGCACGAGTGGGGTTAGGGTGGAGAGGGAGAGAGAGAATCCCAAGCAGGCTCCACACTGTCAGTGCAGAGCCCGGTGTGGGGAACTCATGAGCTGTGAGATCATGACCTGAGCCAAAATCAAGAGTTGGACACTTAACCAACTGAGCCACCCAGGTGCCCCTAAAATGGAGTTTCTGGTATAAAGATCTGGAACGGGACTTGATGCTGAGTTTCTCACAGATGCCCAGGTGATGCCACTGCTGCCGTTCTATGTACCACACTTTTAAGGATTTAGGCGTCATAGAAATTTGCAAGTTATACCTATGTGTAGGCCTGTTAGCACTGCTCTTTTCTGATGGCCCATTTGATATGGTAAAGCAGACCAAGAAAGAGTATAGATGAATTAGAGATCTATCACCATTAACAGAACCACAACCTCTGAGAGAGAGGTTAAATAAATTGATTATGAATCAGTAAGGCTGTATACAAGGGAACAAGGTCATGCAGTAAGCCTGGTAGACACCAAAGGGTTAATAGCAGGTCGCCACTTCCCCAGCTTTTTTTTGCAAATCGCCTTCCAAAACTGAACTGTAAAGCAAAAGCCCCTTTCTTAAAGGACAAATAGAATTGTTAGCAAGGAGTTATGTGTACTTAGAGGAGTAACTAGATAGTACACTTAAGTGTTTATTTAGTTGAATGTGTATGTATAATAGAGACTTGCGTATAATAAGCCTTTGGATATCCTGGCAGAGGGGCAGGTAAATAGTGCCTTGCTAAACCTGTTGTATTATTTTCCTCCGGTCGCTGTAACAAAATTACCACACACTTAGTGGTTTAAGACAATACAGATTTATCATGTTCTACTTCTAGAGGCTCAACTGAAGTGGATCTCACGGAGTTAAAAAAGGTATTGGCAGGGTTGTGTCCCTTCTGAAGATTTTAGAAAATTCTAGAAAAATTTCTTTGCCATTCCCACTTTCTAGAGGCTGCCCACATTTCCTGGTTCTTGGGCCTTTCCTCTGTCTTCAGAATCAACAGTATGGCATCTTCAGACCAGCCTTTCAGTCTCTGACTTTGACCTTCCTACTTCCTTTTACCTATAAGGACCCTTGGGATTGCATCAGGCCCAACCACATAATCCAAAGATAATCTTGCCATCTTGAGAATCTTAATTTATTATATCTACAGTCCCTTTGCCATATGAAGTAACATATTCATAGGTTTTGAGGTTTAGGATATGGACATCTGAGGGTGGGGGAATTTTCCCCTCTACCATGCTTGGTTAGCACAAACATCTCTAATAGATGCCTTTAGAGGATCTAGGCTATAAAGGAATTAGAATTTATATTTGCTCCACTTGTCAAATTTATCATTAATGGTGTTGGATACAATCTATAATGTTTTCTTTAAGATTTGACAGTTTTTTTCTTATTTTTATTAATATTTATATTTGAGAGAGAGTGTGCACGAGCAGGGGAAAGACAGAGAGAGAGAGAGAGAGATGGAGACAGAATCTGAGCAGGCTTCAGGCTCTGTGCTGACAGCTCGGCCTGAGCTCAGCTCAATGTGGGGCTCAAACTCATGAGCCATGAGATCATGACCTGAGCCAAAGTCGCACACTCAACCGCCTGAGCCACCCGAGTGTCCCTGACAGTTTTTGTTTTAAAGATTGTGTTGGTGTTTAAGGATTGTGCTGGTATGGAGGTTGGTAAAGACATTGTGTAAGAGCTAGAGTTTTACCTCAGAGAATGAGGTATTTGGCAAGGTTTTGAATTAGATTAAGGGAAAAAAAAGATCTCAAACTAAACCTTCTGTGTTTTAGAAAATACGAATTAAACAGACAAATCCTTGATCGTATAAATATTTGTTTGAGGTAGTGGATACCCATTTTTTTGTTTTTGTTTTTTTTTTTTCAGTTTATTTTTGAGAGAGCATGTGCACATGCTAGCAGGGGAGAAGGAGAGAGAGAGAGAGACACACACACACACACACACACACACACACACACACACAATCCCAAGCAGGCTGTGTGCTTTCAGTGCAGAGCCTGACTCGGGGCTCAAACCCATGAGCTGTGAGATCATGACCTGAGCCAAAATCAAGAGTCAGACACTAAACTGACTGAGCCACCCAGGCGCCCCAGCAGATACCCATTGAGAGCAAATGATTGAGATCAAAATGATACAGGTTTTGATTCTATTTACTTATTTATTATTTATTTTTAAAGATTTTATTTTTAAGCTATCTCAACACCCGATGTGGGGCTTGAGCTCACAACCCCAAGATCAAGAATAGAACAATCCACCGACTGAGCCAGCCAGGTGCTTCTTGATTCCCTTTGGAAACATAATCCTGCTTATATACTTTTCTAGTGTTAGTTTAATATGTATATTTTTGAAATATATTTTAGGTTAAAACACTTTTAGAAATGACTGATGTATTCTTGATTGTTTACCGATGCTTGTAATTTACTCTTATATGTTCTTTTATATTTCAGCAGTGTATTTTAAAAGATAATAATTGAGAAATGTTGAGGTTGACATTTCTTTCTCATGAAAACTGCTATGTTAATTTTTTTTTTAACGTTTATTTATTTTTGAGACAGAGAGAGACAGAGCATGAACAGGAGAAGGGCAGAGAGACAGGGAGACACAGAATCGGAAGCAGGCTCCAGGCTCTGAGCCATCAGCCCAGAGCCCGATGCGGGGCTCGAACTCACGGACTGTGAGATCGTGACCTGAGCCAGTCGGACGCTTAACCGACGGAGCCACCCAGGCGCCCCAACTGCTATGTTAATTTTATAGTTTTTCTGGGAAGAGAGCTTGTGTTGTCTGGCAGTATATCCCAACTTTGGTTAAACATCCAAATGATAAGTATTGTCACTTCTACCGTTTTTAGCACTGAGAAATATATGATGCCCATTCTGCCCTCAATATGAAACCGGCTAGAAGACAGCCCTCAAGGGACAGCAAACTAGAAAATTCCTTCTACCTATACTGTTTATTATTTTTTTTTTTTAATTTTTTTTTCAACGTTTTATTTATTTTTGGGACAGAGAGAGACAGAGCATGAACGGGGGAGGGGCAGAGAGAGAGGGAGACACAGAATCAGAAACAGGCTCCAGGCTCTGAGCCATCAGCCCAGAGCCCGAAGCGGGGCTCGAACTCACGGACCGCGAGATCGTGACCTGGCTGAAGTCGGACGCTTAACCGACTGCGCCACCCAGGCGCCCCTACTGTTTATTATTGACACCAGTAACTGCAATTGAGTTACGTTCCCCGTCTTCATTGAATCTCTGAATTTAGGCTTTTTCATCTGCAAGGATGAGATAGTAGGATCTGGTGTGCTTATCAAGTGGTGATGAAGACTGAATGGAATAGAACATAGAACACTTTGAAAAATTATAAAGCTCTGTAGAAACACTGATGATAATGCAAGAAGTATCAGACTAAGGGATACAAAGAGTGCTTGTGAAGATTCAGTAAGGAAAAGGGGCAACTAACATTTACTGACACCCGCTCCACATATTTTCCCCACCATGATTACCTCCACCTCTACTCCTTATGGCTCTAGTCAAAAATACAGTAAGAATGAGACCACTGTATCTACTTTCAAAGAATTTATGGAAGCACTAGAATGGCAGGACTGTCTTGATAAGTAGCTGTTGGGTGGTTTACTTAACATTCTCCCAAACCTTCCCCATTGCTTCATTCTGTTTCCGAAAGGGACATATACCCATGTTTGGTACATGAGAGGATTTTTGTTGATTCAACCAGAAACAAAGGGAAGAGGCTTTGGAGAATCACTGTATTAGGTCTGAGTATATCAAGAAGTGGATGGAAAGCACCCCTGGCTTGACTTTCTGGTCTCTTACTCTACAACCTTTTGTGTCACTGCACTTGTATGATCTTTCCTTCCTTTCTCTCACATTTATTTAAATGCCAATCATGTGCCAGGCTCTTCTAGGATCCAGAATCCTTAAGACCCAGCCGTCACCCTCACGGAACCTGGTAAGGAGGACAGGTACATAAATAGGTTGTCTTGACACCATGGAAATCCTTTCTGGTTTCCTGTTGGCTGAGAGATAAAGTTTCAGCTTCTGCACTTCAGTGAACAGGATTTTCCAATTTCCTGTCCGTTTATTCTGTTACACGTTTTATAGCTGAAAATGCCCATTCAGGTCATGCCCTTTCATGCCACCACTGTTCCTTCAGCTTAGAATGTAATACTTTTTCCTCTCCAAGTGCAGGTTGGTTCCATGTACTCATTAACTTAAAAAAAATATTTATTGTGCTAGGCTATGGAAACGCAGAAGTAAGATCTGCTTCTGCTCTCAAAGGAGTTTTGTTTGAGCAGGAATTTCAGAATCCTCTCCCTCCTTTGTAGGGCCGTATATTTGCCACTGTAGCACATGCTGCCTCTGGTGTTATATTTGTGTCCTGTCTCCCAGCAATGTTGAGAGCTCCTCATGGACAGAGACTGAAGCCTTTCTTTCCTTTTTTTTTTTTTTTTTTTTTTTTTTTTTAATTTTGATAGCAACTGTTTAATTTACTTATTTCTTAGATGGAAAACCTGGTAGGTTTTTTAGGTAATGGTCGACAATTACATAGCGTAACTTTGTATGTATGAATTGATTGGGGCCCAATACAATCTAAAACATAAGAATTTTTAAAAAAGGCACATAAGGCATTCAGTAAATGCTCTGTGATGGTGGTATGATGTGTTCCAGAATGGTCATGGGCAGGGTTGGGACTGAGTTTTTCCCCACCTTGTCTGTCCTTGCTATTTCACATTTCCTCAAGGTAGTACTTTATCTCATTTGAACAGCATATAACTTATCTGAAGTGTTTCTAGAGTGACATTAGAATTTTCATTGATCAACATTTCTTTTTTTTTTTTTTTTTTTTTCAACGTTTATCCATTTTTGGGACAGAGAGAGACAGAGCGTGAACGGGGGAGGAGCAGAGAGAGAGGGAAACACAGAATCGGAAACAGGCTCCAGGCTCTGAGCCATCAGCCCAGAGCCTGACGCGGGGCTCGAACTCACGGACCACGAGATCGTGACCTGGCTGAAGTCGGACGCTTAACCGACTGCGCCACCCAGGCGCCCCAACATTTCTAAAACCTAGAAGTCCGAAGGAAGAAATCAGCAAAAAATGGACCTTAAAAACTATGAAAAAGGGGCGCCTGGTGGGCTCAGTCGGGGAGCATGTGACTCTTGATTTCGGTGTAATGACTTGGTGTCATGAGTTCGAGCCCCGTCTTGGGGATAGAGTTTACTTAAAAAAAAAAAAAAAAAAAAATGAAAGGTAGACATTTTATTAACAATTGAAATTAAGTTAAAAGGCTGTGGGGTTGGGGCACCTGGGTGGCTCAATCGGTTAAGCATCCTACTTCAGCTCAGGTCACAATCTCATGGTTCCTGAGTTTAAGCCCTGCAATGGGCTCACTGCTGTCAGCACAGAGCTGGCTTGAGATCTTCTGTCTGCCCCTCCCCCACTGGTTTTCTTTCCCTCTCTCCGCCCCCCCAAATAAATAAATAAACTTAAAAAAAAATTGGAGAAAAAAAAGCTATGGGGCACCTGGGTGGCACAGTTGGTTGAGCATCCTATTCTTAAATCTCGGCTCGGGTCATGATCTCACGGTTCATGAGTTCGAGCCCCACATCTGCACTGGGGGTGTGGAGCCTGCTTGGGACTCTCTCTCTGCCCCTCCTCAGCTTTTGTGCGCTCTCTCTCTCTCTCTCTCTCTCAAAATAAATAAGTAAACATTTAAAAAATTAAGTTTAAAAGTTAAATATATTCTCCTATGGAAACTTGTATCTGTTATTGTGAGAATAGAGGAAAGTCTTTTCCCCCCAAGTTTTTCTCAAAGTAATTCATGTTTGTTATAAATTGCACACATCATGGAAGAGTATAATATAGTAATATAGAGAGTGAATGTCTCCTTTTGCTCCTGCCACCCAGAGATGACTGTTAAGAATTTGGTGACTATTCCTTCTGAATTTTTTCCTTTGCATAGAGCAGTTGAGATTATTGAAATAAATGTAGTCTGATCTACTCCAAAAAAAGGCACCAATTATAATATCTAACTCCCACTTTTTAAATATGTAGGTAGGCCTCTATCTTGCCCAGATAAACTTTTTAAGTATATCCTGTATTTAGCTCTGAGAAGTCCTTCTCTGTTTGATGATTCTTTTAAGTTTTATTTTTTAATGTTTATTTATTTTTGAGACAGAGACAGAGCATGAACAGGGGAGGGGCAGAGAGAGAGGGAGACACAGAATCTGAAACAGGCTCCAGGCTCTGAGCTGTCAGCACAGAGCCCGATGCGGGACTCGAACCCTTGAACTGTGAGATCATGACCTGAGCCGAAGTTGGACGCTTAACCCACCGAGCCACCCAGGCGCCCTCCCGTGTTTGATGATTCTTAACATTTTCCATTCTTACAGCTTACCCCCACGTTACTCCTTTACTAAAGAAAAAAAGGTATTCTTTTTATAGTAAAAAAAAACCAAACTTATTTTTGTATCATACTTTTGATTTTCATAATTAATTGCTCATTTAATTTTCAAAATTGGCTTTGGTGTATGTAGGGGTCAGAGAGGGGTGGAAGGCAACCCCCGGTGAGCCTGTTGTACCCAGTTTTCCATCACTCCTCTAAAGAATGTGAACATAGTCAATAGCTCTGTCCTTAGAGGCCCTCCTGGAACCTCTTGGGACCTCTTCCCAGGGGATTCTATTTCAGAAACACAGATTTCTTTTCAAAGACAGAAGTCTTAAATACAGAAAAAGGTTCTTTGTCTTCTGGGTGTGTATATGAGGGGTTCATTAACTTGATTTTTTTCCCAATGATTCATTATTGTGACCTTTGGACAAATTCCTTTTCTTAAGTCTAAAAAGTGTGGAGCTAACACCCTTCACTGAGGAAAGAGACTAAGACACATAGTTTGGAAACTAGTGGTAATCCCGAGAGTGGGACCTGGGTGGGACTTTGAAGAGGAGCCGTGGTCAGGCCAGTGTTCACAGTTCTCTTGGTATGCTCCAAGAGGCTGGCTGACTCCTGGGCTGGACCTTGTGTGGGTCTAAGTCACTGTAGGTTCAGTTAAGCTCATTAGATCCCTGCAGCCAGGGTGATGAAGCTCTGGGATCTGGTTCTTCAAACAAAACAGAACAAGACCTGATTGATAAACTGTTACCATAGTCTATTAATTTGTACTTAACCTTTATGTGCTTGTGTAAAATGGGAGAAATAATAATACTTGTTTCATTAGGGTTATTAAGAGAATTGAAATGAGATCATTCAGACCGTTCATTAATCCATTGAATAAATTTGGAGTGCTTGGTAGTTCAGGGAGAAGTTATGTGCTAAAGCTGTGGATTTGAGGGTCAGTAGCAAGAGATGGTATTTGAAATCATGAAATTAGATGAGAGGTCACTAAAGATTGACTATAGATAGAGAGTGCCTGGAATAATAAGGACTTAGTAAATGTTGGCAGTTACTCCCACTATTATAAAACTTACTTATATTATTACTACTGTTTATTAGAAATGTTATAGAACTGCCAGGTGAACTCACATCTCTCATTTTCTTTTTCTTTTTTTTTCTATTTTTTTATTTTCTTAATGTTTATTTATTTTTGAGAGAGAGAGAAAGAGCGCAAGCAGGGGAGGGCAGAGAGAGAGGGAGACAGACACAAAATCTGAAGTGGGCTCCAGGCTCTGAGCTGTCCACACAGAGCCCAATGCGGGGCTTGAACTCACATGATCTTAAACTGCAAGATCGTGACCTGAGCCCAAGTCAGATGTTCAACTGACTGAGCCACCCAGGTGCCCCTCAAATCTCTCATTTGCTTTGTACAAATGTCTTTGAGAAACCAAAGGTATATTAGAATTATCTGTAGAGAATATCACAATCCCCAGGGTGTTGGGTGATCCCAAGAGTAGTGCTCCCCAACGTCATCTACCCACAGAGCTGGATAGACTCAGGCATTGGGATTTCATAGGCCTGGGTTTGAGTTGTGCCTTTACTTTGTACCAGCAATGAAACCTTTTAGAACCCAGGCTTCATCATGTGTTCAGAGGGGTCACCATCAGGGATGGTAGGTGGATTCAAAAAGCTAATTGTCAATTCCTTTCCTTTCCCTTCTACTGTTTGGGGCTAGGACTCCAGGCCAATCTGGTTTCCTTCTCTGAAATTCATGAGATACTGATAATTCTGTCTCTGTGCGTCTTTTTTAAACCTTATCCCAGCTACTAGCCCCTTGTAATGACAACCTTCCCTTGTGTGATGTGATTCATTGCAATTAATTAGATTGTAGTTTATCTTTCTTTAATTACAGTTTAATCTCCTTAACAGGATTTAGAAGACACTTTTTTTTTTTTTTTAATTTTTTTTTTTTCAACGTTTATTTATTTTTGGGACAGAGAGAGACAGAGCATGAACGGGGGAGGGGCAGAGAGAGAGGGAGACACAGAATCGGAAACAGTCTCCAGGCTCTGAGCCATCAGCCCAGAGCCCGACGCGGGGCTCGAACTCACGGACCGCTAGATCGTGACCTGGCTGAAGTCGGACACTCAACCGACCGCGCCACCCGGGCGCCCCATCACTTTTTTTTTTTTATCAGCAACATATTTAATCACTTTGAATTCAGGTGATGAAATCTAATGTTTATTCCTAAAGGCTTCTGCTTTCAAAGAGGAATGGTTACATCCCTTCATACCCCACTGAAGATAGGGACACCAAAGTCATAATTTCTGAGCTCCTGTGGCCCCATGTAGCAGCCAGAGCACCAAACTTTTGGTAGCTCCTAGTAGGGTCTTCAGGAAAGATATTGAAGTAGCAATTTTAATACCACCACTGCTGAAGCTGTCTTAACAGGTGGCATGGACCACTCCAAGAAGTAGTAAATTCCCAACATTGGAAGTGTTCAAGCAGATACAAACTTAGAGTTATAAAATAAGTAAGTTCTGGAATATAATGTACAGCATGGTGACTGTACTGTATATTTTGAAAGTTGCTAAGAAAAATCTTAAAAGTTCTCATCACAAGATAAAATTTATAACTGTGTGGTGATGGATGTTAACTAGGCTTATTGTGGTGACCATTTTGCAGTATTATATACATGTATCAAATCACTGTGTTGTACGCTCCAAACTAATATATGTCAATTATATCTCAATGTTAAAAAAAGATTATACGCTCTCATTGTAGAAAATGACCTCCTGACCCAGTGAGAATGTAATGTAGTGTAAATGTCCATGTTCCCCTCAATTTTTTTCTGTGCATTAGATATTCCCCAGAATGGGATTATGTTCTTTATTTTTACCTGTTTTATTTCTTATTTAGAGAATGTGATTTGCTTAGAGAATTAAGACCCCACTTAATTTTCCTTTGTTTTTTATCTTCTGAGATTAATAGAAAAATAGTAGCCTAAAAGTATTGCCTTCGTGTTTAATTTTCTGGCCAAAAAAGTTCTAAGTTCTCAAATACTTTGAATCATTTGTCGTACTATGTGGTTCATTGGAAGGCTTTTAAAATAGTTTCTTTAAATAGCTGTACTCTAAGTAATACCCATTACCTTTTTATTACCCATTTTCCTCAGAGGAGTCTTGAGTAAACATTATAGCAACTATTTTATTTTTATTGATTCTATGACCTTTTTATTAAAACGACCAGACCACTTGACTGTAAAGCAAATCCATATTTGGACTTCTAAACATTAATGAGGCAACTTCTTTAATTAGATGTTCAGAAATTTTGTGGCCCTTCAGGAGCCTTAATGGAGCTCTTTCAGAAAGCTACCATTGAGCTGTGCAGAGTAATGTAAATTGTTGCTTGCATAGTATCCCCTCCAGCATTTAGTGGAATTTAATCATAGTCGCCTGAAAGACAAATACTCTCATTTAGTTCTATGGCCTTTTGTTATATGTACTACTAAAGCATAACAGCCCCTTCGGTGCCTGGTGGACTAAAAACATTCACACACTTGTAGAATCCTGGGTTTACTGCAGCATTGTTCTCATGCTATAATATTCTGAAATTCTCCATAAATGGATTATGACTGAAGTTAAAGCGTTTATCATTACAGTTCTTTCTGGAATTACTTTTAAAGCCTGAAAATGTTCAATGGGCAGGGTTGGGCAAGAAGCACTAGCTCTTTGAAGTCTATTTTTAGAGCTTTCTTATATGTTATCATAGCATATATAATTGATATCGTTACTGACTTTTTTTTTTTTTTTTTTTCAACGTTTATTTATTTTTGGGACAGAGAGAGACAGAGCATGAACGGGGGAGGGGCAGAGAGAGAGGGAGACACAGAATCGGAAACAGGCTCCAGGCTCTGAGCCATCAGCCCAGAGCCTGACGCGGGGCTCGAACTAACGGACCGCGAGATCGTGACCTGGCTGAAGTCGGACGCTTAACCAACTGCGCCACCCAGGCGCCCCGTTACTGACTTTAAAAATAAGCAACTTGAAGGCGTTTTATTTGTCTCACAGAATAGATTGCTCAGAAAGTATGTTGAAAGAACAGGATAACATCTTCACAATTTAGTTATGTGCCCCATGTACTTTTATACGATGCAGTAACACTTTTGCACCAAAATAGAAGTCTGCTAACATGTCAGCCCCAGGTGGTCTTGTTGTTCCATGTGTCATACTAAGTTCTGCTTTCATTGCCTAGCTTTGCATGTGTACTTAGTGCAGAAGGGAGTTTTATGTCTAGAGGAAAGGGGCAAATTGGATGAACAGGAATTCCAAAGTAATGTTTAACTTTTAAAGCTTTTCCTAAAAGTTCAAAATTGTTTGAAACCTTGCACCTGTGAGTTCGCTGAGGCGAGGCTGTGGTTCATAACTCTGTTATCAGCGGCGTCTGGCACTCAGTAGGTCCTCAGTAAAACTTGAATGTATGACTTGATTGTGCTTGTGATTTATCCTCTGGGAACTTCTCTGCTATTATTTGTCACTCAGTTTGGGTCAAAGGTGATCCTTGTCCAGTTTAAATGTTTGTCTGTGCTGGAGAATATGATAAGTGGTAAGGTCTAGGTGCTTTCTATCTAATTGTGTCTAATTTCTGCAGTGACTGCTTGGTATTATCATTCCCATTTAACAGGTGAGAAAACTGAGGCTCAGAGGGGGTAAGTTGAATATGGCAGTAAAAAGCAGAGGTAGGACCCCCTGGCCTGGCATACTGCCTATAGTCTATTTCTTCTCTTCTGCCAGAGAGGTTAAAGACTTGGGCTCTCAGGATTCACAGGCTCTCCATAAATTGTTCTTGGGGTCAGTAAAGCTGGATATGGGAAATTGGGCTTTGTGAAACACAAAGTACTATAGCATTGTATCTGTTTTTATACCTTTCAAGTACTTCAACTTTTCAGTTACTGAGAGGCCATGAATCTAACCCAATAGTTTTTCCCCAGGAATGTTTCCAGTTGCTTGGGAGTTGAGGAATAATGGAGATAGGACATTGGAGGAGGATGACCAAGTGAGAAAGAAGCAGGTAGAGGATGAGGGAGCAAAGTTGCCTTGTGTTTTAATTGTGAAACATTTTAAATAAGCAAGAATACGGATTAATATAATGACCATGCATCCACCACAAAGCTTTTTAAATTTGAGACTATTTTGTTTTAGATCCTAAAGAAATAAAACGTTATAAATATAAGTGAGACTCTTGAGTACCTCTCATTTTGTATGAATTTTATTTATACATTAGGGTTTATATTCACGTTTATAATCATAATTTCAGTACATTGATGTTTTTTCAAGTATTTTATTTTTTTTATTTAAGTAATCTCTACACCCAACGTGGGGCTCAAACTTACCCAAGATCAGGAGTCATATGCTTCTCCGACTGAGCCTGCCGGGTGCCCCTCAGTACATTGAGTTTTTTTTTTTTTTTTTTTTTTTTTCAACCTTTATTTATTTTTGGGACAGAGAGAGACAGAGCATGAACGGGGGAGGGGCAGAGAGAGAGAGGGAGACACAGAATCGGAAACAGGCTCCAGGCTCTGAGCCATCAGCCCAGAGCCTGACGCGGGGCTCGAACTCACGCACCGCGAGATCGTGACCTGGCTGAAGTCGGACGCTTAACCAACTGCGCCACCCAGGCGCCCCATCAGTACATTGAGTTTTTAACTGCTGTATGTTGTTGTATTTTTTATTTTATTTATTTATTTATTTATTTATTTATTTATTTATTTATTTATATGTTGTTTTAGAGAATGAAAGAATATACTGGAGTTTATTCTCTAGCTAATAAAGATTTAGATTGTTTCCATTGATTTTGTTATTACACCCAGTACTAAAATAAACATTTTTTTTTACATCTCTCTTTGTGCACCTGTGTTAGAGTTTGTCTATGATATATGCTTAGGAGAGGACTGGCTGTGTGTACCTTCAGTTTTTGTGTATCTTCTCAGCATTCTTGAGTAGGGGGCCAGCTTGCAGTCCTGCTACAGTACATGAGTCGGGGAGAAATTAGTAGGTGAAAGGAAGGATAAGGAGGGGCACGATGTAGGGCATGATGGGAAAACCAAGTATTTAAAGAACAGAAGCCTATCAGTATGGTAAAAGGAGTCTCTTGCGGAAAAAGCAAGCTGTCAATCTCAGCTCTTCATTTTCCTTCTTTTAGATCAGGATTGAGTTTTTATTGAGTTTAAACAAGGCTGTTCTATCAAGTATGCCGAACAATTTGCTTGATTACACTGTACGCTTTTGGATCTGCTGAATGATCCATTACTTACTGGAATGCCATGTGGGAACAAGCAAAATTGAGTGACTTTATTTTTACTAGGCCAGGTGAAATTTGAATAATGTGTTATGAAGAGAGGTACACACATCAGCCCTACTCTTCATTTATTTTTCTGTTGAAATGCAGTTGACGTGCAATATTATATTAGTTTCAGGTCTGCAACATAGTGATTGGACATTTTTTTACATTAGGAAACCCTCACCATAATAAGTTTAATTACCATCCATAACCATATAAAGTTACTACAGTATTATCGAGTATATTCCCCATGCTGTACTTTATATCCCTGTGACTTACTTATTTTGTAACTGGAAGTTATAAGGGCATTCTGTAAATATTTGAGTAAAGAAATAAGTGAGTGAGGGGCACCTGGGGGGCTCAGTTGGTTGAGCATCCAACTTCGGCTCAGGTCATGATCTCGTGGTTCATAGGTTTGAACCCCACATAGGACTCGCTGCTATTGGTGCAGAACCCCCTTCGGATCCTCTACCCCCCCTTTGCCCCTTCCCTACTTGCGCTGTCTCAAAGATAAATAATAAAAACATTAAAAAGATAAGTGGATGAGTTTAGATAAACAGACTTCTTTTTAAAAAACTTTATTTTTTTTAGAGAGAGACAGAGAGAGCATGCGAGCAATAGAGAGGAGCACAGAAAGAGAGAGAAATTCAAGCAGGCTCCATGCTCTGCACAGAGCCTGATGGAGGACTTTATCTCACAACCCTGGGATCGTGACCTGAGCCAAAATCAAGAGTTGGATGCTCAACCAACTGAGCCACTTAGGTGCCCCTAAATAAACTGACTTCTTTTTTAATGTTTATTTATTTTTGAGACAGAGACAGGGACAAAGAGAGGGAGGCACAGAATCCAAAGTAGGCTCTAGGCTCTGAGCTGTCAGCACAGGGCCTGATATGGGACTTGAACCCATGGACCCTGAGTTCATCACCTGAGCCGAAGTTGGATGCTTAACCAACTGAGCCACCCAGGCACCCCAATAAACTGACTTATTGAGTTCAACTTGATTATACAGTTTTCCTTAAAGTATGAGACCTTCTCTGAATTGTATACTTGGGGTGTACATCATAGTGTATATTAATTTTTCTGTGTTTTTAGAAAAATACAATATTTAGAAAATACTGGTAATTGCTAAGACTCTTGCAGGTTATCATACTCTGGATTTGTACAGCATTCTGCTTATACTCTGCTTGTCTCACCCTTTGCCCCATATCACAAGTTTTTGTTTGCTTGCCATCCTCCTGTCCCCCCACTAAATTCTTAAGCTTTTGGAGAAAAGGGACTCTGATTTATTTTATCTTTTCAGTTCCCTTTTCTGTGCCCCACTAGTAGACACTAAAAAAAAAAAAACAAAAAAAAAAACAAAAAAACATTATTGAATGTACCACATTTACTTTGAAAAGATACGTAGACTTGGAACATCTGGGTGGCTCAGTAGGTTAAATGTCAACTCTTGATTTCGGCTCCAGGTCATGATCTCATAGTTTATGGGGTTAAGCCCCGAGTTGGGCTCTGCACTGACAGCATGGAGCCTGCTTAGGATTCTCTCTCTCCCTATCTCTCTGTCCCTCCTCCCATTTGCTCACTCTACTTCTCTCTCAAAATAAATAAACAAAAAAAAAAAAAAAAAAAAAGAAAAGATACATAAGCTCAGTGGTAAGTAAATAAAAATTTTGACCTAAGAGAAATCATGGTCCTAGTGTATGGATTACTGACAGGGTATTTATTTTTGAATTATTTTGCCCATCACTGTCTTACAGGGTATTCTATAGGTAGTCTGATTACCAAGAAAAAATCATGGTGATCAAATTGTCTTTTTTTTTTTTTTTTTGGAATATTTGTCATCCATGGACATGGGCCAAATAGTGTGTGTGTATTGATGATAACAGCTGTGAGCAAAGTATATTTGATCCCTACCCTCAAGGACCTATGGTCAACAATCTAGTTTAGGAGTCAGTGGACTTTTTCTGTAAAGGGCTGAACAGTAAATGTTTAGACTTTGCAGACCATATGGTCTTGGTTACAGATATTCAACTCTGCCATTGTGGCCCCAAAGTAGCCACTGACAATGCAAGCAAGTGAGAGTGGCCGTGTTCCAATAAAACTTGCTTTACAGGAGCGCCTGGCTGGCTCAGTTGGTAGAACATATGACTGTTGATCTTGGGATTGTGAGTTCAAGACCCATGTTGGACACAGAGGTTACTTAAAAAAAAACAAAACTTCATTTACAAAAACAGGAGGTAGACTGGATTTGGCCCATGGGCTATAGTTTGCTGACTCGATCTAATTCATTTGTTTCTTGGTCTCTGTTTCTGTTTCACACCTATATCCACAGTAGTAATTTTCATATTTTCAATGGCTTACATGCTACAACTAGCAAAGTGAGATTGTTGAAGAACTTGATCTCATACAAATGACTGAAGCTAATTCTTTTTTTTTTTTTTTTTTAAACTCATTTACCCAGGACATTTTATTTCCTTACATCAAAGAAAATGTTAAAGAGTATCTGCAGACACATTGGGAAGAAGAGGAGTGCCAGCAGGATGTCAATCTTCTGAGGAAACAGGTTGGGACACTTCTCTTCCATTGCTTCCACATTCCCAAGTGTCTGAGAATTGAGGATGCCTGGAGACTTAGAATGCGCTCGGAGCATATTGTAAAAGAAGCTCTCTGGGCCCGCAGGGTATGGCAGTTGCAGTGACTTGCCTGCTTAGGAATTCACAGTACATAATTAAGCGGGCAGATCATGGCAGTTCATTGTCTCTACAGTTGCTTCTCTCTGGAGCTATTCCAGAAGCATAAAAATGTCATGTATTTTTAAAACGAAGCTTTTTCTGGGTAGTGTGTAAAAGGTTTTGTGCTGTCTTGTCACATTTTTCATTAATGTCTCCCAGTGACAGCACCTCAGCACCTCATTCTCCACTCTCTTCTGCCTCTTGGTAGGAGCCGTGCCGCCCTCCGCACAGTCCTCCTCGGGCTTCACATCCACACAGCCCTCTAGACCTGTCTCCCTGCTCATGGGCCAGCGTCTGTCTCTTGTGGTGCTCTGCTCTATTCTCCCTCCGGTTTACTGTCCGTTTTTCCCTTCCACATTGTGGAACTGGGAAAGAACTGATTTTTTCCTTTCTTTCTTTCTCTCTTTTTATTTTATTTTTATTGTTTTGAAAAGTTAAAAATTCCTTAATTTTTTTTTTCCTGGTACCAGTACCACAATTTACAGGGCAATATACCTGATGTAATGAAAAGAAAAAGACAAAGCTACAGCAGAAAGAAGACCTTAGGAATACACATCTAATTGACACTACAGTGCATTAATCAATAGCTGCACTTTTTGCCAACTGTGGCTATGATCGTCCTGAACAAGAAGGGTTTCCTGTTGAAGCTGCAGGAACTTTTCTGACTATGGAGCGTCGTTCCTTCTGTGGCAGATTTTTACAGTTCCTCTAATGCGTTTGGGACGACTGTCTCAAAGTAACCTGAAGCTTTCCTGACAACTCCTCGCTCTCTCTCCTGCTGAGAACTGTAGCCCTTCTGAAAATTTTTAGAACCTTCTGCTACCGCATCTACCACTTCCACCACCAGATCCATAACCACTACCTTAGGGACTGCCTGAGCTTCTTCCACCAAAACTGCCCCCCTTCATGGATCCGTAATTTGATTGCTGTTGTCCCCTATAATTTCCAAAATCGTTACAGTTCCCACCACCACCATACTTACCACCTCCAAAATTTCCTCCTTCATCGTAACCATCATATCCGCCACCACCACCACCATATCCACCTCCTTGGTTTCCATATCCTGGTCCACCACCACCACAGCCTCCTCCACCTCTAGAACCAGGACCACCACCATAGTTGCCACCATCACCTCCAAATCCATTATATCCACCATCACCTCCTCCATAACTACCCCTGCTGCCACCACCTCCACCACCATAGCCTCCTCTTCCACCAGAGTTTCCACCACGGCCAAAGTTACCACCACCTCCCAAGTTTCCTCCACAACCCATAAAGTTGCCAGATGCACCTCCACGACCTCTTTGCGATCCAGCAGACCGCATTTCTTGTTTGGAAAGGGCCTTTTCCACTTCACAGTTATGCCCATTAATTGTGTGGTATTTCTGAACAACAGTTGTATCAACCGTATCAGAAGTTACAAAAGCAAATCCTCTCTTTGTTCCACTCTGCCTGTCCTCCATAACTTCTGTGGTTTCCGTCTTGCCATACTTTTCAAAGTAGTCTCTCAAATTATATTCTTCTGTATCTTCTTTAATACCACCAATGAAAATTTTCTTCACAGTTAGATGGGCGCCAGGCTTTACAGAATCCTCTCTAGAAACAGCTCTCTTTGGTTCCACTACATGCCCATCAACCTTGTGTGGTCGAGCACACATTGCTACATCCACCTTCTCCACACAAGAGTAAGTCACAAAACGAAACCTCTGGAACATTTTGTTTGGGGGTCTCTCATCACCACACAGTCTGTAAGTGTGCCCCATTTTTCACAATGTTCTCTGAAACTATCATCTGTAGTTTCAAAGTTGAAACCACCAATAAACAGTTTTCTCAACTGCTCTGGTTCCTTTGGATCATGGCCCTCCTCCCCCCGGTGGTAGCGGCGACGGACAGAGTTGGGCTGGGGGCGGCTGGGCGGCGGTTTTACCTCCATTTTGAGACCAGACTCGCCTCTTCCAACTTAAGTTCAATATGGGACTCTTTCTTTCTTTTTAAAACGTTTATTTATTTGAGAGAGTGAGAGAGCACACGCACACGCACACGAGCGGGGGGCAGGGGGAGCAAAAAGAGGGAGACCAAGGATCCAAAGTGGGCCCTGCATTGAGAGCAGAGAGCCCGATGCGGGGCTCTAACACAAACTGTGAGATCATGACCTGAGCTGAAAGCAAACGTTTAACCTCCTGAGCCACCCAGCCACCCCTCTGTTGTTGCTGCTTTTTTTTTTCCTTATTAAAATTGCCCTAGTGGCAAAGATCTTATATGCTGTGCAGGGTGAACTCTGGCAGTTACTTTCTAGTTAGTTTTCTACATTGGACAATGTGGAACGCTCTGGAAATGTTTTAATGGTTGAATTTGGGATTGGACGTACAGTCCCTTCCTTTGGGCCGCGGAGTATTTGGGTTTGTTAAATATTCTAGATAACTCAGGGTTTTTCTGAAACTCCCCTCCCTCAGCTTTGTCTTGTCTTACAACTCTTGTTGTTGAAACATACATACATATTCCCCCATTGTAGTGTGTAAATCATTGGAATATGCTTACTCACAGTCATTGTTCTAAATAGCTGTTAGGGTTTTTTTTTTTTTTGCAAAGAAAAAATTCCTTTCGTATTGACAGATACTGAAAAAGAACCAACCCCAGACATTGCTTCGCTAGCTTCTTTTCATTGAATTCCAGGTGGAAACGGATTTTGTTGAGATTTTGTTTCTTCCTCAGTTCATTATAGTGCAGAAAAAATGATCAGATGTAATTAAAGTCCTGGTTTGTTGATCCCAGTAAGTGAGTCAACACACTGGGTCTTACTATATATCATTTTACCATTATATGCTGTGTCTTTTCTCATGTACAACATGCCTCTTGATTTAAATTTCAGCTTTAGCAATATAGGAAAGGTAATGTAAATTCATTAATTAGAATCCACTTTTCCTTTAGGAATCGTTCACTATCCTCCCCCAAAGTGTAAGACACTTTAATTTGTCACAGTGCTAGGTGCTAATGATAGTTGGAGAAAATTGTTCAGCTTGGTTTTCAGGTCTCATTTTAAGTGATCTTTTTAAAAATAAGTCCGAACCAAACGTCTTGTTTACGACTTCAAGGCTGAAGAGGATTCCCACCTGGATGGGGCTGTTCCCATCCCTGCTGCATCTGGGAATGGAGCGGATGACCTGCAGCAGATGATCCAGGCCGTGGTGGATAACGTGCGCTGGCAGATGTCTCTGGATCGAAAGACCACGGCGCTGAAACAGCTGCAGGGCCACATGTGGAGGGCGGCTTTCGCAGCTGGGCGCATGAAAGCAGAGTATGTAACTCAAAACATTTCACCAGCCCCAAACCGAATGCGTTTTCCACTAGTCCTCTCTGTCCAGTGTTCGTTGTGTGATTCATAAAATAGATAAAGTCAACATTCTTTTTATTTTAACAAGTGAGGGTTTGTTTTGTTTGTTTCAGAGCTGGGGGAAAGCGTTCCATCCGGCTAAATTCCCCAGACCAGCATGCCTGGCTTTGTGGGATGGCCGAAGGACTTTTTATCCCAGTGTAAAACAGCTTCCTAGAAGATGGTGACTTCCTTGAACTAAGTCCTGTTTGATCCTTAGCATATGAGTGGCGGCACTGTCGGGCTATGTCTCAGGACCGGGTGCCATTATTTACGTGTTACTTTGGGGTTACTCAGGGTGTTAGGAGTACCACTCTGACTGGAGTCTTGGCTGTGGTCTGGGAGCGCTCCTGCCAAAGGAGACCAGGAGTCCTGTATTGCTCAGAAATTCTTTTTTTTTTTTTTCAATATTTTATTTTTAAGTAATCTCTACATCCGATGTAGGGCTGAAACTTAGAACCTTAAGAGCAAGAAGCTCATGCTCTACTGACTGAACCAGCCAGGCACCCTGCTAAGAAATTCTTTTTTAAGTTTATTTATTTTGAGAGACAGCGAGAACAGGGGAGGGGCAAAGAGAGGGAGAGAAAGAATCCCAGGCAGACTCCACACTGTCAGTATGGAGGCAGATTTGGGGCTTGAACCCACGAACCATGAGATCATGAGTTGAACTGAAATCAAGAGTCAGACGCTCAACTGACTGAGCTACCCAGGCACCCAAGAAATTCTTAGACACTGCCAACTAAGGGTTTTAGGCCATTGCCTGATGTAAACCCTAAGATCCAAGTCTACTTCTAGCTGTTGTATTTCTTTTGTTTTTCTGTCAAATGAGATACCATTCCTTTATGTACTTTACAAGTGGCTTCCACTTTCTAAAGGCTGCATTAGAATTTCCAGATAGGCCGGGGAGCCTGTGTGGCTCAGTCGGTTAAGGGTCCAACTTCGGCTCAGGTCATGATCTCACAGTTCGTGGGTTTGAGCCCCGCGTCGGGCTCTGTGCTGACAGCTCAGAGCCTGGAGCCTGCTTCTGATTCTGTGTCTCCCTCTCTGTCTGCCTCTCCCCTGCTCACGCTGTCTCTTTCTGTCTCTCAAAAACAAATGTAAAAAAAAAAAATTTTTTTTTTTAAATAAAAAATAAAAAAAAAAGAATTTCCAGATCGACCAATGATCTGGGAATGTCTGCTGGTTCACTTTGTAAAACACAAGAGTGGAGCCAGGAGAGAATGCTTGAAGTAGTTAGTCCTTTCTTCTCTTGGTCTGGTTTCCTTAATTATAGAACCAGAGACGTGAAATAAGTTCTCTTAGACTTCTAAGCCCTGCATTGGCAACGTGGAAGAAATCCTGTCTCTAGGAGTATAAAGTAATGCACAAAGTAACCCATAATTATGTATACTGGTTTTGAACTAGTTGATCTTTTTCCTTCAATTAGTATTACATATTAAGCTGTTTTATCCAGTAGGAGACTTCTCTGACATTTTCCAGTTAATCTTTTAGAGATGATTGGTTCCACATTCCAAGTTCCTTGGGCTTCTCTTTGCACCTATTTCCTGCGATATTATTTCCACCACCGGATAGGGAAGACCTTGTGGAACGGGTAAGCAGGACTTAGTGTCAGGAATCAAAAGCTAGACTCTGCTGACCTGCTAATGTGAGATAGTACAAGTCTCTTAACTGGCTTATTTTGTAATTTTTTTTCTATAGAGTAAAACTTTAGGTTTTCTTAGTTCTCAAGAAGTGAAGTTCCATTTTCTAGCTGATCAGATATTAATAGCTTTGAACCCGCAAATGTTTTTCTTTTAATTGTTTGGAAGCACATCTTTTTAAAGGCATTGCCATGCTTTGTGAAGACACACTGGACATAATTTAACCTTTTCTTGTCATGGATTACATCAAAGATTCCATGATTGTTATTTGCTTTTTGGAGTTCCTTGGGAACTTTAAAAAACACTGTTATTTCATCCCTTATTTGTAATCACTTTTTACTGTCATTAGTGTGGCTTTCTGCCCAAAACTGTCCTCTCCACCTAAGTTGTTGCTTCTAATCCACTGTGATCCTGAATCTCTAGTGACAAGCTTATCAGACCGGACTCGAAGTCTCTTGGAGGTGCTTCTCATGGGCACAAATAGAGAAACTTGTTCCAACTATTTTGCCCGGTTTTCATCTGGTTGAATAATGTGTTCCCTCACTTGACCTTGGTGGTCTTCCCTCCAGGTTCTTTGAAGATGTAGTTCCAGCAGTCAGGAAATGGAGAGAGGCTGGAATGAAGGTGTATATCTATTCTTCAGGGAGTGTAGAGGCCCAGAAGCTATTATTTGGGCATTCTACAGAGGGAGATATTCTTGAGGTAGGTTAACTGAGGTAGGTTACTTTGTTTTTTGACACTATCAAAGCATGAAATAAAGAATCTTAAAGGAATATTCTACAGTTATAAGCTAAATCAACAATCAGATCATTGCATGCATATATGCTAAGCAGGTGGTAAAGAGACGTGGATAAACTGGAGAATACATTCGAGGGAAGGATAAACTGTTTCTGTGGAGCCAGTCTTGGCATTGGAGGTTCTTAAGCTATTGTGAATAACGATCGCCTGGGAGTCTGTTAAAAGTGTAGATCCCTGGGCCATGCTTCCTAGCAGATCTGAATTGGCAGGTCTGGGATGGGGTCAGGAATATATGAATGTATATTATATATAGATGTATATGTAATACAGCTAATAAAATAGGAGCTGGCTTATAAATCAGCTACCTTGCCAACATCAGAAAATTGTCAACTCAGAGGACACCAATGGCCCGCTTCTTTTGGTTGTTTAAAGTCAGGTAAGTTGGGGCGCCTGGGTGGCGCAGTCGGTTAAGCGTCCGACTTCAACCAGGTCACGATCTCGCGGTCCGTGAGTTCGAGCCCCGCGTCAGGCTCTGGGCTGATGGCTCAGAGCCTGGAGCCTGTTTCCGATTCTGTGTCTCCCTCTCTCTCTGCCCCTCCCCCGTTCATGCTCTGTCTCTCTCTGTCCCAAAAATAAATAAACGCTGAAAAAAAAAAAAAAATTTTAAAGTCAGGTAAGTGGTCCATAGTGGCACATACCCCATCCAAACACATGCACACATAAACTTCTTTCATGAAGCAGAGTGCAGTGTGAGTTCATTTGTTTCTGGCGATTTGGAGAGACATTTCAGAAATTTCATTCTCTGTAAGAGAGAACTGGGCATGTTATTGACGAGTGATACGTGCAGGCCACCTATTACGTTTCTTGTAGATGAGACAATTCCTGCTGGCTCCTCTGTCCCACCATCCCTACACCTTCTGGAGGATACGGTGGTCAGTGGAAGAAGGCAGGGCGTCTAGGACCTGAAAAAGAAATGCCAGCTAACCAAATACAGGCCGAATGTAGTGATACATAGTAGGTCATCCAGCCAGCTATCTTTTAAACAAGTATTCATTGAGTCTCTACTGTGCACAGAGAATACTTTGGCTTTGGAGGTTGTCATATTCTCATTTTAGTACTTCCCTGTGTTTTAGTTTAAATCAAATATTAAGTCAGGAATAAAACCCTTGCATTATTGGTGTACAGATATCTGTATCTCTGAATACAGATGTAAACTACCGTTTTGCTCTCTCTAGTGGAACAGACACTAAGGGGATAGTAGATAAGACACAGTAATTACTGAATTCAATAATAAAAAAGCACTAAGTGAGGCAGACTTGAGAAAGAAAGAAAATCTATAAAACCGATCTTAACTTTTTAAAAGTTTTAAAAAATCATAGTATTAATATTACCTTAATTTGTCTTTGAGTGTTGTTAGGCTTGTTTTTAGTTTGTGAAAAGTTCTGACAATATTCGAAGTATCACATAATAGCTGATCCTAAATGTGGACTTATTTTGGTTCATGTTAGTTAAATAGCAAGTTACATATTTTGATCCCAGTTATCTTTAAGACAGGAAGGATATATATACTAGCTCTTGGGTAGAATTTCAAAATGTAAAAAATGAAAGTTTCTTGAAAGTTAAGTTACAGCTTATTAGTGAGACAGGTTAGAGAGATCTGTTCATTCTGGGATCAGAGGACAGTGTACAGGACCTGTCATCAGGAGTGAAACCCAGTCCAATAAGTAGTTTTTGAGTATAAATGGGGTTTTAAGGATAGAAAGTAGGGCATGTGTGTTTTAAAAGATTTTGGATATAAAATTAATGCTTCTCAAAGAAAACTAAGTAAATTAAAACATGATCTTATATACATTGAATTGTTTACTTCTTCCAAATGTTTATTTCTATAAAATCTTACCTTATGTTTTATTTCTGTAGCCTCCATAAGGCTTTCAGGGATTATTTACTGAGGGGACGAAATCGCTATGATTGTTACGTATCTCCGAGAAAATGGAAAGACAAAGGAGTTGGGTTGCAAGTAGAAAATGGAAAGACAAAGGAGTTGGGTTGCAAGTGTATTTATGACGTCAGTCTTTTCTTTCCCTTTGTGCAGCTTGTTGATGGTCACTTTGATACCAAGATTGGACACAAAGTGGAGAGTGAGAGTTACCGAAAGATTGCAAACAGCATTGGGTGCTCAACCAACAACATCTTGTTTTTGACAGATGTTACTCTAGGTGAGTAATTGGACTCCTTTTTTTTTTTTTTTTTGACAGAGAGAAAGCACATGCATGTATGAGACGGGGGGTAGGGCTGTGGTTAGGAGAGGGGGAGAAAGAGAATCCCAAGCAGGCTTCTCACTGTCAGCTCAGAGCCTGATGTGGGGCTCGAACTGTCAAACCGTGAGAGATCATGACCTGAGCCAAAATCAAGAGTTAAGACACTTAACCGGCTGAACTCCCCAGGTGCCCCGAGTAATCTGACTTCTTCTGTTGTATACTCCAGGGTAAGAGCTGGGCCTGGCACTGCAAACACGTGGCCTCTGTAAAGAAAGTTTGTGTGGATCCTCAAAAAATGAAACAGGTTTATAAAAGGGAGCAGTGAATCAAATGACCCATGTTTCTCTCCATTTACCCTTCCTTGGGGGTTATGCATGGGCAAGTGGTACTGGAAGGACTAGATCTTCTCACTGTAACTCTTATCCATGGTCTCCCACCCATCCTTCTGTATATACACACATGGATGAAATGGCAAAATAACAAAGGACAACTTAAGGGGTGTCACTGGGTGATGGAACATGCCCACGAGTATGAGGGTAGGTGCGTGGTGAGGGATATCAGCTTATAGTAGACATGATCATATGTATTTAACAGCACTGAGATGAGCTATGCACACTCAGAAAAATACCAAAAAAAGAAACAAAAAGCTAGAGGGGAGGAGAACTCTGAATGGTTGGAGAGCTTTTGTGTCATTCTTGTTCCAGTTGATAAGCACTCCCCCCTGGTGACTAGGAGCCTCCTCTCCACCTTCCCTCAGGTGACCCCAGTCCCCAGGCACCCGTCATGCTCTGAACCTCATGACTTTCTTGGCATGATCCACCTGTTTAAAGATACACATCTTTTTTACCCATTATAATAGTACTTTATTATATGGGGTACGTTAGCCAGATGCATTATTATTTTAAGGATTGAATCCACGTAACAGTATATACTGTACCGTACTGGTAGTATAAGTGACTTCAAGAGTACTTTGGGTCAGAATAGAAAGCTCACACTCCAGTTTCTGTGTACGAATGTAGATCCTCTAGAGATTTACAGAAGGAAACGGTAGTGAATGAGGAAACCAGCAGTGGCAGGTGAAGAGATAGTGGGTGCTGGGGGAAGGTTGGTCTCTGGTTGTTCTGTGAAAGCCTCTGCTTGGTAAGACTTGCCCGGACGCCTTCAGCTGGTGCCAGCTGTTGATTGCATGCTCATTGTCCTTAGAGTTTGTGCGTCTTCCAGGGGACCTAATTTTGGTGTGTTTATAATTGCACCTGTATTTGAGGGCAGTTTTTTTTTTTTTTTTTTTAAGATTTATTTATTTTTGAGAGAGAGAGTACAAGTGGGGAAGGGCAAAGAGAGAGGGAGGACAGGATCCGAAGCGGGCTCCGCACTGACAGCAGTGAGCCAGATGCGGGGCTCGAACTCATGAGCCGCAAGATCGTGACCTGAGGTGAAGTTGGATGCTCAACTGACTGAGCCACCCAGGTGCCCCATCTTTTTTTTTTTTTAATGTCTTTTTATCTTTGAGAGAGAGAGAGAGCCTGAGTCGGGGGGTGGGGGGAAGGGGGGACAGAAGATCTGAAACAGGCTCCCTCGCTGATAGCTGTGAGTCTGATGCAGAACTTGAAACTCATGAGCCTTGAGATGATCTGAGCTGAAGTCAGATGCTCAACCGACTGAGACACCCAGGTGCCCCAAGGGCAGTTCTTTATATTTGTTTCTTCTGTTTACCTTGGATTGGAAGTTTCATCTTCCGTTTATCCCCAGAACAAGACTTTGTGTATTGTGTGGCTGCCCTGACACACTGTTCCCCAGCGGGCTGGGAAGGGCGTCAGGGAGAAGAGGTGCAGGGCTGGGTGCTCTCTTGCCTAGTTGGCTCCGTGTGACTCCAGAGCCCCTCGGCGGCAGCTACAATAGTCTGCAGGCCAAATCCCTCTCTCTAGTCCTTCGAGAAACCCCCACCCACTAGGACTTTCAGAGATAGGGCCCAAAGGCAAACCCAAGCTGCTGACAGAGGTATCTTAGCAGAAGAAGTGTGTATGAACTATATTCTCTCTCTGCTGCCGACCCTCCAGCTTTTGGTCTGTTCTGTTAGGCAAGAGTTACAGGTATCTAAGCAAGTACTAATTTGCTAAGCGGTTAAAAAAAAATCCTAACCAGCGTAGATCACATATAATGCCTTCCAAAAGTTATAATAATGCTTTCTAGAGAGAGAGGAACTTAATTTTACCTAGCATGCGGTAGACATATAGTAATTGTTAATATTTCTGTTAAATTTTAAGCCTTGGTGAATGTAGACTGAAATTTTGATCCAGGTGGATGGTACCAGATCACAGCCATTTGTTATCTCGAGTTTGAAAACTCAGCAGATGTTGTGGGGATCAGCCCCTGTCTTGCATATCCTGGCTTGGGTCAGTTCAAAGTCCAAGGGTTCCTACAAACTGTTGTCTTGTTTTTCCCTGTCCTGGAAAACTTTACATTTACTGCTTGACTGCACCGAGGAGAAGAGAGACAGATGTTTCAACGTTTGCTGTGTAACTAGGTAGCCAGGCCACATAAATGTACCATCGACAAGTATCAACCTTGATAACAGCCATTTTACCCGGTTTCTCCCCCCGGACTATAAATGTACTATAAATATTCGCCTATCTTATTTCTGTACAGAAACTTCTTCCGATTTAAAGTTATGATTTACCTTCTTTTAAGAATGGCTTTTGGGGACTTAGAGTGGTGGGGTGGGGAGGTTGCTCTACGGTCTACACAGGTTAAGGGTATGAAAGCCAGCAGTTTCTGTGAGGAATGATAATTTGAATACCTTTTATTTTGCTTTGTTCCTTATGGAAAGGAGATAGGCCCTGCTCTGCTGAGGTTAGCTGGTTTAATTTGTGAATTGCTTTTCTGTCATTCATATAAATGAATGGTTTGCCTTCTATTTAATTTCCTAGCAGTTTGGATGATAAGTTTCTGCCGGCTTCGCATCAGAGATCTGCTTTGTGGCTGGAGCTCCGCATGGAGTCTGTCTCGAGCATTCTGGGATTGAATGTGTTATGATCTCCAGACTTTGCCCCCTCCCTCACTTTATGGTTACTATTAATAATTATAATCCCTGCCCTAGTAAGATTGCATACAGGTTCTTCATAGTCTTGTCTGTAGCCACATTTTTTTTCTAGTTGTTATCATAGTACATCTATAATTTTATGTCTTTTCTCTTTTCACTGAAGCGATTTCCTTAGGCTGCAGTCCCAGAAACTATTCTTAACTTTAGCGAATAGAGATAATCCCCAAGTTGGCCTCAAAACAAAATTGACTTTCTCCAAGGCCTCCGCACGGAGGTTTTGTTCTTGTCCCTCATCTTCTGCCAGCTCCACACCCAGTGAAGCAGTAGGGCCAGAACTGGGCTCATGTGTAGCTGGGATGCGGCCAGGCAGCTGGCTGCTTGCCTTGTTCTTTTCTGTTATTTCTGATCCTGTGTTTTTGGTACCACATGCCCAGACTCCACTGCCAAGACAGAATGGAAGACTAACTATTTGGTATCCCAAATAACATCCAAGTATGAAAAAGAGACCCTGAAAGGCTTTTTCCTCTTGGAGGAAAGGAAGGAGGCCCAGGGTTTCAAGTCAGTATTGTGCCAGCAGGGCCAACAGATGCACAAGGACAACACTTGCCCCGTGGTGATGCCGGTAAGAGGCTGAATGTGCAAAAGTCATTGGCTAGTGTCAGGTCCCACGTGGATCGTGGATTGTGATGGCTCAACTCAGTTGAGATCCTGGGTTGCTAGTCAAGAGGAAAGCTTTGCTTGAAGCAGTCAGGCTGGGAACTGGGGGTGAAGGGGTCTGCAGAGTTTGCCTGAGGATGGGATTTCCACACGAAGAGGGGATTGTTGAGCACTTTGTTTGCTCTGGGAAGTGACAGCCCTTTCACAGGAAGAGCAGAAGCTGGACATGGAAGAGATGGCTCTGCCCCATTCACTCCCTCTGGGAGCTTCTTACTCTCTCTGCACTGTTGCCCTGTAACCCATTTTGATGGTGCAACTGTTTTCCAAATGATAGGAAATGACTGTGGTTTCGTATTACATCAAATCTAAACTCCAGAGAATGTGTTTCAGATTCTTCACCAGTTTTGCTCTGTCTGACCTGTGTGCTGTCTCCCTCGCTCACTCGCTCTATTCTTCCAATGTTTATACATGGCTTTATGTCTGACCAGAATGCCTCCTCTCTTGCCAGTTTTCTTTCCTTGAGACTTCTGATCAAAACTTACCCTGTGTGCTCAGAAGTCAGTCATTTGTTAAATTGCAGATCCTAATTCAGTAGTTCCATGTTGGGGACTTGAGATTCTGCATTTCTTTTTTTTTTTAAACTTTTTTAACGTTTATTTATTTTTGGGACAGAGACAGAGCATGAACGGGGGAGGGGCAGAGAGAGAGGGAGACACAGAATCGGAAACAGGCTCCAGGCTCTGAGCCATCAGCCCAGAGCCTGACGCGGGGCTTGAACTCCCGGACCGCGAGATCGTGACCTGGCTGAAGTCGGACGCTTAACCGACTGCGCCACCCAGGCGCCCCGAGATTCTGCATTTCTAACAAGCTTCCAGGTGGTTGCCCCACTATAAGTACATAGACCACACTTGGAGTAGTATTGCTCTAGAGCAGAAGTTGGCAAGCTTGCTCCGTAAAGGGCCAGTAGTGTATTTTAGGCTTTGCAGGCCCTACAGCCTTTGTTTCTACTCTTAAAACTCTGTCCTGGGAGTGGAAAAGCAGCCATAGACAATGCACGAATGAATGGCCATGGCTGTGTTCTAATAAAACTTTATTTACAGAAGAAGGTGGTAGGTCATAATTTTTTCGCCCTTGTTCTAGAGCAGAGACCATAGAGTCAGGTTGACACTTTGAAACGTTAGCTCTGCCACTTGCTAGCTCTCACTTTCTGTGTCTGTAGAATAGGGATAGTAATACTAACTACCTCAGGGTTGTTGTGAAGATTTAAATGAGAATGGGAGCTCCATGAAGACAGGAGCTTTGTTTTGTTCATATGTCTGTTCCTAGAATAGTACTTGGCACATAGTAGGTGCTAAACTAATATAAGGTATTAGCTGTTATCTTTCACATGGAAACAATGGAGAGAGGACTGTAACCCAAGGCATATTAGAGCTATACCTAGCTTACCTAGTTTCATTTTACTAGTCCTATTTTCACTTCTGTCCACATGCAGTCACTGATCTTAAGGTAGTCACTAAGTCTAATGAGAAGAGAGACAACAGATAATAACATGTCAATTCATATAGTCATTAGAGAGCAAAATACAAGGTGTTAAAGGAGCACATGGGATGCTCTAATACACATGGTAGGAATCTTATCTGGAAGATAAGATATCTTATCTGGAAGATATCTTATCTGGAAGATAAGATATTTGAGCTGAATTTTGAAGAGTAGGAATTTTCCAGGCAAGTGACAGCAGGAATTTTGGCCTGATTGAATCATGGGCTTCCATTTGTCCCATCTCTGCCTAACTGGTATTATTACGGACAGCCTGCCTTTTGGGAAACCCTCAGTTTTATGTGGGACTGATGAGAGGGAATGGAGGAGAGTTGTGGACAGAACATGGCCTTTACCTTCTGCATTCATAAGTACTTAATAAAAGCTCGGAAGTCTAGGGTACGCTATACACTATACACTGGGACAGGGAAGTCTAAACCCTTCTAGTCTGTCAGGTATAGTTTTATAGTAAGAATAAAAAAAAAAGCAACTCTATTATGGAAACATTAAAAGTTACATAAAAGAGAATAATGTGGCCAGACCCCCATGTTGCCAACTTCTAGCTTCAACAATGATCAAATCAGGGCCAAACCTGTTTCCTAGTTTTCCACATCCCCCTAATTACTTTGAAGCAAATCTCAGACATCATATTGTGATGTCTCTGACACATACTTTGATTTTCACAGAGGCCAGTGCTGCTGAGGAAGCAGATGTTCATGTCGCTGTGGTGGTGAGACCCGGCAATGCGGGACTGACGGATGATGAAAAGACTTACTACAGCCTCATCACATCCTTCAGCGAACTATACCTGCCTTCCTCAACCTAGAGGACGACTCATAGGGAAGACCAGCCTGTCTTCACAGAGTCGTCCCTGCAGTCTAGTTGTATTCCAATGGTAAAAGTAACTTACTTAAAAAAGACATATATACACACACACAGGTACGCGCGTGTATATATGTGTATGTTTAAATTGCCTTCCACGGGCACATAAGTGAAAAAAAAGTCTCAGTTCAGTGAAAAGGAAACTTATTTAAAGATGCTTTCTATGTAGAAATTGTTTGAAACCACAACCCTAACCCCAGCTGAAAGCAAACTATAGCTGATAGAAGAATTACTGCAGTATAGATCACACGTGTTAGGTTTATCAAGTCGTGTACCAACATGGAAAGGTAGGGTTGAGAAGTTATTCAGAAGCCTTGTTATTTTAAAAACTGGAAGTGTTTCACAGACTTACTCCTAATAATAATTCATTCCCCTTTCGAATTATAAGTTAGAAGATTGCGACAGCTAAATTTCAAAGTATTAGCCTCCTTCTCTACAGAAGTCAAAGCCATTTGTTTCTGCTCCAAAAGACAGCAAACCTGGGAAAGGAAACTCATTTGAGTCTTGATGACGCAAGCATCCATTACCAAGGAAACTTGCTCATCATTGTGGCGGCCCCAGCAAACGGTTGCCTTACCAATGATAAAGGTGCATTGATGTAACAGCTAAAATAGGAATGTGGTTCTTAATGTTTAACAGAATAGCACTAATCCTGCCGGTTGTTATCCTCATACGTTTTCTGGTTGCCTTTCTAACTACTTTTTAGCAGTTTGAGAATATATGTTGCTACTTACTATTGAAAAGCAAAAGGTTTACTGAAATCATTCTGTAAGACCCTTCTAGAAGAGCCCTAATAATGTAATATTTTCCTCTGAAATGGATATGAAGAGTGTACATTTTATAACAGCATTATTTATCCTGGTTCAATCCTAATGGGATGTCATGTCAATTTCATGTTGTGATTAATAAAAACATTTTCTTCTTCACTCAGTTTTGTGTAAGTTCCTGAATCATGCCACCTATTGCCGTAAGCAAAAGAGAAACTGAAGAGAGATTGAAAAAATAAGAACTTCTGGTTTTTGCCTGAATCTTGTGGATGGGAGGTGTGTGTGTGTTTGTGTGTATTTTAATGCATTGCCCGTGAAAAGTCATTGACTACTATTTGAGTTATATACACATACATGACCTCACTGGTTATTATTCCATTTGGATAGTAAGCATTCATGTTATGAGTGGGTTTTCTTAGATTTTTGAGACTCTTACGTTTGAGGTATATAAAATAATGTTAGAAGGAGGCAAGTATTCTCTTAATTAAGAAAAGCTGTAATGAATCCTGGAGGAATAATTTGGGAAATGCTTTGAATAAGAAAAAGATTACAAATATGAGAGGACAGGGAATATAAAAGATTTTATGTTGATAATTTTTATCTTCCAGTAACTAACTAAAGAAGTCTAAGGACTATGAAAATATAGAAGGGTAATAAAAGGGAAATGAGTTTAAGTAAATTTTAGAAATGGTAGTAATTTGTAAATGATAAAGCTACAAATGACAATAAAAGGATGAACTTCCTACAGTTTTTGAAAAAGCTCATGAGAAGATGACAGGTAAGATGTCTCTTAATGCCAGTAAAGGAATAATTGGAAAAGTAAGGAAGAAATGAGAGAAAATTATGCACCAGAGTCTAGATGACAAAGGAATTAAAGGAAAAGGGTGTTCACTATGTAGCTGACAGAAAGTTGGGGTGGAGAGGTTAGTCTGTTTGGACTGCTCTAACAAAATCCCAGGACTTGGGTGGCTTATAAACAAAATTTTATTTCTCACAATTCTGGAGGCTGTGAAGTCTAAGATCCCAGTGCTGGCAAATTCCTTGTCTGGTGAGAGCCCATTTCCTCACAGACCAAGGTCGTTTTCCTGTAACCTCATGTGGTGGAAGGGCAAAGGGGCATTCTTGGGCTACTTTTTTTTTTTTTTAACTGTTTACTTATTTTGAGAGAGAGAGTGTGAGCAGAGAAGGGGCAGAGAGAGAGAGGGAGAGAGAGAATCCCTAATAGGCTTCAAGCTGTCAGCACAGAGCCCGACGTGGGGCTCGTTCCCACAAACCGTGAGATCATGACTTGAACTGGAATCAAGACTTGGACGCTTAACCGACTGAGCCACCCAGGTACCTTGGGGTACTTTTAAAAGGGCACTAATCTGGGCTGCCACGCTGGCTCAGTTGGTAGAGCATGAGACTCGATCTCAGGGTGGTGTGTGGGAGTCCCACGTTGGGCATAGAGATTGCTTTAAGATATATACATACATAAGGGTGTGCAAATTCTATCCTTGGGCTCCACCAAAGGCCCCACCTCCAAATACCATCAATTTGGGGGTTAGATTTCAACATACAGATTTTGAGGGGGACACAGATATTCAGTCTACAGCAAGAAGCATTTCTTGTCCATGATGAAAAGGGTACCAGAAAAACTATAATTCATTTTGAGTAATTGAGGGTGGAAATAGATTCAGGAATAAAGAGAAAGTTCCAATATTAGATTGAGTTTGTCAAAAGGGCAAGTGAAAGGAAGGGAAAAAGATGAGTGGAATATTTCTTAGACCCTAAGAAACTCATTCACAGTTAAATGTGATGGAAAAAAGATCTTAGGAAGAACTTGAGGTATAAAGTAGATAGGTCGTGAGGGAGGAAACTGCCTAGGAAGAAGATAGTGAAGTAGATGGTGCATCCGTAAAAATTCATGGTCCTTAGGAAGGGAAGGAGGAAAAATATCACCTCTGGAATATCCAAGAAGAGAACAAATGCACTAAATTTTGTCAACATTTTGTTTGCGGAGAATGTAGGGAACAAAGACCTCTTAAAACTGTGGCCCTTTTTATTCCTGTTAATCCACATCTACCTCAGTCGTGCTCTTTCTCACAATGGCACTGATTTTCAGTCCATGATCCAAACTCGTTGATTTCCTAAAGGTTTTTTTTTTTTTTTTTTTTTTTAAGATTTTCTTTTCAAAGTTTATTTTGAGAGAGAGTGAGAGAGCGAGAGAGTGCAAGTCGGGGAGGGGCAGAGAGAGAGAGAGAGAGAGAGAGAGAGAGAATCCCAAGCAGGCTCTGCACTGCCATTGCAGAGCCTGATGGGGCTCCAACTATGAGATATGACCTAAACCGAAATCAAGAGTCTGACGCTTAACTGACTGAGCTTCCCAGGTGCCCCTAAAGATTTTAAAGTACTTTGCAGCCAGCGTAGGGCTTGAACTCAACCCGGAGATGGAGTTGCAAGCTCTACTGACTAAGCCAACCAGGCATCCCAAAAACCTAAATTGATTTCTTAGAAGGGAATCCTCAGACAAAGGGGCTTCTCTAATCTTATCAGCATTTGTGGAGTATCAGGGCTTCTTGCTTGGCTTCCTGGAAGACTAGCCTTAGTTGCTAACTCTAACTGATGTCCAGTTTAGAATTGCACAAAGATTGAGAGCCACTGGCATATTGCAGAGAAAAATGCACAGCAGCCTTTGCCCAGCAGATGGTGCTGTTGACCCAGAGACCCTGTCAAGTGTGAGGCCACCAGATAGATACAGCAGATGGAGCTAAGAGGTGGCATTTAGAATAACGAGTATAGTTCATTATCTTTAAAAGCCTGTAGCATGATGTTGCAAGAGTCAGAATAGTTTGGAAAAAATGGCAATAATCCTGAATGAAATCCACCCACTAACATTCCTCTTCTCCTTTTATTCCGCAAGTCACATAAAAAAACAAAAGCCCAAAATGGTCATTTTTGGATAGCTAGTTTTTCCAGTGGTAGTGTTAAAAAGAACTTGTTTTCAGGTTTTTAAAATTCCTATCAGAGTACCAAGTTGAATATAATATGTGCCCAATTTATTATCCCACCACTTGAGCCCCAGATGGGGAAGAATAATTTGCAGTTTTTGCTAACACATCAGAGTAACCAAGAGAAGTAGAATTCACCTTCCTTGCCCAAGTTACTTAGATTTAGGCCAAGTTATTCATTCAGATATTGATAGGTATGTGTTAAAAATATATATATATATGTGTGTGTTGGGGGGTTGGTGAATGCATGCATAAAAGAAATCCTGGGGGAGAAATGCATGAACTGTTAACATTTGTTCGATTTAAGGACATCTATATTGTGCCCTGGATCTGCTGTCAGGGGTCAAAGTCCTGTCCTACTCTACAGGTACATCCGTCCTTGGGGGAGGCAGTCTATAAACAGTGAACAAAAACAAAGCCATGAAATGTGGCCACATAAGAAGAGTCTGTTGATAGAGAGCCTAGGCAGAGCTCTTGGTTTCCAGTATTAGGGAACAGGCTAAGGAGAGAAGCCAGCAAAGGAGATACGAAAGGATTGGGCATCAAGGAACGGAAACCAAGAGAGTGGCAGGACAGTCCAACGAAGAAGGCAGTGCTCAGGTGCTCAAATGCTGGTAAGAGTTCAAGTAAGTTGTGAACAGCAGTGGTCCTTGGATGAGACAGGTGCAGTCTCGAGTGGTGGGAACAAAAATTAAGTTGAGAAGGGAATGTGAGGCCAAAGGTTTATCCATTTTGTTTGTATCAGTTCTGTTTTCAAAGAACCAACTTTCGGTTTTATTGAGTCTCTATTTATCTCCACTCTAATCTTTGTTTCCTTCTGCTTGTTTAGCATTTAGTTTGCTCTTGGCCGTTTCCTTCAGGTGGGAGATTAGGTTATTGCTTTGAGATCTTTCTTCTTTTTCAAGGTAGTCCTAGCTTTATATTTGTCTCCCAGCACTGCTTTCACCTGCCTCCCATAGGTTTGGTATGTTGTGTTTTGGTTTTCATTGTCTCAAAGTGTTTTCTAGTTTTTTTCTTTAGGTTTATTTATTTATTTTGAGAGAGAGAGAGAGCAAGAGAGTGCGTGCATACACAGTGTGTATAAGGGAGGGGCAGAGAGGGAGAGAATCCCAGGCAGGCTCCTCTCTGTCAGTGCAGAGCCAGACGTGGGGCTCTGTCTCACAAACCGTGAGATCGTGACCTGAGTCGAGATCAAAAGTTGGACACATACCCAACTGAGCCACCCAGGCACCCCTCAAAAGTGTTTTCTTTCTTTTTTAAAAAATGAATATATATATTTAAAGTTAGAGAGAGAGAGGGAGGGGCAGAGAGAGAGGGAGACACAGAATCCGACGCAGGCTCCAGGCTCCAAGCTGTCAGCACAGAGCCCAAGCCGGGGCTCGAACTCACCAACTGTGAGATCATCACCTGAGCCCAAGTCAGATGCTCAACTGACTGAGCCACCCAGGTGCCCCCCTCAAAGTGTTTTCTAATTTCCCTTGTGATTTCATCTTTGACCCATTAGTTATTGAAGAGTGTGTTGTCTAAGTTCCACGTATTTCTGAATTTTCTCAATTTCCTTCTGTTATTGATTTCTCATTTCATGCCACTTACTTAGTGAACATACTTTGTGTGATTTTGATCGTTTAAAATGTATTGAGATTTGTTTTGTGGCCTAACATATGGTCTGTACTGGAGAATGTTCTTTTCACTGAAGAAAAACGTGTGTTGTGCCGCTGTTGGGCAGTGTTCTCTGGTGTTTGTCAGAACTGGTTGGTTTATAGTGGAGTTTCAGTCTTCTGTTTCCTTACTGATCTTCTATGGAGTTTTTTGGTCCAGCATTGAGTGTGGAATACTGGATTCTCCATCTCTTATTGTTGACATATTTCTCCCTTCAATATTGTCTGGTAATAAGATACAGAAGTTTGCTCCCATCCAACTTTACTCACCCACTGCTTATGTGGTGTTCCAGGTGACATCTTTGAAATTTTTTAAGCTTTATTTATTTTGAGAGAGAGAGAGAGAGAACATGAGCAGGGGAGGGGTTAGAGGAAGAGAGAGAATCCCTCGCAGGCTCCATGCTGCCAGTGACACAGGGCTCGAACTCACGAACCGTGAGATCATGACCTGAACCAAAATCAAGAGGTGGACGCTTATCCGACTGAGCCACCCGGGTGCCTCGCGACATCTTTGTACATTGTGTGCCCATCGCCAGATTTATAATTACTGGTCTGGGTAGTGTCTTAAATCTGAAGAAAAAAAGGAGTTACAAGCAACAAATACATTTATACTTTCTTTTAATATTGACCTATTGTATAGTTTCTTGGAGCTTCAAAGTACTACTAATAGGGTGGTTTAAAGAGGCAGAAATGTATTCTCTCACAGTTCTGGATCCCAAAAGTCTAAAATAAAGGTGTTGGCAGGGTCGGTTCCTTCTGGAAGCAATGAAGGAGAATCTGTGCCATGCCTCCGAGCTTCTGGTGACAGCTAGAATCCTTAGCATTACTTGGCTCGGAGAGGCATTGCTCCTGTCTCCACCTCCATCATCATGAGGCATTCTCCCCATTTCTCTGCATCTTTGTTTGCATGGCTGTCCTGTAAGCACTCGGGTAGTGTTGGATTAGTGGCTCACCCTAACCTTCCAGCATGACCTCATCTTAACTAATTACGTCTGCGATGATTCTGTTTCCAAAGAAGGACACATTCAGAAGTTTTGGGGATTAGGACCTCAGCTTGTCTTTTTGGAGTGGCACAATTCAACCCGTAACACCAGAGATATGTCAGAGCTTTCCAAAGCCATTACTTGCCAAAGCATCTCATTTTCTGCTCTTTCCTCTCATGCTTTTTGATTAGTCCGTTGTTTGCCCCAACTGCTATCCATTGTTCCGGGTAGCTGTGACTAGCACATCTGCCTTTAAATGTTTTTGACAAATGCCTGAGGGTAGCTGCCTCAGCACTGGGAGAATTCTTAGTCACCTAAGATAGAAGGTAAACCCTTTGAGCCTGTCCTCCAAGGAGCCACCGAACAGGCCGCTATGGACTGAACTGGGTTTCTCGTGCCCCCCACCTCCACCCCTCTCAAATTTGTGTGTTGGGAAGCCCTAACCTCCAATGTGACTATTTGGAGATAGGGCTTTTAGGAGGTAATTTAAGTTAAGCGAAGTTATAAGGGTGGGGCCCAAATCGAATGGGACTGATGTCTTTAAAAGAGGAAGAAGAGACACCAGGGAGCTCTCACCAAAAATCAAATCAGCCAGAACTTTGATCCTGGACTTCTCAGCCTGCAGAAGTGTGAGATAACAAATTCCTGTTGTTTAAAACACCCTGTTTCTGGTTTTTTGTTAGAGCAGCTCAACCTAACACACACAGTTCAAAACCACAATTCCTAGTGAATAAGGTCCATTTCTCTCCTGGTACTCTTTTCTAATTTTTTTTTTTAATATTTATTTATTTTTGAGAGAGACAGAGACAGAGTGAGAATGGGTTGGGGGCAGAGAGAGAGGGAGACACAGAATCTGAAGCAGGCTCCAGGCTCCGAGCTGTCAGCACAGAGCCCGAAGCGGAGCTTGAAGTCACGAACTGTGAGATCATGACCTGAGCTGAAATGGGACGTTTATCCCACTGAGCCACCCAGTAGCCCCTCCTGGTACTCTTTTCTGTGTTAGAAATACAGACTGTTACTTTTGAGGCCACCACTGAGCCGGGGGCCTGGAATGGGACCAGGGTAAGTTAAAACACCACAAAGCTATTTTTACTGAGATTCAGCTAGCTTTTTTTTTTTTTTTTAAATTTATTTATGTATTTTGAGAGAGCACACACAAGTGGGGAAGGAGCAGAGGAGAGAGAGGGGGAGAGAGAGAATCTCAAGCAGGCTCTGTACCACTGGCTCAGAGCCCAATGTGGGGCTCAAACTCCCGAACCACAAGATCATTACCTGAGCCGAAGTTGGATGCTCAACTGACTGAACCACCCAGGTGCCCCCAGCTAGCTTTTCTTGATTAAGCATGCCCCTGATTCCTGTGAGCTTTTACTTAGTTTGCAGAATTCTGAAAACGTTGATTTTGGTGGTTTTTGCCAGTGTATATACTGGTGTTTTGGAGGGCAGGACTTTGGTGTTCCTTAATCCTCTATTTTCACTGCTGTCCTCCCACATGTTCTTTTCACGTTGACTTTGACACTTCTCCCACCAAGAGGTGGGGGTGTGTCTCCTGCCGCCTTGAGTCTGGGTGGGGGCTTAGGACTGCTCCGACCAAAAGAGGACAACTGAGGTGATGCTTTGTGACTTTCCAGGCGGGGGTATAAAAAGGCTACAGCTCCCATATCCCTTTCTGAGGAGCCAGGGTTGGAACACTTGCTCTGGGGAAGCCAGGTACCACACTGTGAGGGAGCCCAAGTTCACTCACCTGGAGAGACCAGGTCAACAGGAACCAGGGCCCCAAGCTGACGGCCAGACTCAGTCTTTAGACAGGAATAAATTAGCCTTCAGACACTTCCAGCCTCCAGCCCTCAAGTCTTCCAGCTGAGACCCAGACATCATGGAGCAGAAATGAGCTGTCCCCGCTGTGCCCTGTCTGAATTTCTGACCCACAGCATCTGTGAGCATAATAAATAGTTATTTTATGCTGTTGCATTTTCTGGTAATTTGTTCAGCAATCAACAGTAACTGGAACAGTCGCCAAGTGAATTAAATGGTACCAGGCAGCGGACAGCCTTTTTCATCCCTTTCAGTGTAGCTGGGCTGTGAAAAGGCTGTGCTCAAGTTGCGGTTAGGAGCATCGAGATGATCTCATTAGTCACCCTTCCCTCCCTCCACACAGTGGCATCTCTTGTTCTAGATTTTACAAGTGTCGCCATCTTCCCAATCATCCGGGACTGGAACTGCAGAGTGTCTGATTTTTCCTTTCCCTTCCCCCTTTTGACAAAGGCAACAAGTGATGCCCATTGTCTTTTTCCTAGTGCCTCACAAATGTGTTCCTTCCATCCCGTTCCTAACAGAATTATAGACAGGATACAAAAGTCCCCTGTATTTAGAGACCACTGTCTCCTCCCAGGGCAATGCAATATGTGAATTGCCCGGTCTCTCTCTCTGAAATATTGCTAGCCCATCAATCGACTGTCCCTGTGTTCAGTCCAAGCCCTTTTCCTCCGGCTCCTCTTAAGTCTCCCTGGCTGCAAATCTAAATTTGGCTTACAGAAATCGAGTGGTATTAGATAGTATTCTAATTGTGACTGTTAAATAAATCCCTCTGTTCTGCTTTCTATGGAAATATTCATTCAACAACTCACAGCTTTTTCTTTGCCCTGACTCAAACGGCATTTGGAGGGAGAGTTTTTGATGAGTTCAATTTAAAAATCTGAGTAGAGCCTGCAGGGTCAGCTCAGCATCTTGTCTTAAAAACATGAAATACATGCAGTTTTCATCAGGCACGAACCAAGCTAGCGCCGCTTTTTTTTTGTGAAGCTGCACGAGAGGAAGTCCAGTACTCACACAGAGTTGTGTAAGGATTATTTCAGGCCCTCTTAAGAACGTGGGTATTTAACATGTGCTAGTTACCACAGACATTATAAGAAATAACCCTTTTTATAATCTAGAACTTCCTCCTTAAGACACAGAAAGCTGTTTGCTATAAGAAGCCAGAGGATAATTGCATCCTCTGAAATCTGACCACATTACCATTGTCTCCTAAATGCCCTGTTGAGCAGCCCATATTTAAGAGATTAAATCTTTAAAAAAGAGAGCGAGAAAAGGAAAAGAGGAGGGCAGCTACTGTCATTCATTTATTTTGCAAGTATTTATTAAGCACTTAACTCTGTGCCAGGCACTGTTTTAGTTACTAGGTGTGTGACAGACTCGGTCCCGGGCTCTCTAAAGCAGCAGAAATTGACAAGAGGCCAAAAGGGAATTCCAGGCAAGGCTTGTATTAGGGCTCATGCATGAGGGAAACGGCACAAAGGGAAAGTGTCCTTCAGGCTGACTCTCAGAACAAAGGCCGGGGAAAGTTTTCCAAGGGACTGAGGTGGGAAAGGGGTAACATCAAAACATGTTGGGGTGGGGAGGTATAGGAGGTTGGGTGGGCAGGCACAGTGGACAGAACATGTTTCTACATGCGGCTTATGTCTCATTAGCATGTTAGATCTGGGCATGATATTTAGTATTACCATGAGGGAGAAAGTAGGTAAAAGTTCAGTACTGGGGTCCATCTTGGCACAGACTGGTTTGGTCTGGTCTGGGTTTGTTTTTTTGTTTTTTGTTTTTTTATGCCTAATTTTTTTTTGTAATTTACTTATTTTTGAGAGAGAGAGCGCACGCGAGAGAGAGCTTGAGTGGGGGAGGGGCAGAAAGAGCCAGAGACACAGAATTGGAAGCAGGCTCCAGGCTCTGAGCCATCAGCACAGAGCCTGATGCAGGGCTTGAACCCACGAACTGTGAGATCATGACCTGAGCCGATGTCAGATGCTCAACAGACTGAGCCACCCGGGCACCCCTAGTTTGGTCCAGTCTTGACGAGTCTCCATAGTGAGCATTCCTGCAAGATATTACTGATCAAGGGGCATAGAGTTTTAGCTATCCTAGAGGATGTACTACTCAAGGGGCATGGCTATGCAGGAATGCTGGATTTTGGTGGTTAGGGTTGAGGGGATCTGAGTCCAGGCCCTGCTCTACCTCAGGTACATGACAGGTAAAAATCTGTGCCCTCAAAACAAACAAACACAATCCCTGCCCTCATGGAGCTTACATTTTAGGGGTAGAGAAAATGACATAATAAAATAAGTAAAATGTGTTAAACAGTGCTATCTCTGCATGTTAGAATTTTAACTAACCCAGGACCATATTTAGAAAATGCTAGCAAGCAAAATAAAGCTGGAAAGAGTAGTAGTGCTGGTTTGGGCTTGAGTTTTAGAGGTCAAGTAGGCCTCAGTGAGAGGATAACATTGGAGGAGGTGAAGAGGGTGAGAGATTTCATCAAGTGCAAAAGTCCTGAGGTCAGAGCATGCCTGGCTGTTGGAGAAACATAAGAAGGTTGAGGGACTGGAACAGAGGGAATGAAAGGTGGAAAGGTGGGTCTTACTGGCCCTTGCAGGGCATTTTAATGATTGGGGTTTTTAGTCTAAGCACAAGAGAAGCCATTGGAAGGTTGTAAGCAAGGGAGTGATGATCTCACTTAGCTTTTAAGAAGACCATTTTGTGGTGTTGAGGACAGTCTGAAGGAGACAAATGATGGAAGCAGACAGACCAGTTTTTGTGGGCTACTATAAGAGCCCATGAGAGATGGGAGGTTCCTGGACCACAGGGTAGCAGTGCATGGATTCTAGAATAATGTGAAGATTGAGCAGACTGGATTTGCTGACAGATGTGGGGTCTGAGAGAATGAAGAGCTACTTTAAGATTACCTATTTAAGGTTTCACTCTGACAACTAAAAGATGTGCTGTCCTTAACTTAGATGGGAAGATCCTGGGGGAATGAGGTTAAGGGGATAAGATCAGGGCTTATTAAACTCTAGATGACAAGTGGAGATGTCACACAGGTAGGTGAATATACAGGAGAGAAGTCTGGGCTGGTGAAGTTGGGAGAGGTCAGCATCTGGTGATATTTAAAACGAGAAGACTGGTTGAAGTCACCACAATGAACGTAGAAAGGAAGGGAAGAGTTCCAAGGACTGGGGCATGGGACACTCCAGTGTGAGGGTGTCAGGGAGAAGGCCCGGCAAAGGAGGTGGTGGTGTGGACAGTGAAGCGGGAGGCAAGTTAAGAGGCAACGATTTCTGGAAGCCAAGTGAAGAACATGTTTTAAGCAGAGAAGGGAGGTAGGGATTGATCAAATTGTGAAGTATTGCTTATGGGTCTAGATAAGGTAGTAAAAGAACTAATCATCGTATGTAACATCACAAGATCTCTGGAGAACTTGAGTAAAGCAGTTCCGTGAAGTGATAGAAGCAAGCTCCAATGATTGGAGTGGGTTCAAGAGAGAATTGGGACAGAGGGCCTAGAGACAACAAATAGGGACTTTTTTTTTTTTTAAAGTAATCTCTATGCCCAAAGTGGGGCTCAAACTCATGACCCTGAGATCAAGAGTTGCATGGTCTACCGACTGAGCCAGCCAGGCTCCCCGGGACTTTTTTTTTTTTTTTTTTTAAGTTTTATTATTTAAGTAATCTCTACACCCAACGTGGGGCTTAAACTCATGACCCCGAAATTAAGAGTAGCACGCTCCACCGACCGAGCCAGCCAGGCGCCCTGGGGATTTTTTTATCTTTAAAGATAGGAGAAATAAAAGCATATTTTATGCTGATGAAAAGATCTTTGCTTTTCCAGTGAGAGACCTAGCCTTCTCACCCACACTCCCTTCTTTGGACTTCATATTTGGATATTTGCTATTTCTTGGAAGAGTATAATTGGAATCTGAACTGATATGAAGCTGAGGATTGTGAAATCCAACTTATTTCATATGCAGAATTCTTCTCTCCCCCCAACTCTTGATTCCCATTGTTCGGGAGAAACACGACGTAGATGGGGTCAAGACTGTCCTTAGGTTCAGTGGAATTGCTTTTCTCTCATTTATTATTTGGATGGTTCTTCATATTTGTAATTTGGTGCTCTATGTCAACTCCATAGATAGCGCCTTTCCCCTATTTCTGTATGATGATGGTTCTTTACTGATTCTTTGTTACTCCTGCTTCAAGGGAATGACAATGACCAAAGAAGTCTTAAAAACGTAAGGTGAACCCTGTGGCAGTCACTGGGCTGTTCACAGAAATTCCTCCCATCTGGACACATGGGAGAGCGACTCTCAGATACGACTGTGCAATTTGCCCTAACCAATGAAATGTAAGCTAAGTGATGTCACTTGGTAGCAGAATCTTAAGAACCAGTGAGCAGTCTGCCACATTTTCTTGGTTGTTGGCAATTGTGGAAGCACATGTTGAGATACAGCCCCTATCAGCCAGGGTCTGAGTCCTAGCCATGGGCTCCCTTGCTAACCCCGTAAACACATCTAGTAGGAGAAACGAACCTTAGTTTTATTCGTTTTATTTTGGGACAGCAAAACCCAACCTATCCGGACTGACACAACGTCTAAGCAAAAATAAACGTTGGTGTTCCACTCTCCATTACAACCAACAGACTACAAAATCCAGGATATGAAAGTTTTACTTTCCCATCCCAGCAGCAAAGAAAACCCAGGAAATAACACAGGTGGTAAAACTTAATCTCGCTGTCAGTTCTCCATTAAATAAAAAACAACTGAACCTTTAAAACGTTAACATTGTTTCAAAAATATTTCTCTCCTGGGGCGCCTGGGTGGCTCAGTTAAGCATTGGACTCTTGGTTTCGGCTCAGGTCATGATCTCATGATTCATGAGATCGAGCCCTGAGTTGGGCTCTGGGCTGACAGCATGGAGCTTGCTTGGGATTCTCTCTCTCCCACTCTCTCTACCCCTTCCCTGCTCATGCTCTCTCTCAAATCAATAAAAAAAAAATTTAGGAGAGAACTTTTCTTCAAGAGACCTAGTCAGACTACCAAAACGAAGTTCAGTGTATTTCAAAGTTTGTTCTCCAGGCCATCTGTGTTAGATACTCCAGGGGTGCTCATTCCAAATGCAGATTCCCTGGTCTTGGCCTCCAAGAGGAGTCCTGTGGTTCTTAATTCCTAGAAGGTTCTGTAATCTTGATCTGTATTTATATGTGTGGTATAACACAAAAATATACTTGGTATTTGTCCTAGGTTCCTGCCCTAGAGCTGCTAAAACTTGAAATCTCCTGATAGCAGTGACTTTTGTTTCATAAGGAGCCTGAGTTTATGCCAATGAGGTCACTTATGGTGGGGCCCCCAAACAGCTCTACAATAAGGGTTGAGCTGGTCACCAGAAAGACTAAGTGATTAGACCTCCTGACCGGCCTCTAGAAGCAGATGGAAGGAGGGTGTTGGAAACTGAGCTCTATAAACTCTTTTTCAAATTTTTAAAAATGTTTATTTTTGAGAGAGAGAGCGTGAACAGGGGAGGGGCAGAGAGAGAGGGGGAGACACAGAATCCAAAGCAGGCTCCAGGCTCCCAGCTGTCCACACAGAGCCCAATGCGGGGCTCCAACCCAGGAACCACAAAATCATTGTCTCAGCTGAAGTCGGACGCTCAACCAACTGAGCCACCCAGGCACCCGAGCTCTATAAACTCTTGAACAGGGAGATTTAGAGGGCTTCCGGCTCAGTGAACACATCCTAATGCTGGGAAGATGGCAGGCCCCGCATTCCTCCCCTTACTTGCCCTATTTGTCTCTTTCATTTGGTTGTTCTTGGGTTATAGCCTCTACAATAAGCAGGCAGATAGATGTAGCGTTTTCTGGAGTTCTGGGAGCCATTCTAGCAAATTATCCAACTTAAAAGAGAAGGGAGTAGCGGGAACCCCCCTAATTTTACAGTTAAGTTGGACAGAAGTGTGGGTAGCCTGGGACCTAATACTTGTGACTGGCATCTGAAGTGAGTGAGGGCAGTCTTGTGGAACGGAGCCCTTAAACCTGAAGGGTCTAACAATAACCCTGGGTTGTGTCAGAATTGAACTGAACTGTAGGGCATCCAGTTGATGTCTAAAGAATCAGAGAATTGATTTTTGGTGTTGGAAAACACCTTAGAAATAGGCTACCAACATAACACAGAAGTGTATTTTCAACAGACTGATGGAGTTTACACATGCTTCGACATTACAGAAGAAATGCTGGTGTACGAGACAAATCATACTTCTGCATAAAAGAATTTTATTTAGTGGTCAGATCCCGATGAATAATGCCAGTCACTGCTTGATTCTGCTAAAATGTGCTATTAGATATACTCTTTTTTTTTTTTTTTTAATTTTTTTTTTTTTCAACGTTTATTTATTTTTGGGACAGAGAGAGACAGAGCATGAACGGGGGAGGGGCAGAGAGAGAGGGAGACACAGAATCGGAAACAGGCTCCAGGCTCCGAGCCATCAGCCCAGAGCCCGACGCGGGGCTCGAACTCACGGACCGCGAGATCGTGACCTGGCTGAAGTCGGACGCTTAACCGACTGCGCCACCCAGGCGCCCCTAGATATACTCTTAAGAAAATGTACAGTGCATCACCAAAAGCTGTTTAATTTGGATTGTGTAGAGTGAAAGAAAACTTCAGAAATCTTTGTTTTCTGGTAAAATCTTTAAGATACAAAAATGAAAAAAACAAACCCAAAAGCAGTATTCCAAAATAATAAATGTCACCTTGGACTATTTACAGTAAGATGCCTTTTTCCCAGGAGGATGCTCTCTGCTTGATTCTTTTCCTCACGTGTTACCCGTCTCTTGTAGGTATTCTCACCCCCCGCCTGCCCCTTCTCGAGGATTTCTTCCACTCCTGTCTCGCTTGAAGCAGCCATCTGTTCTTTCATCTTTGAATCTTTCTCGGATACTCCTTTTTCCCACGCTTAAATGACCAGTAATTCTACTGAACAGACGTTTGCTGAGCACCTATATGTGCTAGGCACAGGGCTAGGAGGCAGAGAGACATTACAGAGATGCAAAGTCATGGACCCCTTCCTCAAGAATCTGAGTTCGGGTTGAATTAAAAAACAGTTTTGTTTTGTGTTGGGTTTTTTTTCACATTATATTCCACGAGATTCCAGCCCCCGGTGAAGTAAATGTGGGGACTTCTTGAAACAAAGCGCACTCACACAGGGTCCGCCAACTTGGCCCATTCCAAGACATTTTGAACTAAGAATTCTGCTCTTTATGAAGCCCAGGCCTACGGTCTGCGTTCTAAACTCTTAGCAGGTAGAAAGCAGGTGTGCTGGGCAGTAGAGCATCAGCTATGCCAGTCTGTTTTGGGGGGAAGGGTAATCTTTTAATTGGTTTCTACAAATTCCAAGTATGAAAAAGCCCTTAACTCCCCCACCCCCCACCAAAACACTAAATCGTAGCTATAGATACATATTAAGCTTTTCCTTGATCTTGACTTGTAACAAGTGTTCTAAGACTCTTTTTATAATGTCCAGCAGGAGCTCTTTTTATTACCTCCACAAATATTTCTTTGTGCTTTTCTGTGAACGTTTTCTTAGCTTCAAACATAAAAGCAGCGAAGTAAGCCTGCAGGTGACCTTTTTTTTTTTTTCCTTTCATCATGGTTAACCTGAAACAAGTTCAGCTCTTGCATTTGGCCTACATCTTCTCTGTCCACGAGGCCTTGAGAGACCCATGGTAGTTACTTAAAGAAAAAAAGAAGGCAAACCATGAAATATAAAACAAAAGCTGTGCCTAGCATACTATGGAAGCAAAAACAAAACCATGCCTTCGCTGCCCCCATCTTGTTCCGTGCCTGGCAGACCATGTCCCTACAAATATTCACATTTGGAAATATTTCTCAGTCACAATAAAGTCCAAATCATGGTAGTGGGCTTGCAGCCTATTCCTTTCATTGACTCTGCACAGCCAACCACCGAACAATGATGGAAGGGAGTTTTCGTGGGGAAGTTCTTGACCCCATGCCATTCAACAGGTTACACGGGGTCACGTCTCTGTACAGTTTCCATCCAATTAGATGATAATCCATTCAAGTGCCAGATGCAGAACTTCCTCATGAGCTGGTTCCAAGCCCTTTGGATCTGAAGGCAACTTTGGGAGTTGGCATTATTCCCATGTTACATTTGGCCTGCCCTACCCTGTGGTAGGGGGAACACAATGCCTGAAATGTGTGAAGAGAATGAGAAGAGCAGGGAGAACTGGGAGAGAGAGGGAAAAGAGAAGTGATCATGCACAAGCTTCTTGCTCTGTCGTGCATATATTTTCAGTGTAACAGCGTGTATTTCGACACATAAGGGCTTGTGCTTTTTCGTTAAAGAAACAACTTGCCCTGAAAAGCTCATTTGGCAAATGTGGCCAAGAACGTGTGTGTGTGTGTGTGTGTGTGTGTAAAATGTGTTATGAGGCTCTGTACCAAGTCCTGCGGGTGTATCTTGCTGGCCCCTCCCTCCACCACACCCACCTCGCTGGCAAGGAAAAACTGGTGGGTTACACCTGGTCGGTTTGATATTCAGAGGCTTCGGACAGGCTTTCTGAGAAGCTCAGGAAATTCTCCTGGTATTCGGAACAAACAATCTCATAGCGGTAATGCCGGAACTCTACAGCAAAGGTGCCAAAATAAGACAGGAAGCACATGACCAGACCCCACTGGACCCTGGCTGCATACATGTGGATGCCTTGGGCCATGAGGATGAAATCTGGGGAGGAGCAGTCAAGGAAAGTAACCCCATAAGCCACACTCAAACCGGGCTCTTTTCTGGACAAGGACAGGTTACAAGAAAAGTCTTACTCTCCGCCCCCTCATCAGCAAAACTTAGCCTGACAGCTTCCTGAACGCAACACTTGCATGAATAATACGAAATAACATTGCTGAGCTCTTCGTTTGTGCCAGACGTGCTTCTAGGTGCTTTCACAGAAAATCTAAATCCTCACAACAATCCTACTGTTATCAGTTCATTTAAAAATAGGGGAATTGGGGCGCCTGGGTGGCTCAGTCGGTTAGGCGTCCGACTTCGGCTCAGGTCATGATCTCATGGTCCGTGAGTCGAGCCCCACGTCGGGCTCTGTGCTGACAGCTCGGAGCCTGGAGCCTGTTTCAGATTCTGTGCCTCCCTCTTTTTCTGCCCCTCCCCCCTCATGCTCTGTCTCTCTCTGTCTCAAAAATAAATAAACATTAAAAAAATTTTTTTAAAAATAGGGAAACTGAGGCCAAATGGTTAAGTAACTTGCCTGAGGTCACAAAGATGTTCACTGGGACAGCTGGGATTCGAATACAAGGACTCTGGCTGCCAGGCCAGGCATTCAACTCTACAGCTACCTTCTAAACTGTGAGATTAGCAAGAGGATTAAAATTCCAAAGAAATTAGTTGGCCAGAAAAATAAACTTCTCATTTTAAAAAAAATCACTGCAAATGACTATGGCTTTATAGTCATCATTTTATCTGCAGAAATAATTTTGAACATATCAAATCACCAATTACCTACATATAAGCTTTACCTCTGCAGTGCTACTAATGTGTAAGTGGCTCCTTTTCCTCTTCTGTCTCGTTTTCACTATTAAAACAAACAAAGGAGACTCCTATGCCTGAGTATATATCGAGTGTACACACACACACACACACACACACACACAGCATACATGAGGTTGGAGCTAGGAAGGAAAATGTTTCAAAGCATGTTTCAGCGAAAAGCCAAGAGGCCAAAGACTAAATACATTTTTAAAGAAAAATCAGAAATGCTCCCTTAGAATTAGTGCTATCTCCAGACTTAAAATCTTGGGAAATTTTCAGAGAGCAAAAGAATATGGTGAAACTACTTCAGCCAAACTTTGCTCTCCTGACGAGGCCTGGATCCATTCACCTGGGAACCTAGACAGGGTTCCAAATGTTCAGAAACAACATGGAGCAGAATTGTTTGGTATAAGTTGAAAACTCAAAATGATTTAAAGTCTGTACATTCTCTTCCCACTGAGGGCTCAAAGTACTGGCAAAGCAATATTATTACTTAATGAGGAAAGGATAGATCTTCAAATCTCACCCTGGCAGAATTCTGACCTTTTTACTCATAAAATATTTCATCACGTGCCTAGCAGTCAGCAAGATTTTTGGCTTGATTTTCCAGCCCTTGAATGTTCTCTAATGTGCTGAAGAACTTGAAAACAAACAAACAATTAAATGTTTGGCAGTTAGTGAGGGAAGAAGAAATAAAGATCCCCAATACTCCAGTAACTACAGGATGTCTCTGAACAATAAATATTTTCACATTTTAAAGCCACTTTCCCTAAGGCAAGAGGGTTTGGGGTTGAGTTCAAGAGCTGTGCCTGAGTTTAAGTCGAGATCACTGCATACAGAGTGTGATCTTGGATAAATTAATCTCTGTTCTTACTATCATACTTGTTAAATGAGGATTAAAAGGGTTGATACATTTAATGTATTAATGTGCTTAGAACAATGCCTAGCACATTATAAGTGCCCAATAATGTTAGCTATTACTTGACCGAAGATGTGTAATTGGGTTAGCTACACATTCTACCACCTAGGAACCTTATTCCCTTCCTCTCTGGTTTCCTGAGGAGACCCTATTGGAGTGAACACTTGAGATCATGCCTCCCAGCGGAATGATCGGCTGATCTGACTGGTTGCACTGGAATTGGCCAGCTTCTTCTTTTTTTTTTTTAATTTTTTTTTTAACGTTTATTTATTTTTGAGACAGAGAGAGACAGAACATGAACGGGGGAGGGGCAGAGAGAGAGGGAGACACAGAATCGGAAAGCAGGCTCCAGGCTCTGGGCCATCAGCCCAGAGGCCGACACGGGGCTCGAACCCATGGACCGTGAGATCGTGACCTGAGCTGAAGTCGGACGCTTAACCTACTGAGCCACCCAGGCGTCCCGGAACTGGCCAGCTTCTATTGGGTCATGTTACCAGTAGGTGGGGTCACTGAGCTCCCTCCAGGACTAGTCTCTCTGGGATCTGTTTGGGGTTAAGCAGAAGCGCTCTCCTCTGCCTTTTTTTGGTTTCTTTCCTTGTTACTTAATGGGTAAGTTGAATCCCAGAGTGTGAGATCAGAGGCCTGACACTTTCTCCTTCACAAATTAAATTAAATAAAAGGGCCATTAATAAAGTCATAAATTAACTTTTTTTAAGATGGAAGGGGAAAAAAAAATCACAATTCCCATTACGCATTCTGTGTTTTTCAGACAGGGAATCTTTTCCATCACTAATGACAAGGAGAATGCATGACACCATTCCTACAGATAGAAACAATTTTGAGAAGGCAGAGCTTGTTTTAATTTTAGTTCTCTATCTCTTCAGGTCTGAGAGTTTTTGTTTTTATATCCATTTACCTATTTTGTCTAAGATTTTGAGATAATCTGACAGTACATGCTAACTAATCGGAAATGGCAGTTTTCTCATCTACATATGTGTGTTTTAATCTCCCTACCAAAGAATCTTTTCACATTCAAAGGATACAGAGGACCACACACAGAGTGATAGATGCTGAGAGAATAACTCGTGGAATACCAACTTTCCGCCCTTCATTCTTGATGTTGACTTTGAGTGTCAATGCAGCCTGGATCCAGCAGGTCAATGTGCCAAATCCAAAGGTCAAGGAAGTTCCAACATTATGGATTTCTTCATCATTCGTGAGCTAAGGGATGAACAGATAATGACAAGGAGGCCCATTTAGAAAAGACATGATGGGAGAAAAAATAGGTGAAGTGATATCTCCATAACGGGATGATAGGTTTTGGAAAGAGTAGTATCCTTCATCTCTACTGGCTCTTTGTGTTTGTTCTCAAATGGTTTGAACTCTGAGGGGGAAAGGGAGATAAACAGTACTTCCAAACCTCAAAACATTTGTTTAGAATAACCACTCAGGCAGTGGTAATCTATTCCTTGAATTTAATTTCCAGAAAAGCGTGGAGAAGTCAAAGAAAAAAGCAGGAGAGTTACACAAAAAAGAGAAATGTCAGTTTCTACAAACATACACTGCAAACTTTGTTTTCCAGACTGAGAAATGAGACTTGGGATCTGGCTGTGTATTTAATGATTGAAGAGGACCAATTCTAAGAAGGTCAAGATTTTACTGTCATAGACAGCTAATAACATTTATTCCTACGTAATGTGATCAATTCATTGTTAATGGGATTTTGTTTTATTTTCCTCTTATAAGGAAATTGCCACCTAATAGCTTTTGCCATATTTGTAGACCCATTAAACGACATTAGTGTTTGACGATTCCTGGTCAAGGCTTTTATAGAATGAATAGGTTAAAGGAGACCCATTCGGGTTATTTCATTTGAAGGTTAAAAATGTAAACTCTCCATTACCTACTGATTTAAAAAAATATGTTGGTCACTGGGGTGCCTGGGTGGCTTAGTTGATTAAGACCTGACTTCAGCTCAGGTCATGATCTCACGGTTCTTGGGTTTGAGCCCTGCATCGGGCTCTGTGCTGACAGCTCAGGCTGGAGCCTGCTTCAGCTCCTCTGTCTCCCTCTCTCCATTTGCTCTCTCTCTCTCTCAAAAATAAATAAACACTAAAAAATATACTGGTCACTTAAAACACTTTTAGCAATGATCTATATCTATATAATCTCTCTATCTCTCTATCATCTGTATGTTTTTTTCAATGCTGGGCTTGAACTCATGACCCTGAGATCATGACCTGTGCTGAGTTTAAGAGACAAACACTTAACTGACTGAGCCACTCAGGCACCTTGTTTTATATATATATTTTTAATTACACGTGGGAAAATAAAATCTATAGTTGAAGAGATGGTTCTTACAACATGGTAAAATATTGTTTTGAATTGCCATTGCCTTCAGATGTTTTATTGTTTGACATTTCTGGGAATAATGGTTGCCTCAGGTCAATATTGCTTTCCTTTGACAACTTTTTCTATTGTTTTTGGCTGTAGTATTTTTTCCTCTTCTTTGGAAGAAGCCACTTTTTTCTTTCTTATTCAGAAGGCATATTTTCAAAACTCATTTTAAATAATGATTCCTCAAATTAAATTTTACTTTTAGGAAATTGGTTGTCCACACTATACACAGTCTATTCACTTATTAGTTTAAACTTGATTTTAAAAATAGATAATATAATTACCTGGTTCAAACTTTAAAAAATTATAAAAAGAGTATGGATGGAAAAGTCTGTCTACACCATAGACTAGCCACCTGGCTTCTTCACAAGCAACTAACTTGTGGTTTCCTATGTATTCTCTGTAGATATTCTAGAAAGTGTTCTTCATAAGTGGTGTTGAGCATCTGTGGTTCACCAAAACACTTCAAGTTTCTGGACTTTAGGAAAGAACAAAATGTCTACTCAGTAACTTCCATCCAAGCCCTGGTTGAGAGAATGGATGGTGAGCACCTTACAACATCCAGAACCGGCAGCACAGAGCAGAGCAATAGCTCAGTCAGTCTGGCTTGATACGGGATGAGACCTAGAACAGAACGAGTGGGATGGCCTGTCAAAGAAGCCATCAATTCAAAAATACTCATTCAGTTGCTACTGTGTGCCAGGAGAAGTGCTGGGGAATGAGCTTTCCTGGTTTAATCAATTATCAGGACTGAGGGTTCGAACAAGAGACAGTCTTAGAAAGTCCACTAGCATATTTTCTTGAATGCCTGTGCCATCTGGATTTCACTCCACAGACAGGGAGAGAAGTGTCAGGATTCATGTTTGACTGCAGGGAAGAGGTTTCTAAACACAGTATAAAGCACAGGCTGGAGGACTTTGGGAAGAGAATGCAGGCAGGGAAACCAGACAAGTACTCTTCCAGTTGGTTGTCTATCTCACAAGTGGAGTCATTCGAGTCAAGAGTTGGATAATGGTATTGGCAAGGGAAATTATTCTTAAATGTAGTGACCTTGGGCTTCTAAATTTCTGGGAAGAAGAGTTAGTGTGTCTTTACACAAGTCATAGATGTTCTAGAGAAATTCTAGGCTTTTTTTTTTTTTTTTAAAGTTTATGTATTTTGAAACAGAGAGAGAGAGAGAGAGAGAGGCAGAGAGAGCACAAGCAGGGGAGGGGCAGAGAGAAAGGGAGACACAGAATCCAAAGTAGGCTCCAGGCTCTGAGCTGTCAACACAGAGCCTGACGTGGGGCTCAAAGCCACGAACCGCAAGATCATGACCTGAGCTGAAGTCAGAAGCTCAACCGACTGAGCCACCCAGACACCCCAAAATTCTGGGTTTTCAAACTTGATTCCCACACGAGCTTGCCAATATGAAATGCAAGCTTTCATCCAAAAAGGATGTTCAGTGTTTAATTTTAGAAAGGCAATGATCCTATTAGTTTTCTAGAAAGTTACATTAGGAGACAATTTGTTATGAAAAAAAAGCATAAAGCACTTTGAAATCCTTTGTATAAAATTCACAGCTATTTAAAAAAAATTTTTAAGTGTTTATTTTCGAGAGAGAGACAGAGAGACAGAGTGCGAGTGGGGGAGGGGCAGAGAGAGAGGGAGACACAAAATGCAAAGCAGGCTCCAGGCTCCGAGCTGTCAGCACAGAACCCGAGGTGGAGGGCTTGAACCCACAAACCCCGAGATCACGACCTGAGCCGAAGTCGGAAGCCCAACCAACTGAGCCACCCAGGTGCCCCTGCACAGCTATTTTAGTAGCTCCTTTTTCCGCAGCCATGCGGCAAGCACCCTCACATACGCAGTTCGAATGTCGGCAGGCCAGGCTGAACACCAGAAGGGCTGACTGCTGGAGAATCTGTGCTTATCAGGAACCACCGTTAGCACTTTTGAAAAGATCTGTGCAGAATCCGCGGCTATGATACCCATATAGGTGAAGGGTAAGAAAGAGGTGAAGAAGGCCAAAGGAAGTACCTGAAAATTACCAAGTAAGGTCATTCCAAAGGAAGCCAGACACAGCGCCACCAATCCACTAATATTCAGCCATGGATTTAAAACCTTTGGTTTCAGTTGTATGAAGCGCAGAACAGCTACCACAAGTGCTGGGGACAAAACAAAATGTTAAAGTTTAAAAATCTCAGTCACACAGCCAGACTGTGAGGCAGAGTTCTTCTAAAGCCACAACGTGCAAGATTAAAGTTTTTGTCATGGTGCATTTTTATTTTGTATTTATTTTTTAAGATGTTTATTTATTTAGTTTGAGAGAGAGAAAAAGCACGAGCAGGGGAGGGGCAGAGAGATGGCAGAGAATCCCCAACAGGCTCCACACTCTGTGCAGAGCCTGACGTGGAGCTCGATCCCACCAACTGTGAGATCATGACCTGAACCAAAACCAAGAGTCGGATGCTTAACCAACTTGAGTCACCCGGGCGACCCTCGTCAAGGTACATTTTTAAGTCTCTGAAGTGACAGACAATTAAAAAAATTTTTTTTAAACTTTATTCATTTTTGAGAGACAGAGAGAGACAGAGCATGAGCGGGGAAGGGCTAGAGAGAGAGGGAGACCCAGAATCCGAAGCAGGCTCCAGGCTCTGAGCTGTCCGCACAGAGCCCGACGCGGGGCTCGAACCCACGAACCGTGAGATCATGACCTGAGCCGAAGTCAGACGCTCAACCGACTGAGCCACCCAGGCGCCCCGATAGGCAATTGTTAAAAGAAATTTTTCATGCAATGCTTATGATTATTTGGATGTTTTATCATGCCTAACAAGAGGGAAGGAGAGAGGGGCTGAAGCCGCTGGGGCTGTATGTTATCGGGCGGTGCAAGGGTGACAAGCTGCTATTAGCGTTGTCCTCGGGGTTTTCAACACCAGGTCAGTACAGGACACACTGGCTTAGGAGAACATCGCAGAGGCCTGACACAACAAATAAGACAGGGATAAAGACAGCTGGCACGAGAATTCACTAATTCAACCACCCTTAAGTTTAACCGTGTCAGAACAGACATGGCAGGAAAGCAGAGGAAAGAAGACATGGTTCCACCTCTAGACAAACCTGCTGGTCCCTGCACCAGAAATCATTCTCGGGGACAGGAAGGAAGACAAGGCAAGTGTACAGCTCCCTTCATTACTGCTTTATCCCTTCTTCCCTCTAATTCTACCGGAGGTATCCATTGTCAAAGGACAAAGATAGTTGACCTAAATTAGAGCAGTTACGGTAACCAAATTACGAAATCTGAATTTTAACATGGCCGATTTGGGAGTTTGGTATGTACTAAAAATCACACTGATTATACTAATAAAGCTCAATTCTTCTATGATGTTACTCATTTAAAAAGACCACCCCATCTTTTGAAGCATATTGTTATGAGGGAATCTGAGAGAGAATGAAGGAAGTTACCTAAATTTCAAGCCTGACTTCTAATAGTAACCCTGAGGGCAGCCCATACTCAAGCCACTCATGTAAGAATCCCCTTTTATTAATTGCTTAATGCAGAGATACTTTCATGTTTGTACAAAGTGCTGGGAGAGGTTAGTCTACAAACAAGACAAAAAATACTTGCAGTTAATATAAATTATATCTACATATAAGGAAATGAACTTACTACTTCCTAAGGCAATTTATTTTGACATTAAAGTTTAGCAGGGAAGACAGAAATCCAAGAATTACCCTATTGATACAGCAATTAAGTAAGTAATTATTTGCTAAATGTTTTATCTTCATTATAGGCCCTTATTAATAGTCATTAATAAAGAAAACCCATCCATAAATTTGCATTTCCTAAATCTACTGAATTTCATAGTTTCAAGCTACAAAGTTAAGCTCAGCAAGTTGATTTTCAGTTCCAGGTACCTCGATCAAAGAGTGGTATGCAACTTGGTTAATATTTGGATTTTAGAGGGGCGCCTGAGTGGCTCAGTTAGTTAAGCATCCGACTCTTAATTTCAGCTCAGGTCATGATCTCCTGGTTCATGAGACAGAGCCCTGCATCAGGCTCTGTGCTGACAGCATGGTACCTGCTTGGGATTTTCTCTCCCTCTCTCTCTGCCCCTGTCCTGCTCACTCTTTCTCTCTCAAAATAAATAAATAAACATTCTAAAAAATACTTGGATTTTAGAAACAAAATAACAATAAACCATAATTTATTAAATGTCAAATTGTTTAGCTCTGGTTTAGCTTTTAGTATATTCACATTTTATCTAATTCCCACTAGTGGTCATAGAATTAGTAAATGATACACTTGAGTTGACAATAGTCCAACCCTAATGGTTTGAGTGACCTAGTTAGAAGTTATATCTGAAGTCTATTAATAGTGACAACTATCCTAGAGGATGAAAAAAATCAGCACAACGTCTTGCTACTTTTGAGGATGGGAATAGGAGGAGGAAGTAAGGAGAGGAGAAATTCCATGTAAGCCCTCTGACACAAAGTGATCATCAGATAAAGAGGTCACTAGATTAAGACCAGAAGCCTCAACACAGGGCACCATGGGAGACACTTGCTATTAATTGTGTATGGATATTAGGGCCTAATGACAAAATACCAAGGCAGCACATTTCATTTCTTTTAAAAATGACTAGTGAAAAGTTTTGCTCTGGCAACCATCTTGATGTCATTCAGTTTGGGGGGATAGGATTGTACTAGAATTTGGCTTAAGCCCTAAAACATGGCTGAAGCAGACACAGAAGCTCTTCATGTTGACCCACCCAGTCAATTTGGTCCACTGTGCCCAGATGATGAGGGTCAGGCCATTCTCTGTTAGTCATTTCTGCCCAGGAAACACAGGACATGTATCATCTTTTGGTCCCAGCACTGGTAGCCTTCCCATTGTAATATGATGATAAATCATTTTATCATGAACAGATGATGAAATTAAGCAGGAAACAGAAACCTACTCGGAGACATGAATTTGAGTCAACCCTCTTAACTTCCAGAACAACAGTCCCAACACCACACTATGCCCTCTTTACCTATTAACCCCATTATTAATCACCTTGGACTAGGCAAAATTTCCTTTAAAAATAGATTCTGTGGGTGCCTGGGTGGCTCCGTCAGGACAGCATATGACTCTTGACCTTAGGATTGTGAGTTCCAACTCCATGAAGGGCATAGAGGGTTACATTAAAAAAAAAAAAAAACAAAAAAAAAAGATTCTAGGTGAAGGTTTAAGGTGCTGGAATTAGTAAGATTCTGGTCCTTTAACAGTTTTATTAACAGGTTTAATGGAGGCAGATTCAGATTATTGGTTACAAAGTCTTTTTTTCAACCAAGAAGTGATTTATACACCCTTGAAAAAGACTTACTGGCAGTGGGGTGATTTCAAAGCCGTCTTTATATATGATGACTTTTTTTTTTTAACTACATTGATGTTCTAATCAGAAGATACATCTTTTAGTTTCATTAAACATTTTAGATTTCATGAATAGTTTTAGAAAAGATTTTTAAAAATTTTTAAAGTTTTTTAGTTTTTATTTTTTTACTTTGAGAGAGACAGAACACTAGCAGGGGAGGGGCAGAGAGGCAGGGAATCCCAAGCAGACTCTACACCATTGGTGCAGAGCCAGACATGGGGCCTGAACTCACAAACCGTGAGATCATGACCTGAGCCGAAATCAAGTCTGACGCTCAATTGAATGAGCCACCTAGGCGGCTCAATTGAATGAGCCACCTAGGCGCCTCGGGAAAGATTTTTAAAACCCACCTTTCTGTTGTTTATGGTATTTAGAACAGTCCTTTGCTGTATGTGTCCCCTGTTTATCTATTTAAAAAAAACACAGATATTAGAATAATTGCTTATTTTCTTTACTAACCTTTTTCTTTTGAGGCTAACTGGGTTTTATTTATTTATTTATTTATTTATTTATTTATTTATTTATTTGGCTCCACACCCAATGTGGGGCTTGAACTCACAACCCTGAGATCGAGAATTGCATGATTCACCAACTGAGCCAGCCAGGCGCCCTTTGTTGGGCTTTTAAAGTTCAAACTCAAAATAGCAGCTCTTCATTGCAGTTCTAAACTGGTGCCTGGCCAAATTCTTTTCTGATTTGTTTAGTTTTATTGTTTATGCATCAATAATTCCTATTTATGACCGCAATAGAACACGGGAATCAATGTGCTTCGGCTGAAGAAGGGGGAACAGCTGCTGCTGGGTGACTGAAATCATTCAGCTCTCAGCTTTATCCTCACAACCTCTCCCTGGCAGAAAAGAATATTCCTTTCAAGAAATTTGTCTCAGGTCTCTTTTCTCCCCAGGAGAGATCGAAAGCGTGGATTCAGGACAAAGTGCAAAACTAATTGCGTAGAGAAAACAATTGAGTTTGATCTTTGATTAGTACATCAAAAAGACAGAAGATCTTTGCTAACTGATTTTAACAAATGCTACACTGGCTCATTTGTAGACTGTAAATTATAATCCATACGGCTGCCAAAAAAGCAATGATTTATAGGCAGTCCAGGTTGTTTCTTAAAGTCAGTTATGCCGTCTAAAGTAATAGTCCGAGGTCTGGCAGGGACAGCCCTGGGGAGATGGAAGGCCTCCGCCATTTCGAGCAAGAATCATTTGTAAATGGATTCCTCCTCACTCCCAGAGTTGATAAATAAATGACTGTTGGTTTCCTCCCACTGCACACTAATCTTCATCAGTTTCGTGTCTACCAGATGGCACTACAAATGATGGAAGATAATAAAGAATAAACCCTGGATACTGCAATACCTCAGAGCAAGAGCTAGTAAAGGCTTATTAAGTGCTTCTTGCTGGAACAGGGGAGGACCAGGGAATAAGATGATGACGAATGTCATCTGGAAGAGGGGAACTTGTTTTCATTACTCTGTTTTTGGAAATGCTTTTACAATTAGTTAATCATAAGCTTTATCACTGGATAAATGTGCGAGCTGTGCAAATTGACATTTTTAAGATTACACACTAAAGACAACTGGGAAGTATCAATTTGTCTTAAGAATATGAGGGAAGCAATATGTAGCTTCCAACATGTTCATTGGTTTCTTTAAAGCCCAAATGGAGGACAAACAGCTTGTGACAGCTTTTAATAAGGACAGTCTCCTGTGTATCGTGATTAGATGAGGTAGTATTTGCAAAGCACTTAGCACTGTGCCTGGAATATAAATGACTGCTATTAATTACTGGTATTATTGCACCCCGTGGGGAAGACCATATGACTAGGTACCAACCTGCAGGCCTGTGTGGTGTGACTGCAGACTGGCTGGGAAAGGTCCCTGACCCTGCAATTCAAGATCCTCTCTCAGGGCTTTGCATTCTGTTAAATGCAGAGATCTCCTCAGCAGTCACTTATGCTTTGGTATGATTAGGTCTTTTCAGAAAAGTGGTGTCAAGGGTAGAAAAAAAAGAGTGAGTGTTAAAGCTCATGGTAGCTGAGGCTGAAGGCAGTGAAGACAAAACTCGCCTGACTGGGGCAGGCACTGGTGCCCACATGGGCACCAGCTGCGGTAAGAACCGCCCTTTGAAGAGTTGGGGAATAGCTGGGACATGAAAATCCTATTAAAGCTAAAATCCTGTTAATGCTGCCTATTGAGGGCATGAAGAGAAGAGCTTCTTCAAAGACTCAGCAATGTCAGCATTAGGGTTATATCTAACCTTCTCCTTAGTGGTGGCATAGCAGCCCATGCCTGATAGACACTTCCTGCTTAGACAAATGGGCTATATGTTTTGGGGAAGCCTGGGTGGTGAAAGGCTTTGACCCAAATAGAGTTAGGTCTGGGGAGGAATCTTATTAACTGCAGGAAAGCCCTGCAGTGTGCTTCTCGTCGAACTCTGCAGGTTCCAGAGAGGCCTCTTGGGCCTCACTGGGAACATTCTCCATGTGTCTCATGTCTTGAGCCTTCTAAACTAAGATTGTGCCTGTGTTGCATGTTGGACCAACTGTCTCCCTTGATTTTCCAGTGGGTTTTATAGGACTTTCGTTTCCCAAAGCAAACATTTAAAAATAGCATCTTAAGGGGCACTTGGGTGGCTCAGTCAGTTAAGCATCCAACTTCAGCTCAGGTCATGATCTCACAGTTCATGAGTTCGAGCTCTGCGCAGGGCTCTGTGCTGACAGCTGCGTCTGGAGCCTGCTTCGGATTCTGTGTCTCCCTCTCTCTCTCCCCTTCCCTCGCTCATGCTCTGTCTCTCTCTCTCTCAAAAATGAATAAACATTAAAAAAATTAAAAAATAAAAATAGCATCTTAAGAATGAGTGGAACTCTCTGCGGGTGGAGTTCTACATAAAATAAATAACGGGTCACCTTTTGGGGGAGAGATGCCACAAACGCCGATGATTCCCTCAGGAATAACATCATCTTTCTTTCTTACTTGGAGTGAAACTCTCACCATCCAAAAGAACCATTTCCAGAAAACTTTTGTTGAAAATTTCACTGGCCCATCACCCACAGCATGCCAATGGTGATAGTTAGCTGACGCTTTGAAAGACACTGAGGAGACTGGCCTTGGGGAAATGGTATACAAGGTCAACATGGACAAGGACAGAGAGCATGGCTGGTTCCCTCGACCCTCAGGGAAGCACTCACAGAACAAAGGGGCCAGGATATGAAATGATGGTCTTGGGCCCTGAAGAAAAGGTGTGGAACTGGGACCAGACATAAGTACTAAAGGTTCTTTCCTTTTTTTTTAAACCTACATCTCCATTTGCCATCTTGGTATGCATCTGTGTACGGGAGACTGAGTCACCCATGTTAATGCTGACCTTTAGATTAAAAAAATTTTTTTTTTTCCAACGTTTATTTATTTTTGGGACAGAGAGAGACAGAGCATGAACGGGGAAGGGGCAGAGAGAGAGGGAGACATAGAATCGGAAACAGGCTCCAGGCTCTGAGCCATCAGCCCAGAGCCTGACGCGGGGCTCGAACTCACAGACCGCGAGATCGTGACCTGGCTGAAGTCGGACGCTTAACCGACTGCGCCACCCAGGCGCCCCATAGATTTAAAGACCATATCTACACACATCAAGATTTATCACAAAGCCTATGCATTTGTCATCCTTGCCAGTGAAGAAATAAGTGTGGCATTCTTTTTAATGCAAATGTATTATACAATATTATATTCTTCTCATGCTGGATTTTATGGCACGTGAAATATATTATTTCATGCGGCAAAAGAAATAAAGTCAAGAATACACTGAAACGATGAAGATGGTGAAAATGTAAGGTAAAACAAAAAGCCAGCTTCAGCATGTTGACATGATACCCAATTATCAACTAAGCTAACCATGCTTTTGATATAGGTTTGGGAGAAATAAAGAAGAAATGTACCAAAGCATATAAAGCATTCTTTACTTTCTTCTTACCTAGGAATGCTGCCATGTTCATAACTTGACTAAACACACAGCTTGCAGGAGGTTCATCACCTGCAATACTTAAAAATTATGACATGTTTTATTATTATTGTATTAAAATCTGTCACCTACAATATACTGAATGTCTGCGTGTCCCTTCAAAATTCATATGTTGAAATCCTAACTCCCAATGTGATACTATCAGGAGGTGGGGACTTTGGGAGTTACTTAGGTCATGAGGGTAGAAGCCGTTCCCAGCGGAATTAGTGCCCTTGTAAAATAGATTCCAGGGGCGCCTGGGTGGCTCAGTCGGTGAAGTGTCCGACTTCAGCTCAGGTCATGATCTCACAGCTCATGAGTTCGAGCCCCACATCAGGCTCTGTGCTGACAGGTCAGAGCCTGGAGCCTGCTTCAGATTCTGTGTCTACCTCTCTCTCTGCCCCTCTCCTTCTCATGCTCTGTCGCTCTGTCTCTCAGTCTCTCAAAAATAAATAAATGTTAAAAAAAAATTTTTTAAAGAGAATCCAGAGGACTGTCTCATCCTCCTTCTGCTGCATGAGGACACGATGAAAAGATGGCCATCTGCAACCCAGAAGAGGGCCCTCATCGACACTTGACTGCTGGTACCCTGATGGACCTCCAGTGTCTACAGCTGGGAGACATAACTTTTTGTGGACAAGCCTCCCAGTCTATGCTACTTTGTTACAGTAGCCCAAACTAAGACACTCTCTCAACCTGTAAGATCCTACAGATCGGAGGAAAGCTATCAGGTTACCTTATATATGGTGCGTGCTTCACACCAGGTTTCCTGGAAAACAAAAAACATAAGTTAAAGTACAGTCAGTGCAGAGTCTAACCTCACCAGCGGCAAAATTTTTGTTAAGTCTATTAATAAATAATCAATTACCCAGAGATCAACTTTACCTTTCAGCTGAATTTAATGGGAAAATTTTGTCATCTTCCACAGCTATAAAGTATCTGTGAAGAAAAAACAACCTAAGTTTATAAAACAAAGACATTTTTTAAAAAAGACTTGTTTCCCAGAATGACTAGACTAACCACATTAAATCATATTCATTGTTTTTTTTTTTAACTGGGAAAAATCTCTTTTACTATGTTTACCTATACTCTGGTTTCTCTTCAGATCGCATGACTCTTTCACCTTTTACTATGTTTACCTATAGATCACTTAGCTCTTTAAAGTTCAAATGTGATTACTAACACTATTTCTTTAATTTTTAAAACACTCCCCAAATTAATGGTAATCATTATAATCTGGAAACTGGAAAACAAAGAAATGAGACCTTATAACCTTGGGCAAACTGAAGTACAATTAGAATTCAAATTTTCTAATTTCTCAGGAGTACATGTTCACCTCTATTAGTGAACTGCAAGGAACCAAAATAATTTGCCGGAAGGGAAATAGTACTTGAAATAATAAGCAAGTGTAGGAGTGTTCTGTGATAAGCCAAGACTTATAATGTAATGATACCCATTTTATAAACATACCAAGCCCAGTCACACACAATCACTAGACTATGAACTGGACTGTGAGTGGAATCCTTGGCATGTTAGTATAATGAGCAAATCTTGCAAATAATGAATCCGTATCATCAGTTTATAGAATGTTCGTTACTGAAAGAACACAGGAACACAAAATAAGACCAGCAGTCTTCACTACCTGCTTTGCATTATTTATTACTCACTCTAGCTATTTACTTTGGGTGACTGAAGGAGGGAGGAGAAATGGAGACTTTAGCAAGGTTGAATTAGTAAACATTATTTTAAAGTATTTCTAACCGCGTTTCTACATCAAAACTACATTCCTATCTACATTGCAACCCAAGTCCTTAAGTAATGAATGAAGAGAATACTCACACTATCCATAATCCAGCTGAAGTAAACAAAGTAAATACAAGAGGTAAAAACATCCATACACTGCATTTCTTCCCATCCATGCCTGTACCACTGAAATGAAATCAACAGGTATTAACAACCAAGGCAAAAATTTATCTCAATCGTTCAGGACTGAAAGGAAGTTCACTCTAACTGAAAAGAATTTATGAATAAAAACTGAAAGTACTTTATGAAATCATGATCCAAATCAATTACTGCCACTTACTCATGTGGAAATCCCTTGAGCAGTTAATGTGGATGATTGTTATCTAGAATTGGCTTAAATATTCCAGAGCCTTAGTTGAGAAACAAAGGGGAAATTTCTCACAAACACATTTATCCTTATACAAGCATCAATGTTTTTTAAAAAGGACAAAAGGGCTTGGGTTAGGACTTTCAGAAGGGCTAGGTACCAAAGGCTTATTCCAATCTACTTTTAGTGCTATTATTAACATTTATGGATTTATGGTTCTATGGATCTGGCATGTACATATGTCTACAGCTTGGCAGACAAGAGTCCTGGAAACAAATGGTTACTAAATAAATTAGCAGTTCAGGAGGAAATGACAAATGCTTTGCAAATCTGAACTTTTCTCATGGTATGTTATTGAGCAACTATCTCAGAAGACTCTAAAGATGAATGTTCTGGAAAACAGTGCATTGTGTATAATTTTAAATGAACTCCAACGAACACAGTGGGGAAAAAGAGCAGATGCCAGGCATTCTGGATGTTATATTTGAAAGCAAAAATAAATGAATAAAAAAATTCCCCACAAAAATGAAGTAAGAGAAGCTAAGCTCTAAGAGTGTCTATGAGAAAGCGACCTGGCACACAGACCCGACACACAGAAGAATAATGTAATTAATAGGTTTCTCTAAAGAGGTATCACTGCTCATTATTTTGGGTGATTATTATAGGGAACCACAACTTGTAACAGATTGTTACAAGTTTGAACCAGCACTGCCACATATCTGAGCGCTTCCCTGATATTTGCTTTTGCATGCTGACACTCCCTGGACCTTCCAAATACTGAGGTCAGAGAAAAAAACATGGCCCTCCCTTGAGGATAGCCATGAGGTGCCAGAAAGGTCTTGGTTATCAGAACTGACCTACCTGATAAGGCAGATCTTTCAGGTGAGGGGACAGACACCTGACCCTAATAATATGCCTTTGAACAGTCATGCTGTAGTCTAAACAGCCATCTGGGTAGGGATGTTAAATAAATGACAGAATCTAGGAGTTGAAAGACATTAGAGCCACTTTCAATCAATTTAATCCAGTCTAATCCAATCCAATCCAATTCACGAGTATTGACATTCTGCTTGTGCCAGGTACGACACCAGGTGGTGGACATGACTGAGGTAAAGTCTAATGAATATAACTATACACAACAGTCTATACAATATATAAAAGCTATTGTATGAACTGATGAGGCGTGGCTACCCAGTTTATATAATGTAGAAGGATGATGAACATTTTAAGTATACCCACTATGGCTAGTCAAGTCAGTATCTATTCATTTATTTATGTCCAGAAAATCGTGGGTTTATAACAAAGCTATCCATTTGGCTAACAAAAAATAATTTAATCATTAGCCAAGAAGTAGAGTGAGTACAGAAAATGGGAATGTTGATTGAGCATGTCAACCAACTATTCTAGATCTGCCCCTAATAGGATGCTCTGACAGGATGAGTACAGATGAAATGGTTACACTGGAATAAGAGTCAAGAGACCTAGTTTTCAACGTTAGCTTTGCCCATAATCAACTCTATGGGCCTTGGCTAGTTACTTAAATCTGTAATACCATCTCCCCATCTTGCTGCATGAAGACCGAATTTTAAAAGAGGCATCAAAGACTGAGGCCTCACAGGGTGGTAGTACTCTGGAGGTAACCCAAGCCCAATATTTTTGCAGTAACAGAATGCTCCAATGTACCCAGAATCATCAGTCCATGAGGAACTCACCCTTCTTAACCATTTTTACAACAGACTGGTAAATAAACCAAAGCCAACTGGTTAATTACAGTGAAAAATGCAACTGCCAAATGGACAGATACTCACACTGGTTTCCTTTATAGGAACAGCTATATGGGAAATGAAAATTTGGAAGCAGGAAAGTAGAATGAAGAGAGTTATCGAGATAATTCTAAGACCGTGGCATCAAGCTACAATAGTTTTATGCGCTCATTTCCTTTAAAGGGAAGCAGTTTAGTGGAACGGAAACGGTATGGCAGTGCATTGGACTGAAATCCACCTCTGTCGCTCAGTACTTGTGTGATCTCTGGCAAGTTATGTCATCTCTTAAGCCTTTGTAATTGTGGTGATGACTTCTATTTGGTAGGGTTGTGCTGAGGATTAATGACGACACAGGTAGAGCACCTCACACATAACACGTGCTCTGTAAGGGGCAGCCCGGCCAACTAGAACTGATATCTTTCAATATGCATTGCTCTTGTTATTTTATCGTGAAAGCATCTAAGGTGGCTAATGGCTACCCTCCTAAATTATTTTATCTTTACTAGTTTAATTCTCATACAGCAAACTTGCATCCAAATTCCGGGAAAACCATACTGTATTGCTTGCCTAATGATAGATGAAATTGCCCTTTCTTAACTTAAAGGGATGCCTCGGAGGTGAAAAGAGTAAGTCGATAGATAATTGTATTACTACCTTCCAGTGGAACTACTTAGGAGCTTCTTCAGAATTTTCACATTAGTTATGCCTTTTTGGGGGGCAGGTGGTGGTAATGGCAAACTCACATGCTATTGTAAGAAATAACACGCAGAGATCCCGTATATGCTTCACTCTATCTCTCCAATGGTAACATCCAGTATAACTACAGTACAACAACCAAGATATTGACATTGATACAATCCTTGACTTCATCCATATTTCACCAGTTTTATATGTACTCCTTTCTGTGTGTGTATTTAGTGTTATGCAATTTTTCATGAGTAGATATGTACGATCACCACCACAGTCAACTTATAAAACATACAGTTGTTCCTAAAAGGGGAGCCAATATGACATGAGTTACATCACCTCAAAAATTCCTTTTGTTGCCCTTTTATAACCACACACACTTTCCTCTCCCACACCCTTCTTTCTAATCTCTGGCAACCACTAATCTTTTCTCCATTTATATAATTTTATCATTTCAAAATGTTATACAAATGGAATCATATAATATGCAACCTTTGGGATTGGCTTTTGTCACTCAACATAATTCCCTGGAGATGCATCTAAGGTTTGTGTTCATTAGTAGTTTGGTACCTTTTATCATTGGGTACTATTCTATGGTATGGATCTACAAATTTGTTTATTCATCCATTACAGGACATCTGGGTTGTTTCAAGTTTTGTTTGTTTGTTTGTTTGTTATTAAACAAATTTTTTTTAACGTTCATTCATTTTTGAGACAGAGAGAGACAGAGCATGAATGGGGGAGGGTCAGAGAGACAGGGAGACACAGAATCTGAAACAGGTTCCAGGCTCTGAGCTGTCAGCACAGAGCCCGACACGGGGCTTGAACTCACGGACCACGAGATCATGACCTGAGCCAAAGTCGGCCGCCTAACTGACTGAGCCACCCAGGCGCCCCATGTTATTTTAGAGAGAGAGGGAGAGAGCACACATGAGTGGGGCAGATGGGCAGAAGGAAAGAGAATCTCAAGCAGACTCCATGCTCAGCACGAAGCCCAACATGGGGCTGGATCCCATGACTCTGGTATTATGACCTGAGCTGAAATCAAGAGTCAGACGTTCAACTGACTGAGGCACTCAGGCACCCCTCAAGTTTTGGGTTATTGCAAATACAGAAGCTATAGAACACTAGTGTATGGGTGTTTGTGCCAATGTAAGTTTTTATTTCTCTGGACTAAATGCCCACGATTGCCAAGTACTGGGTTGTATAACGGCATGTTTAGTTTTAAAGAATCTGTCAAACTTTTTCCAGAATTGTTGCATCATTTTACAATGCACATGGACTCCAATTTCTCCACACCCTCAGCAATATTTATTTTCTGTTTATTTAGTAGTAGCTGCCCCAATGGGTATGAAGGGGTATCTCATTGTGAATTTGATTTGCATTTCCCTAATAATTAGTGATGCTGATTATATTTTCATGTGCTTATTGCCATTTACATTTCTTCTTTGGAAAAATGTCGACTCATACCTTTTGCACATTTGTATTAAAAATTTTTTCATCTTTGTGTGTGTGTGAGAGAGACAGAGAGAGAGAGAGAGCAAGCTGGAGAGGGGCAGAGAGAGAGGGAGACACAGAATTGGAAGCAGGCTCCAGGCTCTGAGTTGTCAGCACAGAGCCTGATGCGGGGCTCAAACTCACAAGCCATGAGATTATGACCTGAGGTGAAGTCAGACACTTAACCGACTGAGCCCCCCGCCAGGTGCCCCTGCACATTTTTAAATTGGGTTGTTTTGGGGCGCCTGGGTGGCGCAGTCGGTTAAGCGTCGGACTTCAGCCAGGTCACGATCTCGCGGTCCGTGAGTTCGAGCCCCGCGTCAGGCTCTGGGCTGATGGCTCAGAGCCTGGAGCCTGTTTCCGATTCTGTGTCTCCCTCTCTCTCTGCCCCTCCCCCGTTCATGCTTTGTCTCTCTCTGTCCCCAAAAAAATAAATAAACGTTGAAAAAAAAAATTAAATTGGGTTGTTTGGTTTTACTGTTGTTGAGTGCTGGGAGATCTTTATATATTAACATATATTCATTAATTCCTGGATATTAATCCCTTATCAGATATATGATTTATAAATTCTTCTCCCATTATGTGAGTTGCCTTTTCATTCTGTTGATAGTGTCCCTTGATGCACCAAAGTTTTAAATTTTTATGAAGTCCACTGTATCTATTTTTTCTTTTGTTGTCTGTGCTTTTGCTATTCTATCCAAGAAATTATTGTCAAATCCAACATAACTTCGCCCTATGTTTTATTGTAAGTGTTTTATAGTTTTAGCTCTTGCTATTTAGGTATTTGATCCATTTTGAGTTAATTTTTTGCATATGGTGCAAGTAACTTCATTCATTTGCATTTCCAGAGCCATTTGTTTAAAAGACTCATTTCCCCCATTGAATGGTCTTAGCACTTAACAGGGTCTTTTGCAGAGCAAAAGTTTACATTTTTTTTTAAATTTCATTTTTTAAAATTTACATCCAAATTAGTTAGCATATAGTGCAACAATGATTTCAGGAGTAGATTCCTTAGTGCCCCTTACCCATTTAGCCCATTCCCCCCTCCCACACCCCCTCCAGTAACCCTCTGTTTGTTCTCCATATTTATGAGTCTCTTCTGTTTTGTCCCCCTCTCTGTTTTTATATTATTTTTGTTTTCCTTCCCTTATGTTCATCTGTTTTGTCTCTTAAAGTCCTCATATGAGTGGAGTCATATTTGTCTTTCTCTAATTTCACTTAGCACAATACCCTTCAGTTCCATCCATGTAGTTGCAAATGGCAAGATTTCATTCTTTTTGATTGCCGAGTAATACTCCATTGTATATATATACCTCATCTTCTTTATCCATTCATCCATCGATGGCCATTTGGGCTCTTTCCATACTTGGGCTATTGTTGATAGTGCTGCTATAAACATGGGGGTGCATGTGTCCCTTCGAAACAGCACACCTGTATCCTGTGGATAAATGCCTAGTAGTGCAATTGCTGGGTCATAGGGTAGTTCTATTTTTAGTTTTTTGAGGAACCTCCATACTGTTTTCCAGAGCGGCTGCACCAGCTTGCATTCCCATACATTTTTTTTTTAAGTAAGCTCTATGCCCAACATGGGGCTTGAACTCATGACCCTGAGATCAAGAGCCACATGGTCTATTGCCTGAGCCAGCCAGGCACCATTAGCTGTGTCTTTTTAAACTTTAGATCTCTATTGTCTTACTGAAGTGGGTTAGACCCTAGGCAGTTTACAAATGACTTTGACAAGGATTAGGAAATATGTGATGATCCAAGTCAGTTTTCTGAAATAAGTAAAGGAAGATTCTCGTAATGAAGAACATATACTTTAGTCATATACACTCTACTATGCCAGGTTCTTTTGGCAACTGACAAATATGAGCTTAAGAACAGAACAATGAAGTGTGTATGTGAAGGTGGGGAAAGTTCTCTTCCCTATATCTCCTTCCTATCCATCTTTGTGTTATCATGGAGACCAGAAGATGAGAGGAAAAAGCTTTCCGGACCAGTTGCTGGTATTGTTAACCTATCAGTGCCCCATCTGACATATCTTGGTCCCGTTACTTCTTTCTCCCTCCCTGGTAGGGCTGTATTAACCGAAGAAGAGGACTCTGTTACATATATTTTTCCTTTCTTGTCCAAAATAATTTGTTTGTCCTTCCTTAGCCCATACGCAGCTTATAATGTGACCAAAGAATCTGCAGTACAGAAACAACACCGACACATTCTCTACTCTCGGTGCTGGAGGAGGATTCTGGAGATGCCAGGAAATAACATTTGCTTTGGTTAGGTTTCCTAATACGTTGTGAGCTGTTCTGGATCGAAAAGTTTCGATATTTGACTGGAAGTTCCTCTGCTAAGAATAAATGAGTAGATCGATTAAATTAACTCTCTTCACTGCCTCAATCTTATCTGAGAATTAGAAGTTAAAACTGAGATGAGTCTCTTTCTTCTCTCCGTCCAGACACCATTAAAATAAACTGGTCCATTGCTTCCAGTCCCATTAGAAAATGTCACTAAACTTTACTTACATTTCCTAGCAAGGGCACATTCCACTCTTTTCCCTGAGCTGTAGCAACACAGTACCTACCAGCTAAGAGAGTACATTTTACCTTGACTTTTTAAGGAAAGGGGGGGGGGGTGTGGAAGGAATACTCCATACTCCCAAGAGAGTTTTATCTTTGCATTCTGAATTATACTTCTTTTTTATTTCTGTGTTCTATTTACTCCAATGATGTTATATTCCAATAATACTTCATAGTAAAAAATTTAGGATTGTTCCCACATCCAAAATGGTAAAGTATATCTGGAACAATGGCACCTAATTAGTTTCTAATAAAAGGAGGAAAAGAGCCAAAATTGCACAAACCTTCTTGAAAGGGTTCTGGCATTTAGATTTGGTTTGGGAGGCTCTCCTCCAAATGGTATCATTTATCCAAATGATTTGCAAAGCTGTTATCCAGATGGTCAAATCCTCCTAGAGAGCCAATACTAGCTCTCTGTACTCTCTGTACATTTCTATTGTGTGTTCTTTTCTCCCAATAAATATTCCCAAAGTTTGAGTGATCTTCACTCTCTTTCACCCACTCTGTGGCAAGAGTGAGACTCTTCAACACAGAGTCAGAAGCTGAAAATCCCCATCTGCCCCCTGAAGCTTTCATTCTTCCTCAGAACCTGAACTGTATCAAACATTTGTGGTGGCTCCCACTGCTGACACTTCTGTTCTTCTGTAAGTCTTCTAGCTGTAAACTCTCAAGAGAATACCTGGCCATTTGAAAATTTACAATCTCGCGGAAGCAAACAAAGTGTTACTTTAAGCACACTTTAACTCGGACGCCTAAGACTCCGACTACTTTAACTGATTCGAAAAAGGGGTCTTGATAAAGTTGAGGTCATATAATTATGATGTACTTTTATCATCAAATTCCAAACAGATGGTTCTTACAGTAGAACCTCACGAAGCTACTGAAGTCAAAGAATATACCACTCTGTTCCCAGTGATACGCCTTGAAGACAAATTTCCTGTTCTATCAGGCGATGGTAAAACCCCTCCAATCTACAAACGAAAAAGTAAAGCCCAATTGGATCATCTTCACTTATACATTTTGAAACCTTACTGGTGTGAAACCACTTATAATAAAATGACCCTAAAGTTGAGATAATATTTTCTGGGGCTGGAAAGGATTTGTCTGTTATGATTCAGAAGGATTTTGCACAACCTAGGCTAACAGTGAGGAGGTAGCTATAGTTCGAGGACTCTGGAGCCAGATTCACCATGTCTTTGAATTCCAGCCCTGCCACCTACTGGTTGTGCGGGCTTGGTTGTTAAGCCCTCTCTTTGCCTCGGTTTCTTCATCACTCAAGTGGGAATAATAATGGTACTTACTCATGGGTTTTTATGAGGGTTGGAGATATACGTAAAGCACTGATAACTACCTAGCATTTGATGGCTTTTCAATAAATGTTAACTATATTCTGCTGCAAGTGATGTTTGGGATCTTCAGTAATCTTTTTTTCACTTGGTAATTTATCAGGAAATGAGCTCCCTGCCAAAGCAATTTTTCTTTCTCTTCTCAGGGCCAGCTGGAATGGAACAGGAAAGATTAACGAGTCACCCACTAAAAACTGGGATTATCACAGTGTCTGTGAACCATGAGCATCCTTGCTTTTTTTTTTTTTTTTTTTAACCTTCTGGGAATCTTATTTTCCAGTTGTATCATGGAGAAATGTGAAAGGCTTGTGTTATTTTGTAATTCATTTACAATTATGAAGGGTAATGACAAGAACTACTTGTTTTGTTTTGCTCAAATGTTTACAGGCTCTCAGATAGAAATCAGCATGGGCAACCAGCTCTTATGCTGACAGTAAATTCTGCTTTCACTAAGTCCGAAGTTTGGGAAAGCGTAATTTGAGTGACCTGGTGTCACCCTAAGATATATGACTTCCTTTAATGGGATGTACACAATATTTTTCAATCTATGAGGTCAATTTTGTCCCAAAATAATTTTCATGAGCATTGGCAAGAGACGATATATTAATTAGTAAAAGATTTCTACAAAATATTACCATCTCCAAAAGAACACGATGATTTTTTTTTTATTTTTTTCATGTTTCTTTAATTTTGAGAGAAAGAGAGACAGAGCACGAGCAGGGCGGAGGCAGAAAGAGAGGGAGTACAGAATCTGAAGCAGGCTCCAGGCTCTGAGCTGTCAGCACAGAGCCTGACACGGGGCTTGAACCCACAAACCGCGAGTTCATGACCTGAGACAAAATCATACGGTCACCAGAGCTGAGCCACCCAGGTGCCCAAGAATATGATGATTTGTAAGTAAAACCATGGTGACTGGTTTTTCCCCAGTGCTCTCTTGATTTCTAAAAGCAATCACCATCATTCAACTGACAGATCACTACAGGGATCCTCTCATGCTAGTGGCCCAAAGAACTCTTTCTCTCAGAAATAGATGGTTGACACTGTCCCCACACCATTTATAGAGTAATCCCAGAAAGAATCCCCTCCTACCAGTATTTCAGTTTGATAATATCTTCTCAGAATTTCTATGCCAAGATTCTCCCCGGAGTCCACTTATGTCTTTAACAGTATTTCAAAATATCGCCCACGTGACAGATTTATTGCCAACCCACCAGTCATTTATCCTCTTTTTCTTAGCTAACAGAGTCTTCTTTTATTCAGGAGTGCAATGTGTTCATCCCTGACTGGTGTAAGTCATAACTGGTGTAAGCCAACCATAGCTATCTCACTCCTGTGATGAGTATCTTCCCAGACCCCTTGAACCTGGCCAATAAGAGTCAAGGGGAAGTCTACTTACTGAATAGCAAATGGGAAGGGTTTGCATCCCTGACAATGAAAAGCTCCTTTTCTTCCACTCTTCTCCTTTCCTACTTGGGAGGCTGGTGTTAAAATATACCATAGAGCCGTTAGCCATAAGACAACAAACACGAAGATCCAAAGACGACACACTGACGATGGCAGAGGAGAAGATGAAAAGAACGGACTCCTCGATAACAACATCGAGACATTGCCCCAAGCTCTCGATATCACAAGACACCAAAATTCTTGTAATGTGAATCAAGTAAGCCTTTGTTACATTATTACTGTAGGTTGGAAAGCACCAGAATCCATTCTCCCTTCTTCCATTATAACTGGGCAAGTGACTGCTCAGCTACACTCTAATTAGCAGCCTCCCTCTCAAGTAAGGGTGGGGGGGAGGGGCCTATTTGTAGGTTCTCTCCAATGGATATGAGTGAATAGTATTCATGTGATAATAGTGTAGCATCATACGATTATAGCATTGTGTTATATAGGAAAAGGTCTCTATTTTCTAGAGACACATACCGAAGCCTTTAGGGATTGACTGTAACAATGTCTAAAATTTACTTTGAAAAACTTCACCAACTGGGTGATGAAAAACTTCTGAAATTGAGTGGTGATGGTTGCACAACTTTATGAATGTAATTAATGCCACTGAGTTGTGTTCTTAAAAATGGTTAAGGGGCGCCTGGGTGGCTCAGTGGGTTGAGCGTCCGACTTCGGCTCAGGTCATGATCTCACGGTCTGTGAGTTCGAGCCCTGCGTCGGGCTCTGTGCTGACAGCTCAGAGCCTGGAGCCTGTTTCAGATTCTGTGTCTCCCTCTCTCTGACCTTCCCCCGTTCATGCTCTGTCTCTCTCTGTCCCAAAAATAAACATTAAAAAAAAAAAAGGTTAAAATGGCAGAATTTACGTTATATATATTTCACCATAATAAAAATAAGTATAAAAAATAGCACATCAAAAAAAGACACACATTAGGATATCTATTATCAAAAAAAACCACCAAAAAAAAAAAAAAAAACAAACCCCAGAAAATAACAAGCGGTGGCAAAGAAACTCTTGTGCACTGTTGCTGGGAAAATAAAATGGGACAGCTGCTGTGAAAAACAGCGTGGAAGTTCCTCGTGGAACTTCCTCAAAAAATTAAACATAGTATTCACATATGATCCAGTAATTTCATTTCTGGCTATATACCATAAGGATTGAAGGCAGAGACTTGAAGAGATAGCTCCACATCCATATTCACAGCAGCGTTTTTCACAAGAGCCAGAAGATGGAAGCAATCTAAATGCCCACCGATGGGCAAATGGATAAACAAAATGTGGTCTATGCATACAATATAATGTTACTCAGCCTTGCAGAGGAAGGAAATTATGCCACGTGCTACAACATGGCTGACCCTTGAGGACATTATATTAAATGAAATAAGCCAGTCACAGGAGGGCAAAGAATGTATGACTGCACTTCTAGGGTACTTCCAGGGTAGTCACATTCATAGAGACAGAAAGTAGAATGGGTTGCCAAGGGCTGGGGAGAAAGGGGGAACGAGGAGTTCACGTTTAATGGGTACAGAGTTTCTAGTTTTGTAAGACAAAAAGAGTTCTGGAGACGGGTGATGGTGATGGTTGCACAACAGTGTGAATGTACTTCATGCCCCTGAACTACGCACTCAAAATGGTTAAATTGGTAGATTTTATGTTATGATATTTTATCACAATTAAAAAAAAATAGACACAAGGAAAATGTCTTGCAAAAATCTGGTCTTGGGGGCGCCTGGGTGGTTCAGTCCGTGAAGCATCCGATTCTTGATTTTGGCTCAGGTCACGCATGATCTCATGGTTTGTGAGATAGAGCCCTGTGTCAGGCTCTGTGCTGAAGGCATGGAGCCTGCTTGGGATTCTCTCCTTCCTCTTTCTCTGCCCCTTCCCTGCTCACACTCCGTCTCTCTTTCAAAAATAAACAAACATTAAAAAAACCCTGATCTGAGAAAACAAAGTTTCTTGATTCTTTAAAAAGAAGAAAGAAAGAAAGAAAGAAAGAAAGAAAGAAAGAAAGAAAGAAAAAAAAAAAGAAAGAAAGAAAAGGAAGGAAGGAAGGAAGGAAGGAAAAGAGAAAGAAAGGGAAAGAAAGAAAGAAAGAAAGAAAGAAAGAAAGAAAGAAAGAAAGACGGAGGAAAAGAAAACAAAACTGTCATCTGATATGTCTGACTTGGAAAGCAGATCATCTTCTTATTTTGCTTATAACTTTGTGAGAAATGGCTGAAAAGAGCCTGCATATTAGTGTGAATTATCTGTTCTTGTTCTTAGTATGAATTATAAGAAAGAGACTAGCCTAGGACAGAAGAGACTGCTTTGCAGAGAGACAGATGCAAAAGAAGGAAGGAGTTTAGAAACTTGGAGCTTTGAAAGGCTGGAAAAGCCAGTGGCTTCTGCACCTCAAATGGCATGAGATTAGAGATGAGAAAAAGCATGTTGCCGTCTTTCCAAAGTCTTTTGTCTCAGAGACCCCAGTACAGCTGCCATTAAATTGAAGGAAGGAAGCATGGAAGCAAAGAAATAAAGCAAGCTTGAGACCCATGACTTGGAAAGAACTTTGGGAGAGATTGCTGGTATGTGAACTGCCTGAAAATTAACAGATCAGAAGCCAGCAGAGTTTCTGAGGGAATTGTGGTATTTGTGAAGGTGCTACAGCCAAGCCAATAAAACCGTGTGACCGCTACACTCTCAGACCTCCAAATTCGCACCAGCAGGCAATTGAAGCATTGCAAAAGCTGTACAGTCACCAAAGATGGGGCATATCCCAACACCCACTTTAGATTTGGCTAAAGAGGATAGGCAGATGCTCCCCAAGGGCAAGGCCAAGGGGCACACAGAGCCATGATGAAGGGGGTCCCCCTGAAGGGCATATCTGGGGTACCATCAGGAACCTCCTCCTCTGCCAGGGTGGGGAGCCTTCCCATCACCTGCTCCAGGATTCCAGCACTGCTATGGGCTGGGGGCTGCTGTGTGCATTCCTTTCCCCTCTTTTGAATGGCAATTTTTAAAAATCATTTAATTGGATTTATTTAAAAAATTTTTTTTAATTTACATTTATTTATTTTTGATAGAGAGAGACAGAGCACAAGTGGGGGAGGGGCAGAGAGAGAGGGAGACACAGAATCCAAAGCAGGCTCCAGGCTCCACGCTGTCAGCTCAGAGCCTGACGCGGGGCTTGAATTCACAAACCGCAAGATCATGACCTGAGCCGAAGTTGGGTGCTTAACCAACTGAGCCACCCAGGCACCCCTTGAATTTATTTTTTTTTAATTTACATCCAAATTAGTTAGCATATAGTGCAACAATGATTTCAGGAGTAGATTCCTTAGTGCCCCTTACCCATTTAGCCCATCCCCCCTCCCCCAACCCATCCAGTAACCCTCTGTTTGTTTTCCATATTTATGAGTCTCTTATGTTTTTGCCCCCCTCCCTGTTTTTATACTATTTTCGCTTCCTTTCCCTTATGTTCATCTGTTTTGTCTCTTAAAGCCCTCACATGACTGAAGTCATAGGAGTCATTTCTCTTTCTCTAATTTCTCTTAGCATAATACCCTTCAATTCCATCCATGTAGTTTCAAGTGGCAAGATTTCATTCTTTTTGATTGCCGAGTAATACTCCATTGTATATATACCACATCTTCTTTATCCTTCATCCATTGATGGCCATTTGGGCTCTTTCCATACTTTGGCTATTGTGGATAGTATTGCTATAAACATGGGGGTGCATGTGCCCCTTCAAAACAGCACACCTGTATCCCTTGGGTAAATACCTAGTAGTGCAATCGCTGGGTCATAGGGTAGTTCTATTTTTAATTTTTTGAGGAACCTCCAGACTGCTTTCCAGAGCGGCTGCACCAGTTTGCATTCCCACCAGCAGTGCAAAAGAGATCCTCTTTCTCTGCATCCTCACCAACATCTGTTGTTGCCTGAGTTGTTAATGTTAGCCATTTTGACAGGTGTGAGGTAGTATCTCATTGTGGTTCTGATGGTTTTGATTTGTATTTCCCTGATGATGAGTGATGTTTGAGCATTTTTTCATGTGTCGGTTGATCATCTGGACGTCTTCTTTGGAGAAGTGTCTATTCATGTCTTTGGCCCATTTCTTCACTGGATTATTTGCTTTTTGGGTGTTGAGTTTGATAAGTTTATAGATTTTGGATACTAACCCTTTATCTTATATGTCGTTTGCAAATATCTTCTCCCTGAATGGCAATTTTAATCGTGGTTTTCTACCCCCTGTTCTACCATCGGACACGGACTGTGAGTGTGAGTGCAGAGGGGAGATAACTTGCCTTTCAGTTCACAGGTTGCCAGATCATTAGGAACCACACCCAAACCTGATGGAAAGGACAGTGCATTACCCAGAGATCATGGATTTTCAGGTGGTGCATTAATGGATGGATTTTGTTTGTCTCCTTGGGGATGAAGTGAGTGTGTTCTATATTGGGAAATAGGATGTTCACTGATATTTGGTGGCTGGAGGGACTGACTGTGCCCAGACTGTCAGCTGTCTAGGAAAATCTATTCTCCCCTTCTTCCCCAGTGTTCGAAGAAGAACAAGGCCTTTAGCTGCCCCAAGCCCTCTGCCCTGTGAGGCAACCATGTGACTAAATTCGTGCCAATGGGAAGGGAGCAGAAGAGATGTGTGTCACTTCCCAGCCCGGCACACACACCTCCCAAACACTCATTTTCCTCGGGTTGAGATGGTGATGACTGCAAGAAAAAAGCTATGCTGAGCATAGCCTGGCGGTCATGAACCTCTCCTCCTCCAGTGAGAGGAGACCCTCTCACACAAAGAAAACAAACTTCATTTTTAAGCCACAATATTCTTGTTCAGCTTGTTACAACAGCTGAATCTTTTATTCCAGCTGACATTCAGATACTCTGAATACATTTAGAGGTGCTCTGTTTACAGGCCAAATACCTTATCCAATACTCCACAGTATTCCATATAAAAATGACAAAGTCACTCTGTCCATGAGCAACTCGAGAGATACATGGATTCTCAGGCAAGAATAATTTACTAGAATTCTTCCCTGGTGAATAAGATGTTCCGAACAAAGAGGTGGTTCCTCTAAGTCTGTGGAAGGATTAAGGAAGGGAATGGCTTCCTTACTTAGCAGTGACCTATCTTTCATATATAATTATCACAAAAGTTTTATAAATACACACATACCTTCCCCCTAAAGAGCTAGGTCTAGCTGCATTTTATAGATCTGGAATCAAATGAATAAAAAAGGCTGGGTAACATTATTAATTTTACTTCACAGATGGCAATGAGGTGTTTACTCTCAACATGCCTAATGCAGCAGCTCTAAAGACTCTTTTCTAGACCCTCCACCATATGCAATTACTTCATGTGCCTTCCCATCCCTAAGGCAAAATACAAACACACAAAAACTCTCTAAAGCGTCCGACTACAGCTAATTGAAAATGAAATCTTTGTGCCTAAAAGTCCCCAGCCTACAGCTTTGAAAGAGCATCACGGCAAACTTTTCTGGCCCACAGTCCCAGTTCCAAGTGCCAAAAAAACCTATGACTCCTCAGGATGCTGACTCTCTCTTGCTACTCTCTGACACTAGCGCCTCAGGCTGGTTCAATGAAGAGATGCAACTAAACACTATACAAACCAGAGCAAACAAGAAAGCCCTAAAGGACAGATAGGTCCACAAAGTTCAAGAGATGGGGGCCTGAGAAGGAAATTCAGGCAGAATCCTATACGGCTAGTGGTACAATGCTAACGCGGAGAAACGCTAGGCTACTGCACGTGACCCTCAAATCCCAAACCCTGAACTTGGATGTCCTCGTCCAGCAGATCGGCAGCTGCTCAGTGGATGCTTTCCACCAAAGGTGATGGCCCTAATGATAACTCAGCCACTCTCCAACGGAGTGGGAATGCAGAACACAGCCAGAACCGTGAACCCATGTCCTGGATCCAGATTCTCCGGTTTCAAATCCAGGCTCTGCCACTTAGTTGCGGGGGGATGTTGTGCCAAGTGCTTCCCCTCCCTAAGCCTCGATTTTCTCCTCTATAGGATGGGATCATAATAGTACCTATTTCCTAGGGTTGTCTGCCATGAGGATTAAGGGCATTAATACATACATATAAGTTTCTTTTATAAGCCTATGGCAAGCACTCAATAATTGGAAGTCTATTACTATAAATAGCTGTTTTAATATCACTGATGTCCAACCCATTTGTGATCCAAGAGAAACAAGGAGAACTATAGATTTATTCCAGCTTCACGGTGACTAGGAATTCAGTGAGGAACTTGAAAGAGAATGTAGGAGAGGCTTTTTATGTTCTGTCGGGGACGCAGGGTGCGCCCTTGTACAAAAATCCTCCAAACGGTCCCTCAGAAATTATGCTGATGACTTCTTTAGAAAGACAACAACCACACGAAAGATAAGGGGCCAGAGGTTACTTTGCGGGGTCTGGACTGGTGCTGAAGAAGTTCGTACGTCATCCCGCAGCCCTCCCGCAGCCGGAAGTATGAATCAACACCTCAAGAGCCCAGACTCCCCGAAACTTCACCAGAATGAAAACCAGGGAAACCAGGGACTCGTAAAATGGTAGTTAACCGCCTGATGCCTGTTCTTCCGCAGCCAGGCTGCCATCCACGCACCTTGTACAAGGTGACCTAAAGCAGTTTCTCACTTCGTACAGTTCCCTGTCCAAAAATCTACCTGGACCAGACCTCAAAAGTTATCAGCCTTCTCCGTCTTCCTTGACCCCTCGTGCCCACAGAGGAGGTCCCTTGACGTTAACTGTAAGGCTACAGGGTATAAGTGAGGATGTGCCTGCAGGATTCAGAGCAAAACGACAAAAACGACCGATAAAGGTGGCTCTTCAGTTAAGCAACGAAGTGAAGCACACAGAGCCGTAACACAAGCCAGCCAAAGGCTTGCCAGTGTGCCGCTGAGAAGACCGGCATGTTTCTCAACTGTCCAAAGCGGCGGCTGGGGGGCCCCTTGGTGGCCATCCAGTGTCCCGTCACCAGACCGACGATACCGTGGCTTTGGTCCTGCGTTAGCCATGCAGGACGCTGCTCTCCCACGGTCGCTTTGGCCACTCACATGCCAGCTCCCTTCTGTGGCACGTCTCTCCCTTCCCATGAAGATGGGTCACGGATGAAGCCCCCCCTCCTCTCCCGGGACAGGAACTGGGGAGACACACATGCAGTCTCCCCCAAGTTCCTCTCTCTGTCCCTTCACGGCACCTGGACCAACAACCTCTCCCCCACCATGGCCTGGCTGCCCGGGTGCAGGACAACGAGCACTGAAGAACACGGTTCTACCTTTCGGGATTGCCCCCTGCCTGTGCTACTTCTCTCTTCCAGCTCTGGAACCTGTAGTTCACCTTCACCGGCTCCACAGTCCTCGGTCCCCTTGCAAAGGAAGGCCTGAGGAAACAGTTTTCTTTCAGAAACAGCTCTCTTTCAGAAACAGCTCATCAGGAAATAGCCTGTTCTCTTTCCATAGAGAAGGAATTTATAGCATGTTATTCAGATTCTCACATCGGCCACACTCCCCCTAACATCGTGAATTGTTCCTTGCTTGTGTGAATGAACTCAGTGACCTTTCACTGAGAAGGTTGAACCATTAGAGTTCTCAGCGTGTCTGAACACTGCCAGACAGGGGCAAAGCTGCCCTGATTCTGAGGATGATAAACAACCTGACAGTAAAGAATAGCAATTCGCCAAACTAGTCTTGCTTGACAGAAATATCCTCACTTACCAATCCAAATTTACCAAGTCATCTATGGGCCTACAATATGGGTTTCTGGATGGAGTTACTGCCAAGACAGGATTTTCCTAAGCAAATAATGTTACTTTAATCCACAGTGAATACATTTCTATTCTGGTGGTTCTTGTCAGTTGGCGTCCAGGGTTTGAGCTTTCTGGTGAATGAAGAAGGAAACGTGCAAGGCTCAGAGCCGAGGCCCGGGACGGGGGCAGACTAATGGGGTGCGGTCACCCTACTTCACCCTCACCTGCTCTGCTCTCTGCCCTCTTCCTACACACACCGAGGCCCAGGCCAGTCTTACGCATCTTGCTCCCCTCAAACCACCTGGACTTGGGGATTGCATGCATGTGGAATTAAGAGTCAGAAAATGGGAAGTGTAAGTCCCCAGCAATGCCATGCCTGAAACAGTTAATTGTTAACAGTTAAATGTACATCCTCCCAGGCTTGTTGCCCCATACCTGTACGTGTGAAATCTTGTACTTAACCAACTGTGGGCACCTTTAAGAGTCAGTAGACACAGATGTCCTTTTGATCTTGTTCCCTCAAACTTGCAGTCTCTACTTCTCCATTAATGGTGGCTCCATCCCTCCTACTTCTCAGACCAAAAGCCGCAGGGTCACCTTAGACACTTCAATTTCTCGAACACCCACATTTAATGTGCCAGGAAATCCTGATCTAAAAATGATCCTGAACTTGGCTACTTCGCACCCCAGTGGCCAAGGAGATCCTTTTAAAACACAGATCAGGTAGATCATGACATTCTTTAGCTCAACTCCCTGTTAAGGGTAAACACCCAGGCCCCAACCTCAGAGTGCACTCCCCTCTGACTTCGTCCACTACTTGCCCCTGGCTCGGCTACTCTGGCCTCCATGAGGACCTTGGATATCTCTGGCACCTCCCTACACTACCTCCCACAAATGCATATGGCTGATCTCTTACCCCCACAAATCGTCATCAAGGTGGTACCTTTTTGGGGAAGGCCTTCCTGAAAACCCATTTATTTTTTTAAAGTTTATTTTTTAAATTTATTTTGAGAGACAAGTAGAGAGCAAGCGGGGGAAAGGCAGAGAGAGAGGGAGCAAAATCCCAAGCAGGCTCCGCGATGCCTGTGCAGAGCCCGATGAAGGGCTTGAACTCACAAACCATGAGCTCATGACCTGAGCCTAAACCAGGTCATGAATTTCCTACACTGGACTGCTATCTACCTTATTCTCTACAGCACCTGGTACTATATTTTATCTATTTATTTTATTAACAAACCTTCTTCTTTCACTAAATGTAAGCTCTGTGAGGGTAGAAATTTTATCTTCTGTTTCCTGTTTTATCCCCAGTGTCTAGAGCGAGGCCTGGCTCGTAGTAGGGTGCTCGATGAATATCTGGTGAATGAATGAGAAGCGCTATGCTTGGAAATGGGAAATATCAGAATTAAAAGAGCAAAAACAAAAGCAGCAATCTTGGCTCAAGGGAACATAAACATGGACACAAATAACTACAGGATAAGGAGTAACCTGATCATTGCTATGCATACACTGAAAACAAAGATCTATGTCTACACTACAGTAAGAGTGATTAATTCTGACAATGGGGATTTGGACAGGGTCTGTGGAGAGAGTGGCATCTGAACTGGGTCTTGGACAAACAGAATTGCAATATACTGAGAGGGAATGAAAGGCTCTTAACAGAGAAACTGCCTGAAAGGGAACAGAAAATATTTGTGAAGAAGAGTCTGTGGGGCAGCAGGACTGATGTGAGGAGCATCTGATTGAGGAGATGTGAGGTGGGAGGCAGGGCTGGGGGGTGGGGAGGCATCTGTAGTCAAGCTGTGTGGAGCCTGGCACCTTGGGAAGGGGGTTGTGGGGAATACATTCTTAGGTGAGGTGGACGTGGGAGGGGATGGGCATCACCTTATTGAGCAAGAAGGTGAAAACAGTGTTTCAGGAGCATTAACTTCACTGTATGTTCACAGTATTGTCCAGAAACATAAAGACATGGCAGGTAGAGTAAGAGGTGAGGAGGCCACAGGAAGGATTCCCATGCCTGTGTGTAAGACACTTCTCTTTGGGAGTTCTCTGCTTGGGAATGGTGAGCTAGCCATGGTGTGCCCGGTCCTTGTTACCTCACCAAAATCCACAACTGACCAAAGGTGAGACAAGGTAGAGAGACCACAACATTGAAGATTCTTGGAATGGCTGACATGATGGGAGTAAGCTCCAATAAAACACCACATGTTCTGGAACCAAATAAAACACCAAATATGTTCTGGAAATCAGTTAGGGGTCCCTAACATGCACAATTTTCTTTCCTGATGAGAACTAAACGGAAGATTTACAAAGATAAAGAGATGGTTTACATTGAGTTGGGGTACAAAGAAATTTTGGCATCTTAATGCATAGAATCAATATATGTACTGTCTTGAGAGGCCATTGGATCCCCAACTGCCTGGTCCTGAAGCATTCTACATGATGTTAAAAGAATGAGGGGAAAGGGGAACCTGGGTGGCTCAGTCAGTTAAGCGACCCACTCTTGATTTCGGCTTAGGTCACCATTTCATGGTTTGTGAATTGAAGCCCCACGTCCCAGGTTCCATGTTTACAGTGTGAAGCTTGCTTGGAATTCTCTCTCTCTCTCCCTCTCTCTCTGCTCCTCCCCTGCTTATGCTCTCTCCCTCTCTAAAAAAAAAAAAAAAAAAAACCAAAAAAAAAAAAAAATGAGGGGAAACAATGTGTGGGACTCCTGCTGGTGGCAAGCGAAGAATCTGCTTGGGATTCTCTCTGCCCCTCCCCGACTCACGCTCTCTCTCTGTCTCTCTCTCTCTCTTAAAAATAAACTAAAAAGAAAGAAAAAAAAGAATGAGGGCAAAGAGTGTGTTGGGTCAAAATGACCTATTTTATTAAAACACAATAACTAAACCATGGCGGTAACTTAAAATTAGGTTGCAGAAGCTAAGATTTTCTCTGAAGTACCATTTTATTCTTTGATTTTCTTTTTTGGGGACAGCACAAAAAAAAAAATTTTTTTTTTTTTTTTTTTTACTTTCTTCAAGACATTCATTATACATTTAGGTAGGCAGTATACATTTGCAAAGAGAGAAGCCTGTCTTGGGAGCCCTGAATTTCATCCTCTAGCTGTGAACGAATAGCTCATTTCTTTTAAATTGCAAACGAATTACTTGCAGCTTTCTCTAGTTCCTTCAGAAAAATATCTAAGTCATTGTCTTCTTTATTATGTCTTTCCTTCTTATTTACATACCTACCTAAAAGAAGGAGATTGTATTTACATCCACCCAACAATTATTTACCAAGTGCCTCCCTGCGTCAGATAAGGCCCTGGGTAGTGACTGGAGAAGGTACAATTATGAAGGCAAGGATTCTGCCCAAGGCATCGAGAGAAGACAGACACAATTAAATAATTACAAATGCAAATGTAACAATGTCTGTAATCCAAACAAGCTACCGGGCGCAAAGTAAGGCTGCATACTCCCAACTGAAGAAGCTGGGAAGAGATTAGAGGAGGAGATGACATTTAAGATGGTCTTCGAGGAATTCACCAAGCAGACAAAGCTGAAAGGGCATTCTGGGCAGAGGGAGAGCTTGAACAAAGCCATGGAAACACAATTCAGTTATGAACCTATTTTGCCAGTGAGGAGGATTTCAGTTATACTTCAGGATTTCAGAAATACTTTGGGGGGAGGGGTGGGTCTAGAGGCAAAAGCAGAAAGAATGCTTGATGTGTTTCATTCATAAACACATATCCGAGGTAAGATGAACAGAAACCTGTTAATTTATTTCCACTGAGGGGATTTTTGCATTTGAAGTCAAGTCAGCTTGGGCTTGGTAAAGGAGAAAAAGTTGTCACATTGATGGGATCCATAGATTTTGTTCTAAAACAGAGGTATGTAAATCAAAGTATGTTCTGGGGATCCAATCAATACTGAAACTGAGTGATAAAACCAGAAGGGACTATCATTTCCAAATTATACTTCAGTGATTTCTCTACAATTAAAATGGTCACAAAACAGAAAACCTAATTAAGATGGGGGTGGGAGAAGAAAATGAGACTGTAGATTCATTCATAGGAGATAAAGATTTATGAAGACTCAGTGATAGGATAAGGAAAGGGGTTAGAATAGCTCTTTAATTAAAGGATAACATTCCATTCTTTGTTTTTTATTGTTCAACAAAGATAAAGAGCTATCCAGTTCTCTCTCTCAGGCAGACAAGTGCTTAACAGCTCCTGTTTACTGTGATAAAATGACACCCAGGGCTGTGGGTGGACACCAGTCTGTTTTTCTGTGGCCTCACAAGTCCCCAAACTCTGCTACAGGGTGGCCATCGATCATCACTTTAACCTCATCTCATTCCTTCCAGCTGGGACCTGACAGTGGGTCAGGTGACTGCAGCGACCGCGCACATAGCTGCCCACGTCGTGAACTGGCAGGGTGGCTGTGGCTCCAGCCCTTACACTCTGGGTCCTGAAACCATCCTTGCTCAACGTCTGGTAAAAGCAGGTGGTACAGAAAAGCTGCAAAGCCCGTTTCTTAGACAAGGGAAAGAGAACTTTCACAGGCAAGTGGAGGAATGCATTTTGGGGTTGGGGCTGAGGAGACAAGGGCAACTATATTTGAATCTAAAGGAACCATAAAAATACAGCAAATTTCTTCTAATGGTCCTATCTGCTAATTTGGCCTGCCACTTTTGAGTGATCAAAGGTATCAGTGAGATTTTGGAATCAACCTGCCTGGGAAGTATTTCCTAAGTAAATAATAAAATAACAATAGCAACAACAATGATGATAAGATATAGGCAGCAGTTAATATATATGCACCTAATATTCTGCTAAGCCTTTTATATGAATTCACAAGTCCTCATAAGAACTCTACGAGGTAGGGGCGCCTGGGTGGCGCAATCGGTTAAGCGTCCGACTTCAGCCAGGTCACGATCTCGCGGTCCGTGAGTTCGAGCCCCGCGTCGGGCTCTGGGCTGATGGCTCAGAGCCTGGAGCCTGTTTCCGATTCTGTGTCTCCCTCTCTCTCTGCCCCTCCCCCGTTCATACTCTGTCTCTCTCTGTCCCAAAAATAAATAAATGTTGAAAAAAAAAATTAAAAAAAAAAAAAGAACTCTACGAGGTAGAGACCATTACTATTGCCAATTTACAAATGAGAATACAAAGGCTTGCAAAGGTTTAATATCTTGTTCAGGGTCACACAGCCAGTAAGTAGTTGAGTTCCAGCACTTGTCCACCACATCCTACTAAATTCACTCACCACTTACCGAAAACACTCCGTGAACTATCATGTGTGGATGATGTTCTGATTAATTAATTTTGATGGCTTTGCTTTTAAATCTTACTGATAATCTTTCAAAAATCTATCTTACCTCAGAAAAGACAATATACTCAGCAAAATAATGCCTTTAACTGGTGACTGAGGGTCTTCTGTTGAGAATCATGATTTGTCTCCTCTGGGATGTCTTAGCCTTCCCCCACGTAATTCTTAACCCATCTTTCTGGAACCAGCCAATCGGCAAAAGGTTTTCCCTCACCACCAGCTCACAGTGGGTTTTGGGGAAAAATATTGCCCATATTTCAGGTTTTTCAGTTCAGGGAGTAAAGCTCAGGTATTTCAGAAGCAGAGACGTGGATATTGTGGTGGCTTTAGGTTTTCCAGAATTCCCTTCCCTGAAGGTTTCTGAGTAAGAGTGGGCCACAAGAGATATTTTCACAAGATTTAGAGGTGAAAATGAAGCAGTAGTTATCAGAAAAAAACCAAAAAACAAAAAACCTTTATTCTGGGATAATTTTAGATGCACAGAGCCTTTCTGTTTTTATGTTGGAAGGTTGGGACAGGTGCGTTTGTAGCTCCCACACATGGTTGTTCATCTGTGGCTCCCTTCTTGCTGCAGGACAGCCACTGGGCCCGCAGCTACTCCCGTCTGCCCAGATCTCCCTTCAACTCTTCCAACTGCTGGGTCAGTAGTGTGTTACTCCCATGATGGAGTCAGCGGCTTCTCTGGTGGGACAGCCACTTCATCAAGGTTGGAGTCAGGAGAAGTGACCCGGTCCCCAGTCTGTCCTCATGGGTTCCACGGTGCACCTCTGGGATCAAGTTTTCCTTTGACTTCCCCAACACCCCATCTTCATGAACCTTTCCCTTCACAGTGTCTACCCAGTGGACGTCATGCTCAGCATGGAAGTGAAGACAATAGCTTTGCACAGACAGTGCAACCAGTTCTACAGTTGTGCAAGTTTAAATCCTTGTAATCGATCTTAATATATTTCTGTATAAATCCCTGTTAATCGATCTTAATATATCTCTGCACCCATACATCTCCATTTCTGGTTTTGCTTCTCTCTTCGAACCCTGCCTGACAGACATGAAGGGGTTGAAACCTTGAATCCAATGAAAACTTTGCTTCTGGATGGAAAGATCTCATACTGATGATTTATTCATACCCAGAAGCCAAGATCAAGGAAGAGAAAGAACAGGTAAGAGAGAGTGAAAAGAGGTCATGGAAGCAGAAAAAATAAAAGTTATTGGTGATACTGTAACATATGTCAACTTCATGCCAGGCACTGTGCTTGCTGCAAGAAAATAAAAAGATCAATCATAACCCTAGAATTTATAACCTGTGGAGGAGGAGAGACTCTTAGCTAACTATAAAGAAATAAGTGCTATATAATTGGCATGAATAAAGTACTATGGGCAAACAGAAGAGGAAGTCATTAATTTTGTCTGAGAGGATCAGGGAGGGTTCTGCACATGAGGTAACACTGACGCTGGGCCATGAAGAATGAATAAGAAACTCACTAGTTCCAGGATTCTCAAATTTTAGCAGGCATCAGAATCAAATGGACTAAATTCAGGAAGAAACTGAAAAGTTACTTGGCACTAGATACACATGCAAACTTTTGTTGAATGAATGATTTCTTTAGCTGTGCTGATGTGTTATTTTTGTAGGAAAACAAATAGTTCAGTGGAAAACTATGCATCATCTAGAGAAGAGCTCCCCTTGTTATCTGATTCTACGGGAGCTATCTTACAACTGTAAATTCTAAGTAACTGAGAGCAAGGCAAAATAATTCTTATCTATAGACATGCAGATTCTGTTCTGTCTGGTAGAAGTTCAATTGATTCCCTTGTGACAAAACCACTTTTGTGTCCATTTGCACATTTACTCATTCATTTCAATATTGCTTATCTATAATTCAACATTGTTGGTCTATATACATTTTTAAAAATTCTCTTTGAGCTGGTTATAACACCTGCCTGGTTCCATTACTGATTAATGACTGCAATAAAGTCTGTAACACGTGTTCCTTTTTGTATCTTTAAGAGAGTCATGAATTTACTAAACTCTAAATATTACCCTTTAACAGTTTCAAACTTTTAAGGAAAAAGCCAATTTTAAGGCTAAATATATTATACTAGAACATGGAAAAATATGAGAAGCTGCCCAGATTTTTTTGGAAATAGAATACTTCTGATACCAAAAACTGTGAGTACATCTCCAAAAAAAAAAAAAACAAAACAAAAAAAAACTATAGACTAATTTTATTTCTGAATAAGAAGATACCAACTCTCACATTTTTGGATAAGTATTTGAATAAGTATTTTTGATATAAAAATTCATAAAGTTTTATAATTCTTTGCTAAAAATGACAATTTTTTTTTATTTTTTTAACATATCCACAGTTTACGCCCTTAAGCAAACAAACAGACAAAAACTAGACAACAACAACTGTTGTTTTTTGATCTTATAGGTACGTCTATTGAGTGGACCAGAAAGATCTCTTCACTCCATCTTCTCTATACATGGATCTTTCATCAGGCAGTCTCTGCAAAATATGCCAGTAAGTTTTTCACTAATTTTCTTAAATGGCCATAGTTTAAGGAATATTTAGCCAAACTTGTAAAAACAAACAAGGGAGATTTCAAAGCATGTGCAGTTTCTCAGTGAATTATGAAATCACAAAAATGTTTTCTGAACAATTAGAGAACATGAATCAGGAAGAAAGTTACCTATCAGCACAGGTTTTATTTATTTATTTTTAATTTTTATTAACTAATTTTATTTTTAAAATTGTATTTATTTATTTATTTATTTATTTATTTATTTATTTATTTACATCCCAGTTAGTTAGCATATAGAGCAATGATTTCAGGAGTAGGTTCCAGTGATTCATCCCCTATGAATAACACCCAGCGCTCATCCCAACAAGTGTCTTCCTTAATGCCCCTTACCCATTTAGCCCATCCCCCACCCACAACCCCTCTAGTAACCCTCAGTTTGTTCTCTGTATTTAAGAGTCTCTTACGTTTTGTCCTCCTCGTTTTTCTATTACTTTTGCTTCCCTTCCCTTACGTTCATCTGTTTTGTATCTTAAATTCCACATGAGTGAAGTCATATGATTTTTGTCTTTCTGTGACTAATTTCACTTAACATGATACCCTGCAGTTCCATCCATGCAGTTGCAAATGGCAAGATTTCATTCTTTTTGATTGCCGAGTAATACTCCATTGTATATATACACCACATCTTCTTTATCCATTCATCAATCAATGGCCATTTGGGCTCTTTCCATACTTTGGCTCTTGTCGACAGCACTGCTATAAACACTGGGGTGCATGTGTCCCTTTGAAACAGCATACCTGCATCTCTTGGATAAATGCCTAGTAGTGCAATCGCTGGGTCATAGGGTAGTTCTATTTTTAATTTTTTGAGGAACCTCCAGACTGTTTTCCAGAGCGGCTGCACCAGTTTGCATTCCCACCAGCAGTGCAAAAGAGATCCTCTTTCTCCGCATCCTCGCCAACATCTGTTGTTGCCTGAGTTGTTAATTTTAGCCATTCTATCAGCACAGGTTTTAATATCACCAAATTTGGTTTGTTTGGGAAGAGCTTGCCACCTAGAACTTTCCCTTTACTGAATTTAGTTCATATTCAAAACTGAAGCCAGTGCCTTACTCTAATCTTTAAAACCTTGGTTTTGACAACTGTAGTTTGGCAGGCAAGCTACTTTTTAGAATGAAAATATCTCACAGTTAGAGACTGCAGCTGTAGGGAATAAAATTCAGAATAAATGAAAAGAATGAGCCACAACTAAGTATGAGTTATTTCAGAAGGGTGAAGATGGGTTAAGAATTTTATTAATATCCTTAACAAAAAAAAAAAGAAAAACAGTATTATTCCTTAGACACTGAAAGGCACTAAGTAGTAAGACTTGAAGGGGATCAGGATATGCCACCTCAAACCATGACTGTTTTACATAAGAATTGTTTCAAGGTGAAGGCATTGGACTTCCTGAAATCCTATCTGCCTACAAGAAGAGCCTCCCCAAAGAACTCAATTGTCATATAAATCCCCTACCAGGAGTGACTCCACACCCAGACACTGTCACACATTAGCAGGACTCCTGTCTATTCTCCCCAGGGCCCCCTGGTCTTCCCAAAAAGTTGTTTGCTTTTCTGGAAATGCCCCTTCTTCCCCTCTTCTAGGAGGTTAGATATATAGGCCCCGAATTTGTTTTTCTTACTGAGGTATACATGACATACAATGTTATATTAGACGTCAAGCTCTCACCACCCTTTCAAGTTACTCATCTCTGCGACCTCCCAAGGGTAAGTGGGATTCACATGCTAATAAACTGGTTTGTTTTCTTTTGTTCATCAACCTTTTGTCATCCCAATTTATAGGGCCCCAGGAAAAGAACCCAAGAGGGGAAAAGGAGAAGGAAAAGAAGACAGAGGAGAAGCAGCAGCAGCATTAAGATCAGGAATAGTAAGCTATTTCCTTCACATAAATTTTAAAAGATCTTTCTAAAATCAATAGCCAGAGCCATTCTTAACCATGGAACCATAATAAGGCATTGCCTTAAAAATCAGGAACAAACTAAGGGTGGACTCTGAGTGTTTATTTAGCAATGTTCTGGAAGCTCTGGACAATGCAGTGACACATAAACTAGATATAATAGGTATAATGTTATAAAGGAGGAGGCAAAATCAAGTGTTCCCTGATGCTGGGCTGGTTTACCATTCTCACCCTCACCTCACCCACGCATAAGGTATAACTGAAAAACTATTAGATTTAACAAGAGAAGTGAACAAAATGGCTGGATAAAAAACAAACATCTAAAAATCAATAGCTTTCCTGTGTACTAGCAATAACAATTACAAGATATAATAGAAAAAAACCCCACATTCACAGTGTGCAAGATGTTAACATTTGAAGGAAAAACTTTGCTAAAAGGTAAAAGGAAGACCCAAATACATGAAGAGACAGTAAAAAGTTGTCAATTCTGTGCAAATTACTCGCAGCAGTTTGTCTCTAAATGGGGTTGTAGGGATGACTGTTTTAAAATCCCTTGATGCTTACTAAAGTGCAGATTCTTGGGCTAACCCAGACTTAAGAGAATCACAAGAGGAGGAAGGGTAGGTTTTCAAGAAAACTGTCTTCTTACCAAGCTCTCCAAGTGATTCTAGTACACATTAAAGCTTAGCAACCACAGCTTTATGTAGGTTTCATAAAATTTCAATAAGATTCAAACTTCATCTAGAATGAAAGCCAATAAGGGGGTTGCCCTAACATGTGTCAAGTAGATCATACACTTAAAGTACATATATAAGGTACATCATAAAGCTCAGTAATAAAAATAATGTGGTCTTTTGTAAAAAACAAACAAACAAACTTAACAGAGGAGTCCCAAGACAGATTTCTGCATTAAGTTACAGGAGTCAAATTGTTTCCATGTGTCAATTACTGCATCTCCAGAAAATGGCTGCATCTTTTTAAACGCAATATGGAGGATGTGTTTGGAATAATCTGATGCTACGTGAAATAAAAACAACTTGGCTGGGGAGACCACAGGTACATGTGTGTAAGGAGTAACTATATCACTTAAATGGTTTTTGTTTTGTTTTGTTTAATCAGTCAAGTGTGGACCCAGAATAATACCATGGAGAGAAGAATGGAAATGAAAGAAACGGATTATACTCACAGATCCCAGAAAACCGAGGTACGGCACTCCACTCAGGAGGCCACATGGGAGGATGCCCAGGGAGTTGGCTCAACCAAGCAGGTGGGGAGCAGGGAGAAGAAGCGGGGAGAGGGAGAACCCATAGGCAAGTGCCTTAATTGGGGGTCAGAGGGGTGATCAAAAGCAAAAGGAGTGAGGGAATTTCACTGGTGCATTTGAATGTCACTAGGTCACAGTCGGGAGGGTGAGAAGGGGCTAGCTTTATCACACATGTGTACCTGGCTGCCCGGGCACGGTACTCATAGCCTGTTGGTAGGGATGTTGAGGCATCAGGAAAATATGAAGTTTTTAAAAGTTATAATGCAACTGATCTTATGATGCCTTAACATCATTAACAATAGTAACTGGGATGGATAACACTTGCATCTGGGTTGTGGAGATAGATGTTAAGTGAGTGGGACAGCTTGACTTAGCCACTGGAAGACACACTTTGATAAAGGTGACAGCTAGGAAAAGTCCTATGAGGCATATGATGAGAATATGTGCCACCCCACTCTATGGGCAATAGCCAAGAGAGCAGTCATCTCTGATTTTAAGAGAATCTCTTGGAAGATGTTGGTTACATTATGAGGAATCTTAACCTCTTGGCCCATTTCTCATAATTTGGCCTGTACTGCCCAGAGTTAATAATGTCCTATAGCAAGAGGTACCCCGAATGGACAAACTCCTCCTTCCCTAGCTAGTAAATAGTCTAGGGCCAGTCTGTTACCATTTGGGTTAGAGACTCACGGAATTGTTGCATAAAGGACAAAGTGTTGTGTAGCCTTTGAAGGATTTGAAAAGACTGGTGAAAGGTGTTGGTTGGCAGTTATAATCTGATTTTGTTTGAGAAAGGCTGCTATACTGGTGCTAATGTTGGCTGCTCCTGTGGTTATAAGTCCTAATATGATGGGAATAAATATCATCTGTTTTGCCTGGCATTCTTGGGTTGATGGAAATGGGGAAGTACCTGGTAGTTAAAGAACTATGGGAATACCCAGTGAAACCACTGTACCCTGCGGTATGGTTTAATTAGGGAAAACAAGCAGGGGAGTCAACAAGGAAAAATACATAAGGTGCTATGCCTATGAGTTTGGACCTCAATAGTACCGAAAGGTGTCATTATTTAGAGCATAATGTACCTGTGAGCAAGAGGTGTTGTGCTTAACCCAGGGGAAAGAGTGCTTATGGTGGTCACGGCTGGAGACACAAGGCAAGAGATTGTGGTGGAAAGCTAGGGCAGGGGTGGATAGAAAAGGAAAAGGCATCAGGGAGTGGGTGGTCCTCTCCCCAGGGAGTCAAGGGGGGAGTGACTGATATCTGGCAGGTGCCTCTGAGGGAAGCAGGATCTCCATCAATTTTAGTAACCTCTGCCAAATTTTCCTTTAGGCATGGAAATGCAGGGTGTACATTTTAGGAGAGAGCAAGGAGTAAACTAGAATCATGGGCTAACGGAGACAGCAAACTCAGGAAGAAAAGCAAAAAATATCCTGTGTCCACGTTGTGCCATAGGAGAGGTGGGCCATAGGAGAGGTGGGCCGTAGGTGTCCCCGGGGTGGAGATTTTAGTGTAAGAAGTGAAATCACTTCCAATGGTGAGGTCTTGGATTGGAGCAATGTCACCTGGGGCCATGTCGTCTCTAGCTGTGAGATTCTGGGCCAGGGCAATGATGTCTGGCATGTGGGGTTGGGCTCTCTTTTCCAAGGGGGTATCCATTGGAATCACTGTGAGTCTCCAGTCTGTAAACCACTGAAAGCACCCAGACCAGCAATAATCAGACCAACAGTCAACAGAATGGGGGTACAGCTGCACCTGGCAGGGATTTTGTTTTAGTTTTTGGTCGAAGTTCAGATTGAAACGGGTCCCCTATCAGAGGAGCCAGCTGTCTGGCCAGTGGGACAATCTATGGTCAATGAGTCCCAGGAGAGTATGTGCCTTTGATCTGGCCTCCAACCCTATAAGATGGGGGTGAGATTGAACATTTATAAAAATAAATTGGGGCGCCTGGGTGGCGCAGTCGGTTAAGCGTCCGACTTCAGCCAGGTCACGATCTCGCAGTCCATGGGTTCGAGCCCCGCGTCAGGCTCTGGGCTGATGGCTCAGAGCCTGGAGCCTGTTTCCGATTCTGTGTCTCCCTCTCTCTCTGCCCCTCCCCCATTCATGCTCTGTCTCTCTCTGTCCCAAAAATAAATAAACGTTGAAAAAAAAAATTAAAAAATAAATAAATAAAAAAATAAATTAAGGTCTGGGGCAAGATAGAGAACTTTAGAGTTTGTTGTACTTGTATTTGAGAAGGAGTTGTTTGAGAAGACCATATGCCTCTCAATTAAACCAATTATCTGGCACCTATCATGAAAATTCTATTGACTGCCCTCTTTCAAGAGTTCAGCATTACGTATTCTGAAAAGTGAAAATATGTGTCTTAGTTACTACCAGTAATGTCTGTAACTCTGAAGGGAACAAGGAGTGTCCTGGCAAAGCTGTGTACTGTGGCCTTAATATATGCAGAGACACGAGTTTTTAGGTTTATATTTTGGCTATCTGTGAGGCAAGAGATTTCTAAAATATTTTCCTTGAAGGAGATAATTTTTAGACAAAGGTTCAACAGCTCATAATAAATGTGGAGATGGGGCCATAATTGGCCATGGCATTCGGCGCTAAGATGACTGCCTGAAGTTTGGCTAAGTATATTGTTCCTTGGGTCCCATTCTTCATCAGGGACATTCTGACTAAGGGATAGAAAGCATCAACATTCCACTGACATCCAGCATGTGTGATGCCTGGCAGTTCCATTTGCATAGGACATGAACTCTCACTGCTGTTCACTCAGTTAATCCCAAGAGGCTCTCCAGGTAGCCAAGGGGTTTGGGGAATGGTGCCCTCCTCTAGCACCCTGGCATCTGGCAAGAAACTGAGGTCAGGGGCCACTCCCTCCTGCAGGTGGAATATGCTAGAGGGTCCAGGTTTGGCTCCATCTTGTCTTAAGGAGGCCTCAGTAGACATGGCAAGCTTGTGGAGTGTTGTTTTAATCCAAAGCATAAGATGCCGCTGAGTATGGTGGGGCACAGGCTCAGGGTCTGTGGCAGTCTCTATTTCCAGGACAGCCCAGTAGGTAGCCAGTCATTTGTGTACAACATGAGACTGAGAGGGGCAGTTTCTTTCATCAGAAACCCTGGGTCAAGCAGCGGCCATCATAAATGGTCCGGAGACTCCAGGAGGTGTGAAAAGAGCCTCCTGGAGCCTCTACAGTGAAGGAGTTTTTGAAGGCACTAACAGAAGTGCCTGCTGATTTTTTTTTTTAAGCTTATATTTATTTAAATAATCTCTACACCCAACATGGGGCTCACACTCATGTCCCCCAGAACAAGAGTCACATGCTTTTCCAACTGAGCCAGGCAGGCATCCCCCTGTCGATTTTAATTAAGGGAATATGTTGTTACCAGAACCCCAAAAGTACTAAATGATATTAGACCTAAGTGTCGTTAATATTTGTATCAAATGAATGAATCTTCTTGAAAAAGGATGTTATCTGGAGCACCTGGGTGGCTCAGCTGGTTAAACGACTGACTTCGGCTCAGGTCATGATCTCACGGTCTGTGACTTCGAGCCCCGAGTAGAGCTCTGTGCTGACAGCTCAGAGCCTGGAGCCTGCTTCGGATTCTGTGTCTCCCCCTCTCTCTGCCCCTCCCCCACTCATGCTCTGTCTCTCTCTGTCTCAAAAATAAATGAACGTTTTAAAAAATAAATAAATAAGGGGCGCCTGGGTGGCGCAGTCGGTTAAGCGTCCGACTTCAGCCAGGTCACGATCTCCTGGTCCGGGAGTTCAAGCCCCGCGTCGGGCTGTGGGCTGATGGCTCAGAGCCTGGAGCCTGTTTCCGATTCTGTGTCTCCCTCTCTCTCTGCCCCTCCCCCGTTCATGCTCTGTCTCTCTCTGTCCCAAAAATAAATAAACTTTGAAAAAAAAAATTTAAAAAAAAAAATAAATAAATAAAAGAAAAAAAGAAAAAGGATGCTATTGATTTAATGTCCTGGAGAAAGGTGGATGTAGTTAAGGTCTGCAAAGACTGTGTGATAGCAAAGCTGTTAAATTACCCCACAGGCAACCCAGAAAAGGTATATTGTGTCCCTTCTGAGGTGACACAAACTGCCACTGGGAGACTGTTGAATAGGCACTGAATAGAACACGTTAGCCCATCTGTAAGAGCAAAATATTTACTAACTGTTGATTAAATAGAATCAGTAATGTTTTTCTTTTATTTGAGAGAGAGAGAGAGAGAGAGAGAGAGAATCTCAAGCAGGCTCCACACAGAGCTCAATCCCATGACCCTGGGATCATGACCTGAGCTGAAATCAAGAGTTGGATGCTCAACCCACTGAGCCACCCAGGTGTCTCTAGAATCAGTAACTTCAATAATATTGGGTAATATTGGCTTTGGTGGATGGGACCACAGCACTAAGGTTACAGTAATCCATCAGAAGGCACCATTAGTTATTTTTCAGATTTAAGAACAGGCAAAATTAGATTGTCAAATGGAGAAGCAGTGGGGATAATCACTCCTTTATTTATTAAGATTTATATAATAAGTTTTCATCCTTGAAGGTCCTATTTTAATTTATTTTGGGCTATATTAACTCTCCTAATGGTGATCCATGGAGTTCCATTTATCAAGCCAATTTTTTTTAATTTTATTTTTTAAAATTTACATCCAAATTAGTTAGCATATAGTGCAACAATGATTTCAGGAGTAGATTCTTTAGTGCCCCTTACCCATTTAGCCCATCCCCCCTCCCACAACCCCTCCAGTAACCCTCAGTTTGTTCTCCATATTTATGAGTCTCTTCTGTTTTGTACCCCTCCCTGTTTTTATATTATTTTTGTTTTCCTTCCCTTATGTTCATCTGTTTTGTCTCTGAAAGTCCTCATATGACTGAAGTCGTATGATTTTTGTCTTTCTCTGACTAATTCACTTAACATAATACCCTCCAGTTCCATTCACATAGTTGCGAATGGCAAGATTTCATTCTTTTTGATTGCCGAGTAATACTCCATTGTATATATATACCACATCTTCTTTATCCATTCATCCATTGATGGACATTGGGCTCTTTCCATACTTTGGCTATTGTTGATAGTGCTGCTATAAACATGGGGGTGCATGTATCCCTTTGAAACAGCACACATGTATCCTGTGGATAAATGCCTAGTAGTGCAATTGCTGGGTTGTAGGGTAGTTCTATTTTTAGTTTTTTGAGGAACCTCCATACTGTTTTCCAGAGTGGCTGCATCAGCTTGCATTCCCATATCAAGCCAATGTGTAAAGGGACAAAAACTTATGTTAATTTTAATTCATTATTCATTATATTAGAGCATCTGTGTCTAACATGGAATATTTTAGGGCACTGAGTACAATGAGTATGGGAAATTTAGTCAAGGCTACAGTTAAAGTGTTGCATCCTTATTTTTTCCTCTATTTTATCTTTAGTTACCTATTTTATTTATTACCTTTTAAAAATTATCAGGGAATATATTTAAATTCAGTAGGATGCCCAGGTATAACTCTAACTTGAGCCCCAGTATTAAGCCCAAGAAGTTTGTCAACTGGTGCATTTTAGTAAATGTTAAAGTTAATGAAAAACGTAGGTTATAGATACATGAAAGCCAATCAGCACCCTTTTTATCTTTCTGTTACAGAGAATTTTCTGTATATAGAAACTATATACAAATTTTGGATTTCCAATTGCATCAAATTATAGAAACTTGTTTTAAGTTAGTTATACACACACATACACATTATTTACTATAATACTTTAAATTTATTTTTTTTCCTGTATTTAGGGTTTTTTGTTCTTGTTTGTTTGTTTTTTAAATAAGTAATCCAGGACTAGCACTGTTTGCTAGACCTGCCATTTGCTCAGTACAAAAGGTTTAAAGTTCCTGTTTTTCTTTTCTTTTTTTTCCTCCCTTGGGCTTGTAGCTACCTTAAGGGTGCAGTTTCTTCCCCTCTCCCCCCACCTCTGCTTGCCCCCTTCCCCCCCTCCCCCATTTTAGGCTTTTAGCCACCTGAAAGCCTAGGTCTTTAGTTTCTATCTCTGGTTGATAAGAATAAGAGGAAAGACAGAGAGAGGGAAGGGTGTCTCCAGGCAGTACCCTCTCTCTAGGACAGCCCACTCCAACCACAGGATAATCAGTCTTTGTATGCCACCCCCTTCTGTTTTGTTAAACAAAATCTCCCTATCTCTAGGTAGCTCAAACTTTTTGCTCTATTTTTGGCTGTTTACCTGACAAGTTCCTGGTGGTCCCCAGTGAACCCTGCTGTCACGATCTCCCGCAGGGGGTCCCAATCAACTTCGGAGGGGCTAGGATCCACAAGTAGAGTACTCACGGCCTCAACTTGGTCTTTTAAATGCTTTGTGTTGTGATCATTCTAAGGACACTTTCAGCAGGTCAACAGGTAGCAGCACTTGAAAGTGCCCAGGCACTGAGATTTGTAATTTCACGTGGGCTGAGACACCTCCTCCTCCGGTGTTTTTGGGACACAGGATCAACGCGCTCCTTCCCCTCCTCCACCTCCTTTCTTTTTTTACATTGAACCACCAGTTTGCGTGGATGGGATCCCTCATACCCCGCGGCTGCGGCCGGAAAGGACAGCTGCGTGGGACGCAGCCGAGAAGGGGTTGCCAACCCCAGAGGCGTGGACTCTCCCAGGGGGGGTCGTCTGACACCCAATGGAAAGGGAGCAGCACTCTCCCTTCACGAGTGTCACTCAAAGACACACTAGACGGCGTGGACGCGGTCACCAGCTCGCACTCTAGACACACCCAACACTCCGCACTCCCGCCACTCCGCAGGGGCCTAACCAAGACACGTGCAGGGGCTTTTCCCTAACAAGTCCAAGCTCGGGAACTGCAAGCGATCTGCTCTGCGGCTTTGAGTCCCGGAGCCGCAAGATGACTCCACCCCCCCCCCTCCCCCGCCTCCCTTCCCTCGCCTTGCCCGGGCTCAGGCTGGAAAGCGGGATCCTGGGACTTTCCTCTGGGGCTGGGGCAGAATCCGCACCTTAGGAGGACGGGGGCAGCGGGCAGCACTGCCCCGGGCGACACCAGGCAGCGCACGGGAGCTCAAAAACACCCACAGTCTTCCCAAAAGGTGGGGCCCAGACGCCACATACACGTCTTCGGCCGCGAGCATCCAAGGGCATCTCCGTGGGGTTTTCCGTCCTTACTCAGAACGGCCCATCCTCCTCGCCAACTGTGTTGTAAGGAATTATTATTGTTACTGAAATCTCCCCCCCCCCCTCCCCGGGACGGGGGACGATCAGCCTGGTGCGGACGTGGAATAACACCACGAAGAGGCGTATGAAAGTGAAAGAGATTGATAACATGCGCAAATCCTAGAAGAGGGAAGCGGCAGGACCTGCGGGTGTCCGCGTGGGAAGGGAGCCCAGGGAGCGGTTCCACCACCCCAGGGGTGCAGAGGGAGCGAGGACCTGCCGGCTGGTGCCGCTATTGGGGGTCAGACGGAAGGGCACAAGCAAAAGGCGGGAGGGAACTTCGTTGAGCGTCTGGTTGCGCTAGGTCACAGTCAGGGGAGGTCCTGAGAAAAGAACGTGTGGCAGGGACCCGGCCCACAGCACTAAGCCGGTCGCCTCAGCAGGGTTCCTACTGCCTGTCTGTGGGAATGCTGGGCACCAGGAAAATAGGAAGATGAAAACATTCACAATATGGTACACATTAAAACCAGAATGCAGAGACAGGCCATGAAATTTCCAGGCAGGAGATGTGTTGTATATGTAAAAAGATGTAATGAAACATCAAAAAGGGGCTCCAATTTGGAAAAAAGAAAGAAAGGCGGGAGGAAATGTAAGCACTGATCGGGGACTGAGTTGTTTATTATTTTTGTTTATTTGAGAGTGAGAGAGAGAGAGAGAGCTCCAGCAGGGGATGGACAGAGCGAGACAGGGAGAAAGAGAATCCCAGAGCCCCATGAACAGTGAGATGACCTGAGCTGAAATCAAAAGTCAGATGCTTAATCGACTGAGCTACCCAGGCACCCCAACATCTAATATCTAATATGGTGACAGCCTGCTTGTCTAAGATAAGCTTTAAAATAGGGGTTTCTTGGGGCACCTGGGTGGCTCAGTCGGTTAAGCGTTGGATTTGGGCTCAGGTCACGATCTTGCAGTTTGAGAGTTCGAACCCTGCTTGCAGGCTCTGGGCTGACAGTTCAGAGCCTACTTCACATGCTGTGTCTCCACTGTCTCCGCCCCTCCCTCTCTCTCTCTCTCTCTCTTTCTCTCAAAAATAAATAAAAATAAACATATTGACATTTTGAGCTGGATAATTCTTTGCCGTGGGGGGCAGATGGATGCATCTGTAAGATGTTCAGCATCATCCCTGCCTCTAGCTATTAGATGCTCAGAGCATTCCTATCCCTGTTATGACAACCCAAAAGGTCTCTTCACATTGTCAAATGTCCCTGAGAGGCAAAGATCACTTCTGCTTGAGAAGCACTGCTTTAAAGGAATTAGTGAGGAATACGGGAATTATTTAATAAATGTGCTGGGAAAAATCAATTTTAAAATGGGGCAAAGAGGGGCACGTGGGTGGCTCAATCAGTTAAGCATCCAACTTTGGCTCAGGTCATGCTCTCACACTTCATGAGTTCAGAGCCTGCTTCAGATCCTCTGTCTCCCTCTCTCTCTGGACCTCCCCCGCTCATGCTCTCAATCTCTCTCAAAAACAAACATTAAAAAAAATTAAAGATAAAAATAAATACAATGGGGGCAACACCCACATATCTAGATCCAGGTGAAATAAATCAATTCCAGGTGAAATAAAGAGTAAAATATAAAACTTGAAACTACAGCATAGTTAGGAAATTTAGGTTAATATTTAGCCAATGTCTGGATAGGGAAGCATTTTCTTTTCTCTTTTTTTTAGTTTTTTTTTTTAATGTTTATTCATTTTTGAGAGAGACAGATCGTGGGGGGGGGGGGGGGGGGGGGAGGAGCACAGAGAGAAGGAGACACAGAATCTGAAGCAGGCTCCAGGCTCCAGGCTCTGAGCTGTCAGCACAGAGCCTGAAGCAGGGCACAAACCCAAGTGGTGAGATCATGACCTGAGCTGAAGTCAGTCGCTCAACTGACTGAGCTACCCAAGTGCCCCAGCATTTTCTGAAGTTTAGCAACAAAAGAAGAAACCACAAGAGAAATACTGATATCCATGACACTACATAAGGCTAAACTTTTGTAAAATTAAAAGGTAAGTGACAAACTGGGAAAATATTTACAAGCAATATGACAAAGGGCTAATACTCTTCATATATGATGACAGTATCAATAAGAAAGCAACTAATGTGTCAGAAGGAAAATGGGCAAAAGGCTTGAAGAAAGATTTTGTAGGAGAATAATTACAAATATCCATATTAAGTATATAAAAATTTTGTCCACTTCCCCAACAATTAATGTAATAAAACTTAAAAACAGTGAGTTTCCATTTTTACTCTATCCAAGAGGCAATTTTATTTTAAAAAATGTTAATACTTAATGCAGACGTAGATGTAGATAAACGGGTACTCCCTATACCACTGATGATAAATGAACAAAGCCCTCTTACACATTCTGGAAAACAATTTGGTCGTAAGTATTAAGAGGCTTCAGAAGGTTCCTATCCTTTCACTTTGTATTTCTACTCACAGATTGTATACGGAGTTGAAATGTGTCTTCCTCAAAAAAGACATGTCCAAGTCCTAACCCGTCGCCTTATCTGGAAATAGGGACTTTGTAGATGTAATTAAGTACCTTGAGAAGAAATCATCATGGATTTAGGGTGGGTCCTAAGTCCAATGACTGGTGTCCTTATAAGAAAAGGAGGGGACACAGGGAGACACACACAGGAAAGAAGTCCACATGAAGACAAAGGCAGAGAATGGAGTGATGCTACCACAGACCAAGGAATGCCAGGAGCCACCAGAAGCTGCAAGAGGCAAGGAGAGATTCTCTCCCTTGGGCCTTCAAAGGGAGCATGACCTTGCCGACACCTTGGTTTTGGATTTTTGGCTTCCGGGACTATGTGAGAGTACATTTCTGCTCTCCTAAGCCACTAAGATTGTGGTGGCACTTGGAAACAAATATACTTTGGAAACAATCATTAATATGAATGAAGGCTTATATATAAAGATCTTTATCTCTGCAGTATTTATAATAGCAAAAATTAGGAAAAACTTAAAGCAATAAAAAACAGAGAAAGGGTTAAATAAGCTATATCTATAATATATTCTACAGGCATTAAAATGTTTTGAAGAATTGATTTTTTTTAAGACTACAGCATTTTATTTTATTTTATTTTTGAGAGAGAGAGAGAGCAAGCGAGCACACATGAGCAAGGGAGAGGGGCAGAGGGAAAGGGAGAATTCCAAGGAGGCTCCATGCTCGGCCTAGAGCCTGACACGGGACTTGGTCCCATGACCCCATGAGTTGAGCCAAAATCAAGAGTCAGACCCTCAACCGACGGAGCCACCCAGGCACCCATTTTGAAAAATATCTAACACGACAGGAAAATGGTTACAGTACATAAATAGACAATTCAGAATACAAAAAGTATATATACAATGTGACCCCCAAATACACATGTGTTATAATATGCATACTTAGGTGTATGAATAATCCTGATGGATAATGTCAGCAAAAAGTCCCAAATGGAAAATACCACATAAAACCCACAATGTACTAAAAGAAAAATAAATCATAACTTAGGAGAGTCTATCCCAGGATATATTGTTATTATTGATGTAATACAAATGTTAATAAATCAACTAAGAAAAATCCTAAGAGGATCCTGAAAAGACGCCTGATAAAATCTGGTGCCCATCCCTTACAAAATATCTAGGAAAATTAGGAATAGAAGGATTCTATAATGAATATCTCTTACAAACCATCAGCCAATATGGTTCTTGGGTGTTAAAAGAAAGCGTTCCCATTAAGCAAAACTAGCATGAATGAATACTGTTACCATGATTATTAACAATGTTTTGGCAGTTCTTACCAATTCAGTAAGAGAAGAAAGAAATAAGGGGTCTAGTTATAAGAAATATAGAAATAGAGTTATTTTCTGTAATAAAATTAGTACAGGATCAGAGAATTAATTAAAATATTATTGGAATTAATGAGTGTTCATATAAAGGGTTGGATAAAAGATGAAAATTCAAACAGCTTTTAATTATACAGGAAAATGGAAACAAAAGATTTATAATAGCATTAAAAAACCATAAAATATCTAAGACTATCTATAATAAGAGATGTACATGGAAAACCCCACAAAACTCTGAGACACACAAAAACTTAAATAAATGTTCCTGGAGGGTTAATTAGAAAACTGTGAAGAAAGTCATTCTCGCCACATTAATTTAGAGATATCCAGAATTCAATTAAAAAAGAAAACTCAAGGGGATTAATTTGGAATTTGACAGTGTTTCTAAAGTTCATCTGGAATAGCTGTTGAAACACAACTACGTATAGAAATTTGTGTCTATGCCCCTCTTTAAAATCTACTTAATAATCCTGAAGAAACTCGTTTTATTTGGAGATTTACAAAACAAGTCATTCAGTGTCTCTGCCTGCTTTTTCAGCTATTAAATTAATAAAGAAGAGATTAGCATTCATTACTTTGGAGGCTTCAAAACTGAAGGATATTTTCTTTAAAAAGTTGTTTTTTTCTGCCTGTTATTTCTTTGCATTTTATTCCTTTTTAATCCTAATTTCCCCTGGGGCAATGTAAGCCCCTGCAAGGCTTTGTGGCTACTTAAAAGTACCCCTTGAAAGCTTTCAATTTACTAGAATTCAATCCCAGCTGTGCCTCTTTTGCAGTCCGTTCCAGCTTATTTTTGAAAAGTAGATTAATATACTTACCTCCAATATTTGCTGTGAGGATACAGCCACAAATTATTAACTAGCACAGAGGTTGGCACATACCAGAAACTTAGTAAGTATGATTTGTTGTAAATTATATACTTTCCAGGCTTCCCTTTCTCTCTATTTTCCCTGGTTTGTGTATGTAACTATTTACTTTTATTTAATTCAACCTCATATTCCGGTTAGAACACAGTTGTTCACATGTGTGTCTCCTGTGCTAGGCTGTGATTTCTTAGAGAGAGAAGGCACTATTTTACTCCTCCACACATCCACACAGCTCCTAGCCCACAACTCTGCATTTCAGATGCCCATTGATGAGAAAGAGAGGAAGAAAAAGAATAGACCGCGGTGTGTGTGTGTGTGTGTGTGTGTGTGTGTGTGTGTGTGTGTGTGGTGGGGGGGAGGGGGTAGAAAGGAGAGGAAGATGTTGATTTTTCATGATTCACGGAATATGTATGTACTCTAGCAATACAATTTTTTTGATGTTTATTTATTTTGAGAGGGGGAGAGAGAGAGCATGTGCACGCGCAGTGGGGTCAGAGAGAGAATCCCAAGCAGCCTCTGCACTGTCACGGCAGAGCCCTACTTAGGGGCTCAAAGTCACAAACCGTGAGATCATGACTTGAGCCGAAATCAAGAGTGAGATGCTTAACCGGCTGAGTCACCCAGGCGCTCCTCTAGCAATACAATTTTATTTCATTATATCTTAAGTTTAATAAAATATCGGTATCGTGGAAGATGTACTATATTAGTACAGAGAAGTGAACGGACACATATAAATCAGACTCCATCAGTGAGGACCCAAAAATAAACCACAGACTAACATGTTCACAACATTTAGTGGATTCCCACTATGTACTTAAATGATTTCAGGGTTCTGGCTCTTAATTCTATACTCTATCCATGGCTTAATAGAGAAGAAATGTTGATATACTGAAGCAGCCATAGTCTCATGTATTATAAAAGTCAGGAAGTAGTGACTTATGAGTCCCATAATAGCAATAGTAGCCCTGCTTGCTCTACAATATTATTTTGTTTTACTGCATATGGTCTGGGCTCCAGGGCTTTATTTATGTGCAGTGGGGTGGAGTTATAGCTGCCAAAAGGAAAATGTTAATTTATTATTTTTTTTTACTTATGCATATAAAACAAGTACAGTTTTCCTCAATGCTTAACTGGTAACCTTATAATATTATTAAGTTAATAATCTGAGTCATCAATGAGAATTTTTAAACAGCACCTAATAAAGCTCTAAATTAAATATAAGCAAATGCAAAAATATAGGAAGAGGCTGATCAATGTTCAAGAAGAGGTAGGATTGGGGCACCTGGGTGGCTCAGTCAGTTAAGTGCCTGACTCTTGACTTCGGCTCAGGTCATGATTTCATGGTTCTTGAGATCCAGGCCCCGTGTTGGGTTCTGCACTGACAGCATGGAGCCTGCTTGGGATTCTCTCTCTCCCTCTCTCTACCCCTCCCCTGCTTATACTCACTCTTTCTCAAAATAAAAAAATAAAAATAAATAAAAAGCAAGAGGTAGGATTGAAAAAGCAGGTAGGACTTAATAGAACGGGTCAGGCAGGGCATTTTGCAGTGAGAACCAGGAAAATGAAAGTAAGAAGTCAAGACTGTGTTCAGGAAAGTGGGCAGAAAAAATCTATAGTAGAGAGGAATGGGAAGAAAAACAACAGATAAAACAATGGATAGATAGCATGAGTTCCGATTATGCATGGCCTTGAATGTCAACACGAGTACTTGGGTTTGGTCATATAAATAAGATACTTTCTCAGGAAGGTTCCTGGGTGGGTGAGACCATTATGAAAATGAAATGCTGGGAAGATGAGCAGACAGCACTGTGCACAAGAGACTCAAGGAAGCAGGGAAACCAGTGTGGAAAGTACTGCAGTGTTTTCACATATGAAATCATTGTTATTTAACATAATTTTAAAAATGTGTAGTGCCTGGGATTTGGCCACAGTTATTTCTGTATAACAGACAATGGAAAAAGAGAGCAAACAGCAGTTCTAGGTCAAGGCAGCCTTTCTTTGAACCTTATATTTTATATCAGGGTGATCATGGGTGTCATTAAAAGGGTCCACCTGAGGGTTGCCTGGGTGGCTCAGTCGGTTAAGCTTCCGACTCATGGTTTTGACTCAGGTCATGATCTCATGGTTCCTACGTTTGAGCCCCCATGTTGGGCTTTGCACTGAGCATGGAGCCGGCCTAAGATTCTCTCTCCCTCTGCCCCTTTCCCCCACTCGTGCACACTCTTTCTCTCCAAATAAATACATGAATTAAAAAAAGAAGGGTCCACATGAAAGACACCCTACTTGGGATATAGAAAATGTGAAATAGGGGTGTCTGGGTGGCTCAGTCGGTTAAGCGTCCTATTTCGGCTTAGGTCATGATCTCGTGGTTCGTGAGTTCAGGCTCCACATTGGGCTCTGTGCTGACAGCTCAGAGCCTGGAGCCTGCTTCGGATTCTGTGTCTCCCTCTCTCTCTGCCCCTACCCTTCTTGCGTGCTTTCTCTCTCTCTCTCTCAAAAATAAATAAATGTTAAAAAAAAAAGAAAATGTGAATGTAATGGAATCACCACTAGATAAGATAGGGAAAGACACACTACTGAAAGTATTTCAGAGCGTCCAATACATGGCAAGACCTCATTGAATAAATATCACCTTTATATGAACAGCAATTTGAAAAGCCTTTCACATGTCATATCAATAGCTGGTATGTATGGAGCATTTGCTCAGTGCTTACCAGGCACAACTCTAGGAGGCAGGTACCATCACAGATGTACCGAGGACAGTAACCTGCCCAACGTCATGTTCCTGGGAATGCTGGAGCCAGGATGGGGACGCAGGGGACTAGCTCCAGAGCCTGTGCTGTCAACACTACACTAAATTGCTGTTCATCCCACCTGCTCTTCAAAACAACCTATGAAGTAAGGAAGATGAATCTGATTTGCTCGACAAATATTTGCAGAATTCTTACCTTAGCAGGTAAGTACCTGTACTGATTTGCTAAAGATGTATGAGCCACAACCCCTACTGTGAAGAAGCTTACAGTCTATTCGGCAAGGCAGACAAATAAATCCACATTTTACTGATGAACAACAGAAACTCTAAGTTTCTGTACATTCAATAACCTATTCAAGCACGCAGCTGGTATAGAGAGCAGTTAGGCTTTGACTTAAAGGCTGCCATTAACATCTCCAAGTCTAACGCTTCATCTGAGTCATGTTACTTCCTTTAGTTGCCTACTGGGCAAAAAGAAAAGAAAACAATACAACAATATCATAACCAGGGCTATCTAGTCTGGCCAAGCTTCTCTAAAAGAGCCTGATTTGGATGAGATGGAAACACGAAAGGACCCTATTGTGATTCTGATGCAAACAGCACAGGCCAGTGAACCACATATTGGTTCAACAGCTGAAACAGGTATCGTTTCAAACACTAAATGTCCTATCATTAATAATTTTTGCTAAAATTATTTCAGATGCTTTGGGTGAATCACTCACATTGGGCCATTTTCCTTAAGAAAACCCATATAAATCCTTGTGGGCTGAGAAGCTGAAGGTGGCCCCAACTGATTAAGGTCCCCAGTAATTGTAACTATTGTTCATTTTCCTTCTGCCCCTTTCATGCCCCCTAAAAGAGGCCTACAATCCCCCTTTTATATGTAAGAGAGCTATCCAAAACTACTTAACTTTACCAGCCTGTGAAATGTGTTTTACCAAATTTGTGTGGCCCATTAAGGTTTCTTAGTGTGAACAGCTGCTGCTTACAATACGATGTTAGCTGCCAGTCCAGGGTAGCTGACAAGATGAAGGGTAGCAAGCATTCATTCGCTGTCTCTACTCACCAGGGTGCTCAAAGCCATGCCAGGTGTACATCTTTTTACCTCTTCATGTCTCCTAAGGGTCCTGATTGGGATCAGTCACACATGTAGTGTAGGCAGCTAGTCACTATTATATGACGTGGGGGATGAGGATAAAGGCCTCCCATGCCCCCAAATAACTCCTGTTCCAGCCCGTCAAAGTAGCTGAATTTAAGGAACAGAGGTTTGATCACAGGGAGCTAGGAGGGTTATCAAGGAGGTTAACAGGTATTTACCAAACACACGTTTATAAGCCCAACACTATAGGAGATCGGGCATGGTCGATGTGACCAAGGACAGGGGCCAGAGTTCACCAGTATCATTAAGATAAAAATGTAGTCTTTTACAATGATATTAAAATCAAATTTATTTTTAGGAAAATGTAAAGTATTTTTAAATCTTTACATTGTTTATCCAAGGGGCAGCAGTGTGTACTGGAGAAAGGGCCAGTCTTTCATCTACTTTTCCAACCTCATTTCTGAGCATCCCGTGATCCAGCCCCTCTGAATGACCAGTAGCCCCCTAAGCTGCTCAGCTTGTTTGCCAGGCTCACTGCTGAGCATACACAGATAAATGCAGAGTCACGGCCCCTAAGCAGCTCATAGTTAATCAGGAAAAAACCACAGCACCAGAGATTGGTATGGGGAATTAGGGAGCTCCAAAGGGGGAAAGTGACCCAGCACTGAGGGCAGGGGGTGGGCAAGCAAGGAGGAAATGATCCTGGGCTGAGTCTTCAGAGATGTGGAAGTCTCCTATGCAGCTGCAGTGAGTGGCATGGGCAGGGGCTCCCAGGCATCCGACCACTGTGTATGCAGGAAGCAGGGGTTTGTGGTGTTCAGATCGGAGTGGTGGAAGATGAGCTGGGGCAGGGGGGCAGGGCAGGTACCCATCATGGGGGTGACTCCACTGTAGCTGATGAAGGTCTGTCTCCTTGGCTCACTATAAATACTTTAGAAGGTACAGATCAAGAAAAAGATGAAAAGTATTCAAAATTCCAGGATTTAGAGTTAACCACTATTAACATTTTGATACAGTCACTCTTCCCAACCCCAGTGCAGCTCTTTCTGCCCTTGGGTCCTGTCCCCATTCTTTAGTAAAGTCATCTTTCTGCACCAAAAAACTTTGATATATAATGTTTATTATATTGATATTTATTGATATTATTAATATTTATTGATATAATATTGATTTATTATATTGATATTTAATGTTTATTATTTTGAGAGAGAGACAGAGCGTGAGCAGGGGAGAAGCAGAGAGAGAGGGAGACACAGAATCTGGAGCAGGCTTTAGGCTCTGAGTTGTCAGCACAGAGCCCAACGCGGGGCCCAAACCCACAGACCGCAAGATCATGACCTGAGCCGAAGTCAGACACTCAACTGACTGAGTCACCCAGGCGCTCCAATATATAATGTTTTATATATGTGTGTTTATACTACTACTAATTTCAAAAATGGAATCATTTAAAAGTGTGGCATATACATACAATGTAATACTATTGAACCTTAAAAAGGGAATTCTAATTCACCCAACAACATGGAGAAACCTTCAGGACATCATGCTACATGAAATAAGTCACTCATAAAAAGATAAATACTGCATGATTCTACTTATATGAGGTACCTAGACTAGACAAATTTGCAGAGAAAGCATAATGGTGGATGCCAGGGAGTGAGGAAGGAAGAGGAAGGAGGAAGTTGTTTGATGGGTACAGAGTTTCAATTTTGCAAGATAAAAAGAACTTTGGAGGGCTAGTATCCAAAATCTATAAAGAGCTCACCAAACTCCACACCTGAAAAACAAATAATCCAGTGAAGAAATGGGCAGAAAACATGAATAGACGCTTCTCTAAAGAAGACATCCAGATGGCCAACAGGCACATGAAAAGATGCTCAACGTCGCTCCTCATCAGGGAAATACAAATCAAAACCACACTCAGATATCACCTCACGCCAGTCAGAGTGGCCAAAATGAACAAATCAGGAGACTATAGATGCTGGAGAGGATGTGGAGAAACGGGAACCCTCTTGCACTGTTGGTGGGAATGCAAATTGGTGCAGCCGCTCTGGAAAACAGTGTGGAGGTTCCTCAGAAAATTAAAAATAGACCTACCCTATGACCTAGCAGTAGCACTGCTAGGAATTTACCCAAGAGATACAGGAGTACTGATGCATAGGTGCACTTGTACCCCAATGTTTATAGCAGCACTCTCAACAATAGCCAAATTGTGGAAAGAATCTAAATGTCCATCAACTGATGAATAGATAAAGAAATTGTGGTTTATATACACAATGGAGTACTACGTGGCAATGAGAAAGAATGAAATATGGCCCTTTGTAGCAACGTGGATGGAACTGGAGAGTGTGATGCTAATAAGTGAAATAAGCCATACAGAGAAAGACAGATACCATATGTTTTCACTCTTATGTGGATCCTGAGAAACTTAACAGAAACCCATGGGGGAGGGGAAGAAAAAAAAAAAAAAAGAGGTTAGAGTGGAAGAGAGCCAAAGCATAAGAGACTCTTAAAAACTGAGAACAAACTGAGGGTCGATGGGGAGTGGGAGGGAGGAGAGGGGAGATGATGAGTATTGAAGAGGGCATCTTTTGGGATGAGCACTGGGTGTTGTATGGAAACCAATTTGACAATAAATTTCATATATTAAAAAAAACAAAAAACAAAACAAACAAATAAAAAAAATAGGGTTGAATCTTGGCACTATCGTTTACTAGCTCTGCAAATTTTGGAAAATTTCTTACATTTGCTAAAACTCTGTGTAGTCATCTGTTAAATGGGATTAAGAGTTCCCACTTCATTAGGTTGTTTTTAGAATCCATAGCTAATGCATCCTGTTCATGATTTAAATATATACCACCTTCCTGGTCTAAAAAAAAAAAAAAAAAAGAACTTTGGAGATTGAGTGTGAAACAATGTGAATACAGTTAACACCACTGACTGTATACTTAAAATTGGTTAAAATAGTAATTTTATTTATATATTATATTATATTATATTATATTATATTATATTATATTATATTATATTTTGAGAGAGAAAGAGAGAGAGTAGGGGAGAGGGAGAGAGAGAATCCCAAGCAGGTTCCGGGCTGTCAGCACAGAATGCGACACAGGGCTCAGTCTCAAACCGTGAGATAATGACCTAAGCCGAAATCAATAGTTGGGTGCTCAACCAACTGAGCCACCCAGGTGCCCCTGTAATTTTATATTATGAGTATTTTACTACAAAAATAAAAAAAATTTTAAAGCAAAATCAATAAATCTGTCTTAATACTTTTTTTTAAATGTTTTATTTATTTTCAAGAGAGAGAGAGAGAGAGAGAGCGCAAGCTGGGGAGGGGCACAGAGAGGGCAACACAGAATCCGAAGCAGGCTCCAGGCTCTGAGCTGTCCGCACAGAGCCTGACGCAGGGCTCAAACTCACGAACGGTGAGATCATGACCCAAGCTGAAGTCAGACGCTCAACCGACTGAGCCACCCAGGCGCCCCTGTCTTAATACTTTTTAAACTTATTTTTGTGATCATTTTTCCGTGTGAGAAATACATTTATATACCTCCAACAATATTTCACAAGACTGTATAGTGTTCTTGTAGAGATGTTCTTGTAGAGATCTTAATGTACTAAACATAAGAGAATTATTTTTATGGAAGTAACCCGCGAATGCTTCGCTAACAGGAGGAGACGGTAAAGGGAAGAGATAAAAGACCACAGCAAAGAGGAATACAGAGCAAAGGTCTTGAAGGAAGCATGAGGAGATGGTACTCAGGATTCAGGTAATGTGGTGGCCTTAAACATGCAGAAAACAGGATACCACATCCTCTGAGGAAAGGACATGAAGACAGATATGACTCTATTTGCATTTATAAGGAAGAATTAGGGCAGCTGAAGGAAGTCAAGAGACTGGATGCCTCAGTGATGTTAAAGAGGTGGAGGGAGTAGGGTATGGAACAGCTAGAAGGATGTATAGTGATGTTCAGAGAGAATGGGACACTGAGGTTGAGATTTCTGAGGGGGCGCCTGGGTGGCTCAGTCAGTTAAGCCTCCAACTCTTGATTTCGGCTCAGGTCATGATCTCAGCGTTCATGGGTTCAAGCCCCACGTCAGGCTCTGCACTGACAGCATGAAGCCTGCTTGAGATTTTCTCCTTCCTCTCTCTCTGCCCCTCTTCCACTCGTGCTCTCTCTGTAATTAAATAAACATTAAAAAAAAAAAGATTTCTGATGTGAAAAGTATTTTGAACAAGAATTTGTGTGGAGGGTTGGGAGTGAGCAGCTATGGTTTAGCTGGAGATGAACTTATTAAAATGATCCTGGGGATTTTGAAGCCAGATTTATGGTCAGATGTTCCATGATGGTATCATTGTCAAGGGTTATGACAAGAGTTGGGGAGCCAGGGAGGCAGAGACGTGGAACCTGGTCCTCAGTTCCTCAAGGAATGAATGAAGTGACTAGGAACTGGATGGATAGGAGTGCTGAGAAGGGGTGGAAGGTGCTCTACCATGTTTGCATGACACACCTTTTCATGCAGTGGCCCATATGGAAGAGTGAGAGAGCAGTCAGCCAAAAGGTCAAGGTCATTATTAGACATGGATTCTCTTGGGGCAGAGGAAAAGAATGGGAGGAACGAACAGAGGACCAGAAAACATTAAAAGGGAGTGAAAACACAAGATGTGATATGTAGGGGAGGTGGGTGTGAAACGTCTTGTTGACACAGTTAGGTGGTGGAAGAGGTAGGAGGTCATGGGGTTATGGACACAGGTGGATGGCCAGGCTTGAATGAAAGAAAATGATTGAAGGATCCAGGTCTAGTTTCAAAAAAGAGGTAAGAAATGCTAGTAAGTTTGTAGAGAAAGAGCATGCTACGAGACTTCTAGTTCTCAGAGCACTTTCTTGGGTATTTCCAAACTCTTTCTTTTTCTCCATAACACATTTGTCACACACTATACTATTTCCTTATTTATCTATTTCTGGTTGGTCTTCTCCAATAGACAATAAAACTCCCTGAGGGCAGAGATGCTGTTTTGTTCACTGTTCTATAACCAGCACCTAGATGATGTCTGCACATAGTAACACCTCAATACGCCATACTTGTTGAATGAATGAATAAATGAGTGAGTGAATGAACAAATGATAAAGCCCAGTTAGGATAAGGATATCCCGTGAGGTTTGCAAAACTGCAGGGAGGGTCTTCTCTATGAGGAAGGTGTCTTATGGGGTTCAGTCTTAGAGAGACAGAAAATTTTTTTTTACTTAAAAAAAACATTTATTTATTTTTGAGAGAGAGAGACAGAGCATGAGTGGGGGAGGGGCAGAGAGAGAGGGAGACAGAATCCGAAGCAGGCTCCAGGCTCTGAGCTGTCAGTACAGAGCCTGACACGGGGCTTGAACCCACTGACTGTGAGATCATGACCTGAGCTGCAGTTGGACACTTAACCAACAGGCATCCTTTAGAGGAACAGAAAATTTAAGCCAGGGCCTCCTCCCAGGCTGTATCTGCTCTTTTGTTCATCTTCCCCCTTCTTCATGTGACTACTCCTTTTTATCCGTAAGACTCAGTTTGGGTGTCACTATCTCTATCACCCTGGGTGCTCCTGGGTGCTCTCAAGGCACATAGTGATTCTTCTCTCCATATTATGCTTACCCTGCTGTAGGATAACTATTTACATGTCGGTCTCTCCCATGAGACTGAGCAAGCACACTTTACCTCAAACATACAGTAGGGCCTCTATAAAGGTTTGCTGGATATATAAATGGAAAGCATTGCACATGTGAATTGGTCAATAAGAGCCTATATTTTTCTTTCTTTGAAGCTCAATTCTGTCATGCACAAATCTGCACTTTGGCCCCACTGAGCAAGGGGACCTCTGTTGCAAGGGCAACCGGGTGGGAAACAGCTCAGCAATCAACACCAAAGATAAGTTGGAGTCTTTCTGTTTAAGATAAGGGAGGGGTCCACTGTCTTTCGTGTGCCCATTTCCCTGCCCATATGACCACAGGCAAGTCTGTGATAGCGTGATGGAGCACTGAAGTGCACAGGCTGCCCAGCAGACGGAATGAAAGAGCACCCAGGGAACTTTTTAAAAATGTCTGATTTGGTCTGAAATGCAGCCTGAATTTTTATAGCTCTTCAGATGATTCTACTGCACAGCCAGGATTGAGAATCTCTACCTACATCTCCTTCACATTTTCTCCTGGTGTGTGGCGCTGTCCAAGGTAGCAACTCCTCAAGCTCTTCTTCACCCAAATGATTGCCCAAGCCAGCCATGGGCAAGAGTCAATGGTTGTTTGAACAACCCAGTGGAAGGGTGCTGTGCCCTAGGACGGTATCAGAAGCCAAACCACATGGTTAATTGTACTGGAGGAAACCACAACTTTGTGTTGTCTAAATAAAACTGTGTTGTCCAACAGCCTCACATGGCTATTTAAAGTTAAATTAATCCTAATTAAAATTTTTAGTTGGGGTGCCTGGGTGGCTCAGTTGGTTAAGTATCTGACTCTTGATTTCAGCTCAGGTCATGATCTCACGGTTCATGAGTTCGAGCCCCGCATCAGGTTCTGTGCTGACAGCATGGGGCCTGCTTGGGATTCTCTCTGCCTCCTTCTCTCTCTGCCCCTCCCCCACTCATGGTCTTGTTCTCACTCTCTCAAAAATAAAATTTTTTTACACTTAAAAAAATTTTTTAATTTTTAGTTAAAAATTCAGTTCCTCAGTTGCACATTTCAGTGCTCAACATAGTGGCTACTGTACTGCACAGTGCAGAAACAGAACAATTTCATTAACATAGAAAGTTCTATTGGATAATGCTAACATAACCACAAAAAAACCCTTCCTTCTGAAAATAACCTGTGGCTATATTCATTTTCTGCTATCATGGGCAAAATGAACCACATGGTTTGCAGACGGTAAACAAACTGAATTTCAGGTCATTCCTTCTCAGCAGTCATACCTAGATGAGGGAGAGTAGCCTTTTATGCCCCTTTTCCAGAATGAGAACTAAGACAGGAATTCTATGCTCTCATGAACAAAAGTTTTTCTGTATAGTTCCATATATGTATTAGGGCAGCAGTGGCTTTCCAACTTCTTTGACCACGACTGACAGTAAACAAAAATATTTTATATCACAGCCCCAAATACACACACACACACACACACACACACACACACATAACTGAAACTAAAGGTTTTACAAATCAATATTTATCCTTACTACATATTTTTCACTTGCATATTTTAATATATTCTATTGTATTGTATTTTGTTTCATTACAAAAATTAATCTACTTCACTGTTTTCGCAGCTCTGTCGACCTACATTTTGAAAAACCACTATCTTACGATATAAGTTGTCCACACAAAACTGGGACTCAACTTCATACCTCAGAGTTAATAACCAGCTAGAAAATAATAGCTAACATTTATTGGGCACTTACTATCTGCCAGGCACTGTGTTAAATGTCTAATATTCACTACCTTATTCAAGTCTCATAATAACCCCACAGAATAGGTGTCTGAGAATTGGGAAGGTCTGGGATTTTATGCTATTTGTACAAGTTATCTGCCACAGTTTCATGGATGCTGGCATAAGACCCAAGACTCCCAGGTCAGGGACAAAGGACTTTATTACTCTCAGCAATAGCAGTAGCTGGAGTACCTGCATTTTCTTGTACCGTTCTCCAGCTCAATTCCTGCAAGGTGCCACAAAGAGGGTCATGTGATACCTGCACACACAGCGAGCAGCATTCCTGGAGAGGAACTCTGACCTGGGGAAACTCAAATCTATTATACTAGATGTAAGCATGCCTGCCCCTTGCTTCTGAGGGCAACACTACCTCTATATCCAAGACTGTTCATTACACAAACATCCTTGAAAAGGCAACCCAGGACAAAAGCACAGTCCGTGCCTCTCTTTGTAAAGACCTGTCAAAATGCACAGGATGCTCAGAGGACTATCTTCCAACAGTGGTGCCACAGTACCTATAATAGCTTAAAAAGGATTAGGCAATTTATTCAAAGTTACACAGCTAGCGACCCAGGTCTATATGATACCTAAGCCTATGATGATGACACCTTCTTGCATAGGCAATGGACAGTGCAATAGGAAGAGAGAAGTATTTGTTACTCATTTAGTCATTCACATGTGAAATCTGCTCCTACAGGAAGCAATTAACTGTGTATAATTAACTATATATGATAGGCCATTTTTTCCACATTTTCTTCACGGATCCCATAAGAAGAGTATCATATGAACAGGGGTTGATAAGTTTTTCCTATAAAGGGCCAGATAGTACAGATTTTCATCTTTATGGGCCAGATGGGCTGTTTCAACTACTTGACTCTGTAGCGGTAGTACAGAAAGAGTCACAGGTAATATGCAACCAGCAGGCACGGCTGTGTTCCAATAAAACTTTATTTACAAAATAGTTTGCCAACCTCCATCCTCAGACAACTGGGTGGGATACAAAAAGATTATGTGACATAATTTCTACACAAAAGAAACAATGATTAAACTGGAAAGTCAAGGTACACATGCCACAAGCAAGGAAACCAGGAGATACGCGAAACTGAAGTCAGCCTAGGTTCAACATCAGAGTCCTGTTAAGTCAGCCTTAACAGAGACAGTATGTCAAGAACTAGTGTCAAATATGCATGGGCCGTAACAGTGAAAATAAAAAGGTTACTCTGGGCCAGGGGCCACGCTAAGGATTTCACAAATGGTGACCAACAGCTAATAAAGAACACCATTTCCGAATTGCCAAATTTATGGCCCTGTAACTGTACGCTCACTTGGTTCAGTGGTCTGATCTTAAAAGATGATCATGTGGCCACCATTTGATCACAACAGTATCCCTTCCCCCAAATCAGTTAATGGAAAACTGTTGTCTTTATTTTCACACGCATACAGAGACCATCAAAATTTTGGTATACAAATGGCAACCCTCCCCTTTTCATAGAAGTCAATTCTTATGCCACATATAAGCTCAAATGAAAATGGAAAAACACCAATCAAAATGTCATAGAAAAAATAATCTGCTCATTCAGGAACAATTCTATTAGCTGCTAAAATTACAGGGCGATAAATATTGTTCTTGTGAACACTGCTGTCATTGACAGGACTGGTGAAATTTTCAAAATGACATAAGTCTAAGATATGTGGGAACATAATACCACAAGAAAGAAAAACTGTCATCCATAAGTGAATGTTCCTGCTACTGCATGTAGGTATATCTTAGTTACTAGTGTTTATATGTAAATATAATTTAAGTTTTAGTGAAAAGTAGAATTTAGAAATTCCAGGAGATATATTTCCCCTAGAAATTCCAGGACAATTTCATTACAGAATTCTAATTTACAAAACACTTCAGTAAAAAATAATATTTCTATTTGAAATGCTGTACAATGACATCAATATTTCTTAACACCTTCCACTCATGAATCAATAGAATGAAAACTAATTTGAAAGACTGTCTTAGTAACCAGCCCCGTTTAAATAATATAATGTCCATTTTGACTATGTACAGTTTTGTTTTTGTCTTTTTGTTAAAGTACTCTGTACCCCCATCATAGGGCTTGAAGTCAAAACCCCGAGATCAAGCATTGCATGCTCTAACGACTGAACCAGCCAGGTGACCTCGGCTATGTATAGTTTTAATTTATTCTTTAAAACTTCCAATTAGTGTTAAGTGGTAACACTTAAAGTATTTCTTTGGCAGCTAAGCCATTATAAGTGTAAAAAAAAAAAAAAAACCCAGGAAGAAGTCTACTTTGTTAATAAATGAAATGTTTGATGTAAGGCTATGTTATTTCTGGAGACATTTATGTTTACAATCAGTTGAAAACCATTATAATTCATTATAATTATTGCAGAATTAAATAACACCATTTAAACTACAGGCTAATTTCCTCTACTGCCACAGTTAATCACAATTACTTCTTTTTTTTTTATTGAAAAAAATTTTTTTAATGTTTACTTATTTTTGAGGGAAAGAGAGAGAGATAGCACAAGCAGGGAAAGGGGAGAGAGAGAGGGAGACACAGAATCTGAAGCAGGCTCCAGGCTCTGAGCTGTCAGCACAGAGCCCAATGTGGGACTCGAACCCACGAACCGTGAGATCATGACCTGAGCCAAGGCTGGATGCTTAACCAACTGAGCCACCCAGGCGCCCCCACAATTACTTCTTAAGCTTTGTCTACACTTGCCTAAAAGTGTTACATGACCTTCAGTGGTTTTTCAAAGACTGAACTCCTTTGCCTTCCACAGGTAGAGTCTGTATCACTGTCTTCAGAGATGGACGACTCTGCAGCCTTGAACAAATTTGAATGTCTCAAGGACATTCGGTACTTTTTAAAGAAGAAAAGTAACCACAATGACAAGCCGTTGCCTCTCCTATTCTACCTGACAAAGTCTACAGGCATGTGATCGCTTATATTTGGTCTGACCTTTAGGGAAAACCGAAATCTACTTCCAAAATGAAATTAGTTTTACTTTCTAGATTACACTAGGGGAGAAAAAAAAGATTTCCAGACCCAATTTTAAGACATCTCCTTTTATATAAAATTCTTAAAACAATATTGTTTTCCATTTATTATATTAAAATTTAAATCAAAAGGTACAAACTTCTAGTTATAAGTAAATATAAATCCTCAGGATATAACATATAGCATGGTGACTATAGTTAATAAAACTGTTTGTATGTATTTGAAGGTTGCCAAGAGGGTGGATCTTAAAAGTTCTCACCACAGGAAAACTTGTAACTGTATGTGGCGATGGACTTTAACTAGACTTCCTTAGTCATTGTGCAATATATGCCAATATCTCATCAATATGTTGCACATCACAACCAATATAATGTTATATGCCAATTATATATAAAATATACATACACACCATGAAGCACCTACAGGCAAGAAGTGATTCTGAAAAGTTTAGAATGCAGCAAAAAGTGGGGGATTTATGGGATGGACATATCTATTTAGACCATTTGTGACTATTTGCTACAACCAGTACGTAGAAGTTAGCAAGTGGTTAGGAGGGAAGGAAGCCTGCACAATTTGTAGGCAGTCTCAGGGTCATTCGTGTTTCTTTGGTCACCAGGCTGCCTGACCAAGGGCATTAGCTTTCAGAGGCCATGGACTGGCAGCAGAGAGGTCTCCCCTAGTTTACACATAATGCAATGACCACCTCTCACCATTTAGGACCTGTCTTCCACAGAAAACACCTGTGGTCTGCTCATTTCTGTACTTGTGCAATGCTGTATAATGCTTGAGCCTCACAGGTCTGCAGATGTCCGTCTATGTATCACTGTCACACTGCAATACGGGAGATGAGGGGGTTGAACTAAATGGGTTCTGTTACCAGACTGCCCGGGGTCCAGATTCTGCTTCTATGACATCCTGGAATATAGGTACTGTGGGATTGTGGCAGTGCTTATATATATCAAAGGACTGTGGTGAGAAACAAAATAATACATGTAAAGCATTCAGCATGGGGCCCTGTAAGTACTCAGTGATGTTGCTTGTTAAAATTGATGATCACATTTGTCTCAGATCAGTGTTTTCCAAAAGTGGGTCCCAAGCCTAGTTTCAGAGGCAGTATTTTACATCATGATCTAGGATACACACACTTATATATTAATACTACAAACACTGGGCCTGCTTATATAGTCCTTACTATATATGGATTGGGCAGTGCAGAGTCAGGATTTGAACCCAAGGGTCCTGTTAATGTAGTGCTTTTAACCACTATGCTCCTTGTGGCCTTGTATTTGCCATATGTGGGAGAACCAAAAATTTCGTTAATCGCTAGCAGCTCCTACTCAGAGGGATGCATAGTGAGAATTCCTATTCTACTACTACATATTCCATTTCATTTTTTAAAAATGCTGATTCTAGGGGCGCCTGGGTGGCTCAGTCGGTTGAGCACCCGACTTCGGCTCAGGTCATGATCTCGCAGTCCGTGAGTTGGGGCCCCGCGTCGGGCTCTGTGCTGACAGCTCAGAGCCTGGAGCCTGCTTCGGATTCTGTGTCTCCCTCTCTCTCTGACCCTCCCCCGTTCATGCTCTGTCTCTCTCTGTCTCAAAAATAAATAAACATTAAAAAAAATTTTTTTTAGTAAAAAAATAAAAATGCTGATTCTAACCTTTTAAATCAATTTCATGACTTATGACACATGATTTGAAAAATACTGTAAGTGTTATATGAAAAATTTTTGGAAACACTAGTAATAAAAAAGTTAAATGAGTATATGCATCTCATCTTAGAGGCTTCACCATGTTATTGTGCATTGTAAATCTCAAAAAAACAAAGGATTATATGGAACATTTCCTAAGTGTATTCAAGCATCCTTAAGTGATGCTCTAGGCATTCCTTGAGGCAGGGGTACTCATTTATCAGATTTATGGGAATTTTAAGGGGGAATGGTTGTGCGTCACTGTCTACCTCCTACCTCTCTCCAAATGTCCCTCCCCTGGAAAAATTTAAAAGTGCAGAAACTGACTTTTTTTTTTTAATTTTAGAGAGAGCCAGAGAGCCAGAGCCAGAGTGCATGCACAGTAGAGGAGGCAGAGGGAGAGGGAAAGGGAGAGGGGAGTGGGAGGAAGAGGGGGGAGGGGGGAGAGAGGGGGAGGGGGAGAGAGAGAGAGATTGCTCCACACTCAGTGCAGAGCCTGATGTGGGGCTGGACTTCATGACCCTGGATCATGACCTGAGCAGAAATCAAAAGTCAACAGACTGAGCCACCCAGACACCCCTAGAAACTGACTTTAAGAATAAGTGATTCTATAATGTGCAAGAGAGCAAATTTAAGCAAGTTCAAGAACACAGACACACAGGGCCAAGCATCTAAACAACTCTGGGTGATGCTTTTTTTGTGGCTACCAAATATCTATAAATTAAACAGGGAAACTTTTTTTTTTAGAGTGGAATGGAACTTCAGCAAACACATCCTTTAGAGTAGATGCTAGTGTTTTTTGTAATAACAGGATGACAGAGTGAAATCTTATTTCCTGGTTCTATCACTGCTTATTTCCACTTTCGTCTAAAGAATAATCACCATCAAATGTTATCTCTACAGGAAACAGGTAAAGACAATTCAGAGCTGGACTATCCAGTATGATAGCCACTAGCCCCGTGTGGCTATTCAAATAAAGTTAAATAAAAATTAAAATTGAGTTCCTCAACAGCACTAGACACATTTCAAGTGCTCAATAGCCACATGTAGCTCGTGGCTAGCACTTTGGACAAATTATGGAACATTTCCATCACTACAGAAAGTTTTATGGGACAGCACTGATATAGAGAAAGACCATTTACAGATGCTTAAAGAAAACGATTCATTTATTTGGGAAAAGAGTTCTAAGCCCTACTCAGCAGAGGTGGCTTGACTTAAACCACTGTGGGATTAAATTTGAAGGCTACTGCCCAAAGATTCTGTTATTATCTCAAAATACCATTCCAATGGGCCTAAAATCTCTTTGCATTAAGACTTTCCATTGCTGCAAGTTATCTTTTAAAATCCAAACGTGACAGGAAATGCTGTTTGATGACAGCAACGACTTGTTAAAGTGCTACTAACTCATAAGCGAGTTTGAAAGTACTTAGAGCAGTTTATGAAAAACCATAAAGACACACAGCACCGTCCAATCCAGGAAGAAAAGTCTGCAGTTACAATAAGGAGAGATGCACTTCTGTTGTTACCCTTAGGATAAGGAAAATATGTATTACATACCTCAGTCTGTTCCTAGACTTCTCATGAATTTAGACCCAGATTTGGTAATGGTCTTTGTATCTCATTTTGAGAACTTTAGTACATATCTTATTTGAGCCTCACAGAACCTAATAACCACTGGAGTGTGGATTCTGAGTGCTATAGATCCTTCTGGTGAAGGGGAAGACTGAGAGGTAATACATTATCTTGTCAGTGTCTGTCTTGCTTAATTGGTTACTGAAATGATCCCTAGTGGCCAGATTATAGTGAAAGCAAATGGCTAAAATTGCAGGGGCCAGCTAGCTTTTCCTCTTTCATGACTGAGGGCTGCCCTATTAATCTGGCCATTGTACTGCAGAGGTGTGCTTGGGTCACAGGGGAAACAAAGCAGGGGTGCAGACAAGAGTGTAAAGCAAAGTGCTGTCCCTGTTTCTGATCATAAAGCCAGTAAAATGAGTATAAAAAACAACAACAACCCTGCAAGGTCATTGTAAGCATGATTGTGGTCGTTCTATGACAAAGACTAAACATTAGGCATTATTATGTTCATACAAAAAATTATTCCACAGAGCAAACTATCTCCTCCACAAAGCAATCTGTGAAAGGCATTTGATGAGAAATACGTGAGTTAAACAATTGCTATAAAGACACCAACATCAGTTTAAATAATCCAAACAAATTGCCTATGGCTAAAGGCAGATTTAATAAACATGCACTTTCCAAATCCTTTAATATGTTTGTTCAATGTCATAACATCTACCAACCAGTTATTAATGGTAGCAAATTTTCTTTATCCTTTTATTTACCATGTCCAGTTTTTGAGCTTCCAAGTTGGAGAGCTTGCAAAACATTTATTAAATAATGTATAAATAAAGGATACACCATTAAAATTCCTGTGCTTATGCCTTGAAGATTAAACTCACATTTCTAGTTAAGAGATGACAGCTATAGCTAATCTTAGAAACATGGTGTCTCTAGGACACATAGAAAAAAAAAGTTTCAGATTTAATGCATGAGCGCTAAGACAAAAATTCTTTGATCTGCAAATATCACATATATGAGCCTAACAATTTTTCCTTGAAAACTTTAAGTAGGTCAACTTATTAACTGCTACCATGGAGTTTATATATTCACATTCGCCTATCTTTATGATGAACTGCAGCCCAGAATGGAGTTATAGCCCTGCACTAAAAAACTTGCCTTTGATTCGAGCAGAGAAATGAAGAAGCAGAAACTAATATTACCATTTGGCTTTGTTATGTTGTAATGGATCCAATACTTTTTTTTTTTTTAACATATCATTATATTTGGTTCTCAGACAAGACCTTGCATGTAGTAAGAAGGAATGGGATCACTCGAGGAGAGGCTTCCATCCCAACTGGGCTATGTTCTCCCATTTGCAGTCAAAATCCTGGCTCAGCCATGAAAGACGGTCTGGCCGGAATAAACCTGACAAAAAAATCAGTGGAGCGTTTGTGATATAATAAAGTGTTCTGGAGGAAAGAGTGGACAGAGAACTGGGATGGGTAGAGAAAAGGGGAATATGTAATTTAAAATGGGAAAAACACTCTTCTTCTCGATTTGATTCATTTATGGAGGAGGAAACCACTAAATAAGGTCTTTCTCCATAATCCAAAGCTAATCACTTTTTTTATTGCAATGGATGACCAAACGGCCTCGGTAACCATCCCCGCCCCACCGCTGCCTCTGCGAAGAAACCGAAAACCCCATTTCTTTCCAAGTGTGCACCCCGGAGAGGAAAGCAAGACTGTGCATTTAGAGTGGAGGGCGGTGCACAGGGCAAAGCAAGTTAGTGCCTTCTTCCCGGCTACCTCGCTCCCCGAGCCAGCCTGACTTGGCTAACGGTAAAGTGAACAGCGAATGGCAGAGAGACCCGGGGGCCAAATTTGGGGTCGCTTCTGACCGGAGTCCTCCCGACAACAAAAGGCCCGGGGTTCCGAAGGGGGCGGCGGGTGGGGACACCTGTCAAAGGACGGGACGGAACCGCAGCCGGCGGGCGGCGCAGGGGCTCGGCGGACAGCACTGCGGCGGCGGCGGCGGCGGCAGGGACCGAGGCGCGTCGGCTCGGCGCTCGCGCGCGGGGGAGAGCCGGCGGGGACCACGCGGCGCCACCGGACACTCGCGTCTCGCCCGCGGGGGCTCGGGCGGGCGGCTCCGCGCCCGGGGCGCTCCCGGAGGGGGCCCGAGCCGAGCAGGGCCCCCGCGGCCGGGAGGACCCCGCCGCCCGAGCCCCGCTGCAGCGCCCGCCGCTCCCGGGCTCCGCCTCCGGGCTGAGCGCGGAGCCGGGCCCGACGCCCCCACTGGCTGCCCGGCGGCCCGGGCGGAGGAGGGGGCGCCGCGGGCGCCGCGCCTACCTGCTCCGGTGCGGCGGGGCCGCGGTCGCCTCGCGGGGCCGTGACCTGCGGCGGAGGCAGCGGCGGCGGCGGCAGCGGCTGCGAGGAGGGCGCTTCCTTCAGGAAGGGGTGGGATCTGCTCGGCCGCCCGCCCCCGCCCGCCCGCTGCGCCGCGGCCCGCCCCCGACTTATTCTGGGGTCCCCGCCGCGAGGCTTCCCGCTGAGAGCGGAGTCCCCCACACCCCCGCCCCCGCGCCTCTGGCTGCCGCCGCCCTTCGGCTCCCCTAATAGTTACCCGGGACTGGAGCTGCGTGTGGACCGCCGGACCGCTTCTTTCCAAAGCCTTTGTGGACGCGTTTGCCTGGCGCTCCTCACCCAACAAAAGGAAGGGCAGAATCTGGGATCCTCCGCCTGGTGGTTATTTATTCTTGACCTCTTGTAACCTTCTGGCTGGCTCCCTTCTGTCTACACACCTAGGGTTTTTGCACAAAGCAGCTAAAATTCATTTTCATATCCACTGGCTGAATGTAGTTCTCCGCCACTCTGCGCTCTCCCGCGGTTTTCTTTCAGCGTAAAGAACAAACACCGGGCCAACTTCTGACCCTTGCAAGGAACAGTGGACTCCAAGGCCTCCCTCCCAGCGCCAGCTTGCTCTCTTCTTCCCGGTGTCTCGTCTGCGTCTGTTATAAAACTGTATTCATCGGCATTTTAATAGTTTCCCCACCTCAGACTTCAACCTACCAGTGGTACCCTGTCAGTGACCTCCAGAAGAAGCGTGGATCAATGCCATTTTTATCGCACGCTCACCGTTAATTTCTATTCCAAACGCAGCTTTGCGGAGCTCCCACAATAGGACCTCCTTTATCAACCTGCCTTAGGATGACTGCCATTCTTTTGGGGGGACCCCCCCCCTTAGCACGCCCGTCTCTTCATCTGTTGTTGCCTCTCAAAGCACACGGTTCAAATTCTCCAACATTCCAGAACGTTCCCTTCCCCCCATAACTCTTGCAATCCTTGCTTACCTATGTGTACATTGATTTATTGTTACTGTTTTCTCTTGGCTGTTGGACTGTGAGCTTCTTGAGGCCAAGGACCTTACCTTAACTAATGAGAGTGTTCTCTCTCCATTTTGTTAAAACAGCAAAAACAAAAACTGAAGTCTCATCTAGAAGCGCTTGAGAGTATGTGCTACATTTTTTCTGGGGTTATCCTATGTGTATTTTTCTGAGGAGAGTAACTATATCTTTCATCAGACTCTCAAAGTGATCTGTGAGTCCTCATAGTTAAGAGTTGCCTGAGTCCTGGGGCACCTGGGTGGCTCGGTTGGTTGAGTGGCAGGCTTCAGCTCAAGTCATGATCTCCCGGTTGGTGAGTTCCAGCCCCACATCGGGCTCACTGCTGTCAGCCTCTTAGCGCAGAGCCCACTTTGGATCCTCTGCCCCCCTCTCTCTACCCCTCCCTCACTTGCACTCTCCCCCTCCCAAATAAATAATTATTTAAAAAAAGAATTGCCTGAGTCCCATCCATGAATGAACCCCAGCTCTGATGTGAGAACCTCCCCACTCCATCCCCTCTATGCCACACATTTCTCTCTACAGTACCTGGAAGAACCCTCTAGCCAGACCTTCTTCCAGTCCATTTTTTAAAAACTTCTGGATCCATCCAGACAATTGGTAGTCCCTCTCAACAGTGTCTGCACATCAGAATCACCAGTGAGGGCTTTAAAAAAGACAAGTGCTTGATTCCACCTCAGATACACACGTCAGAACCTGGGGAGGCGGGGAGGGCTGGGAGGGGAGAGGCATGGGTATTTTTACAAAGAGCCATGGGTGATTCTGACCTGCCCATGACTAAAGTCACTGCCTTTCCTGGAAAAAGGGTCCCCAATTTATAAAATATCCTCACTTTTCCTTTCCTCCATGGAAAGATTGAGAAATCTTGCACTATGTTTAATTTATTTGAACATTTTCATTTTCACTTCGAGCCAGGCCCACTTTTGCTTACGAAACTAACTGGAATTTGTGAGGATAGCAGGCTCAGTGCCATTTGTCAACAGCACTAAATCACTGACACCTTCATCTCCACAATGTCCATCCAGATAAACCCAAAGCATGAAATAAATTGTATTCCTGACAGTGATATTGACAGCTGAAATATTATGTTAAAATACTGGCCATGAAGGAGAGCTGGGTGCTATAAGCAGATCTGTTAACGTCATGAGAGTTTTAGTGAAGTTTCGAGGGAACGGATGACAAACAAAACATAAGTTTACCTATGCTTTTATCTTTCTTTTATTGCTTTTGGAATCCTACCCATTAAAATTTGTTCTCTGTGTACTCAATATGACCTTCGATGTTTTAAATCATGTATGGGTGTAAGATCGAAATACTTTCCTAGAACTGGTTGTCTTTTTAAAAAATGTATAGAAAGATTCATCCTGTATTCTTAAATGATTTGTTGACAGTGTTCCAAAATGCTTCAGGCTTTGAGGAAAGGGCTTAAGTACAGAACAAACAGGGCTTAAGGTCTGGTGATAGATGCCAACTATAAACGCCATGGGGGTAGGATGGAAATCAATACACAGAGACATAATCGCTCCACAGCACCATGATTTTGACACCATGCTGCTCCAGCAAATCCGCTGACCAAACAGGTGAACAGCACAGGTGTCCATCTATCTGAGTAGGGGTGATGGTTTTTCTGATAGAAGAGAACTTGTTATCTGGCTGAAACCACAACAAAACATTTAGGATTATGAAGAAATTCTATATTTTGCTCATTTCCTCTCTCTTAGGAAGCCAATTTGTTGTTTATGATTCAAATCACTTTCCTCATTAGGTTGGAAAAAGGGACTGGAAGCACAATTTATAAATAACGCTGCCAGGGTGGTGGGATCCTTGCTGCTGGTTGAATTCCAATATATCGTGTTATAATAAAAATCTCTGTATAACAAAGTTATTGCCAACCCTTCTCCAACCAGCGATAATTCAAGTAATCTCTGAGAAACAATAGAATCATGCAAAGTTCGTTGAAATGGCATTTGATCTTTTCCAACGTCTACCTAGTAAAGAAACTTTATAGGGGTAATTAGAAAGAGAATGAGAATACATTTGGTAACACGATGTTAAATTGGAGCTATTATTTCATTTCCATTTTGACAGAGGACCCAGATAATATCTGTCAACCCCTCTCACATTCCAAGCAGGTGCAGGACCGCTATGTAGGACTTGCAAAGGGGTATTTCCTTAATGTCTCACTTACCTGGAAAATGTGAAAAGGTTGAGGTGGATGCTGGTGAGAGTGCTTGGATCAGAGAAGGGTTTCCGTAGAGGAATTGAAGGTATTCTAAGAGATCCCTCCTATGTACCCCCAGGGGCATGTTGGAGGGAGCTCTTCTCTCACCTTAAGTCTGGTGAGAGGTACTTCAGGCAGACCTCTTGGAGAGCTTAGAACGTGTTCCCTGCAGTTTGGGGAACTGCCATGGGCTGGTGTCTGCCTAATGCTTGAGAAATCTTAAAGGGCCAGAGTTGGCAAGAGGGATCTGAACACGGGGTAGAGGCCACGGTAGGGGAAGTCATTACTCCCAAGGAAGACAAGTCTAAGAGAGTGAGGCAGACAGTGTGGGTGGGACTTTGATCCTACCCATGAGGATTGCCTAGAGAGGCAGAGATCTCGGCAGAAAGAACCCAGAGGTTTGTCTCCAGATGGCCAGGGCCCAGAGGAAGAATCTGAGGCAACCAGTCACAGGCAAAATGAACTTGCTTGTGTCAAGGAAATGGGTGTTGAGAGATGCCTCTGCAGGATGGTAATGGTGAGAGTGGTTCTGATAAACCTATAGAACTGCCCACGAAAGAATCAGTTGGAAACATCTGCCATTGCTGGAGAAGCTATGCCAGTTAGAGCCCCCCCACCCCCCAAAGCCTTTCTGCCTCCTTAGCTCTCTCTCTTCCCTGCTTTAACCCTGGAGGATTAGGCAGCTTCATGAGAGAAAAGGAGGGGAGAAGACCCAGGATGGGAGAAACACAGAAGAAACCTACTATTACTCCGCTTTGCCACTGAAGTGTGGAGTTTTTTTTATTATGACACTGTACCAGGCATGTTAATTACTGATATAGGACTGTATTTTTGACTAAAATAAATCAGAAACGCTTTTTATTATTTGAGCGTGACCCCAAAAGTCATAAGGCTTACACATTAATTCATCCAAGGGCAGGAGAAACATGCAGCCCCACAGAGCAGCTTTGAACAGCATGATGGAGGAGACTAAGGCTGTTTTCTGATTATACCATGAGTCCTGCTGGGTCAACATATCAGTGGTACATTCAGATATATTGCATTCCACCTCACACCTTATACCTTAAAGCTTCCGGGGCGCCTGGGTGGCTCAGTCGGTTGAGCATCTGACTTCGGCTCAGGTCATGATCTCATGGTTTGTGAGTTGGAGCCCCGCATCGGGCTCTGTGCTGACAGCTCAGAGCCTGGAGCCTGCTTCTGCTTCTGTGTCTGCCTCTCTCTCTGCCCCTAACCCACTCACATTCTGTCTCTGTCTCTCTCAAAAAAAAAAATTAATAAATAAACATTAAAAAAATTAAAAAAGAAACTTCTGAGGATGTCTTATTTTGGCATCTTACCTAAACTACAAACAAGTGACATGTGTCAAGAAATTCCTTCACATGTATATACATTATAACTTAAGCTTTCCAACAAGAAAGTTAGAAGTGAAGACACTAAATTAAAACATCCAAATGGGGGCCGCCTGTGTGGCTCAGTCAATTAAGACTCTTGGTTTCGGCTTGGGTTATGATCTCATGGTTTCGTGAGTTCGAGCCCCACATCTGGCTCTGCCCTGACAGTGCAGAGCCTGCTTAGGATTCTTTGTCTCCTTCTCTCTCTGCCCCCCTCCCCCTCTCACACTGTCTCTGTCTCTCTCAAAATAAATAAATAAATTTTAAACATTTTTAATAACCCCCCCATCCAAATGGATCTAAATGTTGCTTTGACTTTCTATTAAATAGTTGTCTGCCACACATCCCTCACCTCTATCTAAATGGCTAGAATTAGATGAAAGGCATCTCTCAGTCAGAAAAGTCTACGTTTTGAAAGGCTACAGCCACATGCAGCACGTCCTAGATCAAGGACATATTAATTTTTCAGAGTTTGCTCCACTGGGCCAGCAGCCTCAAACCAGAGTATCTGTAGTGCCCTGGAGTGATAAAGGAGAAAGATTTCCAACACATAGACTAACACATACAGGGGTGCCTTCCTGTGGGGGCTGACATGTGGCTGCTTGATATGATCACCTTGGTGACGGTTTCCATATGATGTACTTGGCAACCGTGGGAATCCCCAAGCACTTCTCTGTATTCTCTTGAGTGCTAGGCAGCATCATCTCATTCCCGTCCTCCAGTGGGAGAGCAGAGTTGCCAAGAGGTCTGTGACTGGTGCTCAGAGGGAAAGCCTCCAATAAACACCAGATTCTGTGTTCTGAAATTCACTGCGACCCCGTTTTCCCTCTGTGAACTAAGACACTGTGCTTTGTAGCAAGAGAATAAGCCAGTGTGAACAGTTTTGATTTCGCTCAATCCCTTCTCTTTTAGACCTTTTGCCAACATGCATTAAGTGTATAGAAGCCATTCATTATTTATATGATAAAAAAATACTTTCTAAATCAGAGGGCTACAGATTAATCATTTTATAGCATGATATTCTTTTGTTGCAAATGACTGTTTTGAGGAATTTAGATGATTCTTAATCAGTCTTCTAAGTTCTACCCAAGAAATGTGGCTTCAGCTCTAGAGTTGTCTTGCTCCACTCTGCTGCCTGCCCCTTAGCTGCCCCACCCTCTACCCTCAGACCTTGTCATGATCAGTAACTAGAGTTAACATGGCACAGAGTAGGTGGCCTGCTGGATGCTGCTTCAGTGCTTGTGAACTATTTTAACGTTTATTTATTTTTGGGACAGAGAGAGACAGAGCATGAACGGGGGAGGGGCAGAGAGAGAGGGAGACACAGAATCGGAAACAGGCTCCAGGCTCTGAGCCATCAGCCCAGAGCCTGACGCGGGGCTCAAACTCACGGACCGCGAGATCGTGACCTGGCTGAAGTCGGACGCTTAACCGACTGCGCCACCCAGGCGCCCCAACTTGTGAACTATTTTAAATATCACCCCTGGATACAGGCTCAATTTCCCTTCACCAAAAAAAAAAAAGTATCTTTTTATGTTCTATAATTCTTTCTTGCTCTCTCCCCACTCTTAGAATATGAAAGTTTGCATTCTATTTCCAAGCTTAACTCTGCCAGTTGTTATTCTTATTTCTGTCCTTTCCCAAGACTCTCTCTTAAAGGTATCTAATCCTCCCTTCTCAAGTGCCTATTAAACATGGGCATATTTCCTCCATCCTAAAAACGCCTTCTATAGGGGCGCCTGGGTGGCTCAGTCAGTTGAGTGTTGGACTCTTGATTTCAGCTCTGATCGTGATCCCAGGGTCATGGGATCAAGCCCTGCGTTGGGCTCTGTGCAGACAACATGGAGCCTGCTTGGGATTCTCTCTCTCTCTCTCTCTCTCTCTCTCTCTCTCTCTCGCTCCTCCTCCCTCCCTCTCTTTCTATCTATCTCAAGACAACAACAACAACAGCAACAACACCTTCCATAGATCCTGCTTTCTCAGTCAAATTCCTATTTCATTACTTTCTTTCCCTTTAATGAGAAATTTCTCAAAAACATTGTGTTCACTTGCTATTTCCACATTAGTCTGGTCTTTGATAAACTCTTAGCCCCCAGAAATCTGGAATCCACACCCTCTGTTGAAAATGCTCCCTTGTAGATGCACAAAGAATGACCTTCCAGGCACCAAGAGCCACTGACTGCTGTACAAACCCCTGCTTCATCTCCCTGTCCTTTTTGAAACTAGCTGGGCCTTCCCTTCCTGGCATGTCCTCACAATCCCCTGGATTTCCTTCTTCCTCTCTGACTACTTCCTCACATATTCATTCTTCCACAGAAACGCCCGCCCATATGCAAATGTGGTCTTCAATATCCTGCCCTTGGTCTTCTCTCTTCTTGCACTGTGTAATTTTACCTCTTTCCAGATGACTCCCCCAAAGCACTCATCTATCATGGGTCTCTATCTGATGAGCCAGTCAATACTTCCAACTCAAAGCCAGTCTAGGAACATCTCCTTATTTGTAGACCAGCCTGGAATCTTCAATTAGCAACAACTCGTTTTCTCTTCGAGTGATCTCATCTTCACCTAGTAACTAAGTTCTATTTCTTGCTCTACAAGAAATCTACAAGATTTTACAAAATCTTAGGAATCTGTTTCCTTTTCATTTCTACTGCTTTTGGGCAAGACCTCATCACCTCTAGCAAGCCCAATTACCTTATTTCCTCCTTCTGCTTCCACTCTGTCTCCTACTCCAATTCCCTTTCTCCCTGCCTCCCAAGATCTTTTAAAATAGTTTAATTTTATTTTATTTCACTTCTTTTTGATACATGATCCTATATACCCAATTAAAAAGTGAAAAGAATCCACATTTGTATAAAGAAAAAGTTAATCACCTCCCATTGTCTCCAACCTCTTTCTTCCTACTCCCCAATGTTAACAGCTCAGTATATAGCTTTTGGAAATTTTTTCATGCTCATGCAAACATATTTCACATTTTTAACCTAAAAATGGAGTCATAGTATATATATTACTTTAGAACTCTCTTCTTATTTAAAAGTGTATCAAGGTCATCTCTCCAAGTCAATAGATATAAAGCTAACTCACTTAAAAAAGATATCACAGCTTTATTGAGATGTCATTCACATACCATATAATTCATCCATTTGAAGTGAACAATTCAATGATTTTTAGTATATACACAGAGTTATGCATCCATTACCATAATTAATTATACAACATTTTCATCACTTCAAAAAGAAACCTCATACCCGTTATCAGTCATCCCCTACTTTTCCCCAACACCTCTTCCAGCCCCTTACCATTACTAACCTACTTTCTGTCTCCATGGATTTGTCCATTCTGGATATTTTATACAAATGGAATCATATAATATGTGGTCTCTGGTGTCTAGATTCCTTCACTTAGCACGTTTTCAAGGTTCACCCACATAGCATGTATCAGTACTTAATTCATTTTTTTAGTCAAATAATATTCCAATGAATGGATGTACTACATTTTATTTAACCATTCATCTGTTGATAGACATTTGGATTATTTCTACCTTTTGGCTATTATGAATACTTCTGCTATGAACATTCATGTATAAGTTTTTTCAGAGATTTTGTTTTTAAGTAATCTCTACACCCAACATGGGGATCAAACCCACAGCCCCAAGGTCAAGAGTTGCGTGCTCTGTGGACTGAACCAGCCAAGTGCCCTTCATGTATAAGTTTTTAAAATGTAGATATATTTTTAAATTTCTCTTGGGTACACACCTAAGAGTGAAATTTTGGGTCATGGTAACTATATTTAACCTTTTTTTTTTTTTTTTTTAAATTTTTTTTTTCAACATTTATTTATTTTTGGGACAGAGAGAGAGAGAGCATGAACAGGGGAGGGGCAGAGAGAGAGGGAGACACAGAATCGGAAACAGGCTCCAGGCTCTGAGCCATCAGCCCAGAGCCCGACGTGGGGCTCAAACTCACGGACCGCGAGATCGTGACCTGGCTGAAGTCGGACGCTTAACCGACTGCGCCACCCAGGCGCCCCTATATTTAACCTTTTGAGGAACTGCCAGACCACTTTTCAAAGTGGCTATACCATTTCACATGACCACCAGTGGTGTGTGAGGGTCCCCATTTCTTTACATTCCCACCAATGCTTGTTATTGTGTTTATTTTAAAAATTGTTTTTGGGGCGCCTGGGTGGCGCAGTCGGTTGAGCGTCCGACTTCAGCCAGGTCACGATCTCGCGGTCCGTGAGTTCAAGCCCCGCGTCGGGCTCTGGGCTGATGGCTCAGAGCCTGGAGCCTGTTTCCGATTCTGTGTCTCCCTCTCTCGCTGCCCCTCCCCCGTTCATGCTCTGTCTCTCTCTGTCCCCAAAATAAATAAACGTTAAAAAAAAAAATTAAAAATTGTTTTTAAAATTATAGCCATGCAGCCAGTCTAATTGCTCTGATTGGACTGCTAGTACAAAGTTGAATAGAAGTGGCAAGGGCAGACATCCTTATCTTGCTCCTAATCTTAAGGGGAAAGCACTTAGTACTCCACCATTGAACATGACGTTGCTGTGAGTTTTGTAGCTGGCCGCTATCAGGTTGAGAATGTTGCCTTCTATTCCTAGTTTGTTAAGTGCTTTTGTCATGAAGGGATGTTGGATTTTGTTCAATCTTTCTTCTCTGTCTATTGAGATACTCATATAATTTTTGTCCTTTATTCTATTAATATGATGTATTATATTAATTGAGTTTGGGGGTACCTTGCTTGCTGGCACAAATCTCACTTGGTCATGGTAGATAGTTCTTTGAATATATTGCTGGATTCATTTTGCTAGAATATTGTTGAAGATTTTTGCATATATTCATAAGAAGAGATCCTGGTCAGCAGTTATCTTTTCTTGTGATGTCTTTGTCTGGTTTTGGTATCAAGGACCAATATTGGCCTGAAAAACTGAGTGGAGCTAAGTTATTTTTTCTAACAGTTTATAAAATATTAGTAAGTATTTCATGATTTGGGTGTATCACAATTTACTTAACCAAAGCCTTATTTATAAATATTTAATTTGTTTCAATTTTTTTTTTTTTTGCCTCCATTAACAATGTTTTGGGGAACCTGGCTGGCTCAGTCAGAAGAGCATGTGACTCTTGATCTTGGGGTTGTAAATTCAAGCCACATGTTGGCATAGAGATTACTTAAATAAATAAACTTAGAAAATAATGTGTTGGATATATATGCTTATGTACTTATGCTTTCATTCCCGAAAGAAAATCCTAAATGTGAAATTTCTGATTCAAAATGTATGTACACTTACCCTAAATAGGGCGCCTGGGTGGCTCTGTTGGTTAAGTGTACAACTTTGGCTCAGGTCATGATTTCACACTTCATGAGTTTGAGGCCCTCACTGAGCTTCGTGCTGACAGTGAAGAGTCTGCTTGGCATTCTCTCTCTCTGCCCCTCCACCACTCACTCTCTCTCTCAAAACAAATAAACTTAAATATATATATATATATATATATATATATATATATATATTAATTTATAGATATTTCCAGATATATTTCCAAAAAGGTTGTAATGATATGGACCCGCCATCAATGTATGAAAATATCAGCTTCTCTACATTCCACCAAATACTGAATGTTATCACTGTTTCAAAATATTTTAAAGTTGCTAATTTTATGCTTTCTTTTCATTTTCCTCATTGATATTTTTCTGTTTTGTAATTTTTAAGAAGTCTTCATACATTAGGGAGAATAATGCCTTTTCTCTTACATATCTAACATTTTCCTCCTGTTTATCACTTTTCTTTTGACTTTGGTTTTGATGTTTTTAACATTAAAATATTTTTAATTTTTTTAAGTTCAAATATTCCTCTTCTTTCTTCCTAAGGTCAAATAGAAATAGTTGACCTTAAAAAAAATTCCTTCCTTCCTTCTTTCTTTTTCTTTAAAAAATTTTTTATATTTATTTATTTTTGAGAGAGAAAGACAGAGCATGAGCAGGGGAGGGGCAGAGAGAGAAGGAAGACACAGAATCTGAAGCAGGCTACCCAAAACCATAAAATACCTAGGAATAAATCTAACCAAAGAGGTGAAAAATCTCCTCTAGAAAGCTTATGAAAGAAATTGAAGAAGACACACAAAAAAATGGAAAAAGATTCCATGCTCCTGGGTAGAAAGAACAAATATTGTTAAAATGTTGATACTATCCAAAGCAATCTACATATTTAATGCAATCCCTATCAAAGTAACACCAGAATTCTTCACAGAGCTAGAACAAATAATCCTAAAATTTGTATGGAACCAGAAAAGACCCTGAATAGCCAAAGCAGTCTTGAAAAATAAAAGCAAAGCAGGAGGCATCACAATCCTGGACTTTAAGATGTATTACAAAGCTGTAATCTTCAAGACAGTATGGTACTGGCACAAGAACAGACACTCAGATCAATGGAACAGAATACAGAACCCAGAAATGGACCCACAAACGTATGGCCAACTAATCTTTGACAGAGCAGGAAAGAATATCCAATGGAGTAAAGACAGTCTTCTCAGCAAGTGGTGCTGGGAAAACTGGACAGCGACATGCAGAAGAATGATCCTGGACCACTTTCTTGCACCATACACAAAAATAAACTCAAAATGGATGAAAGACCTAAATGTAAGGCAGGAAGCCATCAAAATCCTCAAGGAGAAAGGAAAAAAACCTCTTTGATCTTGGCCACAGCAACTTCTTACTCAACACGTCTCTGGAGGCAAGGGAAACAAAAGCAAAAATGAACTACTGGGACCTCATCAAAATAAAAAGCTTCCGCACAGCAAAGGAAACAATCAGCAAAACTAAAAGGCAACCGACAGAATGGGAGGAGATATTTGCAAACGACACATCCGATCAAGGGTCAGTATCCAAAATCTATAAAGAACTTATCAAACTCAACACCCAAAAAGCAAATAATCCAGTCAAGAAATGGGCCAAAGACATGAATAGACACTTCTCCAAAGAAGACATCCAGATAGCCAACTGACACATGAAAAAATGCTCAACATCACTCATCATCAGGGAAATACAAATCAAAACCACCATGAGATACCACCTTAACATTAACAACTCAGGCAACAAGAGATGTTGGCAAGGATGCGGAGAAAGAGGGTCTCTTTTGCACTGTTGGTAGGAATACAAGCTGGTGCAGCCACTCTGGAAAATAGTATGGAGGTTCCTCAAAAAACTAAAAATAGAACTACCCTATGACCCAGCACTTGTACTACTAGGTATTTATCCAAGGGATACAGTTGTGCTGTTTTGAAGGGACATATGCACCCCAATGTTTATATTAGCACTATCAACAATAGCCAAAGTATGGAAAGAGCCAAGATGTCCATCGATGGATGAATGGATAAAGAAGATGTGGTATATATATATATATATATATATATATATATATATATATGAATGATGGAGTATTACTCGGCAATCAAAAAGAATGAAATCTTGCCATTTGCAACTACATGGATGGAACTGGAGGGTATTATGCTAAGTGAAATTAGCCAGTCAGAGAAAGACAAATATCATATGACTTCACTCATATGTGGACTTTAAGAGACAAAACAGATGAACATAAGAGAAGGGAAACAAAAATAATATAAAAACAGGGAGGGGGGGGCGCCTGGGTGGCGCAGTCGGTTAAGCGTCCGACTTCAGCCAGGTCACGATCTCGCGGTCCGGGAGTTCGAGCCCCGCGTCAGGCTCTGGGCTGATGGCTCAGAGCCTGGAGCCTGTTTCCGATTCTGTGTCTCCCTCTCTCTCTGCCCCTCCCCCGTTCATGCTCTGTCTCTCTCTGTCCCAAAAATAAATAAACATTGAAAACAGGGAGGGGGACAAAGCGTAAGAGACTCATAAATATGGAGAACAAACAGAGGGTTACTGGAGGGGGTGTGGGAGGGGGGAATGGGCTAAATAGGTAAGGGGCTTTAAGGAGTCTACTCCTGAAATCATTGTTTAAAAAATAAATTGTTGTTTAAAAAATAAAATTAAAAAAAAAATCTGAAGCAGGCTCCAGGCTCTGAGCTGTTAGCACAGAGCCTGACACAGGGCTCAAATTCACCAACTGTGAGATCATGACCTGAGCCAAAGTCTGGATGTTTAACCAACTGAACTACCCAGGCACCCCTCTTTTTCTTATAGGTTTTTATAGTTTATAAATTTCCAGTTTCACTTGGGAAGGTCTCTTACAATCCAAGTTTACACATTTTCCCAACTTTCTGTTAATGTTTGTATTATTTTTTTTACTTTTAAATCTCTGATACATTTGAAATTTTTTATTTATGTTGCAAGGTAAGGGTTGAATTTGGTCTCCTTCCAGTTTAATTGATAATTATGACAGTACTTTTAATTAAGTAAGCCATCATTAAATTACCACCTTTGTCACGGACTAATTTTTTTTTATTTAAAAAATGTTTTTTAATGTTTATTTTTGAGAGAAAGAGAGAGAGAGACAGAGCGTGAGCAGGAGAGGGGCAGAGAGAGAGGGAGACACAGAATCCAAAGCAGGGTCCAGGCTCCAAGCTGTTCGCACAGAACCTGACTCGGGGCTTGAACCCACGAACCATGAGATCACGACCTAAGCTGAAGTCAGAGGCTTAACCAACTGAGCTACCCAGGCACCCCTGTCATGGACTAATTTTAATGTCAACTTGGATTTATTTCTGGGTTCTTTGTGCCAATACCGTTGCACTTTGATAATTTTAATAAAGTCAGGCAAATTGTCCCATGTCATTCCTTTTCACAAATTTCTTCCCTACTCTTAGACATCTATTTTGTTATAGTACAGTGAACGTTATTGGTTGCCTTCTCAGCTTTCCAAATACCCTTTCCTACTGGGTAGTAGCCATAATTGGGTGGACGGATTCACTCTTAGCCATAGAGGTGGCCTCGATTGGCCTAAGCCAATCAGTTTAATCCTATTTCTCTGGCTCTGGCTCAAGAATGTGTGCATGGGAGAGTGAGACCTAAATTGGTCTAATCAGAATGAAACTTCGCATTTTTCATTAAAGGCTGAGAGAAATAGCAAATAGCTCTGGTGGCAACAATCTTGCAACCATGAGACAGGCCAGTCTGAACATGATGCCAACACAACCACCAAAGTCCCTTTTGTAAGTTCATTGGAATCAGGTTTTCTGTTACTCCCAATGGAAAACCCCCTAACTGATACACATATGGGCTTTTCAAAACTTTTTCTTTCTAAAATCTAACATGAAAATGATCTTCCACTGTCCCACTTCCATCTTTCCACTGGGTACAAAACTAGATTATAGCCCTCTAGCATGGTCTTTAGGGCTTGCTGCAGTCTGATTCTATCCACTTCCCAGCCTAATTTCCCATTACATTGTCCCTCCCCCAACCCATCACCTAAATCCACCTCAAATGCATCTCCCCATCCCCGTTCCCCTACCGGCATTCTCACATGTTCAGCCTTCTATTAAAGTTGTGTACGGGGGCACCTGGGTGACTCAGTTGGTTAAGTGTCTGTCTTCAGGTTGGTGAGTTCAAGCCCCACATGGGGCTCACTGCTGTCAGTACAGAGCCCACTTCAGATCCTCTGTGCCCCTCTCTTTCTCTGCTCCTCCCCTACTCTCTCTCCCTCTCAAAAGTAAATAAACATAAAAAAATAAAGTTGTGGGGCGCCTGGGTGGCTGAGTCGGTTAAGCATCCTACTTCCGCTCAGGTCACGATCTCATGGCTGGTAAGTTCGAGCCCCGCATAGGGCTCCGTGCTGACAGCTCGGAGCCTGGAGCCCACTTCAGATTCTGTCTCTCTCTCTCTCTCTCTCTCTCTGCCCCTCCCCGGCTCATGCCCTGTTTCTGTCTCTCTCTCCTTCAAAATAAAAAAACATTAAAAAGTTAAAAAAAATAAAGTTGTGTATAGATTTTGACATACAATTCCCCAAACGTGTATCGAATGCTTACTCCTATGGAAATGGCCTATGCAAAGTGCTGGGGACACAGCATGAGTTACAGAAAAATGCTGCCTTCAAGGACTTACTGTGTGGTGGGGCAGTCAGACTCATAACCAGAGGGCTTCAACGTGGTGTGGTGAACGCTCTCATAGTCAGCTATACAATGCCTTGTATATGGTAATGGTGAATCAGCATTTGTGAAACAGAATTGGATTTAAGGCCGTGTTAACACAAGCATATCCACAAAGATACATTAGTGCATTTGAAGGAACAAAACTACCGTGCAGAAAAATAAAGTAAACCCATGAAATGAATAAGAACTTTTAACAAAGTATAGTCATCTATAACTCTTGTGAAGTCTTTGTCTGGTTTTGGCAGCAGGGTAATACTGGCCTCAGAAAAGGTGAGTTGAGCTAAGTTATTTTTTTTTTTTTTTTAATTTTTTTTTTTCAACGTTTATTTATTTTTGGGACAGAGAGAGACAGAGCATGAACGGGGGAGGGGCAGAGAGAGAGGGAGACACAGAATCGGAAACAGGCTCCAGGCTCTGAGCTGTCAGCACAGAGCCCGACGCGGGGCTCGAACTCACGGACCGCGAGATCGTGACCTGGCTGAAGTCGGACGCTTAACCGACTGCGCCACCCAGGCACCCCGAGCTAAGTTATTTTTTAAACAACTTTATAATATTCCATGAATTGCCAGTACAACCCCCCCCCCCTTTCTCCACACACACACACATACACCTTGGGGCTGTGGCAGGCCCCGTGCTTCTGAAGATGAAGTAAGATGAATAGAACCAATTGATCCGAAGAAAGAAGTGAGTTCCAGACACATACACTCAGACTAGAGCTGGGGCCAGTGAAAAGAGGGCTTCTGCTTTGTTCACCTTAGTACCTCAGTCACCTTAGATACTCCACTAGAGGGGCGCCTGGGTGGCTCAGTCCATTAAGCGTCTGACTCTTGATTTTGTAAGTTCGAGCCCCACTTAGGGCTACCCGCTGACTTAGGGCTCAGTGCAGAAACTGCTTGGGATTCTCTCTCTCTGTTCTTTCTCTGCCCCTACCCTGCTTACTCTCTCTCTCTCTCTCTCTCAAAATAAATAATAAACAATCTTTAGATACCCCAGTATCCTTGCACACATCTTGACACACAGAGCAAGTGCTCAATTACTGCTCACTGAATTGTAAAACACTCCCATCTCCCCCCCCACCCCGCCCCCTTAAAAAGCTGGGACTGGCCCCTTGCTAACAAAGTCCTCTCTTATCTCCAGGCTCTTTGTTACCTTCTCCCACATCTCTTTCCAACCTTTCCTCTTTAAAAGCTGCGTCCACCTTCGTTCAAACCACAGTGTCCTGTGAAAGAAGGTGAGCGGGGCCTGTCAGTACAAGATCTGATCCACCCTGGAATTCCAAACTCTCCTGGGGCCTGCCTGTCTCCTAGGACAAAATTAGTAACAAATCTCAGACTGTTCATTTCTGAACAGGTTCCTGAGAACCAGGCCTTGCAGTCTCAGACCACAGCCCCCAATGTGTGAGTCTGCCCAATCTTTACCTGCTGCTCAGCACTGCATATACACACTTTATTATCTTCCTCACCTTTTGCTCCTTCAAATGCACTAATTGAAAGGTGGGCGTCCAACACTACCGCCTGACAATCTCAGTCCCTGGTCTCTGCAGATCCCATCTCCGCAGAGCCAGCTGCCCAGTCTCCTTTCATACAGTGCTTCCAAACCCACAGAGTTCTGAGCTTCCAAGAGGCAGGCTGACCGGATCTTTCCCCTGGGGGTGCTGGCTGGGCCTCTCCTCCGCGGCCCTTTGTTAACAGTCTCTGTCACTCTAGATCAGTATTTGAAAGTAACAAAACAATCCTTGTTTTAAAGCTGTCTTCAACGTTTCGCTGGCTCAGTCTGCTCTCCCCCTACTTGTGGGTTCGTGAGACTAGGTTTAAGTTCAGGATTCACAAGCACAACTTGGCAAGAGGCCATCTTGCATTATAAATAGGCATGACAGGCCCCCAAGTGCTGGGTGAGAAGGAGGCCCCTGCAGGAGTGGAGTCAATTCAATTAAACTCCACCCAGCAACCTCCTGTCAGGGAACATACAACTCAGGGAACAGTACAAGTCGGTTCTTATGCCATCAGCTGGTTGTGTCACCTTGGGCTAGCCAAATTCTCCGGGTCTCCGCTGTAAATTAAAGTTTTGGACCTTAGATGATCTAACTCTCACAGACTGTGATTTTAGATATAGGGTCACGCATCACACATGCAGTATGGAGCTGATGCAAGTCACTGTGATATCCCCTGCCCTTTTCTATTAACAGATTTACACAGACAAACCTGATTAAAAATCAAGAGCAGTCTTGGGCGGTTAATTAAATCTTCTAACACTAAAAGGGGAGGGAATATCACTGTCACCAAACAACCATCGACTGTCCTTGGTGGCAGTGGTGGGGGAGGGTTCTGGCCTTGGTTTAGCTGCAATTGGTGGGGCCACGGTGGCCTTCTCCCCAACCATTGCTGTTGCCATCCCATGGAGCTACCCCTGAACCAGCCTCATGAGAGTTTAAGGAGACTCCTGCCCCCTTATCATTCCCAAAGTTTGCAGACTAGAGCAATGGAACCAATTTCTTATTCTGTAAGAGCAGCTCTACTCATATTTCTGTTGTATACACAGGCATGTGTCTGCGTAATACTTGAAAGAAAATGTTAATTAATGCAATTTCCCCTTTATCTTATGGAATTCTTCCTTTTTTGCCCCATTTAAGACAGTTGCTCCTTCTCTGCTCTGTCTCACCACCTTGTTTATTTCCTTCACAACACTTATTACAATCTATAATGATCTTGTTTATTTATTAACTTATTTATTATTGGTTTCTCCCATAAGAATCTACTCTCAGCAAGGTCATGAAGCAGTCTATCTTGTTCATAGTTTTATCTAAGTGTCTAGCTCGCTACCCGGTACATATTAAATATTCAATAAATATTTGTGGAATAAGAGGCATGCCACGATACTACATTTTCATGTAACCACACACATACATAAAAAAATCACTCATCAGTGCTTTCTACATGTCAGGCATTGTGCTAAGCACTTTACATGGATCAACTCATTTAGATCTCATATAACTGTATGAAGTAGGTGTTATTATTATTATTTTTAAATGTTTATTTATTTATTTAAAGAGAGAGAGAGACAGAGCGTGAGCAGGGGAGGGGCAGAGAGAAAGGGAGACACAGAATCCAAAGCAGGCTTCAGGCTCTGAGCTGTTAGCACAGAGCCTGATGCAGGACTCGAGCCCATGAACGGTGAGATCATGACCTGAGTAGAAGTTGGACGCTTAATCTACTGAGCCACCCAGGTGCCCCAAGTAGGTGTTATTATCCCCAGTTTACAGGGAAGTCAACAGGGGCACAGAGTGGATCATTAACTCACCTAAGGTCACACAGTGAGCTGGGTGGGGCTGGAACTGAATCCCAGCAGTCTCTCCAGAGTCTGTGCTCTTAACCATTATGCTATAAAAACTCTGAACAAATAATACCGTATTTAGCACATTTGGAGTCTCCTGGCGTGGCAGACACTCTTGGCACCTCACTCGATATCTATCTCAACCCTCCCCGCCTTTCTCTGGCCAACTTCTTTATGGTTCAGAAAGGCAACGTGGCCAACCCTAGCACTAAGCCAATCTTGATAACTTCATGTCCATTTAGTATTTACACATCCTCAACCTTTTTTGCATATAGGGAGCATGTGACCTGCTTCTGCCCAATGAGAGACCAGAAGAAGTCAATTGGGGGGAATCTCCTCTTAAAAAAATTTTTTTTTAAATTTTTTAATGTTTATTTATTTCTGAGACAGAGAGAGACAGAGCACGAGTGGGGGAGGGGCAGAGAGAGAGGGAGACACCGAATCTGAAGCAGGCTCCAGGCTCTGAGCTGTCAGCACAGAGCCTGACGCGGGGCTCGAACTCACAAACTGTGAGATCATGACCTGAGCTGAAGTCGGTCGCTCAACTGACTGAGCCACCCAGGCACCCCCGAATTTTTTTTTAATGTTTATTTTTGAGAGAGAGAGGGAGACAGAGCACGAGTGGGTGAGGGACAGGGAGAGAGGGAGACACAGAATCTGAAGCAGGGTTCAGGCTCCGAGCTGTCAGCACAGAGCTCGACATAGGGCTCGAACTCACAAACTGTGAGATCATGACCTAAGCCAAAGTCGGACACTTAACAGACTGAGTCACCCAGGTGCCCTGAGGGATCCCCTCTCAAAATGAGACTGGCAGCAGCTAAGAACTCACTGATGCCATTTTTCTTCTTGTTGTGTACGTGGAGTTGCAAAGGTCATGTTGGGACCATGAGAGGATGAACATGAGGACAAAATGCCGACATCCTCAGGATGGTAAACTAAAAACGCAATAAAAACATGAGTCTGATGACATTGTGTTGCTGCTGAACCAAGCTGGGAATCACCTTCTTTCTGACCTCTCATTATAAGAGATAATTAAATATCTGTATGTAAATGTTTTTTTAAACAGGTTTATTGAGGTACCATTTAATTTAGGCACCATAAAGTACACCCACGTATACAGTTTTAGTAGATTTGCAGAGTTGTGCCATCACCACTACAAACCAGTGTTAGAACATTTCCATCACCCCACAAAGATTCCTTGCACCGGTTTGCAGGTGATCCCCATTCTTACAACTGTAGCAGCCACTAATTTGCTTTCTGTCTCTATAGATTTGCCTTTTCTGGGCATTTCATAAACACCTATTTGTTTGTTTGTTTTAGCTGAAAATATTCCTCATTGCTGTTCAGAGCATATGGCTATGCAGCTGGTGATGGAGCGCACACTCAGGTGACAGCATAATGAAGGAAACAGGACGGCCAACAATATGGCATAAGGGAAAGAGCCCTCAAGACCAGGAGACCATGTTCTGGTGCCAGCTCTTTTCCTAACCAGCTGTGTACCTTCAATACATTTTTAAACTTCTCTGAGCTGATTTTTCTCGATCATGAAATGGGAAAATCCAAGTGAATGGCTTTTGAGTTCCCTTCGAGATGTCAGATTCTAAACTATTTTCTTAAAAAAATAAAGGTGGTATTTGAGTTATTTCAGAAAAAAAAAAAAAGACTGTTTCATTCAACTAAACCGGTGAAGACAATTCCACTCTTCTATACATCTAAACAGTCATGTTAAGGTAGATAATTCTAGTAAATGGGAGAACTGAAGATGTTATGCAATGTTATCAAAGAAAGTGATCTGTACTAGGCAGGAAGGTTGTTGTTGCAAAAGACAATGAATGAATTGTTACAAAGGGTCATCATGTTTGTTTGAACCTCTTGTCAGCGACAAGGGTGAAGGATGCTTAGAACATGTTCTATGTATGATACATATGAATGCCTAGACATTTCTTTTGCAAAAGGGATGCTGTGAATCAGTGTGTGTTATCTCATGATTGTAGAGAAATAGGACTATATGTATCCTTAAAAGTGTATATATTATTGTCAAGTTTTTTTAAGAAGCTCTATGCTTACTGCAGGGCTTGAACTCATGATCCTGAAATCAAGAGTCATATGCTCTACCAAGTGAGCCAGCCAGATGCCACTGTTATTGTCAAATTTTTAAAGGTGTGATAGTGGTATTGTGGTTACAGATCAAAAAAAAAAAAAAAAAAAAAAAAAGAATCCTCTAGGGGTGACGGGACTATTCTGTATCTTATAATGATGGTTACATGAATCTATCCATGTGTTAACATTTTTGGAACTATCCATTCTACAAAAGGGAAGTTTTACTGTATGTAAATTTAAAGATTAAAGTTAAAAAAGAGTCCTTGCCTTTTAGAGATACATGTTGAAATATTCATGGGTGAAATGATACAAAATCTAGTGTTTGCTCCAAAATAATATGGGAAGGAGGGAAATGGTGGGGCATAGATGAAACAAGATTGACCATGAGCTTATAATTGTTGAAACTGGATTCATTATAACTCTCCAAGCTTTCGTTATGCTTTCTTATCTCTTTCTGTAAATGTTCAAAGATTTTCGTCATAAAAAGTTAAAAATAAAAAGCACTGGTGAGCAAGAATGAAGTTTCTTCCTGTTTGCATGCTTAAAAGAGGCTTATTTCTGATTTCCAGACTGATGGCCTTCCCAAAAAGAAGGAATTATCTACACAGGTGAAGTGATGGAAAAAATATATACGATGTCTCTATACAATTTATGCACATTTCACAATAGGAGAAAAGATTTTTTTGGGTATATGGTTCCCCAGAGCTGACTACATTTTAAAAGTTATCTTTATATCAAATCAGAACTAATAGCTACCATTTATTGACCTGCTTACGACAGTCAACAAAATAATCTTCCAAATAAAACATCTTGAATCTTTACACCTCCTCCAGAAGATGTTATTCTCATTTTACAAAGGAGATAACCAAGGAGAGACAGGCTGCACATGTAGCATTAGTGCAGTTGGAATGCAAATCCAGATCTATTTCCAGAGATTGCCTCTTACCCAATGGACTTCTGGAGCGGACTCTCTACTAAGCGGAATGCCTTTTACAGGTTCCATGCACCTATCCCCCTACTTCTGCCTGCTTCTCTCCTAGTATCTGGCACCTGTGACCTTCTTCAGAGGACTCCTCAGGGCTAGTGGGTCAGCTTTGCCCCAGCCCAGAGAGCCGAAAGTGCACATGGTTTTACATCTCCATAAGTGCCACAAAGTCAGTGATTCACTGCTCAGGAGTACCAAAGTCGAAGTCCCTTGTTCAGATGGAGACAAACTCTGAGGTGTAGTTAACCCTCCAGAGCCCCCCTGGATATCAGGCAGAAGCAGAACAGGCACCTGAGATCACACTCTCGCTCAGCGTTTTTCACTTCCCTGTCCTGCTTCCTTCACTGGCTTCTCATGAGAGTATTTGCTTCATAAGTCCCTTGCTCATGAACCCCTGTCTCAGGGACTGCTTCTTGGGAGCCTAGTCAAAGACAGCTTCTTTTTCCTATTTAGATGCAGTTTCATTGCTAATAATTCCTTACCTGGGAAGCGTTTATGAGAATGTTTCTGTGTTTGTACACGGATAAAGTCTTACGTACTGAAATGTGAGTGCAGTTACTGCAGTCACTGGAAAGAGAGATGTCAAAGAAGAAAGGACCAGCATTACCGTCTATAAAGATCACCCTGACCTGTGTTAAGAAGCCAAGGAATGTGGTCTCATCTACCACAGTGTCCATGCAAGTACTCCAGGGGCAGAGCTGTAGTAGAGTGGTCTTCCAGACGATGATCCAAATACCATCTGCTGAAACAACAGTGCTTTAAACCCATAAAGGTGGCCATGAGTGTTGGGAAGAGAGTCTGCTAGTGTGGGTTGAAGAAGAGAGGAAGAATACTTTGAAAAAGCTTAAAACTGGGTTCTAAAGACTTCAAGAACAATATAAGACTTTCCTGTAAGCCCCTTGCTGGAAAGCAGCCATGGCATTTACAGGGAATAGAGACTACCTGTGTTGCATCCCCAGAGACAAGAGGATTTCAGTTTGACAAGGATTCTCCTAGCTGTAGTGCTATCCTATCCACAGGAGAGTTTGGTTCCGTACCTAATCTGGGGCAGTTCATATTCTGGCTAATGGGAAGTAACAACTAATGGGAAGTAACAACGACCTCGTACTGTTGTGAGGGGAATGTTATTAGAGCCATACATTTTATTAGATACATAAACCACTGGAACATGATAGGAATTCAGTGAATGATACTTATTCCTATTAGCGGAGCTGCAAATCTTCTTCTTTGAATGTCTTTCGTAATGACCTGAGGCTGGGAGGTTGCAAGGCATACTCACGCGCACTGCTGGAGGCAGGGAGCATATGCATTCTTTAGAAAGAGATATGGCAAGTTAAACACCCCTAGACAAAGTCAGTCAGGGCTTCCATAGCAGTTCGTTCTTCTCTATGATATATTATTTCACCATGGTATATTCCCATTTTTTCTGTTGAATAGGGCTCTCTCCATCACCAGAAAGAGAATTCTTTGAGGGCCATGGAAAATAGTTATGATGAATTAAGTGAAAAAGAAAAATAATTTTATCTAGATAATCACCATGACCCTGTAAAAGTTATATAAAGACATGCCAACAAGGGCTAGAAGGGGGTGTGAACATATGAAAACAGGTTACTTTACTGCAGTGATGCTCTTATGGGTAAATTTTTAAAATTTTGGCTTTTTATTAGTATTTCTACAATATTGTGTGTAGGCCTGTGAAGTTAAACTGTTTTTTAAATAAAAAAGTGTGGTCGATCTTCCACTGTGAAAGTGTCTTAGGTTTTCATAGAATGACAGCCTCTCAAGGTCCCTTGTGGCCAGGAGTCTGGTATTTCCCAGCTCCTAGGACCACACTCTGAGACTCGCAGAACAGCTCAAAAGCAATTGCCTGTGTGTAATGTCGATGTGGTCAGAACCCAGTGGAAAAATAGTTACAATAAGGTGGAGTCAACACAAGTTGTGAAAGAGTTGACCCCTAACTGTAAAAAATACTTTTTAAACGTTTACTGAATATCTGCTATATGCTAGTCACTCTCCCAAGTGCTGGGGATCCAAAAGATGAACAGGACACTGTTCTTGCCTTCAAAGGAATTCAAAGCCCAATAGGGAAGGGAAACAGCAAATAACCAGCTACAGTATAATAGGGTAAATGCCAAGATGGAGCACAGAATAAATGCTGTAGGATGGTTAATTAGGGCATGTTTGGGGGCACAGAATAGGAATGACTTCAAACTGGCTGAGATCAAGAAGGGCTCATTACAAGGATACGGGGAAATATCATAGAACCCAAAGAGGAGGCACATCTTGGCCCCTCAAGATGTAAGAACTGCAATTCCTAGATATAAAATTCCTTTGGAACTAGGGGTGCCTGGCTGGCTCAGTTAGTGGAGCATGCCACACTCTTGATCTCGGGGTTGTGAGTTCGAGCTCCACATTGAGATTGCTTAAAAATAAAATCTTAAAAAAAAAAACACCTCAGGAACTACAGTAGCTAATAGTCTCACCATCTCCCTCCCTCCCTCTGTCTCTCTCTCATATATACGTTTCTTATCCTTTCTAGGGTAATGGGGACTGTCATCTCCACTTCCCTTGGCACACCTATTCCTCTCTCCCTCCCTCTCCCAATAGACTAATCCCATTGCTCTGTTTTCACATGGTTCACCATGGCTTCCCTCAGATGATACCAAGCTCCAGAAGCTCCAGACTCTACGTGACCTTCAGATCCAACACTTACAGTTAATTTGAGTCACTGGGTCCTAATTTCAAATCCCTGAGAAAGAGAATATATTAGGTGAGTCCTGAGTCAGGTCAGAATGTAGCTGAGGGCAGAGTCATGAAGCCTATTGTCCACTTACTCAGAAAGGGCCCTGGGGACAGACTTCCTGGCAAGGGGGTATCATGAAAGCAGACAAGTTGGCCGACATCTCTCCTTTGTGGGAAAGCGGAAGACCTAACTCTGACTAGGACTCCACGGTCAGGAAGGTGCTTTTGAGTTGAGGTTGGGGGTGACAGTGAGGTAGGGTGCAGATTTCAAATATAATTAGGCGGTAGAATCAATAAACTTGATTGGATAGCAGGAGGAGGGTTGCAAATTGAATCTCAGCCTATCATATAATTGCCTTAGCTCACTGTATTTGTTAAGAAACCTTTTGGACTTCACTGTCCTTGGAACTATCAGGGGTTTCTTCTATATTCAGACCCAATGAAGTCTCACCTACTCTGGCTATGGTCCCTTGTGTTTATCACTAACCCAGACTGCAATAAGAACAGAGTTACAGAAAATTGTGATTTCCCAGAAGAATTTCAGAATTCCATGTATAGTCTAAGCTTTTTGCTGCATACTGCATTCTGAGTCCACGCACACACACACACGCACACACACACACACACACACTTATGCACACACACATGCACACACATATATGCACCCCATGCACCCACTTCCATGGAATGATACAGAGCATTTTTGCCTGGCTATATTTATTTTATTTGTTTTGCATAATGTATAGAACAAATTCACTGCTCTATTAGTTAGAGAGAATTACAGCCAGCATATGTGGTGTGTTATACTCTATATATGTAAATATAGCCCATTTATAAACACAGTGATTGTGTGCATATGCGTGTTTAAAGCTAGCTTCTTAGAATTTTTTTAAGCAGAGAAGCTGTCAGCTTACAAATCCTTATTTATGTTTTGTACATTGTCCTTTCCATTCCCGTTGCCATCAGCCTGATTCAGGACATTCGCAACTTATCCCAAGTTATTGCAACAGCTTCCTAACTGTCCATTCCATCCACGGCCGCCAGATTTAGCATCTTAAAGTGCCACTTGCATGATGGCACTCCCTGCTCACAAACCTTCCTTGTCTCTCTATTACCTACTGAGTAAAGTCCAAAGTCTATGTCCCAGCACGAAAGTTAGTAGAGTTTAGTACACACCAACCTTACGGGCTGCTTTGCTTCTCCTCCATGCTGCCGCTAAATTTAACTACATTACTACTGGATTCCTAAATATGCATGGATATTTCTTTAACTTTTTTTAATGTTTATTTTTGAAAGAGAGAGAGAGAGAGAGAGAGAGAGAGACAGAGCATGAACAGGGGAGGGGCAGAGAGTGGGAGACACAGAATGTGAAGCAGGCTCCAGGCTCTGAGCTGTCAGCACAGAGCCCGACGCGGGGCTTGAACTCATGAGCCTTGAGATCATGACCTGAGCTGAAGTCGGATGCCCAACCGACAGAGCCACCCGGGCGCCCCATGTATGGATATTTTCAATGAGTATACGCTTTTCTTCTGCCTGGAATAACTCTCTTTTCTCTCCTCTTCTCCCATGATCAAGCCAACTTTCACCACATCTTTGCTAATACACCCAGCAGGAGGTGATTATGCCTTCCTCTGCACCCCCAAAGTATTTATTAGCATGTACTTTTTTCCTACCATATATATATTTGCGTACGTCTGGCTGCTCCTTCTAGATGGTGCTACCCGTACTCTTTCAGCCTTCTCTGTCTTGCATACACTGTGATTCTCTCACCTACCCGCCTCCCTTGCCTAGCTAACTCCTGTGTCATTCAGTCACTTCAAACAACACAAGCCAAGTTTGGCTCTTTTTTAGGGATTTTCTGGAAGGGTTTTTGGGACTCACAAAATAATGGGAGGCTAGGGAACCAAGATTAGAATACAGACAGAAAGAAGGAACTGAGGAGGACCAAGAGCAAGAAATACAGCTGTTTATCTAACAGGATTCTGCCACAACGGTTGCCATTGCTGCCATTAGCCACCACTGTCACCACCATTGCACCATTCCAAATCTCCTACAAATGAATTCTTCCCATCCTGTCTTCACTCCTCCAGCTCTAAATTCAATATCCTGGGAAGGAGTCTGACTAAACCCAGGTTTTGCACTCATGCTCTGACCTCCAGAAGTAAAGAAGCATAAATGGAGCCTCTTACCTCTCTGACTTCCCTTGAGGGGACACAGTTCTATGGACCCAACAGGACCACACACAATAAAGAACTTCCCCCAGGTAAGAAGGTTAGGCAAGTTTACACTCCCCAAAATACAAATAATAGCCACAACTTCTATTCACCCTTCAAGCCATGACTTTGATGTCACCTCCTCCAAGAGGTTGATGTGAACTTCTCTTTACTCTTTCCAAGAGGAACTAGAGACTTCATCTCAGTTCTGAGAACTGATTAAAAAAAATCATTTTTCTGTCTTAAAAGTAATGCTGAGGCGCCTGGGTGGCTCAGTCAATTAAGGGTCCAACTCTTGATTTCAGCTCGGGTCATAATCTCACAGTTCGTGAGATTGAGCCCCACATTGGGCTCTGCCTTGACAGCATGGAGCCTGCTTGGGATTCTCTCTCTCTCTCTCTCTCTCTCTCTTTCTCTCTCTCTCTGCCCTCCCCTGCTCAAGTGCTCTCTTTCTCTCTCAAAATAAATAATAAATTTAAAAAATTGTTTAAGTAATGTTAATTTTTAAAACAAAGTATAAAGAAGAAAGGTCCCCTCATAATCCTATAATTAACACTTTGGATTGTATATTTTCATTTTTTGTATTATACACATATATTATTTATCTTTTACAGAGCGTAAGCCAGGTTTATTATGTGACATGATAATATTACGTTCATATCTCTTTCCCCTACTATACTCTGAACTGTGTGAAGGCAGATCCAGTGGTGTTTTCTTTTTTTTTTTTAATGTTTATTTTTATTTTTGAGACAGAGAGAGACAGAGCATCAATGGGGGAGGAGCAGAGAGAGAGAGGGAGACACAGAATCCGAAGCAGGCTCCAGGCCCTGAGCTGTCAGCACAGAGCCCGACGCGTGGATCGAACTCACAGACCATGAGATCGTGACCTGAGCTGAAGTCGGACGCTTAACCCACTGAGCCACCCAGGCGCCCCGCAGTGGTGTTTTCTATTTTTGTATCTGCAAGCTGGTAGTGCCTCCCACGGTATCTGGCACATGCTTGACCAAAGCTTGCTAAGTCAACTGAAAGCTCCTTGAGAACAGAAATCTTGTTTTGTAAAACTTGATAGTTAATATAACATGCATTACACTCTCTTGGACATAGTAAATATTTTAAGTAAGCATTCAAGTTAGTAAATATTAACTTAAGATTTTTGAATTAAATAGTTTAAGTCATATGTTAACCTTAAATTCTGAAGCTTTGGGGTATAGATATGTATGCATTCTTTCCCTGGCTGCACAAATTTAGGAACAAGACCAGGAGTGTGAATTACAATAGCAATGATAATAAAAATCGCCTTTGTCTCTTCTTCCTCCTCAGCAAATCACCAAAAATATTAAACTTTCCAAGTTTCTTTTTCCTTCCTCCTTGTAGGACCAGACACTTTCTCATTGACAACCTGCAAGTTCTCCTTCGATAGCCGTTTGTTCTGACATGTTAGGGCTGACCTTTTCCAGGGCTCATGAAGTGTATTAAAGATGGCGGCAAGGTCTTCGTCACTTTCATCACTGAGAGGTGGGACCTATTTCTTCGCCCCTCTGCATATGGGCTGGGCCTGTGACTGCTTTGATCAACAGAATACAACAAAAGTGATGCTGTCCCATTCAGACACTTGCCTTTAATAAGACTGTTAACTTCTCTTTTTTTTTTAAGTAATCTCCACACCCAACGTGGGGCTCAAACTCACAACCCCAAGATCAGGAGTCACACGCTCCACTGACTGAGCCAGCCAAGTGCCCCAAGACTGTCAGCTTCATTTGTCCCTCTTGGATCCCAGCCTCCATGCTGTGAGGGTTCCTAAACAGCCACTTGGAGCCACAGGTTCATGTGGAAAAGAATCAAGGCCCCTGGCTTCTAGGCCCAGCTGAGTTCTCAGCCGACAGCCAGCCCCAACCTGCGAGCTCTGGGAGTGGGCCAGCTTGAAAATAGATCCACAGTCAGCCACGCTGTCCTAGAAGATGCTGCATGGAGCAAAGGCAAAGTGTTCCAGCCTAATCTTGACCTAAGAAAAGGTTCTTGTTTTAAGCCCCTATGTTTTGAGATAGTTTGTTACACAGCAGTATATAATGGAAACAATTCTTAAAGTTGACCCTGCTTCTCTCCTAGAGGTAGAGGAGAGATCGCTTGCTTCTGGGGCAACAGCAAGAAACTTGCTCTTCCAGTTTCTAATTCCTTCTTGACTTGTGTCAGAGAGCCCAGGAGTTTACATGGCACCTTTCATTATCTTATTCTAAAGAATTCCTTTTCTTTAAAAACTGACCAGTGTTTCTAGTGAGTCCTCAGGCCCTTTAGCTTTGCCCTCCCACAGAGTGATCTAGATCTTTCTAAACATCTAAGGTATTCCCTGAGAGAATGAGGGTAGCTCTGATGGCCCCTTCTTGTTTACAAGTTTTTATTATAACTTCCTGGAGCCCAACTAGCAATCCTCCAAATCCTGTTTGTTTCCCACCCCCAAAGATTTGGCAGATCTCTGTGAAATTTGGACTCCATTTGGCTGCCCTGGTAGACAGGGCTGACCCCCTCTGATGCCCACATCTAATCTATTTGCACGATTTCCAAAGTGCCTTAGCTAATCCTGCACAAGGTTTGAAAACTTCATTAGGTCATAGCAAAACAACTCAGTATCTTTCCCTTGGTTTTGCTTTTCCTACCTCTCAACTTGCTTTGCTCCATGCTTCAGCTCTCCACTTTGAATATCATTCCAGCATCTTAAATTAAGAGATTTCTTCTGCTTCAGCAGCTCTCATAGTGTAATTTCCTCTTCCAATTCTGAAGGGCTACAGCAGAATGTGCATTATCAGAACATCCTGGGGTTTGGGGGAAGCTAGGGAAATCATTTAGATCATTCCCCTTCCTTCAGATGGGACTACATGCACACAAATAGCTTAGCACCTAAAAATAATTCGGGAAATACTTAACTTTCTACAAGACATCTGAGATTCTCTTGCAACCTTCAGTCTTCCACCTGAAATTGAAAGCCTCCAGGGTTGGGACTGAAGCACTTATTATAAACTTCAGCAAGCCAATGGAGTTCTTTGCAAACTTAAGCCTCCTATCAACCCTGGAATAGGCATGCACTTATCCAAAATAGGGAAAAGGTGTTAAGAGTCTTGATTAAACTAGCTCCAACAGTCCTTTTAAGTAAGGGGACCAATCATGCAAATTAGGATATTTCTTAAGGTAAGGGGGCTTGCAACTGATAATTATATTATGGCAACAGTTATAAACTAGGATTGTCCCAGCCAAGCTAGGATGCATAATCTCCCTGTTTGAGAGATGCTGAGAACATGATGGGGGAGGGAGGGGTGAGAGGCAGGACAGTGGTAAGAAGGAAAAAGTATCCTAAAATATATCTTCTGTGTCCTTTGGAGTCTTTAGACCAATGGCGCTCACTTTAAAATTGCTTGGAAAACTTTTAAAAAGTATCAAATTTCAGACCCTAGCCTAGACCAATTGTGTCAGAACCTCTGTGAAGGCCAGCATGTCTTGAATCTCCCCAGGTGATTTTTTTTAAACTTCTTTTAAAAAAAAATGTTTACTTTTGAAAGAATACAAGTGGGGGAGGGGCAGAGAGAGAGGGGCAGAGGATCCAAAGCAGGCTCTGCACTGACAGCAGCGAGCCCGAGGTGGGGCTCGACCTCACAAACTGTGAGATCATGACCTGAGACAAAGTTGGACACTCAACCAACTGAGCCACCTGTCCCCAGGGTGATTTTAATGCACAGACAAGGTTGCTTGGGACCTTAGGTGAGTACTAAATTTATATGGGTGCAGGTTCAGTGGTCTCTTTGGAGCCAAAATACTCAAACATACCATGCAGAACATGGAGGCCTAAAGTAGGTGTATCTAGGCTTGCTTAATTCAGTGGCTCCATCATCAAAGTCTTTTGTTCTTCTGTCTTTTCCCTCTGTTATCCTAACTTGTTGACTTTCTTCTGGGCTAGTTCCCTACATAGTCACAAGATGGCTTCCACAGTTCTAGGCCTGTACCCCAGGCTTGAGGTCTGGAAGGAATGTCTCATACCTGTGTCTTTCTTAGATCCAGAAGACTTTCCCAGAAGCCCCCCAGCAGACCTGATCTCCTGTTTCATTAGCTACAACTGGGTCATATGCCACCTCAAGAACAATCGTTAGCCAAGAGTATAAAGTCACGATTGATTTGGGTTGTTCAGGGCTTACCACTGAGCTAGATGAGGGTCTTTTATCCCAAGGGAGGGACACCTGGAAGATGAGAATTCTGTTGGCAAGGAAGGAAAAGCGTAGAGGAACCAATAGTGTCTGTGGCACCTACCCGTGCCCGGAATCAGGAACATTTGCAGCAAACCTGGTCAAATTGGCTTGTGGATAGAAATACCCACCCTAACAGGGTTATTTTAGGATCAAATGAGATGGTACGTGCAAAATTGCTATATGTTAAGTACTATTTTTAAGTGATATACTTCTTAGAATTTCATTTTACAGAAGAAAAAAACCAAGGCACAGGAAAGTTAAATGCCATTAGCAAGTTTACCCAAGCAGTCCTGGTCAGAAGCCATTGGAAGTTTGGCCCGTGTTCTCCACAGGAGTCCAAGTGCTACTTAAAATACTCCACAAGCACTTGCCACCATCTGTCCTCCTGCAACTCAGCCAGGGGGTCTTCCAGAAGGGACATGAGAATGAGGTACAATGTAAATATAAAATAGAAATTGAGTCGATGTTGGAGAAATACTATTTATGGTATGTGGGGAGAGAATGGACGATAGGATTGTGTACAGTATTTGCTATGGCCAGGAGCCACAGAAGAGGAGTGAAAACCCAAAGAAGACCAGAGAATATATGCAGATATCAAAACAAAACAAAACAAAATTAAAAACAAAAAGTCTGACAGGTGAAGTTTGGGAAGTAGGACACATTATTGCTCAATGTCTGTCAGGCTCACGAAGGGTTCATTGCACATGGTGTTACAAGATGTTTCTCCCCCTGATTCCTAGAAGTTGATCTGTCAAAACACAGATGTTGCATTAGGCGGCTTTGCCATTTATAGGGCAGCTTGGCACCTTCTGTTAAAGACTTGAGGCCATTTGGGGAGTCTTTGGAAAGGAGAGGATGGGGAACTGAGATGTGCTTGAAGCTGAGATTCTGTGCTGTTGAATCATGTTGGAAATTGTTAACTTTGTTCTTTGAAAATGTGTGTATTGCTTTTCTTCCCTTCACTCCATCCCTTAAAAAACATCTTTGCTCTAGTTTAAGTTGTTTCTTCATGTTCTTGCTGTGGGCGTAATGATATGTTTGAGAATTTTGAAATTCAAACCATGAAACAAAATACTCTGTGGCTAAACCACAGTGCCAATAGGATAGTGAGGATATTACCAACTAAACAACCACATATACCAGTAGTCACTTTCTGATTGTACCTTGTTCCGCCATCTCTAGATTCCAACTTACAGTTGGAATAGTAAACACAAATAAACAATACAGAGGAAAGATCCTGAGGAAGCAATTGATGCATTCTTGGTAATTGTGTCCCAATAAGCAGGGCTATTCTTGGGAAAGATTACAGAAAGGACAATGCCTCTTTGGGGCCAGCAGACTTCTGCATGCCTCTCTTCTCCACTTCTTCCCCTTCGAGTGATGAGATCAGAAGAGTTCTTCAATTCTGGCATCCCAGAGTCTTTCCCCCTGCCGCACCCTTCCCACTAGTCTCTCCCAACCCCATTCCAAAATTACCATGAGTATCCCACCTCATTGCCCACGTCCCCCCTCCCCCCATCCCTGCCTTCCAGCCCTCAGTACATGGCTGACCCACACTGGGTATCAGGACAGGGTAATTGAGTAAGTAAATTTACTTTAAGTCATGAATGACTGAAGATATTTACCTCTTAAATGAGGTGCTTTTAACCCAAGTGAATCTGTAATTGGTGGAATTTTAGGCAGTAACAAAGAGAAGTAAAAGTGAAGACTTTCACACAGGGACAGAGAGAAGGGGGTGAAGGAAATCTGGGGACGTTTTTGATAACACCCACTTAGGCCACAACACAGTCAACCTACTTAAAAGGAGTTCTAGAATCTCCTCCTCATCTGGGACAGAGTAGAGAAGAAAATAGGGAGAAGCTGTTCTCCTAAAATCATGAGCTACCTGCCTTTTGCCTTGGATTTTGCTTCCTACCTCCCTCAATTGTGTCAGCAATCATGGACATCTCTGGATTATGTCGTTTCTCAATCCAGCATAGGTTTATAATTGTATGGACTGTGATAAAGGAAACACATATCCCAAGATACATTTTTCTAGAAGGTGTTCTTCTAATAAGATCTTGGACCAATATGTTCACAAGGATCTAGTTGTATAGGCAGAGTTTTAAAATAAGCAAACCCAGGGGCGCCTGGGTGGCGCAGTCGGTTAAGCGTCCGACTTCAGCCAGGTCACGATCTCGCGGTCCGTGAGTTCGAGCCCCGCGTCGGGCTCTGGGCTGATGGCTCGGAGCCTGGAGCCTGTTTCCGATTCTGTGTCTCCCTCTCTCTCTGCCCCTCCCCCGTTCATGCTCTGTCTCTAACTGTCCCAAAAATAAATAAATGTTGAAAAAAAAATTAAAAAAAAAAAATAAGCAAACCCAGGACAAGATTAGTAAAAAGTGACAGTGACAGTGATATATCCACGGGGCTCTAATTCTCTGGTCCCTCGGGTCATCCTGATAAGAAGACACCATTAGAGGGTATAGGTTCTTTTTTTTTTTTTTTTAATTTTTAAGTTTATTTATTTACTTAGAGAGAGACAGAGACAGCGTGAGCAGAAGAGGGGAAGAGAGAAAGGGAGAGAGAGAATCCCAAGCAGGTTCTGCACCATCAGCACAGAGCCCAATTGGGGTGAATCTCACCCCATGATTTTGAACTCACAAAACCATGAGATCATGACCTGAGCTGAAAACAAGAGTCAGACGCTTAACCAACTGAGCCACCCAGGCGCCCCAGAAGGTAAATGTTCTTTAAGTTAAGCCTGACAAAATTCGTCTTGTGTTAAATAACAAAAATGGGTAAGGAATGACAGCACTGAACAAAACAGGGAACGAAGAGTTTTTCCTATTGACTATTCCTCTTATAATATAAGCACATAGGAACTCCGTATCTTTGTTTTTCCACAAAAATAAAATTCTGTGCTTGTGTTGTCTGCAATAGCAAAAGATTGGGAAACAAATCTAATGTCCATCAATAGGGAACTTGTTAAATAAACAATGCTACATCTACACCATAAGGTACTAGGCAGCTACCAAAAAGGACAAGGAAAGTCTATTTGCTGGCACAGGATTATCTTCCATAGAGACTGAACATATGAAGAAAGGGGAACATAAGAATGCACTATTCCCGTTATTCATTGATTTGCGTAAGTACATAACAATTGGATGGTTTCTTGTACAGAATGGGAAGGGGAGTAAGATAAACAGGAATAAGAGTGTGAGACAGATTCTTCACCATTTTATATTGTTTGGATTTTTGAGCCATAAAAATGGGTTATCGACTCAAAAGCTTTTGTGATTAGAATTCGAAATTTTTTCAGAGAGCTTTGTTGAGCATTTAATATATTATTCTTCAGTGAAACAGGTTGGATTTGGGACTCCATCGGATGGAGAAGAAAATGGAGCCTCAAAATGATTTGGGTAAGATTCTACCTGTGCCATTCTTTGATCCTGGGCAGGTTGCTGACCCTTCCCAAGCCTATCTGTAAAACGGGAATAACAACAGAATGGAAATGATGGAGGTTGACTTGCAAGTGAGGAGTCAGTACAACTTAGCCACTATCACATAGCTGGTCAGTGGCTGAGACACTAACCCAGGTCTCCTGACTCCTAGTCCAGTTCGTGTCTCATCAGAAGCTACATAGGAAAGTGGACGCTCTTTGCTGTTCAAATACTTAGTGATTTCTTGGAAGGAAGTCATCATCTTTTTTTTTTTTTTTAATGTTTATTTATTTATTTTGAGAGAGACAGAGAGAGCGCAAGTGGGAGAGAGGGGCAGACAGAGAGAGAGAATCTTGAGCAGGCTCAGCGTGGTCAGAGCAGAGCCTGTCCCGGGGCTCGAACTCATGAAACTGTGAGAAAATGACCTGAGCCCAAATCAAGAGTCGATGCTTAATGAACTGAACCACGCAGGCGCCCCAAGAAGGCATCTTCTAAGAGGTAAGAACAACTTGGTACTAATAAAAGAAAAGCCTTTGAAATGAATAGATTTTCCCTCTAAAAGTTGTTCTGTCATTTGTTCATCATGTCACTTTACAACTTAGCATTAATGGATGAATTAATATATGTTTGAGGTTTGATTTAAAATAATATAGGTTGGGGTGCCTGAGTTAAGCGACTGACCCTTGGTTTTGGCTCAGGTCATGATCTTGCAGTTCACGGGTTCTAGCCTTGTGTTTGGCTCTGTGCTGGCAGTCTTCCCCACCAAGGAGTCAAGCATGTGAATGAAGCTCTTCTGGACCTGCCAACCCACCCCAGTGACAGGCTCGGTGCATACTACCGAATGATGTAGTCGTTGCACCAAATGGCATAAGAACTGTCCAGTCAAAACCGTACCCAAATTCCTATTACACAGGAAGTGAGCACAGTAAAATGATAGCTGTTTTAAGCCCTGAAGTCTTGGGGTTATTTGTTACACGACACTAGACAATAACCAGAACACACACACACACACACACTTTAAAAATTAAGTGCAGGAAGGCACCTGGGTGGGTCAGTCAGTTAAGCATACGACTCTTGGTTTCGGCTCAGGTCATGATCTCATGGTAATGAGATTGAGTTCTGCACTGGGTGTGGGGCCTGCTTAAAATTCTCTTTCTCCCTCTCTCTCTCTGCCCCCTCCCCGCTTGTACACAATTTCTCTCTCTCTCTCTCTCTCTCAAAAACAACAAACAAACAAAACAAATGAAAATAAAATTAAGTGCAGGACATTTAAACATCTGGTTACTTAAAATGTTGCAGCATGACCGAACTAAAGTATAAAATGGTAAAGAGCTTGGTTGTTAGTGTAACAAAAACATTTAAGTATTTGATATCCAAGACAGCATTTTGAAGGCAGAGTGGGTCTTTTTAGTAAGTAAGTTGTAATAAGTTGTGAAAGAGTCATTTTAGAGTCTGGGTAGTTCTGCTGGTCTTCATTTGGCACCAATTTTGTTGACAAAACTATTGAAGGGCAAAGGGTGTCAAATCGCTTCAGAAAAAAGAATAGGTTACAAATAGATGCAGTCGTATCAAAACTGAACATGGTTTGGCGGCCGCTTTTCATAGCTTTCTATGTCTCCTTTCATCTGGCCACTCACCATATTTCATCAACTAGACATAATACTAATTGTAGTTTTTTGAGCAGCCATTACTTTTTAAATCCAGTTTATTCATTATTTGTGGGTGCAAACTGCACTCATGTTGATGTAAGTGGTGCTCTCACTTAATGGAAAGATCTCCAATTTATTTATATTCATATGTGATGCAGTTAGGAAATCAGCAAGCAATAAAAACAAAAAAGACAGACCTTCATGTGAATGTTGCTGTGCTTTTTAAAGAACCTATCCAGTTCACCAGAATGGGCACGTGTATCATAACCAGCTTTTCGATAAGGCCCCTCCCACTCATCCCATCTGGAATAGCAACGCTTGTGACTCCACCACCTTGCTCTGCCTTATTTCTCTTCATTGTAATTATGAGGGCATACATTTCACATTTACTGGTTTCCTGTCTTCTTCTCTGTCACAAAAATGTGAGCTCCTCAGAAACAAGACCTTTGGCCTCTTTGGGCCAAAACTATTGACTGATACCTGGTAAATGCATAATAAATACTTATTAAGAGGATGGGGATTTTTAGCCAAGTTATTTAAGGATAGGAAATCACCTTAAATGTATCAGAATATGGGAACAGTTAACTAAGTTATAGTATATCTCTGGGAGAGGGTGGTATGCAAATTATGATGTGATGCTACCTTTCAAAAGCAGCACATGGTGATGGTAGTTGGGGGGGGGGGACACTAAAATTATGCCAGATACCTCTAGGTCTATAGGAGAACACCAGCCTCCTGACACATACTTTCCTTTTTATGGGAAGAATTATTTAGTAGTCCTTAACTTGTTCTGAAATGTAAGAAGGCAGTCGGGCGGCTGTTGCCTGAGGGAAGGACAGTACGTTTTGTGTGACTGAGCCCAGGTATCTCTCTCAGTGCCTCTTAGTGCAAATCGTTCCAGGAAGGAGGTGCTCTCATTTGCCCAAGGAGCCCAGGGGTCTTCTGAAGGGAAACTGACAGGACTCCAATAACTTATCCCTGAAACTCAACATTAGAGAAATCTTTTGGGGGTAGATTGCGAGGGCCCTAACCTGAGGCTCATGGTCAGGTTAAGGCAAAGGGTCTTTAATGAAATGAAATCACCTTGAGTGTGGAAAGAAGTAGGACTGGTAGTGTGTTGTGTACTGTGTGAACAAGTGCCAGTGATCACTCTAGGCCCATAAGTATGAAAACAGGAGTCTATGCTCGGGCAGTTCCTTAGGAGACAGGCATGTGCTCAGGAAGTGGCTGTGTGAACACTGATCTTACAAAATGGGGCCGTCTGGTGGCTAACTCTTAGGTCAAACTTCACACTGTGAAGTGGCTAAATCCAGACCATAGGCTCCATGATTCTCGGGAGACTGGATTACCCTCCCTGGGTCCTGGATGATATCAGAAACATCCTGCCCTACCCCAGAAAGTAAGCAGACATTCCTAGGGGGAAGTATGGAGGGAAACTACGTTGGACTTGGTAAGAGGAGACTCAAATATTTTGTTTTGGGCTACCACAGGATGAGGGACCATAATGCATCTTACATGGGACAGCCATATATCTTCATCACATGCCGTGTGGGGGATGAATGGTGTCCCCCAAATATTCAAGTCCATATGAAACCTCGGAATATGACTTTGTTTGAAAATAAGGTATTTGCAGATGGAATTAGTTAAGATGTGGTCATAGTGGACTAAGCTGGGCCTTCAATCCAGTGACTGGTGTCCTTGCACAAAGGCCATGTGGGCATACAGAGACACAGACACACAGGGCAAGAGGCCACATGAAGACAGAGGCAGAGGCCAGAGTGATGCTGCCACAAGTTAGGAAGCCAGGGACCGCTGGTCACCACCAGAAGCTGGAAGAATCAAGGAAGGACCTTTTCCCAGGCTCTTCAAAAGGGAGCGTGGTCCTGCCAATATTTTGATTTCAGGCTTCTAGCCTCCAGAACTGGGAGAATAAATTTCTTTTTTTTGAAGACACCCAGTTTGTGGTACTTTGGTTTTGGCAGTCCCAGGAAACTAATACACATGCATTTATAGAATGATCTGAATATTGAAAAGACGATAGATACATACATACATACATACATAGATGATAGGCCTATCTACCTACATGTGTGTGCGTAAGAGAAAGCATATAGAAAAGTGGCATATTGCATGCAAGAGCACATGGCAAAATGTGAGTGGTGGTGACTTTTAGTGGAAGGAGAATGAATGACTTTCATTTCCTTCTCTTTTTCATTTTCAAGGTTTCTATAACCAGTGATTATTATTTTAATAATCAGAACTAAGTGAAATGCACACCTGATGGATGCTTCCGACAGACTAACACCCAGATCTGTAAGTCAGATGGTTTTAAATCCCATTTTAAAAAGTACTTGTATTAGCATTTAACCAATACTGTCCACTAAAGGTATTTGTTTTTCTAAGCACAGCTGTAGTTTGCATTTATTTATTTATTAATTTATTATTTCTTTGCTTAGTTCTCAGTGAAAAGATAATCCTCTTCAAGTGACGGTACGTTCGAGTCTGACACCGTTTCATGGAGTTTTAAACATTCTCAATTGTCCCTTCCAACCACGTCGATGTTTACAATCAGCTGGCGATTCTCGTCTTCTTCGGAATAAATGAAAGCATCTCAGTAATGACAATAGCCAGGCTTACTATGCGCTGGATACCATTCTAAGCGCTCTACACATATCAGCCTACGCTACCACCCCCTTCTGTCTCCCAAACGTACAGTTTGGATAATTAGTTATGTGGCTACCCTGCCTAGGAGGTCCTATTATTATCTCCTGTTTCACAAATGATGGAACCAAGGCTCAGAGAAATTAAGTGACCTGCCCAGGTTCACTGCCCAGGAGGTAAGTGACTGAGCTGGACTTTGAGCCCAAGCTCCAGAATCCATACTCTTCCAAGTGCTATCCCATACTGCCTTGCATGGAGTCTGGTAGGAGAACATGGAAGAGTATAGATACTACAGGTGAAATAGAACTTTTTTCCTAAATACTTACTTAGCAGGTTCTTTAAGTGTTATTGAAAATCTATTTCATATCCTACAAATAAACATGATAGATAGTAAAATGGATTCAATGTGTTCCCCTAAAGACCTGGAAAATGAGTCTGGAATTGTTCTTACATAACGGCACAGCAATTAGGCAAGGACATGGTCAGAAAATCAAAAGGCTGCAGAGACTGACTGACCACAGGGCACACAGATCAAACCAGCCTCTGATAGGAGACTCTCCTGCCTTCCATTTACCCTTAGGATCAAGCCTAATCGTCCTCACCCGGACTCCAACCGTGTCCACCTTTGTAGTCTTACAGGTTTTCTTTCTGCTTCTGGAACACTTCATCCTTTTGCTCCATTAGAGTATTTCTCTGCACATACTCTTCCCTCCGTCTGAAAAGTCCTTCCTTCTCCATTGCCTTTGCCAAGAGAATTCAAGAATTAAATTTCACTTCTCAGAGAAGTGTTTCCTGACCTCTCCACCCGAGGGACCCTCTCTGTCGCACACTCCAAGGGCTCATTCTGCTCGCTTTCATAACACTCACAGCTCTCTACCAACCTCTGTCTTCATTATGCTGGAGGGGTCCTTATGCAGCTCGCCCAGTGCTGCACCCCGAGCATCAGCACACATCTGGAAATATTTGTGTACTGAGTTCCTGACTGCCAGATAGACTAAGGGAAAGAGAAGATTCGTTCCCCGCCACACACACACATACACTTTGGGTTTGAGACGTTTACAATTAATGAAAGCTATAAACAAGAATATATCAGTCATAGTACTGCAAAATTAACAAAATAGGGGTAATGCTGTGGCTGAAGCTGTACAATTTAGTTATCCAGAAAAGCAAATGGTTAAATTCTTTAAATAGGATTTTAAGAAGATGTCTGTATTAGTTATAGTATGTTTGATTTTATTTTATTTATTTTGTTTTTTTAATGTTTATTTTTGAGAGAGAGAGAGAGAGAGAGAGCAAGCAGGGGAGGAACAGAGAAAGGAGACACAGAATCCAAAGCAGCCTCCAGGCTCCGAGCTGTCAGCATGGAGCCTGATGCAGGGCTCGAACCCACAAACCGTGAGATCATAACCTGAGCTTAAGTCGGACACTTAACCGACTGAGACACCCAGGTACCCTAGTTATAGTATGTTTTAATTTGCACATAAGAATTCACATTTTTTATGTCTCATATTTCGCAGAAAGATCCAGAGCCCATCTAACACCAGGATATGATCCCCATCAGGAAGACACAAGAAGAGCTCAAATTAATGAATGATTATCTTTCATAGTGGCTAATTGTTTTTCCCTTCCGGAGGTATTAGTCACGACATATATAAATATCAATTATAGCTCTTTCTACAGGGAGAGGTCATTAAAAAAGCAAGCAAATTAATTTTTTAATGGCATTTATAAATTCTTTTATTAGTTCCTATAACTCAGAGATCAGCTGCCTGGTTACTCCCTAGGTGTCCCAGAGTTATGGGGGGTCACTCTTCTACATGATATTTAAACAAAAGCTGTCAACTATACAGCATATCAGAGGGTGATAGGTTGATAAATGCTGGGGAGAAAAGTTAGTAGGAAAGAGAATAGGAAGTGAGGGAACATTGAGATGTTAGGGTGGGCAAAAAAACCCAAAACAAACAAACAAACAAACAAACAAAAAACAAGCCTCACCAAGAGGATGGCTTTTGAGAAAAGATTTGAAGTTAATGAAAATGGGGTGGAGGTAGGACAGAGAGGGCACGAGCTTTCCAGGATAAGGGAACAAGTACAAAGGCCCTGGGGCAGAAGCATGCCTGGTGAGTTCAGGAACTGCACGGAGGCTGATCTAGCTGGAGTGGAACCAACAAAGAGAAAAGAAGCAAAAGATGAAGTCTGAAATATTTGGGGGTAGGAAATGGGAGGAGGAGGCCTTGTAAGGCTGTTGTAAGGTCTTGGTTTTTATTTAAAGAAGAGGAGAAGTCATCAGAGGGTGTGACAAGAAGTGTGGTGTCATCTGACTGTTTCTTGAGTACAGACTGAAGTGTCAGGGGTCATCAACCTGGACTCAAGTTTGGAAAAGCAGGTGAGAGGCCTAGACCAGGGACGTGGCAGTGGCTGATGAGAAATGGACAGATTATAGTTACGGCTGCTTCTCTAATTACAGTTGACCCTTAACGTGAGTTTGAACTGCACAGATCCATTGATATGCAGATCTTTTCCAATACAGTACAGTACTGCGGATGTATTTTCTCTTATGATTTTCTTATATCATTTTCTTTTCTCTAGCTTACTTTACTTATTTACATTTATTAATTTTTTATTTACATACAGAATATGTGTTAATTGACTATTTACGTTATCAGTAAGGTTTCAAAGTCCATAGTAGGCGATTAGTAGTCACGTTTTGGGGGAGTCAAAAGTTCTATGCTGATTTTCAACCATGCAGGGGGTCAGGAGCCCTAACTCCCATGTTGTTCATGGGCCAGTTGTACTTCCCTTTAAATATCGATACACATAACCTCATTTTCTTCCAGGAAGCTTGTATCACCAAAAATTTAGGGAGCACTCATTTCTCCATACCTTCACCAATAACGAATTAATGTACTGCTTATAATTAAAAACAAAAGGTAACTCAAATTATTTTTATTAAAAAAATTTTTTTAAGGTTTATTTATTTTTGAGAGAGAGAGATAGACATAGAGTATGAGCAGGGGAGGGGCAGAGAGAGAGGAGACACAGAATCCAAAGCAGTCTCCGGGCTCCAAGCTGTAGGACAGAGCCTGACACAGGACTTGAACCCCCAAACCACAAGATCATGACCTGAGCCGAAGTCGGGCGCCCGACCGACTGAGCCTGCCAGGCACCCCCAATTATTTCTATTTGAAGGGAATCAATCATTCCCTGACATGACTGGACCGTAGTCATGCCTTGGTAGACGGCAAAGGTTGTGAGCTCTAATCTGTCACCATGTACTATCCTCACACTCAGTTGGAGAGAAAGTGCTTCTGGCTGTGATGAGGATGCCGTGAGGGCAGCCAGCCACGCCAACCTGACTGCGGGCTGCAAACTCACCTTTGGCCTCCCAAACCACGTTAGAAAGTCACCAGGTCGAATCACACAACAGAAGTGGTTGACTACTCTGGACATCCCACTTCCCTTGCCACCCGCCCCCCCCCACCCCAGTGAGAGGAGTGTAACTTTTTGTGGATTTGCTGTTATCGTGCTGTTGTTGAAGAATATAAGAGGAAATAATTCACAGTGCTTTTCTTAGGCTCCGTGTTTCAAGGACCTGTTGAATCTTCTGCATTACAGGCCACAGAGGCGACTGACAAGCTAGTGCTTAGCAACTGCCCTTCTGCCCTTAATTTCTGTGTCTGCCCCCATCCACTGCAGTGGGTGTGTGCACTGCAATTTCATTTCTTATTCCATTCTGCTGAGATAATTGCACATTCGGGGGAAAGGCATCTAAAATACCGAGGAGAAAACAAGACAAGGGAAAGGTGACTTCTTAGAGTACTTTTGTTAATTTAAGTCTTTATTTTGGTTTGTGCTCTCTGGCGTCTTATTTTCTGTATTTATTCCTCAGGGTTGGAGTAATTGCTTTTCTGGTCTCTCTTATTTGGGTGGCCACAATTGGCTTAGTAGTTCTATTATAACGCCTCAAAGGTTTCTTCTGTTCCAACAGATTTGGTTCTTTCGTGCTGTTTATCCTTATTGCCGTTCGTTGCATCTCTGTCCCCTTTTCAAATTTTCTACCATTTGTACACAGGTTTCTTTCTGCATCTGGATCTGCTCGCTGAGATATCTGTGTTCTGCAAACAAATGGCAAAGAGGCTGACGCTGTAAACTGTCGCCTTCTTGTGCTTGCATTTCTGTGACAGTTTGGACTATGAACTAATTTTCTAGTGTTTGGCAGCACGCCAGGATTGTTGAGGCATCCACTCCCCCCCCCCCCCCCCACACACACACAAGGAGATTTTCTTAAAGAGCTGCGATTAAATCTCGCACAGCTCCCTTTCCTCTGCCTCTTATCTCTGGCTGGCTCCCTCCTGCTTTCGTGGGGGGGGAGTTTGGGTTTTAAATGAGAAATAATTATTTTCTAGGTTAGATTTTCCAAGGTTGTCATTCAACTGGGGTTGTTATCCTCTTCAAAAGGCAGTTTCTTATTTTGGAACTGAGAAAAGAGAAGGGGAATTCCACAAAAAAACAACGGTGAAAAAAGTGAGGTTTAAAACACATGCCCATCCATATATTCACTTACATTTAGAAATGTTCACACAGTGTCATCAAATCACTGTCCCATTTTTAGATAGTAGAGCCTGATGGTCAATTAGTCTTCCTTGTTGCTTTGTTTGAGTCTGTCTTTGAAGCCTGGTTCTATGGGAGCGGTTGTCAAGGCAACCTGGACCACCAGGCTGGTCTCCTGAGTTCATCCTGCCAGTCCCCAACTCCCGGAGAATGGCTGTGTGATGGGGGCTTTGTTCCACACCTTATTATAGCTTTACCTTGATTAAAATGAATAATCGCTTGGTAATTGGGGGAAATGTTTTACATCTTGCGATGAGGTGTAGGAAAAATGATACCATCATTTTGTTCACCACCTGGGTTTTAAATCATGTGCCACCTAACAGTTCAGTAAGATTGTGTACAATTTGTCACCCCCAGAGACTTTTGTATGTGGATTTAAAATGATGTCCGAATGAAAGTCTGAGTCAGGAACACTACCCAGATTTTCAACTCTGCAAAGAGGAAAATTGTGGTCTAAATATTATTCATAGTCTCCATTTCTCTACTGATGTCAATGTAAGACTCAAGGAATAAGAGAATCCTCACCCTGTCTGTATAAAATTTTAAATGTTTCTTTCGGGACAGTTTTTAGAATTTTCTTCCCTTAAGCCATTGTCTTCTAATGTAAGGGTTTTAAAACAGACAATTTCTCATTTGTTTTGTTTAGGGAAAATCCGTAATACTCCATCATTTGACTCTATTCTGAACTTAGTTATTCCCTAAAGTCATCTTTTAAATGGAACAAGGAACTTGGAAAAATATTTTTGTTTCCTATATAGTAAGAAATTAGTAAATCAGCTTTCCTAGCTCAGCAACTTTGAACTAACAAAATTATTTGGGAGCATGCAGAGATGAATATGATTCAGTCCCTGCCCTCAAAAGGCTTGTAGTCTATGGGGTACCTGGCTGGATCAATCAGTAGAGGGGGTCAGTGACTTTTGATTTTGGGATTGTGAGTTCAAGTCCCACACTGGGCATAGAACTTACAAAAAAAAATCTTTATGGTCTACTGGAGGAGACAAAAATTTGTATTTATTCATTCAATAAATATTTATTGAGCATTTATTATGTACCAAGAATTATGCTAAGTCTTAGATTGAATGTTCAAAAACAAGATATTCGTGATCCCTGCTCTCATGATATTTACATGATAGTTGGGAAGAAGTAATTATAATACAAATTAAAATAAGCAGCAGTGGGGCGCCTGGGTGGCGCAGTCGGTTAAGCGTCCGACTTCAGCCAGGTCACGATCTCGCGGTCCGGGAGTTCGAGCCCCGCGTCAGGCTCTGGGCTGATGGCTCCGAGCCTGGAGCCTGTTTCCGATTCTGTGTCTCCCTCTCTCTCTGCCCCTCCCCCGTTCATGCTCTGTCTCTCTCTGTCCCAAAAATAAATAAAAAACGTTGAAAAATAAAATAAAATAAAATAAGCAGCAGTACAAGAAAGAGTTCAGAGAGAATCTGGTGTGGCAGGTTTTAAAGAATGAATGGGAGAGGGCTAGATTTGCAAGGAAGCTAGGCATGCTGTTGATGGACCGCCTAGTATATGAAAGGAACGGGGTGTTTGAGGAATTAGGCGTTTGTATTGCTAGATGATAACACTGCAGGCAAAGAGGGGTGGGGGTGGGGTCTCATATGCAGTAATAAAGGGTTTGTGTCCTTCTTGCAGCAGATGAAAGCCACTGAAAGATTTTGATCCTAGGAACAACATAAGTGACTGAGAGCAGCATGAAGGATGAATCGGAGATGCAGGAGTGGAGGTGGACAGACCAACGAGAGGGTGCTAGTGGCAAGCCTGATGGAGGACAGGATGCTCAGGACTCCGTAGAGATGTTTATCAGGTAGAATTGTGGAGATCTGACCGATACCCTGCAGGCACGGGGAGAGGTGGAGTGGACTTCGAGTCCCAAGCAGTAGAGAACAGATTCTGGAGGGAGGGACACACGGTCATCCATGAGAGATGTGGAGCACGAGCTGCCTGAGGGGAAGCGAGGCAGGGCTAGCCAGCCGCCGAGCCTGGGGTGCGGGGCTCTGAGATACTCACATCCCACTGTCATCTTCACTCTTCCGTCTTGGTGCTGGGTCTCTGCTTCACAATCCTCACTCTCAACTCTCCCAGGCCCGCTGCCATGATCTGCTAACAGGGCTTGTCCGGGCCTCAGCTCCAGTCCCTCCTCCCCGAAACTCCCTGCTGTCCCCAGTGTCACACAACTGAGATGTGAATCTGTCAGGTCCTGATTAATTCCTTAAATGACATTGGATGTCGTCTCCTGATTCATTCCTTTCGGAGGCCCACACCTAGCTGCTGTGATAAAGGCCAAGCTTTCAGCATAGCCCACGAGTCCTCTGTAAGTGGTCTTGCCCACGTCACAAAACATCCCTGGTTCACACATTTTGTTGACACGCCAGCCGCACCAACCCCCACTGCACTGTTTTGTGCTCCTGCTGTTACTTCTTACCTGGGGGGTTGAAGAAATAGGAGCAAATGGGCTAATCGTGAGGCCAGGATCTGGAGGAAAGAGAAAGCAAGCAGTCAAGGACGCAGGAAGAAAGGTCTGCAGAGAGCCAATGCTGGCATTTTAGGGGGCCTGTCGATTATAGGGGATTTGGACAAATGTATTGAGAGGATGGAAGTTGGATGCAGAAGGAACGTTTGCTCTGGGCCATTTCTGCCAGACACAAGATCCCTCTGAGGGGCAATTTTGGCTCAGGGACTTTCCCATGACCTGACCTGGATTCTCTCAGAATGATGTTGCAGTCGGAAGCTCTTTCGTCTCAACCCTTCCTGCTCTCCTTTCACAGATGTCAGACCTGTGTCCTGGTTGGAAGCTTCTCCCCCATTATTCCTGCTCCCTCCCCCGCTTTATCTTCACAGGCATTTCTCTCCGTCAACCTCCCATATACCTAATTCCATTTTGGTGTCTTGCTCTTGGAGGACCCAAAAGAAGATGAAGAGATAACCACACACCTAAGGATTGGGAGGCGAGGGCCACTGGTAGAGAACTACTGAGCTTCATTTATTACACAAAAAGATCCAGTCACTGAGATGATAGGAATGAATCTTAGCATTTTGGAAGTTTCTTGAAGAATATTTGGAAGAATATTACAGCCATACTTCCCCTCCCACTGTTTCTTTCCCTCTCCTAAAAATGCTGCGTGAACAATAGGACCACACTTTCTGAATCCCGAAGGAAAGATACAGTGTGATCATAAGTGTATTTTTGTCAAGAGGCCGAAATTCTTGAAATTAGAACAGTCGTCAAAAATGTAGCCTCGATGTTCAGGTTCTCCATGACATTTGCTTTTTATAAGGAAGTTAATTTTGTTTTTGAGATTTTGTGGCACTCATCCTATCTTAAGAGAATTAGAAAATGTGTACAGAGCTGCAAGTATAGGAATTACTAACCAAGATGTCTCCCAAAAGTCCCCTGTCCCAACCTAGGCAATTCAGAATCATCCTGTCTGCCGAAAACCCCCACTTCTTAATCTGTACAGCACAGATTGGCCCGAAACAGCCAAATAGCCCAGTTCCCAGTTAGTAACAAGTTTAAGTTCCAAGGTTTATGAAAAGACTTAGGGCCTTTCTTAAATTTTTTTAAACATTTATGCATTTTTGAGAGATGGAGAGAGACAGAGTGTGAGTGGGGGAGGGGCAGAGAGAGAGGGAGACGCAGAATCGGAAACAGGCTCCAGGCTCTGAGCTGTCAGCACAGAGTCTGATGCAGGGCTCGAACCCACAGACTGCGGCGATATCATGACCTGAGCTGAAGTCAGATGCTTCACCGAATGAGCCACGCAGGCGCCCCGACTTAAAGTCTTTCTGATGCTATTTTTGTCTCACTGCTTCAGTGACTTTGGATGTTTTCTTCCAATTGATTAAGATTAAATGCATTTTTCTAAAGTTCTGTTGAGAAAAGCCAGGGACCTGCACTTATTACAACCACTGCTTGTTCCCTATAGTCCTATCTTTCAAAAATAACAAACATAAAAAAAAAATTAAATAGGCCTGTGTTAGTTGGATTTCCCGGAAAGCAGATGCTGGGGCAAGAGTTAGGGGTGTAGTTGATTTGAAGGGATTATGCCTGTGGAGGATAACAAGGGGGGAAGCAGGAATGAACAGGGAAAGACTTCATTCTCTGATGCAGATTGGATACCTATAAACATTTTTAAAAATTATTGTGTGTATTTATTTTGAGAGAGAGAGAGACACACACAGAGTGTGAGTGGGGGAAAGACAGAGAGAGAGAGGGAGACACAGAATCCGAAGACGCTCCAGGCTCTGAGCCGTTAACATAGAGCCCCACGCGGGGCTCGAAGCCATAAATCCTGAGATCATGACCTGAGCCGAAATGGGACACTCAACCACCTGAGCCACCCAGGCGCCCCTGGATTTGATACCTATAAAAGAAAAGAGGGAAAAAGTACAATTGGGCAGAGGAGACTCAGAGCACGATTCAGATCTGACAGAGTTGTAGCAGGCCCAATGGGGGCTGGGAGCCTGCCAGTTAATAGAGTCTCTCTTTTTGGGCAGAAATAGTGGCAACCATGCACAGTCATGGGCTAGGGTTGTTCAGGAAGAGCATGATAAGCAAACAACCAAGCAACAGGTTCTGAGGTGTAAGGGCCATCAGTTCACCCTGACTTTGTTCAGGTACAGCGAGTTCTTTCTTGAGAGAAGATCTGACAGGTGCATTCCACGGCTGTCTTATGGGTTACTCCCAAAAGCCCAGGTTGAGTGTTGAACAACCACAAGCAATAGAGTAGAGTTGGTCAGAGAGGGGCACCATTACTCTTTTAGCTCCAAGGACACAGACAGGATCATGACTGTCGGTTCAGGGGCATCCAGTCTGCAGGGAGAGAATCTGGAAATAAATACCCAGACCTCCCCTCCTCCCTCCATCCTGCTGGTGCTTCTCATTCTCCATGCCAGCTCACTGATATGATGCATGCCTGACAGCCTCTCTGAGCAGAGAGCAGGGTTGAGGGGCAAATAAAATGCCCCTGAGCATCCAAGGGCAGACAAAGAGGAGGAACGAAGTCTCTAAGGGAGAGAGAATCCAGCCTTGGAGAAGGCATGAGGCAGGGAAAGAGATTGCCTGGCTGTGCTTCTCCCAGCTGTCTGCCTCCCAGAGTCACTGGAGCTTCCGGATTACTCCCCACCCCCTCAGCAGCTCCTCTTGCAAAAGCAAGGGCCTTAGGAACGAGCAAGTAATTTACTGGAAGTTGAGGAAGGGAGGGAGGGAGGGGAGGAGAGAGAAAGGACAGGGAGATGTAGAAGGAGAGGGAGAAGAAGGAGGAGGAGGAGAAGAAGAAGAGGAAGAAGAGGAAGAAGGGAAAAAGAAGAAGAAAGGGGGGGAGAAGGAGGAGGAAGAGAAGGAGGAGGGGGAGGAACAGGGGAAGTAGGAGGAAGAGAAGAAGAATGAAGAGGAGGAGGAGAGATTGAGAGGGAAAGGAGAGGTGGGGGAGGAGAGGGGAGAGAAGAGAGGAGAGAGAGAGATCAAGAGTCCTCATGCACACATATCACACACATGCACACACACTCTGTTCTACTTTTTTAGCTCTCACATCAGAGCTGATGAAAAGACCAGAATCTGAATCCAGTGACACTCCCAGATTACTTATAAATTTGTGTACGCAGTCCACATTCCCCAGTTCTGCCCATCTTTCGGAGGTCTTGGTGCTTTGCAGAGTGACCTGTGGCCATCTGTACACTTGGCCCCTAAGGTCTTTCTTATCACTTCCTACAGAAGCCTCCTCTGTTATCAGCTCACTTTCTCCAGCAGCCTGTAGGCATTTATCTCGTGATGTTATTTCACAGACGTTCACAGCCACAGGAAACATTACTTCTGCTTCCGAGGAGTGGACAATGCTGGGCAAATTACTTTTGGCAACAAGCAGTTAAGATAATTTGTTAATGATTCAAGCCTCAGCCAATGGTATTCAAAACAGGTCTTCTGGAGCTGAACCTGAAGCTGACAGATGGTTTCTCTCCTAACTTAGTTTGACTGAGTGAGACATTTGATTTGGGCTTCTATTAAAGGGAAATAATGTATTCAATTGCTTGATGATGCTTGGCCTATATTCAGTGAAAGAATGTAACTCCTTTTGTCTATAACACTGACCACCTCCCTCTCCCACCCCCCATGTAATATGTCCAAATTCTTAGGTGCAGGCTTAGAACTTACTAAGTCACTTATTTATCTACAACATTTAGAAAAGCTGTGTGAAGGGCGCCTGGGTGACTCAGTTGGTTGAATGTCTGACTCTTGATTTAGGCTCAGGTTATAATCCCAGGGATCAAGCCCCACGATGGGCTCCATGCTGAGTGTGGAGCCTGCTTAAGATTCTCTCTCTCTCCCTCTGCCCCTTTCCCCCACTTCTTGCACATGCTCTTTCTCTCTCAAATAACATTAAAAAATTTAAAAAAATTATTGTGAAAAAATGCCCAAGTGATGTGATTGTACTTGGATAATGGGATGGGAGATGGGGAAGGTTTGATTCCTTACCTTCCAGGTGAACTTGTCTCCTTCTTAAGAGCCAGAAACAAGATCCATCTGTCTCCCCACAGTGCTCCATCCTATGCCTTCCCTATGGTGGAAACTAAGTAAATTCCTGTTGATTATTAAGAAGAAAGGCAAAACATTCTTTGGTGATGTGATGTTAGTTTGAAGGCAGCCCTCTCTGTGGAATCACTTACAGTGCAAAATGAAGAGAAAGACCCAGTTGAGACAAGGCTTACCAACACCTCTTTAAAGATTCTCTCTCCATATGCAGTCAGGGGTCAGCCCCTAACACCGTCTTGGCCTGTTTCCCTTCTTACATGATCTTGTTCTTGTGGCTTCATGGGCAACTCCTCAGAGCAGACGTGCAACTTTCTAACTCTAACCATCTCAGAGTGGCTCTGTGATTGGACAGTCTTCACAAATTTAGGTGCACCTTGTGTCTCCCACCACATGTATTTCTTAAAAGTTGGTGAAGGGGGCGCCTGGGTGGCTCAGTCGGTTAAGTGTCCGACTTCAGCTCAGGTCATGATCTCTCGGTCTGTGAGTACAAGCCCCTCATTGGGCTCTGTGCGGACAGCTCAGAGCCTGGAGCCTGCTTCGGATTCTGTGTCTCCCTCTCTCTCTCTGCCCCTCCCCTGCTGATGCTCTGTCTCTGTCACTCCCAAAAATCAATAAACATGGGAAAAAAAATGTTTTAAGTTAGTGAAGACTTTTAAAAGTTGAGCCATGTTTTCAAAGCCTGCTTATGAAAGGAAATCTGTACCAAATACTTTTGTAAAATTAAGAATTGTCTTGGGGCGCCTGGGTGGCGCAGTCGTTTAAGCGTCCAACTTCAGCCAGGTCACGATCTCGCGGTCCGTGAGTTCGAGCCCCGCGTCAGGCTCTGGGCTGATGGCTCAGAGCCTGGAGCCTGTTTCCGATTCTGTGTCTCCCTCTCTCTCTGCCCCTCCCCCGTTCATGCTCTGTCTCTCTCTGTCCCAAAAATAAATAAACGTTGAAAAAAAATTAAAAAAAAAAAAAAAAAAAAAGAATTGTCTTTTTTTTTTTTTTGACTTTTGTAAGTTTGGATTTCTGGTTCAACCGTTGGTGAAAGTAGGGCTTACCTGTGTTCATATACAATGACAGCTCAACCAAAATTTTAGAGGTCCTGCTTATATGGCAAGCTCTCTAATGGGAGCTTACGGTACAATTGTGCCCAAGACAGACAGGGGTTTGCCTTCCTGGGGTCTCACATTTAACAGGGCAAACAAAGGAACACGTTACAAAGCTAAGACCCAGCAACGCTAAATAGGGTTCTTTCTGCATTGCACTACATTGTATCCATCCATCCATGCATCCATTCATTCACCATCCTTCCATCCATCCATGTATCCATGCATCCATGCATCCATCCATCTATCCATCTATCTATCCATCTGTTCTTCCAATCATTCGTTAACACCTATCAAGAACCTCTCCTCTCTCTGACCCTGTTCTGTGGATTGCGAAAACACTTGGCAATCAAGACCAGCACGGTTTGCATGGCTCTTAAATGTGAGTTGCGAATTCTTTGTGCATCATTTTTTGATGCCATTGTAATAGATTTATAAAATTGAGCCAATTATAGTCAAAACTAGGTGTAATTTGGGAAAATACTTTCCTGATGAAGATTTTTTTCTTTTTCTTATTTTGGTCATTATTTTTTTCTAAAGGTGGTGGGTTGAGTGAAATTGCAGTGACTTGAGGTGTTATTTGTGGGCTGGTTTGCTGAGGTTCTATGGTAATGCCAGTGGTCTTTCAAGTCTGATGTGCTTTCATTTGATTTTGTTTTTTATGCAAAAGAAATTAGTAAAATGCATTATGATAAGTGGCCTAGAAACTGTAATAAAGGATGTTCTTCTCAATTAAAAGTAGCCTGTAAGTGCTATATATACACCAGCCCAGGAGCACTCATCTATTTAGAGTGGGAAAGCCAAGTGAAAAGGGGGTAGCAGAAAAATAGATAAATATGCGTACTTTCAAAAAAGTAATTATATTTTTACACCTCTTCAGGCTGTCCCATTTTCTCTTTCTGTCTTCTGTGGCAGTGCTGAATTTAAAGCAAATGGAAAAACAACAGACTGAATGTTACAATCAGATTCTATCAATCAGATGAACAAGACAAACTTGTTGGAAAGGTTTAAATTATCTCTCTGTGCACACTCAGCCTAGTTCTAACACGGAGTGTGAATCTTTGGCAGCCAAATCATTATGGCATGTGATGGTTGGTGACCTTATTTTGACGTTTGTTCCTCTTTCCAAGATTTATAATGCTGGAACTTTTGGACACAGCAATGCTCAATTTAAGGCCATCCCTCAAATGGAAACTTAAAAACAAAACAACCCCCACCTCCCGCAATTGTTGAGAAATATTTAGCCATTGCAATGGCATTCCAGAAAAATCAACCAGCCTCAGGATTCTGCTTTTCCATCTACAAATGTTTACTTTGCTTCGACAGAGGCAATTTTCTAAGACTACTGTGGCCTGCGGTCTCTTCCTTTTTTTTTTCTTTTATAGGGATACAATATTGGGATGGCTTCCAACCACATGTTTTGCTTGGGTAGAGCAGAATCTGACATTTTCTAAGCTTGCTTGCTATTAATTCCTGTAGTTTTTGATCAAAGAAGGAACCTAAGTAATCATTTGTTTCAGCGGTGACATAGATGCAGAAGTGGAAGTTTTGCATGTTTCTCCTTAGGCTGTTTATCTCCCAACAAAGTAACAATCTGACCATCCCTGGGTTGTGTAGGCCACAGAGCCAAATAATGTAAAAAATATATATATAAATAAACACATCAAAATGTCCTGTCCAGAGAGCCGCCCCTGCCGCCACCAAGATGGAGACTTTGTACTGGGTCCCGATCTTAGCGCTTGAATGCCCCCAGCTGAAGCTGAAGGTGGTGGTGTCTTATGTCCTCATCACGGGAGGAATGCTTTATGACGTTATTGTTAAACTTCAAAGTATTGGCTCTATGACCGATGAACATGGACATCAGAGGCCAGTAGCTTTCTTGGCCCACAGAGTAAATGGACAATATATTATGGAAGGACTCACATCTAACTTCCTATTTACAGCAGGAGGTTTAGGATTCATAATCCTGGACCGATCAAATGCACCAGACATTCCAAACCTCAATAAGATTTCTCCTTCTATTCATTGGATTCGTCTGTGTCCTGTTGAGTGTTTTCATGGCTAGGGTATTCATGAGAATGAAACTGCCAGGCTATCTGATGGATTCAAATGCCTTTTGAGAAGAGGTCAGTGGATATTGGATTTGCTCCTGTTAATGAAGTTTTAAAGGCTGTACCAATCCTGTGATGTGAACTATGGAAAAGAATGAAAAGCGGCAGAAAAGAACCATCTAGTGAAAACATAGGAAGCACGTTAAAGCTTGAACTAGAATGTCTTCTTGGTCTCAAAGAGACAAACTTATCACAGTATTTTCTCCCTCTGGCCTTTACTGACCTACCACTGATGTTAAGTGGCATTTTCTTCTTAGTTTTTCATTTCTTAGAGAAAATATACTCCATTTCCACAACTATAATATTGAATAAAGTGATTACTTTTTACAGCTCCCTTAATGTGTTTTGGAAATGACATTTCTGACTTTCAAAAATTAATATAAAATCACGAAGCAAGATCCCATGGGCTGAGAACTCTGGAGAGATGATCAGCTTGACTTATGGTGCTTTGCCTTTAAACAGTACATTATTTCAGATATGTATGCCAGACTGTTTCATGCACAATAAGATGTATGAAAGAAGCAGAAATAAATAATGTTTCTAATTAAAAAAAAAAAAAAAAAGGCCTGTCCCTTTCAGTGTCTTGAAACTGACCCAAGCCCCTGGCTTCAAATAGACTTTAAAAGGTGGTTGGAAAGAGTCCAATATATCATTGCTTAAAACTTCCCACGTGAAGGCAAAACCAAGGTCTTCACTTTTAAAAATAGTGACCTGAATCCATAAAGGGCAAAAGATCCACTTTGAGATCATTTTTCACCTTGGTTGGCTATGGAGCGTCTGTGTGTACATTCTCGCTAACAAGCTGATTTGCCTTGTGTTACAAATTGCTCAATCCAGCAGGGCCTGTAGAGAACAGTGCACACACACGTGCTCATTGGTTGGCACATCCAGAAGAACTTTATGACGCTGGGCTTTTAAATTCAGAGAAATGAGTTGTTGCATTCACAGGCAGCAATTTTGGGACCGGGAGAGAAGTGGGTGGGTCTTCTGGATCCCTCCACCTCAAGTGTGAGAAGCCTGCTTGCTGGCACTGGAAAGTCATCACCTACACTGATGATTCACTCTTCCTTTGAGACACTGGATATCCCAGTTTGACAGTTTGTCCTCACTCAGTGATCACAATGATCACAACATGTACCAGAGAGGGTCGCCCCTTCCCTCTCTCCACCACCCTCACACATGACCTTGTCATACAGCCTGGAAAAAGGAGTGCCCTCTACAAACACCTCTTCTGTTTTATGATCCATACACTGTGAGAACCAGCTTTTAAGAAATATGACAATAAAAATACAACCATGCCCTGCTCCAGTGGGACCCAGCTACTTTGTCCATCGACAGCATAGGATTTGGTGACTCCACCCAGCAGTCAGTGCTTCTATCAGAAAAGCAACTTTGGAGATTTCTCTCAATGACATGAAAAGTAGCCTTGCAGAGGATCAAAAAAGGGAAGGACAGGGACATAGATTTAGTAAATCCTGAGTTGCAGGGATTTCAACCGTCAAAGGCCAAGTCAACTTTTTTTGCATAGTAACTGTAGGCCTGGAGCTGTAAGGACGGAGACTTTCTCAGGGCATAGGCCTCCTGGCCCTAGCTAACTGAGGCAGCTATCTGCTGGTCTTTTCCTCTTTAACCCATAGGAAGTGAGGCAGCCTGCCTGTGCTGACTGGTCTCCCAGCTGCCCAGGCAGAGGCGTCACGGGAGAGCAAAAGCAAGTGAAAAGACTGTCACTGAGCCACAGTAGCTGCTGGAACACAGGCTTGCAGCCTTGCCTGCATTCCCCCTCCCCCTCCCCCCCCCCTCCCCCCCCCCATCCCCCAGCAGCCGCAGGCCAGCGCTTTCCTTCCTCTTGCCTCTGATTTGCAAATTTACAAGTCAGGAACATTCCTGGGGGTGGGGGCGGGATGATTATGAACTCCCTAGCCCAAGGAGAGAGAGCAGGAGCAGTTTCCCGGTCATTTATAGCAGTTCCTTGACGTCGAGGAAAGGGAAGGAAAGGATTTTGACAAGTACCTTGAACTAAAAATGGGGAAATTAAAAAAAAGCGGGGATTATAAAGGTTAGGATACTTCTTTGCTTCCTTGTTTCACATGAGCAGCCACTGAGAAGTCAGCTGGCTTCCAGTGTCTTCTATAATTGAGGACTGGAGTGACATGGATAAATGAACGTCACAGATAATCCGCAAAGCTCATTCTTATCCATTAGCTTCAGCCTCTTCCCTCTCTGGGTCTTCTATCCCAGCTCCTGATAAGAAGAAAAGCAAGTAAGGCTTGTCCTCTGATGAGGGTGTGAAGGCACAGGAAGGAAGCCAAGGTTCAGAAGGACTCTCAGGGGACTGGACAAAGGTCCTGTGGGTGTGCTGGGTTTCTTCACACGGAGGGGAACGACTCCCAGCTGGCGAACTGGGCGGGACAATCTAATCCAGTCCAGTTCCTTTACAGAAGGGCTAGCTGAGGCTCCATTGTAGAGGAGGTGGAACTTTCCTTCTAGCCTCTTAGGGTCAGGCTGGGTCCGAGAATTAAGTTGACATTAAGACAGATTAATGAGAGAAGAGCATACAGATTTTATTATTACATGCTCATGGGAGCTTTCATGGGAAAATGAAGACCCAAAAAGTGGTTGGGCCCAAGTGCTTATGTGCCACATTGGACAAAGAGTATTAATTGTGAGAGAGTGCCAAAAATATATGGGGATGCTAAAGGAAGCTAAGAGTTACTTGAACAAGGTTTGTTTGCACTGATTCTCTTGGTGCCTTCTCCCTATCTCTGGTGAGAAGAATGTTTCTTTCCTCCTGATATAGAGAAGGCAGCTCTCACATCTCTTCATCTCTTGCTTTTAGGGAGAAAAAGGGAGATCAGAGGGCCCTTTTTGCATCTGCTGTTTTCAAGTGCTTTATTTATTTATTTATTTATTTATTTAAAATAAGCTCTACCCAGAAGGCGAGGCTTGAATGCATGACTCGGAGATCAAGAGTCACATGCTCAGGGCACCTGGCTGGCTCAGTCAGTAGATCATGTGACTCTAGGTAACACACCAAGTTAGGTCATGAGTTACAATTTGAAATCTTGCCATTTGTGACAATATGGATGGAACTTGAGAGCATTATGCTAATTGAAATGTCAGACAGAGAAACACAAACACCATATGATCTCTCTTACATGTACAATCTAAGAAAAAAACCCAATGAACTCATAGATATAACAGAGATCAGATTGGTGGGGCATGGGGGTTGACAAAATGGTGAAGGTGGTCAAATGATATATACTTTTAGTTATAAAATAAATATCATGGGGATGTACAGTATGGTGACTATAACTAAGAATATTGTATATCATATTTGAAAAGTTGCTAAGAAAGTAGATCTTGAAAGTTCTCAAAGAAAAAAATTTCTAACTACAAATGGTGAAAGATGTTAACAAGACTTATTATTACTGTGGTGATCCTTTTGGAGTATACACAGACTTAGCCAGCCAGGTGCCCCCCTCCTTTTATTTGCAATATATACAAATATCAGATCATTATGTTGTACACTTGAAGTGAATATTGTGTTGTATGTCAATTATACCTCAATTAAAAAAAGGGAGGAGAATTCAAACTGAAATCTTGAACTCCAGTCCAGTGCTATTTCTACTACACCACCAAGCCAACGCTTTTTACAGTACTTTCTTTCATTAAATTGTTTTTCGTGGATTAAGTTCACTTTTGTTGTTTCATTATATTTTGAAAATAAATGAAACACATGCATGTTTTTTTGTTTTGTTTTGTTTTGTTTTGTTTTTTACCAAGAACATTCTTTTCAGCCTCAGTCTGTGTTCTCTCACTCAGACTCAATTATTTCCCCCTCACTTTTGACCTCCCAGATTCCAAAAAGGATGGGCACAACTTGAGAGGTGTTTCAAATCCCAAATCAGGCACGTTCCTATCTCTGTTGCTGTTGGTGACCATTAGGGCTTGGTGGAACCTTAGCCAGAGTCTGGTTTCATCCTCTCTCTTTGTAGAGGAGAAAACCAGATCCAGAAAGACGGGTTTTCTCAAGGCCACACAGCCAGCTAGTAGCACACTTGAGTTGACTCTGCCATATCAGGCTAGCTCCATGTAGCTGCCATGACATACATGGATCTCTTCCCCTGGTCTCCCCTCACCGGGATGCATGGGTGGATGCTTCTGAAATAGGCCTTGGAGGACACGGGAGATCAAGGGCAGGACCAACCTCTCTAAGGCCACCTTGGATAGTCTAGGGAAACACCACCCCCTTAGATGCTACTAAGATCTGCAGGGAATGTTAATATGGAAGACTCTAGAGTGATCTAACCTTCATCTAGCCACTCCGTCAACAAAATCATCCCAATCCTCATTCATTGGCACTATTGCAGATATATATGTGGCACTCAGGTTCAGAGGAGTGAGGTTCTGGATTTCTTTTGACCACCTGGGGAATGTCCTCCTTTTGTGAGAAGATTTCAAACAGTTTTTCCAAATGTAGCCTTTTCTATTAACGGACAAGCAATAAGTTTAGTACATTTAAGGGGTCAAAGATTCACAGAAATACTTCTAATTGAGGTCATTTTAGGTCTCGGGATACAATCACACTCTATCAATACTGCATACAAGGTCTCAGCAATGTGTGACTGCAATATGAAGCAGATAGAAAACACACAGTCATATTCAAAGGGTCCAATGGCTGGAATCCCACTCAACTGCAGGCAGGCTCAGAAGTCTGTATCTGATGGCAGGGGCACAGGTGCTTCAAGGCCAAAGGGCAGCACAAGGGAAAAGTTGGGGGGCAGGACTGGAGGGAGAGATGAGCCCATCGCCCGTGCCCCTGGTCATCACTACTGGGGCCTGGTGGGGTCAGGGAAGGAAGATGTCCTTCATGTTCTTTTGGGTGACAGGTAGGAATAAAGGTTCCCATTTGTCAGCTGGCAGCAATACAAATGACAGTGTTGGTGAGTGAGAAGCGGGGAACGACACCTCTGAGGGTTAAGCATTCCAAAAAAAAAAAAAAAATAGTCAATTTTCCCTCCGGCATAAGGCTGATGGGATACAGGAGGCCTGGTCTTAGGGGTGTTGTTAGTCCAGTGCTCGAATCAAATGGGAATCACGTGGTTATCACGGAGCTTCAGGCACCCCTGAGAGAACATCCTCTGAACAACATTTAAGTACCTGGTCAAGAACACCAATGAATTGGGGCGCCTGGGTGGCACAGTCGGTTAAGCGTCCGACTTCAGCCAGGTCACGATCCCGCGGTCCGTGAGTTCGAGCCCCGCGTCGGGCTCTGGGCTGATGGCTCAGAGCCTGGAGCCTGTTTCCGATTCTGTGTCTCCCTCTCTCTCTGCCCCTCCCCCGTTCATGCTCTGTCTCTCTCTGTCCCCAAAATAAATAAACGTTGAAAAAAAAAAAAAACAAAAAAGAACACCAATGAATTAATAATCATTTATTGTGAATCACTCATAGTGTACACATTATTAATGGCAAATAAACACCTGCTGGATGAAGAACTTCATTGTGACAATTTCCGGTTGGCATCACTTCTTTTTCAAACATTTTAAATTAAAATTCCAAATTCCCACCTTTCCCGAAAAGATCTATCTTCGAAGTGCTCCAACATCTTTCTTTTGCTCTAACAACTAAAACAAAGGGCACGCGGTCCCATTAATTCAACATGCTCTTTACAAGGCAACTTAACACACAACATTTTTTTTACTTCAGAAGCTACATAATGATCACTTTATATTTTGCTGCAAAATCAATGAAGGCTGCATGCAGGGGAAACATTAGTACACACTGAGTTCTAGATAACTGTCGGTTATTAAGATCTGATGGCCTAGTGTGGAAAATTAATATGCTTACTTAGCAGTAGTAGCTAAAGTACATGCATCAGTGGCTGGGATCAATTAGAATATAAATTAGATGTTTAAACATTTAAATGAGAGCTTAATTTGAGCTGAATTTTATGTCTGGCACATCTGCGTTATACACCTTTAAAATGACAATAGCAAAGAGAACAAAATCAAACACCTACACAGGCACTGATTTATAGGGTCGGCTGGCCATAATCGGGACACAAAACTAGCCGGGCAGTGAACAGATCTCTTTGGAAGCAAAGACAGGGGAACATTAACAAGCTGTAAACAGGGCAAGAAAATAAGAGGGCCATTTCCTGTCATTTTTGAAAGTTTTCAATTCTCTTATTTAAAAAACAACAAACACACAGGCACAGTAATTACAAAACAGAAACATTCTTTAGTTACTTAGACCCTCTCTTTTGTCTTCTACCTTCAGATAATGTGTTTAAAAACAGTGCTGGGTTAACTGGTAGAAAAGAAAGCAAATGCTCTCCTGAACCACACTGAAAGAATATTAAATTCCTTCATCCTGTCAGGGTTAACATCACGTTCAAGCACATGACCATGTGTGTTTGACATATTGTAGCTACAACGATTAAATCACATGTTCACACTCTAATGTTAAAATCATAGTTACATTGATGCTAAAAACTTTTTTTCATCGATAGTTATATCTTGACATTATTTTGAGACAAACGAAAAGTTCCCAAACCACATAGATTCCTTTCCCTCCCCAGCCTCTACCCCCTCCCACATCCAATGAACAAGAGAACTATAGGAACAAAAGCCACGAACTAAGGTATCAATGGCAAACATGTTGGATGCCAGTTCCAGGTTCAAGTGCTGCCGTCTCCAGTCCTGGCTTTCCGGGCCTTGATCATTGGCTTGGTTGCTCGTTTGCGGTCAGTGGCCAGTCCCAGCCAGCACATGAGGTCAATGAACCAAGTGGTTGGGTTGAAATTTAAGCCAAATTCACTCGCAGAGTAGTCAAAGGGAAAGGTGTGGTGGTAATTGTGGAAGCCTTCACCTAGAAGACAAGGTGGCTATTGAAATAACCCCTCCCCACCTCTCTGCACAGATTTATTTTCCCCCCTCGTCTGCTGAGAGTGTACCACGTGCAAGGCACTATGTCAGGCTCTCTGGGCAGCAGAAGACTTGGTGTCTGCCCTTAGGAAGAATTTACTTAGTTGCCTAGACTAAATCTGAACAGATTAAAAAAAAAAAAAAAAAAGGTTATCAGCGCAGAGTCACAAGATTAATTTCCCCGTATGAACAACTACCATGATTTCGGAGCTGTACTTAGTAAGCTCAATGTTAAATGACTGATAACAGATCCTCCTTTTGATGTATGTTCATAAAAGGAAAATAGCCTCTGTGGGCTGGAGTGATTAAAGGAAGGCTCGTTGGGAGAGCCTGGATGACCCAGAGGAGCCCTGTTCAGATAGGTAAGTAAACTGAGGAGCCACACTTTTACATGTCCCAAATCTGCCCATATATTATTCCACCACCACCCCCCACCCGCCCACCAGCAAATAGCTTTTCCTCTCTTACTCTTTTTTTTTTTTTTTAAATTAAGGTGTTTTCAGGAGGGATCTCAGGGATTCTTTCATTTGACTTTTTTAAACAGCTTTATTGAGATATAATTCACCATATAATTCATCCATTTGAAGTACAATTTAATGGCTTTTAGTATTTTCACAGAGTTGGGCATCCATCACCACGATGAATTTTATAACACTTTCATTACCTAAAAGGAAGCTCCACACTCCTGAACTGTCATCCCCAACCATCCCCACCCCCCCCATCCCTCCAGCCCTACTTTCTTTCTCTGTCATGGTTAATTTTATGTGTCAGACTGGCTGGCCGAGGCATGCCCGGATTAAACATCTCTGTGTGGTGTGTCTGTGGGGGTGTTTCTGGATGAGATGAGCATTTGAATCAGTGAACTCAGTAAAGCAGATTACCCTCGCCAGTGGGGGTGGGCATCACTCAATCCGTTAAGGACCTGAACAGAACAAATGGTGGAGGAAGAGGAATTTGCCCGTTTTTTTCTGAGTCACTGACTGAACTGGATCTATCTCTTCTTCCCTTGCCCTCAGACTGGGATTTACATCATCTGCTCCCCTGGTTCTCGGGCCTCTGGACTCCAATTTAATCATATCACCGGCTTTCCTGAGTCTCCAGCTTGCAGACGGCAGATTGTGGGATTTCTCAGCTCCCCTAATCATGTGAGCCAGCTCCTCATAATAAATCTCTCTCCCCTCCCCTCTTCCCCTCCCCCCTCCCCTCCTTCTTTCCCTATGCATACACACACACACACACACATACATATATACATATGTGTATATATGTATACATACATATATATACACACGAAACAGGAGGCTACCTATTTATGTCCTACAAATATATACCTATTTATATTTATATAGATATTGTACTGTTTCCCTATATATATGGGGATTTATGATGAGGAACATATAATATATATTACAATATATATAAAAACTGAATAGTGTATGTATAACACATATATACATATACATACATGTACTGATTCTGTTTCTTTGGACAACCCTAATATAATCTCTGTAGATTTGCTTATTCTGATCATTTCATACAAACAAAATCATACAATATGTAGCCTTTTGTGACTAGCTGCTTTCACTTAGCATCATGCTTTCAAGGTTGTAGCAGATATCAGTACTTCATTTCCTTTTATTGCCAGATAGTATTCCGTTGTATGGATGTGCCATATTGTATTTATCCATCCATCAATTGACAGACTATTGGATTATTTCTGCTTTTTGGCTATTACGAATAATATTGCTATGGACAGTCATATACAAGTTTTCGTGTGGACATATATTTTTATTTCTCTTTGTGTATGAATCTGGGAGTGGAGTTGTTGGATCACATGATAACTATTTTTAACCATTTGAGGAACTGCCAGATTTCTCCTTCACTTCTTAAATAGGCCCTGGTCATCATGTAGTTCTTCTATTGACCACAGCCGAAGGATCTTGCTCTGTAATGAATATATCAGATGGATGGAACTGTGGTTTGCAGTTTTCTTTTTTTAATTGTTTATGTTTATTCATTTTTGAGAGAAAGAGAGAGGGAGAGAGAGAAAGAGAGAGACAGAGCATGAGCAGGGGAGGGGCAGAGAGAGAGGGAGACAGAATCTGAAGCAGGCTCCAGGCTCTGAGCTGTCAGCACAGTGCCCTACGCAAGGTTTGAATGCACAAACTGTGAGATCATGACCTGAACCCAAGTCAGATGTCCGACCGATTGAGCCACCCAGGCGCCCCTGCAGTCTTCTTTTTAATTTAGGTCTTCTTTACCCTGCTCCTTTCACCCTCATAATTTTTAGTGTTTTTCCTGCACTACAGTGTAGTATAGAGGAGTCTCCCCTGCTATTTTCAGAAGCAGACACTGTTCTGAGAACCTGTGTGTACCCGCGATCTATCACAGTTCAGTGTAACGGGAGCCTTTCCAGGACCTTAATGAAGAAAACTGACTAGGAGCCCCGTGTTGACCTGGGTGGACTTAAAACCAGTACCCAGCTCTTCAAGGCCAGTGCCACGGTCACATTCCTTGGGTTTTCTGGTCCACCATCCCCACATCAGATGGTAACAGTCCATCTTGTCCCCTTGCTGTCTGCTCTCAGGGTCAACACTGGATGTGGCCCCCCTCACTGCAGTCCAGTAGAAGCATCAGAAACTCCTTCCAAGACACTTTTCTCTCTGCTTAGCTGGTTGGTCCCATAGTTAAATTTGGGTGCTTATTCCACGTCAGATTGCTGTTGTCAACACGGGGTCCGAGCCTAACAATGTGGTGGGAGAAACTCATTGCTAGGTGATGCAGAGACCATTGCTACTTAGCCACAGGGCCTTCCCTTCCTGGGGCCGATCTCAATGCTCAAGGCTCAGCTTACCAAGAAGCTTGACTTACTTCTAGAAAGATACAGCTAATGTCTATTTATTACTTACTATGTTTCAGCCACAGTGCTCAGTGCTTTAATGGGTATTAACACCTCTAGTCCTCACATCTCTGAGCTAGCTGCTGTGATTCTCCCCATTTTAAAAACGAGGATGTAAATGTACAGAAGGGACAAGTAACTTCCTAAGACCATAAGGCTAGTCACAAACTAAGCACTTATTTCATGCTAAGCACTGTTGCAAAGACTATGTATTAGCTCATCTAACCCTTTGGTGACCCCAGGAAGCAGGTGAATGCTATGATTATCTTCACTTTACAGGAGAAGACACAAGGTGTGGAGGAGCCAGATAACTCTCCCAGAGAGTAAGTGAAGGAACCAAGACTAAACCAAAGTTGTCAGAATCCAGCGGCCTCACTCCGAACCATTCTGTGGCACCATGAGATGCCACACTCTTGTTTCTTCCCGTCTTTCTGAAGGCCTTTTTTCTTACAGTCGGTCAAATGATTGGACAGCTGAATGGTCAGGGCAGTTTGAGAGAAAAGCCAGCTGCTACTCCTCCATTAGGAAAAATTTCACGGTAAAAATAAATAGCTCCTAATTATTGATCACTTACTATATGACAGACATTTTACTAAGCAATTTACATATAGAATCTATCTTACAGCATACCTATATTGCATATAGCAGTTTACATATAGTATCTATCTTCATAACATCCCTATGAAGTAAGCATCACTCTTCCCATTTCACAGATGAGAAAACTCTAAATCAGAATGATTAGGTGACTTGCCCAAGAACCAGGATTCTAATACCAAAGCCCAAGTTCATCCCACCTGACTCCATTCCACTGCCTCTCTTTACAGAGTCCAGAAAACCTTTGGAAGGTTAAGAAAATCTGAGCTGCCATGCTCCCCATTGGCTCTCACACCCCTACTCACCAATGGCACCCAGGGTGACGAGTGGGTTCTGCCGAGGGCTGATGTGCTTGTCGTAGGGTCGGTTTCCATACATGTGGGCAGCACTGTTGACCAGCCAGCTGATGTTGAGTGAGATGGTATAGCGGAGGATGGAGGCCAAGAAGTAGGAGTTCCACAGACTCTCTTCCCAGGCACACCAGGGTACCAGCGTGGGGATCACAAAGCACATGAGCACCACAGTGATCTTATAGTACCTGGAAGGCAGGACATTACACTACCATCAGGCACCTGTTGATGGTGGCAGAAATGAGATGAACAAGCTACATACAGGAAAAGCCAGGAATTGTGCCCATCAATTCCTTCAACTCTTTCTGGATAAGAAGTACCCTGTTGTGTGTTGCTCTGTACAAGGGTCACAAACCCATATACCTACAAGGCAACACAAGTAACCCAAATTTGAGAATTAGGACGGGTAGAATGCTATGGAAAGTGGTAGGACCTGTAGCATACTTCGGAAGAATTTCAACATAAAACAATCCATGCTGTACTGGTGAAATCCGGGTATCTCAGAGCTACATTTCTCCTATAGGTCACCAGTTCGACAACTCCTAGCTACTTCTTTGACCAGTCAATCAACTTGGTACTCAGGTTTTCTTTCCTAAATGATTTCAAGGAATATGTATTTCTTGAATAATTTCCAGGCACATTATTTTGTACTAATGTAGCCTGGCAAAAAGGTAAACAAGCCAAACCCCTCTCAAAAATGTTCTCTGTTCATTGGTGATTACATTCCAGGTCAGCGTAAAAAATAAACAATAGTATAAGAACAAGCATGACCACATAAAAAGTAATCTTTAAGAAGAAACCATCAATAGTTTGATTTCCAGACCTATGTATACAGGAAACATTTACTGAGCACTTACTATTTGCCACGCCATGAATACTGATGATACAAAGACAAATTCAACATAGTCCCTATCCCAGGTTTCAGTCAGGTGGAACCACTGTTCCCCACCCTAGCCATGTGGAACCAGCTCTATGCAGGCACAGGAAAGGGACTGTGATATGAGTTCATAGCTCTTTCCTCCCTGGCCTCACACTGGCTAATCGAGCTTCCAGAAGGCCAATGTTAAGGTGCATATGTATGAAATGGGAGGTGGCAGTGTGAGGGAATGTCATTCAGGAGGTAGAAGACTTGAACTTGAGTCTAGATCTGATTCTGGATGTTGAACAAGTCTTTTTTTTCCTTTCACTCTCCTCTTATGCACAGTTAGATGACTCCACAAAGAGCAGAGCATGAAGTCTTGTATGTGGATAGTCTATTTTGGGAAGAGTGAGACAGGGAAGGAAGGAATGCCAAGCCAGGGGTGCCCGTGCTTTGGACACCTGAACTTGGACCATGATGGGACAGATTATACCTCAGAGTTATTCTTTCAAGGAAAGAAAGAAGGGATATTTTCCCATTGGTTCCAACTCCCTCCTGGTCAAGGGATGTCACATGGGATATTAGCTCCCTCACCTTTCCACGTTTGCTCAGGTCAGAATGGCTGAGTGCATTTCTGGAAGCATCTCAGGTGGAAGTGGCAAAGCAACCAGACAGGAAATAAGAAATAAACAGTCCAGCTGAGCAAGGTGCTGTTGGGTTACACCTGAGCCAGCAAGTGGCTGCAGCAACAGCTGGAGTGAAAAGATGGGCAGAGAGTAGGAGGTGGGGCACAAGAGGTGTCCAACACAGGTAGTAATTATAATACCTCTAGGGGTTCTTGTGAGGATCTAATAACTAATGTATACTATGTGCATATTATGTGTCACAGCTATTCTGAGACCTTTCCATGTACTGACTCATTTAATTCTAATGAAAACTCTAGGAGGAAGCGACCATTATTATCACCATTCTACAGAGCAATGGAAAGATTATGCAGCTGGGCAAGGTCACAAGACTAAGAAGTGGTAGGACCAAGATTCAGATCCAGGCAGAAACACTTCAGAGACTATCATGCTATTCTGCTTTTGCAAATGAAATCATGTGTGTAAGTGTGTTTTGCAGATTGCTAGCTGCATGTGTCAGTTCCCATAAAATTTGCTTTTCTTGGGCAACATGTTAACCCATCAGCACCCATTTTCAAGTCACTGGGATACAAGATGGCTGAATTTTAGTGGAAAGAAGGTACTTAGGAGGTCACATGAGTGGGCTATGGCAACAGGCAATGAAGGGATTGGTGGTCTTAGATTAGGCTCCCTAGAGTCACATGCAGAAGGATTTTGGAGACTGGTCTTGAGAGATACTTGTAAGGAAGGGAGGAAGGCAGGTTGGACTGAGGCAGCTCATCCACAATGAGTTTCAGCAGATCCAACAGGGAGCTCTAAAGGATGACCCTTTAGAGTTGTCCCAAATTGAAAGGTATACCTGCATCATCCAGCCTTTGGTCTCAGGGTGCAGGGTGTAGGGCAGTTCCATGTGGGCAAGGGCAATTCCCAGAGAGGACAGTAGCTGTGAGGTGGGAGCATCAGCTGAAGAGGGGATCTGGGTAAAGCACGCAGATACTGGGCAAGGCCCTGGGAACTGGTGGTCAGCATGTGGAGGGACGGGGGGAGGTGTTTTTATGTTGTAAAGCATCGTAGAATGGTAAACTCCCCAACTTTGCCATTTCCTACTGTGGTATCTTGAGTAAATTATTTAATTGCACCAAGCCCCAGGTTTCTCTTCTGTAAAATGTGGTATTAACAAATTTACTGAGTTCCCACTATGTACCAGGTTCTGTCCTGGTACTAGAGATATAAAGTGAACAAATCAGACAAAATCCCTGCCCTTGGTGAGCAGGGGTATTCTGCTAGGAAGATTTGATAAATACATGTATTATGTATATACCATATAAAAATTTACACATATGTATATTCTGGCAGGGGAGAGAGCTAATAAACAATACAAATAAATAATATATAAAACATGTTAGTGTAAATACTAAGATAAAAATAAAGCAGAGAAGGAGAATATGAAGCCAAGGGCAAGTGCTGAAATTTAAAATAGGGTGTTGAGGGAAGGACTTAGTGACATTATAGCTTTTGAGTAAAGATATGAAAGAAGTGAGAAGTTAACCATGTGGCTAAATGGGGCAGAAATTTCCAGGCAGAGGAAACCACAAGTACAAAGGCCCTGCAGCAGGGTGTTCCTGCCACATTCAGGGACAAGCAAGAGAGTTGGGGCTGAAGCAGGTGAACGAAGGGGAGAATGTCGAAAATAAGAGAAAAATGGGGGGTTGAGTCACAGAAGGTGTGAGAGGTCATCAAAAGGGTTTCAACCTTTACTCTGAGTGAGATGGAGCCTTGGGCAGGTTTGGACTGAAGGAGCAGGGTGACCTGACTTATAGGTTAGCAGGGTCACCCTGAATGTTGTGTTGAGAATGGACTGTGGGAGGAGGGGCAGAAGCAGGGAGAGTAATTAGGAGGCTGCCACAAAATCCGGGCAGGAGAAGATGTTGGCTTGGACCAGAAAAGGGGTGGTGGGTGTGAAAAATAGTCAAATTCTGGATATATTTTGAAAATAGAGTGACAGGACTTGTTACCAGACTGAATGTTGGAGAGAAAGGAGTCAAGGATGATATTAAGGATGGAGATGTCATTAGCCAATAGGAGGAAGCATGGAGGGGGTGCTGGTTTCGAGCAGCATATGAGAAGCTAGATCTTACACATGTCAGGTGGGAAATGCCCACTACACATTCAAGGGGTGAGGTCAAGTAGACAGCTTGATATTCAGGTCTGGAGATCAGAGAGTGCTCTAGAGAGAGGTTTGACAGGAACAGAAATTTGGAATTCATTAGCATATTAATGTATGACACTCACATACAAACATTTTTTTCATCTGAGTTCCACAATAGCCTTGTGAGATATCTATCTATCTATCTATTATTTATTTACTTTTAAATTTTATTTAAATCCAAATTAGTTAACATACAGTGTAGTACTGGTTTCAGGAGTAGAACCCAGTGATTTATCACTTACCTATAACACCCAGTGCTCATCCCAACAAGTGCCCTCCTTAATGCCCATCACCCATTTAGCCCATCTCACCACCCAAGGTGGAAGTTCCTCCATCCCTGTAAGGAACTTATTTATTTGTAGGACATTTCTGGAGCTCCAGAGAGGTCATGGGACTTCCTCAAGGTCATACTGGTTGTACAAAGCATAGGCATCTTGCTACTTACTTGGCTTACCAAGAACAGGACACAGGGGATGGGTAAACTTACCCAGAAGTAAACGAGGCCAGAGTGTGGAATCTGGCCATTGTCCTAAGAGTTACACATACTTGAGTAAAGATACTACGTTCCAGCTGGACTGAACTTCTTCCCATTCCTCAGGCACCACCTTTTCTATGTCCCCTGTGTCTATGACACTCTTGGCCTGGCTTACTTGATGTTTCCAAATATCAGTCTAAACATCACTTCCTCTGGGGGGAATTTCCTCGGTCCACCAGAGCAGGCAGGGTGCCCCTACCCAGTGTTCCTGTTGCATGTCGTACTTCTCGGCTTCATACTTGCCGGTGTAGTAAGTGGTTTGAGGTGAGGCCTCAGCCATGAATGCACATTTGAATCAACCGGGTGAACATTTAAAAATGACTGATGTGGGAACCCACGGCAAACCAGCTCAATCGAATCAGAATTTCTGTTCTGGACATTGATATTTTTAAAGTCTCTCCATTGCAGACAGACATTGATGGTAGCCTCCCTATAATCCACCCCCATCCTTTCTTTCTTGTTGGAATATCCTGATTTTGTTCAGATATCGAGCTGTTCTCCCTGCAGCCATGTCTTTCAGGGAATGTGGACTCTACCCAGGACGTGAGTCCTGATTGGCTTGGAGCAATCAGTGGTGATCTCATTCACTTTCCCAATAATTAATTTGGGAATTAGCCAATGGCGGTCAATAAGATATGAGGGGAAATGGGTATAATTTTTTTAAAGGGAAATAACAAATGTTGGTAAAGATGTAGAGAAATTGGAACCTTTATGCATTGCTGGTAGGAATGCCAAATGACGCAGCTGCTATAGAAAACACTTTCTCAAAAGGTTAGACATCGAATTATCATACGACTCAGTGATTCAACTCCTAGGTATATGTTCAGAAGAATGCGAGTCAGGGATTTCAACATATATCTGTACACTAATGTTCATAGAAGCATTATCCAGAGTAGCCAAAAGGTGGAAACAGGCCAAGTTTCCATTAATAGATGAGTAGATAAACAAAATGTTATATATATGTATACACAATGGAATATTATTCCACCATAAAAAGGAACAAAGTTTTCATATATGCTATAACATGCATGGATGGATGGAACTTGGAAACATGCTTAGGGAAATAAACTAGACACAGAGGACAGATATTGTTATAATTCCACTTATATGAGGTACCTAGAATAGGCACATTCATAAAGACAGAAAATAGAGTAGATGTTCCTAGGAGCTGGAGGGAAGGGGATGGAGAAAGGGAAGTCCCTGTTTCATGGGTATGGAGTTTTTGTGGGGAATGATGAAAAAATTTGGGGTATAGATATTACTGATGGTTATACAACATTGTGAATGTACTTAATGCCACAGAATTGTACACTTATGGTTAAAACAATAAATACTATGTTGTGTATATTTCACCACAATAAAAAAGAGCGAGATGAGAGAGTGTTTTCTTAACCACAGAAAGAACACATGGGCAGAGATGGCCTCTCTTTTTTCACAGTGACACCAGGACCTACTACAGCCATCTGTGACCGTGAACAAAGACCAGAAAGAAGACTGAAAAACAAAGCAAACCCCTTAGGCTGACAGAGCAGAAAGATGGAAAGGTTCCTTGAATGAGCCACAGAACCAATGAACCCCAGAGTGGTTTTATCCCCGATGTCTTATTCTGGAATGAGCCAGCTGAGTCGGGACCTTCTGTGGGGTAGCTGAACGCATTCTAGTATCTGTAGTGGACACTCATGCCATGTGGATCTCCTTTCAGTTGAGAGTCGCTGGGCGTGCTGCCTCTGCTGGAAAGAGCCATCCTGCCCTAGGTCACGCCCTCTCCTAACAACCCTATCCAGTGACTAACCTTACATAAGGGGAGTAGTCCATTGCCCAGGCAGGCCCACTGCTTCACCTCTCAATGACTCTAAATGTCACCCCAACTTCAGATCCCACAGTAAGGTAGGCCGAGGCCTTTGTTGGGACCACTTGGGGCCCAGCTTCCTCCTTTGCCCAATCCCGTATCCATCACTTCTTCCACAGGTGTTGACCCCAAAGACTCCCTCCATTACACTTCTTGTGATGTAATACCACCTCAGAGCCAGCTTCTGAGGTAACCTGTCCTGCGACATGGATACACTGCTGAGCCAGCAGAGTCCAGCAAAAAGGCACGCTCCAGAGCCTAGCACAGGGGCTTGCACAGAAGCAGGCACTCCTACGTATTTGTGGGACAACTAAGTAAATGATTCTCAGCTTCTCAGGAACATAAAAACACTACAGAGACTCAGTAGGGCACAAAGCAAGAGAGATAAAATGCCCAGTTTTCCAAAAAACAACACAAACCACACAGTAAATGTGTAGCCTGCTTTGGGGTCCGTCATGAGATGCTTATCTCTTGGATTGGTGCAACACAGGATTGTGACTATGAGGCCAACAACTTGATTAGAGACATCTGTGCTTATCTGCGCCCCAAACCCCAGCTTCCAACAAGTTTCACTGTGAGGTGTCGCGGCTCCAGTTTAACAGAATGATTTCTGAGCATGAGCTTCTAAGTCATGCTCTGAGCTGCCAAATATGGCAAAACACTGGCAATATTTTAGACAACAGCCAATCTAACAGGTTTGGCCTTGGTTTAGAAGGTGGGCAATTTCCTGCCTTCCTGTGAACACTCAGATCCTGAGATAGGAGAAGATTCCTAATATCATCAAGGGAGAACAAGATAATGGGTAAGGACTAGAGAGAAGGGTTGGTGTGAATCCAAGAACGACCTAAGGAAGAGTAGTTCTCTACCACAGATTTGAAACCAGAGGACCGTGGGTTTGAGTACAAAACACAAAAGCCAAAGTACTCAAGCTCACTCTACACGCAGCCCTGGAGCACCTTTCTATCACTTTAAAATGACAGCTTAGGGGTGCCTGGGTGGTTCAGTCAGTTAAGTGTCTGACTCTTGGTTTCAGCTCAGGTCATGATCTCGTGGTTTGTGAGTTCAAGCCCTGAGTCAGGCTCTGCACTGGCAGCGTAGAGTCTGCTTAGGATTCTCTCTCTCCCTCTCTCTCTGTCCCTCCCCTGATCACTCTCTCTCTGTCTCTTAAAGTAAATAAATAAGCTTAAAAAAATTTTTTTAAGTGACAGCTTATCAGAACAGACCTACACCAGATGCTGGAACCCGTCCCATTCCCACCATCTCACAATTCCTCATCACACGAATTCCACAGCGGGAAGATGGTTTTCTGCATTTAGCTCAAGATAAGAAGTTCATTCACACACACAATCAAACACCATCACACACCATGATGCTCCAGTCCAAGTAAGTTTCAGTGGTAGGACGCAAATGAAGATATGGGCCCTCATCTTGCAACTTTGTCAATGCTTTGAAAATCTTTATTTCAATAAACTGGATCACAATAAAGAGAACTGAAACATTAAAAATAGACTTGGGGTGCTTGGGTAGCTTAGTTGTTTGAGCGTCCAACTCTTGATTTTGGCTCAGGTCTGGGATTGAGCCCCATCTCAGGCGTGGAGCCTGCTTAAGATTCTCCCTCTCTCTGCCCCTTTCCACTGCTTGTGTTCTCTGTCTCTCATTCTCTAAAAAAAACCTAAAACTAAAACTAAAATTAAAACTAAACTAAACTAAACTAAAAATAGACTTCAGACAAAAAATTTATTCTATGGAGAAGAAAGGATTTGGGATTTCTTTCTTTTTTTCTCTCTCATGGTTCCCAAATCTGGGTGTGCTAAGCATCCTAAAACCCTTTTTTCTTTAGATGAAAAAGAAATTGCTGTTCTCTGCCTGCAAGCATTTCCTATCGCTTGACTAACCTAAGCACAGCGGTCCGGAGCCAGTGGTGTGTGAGATCTCCAGAGGGAAAATCATGAGAGCACGAAGGAAGAGGAGATATCTGTCTACTGCTGACTTCTGAGGGGGGCTGGCCTGAGGAAACGTGAAAAGAAGGAAATATCACCACGGGTGGGGGAGGAATTACAGCCCCACAAACATATCCTAATGATGAGCAATGAGCTGTCACTGGCATCCTGATTAAACTTGTTTGGTTTTGTGATTTCACTTAAAGCCTAGCCAGAAATTCATTTTCCCTACAACTTTTGCCTCTTGTAGGGAACCAGGCAAAATCATCTGGCTGCTTACTCAACATTCATTTAGGGGGCAGATAATATGCCCTGGCAGTTTGTAAATGGAATGGATGGAACACTCTCTCCGCCCTGCTTTGTCCCCCTCTGGCATTGCCCACAGGGAGGGGAAAGATGTGATTCATTTGCATGCAGACCAGACCCAAAGGTGGAAGCCCCCTGATGGGGGAGCTCTTTGGAGTGTTTGAGAAAATCTTCCAGGCTCTTTGAATTGTTTAGGTTGAAAATGGGCTCCGCTGCTGTGATTTTACCTCTTGATTTTACCTCTCTGGTGTTGCAGTGGCTTTAGGTGAGACAGCTCATGATGACTGCATTTGAAGTGTGCTCTGCAAGTCTTAATCAGTCTAGATTTGGCTCTGACCCTCAATTAGTCTTGACATTACTTCCCCTGTGCTACTTCATGATAAGCATTCCCGTAGAAAAAAATCTTCTAATTGGACTATCTAGATGCATAATCGTCATCTTCTGGATGCCTCTTCTGCCCCACGAAGGAAGCAGAGATGGGGAACGGCTACTCCATGAAAACGACTCTGTTGGAAACTTGAGACGCAGTGGACAAAAGACGTGTTTTTATTTTCTCTTGTGACCTTCCGCTTTATTTGCTTTTGAGGTCTGAATATGGAGGTTAGTTGCATCCATCCACTTGAATTTAATCTGTCTTTGTACAAACAGTTTGCATTCATTCGCTGAGCAGCAGCTTAAAAGATAAACACAATCGTTTCAGAATTTCAACACAAAGAGCATTATTTGTACCTCACTAACAATGAAGTGCTTAAAGAAAAGACCCAGGCATGCTGATTGCTGAGACTGAGTAAGGAGGGTTAAAAGGCCTCTTTCCTTTTTCAAAGCTTTGATTCCATCATAGTAAGTAGATGGCAAGTTCTTTGTGGGCAGGAATTGTCTTGATCCAAGTCATATCGCCCTCAGTTTCTTGCACACAAAATGCTGGTTAACACAGCAGGTGCCCAGTAAACAGCTGAATCGTTGACCTGCGCCAGAAGGAATGAGGCCAAGGATCCATCTGTCTTTGGCGAAAGCAATTAGGCCAGTTCCATCCTCCTAATGGTTTGCTACTTAGAGCTTCTCTAGTTGTCTCAACACAAGTTTAAGTTCATTAGACTGATGTTCTGTTCTCTCTCCGGGCTCTTGGTCTCTGTCTTTGTCTTTCTCTGCCCTTCCTCCCACTCACCTGCTTCCCTCCCTTCATGATTAGTTCTCAATTGTTCTCAGTAAGTCATTGGAACACAGACTAATTCCTGACGGTATGTAGAATCGGATGACTAAAATGAACACTTAAAATTGTGTACAGAATAATTTTTTAAACTAAGTTGTTGCTGCCTTGCCACTTCTCTCACCTTTAAAACTGCGTTCCATTTTCATCCTTGCTGCCTGAGATAAAGTGAGCACCGCAGGAAGAAACATAACCACGTTTCTTAATCTGGGGCCTGTGAAATTGTGTGCAAACGCGTTTGTGTATTTCCATTTGCTGGTTTTCAAAGTCCACAGCTTTCAGCAAATTCTCGAAGGATACTCGGTTTTCAAGACCCCAGACATTTGATGAGGTTGTTGATGAACTTTGATTTTCTTTGTTTACTTTAGAATTTGGCTTGGGACTTAAGAAAACCTAATTCACTTCAAGGAAGGGTCGATTTAAAGAATTTAAAGAATAGTACTTTTAAAAATGAGATTGCCCTGCCTACTTTTTTAGCAGTAAAATGTTAAAAGGGATTACAGTGGCACTAGATACAAGTGTGTGTGTGTGTGTGTGTGTGTGTGTGTGTGCCCGTGTGCACTTCCCTAATCATTCTAGCCCACATATGTGGACCTTGTGCAGAAAGGGTGGTGACCTACTGACAGAGTTCAACTTTCCACCCCCACCCAAGGGAGCAAGTTTAATTCCAAACTCTCGTCAATGATAAGCTATTCACGGGCAGCCAGTCTCTGGGCAGAAAAGGAGCCAGTGGAGTCATTTCAGCCACTTTCATCATCAATATCAACTGTTGCTGCTGAACCGATTAGGTGGGCTGACCGTTTTTCTTGTTGAGAATGAACAGACTGATATACGCATGGCTTCTTCATTTCACATTTGAAAGCCAGGACCCTTGAGCACAATGCATGCTTTCTAGCACATTTCCTAAATTCAAGCTGCAACGTCCTTTCAAAACTCCCCAGGCCTTCAAAACTCAGCTCAAATTGATTTCTTCTAGAAAGCTACCCTGATACGTTTCCTTTCAACTAGGGTTACTGAATTATTTAACATCCCATCACTACAACTGTGCTGTAAAGACTCAAGAAGATGATCGTTTTAGATAGTTGAGTTGTCTGATGAGCTGATGGTGTACGTGTTCAGCTACACCAACTTAAAAAAAAAATTGTATGTGGGGCGCCTGGGTGGCGCAGTCGGTTAAGCGTCCGACTTCAGCCAGGTCACGATCTCGCGGTCCGTGGGTTCGAGCCCCGCGTCAGGCTCTGGGCTGATGGCTCAGAGCCTGGAGCCTGTTTCCGATTCTGTGTCTCCCTCTCTCTCTGCCCCTCCCCCGTTCATGCCCTGTCTCTCTCTGTCCCAAAACTAAATAAACGTTGAAAAAAAATTAAAAAAAAAATTGTATGTGAAAATCACTATCCATTTTTCTGCCTTCCTAATCAGTTTATGGAACAAAACTTGAACTTCCTTGATGGAGATGAGTGTCTTATACTGGATTCCCCAGAAGGCAGGGCTTAAAACAAAAGCTTATATGCTACTAATTTATAAAAGGAGCTCAGTCCAAGGAAAACAGAATGTAGGAGTGTGTGTGACTGAGCCAGCCACTGCTTGATATCTCAGCCTGGTGGGACCATCCTCCAAAAGACCATATGGATGACTGAGCCTCAGAACATTCTCTCTAAGAGCAGGATGCGGGAAGAATGTGTCTCCCAGCAACCTGCTCCCATTGCCCCCCACCTCCGCCCCCCACCACACGAACTTTAGGATTATTAACACGAATGTCAAGGGCTCTAGCACCAGCAGGGATGCCTTAAGGCAGGAGGCACACACAGTGCTAACGTGACATCCTGTAGGGATGAACCTACCCAAAGCTAGTTGGAGTGCATAAACGGCTGTGCAGAACATGTAGGCAAGAGCCCCAGGACAGAGCGGGTTGAGACAGTGGTGCCTAACCTGCAAGTGTCTGATGCAACGAGTTTTGGAACATAGGTGTGTGCTCTATGTTCTGTTTGCAGAGTCCATTGAGGTGTGAAGAGTCATTATAAGAACTGGTTTCTACATTGGGGCACCTGGATGGCTCAGCTGGTTAAGTGACTGACTTCAGCTCAGGTCATGATCTCATGGTTTGTGAGTTCAAGCCCTGCCATTGGGCTCTGTGCTGACAGCTCGGAGCCTGGAGCCTGGTTCAGATTCTGTGTCTCCCTCTTTCTGCCCTTCCCCTGCTTGTGCTCTGTCTGTGTGTCTGTCTCTCTCTCTCTCTCAAAAACAAATAAACATTAAAAAATTAAAAAAAAATAAAACAGCTGGATTCTACATTCACTTATTAAATCTTGCTGATCCCTCCCTCATTTTCAGGTACACCGATAAGCTGTCACTTGTCACTTGTGTTTGTCAGTGTTCTCTCCTGCAGTAGCTTCTCTGTCACCTTCTAATTTGTTTCTCTCAATCTGCAAAGGGTGTGAAAACCAGACAGCTGGGTTTGTTCAACTTGCGTGAAATGAAGAACACACAGGCTCTGGGTGAGAGCTGAAGAGGGTCACCTGTACCGAAACTCAAAATGCAAAATCATTAGCAATGTGACATTTCTTCAAAGATCTCTTTCTGTGGAGGTAGAGGGTGGACCATTCACTTTGGAGTTTAGAGAATTCCATGAAACAATGTGAACCTGGCACTATCTCCTGTGAAGATTCTCTTTGTTTATTTATAGGTCCTTAGTTTTATTCCCATTAATTCCAAGTACTGGACGGCTTAGTTTCTGACTGGTGAGACACGAGTGTATTTAGTTTCCACTGCACTCTGTGCATTTGAACTTAATGATATCATTATGCTGCCTGTGATTTCCTCGAAGACACTTCTGTATAAACAGTGTGAGGTAGGGATGCACGGTGTGTGTGTGTGTGTGTGTGTGTGTGTGTGTGTATTTTTTGTTTTTATTTCTTTGGTTTTTAAAAAAATTTTTTAATTTTATTTTTTTGTGTACTTTCATAATTTTATTTTTTTAATTTACATCCAAATTAGTTAGCATATAGGGCAACAATGATTTCAGGAGTAGATTCTTTAGTGCCTCTTACCCATTTAGCCCATTCGCCTCCCACAACCCCTCCATATTTCTTTGTTCTCCATATTTAAGAGTCTCTTATGTTTTGTCCCCCTCCCTGTTTTTATATTATTTTTGCTTCCCTTCCCTTATGTTCATCTTTTCTGTGTCTTAAAGTCCTCATATGAGTGAACTCATATGATATTTGTCTTTCTCTGACTAATTTTGCTTAGCATAATACCCTCTAGTTCCATAGTTGCAAATGGCAAGATTTCATTCTTTTTGATTGCTGTGTAATACTCCATTGTGTGTGTGTGTGTGTGTGTGTGTGTGTGTGTGTGTGTGTGTATACACACTACATCTTCTTTATCCATTCATCCATCGATGGACATTTGGGCTCTTTCCATACTTTGGCTATTGTTGGTAGTGCTGCTATAAACCTTGGAGTGCATGTGCCCCTTCAAAACAGCACACCTGTATCCCTTGGAAAAATACCTATTAGTGCAATTGCTGGCTCATAGGGTAGTTCTATTTTTAATTTTTTTGAGGAAGCTCCATACTGTTTTCCAGAGTGGCTGCACCAGTTTGCATTCCCACCAGCAGTGCAAAAGAGATCCTCTCTTTCCACATTCTTGCCAACATCTGTTGTTGCCTGAGTTGTTAATGTTAGCCATTCTGACAGGTGTAAGGTGGTATCTCATTGTGATTTTGATTTGTATTTCCTTGATGATGAGTGATGTTGAGCATTTTTTCATGTGTCAGTTGGCCATCTGGATGTCTTCTTTGGAGAAGTGTCTATTCATGTCTTTGGCCCATTTCTTCACTGGATGATTTGCTTTTTGGGTGTTGAGTTTGATAAGTTCTTTATAGATTTTGGATACTAACCCTTTATCTGATATGCCATTTGCAAATATCTCCTCCCATTCTGTCGGTTGCCTTTTAGTTTTGCTGATTGTTTCCTTCTCTGTGCAGAAGTTTTTATTTTGTTGAGGTCCCAGTAGTTAATTTTTGCTTTTGTTTCCCTTGCCTCTGGAGATGTGTTGAGTAAGAAGTTGCTGTGGCCAAGATCAAAGAGGTTTTTGCCTGCTTTCTCCTTGAGGATTTTGATGGCTTCCTGTCTTACATTGAGGTCTTTCATCCATTTTGAGTTTATTTTTGTGTATGGTGTAAGAAAGTGGTCCAGGTTCATTCTTCTGCATGTCGCTGTCCAGTTTTCCCAGCACCACTTGCTGAAGAGACTGTCTTTATTCCATTGGATATTCTTTCCTGCTTTGTCAAAGGTTAGTTGGCCATACGTTTGTGGGTTCATTTCTGGGTTCTCTATTCTGTTCCATTGATCTGAGTGTCTGTTCTTGTGCCAGTACCATACTGTCTTGATGATTACAGCATTGTAGTATAGCTTGAAGCCTGGGATTGTGATGCCTCCCGCTTTGGTTTTCTTTTTCAAGATTGCTTTGGCTATTTGGGGTCTTTTCTGGTTCCATACAAGGTTCGGGATTGTTCTAGCTCTGTGAAGAATGCTGGTGTTATTTTGATAGGGATTGTGTTGAATATGTAGATTGCTTTGGGTAGTATCAACATTTTAACAACATTTGTTCTTTCTACCCAGGAGCATGGAATTTTTTCCATTTTTTTTTTTTTGTGTCTTCTTCAATTTCTTTCATAAACTTTCTATAGTTTTCAGTGTATGTGTGTGTGTATTTTATTCATCACTCTATGGGCAGTTCATTAACATTTGAAGTACCCTACCTAATCAGGAATCCACATTTGAGGCATGCTTAGTTAGCATTTGACTAACTCTAATGAGTTCATAAGCCAGAGGTCCATTACAGGCTTCAACTATTTTTATTTCTAATCACCTCCAAAGAGTTTGTGAGATAGTGGTTGAAATACGTGCGTTGTGTAGAAATACTATACTGCTACCTCTCGACAGCCTATATTCCTCAGAGTGGTGTCACTGAAGGCTTTGCTCCATCCTGTGCCCAACCACTGACAGAATTCTGTCGTTAGAGTCTGACAAGAAGGTGATACTACCTCAACACCCCTTCCATGCACAGAGCTTACTGGCATGTCCAAAAGAGCAGCAAGTGGGGCTTCACCGAGCTTCCAATGCATGCATGGCCATCTTTGTCCCTAATTGCTAATTGTGGTAGAACTTGGTCTGAGGCAGGATTCTGCTGTAGGGAAGACCCATTTCCTTCCTACTCCTCTCACACTGGATTCGGCCAAGGTCAGATCCCAGAAGACACGGTCAAATCGGTCTCTTGTTGCACCATCTATATTTCTGTAGTGCTCTTTCAGGGTCAGAGGCAGCACCAGTCTTGGATAGGATCACTGTTGGTGTGATGAGACACTGCACGAATGGGCAGTGTGCTCCTGGAACTTCCCTACCCTCACCCTGGGAGGTACGCCCCCGGCTGTGGAGCCATACTGTGAGGGAATGGAAGGCACCAGGGCTGGCTGGGTGAGTCCAGGTGCCACTTACTTCAGCAACTGAGGGTTACAGCATCATACACAAATGATCACCCCAAATGCTGGTTCTCAGCTGTGGGCTGTCCAGCACTCTCCACAAACTGGATAGTAAACACACTCCTCAGTCCAGAAAGGATTTTGGGGGGTGCTAGGTATTTCAGTAATCTCACGAAATAGAAAGACGAATAGGACATAGTCACCATCCTCAAGAGCTTCGGGTCCAATGCGAGAGACATACAAGTGGATCATTTTCATACAACATGATAAGCAGAAAGGTGTGGTAGGCCCATGATTCTGTAGACCTGACGAGAAGGCGTCCTTAGCTCATTCTAGGACAATGGACCTCAAACTCTTTGGTCTCAGGACGCTTTAAAATATTTTATTTTATTTATTTATTTTTTTTTTTTAATTTTTTTTTTCAACGTTTATTTATTTTTGGGACAGAGAGAGACAGAGCATGAACGGGGGAGGGGCAGAGAGAGAGGGAGACACAGAATCGGAAACAGGCTCCAGGCTCTGAGCCATCAGCCCAGAGCCCGACGCGGGGCTCGAACTCACGGACCGTGAGATCGTGACCTGGCTGAAGTCGGACGCTTAACCGACTGCGCCACCCAGGCGCCCCTAAAATATTTTAAATATTATTGAGAGCTCCAAAGAGCTTTTGTTTGTGGGGGATATACCTACCAACATTTACTGTATGGGAACTTAAAGCTGAGAAATGTTTTATGATTTGTTAAATATTTGATGTTAATAATATATGTTAATAATATTACATGCACTATATAATATCAAATAGTATATGTAAAACATAAATGTATCTGTTAATATAAAATAAATGCAAAACTGATTGATTCATTAAAATAATAATGAACCTACTCCATGTTAACATAAGGGACATTTTTATGAAAAGTAACTATATTTTCCAAAACACAAAAAAGTTTTAGTGTAAAGAATGGCTTTATTGTACATAATGGCAAATCTCTAATATCTGGCTTCATGGAAGCGACTGGATTGACCCACCTGCTTCTGCCGTGGTTCTGCTGCAATATTTTGTTTTGGCGGAAGTCTATGGAGAAACTGTCTCACACAGACATGCAGTCAGAAAAGGGAGGACCTCACAGACCTCCTAAAAGGGACTTAGGGGAGCCCTCCCCCCCAGATAGCACCCCCCCTTCCCCGCTGAGAGTCCTTGAACCGCTGACCTCAGCTTCCTGGATGTGAATTTTGAAGAATGAGTAAAGGCTGTCTAGGAGAAAAAGAACATTCTAGATCAGTGCTTCTCAAACAATCATGGTGCATCTGAATCACTTGGGGTCTGGGGTGGAGCTTGCCTCCTGCATTTCTAACAAGCTCCCAGGTGACACTGATGGTGCTGTTCCCAGGACTACATGTTAAGTAGCAAGGATCTAGGCCAGAGAAATAACAGAAGCAAAGGCAGTATCACAGAACAGCCTGACTTGTGAGGGGACTGGCATAGTTACAGAGTGAAGTACAAGGCGGGAAGTATCAAGACCTAACGTAAGCACGCCAGGGAGATAACAGACAGTTGTAACTTTTCCCAAGGGGAAGTCTTGAAAAAGTTTTAAGCAGGAGACAACTCTGGCTCACAGGTATGTGTAATTTCTTATTCTCAATAACTCAGAACTGCAATAAATAAAAAACACACGTGCAAAGTAAGTGGGCAATAGGATGAAGCAGAGGAAGAAGAAAGATGATACTCCCTATACTATTACAACATAGCTTAGTAGAAAGAGCACGTGCTTTGGACTTGGACAGACTTTGCTTGAATTCCGTTTACAAAACGATTCCTGAGTCAGCTTCTCAGAGGCTCAGATTCCATCATTTGTAAGGATAAGAGAGATCCGAGTTATATAGGCAGAGAACAGAGTCTGCTACATTGTGAGTAATTGCTATGCTGAAATCTATGATAAAGGATGTTAGAGAGTAATAAAAAATAACAACTGGAAGCTATTATTGTTATTCTAAGATTAGATGTAGGCCTGAAACAAGATCGTTGAGCTTATTAGAATCTTGTATTTTCTGGGAACCTAGGTGGCTCAGTCGGTTAAGTGTCCGACTTCGGCTCAGGTCATGATCTCTCAGTTCGTGGGTTCGAGCCCCGCATCAGGCTCTGTGCTGACAGCTCGGAGCCTGAAGCTTGCTTCGGATTCTGTGCCTCCCTCTCTCTTTTCCCCTCCCCGACTCATGCTCTGACTCTGTCTGTCTCTCTCTCTCTCAAAAATAAACATTAAAAAAAAGAATTTTGTATTTTCAAGAGCAAAAAGATTCTGAGAACCTGAGAGGAATCACCTAAAAGTAAATGTTTTCTCTATTTGCATGCCAGGCAGTGTCAGCTCACAGCTACCTGCAGTGATGGAGGATGCAAGCCAACAGCTACAAGAGAAAGATCTCTGGTCTCCTGGTTATCATCCTTTCTGGCAAGACAACTTGGACCCAAATTTTCAATCCAAACTTTAAATGGCTTATGTTGCCATCTCCCCACTCTTCTTTCCCTTTTCCTGGTAGTACTTGGTACCGATAATAAGGAGCAAAGGCACAGAGAGCACAGAGAAAAAGAATTATGACTGCATATTAAACAGAGCTATCACAGTTTACAAAATCTCTCTGTGCATGGGCACTCTCACGAGAAGGGCTTTCCCAATTTCTATTCCTCTTTTTCTCTGGAAGCACTTGGCTTTCCAGAAACCCCCTCATCACCACCTGGGATTCTGAGACTCTTCATATCTCATTCGTGCCTTGAAGGGTTAGGTTTTTTTTTTTAATGTTTATTTATTTGTGAGACAGAGAGAGAGACAGACAGACAGAGTGTGAGTGGGGGAGGGGCAGAGAGAGAGAGGGAGACACAGAATCTGAAGCAGGCTCCAGGCTCTGAGCTGTCAGCACAGAGCCCAATGCAGGGCTTGAACTCATGAACCCTGAGATCATGACCTGAGCCGAAGTCAGACGCTTAACTGACTGAGCCACCGAGGCGCCCCTGAAGGGTGAGTTATCAAGTCACCCATGATGTGTTGCTTTCTCAATCCATTAAAACAAATACTGGTTCTCTGACTATAAATGAAAGTTTTCATTATCCTAAAAATCCAGGTTCTTAGTTGGACAGAATTTGAAAGCCTGTTCATTTATCCTGAAACATATATATGTAGATATATGGGGTTTGTCTCAATCTCTTGATAGTTAGGACTTCTGAGTAATTGTTTTTCTCTGTTTTAAAATGAAAGACAAGATAAGAGTAGGTTTATAACAGAGAGCCAAATGTCAGAAGAGATAGCACACTTCAGCTGAGTCAATGAGCATGTTTTGACAAATCACATTATCTCAGCACTAAGAGTCTTTGTATCTGTGTGACAGATTTGTTATTGTTTTATACGAAAATAGGTAATGTGAGGAGAAGTAAGTGACTTGGACAGGGAGACGGTTCAAAGCTGATTTCTGACAAGCATTTCCTCAGCTAGTGGGCTGACAGTAATGTCTTTGGTTTTTCTTTCACCAGGAATTCATCCTTTTAAATTTTTATAATTTTCAGTTTTTTAGACTCAAGAATTGGACTCTTCGAACACCCTTAGCAATGAGATATGCTCCCCAGGAAGGGAGGATTCACCTATGCTCTCATTCATTCATTTTTTCATTTTCTGAATCCGTGGAACCATTTCTTTAAGAAAAAGCAAGGAGGGGGGTGCCTGGGTGGCTCAGTGGGTTAAGCATCCGACTTGGGCTCAGGTCATGATCTTGCAGTTTGTGAGTTCAAGCCCTGCACCAAGCTCTGGGCTGACAGCTCAGAGCCTGGAAGTTGTTTTGGATTCTGGATCTCCCTCTCTCTCTGCCCCTCCCCTGCTCTCTCTCTCAAAAATAAACATTTAAAAATTTGAACTTAAAAAAAAGAAAGAAAAAGCAAGGAGGGAGGAAGGCGGGTTTTTAATTTCTAAGGTTCATTAAGTCAGCAGATAGCTGATAGGATGGGGGTCTCCATTGGAGCCCTCTGCCTTTGGGCAACAACCTCAATGGCATCCTCTCCAGGTGCAGTGCCCGGTGGTGCTTGCAAAAAGTCGGGGACTCCTTGACAGTTTCCGCTGTCCACTGGGATTTTGAGGGAGGGGAGATGAGGTGTCTGGGTATCCACTCCCTGTCCCTCTCACTGGGATAAAAACAGCGATTCCTATTAACAATAACCACAAAAATTACAGAATGTGTAGGAATAAACCCAACAAGAAACATAGAAGATCTATATTTAGAAAACTACAAACATTTACTGGAAGATGTAAAAGAAGTGGTAACAAAGGGATAGACTGTTCTGGAAGAATGAGAGCGTCAGGAGAAGGTCACGAACCATGCAGACCTCAAGAACCTCATTCTATCCTTCTCTCCTTTACTGTGAATTCTCTCAGCTACTTTCATACATGGAGTTGGAAGCCTCTGGCTATTTTATAAGTGTGTGTCTTTTCTTCCCAATTACATGATATGATTAATAAAAGCAAGGACTAGCCCTTTTCTTCTCTTTATATCTTCCATATCCCTTAGTATAGAAATGCCTCTACTTACAACTTGGCCATTTAAGGAGGTTCACAGTACGGAGAAAGCAGGGTAAGAAAGTGCATCCACTCTACCCACCACCAGCAGATGGTATTAGCAGCCACAAGCAATCATTCTGCCACACATGGTCTCTTAGTCAGGGGGATGCTGGCTGGATTGGCGCTCAGTTCTGAGCTACTTTATGAATATCAATAACATCATCAGTTTGAAAAACACAAAAGTAGTGACTTTTGTCAAAAGTTGCAAAAAAGAGACACAATTTTGACGGAAACAAAAGTGGAGATAATTTTTCAGGACTGAAAGTGGCGAGCGAATGCTTAATGCTACAGGTGCTCCTGGCAGAGCTGGAAGAACCCTGAAGGCCAAGGACTAAATACTGATCAAAAAGGAAGGAACAGGTATTGGTGGAATGGAAAAGGCAAGTTTTGGGGGTTGTGGTTAAATGTTAGCAGCAACGAGCGATATCCTCTGGCCTAAACTTTGTCAGTCCTGGTGAAGGCCAGGAGTTATGAGTGAACTTAATCCTAGGCTTGGTGGAAAGTGTTGACGAGTCTGCTGTGAGGTAAGGGTGTCTCTGTAGGTTCAAAGTTGCTGGGTTTAGGGCCCATCAAAATCAGCAAAATCTCGTGTTGGCAAAGGAGGGTGATGCAGCCATAAGAGGTCCACGTTTGGGGAGAAATGTTGAATAGAATGTATGGAAGAGAACAGCACTCCTGGGTGAAAGCTTTGAAGGGTCCACTTATGTTTTTATTTATGGAGATGCATCTGGAAACTGGTAACTTAAACCTTTCTTGGTCACTTTGAACTTACAAAAAAATGGACACCTGAACAGGGTTTTAGAACTAAGGTCTTCTTGAATGGAGTAACTTCCATATAGTGCCTTATGTGTGGTTAACTGCACAAATATTTATTGCACGTCTCCTCTGTCATGGACACTTTCACATACATTACCTAATTTATTCACTCAATCATTCTGTAAGATATATATCACCACTATCACCATTTTATGGCTGTGGAAATGAAATCTTGGAGAATTCCAAACGTGGGTTCTTTTGATTCCAAGTTGCTGTTTTACTTCTCCATACATAGCTGCCTCTTTGTGTCAACCAAATTAATGAATGAATAAATAATCCAATGCAATATACATTATAATTTTATCTATGTGTCACACAGTTAAAAAATGGCTTGATTTTTGAATGCACATCTATTATTTTATATAATGTCAAAAATACATACAACATACATAATGCCACCAGTGTTACTTTATATAATATCACCAAGTCCCACTGTTGTGTGTTTCTCTTTTGACCTTCCAAATATCTCCAGGGGCCCAGAAGGGGCATACAGCATTAAGAGGCACTTTGAAGGGTGGTTTCAGTGAGTATATAATGAAGCCAAACAGGACACCCCCCCGGAAGGGTTACTTTTCAATATGTATTTTTGATGCAATTCACAAAACATCTTGCAGTGCAGCCTCCTGGTTAAGGACCCTTCCTTGTCTCTGGAAATCCTTTGTACTGACAAGGAATAGAGAAAATAGTCGAGAATTCTAACCAGGGTTGTTTAGTGTAATTTCTCCGGTGCTCCTGTGCAAAGTGTGGCTGTAACAAAACCTATCTCTCAACCTATCATACCTTGACATATTCAATAAGATATAACATGGTGAAATGAAGAGTGAGGAATTAGAATAAATTGTGTCAAAGAAAAATCTCCCTAATAGCTCTGACATGACAACCTGCACATGACTAATCTAAATATTCATTTTGGGTAATAGAACAGCTATCAACAAATTCATTACTGAAGACAATATTTTCACTTCAACTGTCAACTGACAAGGGGTCCCCATAATATACTGCCATTAGCAGTTTGCATCAGTAACAAAGAAAATGCACTTGAATTTCACAAATATGTATGAATCATACTCTTTCAATTTTAAAAAGGGACTCAGCTTCATTAAAAGTTTTCACAAAATAGCTGTCACAGGGACGTTAACCTCGTAAATCATTTCATGGCAAGAACTACAAGTTGGACAGTAAGTAATGGATTTGTTTCCAGGTAAACAATTTATTTCTTACTTTAAATATATGCATTTGTGCCTTCAGATTCCTCTTGTTTAAACAACTTCTTCTATATTACTCTCTTTCTAGCTTAGTCGTTGCTGGATTCTTTAGAAAGAGAGTCTTCCATGAAGCAAAACAGCACTAAAATGACTGTTATTACTTATCAAGTAATATATCCCAGCTCAGAGTACCAGGGATAGTAGGAACAAGAAATATGTAAATGTTCCATGTGTTAATTTGCCTGTGTAGACATCAGACTCATTTGTGGCTGTTCTACCTTCCTGTTCCAGGAAGGGCAGAAGGATTCTGGGTAAGAAAGTGGGCTTTGGCATCTCACTTTGTTAGATTTTCTTCTTCAACAAAAATGGAGGAAGGAAATGAAAAGATAGTACCTTTGTCCTTGACCAACAGTGGATTTGGAGTTGTGAGGAAAATAACTGCATATCCCCTTTAAAAGGCAAATGGCAAAAAACACATGACCACATATTTAGTCTCACTAATAATCAAAGATCTGCAAATCCATTATGACTATGAGTATCACAAGCTGAGAAATTTACATATTATTTGACTCAGCTCTTCCGATTTTAGCCAAAGGAAAATATCATAGCTATGATAAAAAATTTATGTATAAAGTTATTCATCTCACCATTGTTTTAATGATAAAAAAGGTGAAAATCCTTCAATGTTCATCAGAATTAATGACCTGTCTTCACAATGAAATATTAAGTAGGCACTAAAACTGGAAAGATTTCACAGGATTCCATTAGGCAAAAACTGTAGGTCCTATAAAACAGGACACAGAGTTCTTCTTCCACTTAGGATGTAGAAAGTCATAAGAGAATATTGTTTCCATCAGAGCAATAAGAAAAGGTGGGCAATATACAAAATAATAACTTTTCTAGAGCCCATCAGAGAATTGAGGTCACAAGGCAACTAAGTGAATTGAATTCCAAAGAGTGGTAACCCCATCCATGAACTTCTTCACTTGGCAGAGCATAAGGAAGGATGGGGCCACCATATTAATAGATGAGAAGAAATTAGCTAAAAATTTAGCTAAAATCCTTAAAGGCCAAGTGTGGGCTAATTTGTCACTTTGGAACAGCTTAGAGCTTCAGACACAAGGGAGTTTGCACTCACCTTCCAGGTCTTTTCTCTAGACCTGCATTAAGTGTTCACAAAAAAGTCAGAGGCAAAGTAGGAGATTGGAGAGAGCTCCTCTCCACTGTATAGACATGCAGGATGTGACCAGCTGCCACCAAATGGCAAGCACAAAGCCTTGACCTCTTCCCCAGAGACTTCTCTTACAAAGCCAAAGTCTTAAGCTGCTGGGGGAGGGCAGAAAACCTTTTGCCTCTAAGACTAGGCAAAAGTCCAATACTTCTGGAAGAACAAGAGAAACAAAACCTGCTTGTTTCTGAGGGAGGAGTAGGAAACTCCCCCCCACTCCCAGACATAGGCAGAGTCATTGCTGTTGAAGGAGAGGTGGAAGCAAAAACCTGGCTTATGCCCAGGATCTTGCACTGCTTCAAAGCAGAGATCTCCTATTGTTGGGGAAGATGAAAAAATGCTCAAGAAGTATTAACCCCAAGGTTCAGGCACAGAGCTTGCCTAAGTCTGATATGGGACTAAGACAGCAAAGAAATCCCAACCCCCTACATTAAGACATGCATAGACAAGCAAGCAATAGAAGTCTCCCCTAGTTCAGATAAGGGCAAGACCACAGAAAGAGATGTCCTCTGTGGCACAGGTATGCAAGGACAGCTGAAAGCTGAAAGCAAAAGCATTAATACTTAGAAATCCTCTCTGGTACTCCAGGGTCTACTCTAAGCATTTGATAATAGCAGCTCTCCACCAAAGTCTTTGGTGCACTAAACCCAAATCTAACTTAACTCTAACTCATTGACTCAACCTCCACCTTTTCCCATCCCCTTCACCCATATTAATGGCCTGGAAGAAGAATAGGTGTGGCCATTAAAAAAAATTTTTTTTAATGTTCATTTATTTTTGAGAGAGAGAGAGAGAGAGAGCATGAGTGGGGAAGGGGCAGAGAGAGAGAGGGAGACACAGAACCTGAAGCAGGCTCCAGGCTCTGAGCTGTCAGCACAGAGCCCAACATGGGGCTTGAACTCACGAACTGTGAGATCATGACCTGAGCTGAAGTCAGACGCTTAACCGACTGAGCCACCCAGGTGCCCCTAGGTGTGGCCATTCTTAAACATAAATTATATTTACCTTAGTATTTCTATTCTTGTAGACATGTCCAGCATATAATTAAAAATTATAAATCACATAAAAATGCAAGGAAAAAAAAAACACTGTCTAGAGATAAAGCAATTAATAGAACCAGACTCAAAGATGATTCAGCTGCTGTGACTATCAGGGACTTTCACTATAATTAACACATTTAAGAGATCTAGTGAAAAAATGGACAATATGCATGAACAGATGGGAGATATCATCAGAGAGATAGAAGATATAGAAGTGCAAATGCTATACTTAAAAAACAGTATCAGAGATAAAGAATTCTTTTGATGGGTTCATTGGCAGACAAGATATAGCTAAGGAAAGAATTAGTGAACTTGGAGATATGTCAATAGAAATTATGCAAATGGAAATATAAGATAAAAAGGAGTGAATTAAATAAAACAGTGTCTCTAAGAGCTGCGGAACAACATCAAATGGTATAACATAGGTGTCATTAGAGTTCCTGGAGAGCTAACAACCAAGAATTTTCCAAAATTTATGAAAGAAAACAAGTCACAGATCCAAGAAGCCCAAAGAATCTTGAGCAAGATAACTGCTTCCTCGCAAAATAAACAAACAAAAACAAAAAACCCTAGACACATCAGAGTCAATTTCTGAAAAGCAATGACAAAGAAAAATTCTTGAAGACAGTGAGAAAAAAGAAACATCACATGCAGAGGAATAATAAGAAGAATCACAGCAGACTTCTCAGAGACCATGCAAAGCATAAGAGAAGGGATTGACATCTTTTAAAATCTGTAAGAAAAAACTTGCCAATGTAGAATTTTATGTCCAGTAAAAATATCTTTCAAAAATGAAGATAAAATAAAGACCTCAGATAAGCAAAGCTGAGAATGTATTGCCAATAGACCTGTGCCACAAGAACTGTTAAAGGTAGTTCTTCAGGCAGAAAGATGATATCAAATGGAAATTAGGACACACACACAGAAAACCATGAGGCTAGAGGTGAAATAAAGAAGGCAAATATTAAATATATTTTTCTTATTTAATTACCTTGAAATAATATATAGGGTATAAATAAAGTCTTGTAAAAAGAAAGCAGAGCATAGTTCATTAAAAAGAACTTTAGAAGGATATACAGCAAAATTTTAACTGATGTTTTCTAAGTGGAAGGATTACAAATGATTTTATCCTTTATGAAGCTTACTTGCATTTTCTAAATTTTCTACAATTAACTTTTATGATATTTTGTACTAAAAAGAGAATTTTATTCTTATGTTCTGTCTTAATTATTTTTTAAAGGTGGTATTTGGATCCCAAGCTCTAAGGTTAGAAAAATTTTATAAGGTAATTGTTGGAGAAAATAATAACTAGAAGATAAGTTTTCTGTTATGAAAATCTTTCTCCACTTTTTTAACTTTCTCATAAAAAAGAGACAATGAAAAGGCAAAAATGGTCTTTTTCTCTGATGGCATAATCCATTGGTAATACATCTAACTTTTAAGAGAATAAATAAGTATTAAATAAAAGCCTCTTATAAGCGTATTGGTTCTCTCCCTACTGGATAAAGCCTTGGAGCTGGAACCACATAAATGACTGAAGGACTTTTTATTCCAAGAAAATATTAAAAGATTATTCTCTATGTGGTCTCAAAAGAGAGCCAAGAATTGATGATATCTAAGTATTACTGAGAATTTATACTTCCACAAAAATGTCTTTCATAAAATTTAATCTTGCCTTAACTGCTACATAATTACTTAATTTTTACATTAAAACTTAGCTAAGATTTCTTTGCAGCTTTGGTAGCAACTAATATTTTACTAGAGAGACTAAATTAGTGCAAACACCTGCTATTCTTTTTTGACATGGTTAATTGAGGCCACAGGGAGCCAGAATATTTAGAATTCAAGTCCAGAATCCAGATACCATCATCTACATGATACAGTTATCGAAAGGATCAGAGATAATGTGTGAAAAGACACAATGTAAGTGCATAATAGGCAGTTAGTAAATGGTAGTTATTATTGACTACGGAAGTATATCAAAGATGTATGAAGTCACCTTCGCTGCCATCAACAATGAAGCTAAGATAACACTTTACAAACAGCAGTTCCAGAATCCACTGACACCTGTTAGTTAATATGTCTAACATGCTAGTCAATGATGTATTCAGATTCCAGACATTTGAGAAACTGTCTCCTCATCTTGCCAGGGGAATTTCACATAGAAATGGAATGGTCAGTGTGGGGAAAGAAAAATGACAGTACAGTTGATGTATTTTTATGTGCATGCACACACACACACACACACACACACAGAGAGAGAGAGAGAGAGAGAGAGGAAGTTTTCATAAAGTTCTCATAGGAAAAGTACCTCTTACACAGGCAAACAAATAACATTTTGACCTGGAAATTTTTAAAAAGTCAAAATTAGTCATTGAATTATATGCCAGACTGGTTTCTCTCTCACCTAAATTTTTAACCACTAAAATAGGGAAATTTTGGTGTTAATGCTACAGCTTCAATACTGGACCATTTCAGTCTTGTATCCCAGAGTATAATTTGGTTCTTTGGCTACAGCAATCAGTTGCTTTAGAAAGGCCAAAGGTTTAAGAAGAGGAATAAAGGATGTTGTACCTCTTCCATTGACTTTTAATAAAAGGAATCTAATTAAATACAGTTTACACTTCTTTAGCTGATTTGATCATCTTCCTTGGAACTTAGAGATTCATAATTTTAACTTCTGGCAACTACAGCTGGACGCAGGGAACACTATTCAAAGAAAAATTATTTCATCCTCAAAACTTTCACAGCCCCAAGAAAAGATGCAATGATTTGAGATGAGGACAGAATGGGAGAGAAGATTCCAGGGCTCAAGCTGTTAACCAAAGATAGACTACCCCTCAGAAATGGAAGCCAAGATTCATGAAGACAGAATATTTACATGCAGAAGTAATGTATGGAAAGAATAAATCAGAACAAGATCATGACATGAGGAAAGAATACAAGAGGACAAAAATTCCTCATCTCCCTCCAAAAAGAAGAAAAAGTCTGCCTGAACAATTGGCTAAATGGCTCTTATTCTCTAATAAAACTATGCAAGAGGAAGAACTTCATGGCTTGGAGAACACAGTGTGACTGATGAGGGAAAATGTACCCATGCAGAGACGGGCACAAAGGCAGGAACAAAGCCCTCCGGCAGGTGAAGAGACAAAGACTGTGAGGACAGAAAGAGGCAAATAGACAAGGGGAAGTGAACCAAAACAGATTCATGGAACAGGGACTGAGTAACAAGAGAAATGGAAAGGGGAGCAGCAAAAGTATCTTTCTGTGGTGAGAGAGGCCCAGTCAGGCAGAGGGGCAGATGTATGGTGGGGCATCCTCTCGCACATCCCCAAACCCAAATGGGGGAACTCTAGAAAGAGGGAGCAAATATTCTCCAGAATCTGGTTCTCCTGTGGACTGTTCCATCCCCAGCACCTAGAACAATTTCTGGTATATAGTGGGTGCTCAAAATATAGTTCTTGAATGAAAAGTGATATATGCAGAAACGAGAAGAAAGCTGAATCCTGAGAAACACCATGTGCCTCATCACTTACATTATTTATTTTTGTTTTTATTTTTAAATTTTATGTAAATCCAAGTTAGTTAACATATAGTATAATAACGGTTTCAGGAGTAGAATTCAGTGATTCATCACTTATATATAACACCCAGTGCTCATCCCAGCAAGTGTCCTCCTTAATGTCCATCACACATTTAGCCCACCCCCGCAACCTTCCCCACCCAACAACCCTCAGTTTGTTCTTTGTATTTAAAAGAGTATCATAAGAGTATGATTTGCCTCCCTCTCTGTTTTTATCTTAATTTTCCTTCCCTTCCCCTACATTCATCTATTTTGTTTCTTAAATTCCACATATGAGTGAAATCATATATTTATCTTTCTCTGACCGACTTATTTTACTTAGCATAATACATTCTAGTTCCATCCATGTTGCTGCAAATGGCAAGATTTCATTCTTTTTGAATATTTGTAATATTCCCTTGTATATATACACCACATCTTCTTTATCCATTCATCAGTTGATGGACATTTGAGCTCTTTCTATAATTTGGCTATTGTTGGTAGTGCTGCTGTAAACATTGAGGGTGCATGTGCCCCTTTGAATCAGCATTTTTGTATCCTTTAGATAAATACCTAGTAGCGTAATTGCTGGGTTGTAGGGTAGCTCTGTTTTTAATTTTGGGGAGAACCTCCATACCATTTTCCAGAGTGGCTTCACTGGTTTGTATTCTCACCAGCAGCGCAAAAGTGTTTCCCTTTCTCCACATCCTCACCAAAATCTGTTGTTTCCTGAGTTGTTCATTTTCTCATGGCTTACATTATTAAGGTGTGAGTTGGCACAGAGTATACCAAAGAGCTGGGATCTGCATATAGCATAAACAAGTGATGTTCACCTTGGAGCCAGTTTGGTTTTACTGTTGCAGGACCATTAGGGACCCAAGTGAGATGGGCAGTGATCAAACTAAGGGTAATTGATGTGCAAAGGAGTAGCAGAGGGTGGTTGTGCTTAAAAGGCACTGCTTCCATGTCCCCAAATCTCACCCACATGACTAGATGTTTGAATATCTCATCATCCAGGTTCTGTCATTTGGGGATCATTTTCTGTAGAGTTTTCCACAAATTGCAACTAACCAACTAAGGCCTTGAATGTACTCAGCCACTCAGCATCACTAATATCTAGAGAAGAGCTGTTCTATTAACTTAGCAACAAGTAGGGTAGGTCCCCAAGGAAAATGGACTCAGAATAGAAAGAGACTCCCTGGGGGCCCCACAGGAACCCTGATGAAAAAGCAATGGATTTTGTCAACTGAGATGGGATTATGTTGGTTGTAAATTCCCAGATGACTCATCCCAGTCCCTAGGGGATCCCCCACATGGAAGATGAGGGGATGAGATAGAGAAGTGAAAATAAGTCAATTGTAGACTTGTCTGACTGCTCTGCCCTGGCAATTTGATGTCACCAACACAGAAATACATGTGGGGTTTGGACAGAGGATTGACATAAAGACACAAAAAGGAGGATGTCACTGAGAGATGTGATGCTATTGTTGAAGAAAGAAAAAGACTAATGATAACAGACCAGGGGGAAATTGAAGTGAAGGAGATCTTAAATAGATTCTAGCCATTCAAGTGTCAATCTTATTGGAAAGGCAAAATTTACACATTTTCATACCTTTCCAGGGTTTCAAAACAGAAGTGCTTTACCTTTCTGAATCACTCCAACCATTTTTCTCTTAGCTAATCCCATACTATGGGCGATGAGGCAAGGACCTTGTTTTCATGTGTCTGGCTTAGTATCCTTGTTAACTCCTTCAAAAATACACATGACATTGTCTGCATGCTACTTCTAAGGGAATTTCTTATCTAATATGGGAATCAATGGGATAAGCAAAGCATTAGGAAGAACAGCCTCTGGGTTTTTATCCTCATTCTGCCATCTCGGAAAAATGATGTGAGATTCCAGTTTCTGCTTAGAAAATGGTGGCAGAAAGGCCACTCACTTGCTTTATAATGAAAACGTTGTCAGACTGAGCCACTTGTGATGGCTAGTTATTTTGCTTAAGTAATTAAGTACCTACGGGAGAGCCTACCTCATACCAATTCGTACTTTCTTCCATGGAACAAAACCAGGAATTTATGCAAGGGTGTAAGGCATCAACCAAGAAACTACATTTCCTGACATGGTTAATGAGAGGTGCGTGGATAGGCTGTATGTGGCTCCTGGGAAAGCTCCTTATAGGTGACTGACTCAGGTGAGCAGTGTTACCCCTCACCCTCACCTTCCTTCCGATTAGGGCTCTAGTGGTCACATTGGACCTTAAAATGAAAGAATGAAAGTCACATGCTAAGGTTGGTGGAGCAGAAAGATCAAAGAATCTGGTTTTCAACTGACACTGTTGCTACCATAACCTGGACCTTCACAATTCTTTTATATGTGAGGGAAATAAACTTCTATTCTGTTTTGGCCAAACACAATTCCTAACTGACAGACCTACTGCCAGTCTTATGAGTGGCCCCCTTCTAGGCTCACCCTGATATTCGTAGGGCCCAGACCAGGAACAGAGGTGGAGGCCCTTAGCCTGCGATCTGCCCCATTCTCTCTCCACCCCTAGTTCTATCCTCTTTCTAATGACAGCCAAACTCATCTCCAGGCTAACACTGCCTCTTGGCCACTGTTCAGGACTAGGGTGTACACATCTCTACCAGGAGGACAGAGCCCTGGAGAGGCCAGTGTAGGCTCTGGAAGTAGGCTCAGAGCCATTTGGACAGGGAATTCTAGGTTCCTCGGAGCCCAAGGCAACGTATACAAGTGGGAGAAGATTCCAGGTGGTATGTGCCTCTGCCCTGTGATCTCCTCACCCTGTAGGGAAAAGCACAGCTCTTGTAGGCATAGAACCTCAGGCAGGGCTCAGTTGCCAAAGTCTGAATGTGATACCACTAGCTTCTCTCCCTCTCACCTCCTAATGCCTGCCATTTTGTCATTCACAACCAGGCAGCAGAGCAAAACTTGAAGCAGTCCAGTTAACTACTTGTTATCATAGCCTTGGTAAAATTTTCTTTAGAGGAAAACTCTAGAATTATAGCTTGAACTGTGTTGTCCTCCTGTTATGTTTAATGCCACTATCTTCTCTCTTTTGTTATACTGTATAATGGAAAGTTGATCAAGCCTGGCTCTCTGACAAGGCAAGCTTTTATTTGGTAAACTGTCATGAGGATGGCTGAGCACAAGTTTATCAACCAACTGCAATATTAGTGCTGGAGCAGCACTAACATTAGTGAATTAGCTGCAAACCCCGGGGATCAAAACCAGAACAGAGCCTGGTGCCCTCAGAGAACCATAGAGGAGCAGGTGGGGATTCTGACAAGGAGATCAACTCTATAAGGTGTACTATCAAAGTGACCCAGGGCCGAATCTCTGTTATGCAAGGAGTCCCCCATTCAGCTAAGGGTAGCAAGGACTTAGACTTGATGTGGCAGTCCTGCCAATGACAGGGTCCATCCCTCCTCCAGCTTACACCCCAAGTGCAAGGACTCATTCTTTAAGGAATCTGTTGCCTCCATATAGTCTGACTGGCAGAACCAATAAAGCTGGCTTCACAGACTTGAAAATATCCAAACCCTTGTACTACCTCTGTGTATTCTGGAAGCTCTCTCCTTTAGTGCAGTGGTTCTAAGCCTTATTTCAGATTATGGATCTCTGTGTTCTCCGGGCTGGATAATTACCAATGAACATGAGTACTCACCTACACTTAAAAGAACCGTGGTAACCCTTTTCAAACAGCAAGGTATAATCAAAAGAACACGGAGCAAATAATTTGAGATGTAGGTGCTTGCCACAGGGTAATATTTGTGTCCCCCCAAAATTCACACGTTGAAACCTAATTCCCAGTGCAATGGCATTAGGAGGTGGGCCTTTGGGGGGTGATTAGGTCATGAGGGTGGAGGCCTCACAAATGGGATTAGTGTCCTTACAAAAGAGACCCCCCAGAGAGCTCCTTCCCCGCTTCTGCCATGTGTAGAAACAGCAGGAAGGAGGCTGTCTATGAAGCATGAAGAGAGCTCTCACTAGACACCAAATCTGTGGCACCTTGATTTTGGACTTCCCAGCCTGCAAAACTGTGAGAAATAAATGTAGCTGTCTAAGTTACCTAGTCTATGGTATTTTTGTTATAGCAGCCCCAAAAGACCAAGGCAGTACTTCGATCCCCAACCTTCTATCTATATTTTGCTTATTAGTTTTCCCATAGGAGAAATGGAAGGCATGAGCTAAATGATTTACAAAGTCCCTCCCTGTTCTAAAGTTCAATGGCTCCATATAGTTCTATGTATCGACAGATATATTAAATATCCTTTCCCCCATCTTCATCTAACTTCTTGTCATCTTTCAGGTCTTGGCTTAGAAGCTAGTTTCTTTCCTAGGCCCTCCCTCACCCTCACCAGCCCGTATTGTGTTCCTGTGGCACGCGGGTATAACTGGGTATAACTGTCTGTACATTTATTTGTGGGATCCCTGCTGGTCTGCAAATCTGGGGGATACAGCCGCCAATCTTGAAGGTTGTATCCTCAACACCAATTCTTAGCAGGAGCTCAATGGTATATACGAAATGATGATATGATTGGATGATATGAGTGGATGGATAGCTACAACCCCCTTTGGTCACTGGGCTGGTGAGGAAAGATATTCTCAGGTAACTATTTAGGGAACATGCTGAAATAGTCTCTGTTCTTCTGCTTGCATTTAGAAATAGTCTTTGGACATAAGTGCCATGAGTACAAATCTAATGAAACAAATTACCACATTTTTAAGGAAAAAGATGAAAAAAAGATCTTCCATTTTTATGGTGAGAGAAACCCAGACTATTATACTCAGCCCAGTTCTCATTAATAAAATAGACGATCCTTTGCCTTCTCATCTGAGCTCTTCAAATTAATCTAAGGCCTGATTGTCCCAAAGCATTACTAATTATATAGCAACATCATTTATATCACAGAATTGGAAACGACACACATATTCAGCTGCAGAGTGATCGTTAAATAAACCGTGACACTCAACTAGTGAACTCACACAGCCTTCAACAATGGTGCCTCCAACATAATCTGAAGTTCAAAAGCAAGACATAAAATTACATATGCAGTATGCTTGTCATCATATGAAATATATCAGATATGTGGACAAAATATGGAAAGATACACTACAGATTATTAATTGTGGCTGTGTTTATGTGTTAGGACTTGAATTATTTTCTTTCCACTGTTCTGAATTTTGCAGATTTTCTTTAATGATTTTTAAGACTTTATGTTTATGGTGAAAAATCAAAACGAATAAATCATTTAATTGTTCATCAAAAACCTCTTGTTATTTTCTGCTAGAGAACTTTTGGCTACTGATACTGGGTGTGTCCACCAGAAAGAGCTGTGTTGAGGCACACAGTGACCCTCTGGAGAAACCAACAGAAGCAGGGGATGGAAACACACTGAGTCCTCTGAACTAGCAACTGCCTGTGGAATAATAATAATCACTGATCTAAGCTCTTAACTATGAGCCAGGCATTTCCCATACATTTTTTTTCCATTATGTGCTCATAAGAACTGTAGGAGATAATGGTCAAGAGCCAGTCTTTACTAGCACATGGAGGAGCCACAAAGTTTGATCCTAGGCAGTCTATCTCCACGGTCCGCCATTTTCTCACTATGGGCTGCTGCCCACTCCAATGTAAAGAGGGAGGCCGGGGGGAAAGTGAGCACAATTCTAAGCCATACTTCCTTTCATGCAAGAATCGTTTGTGTCAGACAAAGGCACAGCCTCCATTTCCGTTTTCAGGAGTTTCTATTCAGATAAGGTCTCAAATATGACTCTTGCTTGTCAGTGGAGATGGCCTCTGGTAACCACTTTTTCACCATATTATATCAAGACTCTAGCCAGAGTGTAATTCATAAATTGTCTCTCTTTGCACATAAATTCATTACTTTGGGGCAAAAAGCCCATTTATAAATGCTCTCATAGTGGCCAACTTTGCAGATCCAGACCAACATGGACATAGTCTATGCCAGCTTCCTGGTAAAGGTGAAAAATAGCCACTCTCTATCTGCCAGCACAATTACAAGTGATTTTCTCCATGTGCCTGTTGAGAGTAGATTTATCCTGTAAATGCTGACTGGCTGAATACACTCAGCTAACACCATTAGTGCACACAAGCATTTTGAGGCTCTCTGTTACATGATCACATTTCCTCTGCAGAAAAATCTACTCGTGTAACATTTCTAGGAGTCAGGGGAAGAGAGCCATCACTATAAGAGAATTCCAGGAGAACAGAGAAGTGTACCTGGATAGAGTCCAATGCTGTTGGAGTCAAGGATCACTAAAATGAAGCAAGTTCTCCTCGCCCTCCCCACCACCCCAGGGAAACTCTAATGGGGGAGTAGGGAACTACAGAAAAAGATTCCGTGAAATCAGTCATGTGGGTTGGTCTGAAGGAAATGACATTTGGGCATAAAGGAAATCCATTTAAAATTAAAATTAAAACAATTGTGTACATAGGGAAGACTTAAGGAGCAAAAGAAAATGAATAAACAGAGATAAATCCTAATAAGAGAGTAAGTGGTATGAGGAGAACTACTTGGGGGTATTATTGCACTCCATTGTGCTCTGTCTCTTGGTCCTGTCCCCGAGGGACAAGTCTATGGTGTCTGTTCACTTACTTTCTCTGGAATCGGACCACAGGATCAGCCAGCAGGTCAGTGAGGTCAAGTTTTCTCCCCTTCTCAATGACATCTGGATGTTTGCGAACAAAGAGCCACCCGATATGAGAGAAGAAGAAGCCCCGGCGGGCATTGTGTGGGTCAGCATCGGTCTCTGAGTACTTGTGGTGGACTCGGTGGTCCCTGGACCACTCGAAGATGTCATTCTGCAGAGAGAACACAGACCCTGAGTGAAGAGACAAAGCACCCTGGCGCCTTCTTGAAAACCTAGCCTCCCTCTATGCCTCACCCCCACCCCCCTACCATCCTCACCACTGACTTCTACTTTGCTCCCATCCTCAACCCACAACCTCTTCACCTCAATTTCAATCCCTGGGGTCGGTCTGGGATGATTTCCATGAAAATAAGAGGAAATTTTCACTTAGTAGGGATCTTCACTTGTGTTTGGGATGTGCCTGCTGCAGGAGATCCAGGCTTGTTGAGTGAATGAGAGGGGAAACTTGAACGTTCTGGTGGGGGTTACTGAAATCTCCTGGGAGAGCATTCATATCAAGAAAAGAGAGATCCAGTCTCAAGATGAAGTCTTGTTGTCAGAGGAGAGGGGCAATCTTGAGTATGAAAGAAGGCTGGTTCTTGGCCTGAATCTCTCTGGCCTCCTTCTCATTTTTTTTTTTTAATTTTTTTAAATTATTATTATTTTTATTTTTTTAACGTTTATTTATTTTTGAGACAGAGAGAGGCAGAGCATGAACGGGGGAGGGTCAGAGAGAGAGGGAGACACAGAATCTGAAACAAGCTCCAGGCTCTGAGCTGTCAGCACAGAGCCCAACGCAGGGCTCGAACTCACGAACCGCGAGATAATGACCTGAGCCGAAGTCGGACACTCAACTGACTGAGCCACCCAGGTGCCCCCATCTCATTCTTTAATAGCCTTCATATCCAACTTACAGAGAGCAGGAAGCCAGTAAGTAAAAACCCAAAAGCTACTTCACCAAATCTCTGCAAAATACCAAGACACAAATAATACTGTTTGAGGAGTGCTCGAACAGTGTGTCACAGGAAGGGAGGGGAAGTGATTTTGGTTCCTTGAGGAATCTGATGTACTTGGCCATAGGAGAAGAAATGCTTAAGGTACAGGCTGTTCTTAGTGGAATCCCAAGAGAGACTCTGCTGCCCAGGCAAAAAGAAGCATTGTCTAGCAGATTCTGCCAAACCCAGGCACATATGGGGGACACATCCTATTGACCGCCCTATGATGGGAGACAGAAGAAGGGTGTCCAGAGACTGGAGGTCCTGGGTGAGCTATCAAGGGCACCAACCAATGTCATTTAGGCTGATATTATTAATGAAACTTTATCAGTACCCATGGGCCAGTGGTATCTATAGACTTTCAGTTTATACTCAGTTTTGTTTTTCGCGGACAATGTTTTCAAAACTTTGAGCAGGCAAATTATTCTGGGAAGTAGTGCTTTTGATAGGAAAACTAGTCTGAAAATAAAAATAACTTTATAGGGGTGCCTGGGTGGCTCAGTTAAGTGTCCAACTCTTGATTTAGGCTCAGGTGACGATCTCGCGATTCATGAGTCTGAATCCCTCATCTGGCTCTATTCTGACAGTGTGGAGCCTGCTTCGGATTCCCTCTTTTCTGCTCTCTCTCTGCCCCTCCCCGACTCGTACTTTCTCTCTCTCTCAAAGTAAACAAACTTAAAAAATAAAATAAAAATAAATTTATATAGTGCATAAGCCCCTTTTTTAAAAAAAAAGATCATAATGTTTTTATACCATACTATTCAGGACATAGTTATGTTTTCACTAGAAATCTGCCATTTTACAGGTATTGGCTTCATCCTGCTGATGAGAAGAGAGGGAACTGTTTTATTCTCAAAGTTCCAATAGTTTAACCAAAAGGGGGTTCATTGAGTCTCTGGCTCATCCAATGCTGCTGGAAGGTTACTCAACTTTGTTTATCCAATAGCACCCCTGAAAGCTTCTCAATTTGCTTCACCCTTGGGTAATAGGACAAAGAGAGGGGAGGTAGAAAGACCTTAAGAGTTATGTGCTCAGCTTTGACTATAAAAAGAGAAAAGAGGTTCTTGGTAGTCTGTGCAAGGCAAAAATTATAGCCTGGCTTAGTGAGATAAGAAAGAAGTCTTTTAGGGGCACCTGGGTGGCTCAGTCAGTTGAGCGTCCGACTTCAGCTCAGGTCATGATCTTGCGGTTCGTGAGTTCAAGCCCCGTGTCAGGCTCTGTGCTGACAGTTCAGAGCCTGGAGCCTGTTTCAGATTCTGTGTCTCCCTCTCTCTTTGACCCTCCCCCATTCATGCTCTGTCTCTCTCTGTCTCAAAAATAAATAAATGTTAAAAAAAAAAAAAAGAAAGAAGTCTTTAGATTTTACCAGAGTATTTAAACACAGTGGTTGGAAAGAGAAAGTATTTATTATTTATAACCATAGAATCTAGAGTTAGAACGGAATTTCAAATGTCAGTAAAGACCACTGCAGCCCAAGGCATAATTTATTCCTTTTGCATTAGTTTATTGCAATGTCCATATGAACGTAGGAAGAAAGGGGAATACTCTGTCCCCAATTCACAGACAGCAAAATTAAGGCTTAGAAGAATTTTGCTGAAGTTCATTGAGTAGGTCAAAACAGTAATGGAAAAAAGATAGTGCTCCTTCAATTCTTGGTTCACTCTCTTTCAACAAGGTATTTCCCTTATTCTCTAAATTTAGAGGGAGGAAGTCTTTTACAGACAACTTTCATTTTCCTTGTGAAAACGTTATATTTGTTCTTTATCACAATGCAATTTTATAAAAACTCTGAGTAGAGGCTTCTGAAGAACTAGAAACATTATTCTCCCACAACTAAGCATAATACAATCACAACAAAAGAATGGTGAAGACAGGTCGGAACAGAGATGTTTATTTGCTTTAACTCCTCTTACCTGGATATCTTCCCAAAAGAGGCCACTTAGCCTGCAACAGTGAAATGAAGCAAGGGTTTTGGCCAGATTCCAAATGTCCGAGCACATCATCGAGCCCAAAATACTTTAAGATGAATTTTTTAAAAAATCTTCTCTTATTGTTTTGTTCTTATTGTTTTTAAAAAATCTTCTCTTACTGTTTTGCTAAAGCAGAGTCCAATGAAAAAGTGATCCAAAGGACAAGATGTAAGCCAACAACAGGGCAGAAGTGAGCAAGATTCGTATGCTTACCCAAGGGCCTTTTTCCTCCTCCTTATCTGCATTTTGCTTCTATCCTGGAGGGATTGGGAATGGGAGCCAACCTGTGAATGGCATTTGTCTTTGATGAAAAGCTGTGTGTACCTAGGGTGTGTTTGGTACGGTTAATATACGTGGAAGGGCAAGTGGAGGGCTGATGGGAAGAGTGAGCAAACCTCAGGAGGCGGGGAGTGAGAGAAAACAGCCACTAGCTGCTCCCACAGCCCCAGCAATCTCCTGGTAATCTCTTTAGCCCCCAGAGTTTACAAAGTGCTTACTACAGCACTTTGAGTTTACTACTCTTGTCTGGAACTATGTGCCTTACTCCATCATCCTCACTTCACGGGAAAGAAAAACAAAATTGAGGCGTAGAAGGATAGTGAACTTCCATCAATGAACTGACTCTCGAGTATGTGTATTCTGTCTGTGCCCTGTGTGCACAATTCGGTAGGACATGATATTAAACTCCGTGGCAATTTCTGAAGCCTAAATACTTACACATCCTAACAAATCAATTGACAAATGATTCCATTGGCGACTCAGAGTTTATACCTTACGGTACTGTCTTAATCTGCCAACTCATTACCTTCATAAGTGGACGCTCACTTTTATCGAGTTTATTGATCATTCCTGGCAAAGAATTGGAGTGGCAAAGAGTGCTACACTAGTTCTAAGAGCCCCGGGTATAACTGAGGCACAGGAAGCTGGGGGCGCTGGAGAAGACCAGGCAGGGGAAGAGAAGCAAATGAGGAGTGGACGGCTCAGGTGGTAGGTTTTGTTATCTGAGGAGCCATACTATGTCCTACTTTGTGCTGTCCAAGAGAAATATAATACAAGAATATATATAACGAAAACTTCCCTGGTAGTCACATTAAAAAAGTGAGAAGACACAAGTAAAATTAACTTTAATAATATATCTTGCTTAATACATCCGAAATATCATTTCAATATATTATTAGCATAAAATTATTAATGAGACATTTTCCATTATTTTTTGGCACCAATTCTTTGAAAGTGAGTGTTTCTTTTTACACTTCTAGTGTACCTCAATTCAGACTGGCTACATTTCAAGTGCTCAGCAGTCACATGTGTTTAGGGGCTACCATATTGAATAGTGCAGTTCCAACTTAGGGCTTGTCCACTTTTCTATATGGGTGTTATACTTTTAAAAGTTTAAAAAAGTTCAGTGTTGTTTACCGGGAAGAGTGTCAAATTGTCACAAGCCATGTGAAGGGCAAACGGGCTGCACATATCAAAAGCACTAAAATTGTGTCTTTCAATTTAGCAATTTGTTTTCTAACTTTTTTGTTAAGTTTATTTATTTATTTTTGAGAGACACGGAGACAGCTCGAATGGGGGAGGCGCAAACAGAGAGGGAGACAGACAATCCCAAACAGGCTCCATGCTGCCAGCGCAGAGCCTGATGAGGGGCTCGGACCCACAAAACCGTGAGATCATGACCTAAGCCGAAACCAAGTCAGATGCTTGGTTTTCTAGACATCCAGGCGCCCCTAGAAATTTGTTTTCTAGAATTTATCTTAAGGAAATAATCACAGTTGCATGCAAAGATTTAACCACAGAGATGCAGTGAAAACTGGAAAAACCCTGAATTTCCACATAATGGGATTTGATTGAGTACCTTGTGATACATTCGTGTGTGTGTACATAGGAAGTTTCTGGAGATAACTATTAAGAGAAAAACCTGAGGGTTACCTCAGGGGAGTGAGACTGGGAGGGAGGAGGTGAGGAGAAACTTTTATATTTTACTTTATACTCTGAAATTTTTAACAAAAGCATCTCTTGGTTTTGAAATAAAAACCAGTCAACAACAACAACAAAAGGTTACTGCAACATTGACATGGAGTGATGAAAGGGAAAACAGTTAAGAGAAAATAGTTTGCAAAATAATAAGTACAATTTTAATCAAAATGTGTGCGTAAAGATAGAAAAAATAAAGGAAGTGTGTAAGTCAACCTGTTTTAGAGTGGTTCTCTCTAGGAGATGGCATGGCAGGTGTTTTCAAAATTTTTCTTTTAGTTTGCCTGTATTTTCTAAATTGTTATAATAAACGAGGTTTTCGTTTTGTTTTGTTTTGATTTTTGGAATATGGGGTGAACAGATTTTTTTTAAAACATTTCTATCCTCCTGAATCTAAACAACCCAGCTTCTGCCATTAGCTCCATGTTAGGAAAAACTACATGAAGGAGTAAGATTTGTCTAGTAATCTGGTCAGTTCCACATCTTCACACCGTTCTTCTATCTTTTGTTCTTCTTAGCACGCATCAACCAACCACACCTCAATCAGTGTGACGGTGCCCTTGCTGAAGTGCACCCTGTGTCTTGTACCTTTAATACTTCACTCTCCGTCATAGGTAACGTCCCTGAACAGGGTCCCTGCTGAGACTGTGGAAATTGAAATTGATCGTGCGGTGATTTTTTCCTTCATAAGCACGGCCTTTGAGTATTATCTGGGACTTGAGCAAAGGTAATCAATCTCAAAAGCTCCACTGAAGCAGATTATGAAACAACACGCTCTATCAGAACTACTTTTCCCCAACTTCCTTTTATGATCAAAATAGTTCTCGAATCTAGTCCTCTAAAATGGCAATAGGGGAGCCTGTCTTTTGAAGTCCGCATAATTTCCACTGGTTAGCAAGATGAAGGCTAAATGTAAACTGTATTTTTAGCTTGTCCCAGTCAACAGATCTGAGACCAGAAGCGTTGATCAGCTTTCCCCCAGCCTAGCTGCAAACAGATGTGTGCTTCTGAACAGACACCACTGAGGTCGTTCTGTCCCCTACCTCAATTGTTCCAAAAGGGGAAATTTACCAGGTGGCCTCAACACAGAGCCAAAGGGAATTCCGTCTGTGTCTGTAACACATCTTTGTTTCTAGTCAGTAGTGAAAAACAAACTAGGACAAACATGTCAGCTCCGACAGTCAGGTTTTAGAGGAGAGAGAGACAGAGACACACACAGAGAGAGAGAGAGAGAGAGAGAGAGAGAGAGAGAGAGAGTCTTGCGAATGCATGGCATCTTATCTGGAAAAAGAGTCATTCTACCAAGGGGATCAGAGAAGAGAAGACACTGCTGCCTCCACTCTTTAGGGCCCATAAAGCTCATTTGAAACAGACTTTATCTCAGTCTCTGGGGTCTGAATTTAATCTCCTCCAGTTCAGATGACAACATTGTACTATTCAAACAGTGAAGAACACTCAGTGCTTTCCCCATTGTTGATACTGGGTCAGCACTGATATCCCTCCAGATAACACCGACAATCTGTAAGAAGAACCCAGAAAGTCCCCCAAGAAGGGCCTGGCAGAAGTCTATACCACCTGGCAAACTGTAGCTTCCAGAGAACAAGTTACCACCTGCCGACCAGCCTTCAGGTGGCACTTGGCCTGGGGAGGTTTTTTTATTTAAAAAAATTTTTTTAAATGTTTTCATTTATTTTTGAGACAGAGAGAGACAGAGCATGAGCAGGGGAGGGGCAGAGAGAGGGGGAGACACAGAATCTGAAGCAGGCTCCAGGCTCTGAGCTGTCAGCACAGAGCCCGATGAGGGGCTCGAACTCACAGAGGGTGAGATCATGACCTGAGCTACTCTGAGAGATCATGACCTGAGCTGAAGTCAGATGCTTAACCAACTGAGCCACCCAGGCACCCTGGCCTGGGGAGGTTTTATAAGATGGTTAAGATTTGAAAGCCAACTTTCATGATTTAAAAAGTGCTGACAAAACTTAAAGATTGCAAAGAAGGGACATTTTATGTTTTCTTTTATTACTCCGTTGTTTAAATCTCTTACAATGAGAAACATATTTTTTTTTAATGTTTTTATTTATTTTGGAAGGAGAGAGACAGGAGCAGAGAGAGAGGGAGACACAGAATCGGAAGCAGGCTCCAGGTTCTGAGCTGTCAGCACAGAGCCCGAAGTGGGGCTCGAACTCACAAACCGTGAGATCATGACCTGAGCCAAAGTCGGACGCTTAACCGACTGAGCCACCCAGGTGCCCCGAAACATATTTTTTTTAATGTTTATTTATTTCTGAGACAGAGAGAGACAGAGCATGAGTGCGGGAGGGGCAGAGAGAGAGGGAGACACAGAATCTGAAGCAGGCTCCAGGCTCTGAGCTGTCAGCACAGAGCCTGACGCAGAGCTCAAACTCACAGACTGAGAGATCATGACCTGAGTCGAAGTCAGACGCTCAACCAACTGAGCCTCCCAGGTGCCCCGAGAAACACATTTTTAACACACATTCTAAAAATGGCTTGGGAAGTCCTCTTGGTAGACAAATTGACCTCCTGTGAATCTTTCCAATTTGATTTTTGGAGGTATTTTTGGTCAGTGATGTGACCACTGTTCTAGTCTCCCGAGCTATATCTCCTTCTCTCAATGAGTCAACATTTCAGGAAGAAAGGGCCTCGAAAATAATGACAGCCCAGCAGCCAAGGATACACCTTGCTCCTAGATCTTGCTGTTTAAATATCACTTCCCATTAAAAGGAGTCGGTACTTTGATGATATGGCTGATGTGAGGCCTAAGGCAGGAAAAGTACAAGAGGAGTGTGGTATATTTTGTTGTGCCAGAAAGTCAAGAATTGCTCAAAACATGATGGGAATGTATGAAAAAAGACATAGGAGTCCACTTGTAGTGCCTCCCACTGAACAAACTGGGATAATTTGATAAATAATTGGAGGCATTAAGATGACTAACAGTAATGAGTTAAAAACCATTTCATAAAATAAAAATCCATGAATAAATAAATAAATAGGTAGAAGAAATCATGGAGTGTGAAAATCATTGGTTTGCAGGTGCCATGGCAATAGCTGATTCCAGCAAGAATCACCCACGTGTGCTGAAACTACTAGGTAAAAGGTTGATGGAGGAAAAATATTTACATAGGCTTATAATATCTCAGCATAAATCACTTATTAATTACAAAAGGAAAAATAGTCATCTTACAGGAGACACTGAGTAAACACCAGCTTAACTAAGCGATCAAAGTTCATACTACCTATAATGGTATAATGACAAAGCGATATCATATGCTTCTTATTTGATGCTCAGGACACAGGATTATTAATGCATTCCCGACAAAAATGCACAGAATATAAGTAAGAGAAAACATGAGCAAACCAAAATGGGAGACCCTCTACAAAATAGCTAGTCTATGCATTTCAAAAATGTCAATGTCATAAAAGCAAGGGAAGACTGAGGAAATATTCTACTTGGAAGGAGACTAAAGGGTCATCACAACTCATTGTAATACAGGATCCAGAACAGGTTCTTGGGCTAGGATCATGGATATAGCATTTTATCAACATTAAATCCCCTGATTTTGGTCCATGTTCTGTGTTCTTACAAAATGTCTTTCCTATTAGGAACTACAAAGTGAAGTCTTTAGGAATGAAAAGGTAAGATGTTTATAGCAGTCTCAAATGATTAAAAAAAAAAAGGAACGCCGAAGAATGCATATACACACATATGGAAAAGGAAAGAGAGTAATAAAGCAAATGAGGCAATAATGTCAATAATTAGTGAGTCTGGGTAAAGGGTATCCAGGATTCTTCATGGTATTTTTGCAAGTGTTTTGTAAGTTCGAAATTATTTCAAAATAAGAAGTCACAACTGCAAAGAAAAATGTCAAGGGCACCTTTAAAAATCTCAGATTTTCTCCTTCCATTCCATTTCTACCCTGCCACCCCATTCAGGCTTTTGTCAGTCTGCTTGATTCCTGTAATAGCCTTCTGGCTCATAGGGCCTTCAGTCCTTTCCCCTTGGGCAATACATGTGGTACATTGTGACCATCCTCTTCATATTCATACTCCCCAAATACCTATCATCCTCTTGTTTATTATCCAACAACCTCTCCCCGCTACTTTTCTCACCAAGCCTAAACACTTCTTCTTCTGACAATCAAAGAGCTTCAACTGGTCTGATCATGCTTATCTTTCCCACTTCATTTATTCTTTAATTGGACAAATATTTACTGACTGTTGGTATGTGCTAGGAGATAAGAAACAGGACAATCAAGGCTCTATCCTCAAGGAGTTTATATTGTATGGTGGAGACAAACAAAGTTAAAGTAGTCAACATAAATAAAATCATTTCAGGCTCAGATTAGTGCTATGAAGCAAATGTATGGGAGATAATGAAGGGACAGGAAGATAGGCAAGGACTTTCTTATCAGGTAATCCGAAGCCTGGGAAGAGCTGGATGGAAGGGAGAAGGGAGCTATCTGGGGCAGAGGGAAGGACTGGGCAGGATCCAGGAAGTAGGAGACCGGCGTGTTGTGTGCAAGGAGGTGGGGCAAGAGTGAAGTCTGAGAGGTATTGTGGTGTAATAAAGAATATATCTGGGGGCGCCTGGGTGGCGCAGTCGGTTAAGCGTCCGACTTCAGCCAGGTCACGATCTCGCGATCCGTGAGTTCGAGCCCCGCGTCAGGCTCTGGGCTGATGGCTCAGAGCCTGGAGCCTGTTTCCGATTCTGTGTCTCCCTCTCTCTCTGCCCCTCTCCCGTTCATGCTCTGTCTCTCTCTGTCCCAAAAATAAATAAACGTTGAAAAAAAAAATTAAAAAAAAAAAAAAGAATATATCTGGTCTTTGTCCCCAGTGGTTCCTGGCACAGAGCTTTACAAACCCTTAGAATTTCCGGAGTGATAAAAAGTTTCCTTATTTTGCTAATGGGGTGACTGTGGTGGGCCCCCAGATAGCTTCAGGATCATGCTGGTCACCAAAAAGACCCACCAGGTGACTAGAGGGTTGGCACTTTGGGAGGGGAGGGGGACTGGAGACTGGGTTCAACCATGTGACCAGTGATTTAATCAACCATACCCCTGTAATGAAACTCCAGTAAAAACTCTGGACACAGGCTTAGAGGAGCTTCTTGACTGATGAAGGCACTGATGTGCGGGGAAGGTAGCACACCTTGATTCCACCGGGAGAAGGCATAGAAGCTCTGCCCGAGGGACCCTCACACCTTGCCCTATGTGTCTCTCCCATTGGTTGGTCTTGATTTTCTAATCAGATAATCAGATCCTTTATAATTAAAACTGTAATGAGAAGTACAACACTTTCTTGAGTTCTGAATTGTTCTGGTGAATTATCAAACCTGAGGGAATTGTGGGAGTTTGTAGCCGGTTGGTGAAAGGCACAAGGGCCAGGAAACCCTACTTGCAGCTGTCACCTGAAGTGGAGGTGGCCACGCGGAGGGCTGAGGCTTTACCTTGTGGGATCCGCTGCCAGCTCAGGGACTTAGTGTCAGAATTGTAGTGAAGTGTGCTTGGGGTGGAAAGCGGGTATTGGGATGCCAAAAGCCTGATCACTCAGGGCCTTTGAGGCCATCACAACAAGGCTGGATTTCATTCCAAATGCAATGCTAAGCCACCAAAAGATTATTATTATTATTGTTATTGTTATTATTTTTGCTAGAGAGTGGTTTAATTTTCGATAACTTCTGTCTGGCTGCAGTACAGAGAGGGGCACGTGTTGCAGGAGGAAGACCAGTTTATGAAGCATTTGCAGTAGTGTAAGCAAGAAATGGTGGTGGCTTGGACCAGAGGGGAGCACAGAGGAGAGGTGTGCAGATGCAAGATATTACCTAGAAAGTGGAACTTGAAGAGATTGGCTAAAAGAGAGCAGTGAGGGATGATGAGGGAAATGAAGGAATCATGAATGACACCCAGATTTCTGGCAGGGAAAACTAGAAGTGGTCGAGGGGGAGACGGTAGAGTCACGACTTCGGTTTTGGGCACATTGGTTTGGGGAGGCCTAAGAGACGTCCAGGGAGAGACGTCCTGCAGGTAGCTGGGCTTGCAGCCTGCTATGGCAGTCAGTTTCTTTCTCCAGTCAGACCAACTTTCTACTCTGCGGGGACCCCCTCCAGCATGCCACTATCACTCCTCTCTCTTCACCTGTGCTCAAGTCTTTCCCCTACTTTTCCCTTTCAATTTTTTTTTTAACGTTTATTTATTTTTGAGACAGAGAGAGACACAGCATGAACGGGGGAGGGGCAGAGAGAGAGGGAGACACAGAATCGGAAGCAGGCTCCAGGCTCTGAGCCATCAGCCCAGAGCCTGACGCGGGGATCGTGACCTGAGCTGAAGTCGGACGCTTAACCGACTGAGCCACCCAGGCGCCCCTACTTTTCCCTTTCTTCCTTGCCTACGCAAATCCTTCTCACCTGTGAAGGTCTAACTCCATTTCTGCATTAGGTTTTATCCCAGTACCCTAGCCCGTATTCATATTTCGGCAGCCCTAAGAGTCAGGATGAAGCTTTGGAGCAATTTAACTCCACACTGTCTTGTAAAAGTCCCCTTTTATCACACAAAAGGCTAGCCGGCTCTCTCAGACTGTCAGCTCCTCATGACAAGGGCCATTTCTTATACATCTCTTGTATTCCTCAGAAGCACACAGGGGTTTATGCACCTTTAAATTAGAAAGGACTTAACTAGCAGATTTACACACAAAAAAAAGCCATAGAGGAGTCAACTGGAGAAGATGAAGATAATCAAATGTGTCTGTCTTCTAAGAGTTTTTAAAAGCAAGGCTAGAAATTTCCTCTGGCATATAAAAGTATAACAATTTTACCATTAATTAAAATTGTTGATTCAGTGGCTCCTGTAGCCATTGTACCTTTGGAGCTTAATAAAGCATGTGAAATAGCATCCCTGAAACACTGCTGGGACAAGAGCTCTGATTGGCACTAGCAGGAACTATGACAGGATGATTGAAAGTGTGAACTTTGATAAACAAGGACAAGAGATGAGAAACAGCTCAATTATCTAATGAGGGGGAGGGGGCAGGGGAGGGAGCGCATGGAAGGTCCCGATGTGCCTGAGAGATCTAGTTTTATTTAGCATCTTCATTAATGACTGGGAGGCAAGGCATACACATTTTGTTGATAACGTTTTTTGGTCGTTACCAAATTAGGAGGTGCTGCAGACATCATTGAGGACAGGAAAATAACACAGATGGATCTAAAAAGAGGTTGGAAATACGAATAGAAATTATCACAATGAGATTTGATTTAGGAAAAATGCAAATGAAGGCAGCTGGGAGAGAAATCATCCAAAATGCAAAATAATCAGTGGGTAGGGAAACCTAGAAAGCAACAACGTGGAGTGTTTGGCAGGAGAGCAGTGGGAATAAAGAGTAAGGAGTGACAACTCAGTGCTAGCTCAGCCCAAATGTTCGGTGGCAGGTCTGGGAAGAAATAGCTCATCAAGGTATTGAATCGCGACACAGTGTCCTTCGACACCTATACAGAATTTTCGAGACAATGTGGAGAAATAAACAAAAATCAGCTCAGACATTTGGGCCTCAGTTTCTTCAGCTGTTAGACAAAGGATTAGACTCAGCTTCTGAGCCCCTCCTCCCACTCCAACCTTCTGGTGGGTTCTAAGAGAGGAAGAGAGTGGTGGGGGAAAAAGGGCCCGGTTAAGGAGGTGCCTGGTCTGAGTGCCTCCTCTGAAGAACTTCCTTATGAGAAACAGGCAGAATGAAACACTTAGCTTGAAAATATGTTTCAGAATAGATTCTATATTGACAGGCCTGCATGTGGAATTCATCTTCAACAAGTGTAATTTCTTCCAATATAGATGTGGAGCCAAACGAATATATAAAATCTGATAGCTACATGTTTGCAAAAATATCCTCTACTTTACCAACTATTTCTTTGAATAAAAACTCTCTGGGTGCCTTTAAAGTATATATCTTTTTCTTTATAAAAATGTAATCACCTTGAAATGCTTAGGAAGACACCGCTGTACAGAGGGCGAGACTGCATGGGGAGTGGCTGCTCGATGTGGGGTAGGGCAATGTGACAGGCAGGCTAGCCCTCTGGCTCGTACACGCATCTGTGGAATGACTCCCTTTTCTCAGGCCATCCCAGGCTATCACCTTTTCATTCCCTTGAGGTTCGTTTCACTCCTCTCCCCAGCTCTCACTGACCTAGATCCACAACAAGGAAGGAGGTGAGGCATCTTAGGGCAGGAGCCATTTTGACCTCTGCCTTACAAGGTACATTTTTCCTGGTAGGAAATCCTACCAGGCAAGGACACTCAGAAGATGCAGTGCCTCCTGCGGCCACCTCAGAAGTTTCTTCTCTCTCTCTCCCTCCCCTCCTGCCTCCAGCCCGTCATCGTCATCGGTAGGAGCGCCTTGCCAATACGGATGGAGTTACAGAACGGTATGCATACGACAACAATGCTCTGATGATTCCATAAGTCACCAACATCACGAACAGAGAGGTTGCTCAAAGAAAACTGAGCTGTTTGCCCTTCCGTCATGGCTTCCACACGTGTCCAGGAGGGCTGGCAGCGGTGCAGACAACGTGAGGCAGTATGCAAGCATCTTCCAAAAGCACGTGGAGAAACCTCACGGCATCTGGGTCAGGGCCACTTCTGCTACTCCCTGTTTACACTGGAAGGAAACCAACAACGTCTACCCAACTTGAAAGGAGGAAGGCGAACTTGTTTCGTGCAGCAGAAAGGCTGTATGTCTGAGGTGCAGACTCATGGTTAGGAAAGGTGGCAAATACTGAAACAGGATCTCTGCAGACAGAGTTAGAGCCTGCCCAGAGAGCCACGTAAAGGTAAGGATTCTTGAGCCTGCAGTAAGTGTTCTGATGTTTTATTCTCCCACCCTACTGCCACCAGGGGCTGTTGCTAACACCCTAAGCTGGCAGCGAGGTCACTGCCTCATATGCAGGTCCCTCTCCTTCTTATGCACATCCACACAGACCCAGCCTTGGGTCTATGATCCTGAATCCACCACAACACCTCCAGGGTCTCATGACTATGGTCTGAGGCTTAATCATGTCACTAAAACATATGAGACCATGTTGTTCCCCCTCCTAAAGTTCCGGAGTGCCTTGCCATGGCATTTAGAACAGCATCCACCTTCTTTGCTATACCTGACGGAGCCCTGCACTGATGTGGCGTCCATCCCCCTCTCTGTAATCTCTTCAGTAACCGTCTCCCACACCCACGTGGACCAGCCACACTGGCCCCCTTTCTCTTCCTTGAATACAAGGAAGCCCTTGTTCCCATCTTTGCTTTGGCTCCTCCTCCCATCTGGATCCCCCTTCCCCTACCAGTTGTCTCCCTCAGGTCTCAGCTCTAATGTCACCTCCTTAGCAAGGACTTCTCTCACCAGCCTCTCCAAAGAAGTCACCGCCCTGGCACTCTGTCACATCGCTGTGTTTAAATTCTTCACCTTCTTCTCTCCCTTCTGAGTACCTTTCTTGACTCATTTGCTCACTTGTTTATTTGCTCTCTTTCCCACTGAAATATATACTCTATGAGGACAGGGACCTGTCCGCCTGTCTGTCGTGTTCTCCAGTGCCTGGAAGAATGCTTAGTCCATCTATCTGCTGAATGAAAGGATAAACATATACACTTTGATCCTGGGAGAGGCACTGGAGTGTCGCAGTGAGAGCGGGACCTCTGGAGTCGAGCCTCTGCACTTAAAATTCCCCTTGTGTCATTTCAGTACGTGTGTCCTTGCACAGGTTATGTAAGCTGTTTTCTTTCCATTTCCCCACCTATCAAATGGAACAAATAACAGTATCTACCTTTTAGGGGTATTGTCAGAAGACCATATAAAGCACTTAGTGAAGTGACGGTATGTAGTAGCTCTAGATAATTGTTTTGTTTTCTTGTTGCAGAGTTTAGACTTGCCAAAGTTTACGGCCCATGACCATGTGATTTATCTGACATATTTAGAGACAAAGTTTGGTCCATTTACAAATCACACCAACTTCCACCTTCTGGTCCGACATGTAAAGAGCTTGGAAGTAGTCCGTCACTCCCCATCCTTGCAACAACAACAACAAAAATCCAAATGAACTGAAAATCAACAACTCGTCTTAGATGCATCAGAGAAATGAGGCCACAGGGCAAACTACTGCCCCCAAAACTAGAGAGATAAACAGGCCGTTACAGAGAATCACTGCCTCCCAGAGGCAGAAACTGAGGAGCAAAAGCCCGCAGCTGGTGCCAGGATGGGCAGGCACCTTTAAACCGTAATTGATGAACTGCTCAAGTCTTAGTGTGGACAAGCTTGAGAGTTAAAAACACGAAGGTCCAGGACTAGGGGGCCCCAACTTTCATAAATTTTACCTCCAGGAGCCCTATCAGATTCTCACTGTGAACAGCTGGTTCTCCCAGCAGGTGGAGGAGAAAAGTAATCATTCTGAAATTCACACAGTGCTCTCTGTTCTCTTTTCAAGACCCGTCCTCAAGAGAAACTATTTTACCAGATCCTAATCAACCGGGGTTTTACCAAAGCCTAACTGACCTGGGGAGGGGAAATACTCACCTCAGGCTCAGAGACTGAGAACTAGTCCCCTCATCTCTATGTCAATAGTGCTCCTGTAATGATGACAGGACCTCAACTGAAAGAACTGAGCCTTAAGCCTCATTTAAAGAAGAAATCTCTAGGAAAACCCAAAGACAATACAGGAGAGAAAAAAACAAGGATACCAGAGGAAACTTTAGCCCCTGACACCGTAGCTAGAGTGCATAGTAAGCACACAGCCCAATTCCTAGCCAGGTAAACATAAAACTTCACACTAAACCCCTATTTCCTCAGTTCCTCTTACCCAGCACATCATCTCCAGCTTTCAACAAAAAGTTACCAAGTATGCTAAAAGGCAAAAAATCCCATCTAGAAAGAAAAAGCAAGCATCAGAATTAGATTCCACATATGGCAGAGATGTTGGAATATCAGACTGGAAATCTAAAACAACTATGGTTAACATACTAAGAGCTTTAAAAGAAAAAGTGGACACCATGCAAGAACAGATGGGTAATATAAGCAGAGAGATGGAAACTCTAAGAAAGTATGAAAGAAAAATGCTGGAAGTCAGAAAAACTGTAACAAATGAAGAAAAATGCCTTTGATGGGCTCACCAATACTGGACATGGCTAAAGAAAGAGTCAGTGATCTTGAAGATACATAAATAGCAACTTCCCAAGCTGAAATGCAAAAAGAAGAGATAGAATATCTAGGAACCATAGGACAATTATAACAGGTATAACAAATGTATAATTAGAATACCACAAGGGGAAGAAATAAAGAGAGGGAAAAGAAGGAACAAACAGCAGGAATATTTGAAGTAATAATAGCTGAAAATTTTTCCAAAATTAGTGACAGTCACCAAACCATAGATCCAAGAATCTCAGATAACACTAAGCAGGATGAATAGCAATATTATATATATATATATATATATATATATATATATATATATATATATATACAACACACACACATTATGTAAATATATGTGTGTATGTATATATATATATATATATATATATATATATATATATGCATATCATATTCAGACTGCAGAGAATCAAAAGCAAAGAGAAAATAATGAAAGAAGCCAGAAGGAAAAATATCTTCCCTATAGAGGTACACTATTTATTAAGATTTATTTATTTATTAAGATGTATCTTAAAAAACAAGAAAGCAAGAAGAAAGTGAAATAAATTATTTAATGTGTTGAAAGAAAACCCTCGAAACCTAGAATTCCATATCCAACAAAGTTATTCACCAAAAGTGAGGGAGAAATAAAGACTTTCTCAGACAAACAAAACCTGAGAGAATGCAAGAAATGATAGAAGAATTTTTTTTAGAGAAGGAAAATGGCATAGGTTAGAAACCCAGATCTACATAAAGAAAGAAGAGCATTAGAGAGTGAAAAAATGAAAGTAAAACAAAACTTCAATTTTTCTTATTAATCGATCTGACAGATAACAGTTGGTTCAAAATAATAGTAGCAACAATGTATTTGTTGATTAGAGCTCATGGATAAGTGAAATGAATGACAGCAATGTCATAAGGGATAGGAAGGAAGAATTGGAAATGCTCTGTTAGAAGGTTGCTGCGAAGTGCCATAATGTTATTTGAAAGTGGATTTGGATTAGTTCTAAATGTGTATTACACACTCTAAAGCAACAATTACACAACTGTAAAAAGAAGTATAGTTGATATGCTAAAAGGGGAGAGGAAAAGAAAATCATGTAAAATGTGCAGTTAAAACTAGGGAAGACAAAAAAGGTACAAAGAACAAGGGTAATGAGTAGCAAACAGAAACAGGGTAGATGTTACTCCAACTATTCAGTAATCGCTTTAAATGTGAATAGTTTAAATATACCAATTAAAAAACAAGATGTCACAGTGGATACAAAAACAAGAGCCAACTAGAAGCTGTTCACAGATCACACTGGTGAACATCACACAAAAACACCCAGAGATGAGCCTAAAGCATCCCTGGCCTGAGGGTCAGGAGACAGGTTTCCCTCTGGTCCACCCGCTAACTTGCTATGTGACCTTTCACAAGTCACTGACATTCTCTGGGCCTCTCTATACTACTCTTGACCCTTTATTGCAAAATAAGAGGAGTTAGACTAACTCCCTTCCAGCTCAAAACCCAATGCCTCTTTACTCATTACTGATGAGTAATCATGGGCAGAAAGGAGGCTGCAACATCTAACAGGTGCTATTTGGCTAAGCTCATGAGAGACCCAGTTGCACCCAGAAGCGGTGTGTGCATGAATGTGAAAGCACAAATCCAAAGCCCTGACTAGTGCTTGTGAAAGCTGAACTCTTGGGTACCATTGGATGGTAGAAATATCTCACCTGGGTCCATATTTAACTAGCAGAAAATTACAAGAAATTTGCAACCCATATTTAGGTTGACTGGCATCCTACTGATATGGAAGGAGAATGGGCCAGAGAGGAGCTCAGGGGGTGTCTGCTGAATCAAAGGGACAGAGGATTATCATAGCTCCTTGTCTATCATTCCTGCCCTGTCTTCATCTTTCAGACTAAAACACCTTCCCACTATCACCCCTGCCCCATGTGCATACATCTTCTACAGAAGAAAGAGAACAGGAAGTTTCAAATGTTTAAGCCCCAATTTTAAGAAGATTGTTCTTGAAGATCTCGCTTGCAGCTTCTAGCAAAAGCCCTGCCCATTGTCTTCAAATACAGATAACCATGGCATGACTCGTCCATTATGGCCAAAGGCATGACCATTCTAATGGAGTAAAGCACAGGAGAACCTTTGAAAGTATCTTCAAAAACCCATGAGGACATCAAAGGGAAGCTAAATCAATGACTCTGCATTAAATCAGGGTTGCAGGTCTGTACCCTACATGGACAGATCATAGCACATTTTTACTTTCCTAGGTTCTTCTCTCCCCAGGGTTAAGTGGTCTGGATCGACTGTACTCTTTCCCACTGACATAGTTTTGCACTGTATGGAAGCCGGCCCTATGCTGACCTTACAGATACCTTTTACCTAGGTCTATGATGTTGTTATAAACCCCAGACCCATGAAGTACTGACATTTCCACCAGGAAATTGTGGGAATTCTAGTATTCCACTAGATGGAAAGCTATACGAAGACAAGGCTTGGGACTGTGTTTGCTAACATTATACCCACTGTGCCTAGCTCAGTGCCTGGCAGAGAGTAAGTACTCAATAAATATTTGTTAAATGAATGGGGGGTGGGGAGGGAATCCACCACAATGTGAGCCTGAAAGAAGTAGGCACAGTTCAAATTTGATTGTTTCCAAAAATACTTCTTGAAAGTATTAATTCATTTCTCATTTCTTTAACAAACTCTCAGAGTGCCTTCTATGTGCCAGGCACCATAACACAGAAATGAATGAATGAATGAATGAATGAATGAGACAGTACGCCAATTCTCATAAAGAAGAGAGAGAACAATATTCACTGAATGCAACTGTAAGTTGGGCATTTTTTATTCATTATTTCATCCTTCCAACAAACTGTGAGGTAAATATTATTTATTTCCCCCCTCCTTCACAGACAAAGGAAGAGGGAATTGCACAAAAACCCACATGTAGCAAATAGCAGTGCCAAGAATTTATTCCAGGACCTGGGTACTTCCTCTAGAATGTGTTTTCTCCCCAAAGTCAAGTTAAAATCACAGTGTGATGTTCTGTTATGTGATGTTATGCTGAGGAAACTCAGGTCATCAAAAATTGAGTTGTAAGTAAACAGTTTCATTGGGAAAAGGGAAATAAGAATTTTATGTTCTCAATTTCAGGTTGTTCAGGTTGGAAAAAAATTTTAATAATGGAGGTGCTTTGTAACTACATGAGTGTGTAATTGAAGGTTAGAAATAATAAACTGCTCAAACAAAACAAATGAAAATTACAGAGTTAAGTCCTAAATAGCATCTAAGGCCCAAGTCAACGAGTTTCTAAATTATCATTATCATAACTCATTGTTATGATAGACAAAGCACAACATTAAACCAAGATGGTTGAAGTCAAAACAAAGTGCGGTGTAGTTCACATTGCCGATGATGAACAAAAGAACATGAAAACAGGAATTTGCCAACTGCTCTTCTGTGCACAATAGCTTTTTCTCCAGGACCTGGTAGTAATTCCCGACTGCTTGAATTATAACAAAGAGATACCCATAATATGAACTGTGTTCCCTAAGGTCTATTGTGTTATATCCTATGTGCTTTATGAAGGCTCAAACTGTGGGAGGGAAATAGGGAAATGAACCCTTAGACATGGAGCAACTTGGAGAAATGCTCAGGGTCAGGTTGTCTTGTAGGGATGGGAGGCCCACTGCGGAGATAGCCACATGACTTGCATGTTTGAGGGTTGCCTGTTTCCCCGAACCCTAAAGCCATTTTGCAAATCACCATTTCTTCCCAATGGGTGAAAATACATGGAGCCTGGAATCATCTGCATTCATATATTGGCAGAAACTTTGAAAGCACGTTGTTCCCATCCACCCTACCTGGATCAGATGAGGAGCTGGGAAAACAAAAATTCATAATCAACTCAAAATCCAGCAGCTCAGAAAGTGCCCAAGGTGGTGGGGAATGTTCTACAACTGGAATAGTCCTAAAGGATATGGCCCAATCCTAATGCAGTGATGACTCTCTTACATTTTTATACTTCCCTGCAATTTTTAATGATTTCATAACAACTATGGGAGTGAAGTCATATTCTTATTTTTATAGATGAAGAAACTGAAGATGAGTAAGTGATTGCCAGCAACCATCAGAGTAGGGCTAAAATCCTGTCTTCCGGCACCATATTTAATAGACCTCTACCACAAAATGATAGGGTATGTTTTCTAGGAGCAATGAATGGCTTTCGAGTCAGATCTGCATTTGCATCCAGGGCATATATCCAGGATATACCACTTTCAGCCATGTAATTTGACAAGTTCTTTAACCTCATTAAGCTTTAGTTCCTCATCTGTAAAATGGGGACACATATGACACCTAGCTCATGGGGTTACTATGAGGGTCAAACGCAATATGCAGATAGCATGCTCAGCACAGAACTTGGCCATGGGTAGAGCCGGACAAATGTTGAGGGTTTCGGGGCATGCGTTTTGGGTGGAGGAATCTCGTTATTCCTCTGTGGTTTAGTATTCCTAGGGGCACAAAGCCCCTATAGGGAACATTTTACCATATCTAAAGCTACAAGGAGATAGAAATTTGGGACAGAAGGGGAATGCTTAGGGACCTGATTACTGAGTCTGGAATGGAAGTGAAGGAATGATCAGTCCACAGGGAGCAGGTCTGTGCCTCCACCCACAGTGCCATCTGCGCTGGGTCCCTAAGGCAGAGAGGACCCTCCATTCCCCACCTGGAAAGCCATGGAGTTGGCAACAGCCAGAAATATCCTCAGAGGCAGCTTGGCTTTGTAGGACCTGTGGCTCCACAAGCGATGGGCACCAGCTGTCACACCCAGAGCAGACAGGAGGAAGCAGAAGTACGCTGTAAGACACAAGCAGGGAAAATGTCAGTAAATGTCACCAAGCTCCTACACAAGCTTTTTTCCCCTATGCTTTTTTCTCTTCTGCATAGACCCATGGGAGATGGTGTTAGAACAATCTGCAATGTGAAGGAAGAATCGATAACTTGGGGAAATGCAGACTTTTTATTGATTTGTAGCTTTTCAGTACCAGGCAGAAGTGGTGAAAACTTTCCTCAGGAAACTTTGACCTTTGAACATTAATTTTTCTCTATCAAACAAATCTTTTATTTGCTAATGTTTCTTGCCAGTCTTGATGCAAAGTCTTAATCATGTTAGTGTGTATTTGTAACTCAGTCTTCCATGCTCATTCTCTGTAGAGCTAAGATTGATGTTTATGTTGCCTCTTGACTGGCACCTGTGCTAGGAAGTGTGTTATATGAAGATCATATTTCTAAATGGCAGTGCCATTATCATGGCTTCATAGGCCTTTGTTTGAAAGAAATCAGGCCAGATCTAAAAGCAGTGAAGTCTGGCTCAGGACCAGTGAGAATGAGAATAAAAATGACAATAGGGACAACTGAGATTTGCCTTCTAGAGATCCCCACTTACACCATCCCTATGACCCGGGATGGCAAAGATGGCCAGGTGGGGAATTTTTTTAAAGCCAGCCTACAGTGGAGCTTATTATCTGCCACACACTTAAATATATTATCTTTAATCCTCATGACATGTTGTAGTGTCTCATTTTACAGTTGAGGAACCGGATCTCTGAGAGTTAAATCCTGCCTATATACCCAAGTCAGCCTTGTTCCAAAGCCTCTGCTAAGAGACCCCATGCTGCCTGACCAGTGGTGGGGATGGATTACTTTTTATACCAAGACCTGGGAGAGTTTATAAAAGCCTGTGTAGGGGTGTCTGGGTGGCTTAGTCACGCGACCAACTCTTGATCTCTGCTCGGGTCATGATCTCATGGTTTGTGAGATCAAGCCCTGCTTCGGGCTCTGTGCTGACAGTGCAGAGCCTGCTTGAGATTCTCTCTCTCTCTGCCCGTCCCTCCCTCCCTCCCTCTCTCTCTCTCTCAAAATAAATACACTTAAAAAAAAACTGTTAAAAAAAGTGTGGTATAAAGGGGACACAGGGACCCTCCAATAAATTATTATTCCTGAGATTATTACAACTACTTTAGTACTTTTAAAGCAATATGCCCACACAATGCTAAATGTCTTACTTGGATTATCTTATTAAAAACACATCAAACAATCCTATAGGGTTTATATTATTATTAATCCCATTTTACAGATGAGAAAACCAAGGCTTAAAGAAGTTAACTAATTTCCCAGTGTCACAAAGCTAGGAGGTGTCTTTGCTAAGAGTCAATTTCTAGTCTGTCTGAACCAAGAACCAAGTTCCTGACCCCACACTCCCCTATCTCTCTGGGAGACATCAAGTAAGTTTTATCTTTACTTCTTTACACCCCACTACCATCCTTAATACTGGATTCCAGTCTAAATTTAAAAGTGAGCTTCTTCCTTACTTGAGGGGAGAACTCTAAACCTAGCTATAAGTAGGTAGGATCAGGCATATTATCCCACACAATTGCTTCTAGCACTTAGCACATACAAGGCCCTCCATAAAGATCTGGCAAAGAACAAGTGATTGGCTGTCAGAACATCCCTGATCAACTGTGAATGGTACCAGGACAAGACGAGTTTTTAGGGAGACTATTATAGCACTTGTCTAGAAGAATTACTAGGGTAACTTCAGTGTCAATATACATGTTCAAAAGTAGAACCATATTACATCTCCCAAAGGTCAAGTCTGATCTTGACCTCAATCCATATTTATATGGGTCTAAAAACAAGACTTACCCTTGGCACTAAGATTAATGAGTCTCTGAATGCATGTGCTTTTCATAAACTTGACAAATCATTCCTTACTTGAAAGGTTAAAAACAAAAAATGACAATCTGCCCATAAATCACAAAAAATAACAGTATATAAAAAGTTGTGGCCTCTTTTGTTATTATAATTTAATCTTGGTCATGAGTCTATGAAACGGACAGCTATTTTCCATGTCATCCCTGGCCTTCATGTCTCTACCAATAATTTTTTCCCAACTGTCAAGTAGTTAGGGAATAAGAAATCTATAACAGAAAAATTTAATGTGACTCTATTTTGCCAGTGGACTAAGACACTGGACAATGAAAAACAAGGGCCAAAAAAAGAATCCATTCAACGCATGGTTCCCAGACAGGGCCTTATCACAGACAATGCTTCCCAGTATGGGATCTCCACTATTTCAGGGATCACTTACATGGTTGATCTGAGCTGGGCAGTAGTGGCTATTGGTTTTTCATGGTCCTTCTTCTGGCAACAAGAATGTGGCCATGTAACCCAGGCCTGGCCTAGCATATGACTCCATCTTCCTGGCCCTGGAATAAACAGCTGACCCAAACTTTCTCTCTCTTCTGGCTCAAAGACTAAAGGTCACATATCCAGGCATGATTACAATAGTAGAGAATGAGGCCAAGTAAGTGAGACATGAAGATGATGGAGATGCCAATAAGAGCTGAGAGGAGAGCTGCCTGCCCCAGGCCACTGGTTGCAGCCCCCAGAGCTCTACAGTTCTTTTGATGCTGTGAGCCTCCCTGGTATTTCTCCTAGTTTTGTGAGGCGACAAATTCCCTTTTCTTGTTGCTAGTTTGCTCTGGATTTCTTTTTTTTTTTTTAATGTTTATTTATTATTTTGAGAGAGAGAGAGAGAGACAGACAGACAGACAGACAGAGCATGAGCAGGGGAGGGGCAGAGAGAGAGGGAGACACAGAATCTGAAGCAGGCTCCAGGCTCCGATCTGTCACCACAGAGTCTGACACAGGGCTCGAACCCATGGACCCCAAGATCATGACCTGAGCAGAAGTCAGACGCGTAACTGACTGAGCCACCCAAGTGTCCCTGGATTTCTGATACTAAAATTCTGCAGAACCTCTGGGGAAGAAAGCAACCTCTGGCCATAGCCCAAATGAGGACAAACTACAAAAACCCTTACCTGAATATGAGACTGTTATATCGACAGGGCTCAGTTTTCCTATTTTGATAGGGCTAATTTAAGAGGTTTTTAACCTCTTTTCTATGATCTTTGTGGAGATTGATATCCAAACTAGTTTTCAGATGGATGCTGCCTAGTTGGCTCTGAGAGAGTCAACTACTCAGAAACAGAATTATAACTTTGGGGGGAAAAGGAGTAACAAGCAGGGTCAATAATTTTATCAAGTAGCTCACACCTCACAGAGAAAGGAACTAGATCAACAGAATTCAGAATCACAATATTACAGAATAGTAAGTAGCAAACACCCATATTGGTCTGGTTGCAAAGAAGAGTCACCAATTCAGGCTATCTCAAGTAAAAAAAGAATGTAGAGATGCCTGGGTGGCTCAGTCCATTAAGCATCCCACTTTAGCTCAGGTGTGATCTCACCTTTCGTGAGTTTGAGCCCTGTGTCAGGCTCTGTGCTGACAGCTCAGAGCCTGGAGCTCACCTCAGATTCTGTGTCTTCCTATCTCTCTGACCCTCCCCCATTAGCACCCTGTGTCTCTTTTTCTCTCAAAAAATAAACATTAAAAATAATTTAAAAATGTATTAAAAATATATTAAATAACCTACAGATCTCATACTTGGGGGGGTGGGTTGCAGGACATTTGCAGGACAGTTTTGGTACAGAGCCTCCAAAATGGCCCCAATGCTCCCTGCCTCCTGATATTCATGCCTTGAGTAATTTCTTCCCTTTAGTAACTTGCTCCTAACCAATAGAATGTAGAAACATTGAGGGAACATCAGTTCTATGATGAGGTCACAAAAGATTGTGACTTCTGTTTTGTTAGCAGATTCTCTCTTATGTTGGCTTTGATAGAGTAAGTCACCACATTGGGATGACCCATGTGGCAAGGAAGTGAGGGTGGCCTCCAGCCAACAGCTAGTGAGGAAATGAGACTTTAGTCCAATAATCCTCAAGGAACTGAGTCCTCTCAACAACAGTGTTAGTGAACTTGGAAGCAGATCCTTCCCCAGTCAAGCCTTCAGATAAGACAGCAGCCTGGGTCAACACACTGCTGCCTTGTGAGAGATCCTGGAGCAGAGGGCCCAGCACCAGTGGTACCTGGATTCCTGCTTCACAAAAACTGTGAGAAAATAAATGTATGTTGCTTTAGGTTGATAAATTTTGGGGTGATTTGTTCTGTGGCAATAGTAATGCAAGACTTAAGTAGAAACCTTATCTCAAGGGAAGGAAGGTATACTTTAAATCCTGGTTTAAGAACAGTTTGCTGTTGGGGTGTCTGTGGCTCAGTAGGTTAAGTGCCCGATTCTTGATTTCAGCTAAGGTCAGGATTTCATGGTTTTTGAGTTTGAGCCCTGCATCAGGCTCTGCACTGGCAGTGTGGAGCCTGCTTGGGATTCACTATCTCTCCTTCTCTCTCTCTCTGCCCCTCTCCACTCCCATGCTCTCTCTCTCAAAATAAATAAATAAATAAAGTCAAGACCCTTGCTTTGTGTTTTGCCTTTACCAACTGGCAAGTTCACTTCTAAAATCACCCTCACCATAATTCTGCATCCAGTTCAGCCTCAGCTTGCCTTGGCAACCCCAGGCAACTCAAGACTTCATGAGACAGTTTATTGAGCTCCTATTATAGACCATGCACCGAGCTTAGAACTGGGTCTACAAGGTGACCACAAACACGAGCTTTTGCCTCCTGGAGTCAATAGGAGTTTGAAAAGTAAATTACTTACTGTATAATTATAAATTATGGCAAGTGCTGCAGAGGACACAAACAGCATAATGTAAAAAGAGATTAAAAGACGGATAATTCAGGGGTGTCTGGCTGGTTCAGTTGGAAGAACATGTAACTCTTGATCTCAGGGTCATGAGTTCAAGCCCCACATTGGGTGTAGAGATTATAAATAAATAAATAAATAAATAAATAAATAGGAGAGAATTTAGTTTGGGGGATCAGAGAGGACTTCGCAGTGGAAGCAAAAATTAAGTTAACCCCTGAAGGATGAGGAGAAGGCAAGATTCAGGCAGAGGGACCCACAAATGCACAGACCTGGGCTGGGGAAGGGGATCTGACAAGAAGCCTGTATCTGACCACCTCACACCCGCTCAGATGGCTACTAGAACCAAACAAAAACAGAAAATAACAAGTGTTGACGAGAATGTAGAGAAATTGGAACCCTTATGAATTGCTGGTGGGAATGAAAAATGATTCAGCCACCAGGGAAAAGTTTGGTGGTTCCTCAAAAAGTTAAACATAAAGTTACCAAGTGGTCTAGCAATTCCACTTCTGGGTATATATCCCCAAAGAGTTAAAAACAGGTACTTTTTCACCAAAGGGTGAGAACAACCACGAAAGTCCATGAACACATGAATGGATAAACAAAATGTGACGTATACACAATGGAATGTTATTTGACCGTCAAGTGGAATGGAATTCTGACCCATGCCACAGAACATGGATGAACTTTGAAAACATTATGCTAAGTGAAATCAACTAGACACAAAAAGAAATTTATAAAGCCACTTACATGAGGTACCTAGAAGAGGCAAATTCATGAAGACAGAAAGTAGAATAAAAGTTACCAGGGGATGGAGGAAGCGGGGGTGGGGGGTGGGGTGGGGGGGAATGAGGAGTTGTTCAATGGGTACAGAGTTTCAGTTTGGGATGATGAAAAAGTTCTGGAGATGGATAGTGGTGGTGTTTGCACGACATTGCGAATGCAGTTAATTGCACGCTTAAAATGGTTAAAATAATAAATTTTGTTATGTATATTTTACCACAATTTTTAAAAGCATGTGTTTGAAGTCCAGGGTGAGAGGGGAAGGGGAGGTCAAAAAAGGTTAAAGAAATTTAAATGTAGGGCCAAGTAGGTCTTATTTGCTGCACTGAGGTGACTGGACGCTGGGCTCAGGCCAAGGGAAGCTATTAAAGGGTGTTCAGCATGAACTACTTAGAAAATGCATGGAGAGTAGAGGAGGGTAAACCAGTCACCACACCAGATCAGTCCCTCTAATACTTCTTAAAACAATCTTCTCGGTTTTTTTTTAATGTTTATTTATTTTTGAAAGACTGAGTGGAGGAAGGGCAGAGAGAGAGGGAGACACAGAATCCGAAGCAGGGTCCAGGCTCTGGGCTGTCAGCACAGCACCCAACACGGGGCTCGAACTCAAGAACAGCAAGACCATGACCTGAGCTGAGCTGAAGTCAGACACTCAACTGACTGAGCTACCCAGGTGTCCTTTAAAACAATCTTCCTTTGTTCACTTTCAAATACTCTGCATACATAAGATCATTACAACTCCTATTACAGCAGTGATCGAATGAAAAGATCAATATTTGGGAACAGAGTGCAGAAGGAAGTTTGGTTCCCTTAATTTCCTAAACCAACACACGATATAAAAATTCCTCTTTAGGGGCACCTGGGTGGCTCAGTCAGTTAAGCATTTGGCTTTGGCTCAGGTCATGATCTCACAGTTCGTGAGTTCATCCTGCTCGCTGCTGTCAGTGAGGAACCCACTTCAGATCCTCTGTCTCCCTCTCTCTCTGCCCCTCCCTGCTCACACATGTTCTCTCTCTCTGTCTCTCTCAAAAATAAACATTTTTTAAAAATAAAAATAATAAAAATAAAAATTCCTCTTTAAAAACAAATGCACAGGGGCGCCTGGGTGGCTCAGTCGGTTAAGGTCTGACTTCAGCTCAGGTCATGATCTTATGGTTCGTGAGTTCAAGCCCCGCATCGGGCTCCGTGCTGAAAGCTCAGAGCCTAGAGCCTGCTTCGGATTCTGTGTCTCCCTCTCTCTCTCCGCCCCTCCCCTGTTCACGCTCTGTCTCTGTCTCAAAAATAAATAAACATTAAAAAATTTTAAAAACAAATGCATAGCACTGTCTAACAGAGTGTCAGAAGGAGGCTGGAGAAGGGAGCCTGCTCACACTGAATGCCTGCCATGGACCATCACTTTGCCAATATACCTAAGTTTATTGCTTTACTTCTATGAGGTAGACATCATAACCCCCATTTTACAGAGCTGCAAAACTGAGGCCCGGAGCGTTAAGTAAATGCCTAGGGATCTCAGGACAGAGCTAGGGCCCCAACACTATATCAGTCCAGCCCCAAGCCCTTGATGCAGTGGTTCTCAGCCCTGGCTGTGCATTGCAGTGTCTTGGGCTTTTACATGCTGCAGTCCACAGAGCAGAGTGAATTCGAGACGAAGGCCAGGAGAGCCAGCATCTCTCTCCAGAGGTGATTCTGATGCACAACCAGAGCGGAGAAACCACTGCCCTATAAGGTACACCCTAGAAGACCATCTGGTCCCATCCCCTCAATTTACAAATGGAGCAGCTGAGATCCAGTGAGGGCTAGGTGCTCTCTCTAACCCACCCCGACGCTGACCCTATGCAGAGCCAGGGGCTCCAGAGGGGCCTCGGGGCCCCATAAATTCTAAGTGACTCTCAGGGTAGGCAAGCCCAGGCTGCCCTTTCATGTGAACTCTGGTCTTGTCAGCATTCCCCTCCCAGTGGCTCCCTTTGATGGTGTGAGCTGTCCCCACCAGGCTCCAGACAGTGGGGACTCTGATATCTAGGCACCCGGCTAGGGGGTGGGGTGTGCAGCAGGGCTCCTGCTGCAGAAAGCTGCAGGAAGATGTGATTAGCACCAACGAATTGTCTTCCACCAAGGGGAGGGGAGAGGTTGCAATCAGAGCAAACAAGCAGGGTGAAGGCTCCTGGGGGAGGGGCGGAAGCTGCCAGGGAGAAGATACTGTGCTTGGATACCTGCCTTGCCAGCCTGCTCAAGTGCTTTGAAAGTCAGTTTGGGGCTCTGGCCAGTAAATGGCTGTTTCTCCTCTCCAGTCCTTCCTAGATTCAGAAGATAGTTAAGAGGCCAGCAGACCCATAGATGCAGAGACACAGATAAGGAATACATATAAAAGATACATATACATATATGTACACATACATGTATACGATTGGCAATTATGGTAGCATTATGGTTAAAATGAACCTGGGAGGGGGCCTGGGTGGCTCAGTCAGTTAAGCGTCCAACTTCAGCTCAGGTCATCATCTCATGGTTCAGATGTTCGAGCCCCACATCAGGCTCTCTGCTGTCCATACAGAGCTCGCTTCAGATCCTCTGTCCCCCATCTCTCTGAACCTCCCCCCCCTCAATAAATAAACATTTAAAAAAATAATGAAATGAACCTGGGACTGAATCCCTTGTATATCACTTATCAGTGTGACAATCTCTAAACCTTGGTTCCTCCATCCATAAAGTGGGTACAATAGTACCTGCTTCACAACAAACGTGTTATAAAGATGAAAAGAGGTGAGCATGCAAAATGCACGCCATGCCTGGTGAGCAGTGAGCACTGGCACATATTATTGCCCCTCTTAGGAACGCCACTCCACTGCCTCTGTAAAATATTCCCTTTCCTGATAACCCCCTCCGAAGACACCTACACTCCTTATCACTCTAAGCCCGTGCTTTCTCAAGGGGGTGGGTGATTTTGTCTCCTTGCCCCCAAGGGACATTGAGCAAAGTCTTTAGGCATTATTAGTGGTCACAAACCCAAACTTGAAAGGCGCTCCTGGCATCCAGTGCGTAGAGGCCAGGGATGCTGCCTAAGTGCCCAGACTCTCCCTCCAACAAAGAATTATCATTACCAAAATGCCAGCAGTGCGAAGGTAGAGAATCCTGCTCTACTCTTAGCAGAGTTCTTGGAAGACTTCTTGTTCATTCTCCCGGTGTGACTGCACCTGCCCTTGCTTCTTTACACCTCTTTGGTTTCATTGGGAGCTGTGGGAGTAATTTATCTCTGAAATTATTTAACAAATAGGCTGACAACAAAGGACTGGGATGAAAGATCGATAGTATTTTAGGTCACTGCTTCTCCAACTTTAATGTGCTACACATATCACCAGGCGATCATGTTTACATGCAGATGCTGGGCCCCGTCCCAGAGATTCTGATTCAGTGGGTCTGTGAAGGGTTCATGGGCGGTGTTGATGCTACTGGTCTAGGGTCCCAGCGTGTTTTGCTGACTGGCCAAGCCCTGAGAGAGAGGTCCTGATATGGGGCTGCCAGGGCCCTCCATGGCCACTCATCTCACCAAATGGTATTAACAAAGAATTTCAACTAGACCCGACATCTTCCCTTAAAGGTTTGGGTTTATAGGTTTCAAGATCCTGAGGCAAATTTCTCCTAGGTGCTATTTCAACAGCTCTCTCGAAAGCAGAACATTTTCACAGGGTCTTACAGGCTGAAAAGCAAAAGGTTTCCGTTTACTGTTAAAACCTTCTACTTCTGTTAGATTTACAATATCCACCAGCCCCTCTTTGCAATTCCCATCTCCCTCCACTAAACCTCCTTTTCTTGTGCTCCACATGGACCACAAGAAGATATGTTCTCTCCTCCCATGGCATGAATGTTTAAGCAACTGCCGGCATCTTCTAGGAAGATTTAACAGAAAGCGAATGGAACAAGAGAGAGAAGATATATTTCATGCATCTTACACGTACTGCCTATTTTCCTCAAGTATCCTTCCTGCCTTCAATTAGGCCCACTTAACATGCTCTAAAGTTCTGAGTAAATGTTACTTTTCCTCATTGGTTTATGGCTTATATGACAGAATGACAGTCATAGCAGATCACTAAGAAATACAAAATTGTTGGGTAACTCATTATGACTCTGCTACTGTACCACACTATTTGTAATTTAAAACAAAAACAAAAACAGGGCACCTGCGTGGCTCAATCGGTTAAGCGTCAGACCCTTGGTTTTGTCTCAGGTCATGATCTCACGGTTCGTGAGTTCAAGCCCTGCATTGGGTTCCGTGCTGACAGCTCGGAGCCTGCTTGGGATTCTCTATGTCTCTCTCTCTCTCTCTCTCTGCTCCTCCCCTGATCGCTCGCTCTCTCTCTCAAAAAAAAAAAAAAAAAAAAAAAAAAAAAAAAAAAGGCAAGAATTTAAGTCTTTTCTAGTACCTCATTCCAAACATACAGGACTCACTTCAGGCACTCAGGCCAGGCCAGGTATCCGTGTTGGATGCTCTCTTGCCTTCTGCGTTTTTCAATACAGCAGCCATCACATTGTAATAAACAAGGAATTATTGATCTAATGCCATCTTCCCTTCTAAAACATAATCTCCGGGAGGGCAGGGAACATGTGTTCTTGTGCCTGTGCAACTAACTTAGCCAGAGAAAGATACACAACCATGCTGATTGGTCTCACTTTAAAACTCATGACCACTAGCTTCACTTGGATGTAATATTACTCAGCGATCATTACATCTCCCTGGTCCATATGTGCTCTCTCTTGCCTGGACATCAGTTTCATACCTGCTCCAATCCCCTCATCCCCAACACATTCCTTCCCTCCAGCCCCTGATCTGATAGCTTTGCTTCTGATTTCATTGAAAATACCAAAATCTCTTCAGTCCACCCTCCAGCATCTCAGCCTGTGACCCCCAGATTTCTCTATTACTACAGAGGCCAATCCACACTCCCTTTAAGGCTGGTTGGCCTTCCTTGTGCATCTTATCCACTCCATCCTACTCTGTTGCTCTGCAACTCTCCTCTCCTCTCTGTGTCATCAAGAAATACCCTCCCTCGACATCATTCCCACCAGCCTACATCCACACTGCTATTTCTCTCATGTACAAAACACCAAAACACTTCTCTTGACTCCAATTCCCCACCTAGATCCTTTCCATTTCCCTGCTCCCTTCCCAGAAAAGCTTACTGGGTAGATTGGTCTCTTTATAGGAGATTATAGTTCTTCACTGCCCATTCTCTCTTACGCCCACTAAGTTTTTGTCCTTCTTCCCCATCCCCACCCCCAGCCAAAACTGTTCTTACCCAGGTCCAGACAAGACAGAATTGGTCTCTTCACTTGTGGGCAGTTTCTAGATGGGTACTAAACACACCATCACGGGGTGAGGGGAACAATGAAGGAGAGGCACCCGGTACCATGGCAGCTCCTGAGGGTAGGAGGAATGGCACCAGGAAAGGCTGGAGGTGTGAAGGCTCAGTGTATTCAAGCAGAGGGATTTGGTTTGGCTCCTGGTGGGAAGGAGAGTTGGGGGAGTACAATGAAATAAGAAAATCAGACAGGGGGGCACCTGGGTGGCTCAGTCAGTAGAGCATCAGACTTGGGCTCAGGTCAGACCTCTCTCTCTGACAGCACAGAGCCTGCCTCCAATCCTCCATCCCCTCTGCCCCTTCCAGCTCGCACTCGTGCTCTCTCTCTGAAAAGGAAAAGAAGAGAAGAGAAGAGAAGAGAAGAGAAGAGAAGAGGAAAACAGAAGAGGAGAGGAGAGGAGAGGAGAGGGGAGGGGAGGGGAGGGGAGAGGGGAGGGGAGAGGGGAGAGGGGAGAGGGGAGAGGGGAGAGGGGAGAGAGGAGAGAGGAGAGAGGAGAGAGGAGAGAGGAGAGAGGAGAGAGGAGAGAGGAGAGAGGAGAGAGGAGAGAGGAGAGAGAAGAGAAGAGAAGAGAAGAGAAGAGAAGAGAAGAGAAGAGAAGAGAAGAGAAGAGAAAAGGAGCCCCTGGGTGGCTCAGTCAGTTGAGCGTCTGACTTTGGCTCAGGTCATGATCTCACTGTTCGTGAGTTAGAGCCCCACCTGAGCCTGCTTCAGATTCTGTCTCCCTCTCTGCCCCACTCCTGCTTGTGCTCTGTCTCTCTCTGTCTTTCAAAAACGAATAAACATTTAAAAATTTTAAAAAAAGAAAAGAAAAGAAATGAAACAAAAAGAAAAGAAAAGAAAATCAGACAGGGGCCCGACCAGAAAGGGACTTATGTATGATGCTGAGACATAGAATATATCTGATCACAAGAACAGTAGGGTTCCCAGAAAGGATTTCATGTGATCAGATTTAGAAAGACAGACAAGAAATCATCGTGGAAGATGGTCTAGTGGGTGAGAGTAGAGAAAATGTGCAGGATTCCCTCCATGTGCCAAGGCAGACATACCCTCCCCTCTCACACTGCCCTGTGCCCTGGGGGGCTAGCCTCTATATGAGGCACGGTGGGCTTCTGGGCTGGGCTAGCTGCCTCAGATTACCTGAAGAGCTCTAAACTCTATACATGTATCCTAGGGCCTCACACTGACAAGGCAACTGGGGGGGGGGGGCTCCCCCTGGGTGATCCTGTTACATAGCCTGCTATGGGGGCGATGGACAAGGACAGCGCCTCTCAAATCAATGTGCCCACAAATCACTTGCGGATCTTGTTAAACTGCAGATACAACTCTAGTAGGTCTGGGTGGGGCCAGAGATTCCGCACATGCAACCAGCTCCCAGGTGACACCACTGCTGCTGCCCGGAGGACCACACTTTGAGTTGCAAGGCAGGGGGGATCCCTGCGGAGACTCATTTACAACCAAGGAAACCTAGCTTCTCTCTTGGTTTAGTGATGTGGGCAAAAGGTTTTCTAGTGACAGAGCCCAGATGGAAGCATGCCCTACACATGTTCTTCCTCCCTTCCTTCCTTCTTTTCCTGCTTTCTGTCTTTTTCAGGTACGGAGTAGAGAAAAGTGTACTTAAGTGTACTAAAGGATGAGACAAGGATTGCTTTTAAAGCATCACAAAAACAGTTCTATAATATAAAAACACAAGAACTGAGCTGCTAAAGAACCAAGACTGAAGGGGTGCCTGGGTGGCTCAGTCGGTTAAGTGTCTGACCCTTGATTTCTGCTTAGGTCATGACCTCACAGTTTGTGAGTTCAAGCCCCACATTAGGCTCTGTGCTAATAGTGCAGAGCCTGCTTGGGATTCTCTCTCTCCCTCTCTCTCTGCTCCTCCCCTGCTCATGCTTTCTCTTTCTCTCTCTCTCTCTCTCTCTCTCTCTCAAAATAAATAAATAAATAAATAAAACTTAAAAAAAAAAAAAAAAAAAAAGAACCAAGACTGAAGATCATTTGTGCCTTTGGGCCCTACCTTCACACCTCAGTGTGGGAAGAGGTCTCATTAAAGCAAAAATATCCCTTGATAGGAGTAAGCATTTGTTAAACAGAATGTTAATGGCTCTTAATCATCATAGAATGGTGCTGACAGCCTTCTTCCTGAAGAGAAGTCTATAAAACAAGTTGACCAAACCGAAAGATTGGGGAAAAGGAGGGGATGAGTTATTTTCCTCTATTCTTAAAAAAAAGTCAGACTATGGGGTGCCTGGGTGGCTGAGTCGGTTGAGCTTCTGACTTTGGCTCAGGTCATGATCTCACGGTTCCTGAGTTTGAGCCCCGCATCAGGCTCTGTGCTGACAGCTCAGAGCCTGGAGCCTGCTTCAGATTCTGTGTCTCCCTCTCTCTCTGCCCCTCCCCTGCTTGCACTCTGTCTCTCCCTCTCAAAAAATAAATATTAAAAAATTTTTTTTTAAAAGAGAGAAAATGTCAGACTTATACCGTTCTGCTTCCAGTCCACTTTTGAAAATGTCTGGCGTCTAGTAGGAGTGGCCACACAAGTGTTAGAGGAGCTTTATCTGGAGTGGTCAATTGCTTAATATTTTAGTAAAAATGCAAAAAAAAAACCCCACAAAACAAGCAAAAATCGAAGTTATTTTATTATTTTATTATCTATAAGTATTCAGTATGACACCAAAGCAAATCCTTGAGAGACAGCTGTTCAAGAACACAAAGTAATTTAGACTTGGATCTCTCTACCCTTCCAAGTGGCTTCCTGCTTCCTTTATGTCCTCTTGCTCTCTTCCTCAAAGCTCTTCCTCTCCCTCAACTGATGCAAAGCTTTTTTGGGTGTGGGGGTGGGTGGGAATCATTTATTAGGCGTGAGACTCAGAGCTCACTGGAACAACTCATGGAGGAGGTACAGGCTCCTTTCACGAAGTGAAGAGACGCACAGGTAACTGAATTGCCCACCTGCCATTTCCTAGCTGGGGGGGCGGGGGGGATGGGGCAGGATGTTATCTTACACTTTCTTTGTCTCAGCTCTCTTATCTGTGAAGCAAACAAACCAACAAAATAAAAGACTATCTCAAACGGTTTAAGACAAATGAAAATGTATATAAAGCATTTAGTAAACAGTAATATCTCAATAACCATTACTGAAAACACCATTATTCTTTTTTTTTAGTTTATTTATTTATGTTGAGAGAGAGAGAGAGAGAGAGCACAAGCAGGGGAGAGCAGAGAGAGAGGGAGAGAGAGAATCCAAAGCAGGTTCCGTGCTGTCAGTACAGACCCCAACATGGGGCTGGAACCATAAGCCATGAGATCATGACCTGAGCTGAAATCAAGAGTTGGATCTTAACCACCTGAGCCACCCAAGCTCCCCCAAACACCATTATTCTGATCACTAGGCTACCCTTGCAAGGCTGAGGCTGGGTGACCAGGAAGCAGGGACTTCAGGGGAAAGAATGCCTCAGGTCCCAGCAGAGACTCTTTTTCCTACCCTGATCCTCAGCCCTCCCAGGTTCTCTGAGGTGAATTTAGAAGAGCAAACTCATTCGGGGTTTATGATTCAGGATAACTCCCATCATCCATCTCTCTTTCTCTCAAACAATTAAAATCAAACACAATTACTGAAATTAGAATTACAGATAATTGCGCACAAAGAGAATAATTTACTGCACTATGGATACACTGAATTTCCTTTTCCATTAATTATTTGGTTGTGATTTTCTCTTGGGCAGTAGGTGTGTTTATGGGTGGGGGGAGGTGTGCATACATACATTTTGCTATAGCTATGTACATGCTCATTAATGTCTCTGACCATAAATGAGCAAGGACAATGTCAAAAACGTTGGTCCTTCTGAAGGAAGACTAAGATTAAAATCATGACCCAAACTAATCAATTTGGGGGAAGTGGCAAAAAAAAAAAAAAAAAAAGGATAATTTCTGCCCTCATCGTCTGAAATATCTGGGTAACTATGGATCATCATCCTTCTCTCTCTCTTTTTCCTAACAAGCAATTTCTCTAAGGAAATCAAGACAGCTAGTGGTTGGAGCCTAGGACCCAGAAGTTTAGGCAGGAGTTAGGCACCTTCTCAGCAATGAAGCATAAAGACTGGGAGACCCAGACCCTCAGAGGGCTGAGCCCTGGAGGAGCATCTTGGGGGAAAGCTCTGACAGGGCGCCACTGCTGCCTTTATGTCTAAGCCAAAAGAGCTGGTAAAAAAAAGTCGATGGAAAGCCCCCTGGGAGGTACTGCTTTCTATCCCCATTCCCTTCAAGGCTCTCCTCATTCTCCTCATGCTCTCTTCTGACCAGAGAAAGGTCCTTCCCGGGGCTTGGCATGAACCCAGTGGATTCTGACCCAACCTCCCCCACCTAGCAACCACAGGCCAAGGACACAGATGAAAAACGCTTGGTGGTAAGGTGTACTCTGTGCCCCCAAAGGAAAAAATAACAAAACACAGTCTTTTTACCACAGTAATGAATCTGCCTTAAGTAGGAAAAAAAAATTTAATTGAATAATAAAGCATTCTATCAACATAGTAAGAAATCCCCTTTGATTGTCTGGTTAGTGACTGCATCACTGAGGCAGCCTGACCCAGTTCATGAACTCTGGTTTCAAGGGTTTTCTTCACACATTTTTATTCTTGCCAAGTCTGTAAGTTGCTGTGAATAACCCAGGGAAGATTTGTTTTTTCTTTGCAGCATAATCCAGGACCTGGTTTTCTGATCTTCCCTGGTTTTGATGCATAAAAGCCAACCTGATTTTAACAGGTTGCCTTAGCAAAATGTAACTATCCATTCATTCATTTCTGAGCAAACAAGTACCTTCCACATACCGGGTTTTCTGCAAGGTACCGAGTATGAGAACGGTCCGTATCTCTCCCCAGGGAGGCCCATGGCTAGCCAACTCCTTCCGCTACAATCAGCCCAAAGACTTTTTGTAAAAACTGCGCCAACAATTAAAAATAAATAATTTCAAATTTTCAAAAGTCTCTATTTCTGGCTTCTCTGGAAAAATGGAAAGATGTATCAGGCCACCTCACTTTCCTACATGGCCACTTTCTACTAGAGCTAAATGCCCCTTCCCCTTAGACAGTCACCCCCACTGACCCCATGCACCTATATGCACTCAGAATCAACCTCCTTCAATTACTGCTTGCCTGGCCCCTGATCTGGATCTGGATGGAGCATAACCTGGACTAAGTTATGCATTAGGTAGAGTAGACACAGTGCTGAAAGCCCATAGTACATTTCCTTCCAAAGGAAAACAAGAGAATATAACATGAAATACACGATAATGAACCCAGACCTAGGTTGTATTTCTCTTTATACCAACACAGTTGCAAAACGTAACTTCTGATGTTTTTATGGCAGAAGGGGGTCCACCTTGGCAAAAGTAATAATGCCACTCTGAACAGAGCTGAATTATATCAACTCCTTACTTGGAAAATGGTGATTAAACGGGAAAAATGTAAGCATTTAAGATTTTCCCCACATTTTTAGAAAGGAGTATATAATTCATTGCAGTTGATGAGAAAAAGCTCTTCTTTTTGGAAAAGCGCCAGGTAACAAATGGAGATTTGGGGGAAAATCACCCTCTGCCATCCCCAGTTGTCCAGCCGCTGTGGTTCCTGCCTCAGCTTCACGGCCCGGACACTCAACCCCCAACTACCCGCACTATTGGTGTCCGAAAGCTCACGGCTGAGCCTTTCTCTGGGCACTGCCCTCATGGAGGAAGCTGGCAAGCCCGAGGTCTTGTCCTTCCCTGGTGGGAGGCTGTGTCTAATGTTTAGTTGATAAAGGGGCACAAAGGCCTGGCCCTTTGCCTCAATTTGTAATATCCCTGAAGACCCATCCAGATATACAGCTGCCTGCAGTGTAGACTGAGGTCTCTGTTGCAGCTGTGGTGAACCTCATCTTCTCTCTCTGCCCGGTCTTGCTTCTCCTAGTCTCTCATGGATGTCACCAAGCACAGTCCCTGAGAAGCCAGCACACAAATCTGCCTCCCAGAATCTGTTTCCCAAGGAACCCAAACTAAGACTCCAATAAATAATGGATTCCAGTGAGAATCGTCAATGGATGCTGCTGTGGGTTGAATTGTGTTCCCTCCTCCTCAAATTCTTATGTTGACGTCTGGACCCCCACTGCCCCCTGAATGTGACCTTATTTGGAGATAGGGTCTTTGCAGACAGATTCAAGTTAAAAGGAGTTCATTAGGGTGGGCTTTAGTACAATGGGACCAGGGTGCTTATAAGAAGAGGAGATTTGGACCAGGCACCCAGAGAGGGAAGGGGATGTGAGGTGACACGAGGAGACAGTCATCTACAAGCCAAGGAGAGAGGCGCCTGGACCGGATGCTGCCCTCACAGCCTTTAGCAGGAACCAATCCTGCCAACACCTTGATTTCAGGCTGCTACCATCTAGAACCATGAATTATAAATTCCTGCTGGCTAACCCCCAAATCTGTGGTACTTATGAGAGCAGCCCTTGCGAATGAATACAGATGCTAAAATCATTAGGTCAAAGGATTGCCAGGAAGCAGGATATTCCCATGGTGTCAAAGCATCACCCTCCAGACTGCCTACTAGCCGTGAAGGGGAAAATCACATTTTACCATGGAGGAATCTGGCACTTTACCAAGAGATAAAACTTAGCATCAGTAACAGTGGAAGAACTTGACATCAGGTGCCTTTTTTTACATTTATTTATTTTTTATAAATTCAAGTTAGTTAACATACAGTGTAGTCTTGGCCTTAGGAGTAGAACCCTGTGATTCATCACTTACATATAACACCCAGTGCTCATCTCAACAAGTGCCCTCCTTAATGCCCATCATGCATTTAGCCCATCTCTTCCCCACCCAACACCCTCCAGCAATCCTCAATTTGTCTTCTGTATTAGAGTCTCTTACAGTTTGCCTCCGTCTCTGTTTTTATCTTATTATTCTTTCCCTTTCCCTATGTTCATCTGTTGTGTTTCTCAAATTCCACATATGATTGAAATCATATGATATTCCATATCTCTCTGACTGGTTTTACTTAGCATAATACCCTCTAGTTCTAGCCACGTTGTTGCAAATAGCAAGATTTCATTCTTTTCCATTGCTGAGTAGAATTCCAGTGTGTGTGTGTGTGTGTGTGTGTGTGTGTGTGTACATACCACATCTTCTTTATCCATTCATCAGTCAATGGACAGTCGGGCTCTTTCCATACTTTGGCTATTGTCGATAGTGCTGCTATAAACATTGGGGTGCATGTGCCCCTTCAAATCAGCATTTTTGTATCCTTTATATAAATACCTAGTAGTGCAATTGCTGGGTTGTAGGGTAGTTCTATTTTTAACTTTTTGAGGAGCCTCCGTACTGTTTTCCAGAGTGGCTGCACCAGTTTGCATTCCCAGCAACAGTGCAAAAGGGTTCCTCTTTCTCTGCATCCTTACCAGCATCTGTTGTCTCCTGAGTTGTTCATTCAGATACAGCATACAGATCTTTTACCTCTGGTTAGGTGTATTCCTAGGTGTCTTACGGTTTTTAGTGCAATTGTAAATGGGATCAATGCCTTAATATCTCTTTCTGCTGCTTCATTATTGGTTTATAGAAATGCAACTGATTCCTGTACATTGATTTTATATCTTGTGACTTTGCTTAATTCATGTATCAGCTCTAGCAGTTTTTTGGTGAAGTCTTTCAGGTTTCTCATGTAGAGTATCATGTCATCTGTGAAAAGTGAAAGTTTGACTTCTTCCTTGACGATTTGAATGCCTTTTTTTCTTTTTGTTGTCTGATTGTTGAGGCTAGGACTTCTAGTCCTACGTTGAACAATAGTGGTGAGAGTACACATCCCTGTCATGTTCCTGATCTCGGGGGGAAAGCTCTCAGTTTTTCTCCATTGAGAAATATCATTATTTCACTGAGATATCATTATTTAATTATTTCATTGAGATGATATTAGCTGTGGGCTTTTCATATATGGCTTTTATGATGTTGAGTTATGTTCATCCTATCCCTACTTTCTTGAGGGTTTTTATCAAGAAAGATGTTGTATTTTGTCAAATGTTTTTTTCTGCATATATTGGGAGGATTATGTGGTTCTTATCCTTTATTAATGTGGTGTATCACATTGACTGATATGTGAATATTAAACCAGACTTGCAGCCCAGGAATAAATCCTGCTTGATCATGGTGAATAATTCTTTTGACGTACTGTTGAATTCAATGTCCTAGTATCTTGTTGAGAATTTCTGCATCCAGGTTCATCAGGGCTATTGGCCTGTAATTCTCCTTTTTAGTGGGGTCTTTTTCTGGTTTTAGAATCAAGGTAATGCTGGCCTCATAGAGTTTAGAAGCTTTCCTTCCATTTCTATTTTTTGAAACTGTGAGGAGAAAGAGTATTAACTCTTCTTTAATTTCTTTTTGGGAGATTTTTGATAACTGATTCCATTTCTTTGCTGGTTATGATCCTGTTCAAATTTTCTATTTCTTCCTGTTTGAGTTTTGGTAGTGTGTGAGTGTCTAGGGATTTGTCCATTTCTTCCAGATTGTCCAGTTTGTTGGCATATAATTTTTCATAGTATTCACTTATAATTGTTTGTTTTTCTGTGGTGTTGGTTGTGATCTCTTTCATTTGTGATTTTATTTACTTTGGTCCTCTCTCTTTTCTTTTTGAGAAGTCTGGCTAGGGGTTTATCAATTTTGTTTAGTCTTTCAAAAAACCATCTCTTAGTTTCATTGATCTGTTATACTTTTTTTTGGATTCTATATCATTTATTTCTGCTCTAATCTTTATTATTTCCCTTCTTCTGCTGGCTTTAGGCTTTATTTGCTGCTCTCTTCCTAGCTCCTTTAGGTGTAAAGTTAAGGTGTAAATTTGGGACCTTTCTTGCTGCTTGAAACAGGCCTGAATTTCCTCTTAGGACTACTTTTGCTGCATCCCAAAGGTTTTGGACTGTCATGTTTTCATTTTCATTTGCTTCCATGTATTTTTTAATTTCTTCTTTAATTTCCTGGTTAACCCATTCACTCTTTAGTAAGGTGTTCTTTTAACCTCCATGTATTTAAGGGCTTTCCAAATTTTTTCTCGTGGCTGATTTCAAGTTTCATAGCATTGTGATCTGAAAATATGCATGGTATGATCTCAATCTTTTTTTTTTTTTTCAACGTTTATTTATTTTTGGGACAGAGAGAGACAGAGCATGAACGGGGGAGGGGCAGAGAGAGAGGGAGACACAGAATCGGAAACAGGCTCCAGGCTCTGAGCCATCAGCCCAGAGCCCGACGCAGGGCTCAAACTCACGGACCGCGAGATCGTGACCTGGCTGAAGTCGGACGCTTAACCAACTGCGCCACCCAGGCGCCCCAAGATCTCAATCTTTTTGTACCTGTTGAGGACTGAATTGTAACTCAATATGTGATCTATTCTAGAAAATGTTCCATGTGCATTCAAGAAGAATGTGTATTTGCTACTTTAGGATGAAAGTAAGCAAGTCCATTTAGTCCAGTATGTTATTCAGAGACTTTGTTTCCTTGTTGTGTTTCTGCTTAGATGATCTGTCTATTGTTGTAAGTAGAGTATTAAATTCTCCTACAATAATAGTATTATTATCAATGAATTTGCTTATGTTGGTGATTGATTTATGTATTTGGGTGCTTACAAATTGGGAGTATAACTATTTATAATTGTTAGCTTTTCTTGATGGATAGACCCCTTAAGTATGATATAATACCCTTCTTCATCTCTTGTTACAGTCTTTGTTTTAAAATCTGGTTTGTCTGATATAAGTATGGCTACTTTGGCTTTCTTTTGGCATCCATTACCATGATGGATGGTTCTCCATCCCTTCACTTTCAATCTATAGGTGTCCTCAGGTCTAAAATGAGTCTCTTGTAGATAGCATATAGATAGATCTTGTTTTTCTATCCATTCTGAAACCCTATGTCTTTTGATTGGGGCATTTAGTCCATTTGCATTCAGAGTGATTATTGAAAGATATGAATTTAGTGCCATTGTGTTATCTGTAGGTTTTGTGCTTGTGGTGATGTCTCTGATCCTTTGTAGTCTTTGTAGCATTCCACTTGCAAAGTGGTCATGAACTCCTTTAGTTTTTGTTTCTCTGGGAAAGGCTTTATCTCTCCTTCTATTCTGAATGACAGCTTTGCTGGATAAAGATTCTTGGCTGCATATTTTTCCTATTCAGCACATTCACTATTTCCTGCCACTCGCTTCTGGCCTGCCAAGTTTCAATGGAAGGGTCTGCTACTACCCTTATGTGTCTACCCTTAAAGGTTAAAGCCTGTTTGTTCCTAGCTGCTTTAAGAATTCTCTCTTTGTATTTTGCCAGTTTCACTATGAGATGTCATGGTGTTGACCTGTTTTTGCTGATTCTGAAGGGAGTTCTCTGTGCCTCTTGGACTCAGGTGTCTGTTTCCTTACCCAGGTTAGGAAGTTCTCAGCTATTTGTTCAAATAAACACATTTGTTCTCAGCTAATTTGTTCAAATAAACCTTCTGCCTATTTTTCACACTCTATTTTTAATGTTTGTTTATTTTTGAGAGACAGAGAGATAGACTGTGAGCAGGGGAGGGGCAGAGAGAGAGGAAGGCACAGAATCGGAAGCAGACTCCAGGCTCTGAGCTATAGCACAGTGACCAATATGGGGCTTGAACCCACGAACCACAAGATCATGACCTGAGCTGAAGACGGATGTTCAACCAAGAGTCACCCAGGCATCCCTGCATTTGTAAAGTTCGGAAGAACATGCATTGTTGCTGCTAGGCTCATCCTACTAGGTGGAGGGTATCCTGTCTCTAATGGAGTAAGGTCTATTTTTCTTCACAATCATCACAGGATAACACAGGGGTGTGTTAGGGTCACCCCATCTCACATCTTGAGGCTCTTGGGTTCCCATCCAAGGAGGAGAGATTTCCCCATCAGGCAGACGCACCCAATTCTGAATTCCTGATCCTTGGATTCAAATGAAACCCCAAGCTCCGCTATGAGACGTGGGGATTTGGGTGCAACAATGACATGTGGTGGACAAGGCCAAGTGCTGCCCAACTGCTGAAGGTACAACCTTCATTGTCTCTGGAATATTTCATGAAGGGATGCCATCCACGTAGAGCACAGTGAGGATGGCACCCTTGGAGAGCTGTATATCCTGGCCCACTGGCAAGGAGTTGAATATATTTCAAATGCTCTGAGGCCCTTGTCCTTACCCTCTTTGAGTGCACAGGCTCCACCCATGGGTTGTGGTCTCCCCCATATCAGGGGTTATGGCCTCTGTGAACAGTTTTACTTTCATCTCCCAGAGATAGGGGCTGCTCCAGGCTTTGGTTCCCTTTTGGTTCTTTTGAGAAGTAATGGTTTTTCCTGTCTGCTCCTTGGACATCCCCATGGACAGCCAGTCAAAACCATTCTGGTTTCACAGGTAAATCCCTTACCAACTGGTGTTTCCCTGTGTCTTGGAAGGTCCAGCTTCCCTTGGGCCTCCCCTCTTTGGCCTTGAGCTTTTCGATGAGCAAAACTACCTATTTCCTTTGTCTCCTCTGAATCTTTTCCCTGTCTTCACTAGTCTAGTAGAATAGGCTGTTTTAAGAACCCTCATCCCAGGGGGACCTGGCTGGCTCAGTCAGTATAGCATGGGACTCTTGATCTCTGGGTCATGAGTTCGAGCCCCACGTTGGACACGAAGATTAAAAAAAAAAAAAAAAAGGAATCCTTATCCTGAATTTACTTGTGCAGGTCTTGTTTTGCCTACCTGTCCTTTTTTTCCCCTTTAATGACTTATTTTAATTCTCAGAATTCTTCCCTGGCATTGCATGCCCCCTAGAGATGCTAATTAAGAGTCTCCTCTTCCTGCAAATAGTCATCAGGCGGCCCAGCTCAGCAGTTGTTCTCAACCTGGGTGGCACATCAGAATCACTTAGGGAGCTTTCAAAAGTCTCAGGAGCCCAGGCTACACCCCAGACCAGTTAAATCAGGACCTGGGGGTGGGGCTCAGCCGTGATATTTTTAAAGCTCTCCAGGCAATTCCAAAGCGTAGGCAAGGTTGACAACCACTGTTTATTGTTCCCATTTACAATGCATGTTTCTATGTTTAAGACACTTCTGTAGCCAGTAGGACAGAAGCTCCAGCTTCCAGAGTGAAGACTATTTCCATCCCCATTGTCCAAAAAGGTCGCTTGCAAAGGTCACATCTCAAGCCAAAATGTGCATCTCAGAGAAACAGTCTTTTAAATAAAAAGAAAGCCAATTGTTATTCCCTAGCACAACACAGATGTGAGGATGCCAAAGGGGACCTGACTTGCCCACCAGCTCTAGAAGCCCTGGTCTCAGGAAGAAATACTGAGGGGGATTTCATCTCTCAAGATGAGACCCTTAGGGCCCCAGGATTAAGATGGCAAACCCAAAGGAAGAAGAAGTGCTACAGGCAGTAGTGACTCCCGTAGGGAGGAGGAGGAGGAGTCAGAGGCTGCAGAGAGGATGTGGTTTCTGACCTGGGTTTTTGATAACGAATGGGACTTTCCCAGGCAGAGGGGAGGGAGAAAGGCACAGAAGTACTTGGAGAAGGGCCAAGGGAGCCACAGCTCTTTGATCCAGACCTCACCAGTCCACCTCATAAGGGAAAGAACCAGCTCTGAGTTTCCAAAGGCTGACACTGTCACACTGAAATTAAAGAATCCAATCCACCAAGAGGTATCCATCCCAAAGATGTGATAAGTGGCCAAGTCTGTGAAGATGAGCAGGTTGCTGTTCAGAAGGCAGAGGGATTCGTTTGAGGCTGGAAGGGTGGAGTAGGGTTTCCTGAAGAGAGAAGCTGCACCTCAAGGGGTGAGGAGAACCAAGGGGATCATTTTGGGGAGCACGGAGGTTGGGCCAAGTTGGAGGTTGGGCAGGTGGCTGCTGAATACCAGGATAGGAATGCAGAGAGTCCTAGTCAGGTATCTTTCCTTGCATCTATAACCTCATCTGAGAAGCTCCACTGTAAGCTCCCTGAAAGCGGCGGTCAGCTCTGGATTTCACCCCACCTCCAAAAGCAGCAGCACACAGTTGTACATCTGGCAGGTCCGAGTAAAGAAAAGTTCGCCAATGGAATAGTAAGCATTCTTGGAAGTAGTGGCAGTAGGAAGGATGGAAGGGATGTGTTTAAGAGAAAGAATTTTCAACACGCCACTGTCTGATTGTACACAAAGAGCTCACTCTCTTGACAGATACTGCTTCTTCTCGGGAAGGTTCCTCAAAGCAAGCCTACCCTTCCCGCTTGGGGTGCAAGGAGGCCCCCAGACCCACTGACTACCAGTCTGGGATGCTCACTCCATCAGGATGTTTCGGTGCTTTTCAACCCTTTCATTTCATTTTCATTTTCAGCTCTGTGATTGATATGCGGAGTACCCACCAAGCCTGCCATTCTTGAGAGCAAAATCCGGGACAGGATGTGGAGGACACGGCAGAGTTCTCCTGGGCGACTTCTGCTGGCCAGCTGGTTGTAGTTGGCACCAGCACTTCTTTTGCCTCCATCAGGAATCCAAGGTGCAGGACACAGCTCCTGGGCCAAGGCCTGGCATGGGTCTAGCCTGGCTAGGACAGCTTTGAGGAACCTTGCAGGGGCCGTGAGTGCAGAGCAGGTCACCTGGGGAGCACCAGCAGAGCACCAGCTCCCTCCCCTTCCCTCCTCCTAATCCAGAGGTAACTTTCTCAAAGCCTTTCAGCCTCAGTGCAATGAGACTTGCTGTGAGCACAGTGGGACGGGCTTGGGGCTGTGAGAGCTCACTGCAGCTGCCAGCACCGCTGCAGCAACTAAAAGCAGGGAATGCATCTGGGGGACACGTGGTCCGGGACTTGGAGTCACATCCCAGCTCTGGTCTTGCAGCCTACAAGTGGAACGTTTATTTTCAAAGCTCATCCGCTTCCCACGCAGAGCCTCTCCAGGTGCAAGGAGGCAGCGTGGGTTCCACGAGGGTGGATTCCATGGTTCGGAGCCCTGGACCGGGAGCCCTGTCACACTCTATCCACTAAGACAGAGTGAGCTGGAGAGAATTCAGACCTCACAGCCACACAAACATAAGCCCCCCGCCCAGCCTGAAACACGTCAACTTATTCCTCACTCCCTTCCCTCCCTTGGTAGCAAAATGACTGCAGTTCCCGCCTTCCTCTCTTGTACCCCTTTGACTTCGGAAAAGGAGAGCTGTCATCTCCTTGGTTCAGACCAAGGTGCCTCCAGCTTTTGCTTCTTACAAACCCCACATTTCCAACAGTAAGTGTTGTAAATTAGGGCCCCTCCCCCTCCTCTCCTCACTCAACCTTCCTCATTTCCATTTTTGCTCCAAGAACATTTTCTGCTCGGGAGGAAGATTCTTTTCTCCCCTCTCCTATTACTTCCAGAGTGACCTGCTGATTTCAGTCATGGAGCCACTCGTCCAGGGGTCTCCATGCCTCTCACGTGCTCAACAAATGATAGCCCAGTCATCTCACCGGCTCGAGTCCCCTTCTGGCTGAGATATCACGGTCAGATCCTGCTGAAGCTGGGGCCCCTGGCTAGGTTCGGAGACAACATCTTTCACTGATCACCGCCAGCCCTGCCAGCGGAGGCACAGTCCCCGGGTCCCCCCACTCTAGGCACAGTCAGCAAGCGCAAGTACTTCAGGGACCGAGCTCCTGGAGAGAAACGGAACTCCAGTCACTGGGAAACAGATCCTCCTCCTCGTTCTGGGTGTGGTTCCCAGATAAGAAGCAGCGGCAGCACCTGGGCTTGTTAGAAATGCTACTTTCATCACCACTAGTCTGGGAGGTGGGGCAGTGGTTCCCAAACACCTGCATGAACGATGATGGTGGTGATGATAATGGCTGACGTTAAGCATAGTAACTCTGCACCGGCCCCTGTCCTAAGGATTTTATTAACACACTTACTCATCACAACAACTCTCAGAAGAGTTAAGGACTATTCATATTCTTGCAATTTTACAAATGAGAAAACCGAGAACAGAGGGTTAGGCAACTTGGTGTCGTCAGAGTAAATAACAGAATGACAGGTCAGGCTACACACACACACACACACACACACACACACACACACACACATACACACCCCTTCACTGACTCCTCACTTGGCCTCAGTGATCTCCTCCCAGAACATGGGCAAGCTCAGCCTGGCTCACTCTCCCAATGCATTATACAGCTCAGTGGCCAAAAACCACTTCGGGCCAAATGCTTGGGTTTAAAGCTTGGTTCCACCACTTTGTGAACTTGGACAAGTAACTTAGGCTTTCTGTGTCTGTTTCCTCAGCTGTACGGTGAGGATAATAACTGTGCCCATCTACCCCATAGGGCAGTCGTAAAGATTAAACTGGTTAATATATGTAATTGTGCCTGATGCATAACACACGCTCAGTAAATGTCACCTTATTATCTTGAAGGCCTCTAATTTGTAGAGGGGTAGAAAAAAGCAAGACACATATAGGAAGGAAAAGAGGGAGAAAAAGAACTTGGGAACACCAGCCTGAGAATTCTGTGACAACTCCTCAGGTAAGCACTCATTCAGGTCCCTGCCCCTTCTCCCCTCTGCTGGAAAAGCACACACTTAATGACGCATTTTGTGCACAACTGAGGGAGGAGATGTGAATCTCTTCATTCTGGGTCTCAGGCACATATTTCATCTTCCCGTGAAAGCAGATGGTGTTGACCCAGGCCCACCACCTCTAACTCTGAGAACTGCCTGGTGTAAGCAAAATTCCATGTCAAAGTACAGAGAATCACAGATGTTTGCTGCATCAAAGAAGCAAATAAAGTGGGACCTATGAGATTCAGTGCCCTGCTTACACAGGAGCAAGGACAAGAAGAAAAACGGCCACTAGTCAATAAAATGAAGCCTGAATCTAAACCCTTAAGAACATCTAGCTATTTAGAGGAAATATGTGACTCTATTTTATTAGGGTTATTGTTGCTCTTCGAGGTGGATAAGACAGCAAAAATAACCATCAGGGGATGCCAAGCCTGTGGGGCAAGAAGGACCAGGCGCAAAGGTAAAGGGCGCCTAGGATGCTGAAATGTATTGACTTAATTAAGGAGGGAGAGTCTTACAAGTGGAAAAATGAGCCAACACTTTGCCTCTTCCTCTCTCCCAGACTGGCCTCCCTCTCTTCCAGAAACGCCAAAATGATCCAACCACCGGGTCCAAGTAGATAAGGCTCTGGCATCAGATGAGCCAACCAGATAGATAATTTGCCGTGATTTTCTCCTACAGTCACTCAATGCTCTTGGTAATCACATACCCCCCCTGCGTAATCAGCAGGGGATCTGTGCAGTGAGGAGATGCAGTTTCTGTGCTATTCCAGCTCATGTTTAAGATCTGGGCAGCTGTCAGAAACCACATGACAAAGGGATAAGAATTTACTGTGCTTCTGTCCTTGATAAATTATATATTAAATCTTATATTAAATAGAAATTAAGTAGAGAGCAGCCTTTTAAATTGTGTTTTTTATTTATTTTATTTCTTATATGCATATTTATTTTTGAGAGAGAGAGACAGAGCACTAGTGGGGGAGGGGCAGAGAGAGAGAGAGAGATAGAATACAAAGCAGGCACCAGGCTCTGAGCTGTCAGCACAGAGCCCGACGTGGGGCTCGAACTCACAAACTGTGAGATCATGACCTGAGCTGAAGTCAGTCACTTAACTGAGCCCCTAAAATTGTGTTTTTAGAAAGATAAACACAAATGTCAAAGCAACAGAAAAATCAAATTCACTTCTCACACTGCCATGTAACAAAAGTGAATACTGTCTTTTTAGTTTCATTGTTACTTGGTCTTTTTTTTTTTTTTAACATACTTATAGTCAATATTCACAAAATTTGGGCTTAACTATTTTTCACTTAGCATTATTTTATATCAACATTTCTATTCCTTTCATCATACACAAATGTAACATTCTTAATAGTAATACTATATTTCATTATATATCATAATATGCTTTTATTTCATCATTTTTTGGTATTTTTTCCATTTTTTTCTTTTTGTCTCTTATCTGCCCCATGATTTTTCTTTTTTTGAGTTATTTATTCAGAATACGGTCTCAAGCATATGTTTACTAGGCCCAAAGATGTGATATTTCATGGCTCATTACACTTTGCCATGTTGCTTTCCAGAAATATTGTATTAATTTATGTTACTAGGAGAATACAGCTTTCTCAAAAGCCTTGCCAGATTTTGATTTTGTAATCATAATTTGCTTTTACCAGTTTAACTGGCATTGCGTGACTTTGTGCTTTAAGTTCCTATAATTACTAGGGAGGATGAATTCTTTTCCACAGATTTGTTTTCTATTTCTATTGCCTCTTGTGTGAAGGACATGCTCAGATTTTCTTTGACCACGAATGCAGTAGAAATAGTATTGCCCTTGTGGATTTGGTTTCGTTCCCTAGAGATTCTGGATGTTCATTTTTTTCCATCCATTCTGTTTATCACAAACGATTTCCCTCCTAAGTCACTGTGACTCAAGAAAGTTTTTCTCAGTCCATGCAGGTTCCATTCAGGCGGAAGATCGTCCATTCAGCCCGGGTTCCTGGTGCTTTAATTACTGGTGGCTGCACGGCATAATCCCTTCATACATTTTCCTGCAAGCAGCCTGATTTTAAGTTCCCCAACTCCCTAATGAACTCGGTTCCCGATTTGTCAAATATACCCAGCAATTGTTCAATGCTGTATCAGGTGCTCCTAGGAAAAAAAAAAAATCAGAGAAACTGTTTTCATATTTGCCTTTCTGGGCATCTCTGATTTATACGATACCTTTCTGGTAGGGTATCATTTACTGATTGCAAAGCTTTCTGTGACTACTGGGTCAGATTCTGAAAAGGGAAGAAGAACCAAAGTGAAGATGAATCTATGGCACACGGGGGTAGGATGGCAGGGGAAGAAAACCAGGTCATAGACAGGATAAGATTAACTTAAAACAAAACTTACGTGTTTGAAATCTGTTACAGGATAGACATAAGGCCAATTTAGTTGGTTCAAAGGATATCCACCATCTAGGAATGTATCTACCTTTTGCGGGCATCACACAAAATTGTAAAGCAACAACAATAATTAAGAACTGTACAAGAAATGCTAAACATTGCACAAATTATTTGATTTTCAAAAATGGCCAAAAGACTAACAGACACATGAAAAAATGCTCAACATCACTCATCATCAGGAAATACAAATCAGAACCATAATGAGATACCACCTCACACCTGTCAGAATGCCTAACATGAACAACTCAGGCAACAACAGATGTTGACGAGGATGCAGGGAAAGAGGATCTCTTTTGCACTGCTGCTGGGAATGCAAGCTGATGCAGCCACTCTGGAAAACAGTATGGAGGTTCCTCAAAAAATTAAAAATAGAACTACTCTCTGACCTAGCAATTGCACTACTAGGTATTTATCCAAGGGATATAGGTATGCTGTTTCGAAGGGGCACACACATCCCAAGGTTTATAGCAGCACTATCGACAAGAGCCAAAGTATGGAAAGAGCCCAAATGGCCACCGATGGATGCATGGATAAAGAAGATGTGGTATATATATACAGTGAAGTATTACAAGGCAATCAAAAAGAATGAAATCTTGTCATCTGCAACTACGTGGATGGAACTAGAGGGTATTATGCTAAAAGAAATTAGTCAGTCAAAGACAGATAATCATATGACTTCACTCATATAAGGAATTTAAGATACAAAACAGATGAACATAAGGGAAGGGAAGCAAAAATAATATAAAAACAGGGAGGGGACAAAACATAAGAGACTTAAAATATAGAGAACAAACAGGGTTGCTGGAGGGGTTGTGGGAGGGGTGATAGGCTAAATGGTTAAGGAAGACACTTGTTGGGATGAGCACAGACTGTTGTAGATAGGGGATGAATCACTGGAATCTACTCCTAAAATCATTGTTGCACTATGTGCTAACTAACTTGGATGTAAATTTAAAAAGTAATTAATTAATTAATTTTAAAAATGGCCCAAAGATTTCTGTTTAAAAAAAAATTTGTGGCGCGCCTGGGTGGCGCAGTCGGTTAAGCGTCCGACTTCAGCCAGGTCACGATCTCGCGGTCCGTGAGTTCGAGCCCCGCGTCGGGCTCTGGGCTGATGGCTCAGAGCCTGGAGCCTGTTTCCGATTCTGTGTCTCCCTCTCTCTCTGCCCCTTCCCCGTTCATGCTCTGTCTCTCTCTGTCCCAAAAATAAATAAACGTTGAAAAAAAAAAAAAGAAATACTTAAAAAAATAAATAAATAAAAATAAAAATAAAAATAAATTGTTGCTGTCTATCCCTTGGCTTTTTTTTTTTTTTTTTTTTTTTTTTTTTTTTACCTATAAGAAGGATCCCAAGGTGAGGAAGAAGGCGTCTCAGCACGCTTCCTCTCTCACTCAATTCTTTCTCACCACAAGCTTAGATTATGCAGCCACACACTGATGCCCCCCACCTCTCCATCCCCACTCTCCCAACCAGGCTAACTCCTGGCCACAACTTTGGGTCTCTGGAGAGGAGAGACTGGTGGTAGAGAAGCTACTCTGAAGAGCTACATATATAACTGGTGAGGGGAAGGGGCATTTCTCCTCTGCGGTAGACACAACTACATTGTAGTTCCAAAGTTCAGGTGCCAAAGAGTTACCATTATTATTGTTACTATTATTATTAACACTTACTGAACACTTAGAATATGCCATGACCTAAGATAATCACTTAAATACCTTATCTCTTTTAATTTTCACTACCACTATTATCCCATTTTACAGATGAGGCAAAGTGATGTTTAAAAGCCTGGCTATGGTCACCCAGCTGATGATAACAGACAGGACTGACACTCTCTAACATCTTGCCTCTCATAGTATGGGTATACGCCTTGATTGTTTGTAATAAATTATAACTTTTGCTACAAGTGTGCTATTTTTAACTATTAAAAAAAAACAAACAAACAACTACTAGTTAAGAGCTGACCATTCCTATGAAGCCAAATGCAAAAAGCCCTAACTTGTGATTTCCCAGGCAAACAGCACCAACCACCTTACCATCTCCTGTTCTTTTCTAATAATTCCACATGCAAGCTGTGTTCCTTTCAACACTGGTAAGATACCTGAGATCACACCAGGGGCAGAGGTGGAGGAGGACAGAGGGTAGGGATCCCAGCGTGGAAGTCAAGAGGCCTGTGTTTTGGCCCGGCTTTTACCACTGACTCATCTCTTTGAACCAGAAGTTCCTCATGGGCAAAGGAAACCAGTGGTTGACAAGATTTCTAACATCCACTCCAACTTTAATTGTCTAACAATCTAGGAAGCCTGGTGGTGTCAGCATACTCGTGGCTACGGGTGTAGACACAACACCCCCTACCGGCAGCCGCTTGGCAGTGAGGTCGTGGTCACTGGCTCAGCACTCCAGCCTGCTGGTCCTTGGGGGGGGGGGGGGGGGCGGTGGCTGTGGGGACTGTGGGAAAGGCCAGCAAAGGGGGAAGCGGTTCAGGCATGCCCCCCCGCTCACCCAGCTCTTCTCTAAAGTATATATCGCCATGTGTCTGCTGAGAGAAATGTGCTTAAGATTCAGATAGGCAAAGGTTTTACAGAGGGCAGGAGGATTACAGAATAATTTAGGGGAGAGTCAGGTGGTGGGGGCTGGGGCAGGTATCAAGGCCTGTGTGATCATGAAAAGCCACAATTTTTTTTTCATAAAAAATGCTTTTCTTTTAAAGTAAGGTATAGTCTCTTAAAGGCAGGCATATATCCATTCTCTGAAAGTGAAAAATAAACTCTACGGATTTTGTGTGTTCGTCTAAAATATAAGGCAGGTAAAGGTTCTGTGCTTCCCCCCAAGGATGCTTATCAGCGTCAGCTATGTGCTGTGTGGGCCTGCTCACCTCTGTAGCTGAAAACCAGCCCCAAGCACTTCGCTTCTCGGCAAAGTGACCTGCCCTTCCAATGTCATCAGCCTCTGTTCCCTTCCTCCAGGGGCATCTGATGGGAAACACAGGCCCTTTCCATTTAGACTCTAGATAAACACACATAACACAATGACATTTCAAGGCTTTAGAAATGGTTTTAAAAAATGAAAATTCTGAGCATCGAATCTGCAGCCCGCAGCACAGCAATAGGGCAGCCAATCGCCTGGGTCTCCTAGCTTCTCCCATTCACCTCTTCCTGAAGCCTCACACCTGAGGACAGGGCTGTTCGCCAGTACCCCGCACCTCTCCTGGGACTCACCTTCCCTATGAACATATCAGAGGAGAGGAAGGATGGGGGGGTGGAAAATGTGTCCAAGAGGGCAGGTGGGAGAGGAGGAATCCAATCTACAGTAAAGTCCGTTTTCACATTAAGTTCCAGAAGATCTCACCCCCCCCCCCCCCAATTCACACAGAGATATTGACTGCCTCTACCGTCATGAATGGAAAAACCAGCCTGGCCTGTTCTCTACACCAATGGCTCCTGGTTCCCAGCCTGTGGTCCATCCCCCTGGAATGCTTCCCCAAAGCACCCCTCAGTTGGCTCTGCTTTCTTCCCCTGGCTCTTACCTTCTGGATCTTTTCCCTTCCTTTCCATCCTTTCAAATAGAAGCCCATCAAACCAACAGAGACTCATTTTAATCCCTCCACCCCACATCTGCTCGAGCTGGCCGAGACAGAAAGCCCTGTAGTGAGTGAACCAGGGAGAGCCAAAGACTGTAAATGCTAATGGCAGAGTCTTTTCTTCCCACCTATTGAGTTTAGGCTGGTCTTGTGGTTTTGCTTTGGCCAAGAAAGTGTATGATAGTGATGCTGTGTGATTTCCAGAGCCGAGGCCTCCAGAGGCCTTAGAGCTTCTGCTCAGGTCTCTTGAAATGTTGCCCAGATCACCATGAAAGGAAGCTTGTTTGGCCTACCAGATAATGAGAAGCCATAAGAACATGGCCCGAGGCACCCTGCCACCAGTCAGCACTAAATGCCAGCCACGGGAGCGATGGCTGACCCTCCAGCTCGGTGCAGCTGCAGAAGCAGGCCCCGGTGAAACCAGCGGACGAGTGACCCAGCCGACCCACAGAAGCACGAGAAATGATACACCAGTGGTGTCTTCAACCACTCAGTTTCAGGGTGCTAAGCAGCACTAGACAACTGAAATGCACACTTTTACCTTTTTCTCTATTGTTTATGGAATAAGATACTAGGATGGGATTCTTTCTGCCTCTGCTTTAGCTAAGGCACCAGTATGAGAGATATCAGATACCCGCGTGAATGTGGAACAAGCCCCCTTATCCAGAATTCACAAAGGACATTTCGAGACCTGGCTGCTTCATTCTTGGATGCCTCACTCAGCTCAAGGATATGAAAAGGGGTTGGAGGGCGATGTGGCGGGGAAACATAGGTAAAGAGGTTTTTTTTTTTTTTGTAAAGAGCTGTTAATGAGCTGTGAGTGTCCCCTTAACACCCCAAGGAAAGAAGGGCTACCGGTGCATCTCCTTCATCTCAAGCCCAGTGAAGCAGGCTTATGTGGACCGCCCGGAGTGTCCTGAAATACAGTCAGGAAACAACACATGATGGGTCCCAGCTTTGTGCTTTTGACACTGACAGTGGGCTGTGACAGTGGGGTGGAGGGGCACGGGGGACTGATCTGGTTGTGTGGGGTTTCTTGGGTAGAGTGTGTCCTGTGGACCAATTGTGGTCACTCAGAAGAGAGAGCTGGCATGTGGTCAACTTGGGTGCTGTCTCATAGGACCACCTAGAGAGGCAGAGAGACGCCAGCAGCAAAAAGCTGGAAGTGGGCATTGGATTGCTAGGGTCTTAGAAAGAAATCCAGAGGGACCTCCTAGAATAAAGATATATCTTCACATGCCCCGAGAATTGCAGGAGGGATGGCCAATAGTGGGGGTCTCTGAAGAACCCACCACAACACCCAACAAGGGAAAGGGTTCACATCAAACACTGGCCAGGCTTGGAGAGTGGGAAACCCACCTTGCTAATTCCCTTGTCCCAAACTCCCTACCTGCCCCCGCCAATCCTGGAAGTCCAGAAACTAGCTAGCAAACTGAGAACTACAGGCAGGAGAAAAGCAGAAGGCAGAGACCACAGAGAGGCCACCAGCTACCCACCACCCCTTCCCACACCAGCCCCCCAGCCTGATGCGGGCTAGAGATGGGGAGAAGGAGGGGAATTGACATTAAATCAGGTTCAAGGCTTAACCCTCGTCTTGGGCTAGAAGTTCTGATTTCTGACTTGAGACAGAGTTCAACTTAGAATGACACAAGTCCTATCGATTTCCTAAGAATGAGTTGAAAAGTCAGGGCGCCTGGGTGGCTTAGTCGGTTAAGGTTAAGCATATGACTTCGGCTCAAGTCACGATCTCACGGTCCATGGGTTCGAGCCCCCTGTCGGGATCTTGCTGACAGCTTAGAGCCTGCTTCGGATTCTGTGTCTCCCTCTCTCGGCCCCTCCCCTGCTCATGCTCTCTCTCTCTCAAAATAAATACTTAAAAACAAATTTTAAAGTATGAGTTGAAAAGTCATAAGCCTTCTGAGTTTTCACATCAAACTTCCCCTATTAAATAAAATTTAAAACGGCAATGGGGGGGGAATAATATTTTGATTAACTCGTTAATTGTATTTGTTGGACATGCTAATTACATATTTTGTCTATTCACCGTCTATTCACCATTTCTCAGGAATACAGTTCCTAGGGATGAAAAAGTTATCTTTGTGCAATTCTCTTTTTCCCAGTTACCCATATGTCTCTTTGATCACATTATCCTCCTACTCGTACAAACTATGTGGGCTTATAACTTATCTCATCATGTGATTACATTCAACCAGGTCCAGAAAGTCCCTAGCTGCTCATCGGTTAGGACAGAGAAGACATTGAGGCTACAAACTTGGAAACAGGTCTTTCCAGGTGCTTAAGGCCCTGGCAAGCTTTCTCCCCATGACCGTGGGAAGAGGTCAGCACAGGTGTCTGTTGGCGTAAGGCCAGTCTCACTTGTCTGGAATGCAGGACTTCATCTGGCTACTTGCCTAAAAGCTTTCAAAGACTGAAATCTGTTGGTGAGTTTTTGGACTTCATGCCGGGAAGCTGAAATCCAACAGGGAAGATGGGTTGGCAGAACCTATGTCAGAACTTCCAGCAAGTAAATTTTTATAAATAAAAGATGCAATCAATTATTTAGCATAACCAAACATGCTTGAAAAATTTAGGTATCACTTGCTAGTTCTCAAGAAATTAATGCATAATCACAGAGATGCATAATATATGAAGACATGGCCCCACTGGATATAGTCTTAGGAGGGAGACTGGCTGGGCTGAGAGAGAAAGAGATCACATTTCAATCAATTATTTGCAGGGGATGCACTGCATTTATTCATGTAGTATAATAGAGCTCAGGTGGGAAAAGACATCAGTTTCTTTTCTCACAAATATGCGAGTCAACGAGGATGTGTACTGATGAAGAAAAGGGTGCTGGGCTCTCTTTCTGACCACGGAACAGACAGTGCTCGGTGCCATGGAAGCTTAAAACCCTGCTCAGTGCTGGGAACCACCACCCCTGGGAGAAACCTGCAGGCTGTCCTACAAAAGGTGTCACAGCATGGACCTTGAAGGTTTTGTCAAGGTTCAAGGCACAGTCTTCAGCCTCACTGGCACCGACTCTGATCCAGCGACTCCATTCGCAAGACCCGTTTCTTGGGGGCAGATTCACATTATCCAGCCTCACAGCCTAAACCAAAATGACAGTTTACTAATTCATGAGGATACTCAAGAATCAATGCATTCTTTCCCGGCAGGCAGACCTCTGTCAGCGTCCAAATCCTAAGCACTGGGTAGCTGGGTGAGCACGGCACCAGAACCAGGGGAGATATGGATAGAATGTTTCAGGCACCCAGCCGAAACAACCTGATGTGTCCATCTCACAACAAGGGAGGTCCAGCCAAGGGTTTTCAAACTTTGTACCATTAGAATTGTAAAAGCATTTTGCGAGCCACTCCCAGACACCATTTAAAAAACAAAACAATAGAGGCACCTGATGGCTCAGTCAGTTAAGCAGTTAAGCATCTGACTCTTGGTTTGGTTCAGGTCACTATCTTGGGGTTTCACGGGTTCAAGCCCAGTGTCAGGCTCTGCACTGACAGTGCTAAGCCTGCTTGGGATTCTCTCTCTCTTCCTCTCTCTGTCTGCCCCTCCGCCACTTGCACTGGCTCTGTCTCTCTCAAAATAAATACAGTTTAAAAATAATAAAATAGGGGCGCCTGGGTGGCGCAGTCAGTTAGGCGTCCGACTTCAGCCAGGTCACGATCTCGCGGTCCGTGAGTTCGAGCCCCGCGTCGGGCTCTGGGCTGATGGCTCAGAGCCTGGAGCCTGTTTCCGATTCTGTGTCTCCCTCTCTCTCTGCCCCTCCCCCGTTCATGCTCTGTCTCTCTCTGTCCCAAAAAATAAATAAACGTTGAAAAAAAAATTTAAAAAAAAATAATAAAATAAAATAATAAAACATAGAGTAGAATAGAAAGTATCAGAAAGTATTGCATATAACTGAGATAAGTAAGAGGCAGTACAAAGTGGTGGTTAAGAGGGTAGGCACTAAATACAGGCTCCATAGGACCAAATACCAGTCATACAACCCGAGGCAAGTTGCTAAATCTATGCTTCAGTTTGTGTGCAAAATGGGAATGCTAACAGTACATACCTCCTAAGGGTATTGTGAAAATTAAATGGCTAAATACCTACAAAGGGCATAGAACTATGCCTGGCTATATGAGTTTTCATTACTGGTAAGAATTGCTTTGTGAATCTGTTGCCCACAAGCTGAGAGACCAGAATAGAGTTCCTACGACAATTGGAGTCAGACGTGCTGAGCAGTCCATGAGGAGAATGGGGGGAAGGAGTGTTTGCCATTGTATGGGGATCAGAACATTATGGAAGCAATGCCAATTTGAGGAAAATGAGAACCGGAGGAAATGATCCAAAAGGATATCTCAGATGACCAGGCTAGAGCTCTCTTTAAGCCGAAGAGTACTTTTCAGTGAATGAAGATCGAAAGTGCTTTTGTTGCATCGAGATGCTATAAATACCTCTTTCCTGGAGAGAACTCTCATTCTCTGCTGTACGCTTTGCCTTTTTTTTCTTGCCTTCTGGCTTTCGTCTGAGACCTTGATGACATATTTTGGTTCACTAGAATGGATCATCAGTTTAAATTTAAACTTGAACTTGAATTTCCTCTCTTCGGATCAATCAGAGTTCCCATCTTCGCTTTTAAGAGTGTCAGCTATACCAACTGACGATTCCACGCTATACCACAAGTCCTCCTTTCATATACTTTTTCATGTTCCACAGAAATCTGGACAAACAAAAGGTGACTGGTAAGGTAGAGGCAAGAGACTAAAATATATTTCAAGAAGAAAAGATGTCGTTGAGGAAGACAGGACACAGTAAATGGGGAAGAGTTAATGATATCCAAATAGAAGTAAGAGTAGTTATAATAGTTACCATAGACTGAGTACCTACCACGTGCCAAGCTCAGTGCTAAGCCCTTCATAACCATGAATCATACTTTTCACAACGGTTCAGAAAGCTTGATGGTACTATTTACGACGACAGGTGAGGAGAACATCAAGGACCGTCTGAGGCTCACTGCTAGTACGTGGTAGGGCAGCATTCCAACTTGGACTCCCCGACTCAGGCTCTTCACTCACTCACTACCGCAAGGGTTTCAGAACCAGACCCGCTGGGTCTGCATTTCAGCTGTGCCACTTATGAGCTATTTAACTTCTCCAAACCTCGCTTAATTTCCTCTTCCATAAAACAGGGGTGATAACACTAGCTTCCTCACAGGATTTCGTGAAAATTAAATGAGATGTTTATTCAAGTATTTCACATCGTGGCTGGCACACGGTAAATGTTCAAATAGATGCCAATTATCATTATTGTCATGCCAGCCCTTGCGAGGCTGCCTGCAATTGCAAACATTAAATATGGATGATCAGTGGACCGGGCTGGCCAACAATGTGCCATTTGGCCAACTGCCTTTGGACCCCTCTCTCTATAAAGGCATTTCCCATGGCACGTCGTTCCTGCCACTGGCATAAGGAGGAAACAAGACAGCACCGAGGACAGAAGCATGGAGTAGCAGGGTAACATAAGGAAACCAGCGGGGGTGTCCGGGTGGCTCAGTCGGTTAAACGTCTGATTTCGGCTCAGATCATGATCTCACAATTCATGAGTTCGAGACCCGCGTCAGGCTCTGTGCTGACAGCTCAGAACCTGGAGCCTGCTTCAGATTCTGTGTCTCCCTTTCTCTCTGCTCCTCCTCCACTCATGCTCTGTCTCTCAAAAATAAACACTTTTAAAAATTAAAAAAAAAAAAAAAGGAAACCAGCACCCATCTGAAAGGTTCTGTTTCCGCCTATGGAATCAGGAAGACAGAAAGAAAGAGCTGCTATCGAAGACCACCGTGGAGCTAGTCTTATAAAAGACAAATTCAATAAATTGTGGAAGACAGGAAGATTACTACTGGGGAAAAACAACTTCCTTGGGGATTTGAGGGGAAGCTCTTGCTCATGTTACCATGTGAAGGAGTAGTCCCACAGAAGAACTAAAGGATTAGGGTTGGGAAGAATTTAATGAGTTTCACAAGCCCATTTTAACCTAAAAGAGAAGGATTTGATTTCCAAAGTCTTAAATGGGAAACAGAATTCCGACTGAATCAAACCAGGGGAAGAGAAAAGAGGAGACAGACTCATTCACTTTCCAGAAATCAAAAGGAAAACATGTGCTTGTGGGAGAAGTGCCCAAGTTCAGGTTTAAGAGCTAATTTGACTCTGCAAGCACAGGGCATGGGGAGGGAGTGGGGGTAAGAGGGCACAAAGATGAACTGTCAGTACTTCCATTCTTTGCGGGGAGGGGATCAGCTAGATGGGGACATCAGATTCAGCTGTATTCATTTCTGCTCTGCCAGGCCAAGGATGCCAGGATTTTAAACATAAGTTTAAATAACCAATAGGCAATGACATTTATTTTTAATATCTGCCCGTCTGAGAATTAATGCATCTGCTGAAATCCCTGGGGTACATAGGCAAAAAAGTTGCAAGGTACCTTTGTTATCCCAGCAATGTGGAATTTAGACATATGGTCTTGAATCTGCAGATGGCTGGATATAATATATACTATGAACCCTGCTATAGAGGGTCCCAAACAACTCTAAGACCCAAGAAACCGTGTAAGTGAGTTTACAGAGGTTAGTGGGAGGAGAAAACAAAACAGGAAGAAACAAGAAGAATTCAGGGTGCTAACTTCATCATTAGACAGCAGAAGTGGGCCGAACAGTGGGCAGACGGTCACATGTTCAGTGAACAACACTCTTCAGTGAAAAAAGGCAGAAGGAAGAGACAGCAGTCGCTTCTGTCATTATCAGCACCGTTGTCAATAAGTATTATTCGCTACAGTGTGTGTGTCATTGAAGGACACTGTTCTCAAGAAGCTTACAGTCCATCTAAGGAAACAAAACATGTACATAAACAGAAGAGTAAGGTAACAATTCTTAGAAGCTGCTGAGAATCTTCATATTACAAAAATATATACCCACCTTGCTGGGCACAAGCCAGCAGGTGACGCTAGACTCAGAGGAAAAGCCCCAAATGCCAACAGGATACACTGATCGTCCTTCTAAGCCATCCAACCATGCAGCAGACCCATGCTTAACAGAAGAGCTGTGATGTTAAGATATTAGGAATCACTGCCTGAGAACACACTAGACAATTGCCTTATGTGCTGTTTAAAACTGTCCATTTTAGGGGCACCTGGGTGGCTCAGTCAGTTACACATCCGACTTCAGCTCAGGTCACGCTCTTAGGTTTGTGAGTTCAAGCCCCGCATAGGGCTCTGTGCTGACAGCTCAGAGCCTGGAGCCTGCTTCAGATTCGGTGTCTCCCTCTCTCTGCCCCTCCCCTGCTCGCAGTCTGTCTGTCTCTTTCTCTCTCTCTCTCTCTTTCTGTCCCTCAAAAATAAATAAACATTAAAAAAATTTAAAATTGTTCATTTGAGCCTCATGCTGATTTGGGAGTTACTCATCTAAAATGACTTTAGGGGGCGCCTGGGTGGCGCAGTCGGTTAAGCGTCCGACTTCAGCCAGGTCACGATCTCGCGGTCTGGGAGTTCGAGCCCCGCGTCGGGCTCTGGGCTGATGGCTCAGAGACTGGAGCCTGTTTCTGATTCTGTGTCTCCCTCTCTCTCTGCCCCTCCCCCGTTCATGCTCTGTCTCTCTCTGTCCCAAAAAATAAATAAACGTTGAAAAAAAAATTAAAAAAAAATAAATAAATAAAAAAAAATGAAATGACTTTAGGCTTTAGACCTTCAGCATATTTTATGTTTATTTAGGAAGGCAACAAGTAGAGTGGCTTAATAGTAAGGACTCCGGAATCAGATTTCCTGGGTTTGAATCCCAGTTCTACCCTGACTAGCTGTGTCAGTGTGGCAAGTTACTTCACTCAGCCTTGGTTTCCTCATCTGTCAGTGGAATAACCATAGGATTTGCCTCATGTAGCCATAGTGAGGATTTCATAAAATAGTCCACAAGGTGCACAGCTCAGAGGATGGCACACAGCCCACAGCCCACAGAATCTTTCCTTTCGTTGTTATTGTCAACTGAGGTGGCTGAGAGCCAGAGCTGGTGCATGATGGACCCAGAAGGGGCCAGGGCCCTGCACAACCGTGGGCTCCCACACTGTTACCTCTGAGCCCCACCTCCCCATTCTCGTGTTTAAAGGCAGGCGCGTGCACAGAGACAAGGAAGAGGCATGTAATAGTCCGAGGGAGTAACACATGAGGAAATATTATATCCAATACACCTGCTTAAAAATTACTGGTTCTGGGGTGCCTGGGTGGCTCAGTCAGTTAAGAGTCCGACTCTTGATTCTGGCTCAGGTCATTTGAGATCAAGCCCCACACTGGGCTCCATGCTAGGCACAGAGCCTGCTTAAGATTCTCTCTCTCTCCCTCTCCCTCTGCCCCTCCCCTCCCTCAAGAAAAATTACTGGTTCATATACATAAAAGATAAAAAGAAATTTGGAATTGGCAGCAAATAAGCACACTTTGTGAGGATTGAGAATGTGATGGGCACAATGGGTGAGAGTATTCCCTGAAGCCAATAAAATTACCTCTAGAAAAATGTTGTTAAAGATCCAGGGAAGTCATGCAGGGCCCCCTGAGTCTCAGAGAATAGCTTTATTTCTGCCCGCTGCCAGAGAACTGCTTGTAGCAAAGAAGTTGTGAAATCAAAAGGCTGTTAATTAAGTCTGTTTTAAGAAAAGTATTGCAGGCGAAGAAGAGGAAGCTCTGATAAAAAGGTCTGGGGGGTGGACGTTCAGAAGCCCGTATTACACGCAATGCTGATCTCATGTGTCAGGTCCAAGTGCTATTCTTGGCCGAGGGCTCTGTGGCCCGGGTTCTTCTAAAGCTCTGCAGCAAATACCAAAGAATATGCCTTCCTCAGAGTTGCCCAGCCGTGGCAAAACATGCGCGGACAGCAGGCCCGGGGCCAGGTCTGTGCCTCTGTTCCATGCTCTCAGCTCTGTACTCTCCTCCTTCCACTGCATGCACTCATTCATCGCTGCCACTATTGGTCTCCCATGCCAGTCTTCAGACTTCAGGATGTCTGATGCTATGTTTTCCATAGCATCTTAACTGCTTAGCTAAGAGCTATGTAAGCATACCATAAAGCATATAATAAGCCTGCAACAAATACCTGCGGAATTAACGTATAAGCAGATGAGCAAATGTGTGAGCGAGAACAGTAGCTTGAGGACTGAACACCTGCATTCTGCTCTTTATGGGGATGTTTACGGGGCACCTGGGTGGCTCAGTCCATTAAGCGTGTGACTCTGGATTTCAGCTCAGGTCACGATCTCACGGTTTGGAAGATAGAGCCCCACATAGGGCTCCACACTAACAGCACGGAGCCTGCTTGGGATTCTCTCTCTCCCTCTCTCTCTGATCCTCCCCTGTTCTCTCTCTCTCAAATAAATAAACTTAAAACAATATTTTATGGGGATGTTTACATTGGGCCAGATTATTGGTATTGCTTTAAGTATTTCCATTATATCTCAACTAAATCTTTGGGTCTCAGAGGACTGAAGAAAATCAGATCCTATGAGCATCAGTCAGGGAGGTAACTTCTCTATATATGCAATTTTCAAGTTACAAATGTCTGCCTCAGAGCACAAGGGTTAACCAGGTAAACCTTTTGAATTTCTACTTTCTAAAAGGACACCAATTAGATTGGCCAAAAAGTATCTTTCAAAACCATTTAATTGATCAAAATGTTTTAAACAATCTCATTAGCAAATGATCACTATTTATGCTTTTTACTATAATAAGGTTTATTGCTAATGGAAAAACCATAATAAAGTATGTGTGTCTACGGGTGCCTGGGTGGTTCAGTCGGTTACGGTTACGCATCCGACTTCGGCTCAGGTCATGATCTCACAGTTCGTGGGTTCAGGTCATGATCTCACAGTTCGTGGGTTCGGGCCCTGCGTCGGGCTCTGTGCTGACAGCTCAGAGCCTGGAGCCTGCTTCAGATTCTGTGTCTCCCTCTCTCTCTGCCCCTCCCCTGCTCATGCTCTCCACCTCTCAAAAATGAATAAACGTTAAAAAAAGAATTAAAAAAATAAAGTATGTGTGTATGTATATATGCATATGTATGCATATGTACACATATACATACACACATAGACACATACATATACATGTATACATACACAAACACACATATGCATATTTCCCATTTCCTGGGGTTAGTCCCACCCAAGAAAACCCAGCCTATTGGCACATTCAGTTATAACTAAGCACTGTAATTCACCTGCTGGCAGCTACTTTTATTGCTTACATCGTGTTTTCCACAGGGATGGCAAACACACAGACCACATGACCCCATGCCCCTGCCGTAAGTCCATGTAAAACATTGCTAATCCATGATGGCACTTTCTCTCTGAGTCTAGACACTGCCTCTGAATTGTTTTCAATACAGTATCCTAGCCAGCCACTACAAATCAATTAGTGTTGGAATACAAAATGAAATAGCTTTGCCTCCTCGGCCTACAAGTATATATTCTAAAGCATTGAATAAGGCATTCACATCAAGCACACACACAAAGTTTCACTAAATAACACTAGCCCGTATTTGTGTGATGTATTCTGACTTTCTCTTCTCTTCTATCTCATTTTTCTTTTTTTTTTTTTTAATTTTTTTTTTCAACGTTTATTTATTTTTGGGACAGAGAGAGACAGAGCATGAACGGGGGAGGGGCAGAGAGAGAGGGAGACACAGAATCAGAAACAGGCTCCAGGCTCTGAGCCATCAGCCCAGAGCCTGACGTGGGGCTCGAACTCACGGACCGCGAGATCGTGACCTGGCTGAAGTCAGACGCTTAACCGACTGTGCCACCCAGGCGCCCCCTATCTCATTTTTCAAAATGCCGCTGGCAACCTACGATTTTATAATCTATATAAGAACTTTGCTATAAAGGACTACCTCTGTGACTTCCAAATTCTAAGGTCATGGCAAACAACATGAGGAAACTGTGTTAGCTTGGACAGAGTTAGTTGGTCCAGAGTTAGTTGCACAGAGCACTGGGCTCCTGTAACCATGAGCTTCTGCCCCACTGGGCCCTGCTAACTCTGAGGTCCTGAGCCATCAGTGAATGCCTAACTCTAGACAGTCATCTCAACAGGGCCCATCCTTGGCATGGGCAGGATGGGACAGGAGGAAAATCCCTTATTGTTTTGGAACAAATAATTTAGAATACCCATCCTTCCACAGTGGGTCAGGAAACCACTCATACCACATGAAAGACAATACTACCTGGGAGAAATCTCATTACTGATTGCTCGGTTCCCATAAAAACTACCCAAACTATCTTTAGCTTGCTGAAATCACGTGTTCTCTCACTACCGTGTTCTCTCTGCCGGGCTAATTCCCACTTATTTCTCTAGATTGGAAAATTGGAAAATGTCCTCATTAGAGAAACATTCTTCTTCCCTAAACCACAAGTTGGAGGAACCACTGAAAACAGGACAATGACAAAAACCTGGACTGTGTGGATTTTAGCAAGAAATACTCCTCTGTTAGAGACTTGTTCTAAAGCAAAAGAAATCCCCATAATTATGTGGGCAAGGGAATCACCACCGCAAAGTCTGAAGTATCAAATCTTAATTAAACATAATTTTAACTCAGAGGAATTTGCTCCTGTTTGGCAATTGGTAGCTCTATAAAAATTAGGAAAAAAAACACCCAGAAAACAGAATGTAGGCAACATTCTCTGAGGCTGACTTTGACTTTAAAATATATAGGTAGGGGCGCCTGGGTGGCGCAGTCGGTTAAGCGTCCGACTTCAGCCAGATCACGATCTCACAGTCCATGAGTTCGAGCCCCGCGTCGGGCTCTGGGCTGATGGCTCGGAGCCTGGAGCCTGTTTCCGATTCTGTGTCTCCCTCTCTCTCTGCCCCTCCCCCCGTTCATGCTCTGTCTCTCTCTGTCCCAAAAAAATAAATAAAAAGTTGAAAAAAAAATTAAAAAAAAAAAAGTAAAAAAAAAAATATATATATATAGGTAATCGTGCAGAAGTCAGGCAGAATCTTTTTTTAATTGTTTGTTTATTAATTTTGAGAGAAGGGGGAGGGAGAGAGAGAGGGAGGAAGGGAAGGAGAGAGAGAGAGAGAGAGAGAGAGAGAGAGAGAGAATCCCAAGCAGGCTCTGTACTATCAGGGCAGAGCTGACACGAGGCTTGAACCCACAAACTGAATGGTGAGATCATGACCTGAGCCAAAACCAAGAGTCTGACACTCAACCGACTAAGCCTCCCAGACGCCCCTGTCAGACAGAATCTTGCAACTCCAAGATGGCATCTATAGCTCACAGTAAGGCTGGGGGAATGGGGAGGTGGAAGGCTGGGGGAATGGGGAGGGGAAGGAGACAGCCTTTTAAAAGCAGCCAGCTGAAATGATCTGACCAAGAAAGGCAAACTTTTATTTCTGCTCCTAGGTTCAGATGATTTGAAGCCCAGCATAAACCAAAAGCTGTCACTACAAATCAAGAATAATTGGAGCAAATGGCTGCTTAGCACAGGAAAAAGACGGGGCTGAGGAAATGGAATCTTTGGGCTTTGAGTTCTGAAAAGCAAGAGCTTTACCTTAAATCCTAGCTGAATAAAACTGCCTCTTCTCATCTCTTCACCATAACTGGACTGGGAAAAGCTCACACATTTGTCGCCCTTTGATCTTCCCAACCCCTAAGATTCATTCAAGATGGAATATTCACCCCGTGAGCACCCCTACGTCTCTCTCTCTCTCTCTCTCTCACACACACACACACACAAGCACACTGCCATCTCTGTCTTCCTTTTCCTCCCTAAATACACCTGCTCCAGTGTTGAAAATGGTTGAACTCTACCACCAAATACTGAGTCACATGTTCCCAAAGACCATGTCACTTTGCCCCAGTGACAAAAGGGAACTCTTCTCCACTACCATCAAAATGTCTCTTTCACTTATTCCCTGCCTTTTCTACACCACACACACACACACACACACACACACACACACACACACACACAAAAGAAACCCTACAGTATCAGAGCTGCAAAAACTTGAAGGACCACCCCCCACCCCCCGCCACCTGGCCTTTACCACCAGAGGGTGGATGGATGGGGCACGAGCACCAGCTGCCTCACCCGGGAGCCTGCTGGAGGGCCATACCCTCTGGCCCCACTGGAGCCTGCAGAATCAGAGTGTGCCTGCAACAAGATCCCATGCGACTCACAAGCACACTCCAGGGGGAAAGACGCTGGTCTAGGTGGCACTTCTCAGGCCTGGCTGCATGTGAGAATCACCTAGGGAGCCTCAAAAGCTACCCAGTCGGCCCCCCCTCACCTGAGAGCAAATTAATCAGCAACGTCAGGAGGCTGGTGTGGTTAAAGGCTCCCAGAGGTTCTGTCATGCAGCCAGGGCTGAGTGGCACTGTTCCTGTCCAAATCTCCCATTTTGCAGATGAAGACACAGAACTGAAGAGAGGCCAAGGTGACAGAGTAAGCTAGTAGTAGGGCTGAATTCAAATCTACCAAGCCATGTGCCCTAGGGTTCCTCAAGAGGCTGGACTCCCACAGTGGGAGTGTCTCCTTTCTGTGCCCTCTGGAGTCTGGCTCTTCTTGGGCTGAGTGACGTGTGAAGAAGGCTACATTCATAGAGGGTCATCCAAATTACTCTTTTGAGCCATCCTGTACTCTCAGAGAAATCATTCACTCTGGCTTGGAGTATAGCCATAGAAAACCACATGACCATTACATTTCTGTCTGACCCACCACATGTGTGTGTGAAACAACCATATTTGCCCACCTCCCTCCTAGCTGGCTCACTCTTTTCCCCCACTCTGGCAAAGCAGCCAGTACACAACACCCTGACAAAAATCTCTGAGAAAACCCAGCTCAGGGGAATTAAAAGACAAGACAGGGCATACTCCATTTCCTCGAAGCCCTGGGGTAAAGCTTCCATTGGAGGATGACTGGGGCCTGCCATCTTTAATTCAAAAAGCAGTGGGACTACCACCTGTAGGTGGAGGGCAAAAAAGTTGGTCATGAGATTTTGCCAGGGCACTGCAGAGATGGCATATGGAAAGCCCAAATGTCCCTGCTCCTTAGGATCCTCTCACAGAGAATGCAGTTCCCTATCAAGCACAGACCAGCCTGAAAAATGAGACCTAAGAATAGGGGCAGGCGTGAGGAAATCTATTCAAAGACTCAGACTCTCCGAGGCTGGGGGGTTTTCATGTGGAGGAAAGGCTTATCTCCCTGTTTCCCGGCAGTTCGAACGGCAAAATGGACGAAGGCAAAAAGACTTACATGGAAAAATCAGCAGAGAAGGAGGAGGAGGAGGAGAGAGAACAAGAATTCAGGGGGAGAGAAATGTGTAGTTATTAAAAATAAATCACAAAGGCCCTGCTTTTCACTTTCTGAATTTCGATACCCGAGAAAACCGGCTGAACCTTCTGAGATAGCTCAAATGCAAGGACTAGGAACGATTTGGAGGCATTCCACTGGAAGGCCTGGCGACATGGCTGCGGCTCAGGAAGCCTCCTGGGTGGTCCATGGAGGGAGCGGGCTCCTCCCCGGGCTCCACTGCAGACCCACTTTCACAGAAACTGGGACTGAAGCAGCCAGCACTCTTCCCCTCACCACAGGGAGGAGACAGGCTCAGTGCTTCTACCTACGACTTCCATTCAGGCCATTGTCACATTTTGGAATGGAGTCGGCTAAAGGAGAGAATTTCAGCTCCTCGTCTATTTTCCGGTTCCCTCTTCAACGGAGGGTAGTGTCAACTAAGCTCCAAGAGGTAATTTAGAAGTGGAGGTGGTGGGAAGACAGGAACCCCCGCCAACCTACAAACCCACAGAGCCTAGGGATGAAGCTTTTATTTTTAACACCGGGCTCCGTGAGGCTGACCTATATTTCACTTCTTATACTGACAGACATGACAAGCCTCGAAGGCCAGGACACAGATCCAAGCAGATGCCCTCTGAAGGCTTTGCACAGAGGAGCGGTTGGGGTAAGACACCAAAACTCCACCATGGACAGAGACTGGGACTAAAACAGAAGGATCCGGCAGGTCTGAGTAAGGGGTGCAGTCAGATAGACTGGAGGGAAAGAACCAGATCTTAGCTTTAACTTCACAGCTTGGAAAGTAGTCCATAGCCAGCCCGAACCATGCAGCTAACAAGAAAAATGGGGGGAGGGGTGGAGTTTGCACAGATCAAATGCTCAGGAAAGGAGAAAATTAGGATGTGAAAGAGATGAAAAGGAGTGGTCAGGATGGGGATAGAGGGGTCAACTGAATTTCCAGATTTCAGGAGGAGAACCTGTCCAACACATCGTAGTCCCTTGGTTAAATAGGCAATAAAGGAGGCAATTTTTTTTAAGTTTATTTATTTATTTTGAGAGAGAGGAAGCAAGAGCAGAGGAGGGGCAGAGAGAGAGAGAGAGAGAGAGAGAGAGAGAGAGAGAGAATCCCAATCCCAAGCAGGCTCCACACTGTAAGCTCAGAGCCTGATGCAGGGCTCAAACTCACAAACCGAGAGATCATGACCTGAGCCAAAATCAAGAGTTGGATGCTTAACAGACTGAGCCACCCAGGTGCCCCAATAAGAGAGACAATCTTAAACAATGTGATAAAAGGACTGCTTAACACCATCAGATATGTTTTTTTAATGTGTCATCTCTACAATTAATTTCATATTTTATCTCTCCTATTCATTTCTCAAAACCTAACCCTCTAAATCATATTTGTCTGGCCAGCCTTATGATGACAAGTCTTCAAATGCGTAATGCAATGTTAAATGTAATTTTATGCCTGACACACTGAAGGTTGGCACGGCTAAATCATTTTTTTGTCAAACCTTCACATTTTAATCTGCCATCCTGTCAGTAGACTGGAAACAGAGAGAAATCACATTAGATTATGAGAGATTTTAGGACCTGAAGCGCCGAATTATTTTTTTCTTATCAGCCTGTCATCTAAATGTAAAGCAGAATAACGACTTAAGCCCCATGGCTCAGTGACGAGAGGCTCCTGGAGGAAGAGCCTAAGCTAGATTCCTCCACTGGGAGCTCCACAGGCACCTCACAACAGACACGCGTAGCATGGAGTCCAGTGTCTTTCTCTGCTCCCATCTGGAGTCTTTGGTCAATGGCGCCACCATCCATTTGGTCATCTGGAGGCGATGGCGGTGGTGGCGGTGGCCTGTCATCCAGATGCCTTTCCCTACCCCCAGGGCTCACTCAGGAGTGGCGCAGCATGGTGATGAAGAGAGCAGGTGACAGAACCAGAATACCAACCCCAGCCCCAGTTTGTTCCTTGCTGGTCATGACAGTGCCCTTGGGCCAAGTACTGAGCCTCCTTGTATGTCATCTTCATCGTCTATAAACCCTCTAAAGTTGTGGTGGGTATGAATGAGTTAAAATATGTCATACATTTAGAACCCTATTTTACATATACTAAACACTCGGTGGTGACTGAGACTTCCTGCTCCTCTAGCCCATATCCACTCAACATGCACGATCTGTCAAATTCAGAATCCTCCCCACCCCCACACTCTTTCCTACTTGAAACCCTTACCACCTCTCACCTGGATTCATACAACACCTTCCTCCTGTTCTCTTATCTATACTTGTCTGCACTCTTGCTCCCTCAAACCATCCTCCACAGAGCCACTTCATTGATCTTTCTACAACATGAAATCGAACATTTCATTCTTGTTCTCAAAACCCTTCAATGGCACCTCGACCTCCACATGGGGGAAATCCAAATTTCTTACAGTGTCATGTTAACCACCTTCCCCATCCTGCTCCTCCCCACCTTCCCTCCCATCCCCTTGCCTTCCAAACCAGTTACACTGAACTGATTCTCAGCCCCAATCTCGATGTCTCAAGTCTTTATGCCTTAGTCTGGGTGAATCCTCTCTGGGAAAGTCCTATAGGTCCCTGTTTAGTCATCATTTCCTTCAGACAGGCTTTCCAGAACCCAACCCTGGGAAAGCTCCTCATTCCGGGTTCCCAAAGCCTGGTGCATTTCTCCTGCAGTCCATCCACCAAGTTATACTAAAATTTTCCGGAGCTTGAGGGCAGGACTCATCCCAAGCACCCTTATGCCCCCTGCACAACCATCCAAACCCAAAGTGCTTATTTTGATGTGTGGTGGTTAAAAGCATGGACTCTGGTGGGGCGCCTGGGTGGCTCAGTTGGTTGGGCAACCAACTTCACTCAGGTCATGATCTCACAGATCGTGAGTTCGAGCCCCACATCGGGCTCTGTGCTGACAACTCAGAGCCTGCAGCCTGCTTCGGATTCTGTGTCTCCCTCTCTCTGCCCCTCCGCCACTCACTTTCTATCTCTCTCCTTCAAGGGTAAATAAACATTAAAAAAAAAAAAAAAAGCATGGACTCTGGAGCCAGAGTGCTGGGCATATATCCTGGCACCATGATGTACTGGCTAATTTGGCCGAGCCACTTACCTTGTAGAATCTCATCTACAAAATGGGGATGTGGTACTACCTCCTTCACAGAGATATTATGAAGAAGGGACACAATTAACACATAGTCCTTAGCTCGGTACCTTGCACATCCTAAGCACACGTATTGTAAGGGTTAAATTGTAGTATAAGGCTACACTGTAGCTTGAAAAATAACAGCTTTGTTCTGACACTGAAGGTCAAGAGATAACAGCCTTGCTTTACTCTTGTAAATTACGCTTCATACTCTTGTAAATCAGGCTTCACCAATGAAGGAAACAAAAGCTCAAAGAAAAGAGCATCAGAGGCAAGGTCAAGGAGATCCACTGGTTGCAACTTAGCGGCAGAAAGTCTAAAATAATCACCTCATCCGGCAACTGTTTCTAACTCATCTGGGAACTGTTTCTCTGTTCTATTCCCAGGTGATGATAAAACGATGTGATCGGCCATAAAAACTCTGTACCCCGGCTGTTCGAGGTCGCACGCTTATCAAGAGTGTTGGTCCCGATCGGTCGGCCTTGCCTCTCATTGCAATAAACTTTGTTGTGACTGTCACTGGTGCCCGTAGCATTCTGTTTCAGGAGTTGTGTGGATGCAACAATATAAACTTCAGGGCAACAAAGTCCTGACAAATAAAAAATAGCAACAGGATACAAAAAAAAAAAAAAAAAAAAGGGATGGCCAACAGCTTCAAACACTTTTGCAGTGCAGAATTCTTTAACGGATAATGCCAAGAAAATCTTGGATATGATGTTCATCTGGCTGCTTCTGAGACTTCAAAAAAAAAAAAAAAAACCCAAGAGAACATAGTAAACAAGAGAAAACAGTTGAGTCAGCAGGTAGAGTCCCATTCCCAAGAGGGTTAGTGACAGCAGTCCTGTGAGGAGCAGGTGGAGACATTCTGGAGGATTCTGGAGGATAACAGTGAATCTGGTGCAAGTTGCTCACCTGCTGCAGAAGCCAGAGAGCGGGGGGGGGGGGGGGGGGGGAGACAGTCAACAGAACCCTGGACCCACCTGCCAGTCTCTACAGGAGATCAACTTGTCAGAGCCAGGCTTTGCCAAACTCTTTCAAACAACAGGTTATTGATCTGCACTTTGCCCAGAAGACCTGCTTAACTAATCTCTGTTTCCATGACTTCCCTGTACCTCAGCCCCAGCACAGACAGCTGCTGCTGATGGTAATCGGAGATGATTCTCTGCCCTTCATGCCAGGAATTTAAGTGAAAACCCTCACGGCTCACTAAACGCTATATTCCCTTGTAAATCCCATGAACCCGTACTGAATTTTTGTTTTTTTAACTGACCTCCTCACAAATCTAACACTTGTCTGGCGGAGCACATCCTGAGGTTCTACCACTTTCAGTAATAAGAATCCTCCGAAAAGGAAAGAGCTGGGAAAGGGGGACACGCAGATGGTTGACCAATTCTCTGAAGGAGCTGAGGGCCAGTCAGTCACAGCTAAACTTTCTGAGCGAGACTCTCAGTGACCATACTGAAAACGCCGATTTCAACGACATCAGGGAAGGGACCTCACAGACTGTGACGGTGGCATGGTCAGCAGTGGCAACAGGCCCCACAGGCTCCTGGTCTGAAAGACTTCATAGTTACTGACCCTCTGTATTCATTTGCAAGGGCTGCCTTCCAAGTACACAGACTGGGGGGTTTCACCAACAGAAACTTACAGTCTCAGTTCTGCAGGCCAGACACCCGAAATGAAGGTGTGGACAGGACTGGTCCCACTGAGGGCGCTGAGGGAGACTGTGTCCCGTGACTCTCCCCTAGCTCCTGGTGGCTTGCCGGCAATCTGTGGTGTTCACTAGCATACAGAAGCGTCCTCCTCCCCCTCTGCCTTCATCTTTATATCGTGTTCTCCCTGTGTGTGTGACTTGTGTCCAAATTTCCTCCTTGTATAAGGACACTGATTATACTTGATGAGGGTCCACCATAATGGCTTCGTTTTAATTTGATGACCGTGTAAAGACCCCCCCCCCCACCCCCCGCTCAAATACAGTCACATTCTGAAGCACCAGGGGTTAAGATTTCAACATATGAATTTATGGGGAAGCAATTCAACCCATCAGACCCCTACTCTCTCTCTCCAGGGACCATTCCGTAACACCAGTAAATACGCTTGGGATCAGCGTGACAGGATTTGGATGTTGGTGCCAGGGACACTTCTTGTCAGGTAGACCCTTGTTGCTAGTTTCCATCAGCATCTGAGTAAACACAGTGAGACGAACCGGCACTTCTAGAGCCCCAGGCTCCACTGAGAGGGGTCCCGATGGGCACAGAACACACAGGGCTGCCCATGCCTGGCTTCAGCCGCCACAGTTACAAAGATGCCCCCACTGTGAAACAGCAAGCACATCACCTCACAATCATGAGGCACACACGGATGTCTGCACTCCTTCCGCAGTCTGACCTGACCCTTGCTCCCGACCGACGTCTACATCTCCAACAGCTGTGTGATGAGACTGCCATTCACCTCTCCCTTCCCGAAAGCACACGCCTCTCGGCGATGGCCCCAGCAGAACCCTGCTCTTTTCCTCTACACTTTCCTTGAACCTGTCTTTCACTACTTAGCCTAATTCTGCTGGTTTTTTGAGTAAGTTCTTTTTTTTATTTCTTATTTTTATTTTATTTTTTTCCAGAGAGTGCGCGAGTGAGGGAGAGGGGCAGAGGGAAAGAGAGAATCCCAAGCAGACTCCACACTCAGTGCAGAGCCTGACTCGGGGCTCGATCCCATGACCCTGGGATCATGAGCTGAGCCGAAAATCAAGAGTCGGATGCTAATGGACTGAGCCACCCAGGTTCACCTTTTTGAGTAAGTTCTTAACGGTGAGGAGGGGGAATTTAGTCCATTCTGTTCCCTTCTGCATTTCCAGCACCCACGGTAGCAACTGGTGAGTAGGAGGGTCTCAACACATGAAATCTGAATGTTGGAATGAACGGTCTTTTTTTTTTTAACTTTTTAAAAATGTTTATTTATTTAAAAAATGTTTTTCTGGTTAATGTTTATTTATTTTTTAGAGAAAGAGAGAGCATGAATCAGGTAGGGAGAGAGGGAGAGGGAGACACAGATACAGGCTCTGAGCTGTGAGCACAGAGCCTGACCTGGGGCTCAAACCCATGAACCGTGAGATCCGACCTGAGCTGAAGTTGGACGCCTAACCAACTGAGCCACCCAGATGCCCCCGGAATGAACAGTTTTTTCCCCTACTAGATGAACACTTTCTCGAGACAGGGAGACAGCCTTATTCACCTCTTTTTTCCTAGAGTTCCTGCGTTGGGGCCACCTCCTGTGGAGGTCCCTCCATAAGAAGGAATGAGTGAATGGATGCTTCCCACTTAACGCGTTCTGCTTCCCCTCAAAATAAACTCTGAAGTCAAATATAATGTATACTTCTTCCTCAAACTCCCCCCACAACATTCAGCTCAAGACCCTCTCTGGTGAAGACATTCCTGTCCTTCCTCCTCCCCAGAACTAACCAGACCTTCCTGTGAGCCCCTCAATGAACTTCGTACATGCTTTTATCCTAGACCCCCTAATCACACGCATCTTTTCCAACTAGGGTGTGAGCTACTTAAGGGCAAGAATTTTCCTCTTACCTTTTTGATTAACACAGGGCTTGGTGAGCACCATTTCGTTTCAAGGTGTAAACTCCTTTCCTACTGACTCAGACTTAAACCTCACACTCTCCTCTGCCTCCTTTGCTGCATCCTGTCAGTGAGAAGCTATTCAGTATCTCTGGGGTCCATCCATGCCTCCACTCATTTCTCCCATTCCCACAACCTCTATCCTAACCCCTGAAGCAGTTTCCCATCCAATCTTTCCGCCTCTTCCTCCCCTCCTTGTTCAAACCATCCTATACAGGGCTCCCAGATTAAGAATCCTGCAACGTTACTTTGCAAAAAACAACACCCCCCCCCCCTTGCTCTAAAACCTTTGACAATCCCTCACTGCCTACATGATAAAGTCTACACTCTGCCATGCCCCCTCAGAATCCTGACAACCTGAGCCCCCGACTCTCCCTTGTCAATTTTATTTTCACTGTCCTCACAGAAGTCTGCCGCTTTCCCTGAACAACCATCCACTTTCATTCCTGTCTCAGTACTGGGCGCTCCCACCACTGTCCTCACTCATTTGTTTTCAAGATCCTTCCCGTGACCCCAGCCCTGCCCTTCATTCCAGCCCAGATCAAGTCCCTGAGCCTGTCCCTGATCACCCCAGCCCCGGAAGAAAGGCTGCCCTTTTGAGTTCCTATGGAGCTTTTTGACTGCACCAGTGATCTGAAGCCCATGCCACCTTGCATTACCATTTATTCTTGTCATGCCAAAAGTTCATCCTTCCATTTGGACCACAAGCCTCCCAAGGCGCAGGACCTTTGCCTGGTTTCACTCCTTTTCCTAATTTCAAAACCTAACACAGTGCTCTAAGCACAGCACACATACCCAAGAGTGTGGGTGAAAAGAAGCAAGTGGCCCTTTGGAGGATTTGAAGTATTAGCCTTTATTTGCTGCAGATCTACCCCAGGAAATGTAAGCAATCAGCATTCATTGTGGCAGGCGTGCATTTCACCAGCGTGATGGATGCTTTTGGTAGAATTCAATGCTAGGTAATCTATAAATATTTTATCAAATGAATGAATTACAGCCTCTGGTTATCAAAGCCTGGAGGCAGGAGGGGAGCTGCCATGGTCTTTCTAACCAAAGAGCTGCTGCCACGATTCCCACAAAGATCAGGAGAGCAGGTGACCGCTGATATCCCCCCCTAGTGACTTGAGGCCTGACTCTCAGGAGAATCTTCCTTAAGAGCTAACCCAGATTTTGTGTTCTCCCTTCTAAGTTTAGCCCAATTTATTCTGCCCTGGGTCCCCTCCCTCCAACTGACACCAAGATTCTGTCCACACAGAGAGAACACTGTATAGTAACCGACAGAGTCAGCTGAGAGGTTGCCATGGAAACACAATGGTGATTTCAGGAAAACCATCTGGTTTTAAATTGTTCTATAGACTTGCTCTAACTTCTTTTACAGATCATGGAGCTCAGGGCCCCTGGAGCCTTCTCTCCCACAAAAGCTTTCTGCAGCCTCTTTCCTCTCCTTCAAATTTCAAACCTCACCTAGAAACCTTGCACCTTTGGGGCTGAATTTGATGAACTAGCTCCAGTCTCCTAACATATAACGAAGTGAAGCCAGAACTATCATCTCCACACTAGCGGAGAATGAATGTTGTCATGGCAACAGGAGGCAGCCTGCCACGGATGGGAGAGTTGGTGGGCTTATGGAAGGATCAGCATTTTCATTGGTTCTTCTTCTGCACATCAGAAGAAACAGTGTTTGCTTGAAGCCTTCCTTTCATTAATTGAGAAGGAGAAAATATATGGTAATCTTATCAACAACAACAACAAAAGTATCTCAGAGGCACAGTTTGTTGTTAGAAGGTTCAAGAGAAACGAGAGAGCCAGCACAAGATTCTGGGTAGACCCGGCTCCCTTCCTCTTCATTTTTGCGTCCTCCGTGACTCTCTTGAGAGGTGAACCATAGCCCCACAACTTTGGCCCCTTCTCTCTTGGGTTGATTCTTGCCTCGTAGTCATCATAAGGCCAGGAGGGCACTGTCTTCTCCAGATAATTATACCACACCATGAAAGCCCAAAGATACTGTGCTTGTAAGGACATTTATGATAAGCAATGTCCTTGGCTGATATAGGCTGAATTGTGTCCCCATCCAAATAATTTATATGTTGAAGCTCTAACCCCGGTACTTTAGAATATGATCGTATTTGGAGATGGGGTCTTTAAAGTGCTGAGTAAGTTAAATGAGGTTGTTAAGGTGGGCCCTAATACAATCCATCTGATGTCCTTATAAGAGGAGGAAATTTGGACATACAGAGAGACCCCGGGGGTGCATGTACATAGAAAGTTGACCATGTGAAGAGGCAGCAAAAGAGTGGCCATCTGCAAGCTAAAGAGAGAAGCCTCAAGAGAAACCAAGCTTGCTGGCACCCAGACCTTGGACTTCTGCCTCCAGAACTGTGAGAAAATTAATTTCTGTCATTGAAGCCACCCAGTCTGTGGTATTTTGTTATGGAAGCTCTAGAAAATTGGGGCACCTGGGTGTCTCAGTCGATTAAGCGTCTGACCTCGGCTCAGGTCATGATCTCACAGTCTGGGTTCAAGTCCCGTGTCAGGCTCTGTGCTAACAGCTCAGAGCCTGGAGCCTGCTTCCAGTTCTGTGTCTCCCTCTCTCTCTGCCCCGTCCCCACTCATGCTCTCTCTCTGTCTCTCAAAAATAAAACAAACAGTAAAAAAAAAAAAAGAAGCTCTAGCAAACTAATACATGTTTTCCTCAGCTGCTCCCACAGCAACAACATAATACTAAGGATCACTAAAATTTTTGTCTTCAGAGAGGTTATGTCTTCTTGATATCCACTATGATATTATAAATCAACCTTTATTGGTTGATGTTTGCATGATATATCTTTTTCCATCCTCTTACTTTTAAACTATTTGTCTTCATATTTTAAGGTTTCTTTTGCCAGCACATGACTGGGCTTTGCTTTTTAGCCAATCTGACAATGTCTGCCTTTTCACTGAGGTATTTAGAACTGTGCTGTCTGATAGGCCACTAACCACATGTGGATATTTTAATTTAAGTTAATTAAAATTTAATAAAATTTAAAATTCAGTTCATGAGCCATATTTTAAGTGCTCAATGGCCACGTGACCAGGTATCAGAGAGCATAGATAAAGAACATTCCATCATTACAGGAAGTTCTATTGGACAGCCCGCTTTAGACCATTCACATCTGGTGCTATTATTAATACGGCTGGTTAAATCTGCCATTTTGTTATTTATTTTCTATTTATGCAGCTGCTTTTTGTTCTCTCATTAATCTTTTTCTACCCACTTTGAATTAATTGAATATTTTTCCTGATTCCATTTTATCTTCTTTGTTAACTTATTAGTAATAACTCTTTTATTTTTTCTTTCAATGTTCATAGTATACATCTCTAGCTTATCCTCATCTACCCTCAAATAATATTAACATCACATATTATAGAAGAATCTTTAAACAGTCTATTGCATTGCCTCTTCTTGGCCTTTGTGTAATTACTTCTACATATGTTGAAAACTCCAGAAACATTGTGATTATTTTTACTTTCAACAGTCATTATCTTTTAAAAATATTTTTGAAATAAGGGACGCCAGAATGGTTCAGTCGGTTGAGTGTCTGACTTCAGCTCAGGTCATGATCCCACGGTTCATGGTTTGAGCCCTGCATCAGGCTCTGTGCTGACAGCTCAGAGCCTGGAGCCTCCTTCAGATTCTGTGTCTCCCTCTATTTCTGCCCCTCCCCTGCTTGCACTCTATCTCTATCAAAAATAAATAAACATTTAAAAAACTTTTTAAAATATTTTTGAAATAAGGAAAAAGGCGGGTCTCGGTCACTTGAGCAGTCAACTCTTGATTTTGGCTCAGATCATGATCCCACAGACTGTGAGACTGAGCCCTGCATGGGGCTCTGTGTTGACAGCATGGAGCCTGCTTGGGATTCTCTGCCTCCCTCCCTCTCTCTGCCCCCTCCTGCTTGTTCTCTCTCTCTCTCTCTCTCTCTCTCTCAAAATAAATAAATAAACATTAAAAAAATAAAAGAAGAAAAATGTCTTCTATATTTACCCATATATTTAGCATACCTGATATTGTATTCCTTTATATCAATCCAGATTTCACACTGGTAGATTGTTCATCTAACTGAAGAACTTCCATTAACATTTCCTGTAGTGCAGGTCTGCTGGAAATACATTCTCTAGGTTTTTATATGTCTATAAAAGTACTTTATCCTTGTGTTTGAAAGATATTTTTTTTCAGATATAGCATTCTCAATTGATAGTTTTTTTTTTTTTCTTTCAGAACTTTAAAGATGCTCCACCATATTTGGTCTTGCATAGTTTCCAACAAGAAGTTTGCTGTCCTTCTTGTCTTTGTTCCTAGGTATGTGATATGTTTTCACTGGATACCGTTAAGATTTTTGCATTGTTATGGTTTTTAAATTTTTCACTTTGATGTTTATGCAGGATTTTTTTCATATTTCTTGAGCTTGTGTTAAACTTGAATCAGTGGGTTTTTCATTTTGATCAAATTTGAAAAATTTGACTAGTATTTCTTCAAATATTTTTCTTTTCCATTCTCACTTGGTGGATTCCAATTATACTCATATTAGGCCACCTGACACTGTCTCGTAGCTCACTGCTGCTGTTCTTTTTTCCTTTAAGTTTATATTCTTTCAATAGTTTCTATTCTATGTCCTTCAATTCACAGATTTTCTTCTGCAGTATCTACTTGCCATAAATCCCATCTCATGTATTTTTCATCTCAGATACTGTATGTTTTATCTCTAGAAATTTGAGTCTTTTAAAAAATATCTTCCATGTCTCTACATTTCATGCTCAATCTTTCTTCTATCTTCTTTAACACATATGATATAGTTTTAATGTTCCTGTCTACTAATTCTACCAGAAGGGTCATTTGGAGTCTGTTTCTTTTTATTATCTTTTCTCCTCATTATGGGTTTTATTTTCCTTCTTCTTGTATGCCCCATAATTTTGTATTGGATGTCAGACATTTCAAATATTGCCTGTTGGACACTAGATACTTTCATGTTCCTATAAGTATTCTTGAGTTACTTGACACAGTTTCGTCCTTTCTTTTTTGTGTGGGCTAGTTTACTTTTAATTTTAGTGAAATATACATAACATAAAACTTACCATCTTAACAACAGTTTAGTAGTTTTACATTTTTTTGACATTTATTTATATTGAGAGACAGAGAGAGACAGAGCATGAGCCTGTGGGGGAGAGCAGTGCAGAGAGAGGGGGAGACACAGAATCCAAAGCAGGCTCCAGGCTCTAAGCTGTCAGCACAGAGACCATTGTGGGGCTCAAACTCACAAACTGTGAGGTCATGACCTGAGCTGAAGTCGGTCACTTAACTGACTGAGCCACCCAGGCACCCCTGGTTTAGTAGTTTTAAATATATGTACAGTGTTATGCAACCAATCTCCAGAACTCTTTTCATTTTGCAAAACTGAAACTCTATACTTGAAGTCTTACTTTTTTTTTTTTTTTTGAAGCTTTGGTAGGTGGCAATACCTCTGAGCAATCTACCCAATGACCCATGAATTATGTGGCTTCCCACTGCGGCTGGTGGGAACACAAACTATTCCCAGCCCTGTGCGAGCTCTGGGGATTGTTCCTTCTGCTCCCTTTGGGGTGGTCTTTCTCTGACCTCAAGCAGTTTCCTCACATGCATGCACTAATCAGTACTTACTTAGAACATTTGGAGAAGACTTTCTGACATCTCCAGAGCTCATCTTCCCTCTGTGGAACTCTTCTCCCTGGCACTTTTCTCTGTGAACTCTGGCCACACTGGCCTCCCTGAATTCCTGGCTTCATATCCTCAGCTCAAAGAGATGGCTAGGCTTCACCTAGATTCCCACTCCCTACTCCACAGCCTGAAAATTCTCTCTAGAAGTAGGGCCCACCTCATTTGTGTATCTTCTTCAGGGACCTCTGTCCTGTGCCACCTGATGTCCAATTGCTGAAAACTGCCCTTTCATATATTTTGTCTGGTTTTGCAGTTGTTTCTGTCAGGTGGGTAAATCCAGTTCCTCTTACTCCATCTTGACTGAAAGTAGAAGTCTTACTACGTTCGTTCTCTCCAGAGGATTTGCTGGGTAGAGTGTTTCTACATATTTTGGGCTTGTCTCTGGCTTCTGTCTTTTTCCCTTACTTCTCTCTGTTCTTGTGAAAATAGTCCTTGATACATTATTTTTTCCTCTTCATTCTTTGGTGGGTACTAAAAACTAATGACACGTGGATGACAGATTCACTCTGAAATCCCACAGCACAAGATAATGATGGAATTTACCAAAAGGAATGTCAGCAGCAACAATCAGTCTGTAAACTCCACATGCGTGGCTAGAGAGGACCCTCTAGTTCCATCAGTTACCCACAGCATGCTGCATAAACATTCTCCCATAGGTCTACTTTTTGAAAGAAAAATAATTCTAGTATATGATATGACTCAAGTGCCAACCTTACAAGGAAAAAGAGCCCCATACTTTAAAGATTAGACTTTTCTCATTTATTTGGCTAAATGAGATTAACCAAAAATTGCTCCTATATAAGAATGATAACTAGTGAGGGGTGCCTCAGTGGCTCAGTCAGTTGAGCATCCAACTCTTGATTTCAGCTTAGGTCATGATCCCAGGGTCATGGAACTGAGCCTGGCAACAGGTTCCGTGCTGAGCATTGAGCCTGCTTGAGATTCTCTCTCTCTCTTTCTCTCTCTCTCTGCCCCTCTCCCTTGCTTACACACATGCTCTCTCTCTCTCTCTCTCTCTAAAAGATAAATAAATAAATAACTAGTGAATACATATCATTACATTATAGATACTCATTACATACCATATCTGGTTATACATTATTACATTACATTACATTACATTACATATCTACATGGTAAATCTGTGAATCTGAAATCTGTTTGACACTAAGGCCCATTCTATATGGCAGTGCTGTGGCAAACTGGAAACACTATTGCTTGATGGAGGAAAATTAACATTGGCATAAAATAACTATTAGAATAACATTTCAAATAAGGAATGGTATTCTCTAGTAGATAGAAAACTCTGGCCAATAATTAGGAAGAGTACAGTAATAAAAAATAAGATGTCATCTTTTTTTTTTTTTTTTTTTTAAATTTTTTTTTTTTTTTCAACGTTTATTTATTTTTGGGACAGAGAGAGACAGAGCATGAACGGGGGAGGGGCAGAGAGAGAGGGAGACACAGAATCAGAAACAGGCTCCAGGTTCTGAGCCATCAGCCCAGAGCCCGACGCGGGGCTCGAACTCACGGACCGTGAGATCGTGACCTGGCTGAAGTCGGACGCTCAACCGACTGCGCCACCCAGGCGCCCCAGATGTCATCTTTTATAAAGCTATTTGGTGGAAGCTAAAGGTAAGGCTTCCAAAGGTTGGTGGTTTTGGCATTATAAATCAGAGCAGTAGTTATGTGAATTATCTGTAATGAAGTGTATTTTTTATGAAGACACTGTGATAATCTGGGAAGAGTAAGATTAGCATCCTGACTCAAGAAGCGTATCATGGGATTCTTGGTAAGTGCAAAAATAAAGGTACATTTGGAAGAAGAATAAATGGTAGGGAGAGGGCTTTGGATACATGAAGTCATCCTTTGATAAGATGAATCCTTTTTTTTTTTTAAATATTTATTTATTTTTGAGACAGAGAAAGACAGAGCGTCAGAGATAGGGAGACACAGAATCCGAAGCAGGCTCCAGGCTCCAGGCTCCAACCTGTCAGCACAGAGCCTGATGCGGGGCTCAAACTCACGGAGTGTGAGATCAGGACCTGAGCTGAAGTCGGATGCTTAACTGACTGAGCCACCCAGATGCCCCAAAACCTTTTTTTAAATGAGTTTTGCCCCTAGCTTCACCAAGGCAATGGTTTTGCTTTTGAAAATTAGAGGTCAAGCAAGATTAATGAAAGGAGGCTGTGTGATGTGGAGACAGAGCTGAACTTGTACTGGACAGAGGTAGAAGGCTCAGGCTCTCACCCCAACTCTTAATCAACTTGCTGGGTAATAATGAGTCCATGTTTAAACTTCACTAGGCCTATGTATTTTAAGTAGTAATGTCCTTCACAGAAAATCTTATGCAGAACCTCAATGCATGAAACAGAGGAGAAATACAGGATGTCTGATGGAAGCTGGAGGCTGAGGGCTGGGTCTCTTGCTTCCTGCTTACCATACACCCTCTCGATCCTGATTGGTTCCAAAGAGCCCAATGGCTCCCCTCACTCACACTAGACTGATACTATCTGAAGGGCCTTCCGAGTCTAGAGTGAGCATTCCTGGGTTCCACTACCAACCACCATCCCAAGGCTGTCATGGCAATGTCTTTCTGGTCCCTAGTTTGATTAACTGTAAAACGGAGTCAGAAGAATATCTAAGATACCTTCCGGCTCCAACCCCGTCTCTTACTAGGAATGTGATGGTTAATAAATTAATAAAATGCCATTGCATTGCAGCAGACTATTTCGGGGAAAGGATATTAACCAAGTAGGCAATGTTTTCCAAGACCCATAAATGTTTCACTACGTTATAGAAGATTACAGAGCAAGGATGAGAATAAATATGGGAATTAAGAATATTCTTTCAGGGGAAAGGTAGCTGGCATGGTCGGATCCCCCTTGGTTCTCACCATCCATAGAGGTGCCCGTGGCTTCTTACTGCAAACTCCTCTGATTTTTGACCCGAGCACTTTTCCCAGAGCAGAAAGCAGAACGGATGTGCCGGGTATTAATGTCTGTGAAAGCAGCCCTCAGCTGAAATGGACAGTTTGGAGGATAAATACCCTTCACTTCTTCTCCCTTCCAAGCATGTTCTAATCTGCACAATCTCCCAGCTCTCACCCGAGAGACTGAGCCCCAGTCTCCCACAGTGACAGCCAATTTATTAACATACCTCGCATTAACTCCTTTCTCATTCCTATCTCACTTACCTCCCTTCTTGGGTTCTCTTCCCAAATAAGCTACTTGGGCTCAACTCCTTCGTTCAGGTTCTGCTTCTGGGGGAACACACTGCAAGGCAGGTGACATTTCCAGAAGGAAAGAAAAGAAACTAAGCTTCACTGAGGTATAACATAGGTATAGGTATGTGTTAGATGCTATAGCTGTTATCTCATTTGACTTTCACAACCACCCCACAAGGAAAATACAATTATCCTGCTTTTGTAGATATGGGACTAGTGGCTCAGAAAAGTAAATATCTTGTACAAGATCACACAGGTTGGGGAGGCTGAGGAGGAGTTAGCTTTCAAACCTATGCCCATCAGATTGCATGGCTCTATGACTACCTCAACATCATGGTTCCTGAAGCTCTTCATTAATTGGCAGTCCTCTACTGGCCAACTTCCCCCAAGTCCCTCAGAGACAAAAAGCTTTGAGTTCACTCTTCCTGGAGTCTGAGTAAGTCAATAAAAAAACAAAACAAAACAAAACAGAGAATTCAGTTCACACATGTGTTGCATGATCACTACCACATCCTGCCACATTCTACCCTCAGGAAGCTTCCAGTCCAGGGAGGCAGAAATGCCCATAATAAACAACGGCCATCTAAGGAGATAAGATACAAGACACAGATATGCACTCAGGAAGATTATTTAGCTCAACCTGGGGTTTCAGAAAAGTTTCCTAGGAATATAAGTCTGGCCTGGGTTGTGAAGAATGCAAGAATGTCCAGGGACACAACCAAAAGATATTCTGATGGTAAAATCAGCAGAATGTAGTGGCCAACGGTGAAAGCTGAGGGAAGGGAAAGAGTCTAGGATAATTCTCAGAGTTTGTCTTGATTGTCCAGGTGGATGGTGGTACCATTAACAAAGACTGAGAATACAAGAGAAAGAGCAGGTTGGAAGATGCTGAAGCCTTTTCTGTTCATGCATCACTAGAATGGACAGTGGGAGGCATCCTTTGGGCCAGCCAGGCAAGCTTTCCCACAGTCCTTCTTTGGATTCAGAGCACAGTTTCTTGGCCATTGGGGTGGGCTCTTGAGCTGCCCAACTGTAGCACCCCACACCTTTGTCAATAATGCTTGAGCAGGTACCTCACCTGTATTAGTTAGCTTTGACTGCTGAACAGACTATCCTCCCCAAAACTCATCCACTTAAAGCAACAACCATTTATCATTTCTCACAATTCTGGGGTTGTCTGGGTGGGTCTTCTGGTCTAGGATGGTCTAGGATGGCGTCACTTGTGTCTGGGGCCTCCACTGGGATGTCTAGGTCTCTCTCCATGTGATCTCTCATATTCTGACAGGCTGGGCTATGTCTCCTCACATGGAGGCAGAAAGGTTCCCAATAGCAAAAGCCTACTTCCAATGCACAAGCACTTTTCAAGCCTCTACTTGTGTCATATTACCAATTGGCCAAAGCAAGTCACATGGCCATGTCCAGATTCAAGAGATAGAGAAATAGACTCTTATTTCTCAGTGGGGCAAGTGCAACATGTGGCCTTTTTTTTTTTTTTTTTTTTTTTCTTTTTCATTTTACCACATGACCCTAAAATGGCAGTCAGAGCCCTTCCCTGGGAATGAAACATAAGTTCTGAGAAAATGATTTCTCTTTCTGCTTAGGTTAATACGCTGAGAAAGTGCAAATCGGGGCCATCCTTCCCACCCCACGGAGAGTACCTGTCTGCAGGATGAAATCAGGCAGGAACAACCAAACCTGTGAGGGGGCTTGGTGGCCAGGGTCTCAAATCTTGGTTCCTGAAGTTCTTCTATCTCTCCCATGAGACCTTCCCAGCTACTTGAGCTAATAGGTACCTTTCTCTGAAATTGATTTGTTTTGGTTTCTGTTATGCCCCATGGAAACAGACTAATTCAACCACCTTCCTTCAGCTGCTTCTGATGAAGGGAAGCATCTTCCCCAACCCTTCCTCCCTAAGGCTGTTTTCCTGAGGCAAGCCCTTCATGACACCATCTCAGGGCTCCTGGTATTCCTCTTGGAGCACTTGTCAAATGAGGCCCAGTGAAGGTAGACAGGAGGTCTAGACACAGACTTGATAAAAAAAATCACATTACAGATCTTGGCTTCAGACTGTAGAGTCGAATGATCCCATAGTTCTTGGATGGAGCAGGACATGTGAGGGGCCAGATGGCTAATCTCTCTTCCTCCCTCATGGTAACCCCCATACCATGCCAGGCAGCCCCGTGCAGGCAAGCCACTCTGGAAGACCAGTAACACTGGGCAACATGTCCTGCTCTGAGGGCAGCCCAGCCTCTGTCATATAAGGTGCATTTTCTGGTTTTGGAGCAGGCAGTGTCAGTGGGTGACAGCTCCTGCCATCACCAAGGCCACTTACCCCAAATTCTCTGACCTCAAGGGGATTTGTTGGGCCTCTTTTGTGAGTTTTGTTCAATTTTGCCAGCAATACCCTCAGGGCAGGATGTCTCAAAGGCACCTTCCACTTAGGTTGAAAATAACATCCTCACACTTCAAAACTCAAGTCTCCACTCCAGAGCTTTTCCTTCTCCTGCATTTCACTTCTCAGTTCATGGCACAACAATCCTCCAACTTCCTCAACCGAGAACCTCAGATCCATCCTCTTTTCTTCTATCCATTCTGCACAGGCAGAACAAACAGGACTAAAGAGTGATCAGTACAGAGATGAAGGGTGCTGGAGCCAATCTGTCATGTTGAACCCTAGGCAACTTTTGCAACCTCTCTGGGTCTCAGTTTCCTTATCTGTAAAATAGGGCTGACAAATAGAAGCCAACCCAAAGGCATTTTGTAAAGGTTAATGAGTTAATATGTAAAACACTTAAGACAGTATCCTGTATCTGGTAGGGGTTCAGCAAAAGGAAGTTGTAATTTTCAAGTCTTTTCCTCGTCTCCACTCCCATTACTGTTACAATTCCTCCGGCTCTATTGATCTCCTACTTGGATCACTGAATCAGACTTGTCGGTCAGTCAGTGTCCAAGCAGGAAACACATGGTGCACTTAAAAGGGGTGACTAAGAAGACAAAGGTGTGGGCAGGGCCAAGAGAGCCAACAAGGGTGCTGAAGCACCATAAGGACTAGCAAGGTGGGAAGCCACTGCAGCCTAATCATGAAAGGCATAGGCCACCGTAGCCCAGGAGAGGAGCTGCCTGCTGGGAGCTGTAGCCTTACAAGAAGGGCCCACAGCCTCAGCCATCCTGCAGTACAGGAGAGCGGGAGCCATCAGAATAAATACCTGACCTCTCTCTCTTCCCTCTGTGTCTTTGAAATTGCACGGACCTAGCCAGAAGCCCACAGGCAAAGGAACCATTGCTGCAGTCCATCCAAGTCAGTCTCCAGGGCTTAAACTAGGGTGAGGAAGAATCGAGAATGGGTTTAAATGGACAAACTCCTAGCTAGTCTTCCTTCTTCCCACTTTCCATCCAATATAGTCCATCTTCCACATTACCACCATAACTATCTTTGTATATCTGATCATATGGTTCCACTGCTTAGACTTCTTCAATGGTTCCCATTCTTCATGACATCAATGATCCCATTCTTCAGATCCAAACACTTGAGCATGATGTGCTCTTCATGGTCTCGCACCTGCCTTTTTTTCTGGTTTCACTTTATACCACAAACCTTCCCTGGAACCAGACCGAATCCCTCACCACTGCTTAAACACCTCCATACCTCCATACCTTTGCTCATGCCATTCCTCATATCTGGAATGCTGGTCCCTCCTTCATGAACTCATCCTTCAGGGGCTCCCTATGGCTTTCCTTCACTGTCCTAGAAATGATTTGCTCAACATGCCTCTAGAGACTGCCCACATTGGTCTTGTTCACTGCTCTGTCCTCAGGACTTAGCATAGGGGCTGATGCAAAGTAGATGTTCAATAAGTACCCATTGAATGACTTCTTGGTCTATACCATCCATGAATGTATCACTACTTCCCTCCCTGAGTTTTTTACAGTACCTTAGTAGTCACTCAACTATTGCACTTACTACCTTTTATTAGAGACATTTCTGTGTCTGTCTCTCTCCCCGGATAGTCATCTTCTCAAGGGCAAGGACCTATCTTGACTGCCTCTAGTTCCCAGGTCCTATCATGAACAAAGTTGGTTGAATTAAGAAATGAATGGATGACAAAGCTGGATGTCACTGAATATCTACTGTGTTCTAGGCACTGTTCTAGAACTCAATAGTGAACAAAAGAGAGAGGAACTCTTGCCCTCATGGAGCCTACATTCTTAGGGGTGGAGGTAGTAAGACAAGCAATAAACAAAATATGTTCACTGGTAAAAAGTATTATGGACAGGGGCGCCTGGGTGGCGCAGTCGGTTAAGCGTCCGACTTCAGCCAGGTCACGATCTCGCGGTCCGTGAGTTGGAGCCCCGCGTCGGGCTCTGGGCTGATGGCTCGGAGCCTGGAACCTGTTTCCAATTCTGTGTCTCCCTCTCTCTCTGCCCCTCCCCCGTTCATGCTCTCTCTCTGTCCCAAAAATAAATAAACGTTGAAAAAAAAATTAAAAAAAAAAGTATTATGGACAAAAATAAAGAAATGATGGGTGATAAGGGGTGCCAGGGTGCAGACTGGGGTACAGTTTTAAGTACTTTGGTTATAACAGTTTCCTGTTGTTGACACAAACATAGTGGTTTAAAACAACAAAAATTTACTATCTTATATTTCTAGAGGTTAGAGGATCAACCTGATTTCACTGAGTTACAGTCAATGTGCTGGCAGGACTGAGTTCCTCCCAGAGGCTCTAGGGGAGAATCATTCCCTTGCCTTTTCCAGCTTCTAGAGGTTGCCCATAGTCCTTCCTCCACTTAAAAGCCAGCAGCAGTTTGAGTCCTTCTCACATGGAATCTCTTGGACTCTGACTCTCCTGTCTCTCTCTTTCACTTATAAGGACCTGTGTAATCACATTGAGCCCACCCACACAACCCAGGAGAGTCTCTTCATTTCAAGATCCTCAACTTAGCCACATCTGCAAAGTCCCTTTGGCTCTGTAAGGGAATATATTCACAGGTTCCAGGGATTAGGATAGGGACTTGGTAGCAGGGGGCATTTTTCTGCCTACCTCCACGGTCTTCCAGAAAGACCTTGCTGAGAAGGTGACAGGGAGTCAAGACTTCAAAGTGGGAAGCCTTGTCGCTACCTGGGAGAGGAGTGTTCCAGGCAGAGGGAACAAGGTCTAGTGGACTGTACCTAGTATGCCTGTAATGCCTGTAAGACTGCAGCAAGCCCGGTGGGATGAGGCAGAACTGAGCTCTGAGAGGTCACAGGCAGGGAAGGGCATGGTGTAGGACTATGAGGGAGTGGGACTGAGTGAGATGGGAGGGGTAGGAGGGTTCTGAGCAGAGAAGAGACAGGATCAGAGCTACATTGTAACAGGACAACTCTGGGTGTTGTGTGGAGAATGGACTAAAAGGGTCAAGGGCAGCAGCTCGGAGACTTTGTGAGAGAATCAATCATCCAGGGGGCCTTGGACCAGGGTGGCAGCTGTAAAAGGGTTTGCTGTTATTATTCAACTCACTTTTCTATATGATGGAAATATTCATAATGATAAAAAGAGGAGTGAGAAAGACCCTGATTTTTGAAAGCATATTCCACCTGCATTCCTTCAGGGAGAACCACATTGTAATGGCCTTGGGGAGGCCAGAACATTTTGTGTTTTCAAAGAGTTCCAGACAAAAGTCTATATTGCTCTGCTTTTGGCAAACTCCAATAGGTCCTTCAGTTCTTGACTTAGACATTAATTCTTATGAGAAGTTTCCCTGACATCAGTCCCTTCCACCACCTGCCACACCCCCATTAGATGGGGTGCTCCCACTCTGTGTTCCCACCACAGCACCTGTAGGTCCCTCTTCATAGCATTTATACTGCTCGGTGCATTGTTAGAGGTTCTATGCTCCATGAGGGCAAGGACTGTGTCTATTTTATTCATTGCCTCTCATGGCACCTGCCTTTGTAAGTACTTGGTAAGTATTTGTATTATGAATGAATGATTGTAAGACCTTCCAAAGATGAATAAATGAAGTAGCCTGTTTCAATCAAAGGCATTTACCTGAGAAAGAGACTTCATAGATAGGGCAACATTTCAGAGCTCACAGCACTGTGATATATGGTGTGGGGAGCACTGATGTTTTTCATTTCTGGTGGGGTGGGCCCTGGCCAGTGCCCCGGAACACAGGACTTCACACTCTCTATGCCACTCCAAGAGAGACAAGAGAGGCTTTCTGAGCTGCTCCCTCCTCCTGCACTCTGCAAAGGCATGTGTTCTCCCTGCCTGGGTCTTCAGTGCCCGGAACTAGCCTTCAGGTCCCCAAAGAGCTGCACACAATCCTCTTTTCATTGCAACAAGGAGTGCATTGTCCAGCACTGCACCACCCCCATTCTCATTCCTTCCCTCTCAGCTTCTCTTTCTGTTCTACACCCCCTCCCAAGGCATCTTGCCCTCCTTTCTCTCCTGGATGCAAGGACAGGCTCCAAGTGGCTCACATTAGTTATTCCCTACTCCAAAACAGCTTGAGCATTCAATTCCTTTTCCAAGTGAAAGACAGGATGGGTTGGGTTGGCTTTGGTTGAGCTCCAATTAAACTGAATACCTAGACCTCATTTTCCTCTGAGACTTAGATGTTCCAGCACCACAAATATTACCAAGAATAAAAATATCTGTGTGTGTGTGTGTGTGTGTGTGTGTGCGCGCGTGCGTGCATGATGGAGGATTATTAAGCCATGACAAAGAAGGAAATTCTGTTGTTTGAGACAACTTGGATGGACCTCGAGGCCATGATGCTAAGTGAAATAAGTCAGAGCTCAGAGAGACAGTAAAGTGGTAGCTACCAGGGGCTGGGGGGAGTGGTTGGGGGAGGATATTGGTCAAAGGGTACAAACTTCCAGTTATAACAGTAACAAGTTCTGGGGATCTAATGTACAGCATAGTGATTAGAGACAAAAATACTCTCAATATATTTGAAAGTTGCTAAGAGTGAATCTTCAATGTCCTCACCACACAAAAGAAATGGCAACTAGGTGACAGGATGAAGGTGTTAACTAATGCTATGGTGACAAGCATTCTGCAGTATATAAATGTATCAAATTAACACACTGTCCACCTTGAACTTATACAATATTATGTATCAATTGTAGCTCCATAAAGCTGGGAGAAAATACCCATGTGTCTCAAGCAAAGTTTCCCAATCCTGGTGCTAACTAACATTTTGGACTTGATAGTTGGAGAGGCTGTCCAATAATTGTGGTACCCCATCTCCACCCACTAGATGCTGGTGGCAACTTCCCCTCTGGCTGTGACATCCAACAATGTCTCTAGACATTGCCAAATGTCCCCTGTGAGAGAGGGGTCACCTTGGTTGAGAACTCTTGGTCTACAGCTTTAAAAATGCTTCTAGAAATGTATCCTATGGAAATCTATCTAGGACTTTATTCTGAGGAAACAATTGGGGATGTACATGGAGTTTGTTAAGAGGAACAGCTTCAACAAGAGAATCACCTAAATTTCCAACAATAGGGGATAAGTACATCCAAACTCCAGAATACTGTATACCATTTAAAATAATCTGTGATCCCCATCTGCGGACATGAAATATGTCTATGACACGTCAACAAGTGAAAGAAGCTCATGACAAAACAGGGTTATGGTATAATTGCTGAGAGTGAGACTACAACTCTGTATAGAGAAAAAAGTCTAGAAGGATATGGCCCCAAATGTTCACATCTCTACATTGGGGAAGGGGGATACAGGCAACTTTTTTTTTTCTTTTGCATGCTTGTATTTTCTAGGCTGTCTCCAATGAACACGTATTGCTTAATTTATTAGATGTAAAATAAAATGCTTCAGAAACACAGTGGTCTCAGGCACTCCCTTGCTTCTCCCAGTAAATAAAAGAAATTTTATTGCCTGAGGCAACTGTTAACTAGACCCGGTCTTCGCATTCTGCTTTTCTCCTACCCTGCCTACTTCTCTATCCACTCTGTCCTCCCAGGATTCCAATTAAAAATGAGCATATCAGGGGTGCCTGGGTGGCTCAGTCACTTGAGCATCTGACCCTTGATCTCAGCTCAGGTCTTGATCTCACAGTTGTGAGTTCAAACCCTGCATTGGGCTCTGTGCTGGGTGTGAAGCCTACTTATAAAAAAAAAAGAGAGAGAGAGAGAGAGAGAGGATATCAGCTTTGAGAAGAGAAGAACTCGTCAGCTTCAGAGGTGGCAAGTGGGATGGGGAGGTCACTAAAGCCATGTGCCCTGACCACCCCTGGCGCAGCCTGGCTGCCTGGACTCCCCATGGGCCAGCTCTCTGCAGCAGCCAGTATTTCCTTTGGCACATTCCAAATTCTCTAGGCCAAAGGGTTTGGACCCTTGGCTCCTTCCTTCCCTCCCACAGCCTGCCTCTTGACTGGCCATTAGCACCTCAGGCTGAGCCGGGGCAGAGCAGGCAGAAGAGATAGAGACAGAGCCATGGCGTCTGCCTCTTGTCAGCACTGCCTGCGTAACCTGACTGCTGGAAAAGGGGTGGCAAGCACTGACTGGGGTGAGTTTGTGGCCATCCCCTGAATTCACTGGACCACAGTTGCCTGTTTTTCCTCCCACATGGCTTCCCTCCCCCGGTCTCCTCCTTGTCTCCCTGGGGCTGGGTTGGGAGCTGCCTGTAGGCATGGATTCTGGGTAGGCGGGTGCTGTGCAAGCTCAGGTGTCTGGCTCAGCAGCTCTCGGGTCCTGCAGAGGAAAGTGCATCCACAGGTGTAGGTGTGGGTATCCGTGTGCTGAGGGCACGGAAGGGAAAGCTGGGGAACCGGAGCATCTAGTTAACCATACTGAACCAGGCTGGTGCTCAGCTGCTGTGCCCTGGCTCTTCTACAGACCTCTCGACCATTAGTTCTGGCCAGAGACCTGTTTGATGAGCAGAAGTCTGGAGGGTCCTCCTGGTAAGCCCTCGATGCCAGGCACAGTCCTGGAATATCTCTCAGAGCACCTTAAGCAATAAGCCTCACGATGTCACTTTGGAGTCAAGAAGGTGATCGCGACTCTACAGATGAAGAACTGAGATGGGGAGGATCTAAGTTGCTGGTCCCACAGCCAGGAAAGGAAGGCTCTGGGTTCTAAGTTTCTCCTCCTCAGCCCCCTCTCCCTTCCTGCCCCTGAAACGGGAGCTCTCCCCAAAGTGGAACCTTTCAAAAGCACCAAATAAATATCCAGTTCAATCAAGACAAGTTGTGTGATAAGAAAGTGAGGTCTCGGGGCGCCTGGGTGGCGCAGTCGGTTAAGCGTCCGACTTCAGCCAGGTCACGATCTCGCGGTCCGTGAGTTCGAGCCCCGCGTCAGGCTCTGGGCTGATGGCTCAGAGCCTGGAGCCTGTTTCCAATTCTGTGTCTCCCTCTCTCTCTGCCCCTCCCCCGTTCATGCTCTGTCTCTCTCTGTCCCAAAAATAAATAAACGTTGAAAAAAAAAAATTTAAAAATAAAAAAAATAAAAAAAAAAGAAAGTGAGGTCTCAGCACCAAGGCCCATGGTCCTGGTGGTTCCCTGGGAGACAGGCTTCGGATACCATTCGTGATATCAGAGTGCCAAGGACATCCATAGGGTATGTTATTTCCTGACAGGGGCATGGCCAGTGCAAGAACACAAGGCCTCACACTTAGATGGGTCCCATGCTTGGTTAAACACTTAGCTGTCACCATCTTAAAATCCTTAACAAGTGTTGCACGTGGGCCCTGTATTTTCATTTTGCACAGGGCCCTGCAAATTATGTAGCTGGTCCTGCTTCCAGGAAAGCTTCCCGGCCACCTCTCCCTATCTTCCCTATCCCCACCTCACTGCCTCATGCAGGGCCACGACTCCACAGTCACAGTGAAGGATGCTTTCCCAACAAGTGTTTGAAACCCAATGGAACCAAAACAAAAGCCTCAAATCCATGGAATTAGCCAATAATATCTCCTCATCAAGACAAAGCCACTCCCCCCAAGCTGATACTGCCCCCTTGAGACAGATCCCTTTTCTCTCTCAAGGTCTTACTATCATTTTTATGTGACTCATGAGTAAATTACCAGGGGCTCTTCCCCCCCGCCCCCACCCTGTATTTTCTTGCATAATTTTGCAACTATTTCTGTTGCTATTGTCATTACTAGTTGTTCTGTTTTCCCATCTCTATCCTCTCATGCCTGCTAACAAACTGTGCACACAATCATAAGGGATATTCCAGGCAGGCCAAGAACGTCTCCCAAGCCCCATCCCCAATTAAAAAAAAAGAAAAGAAAAGAAAAAAAGATGGCTTTAATACCCTAAGCTGGCTCCGGCCAATTTTTACTGACATATGTCACCCCAGGGACTGGTCGGAGGTGGATGGTCAAATATTAGCGCTGGCAGATGTCTTCCGGAAGGTCCCTAGGAGGGCTACGTGCTGTGGGAGCTGTTTGTAGCAAGTGGGCCATAATCTGTGAGATGGCCAGGCCATCTGCAGGCCATCTGAGGACAAGGAGGGAACTTGCAACTTCAATGACCCTTTGATATGCCCATCACAAGGACGAGCTCTCCTAGGGGCGCCTGGGTGGCTCAGTTGGTTAAGTGTCTGATTTCAGCTCAGGTCATGATCTCACATTTCGTGAGTTTGAGTCCTGGGTCAGGTTCTGCACTGACAGCTCAGAGCCTGGAGCCTGCATCAGATTGTGTCTCCCTCTCTCTGTCCCTCCCCTGCTCACAATGTGTTTCTCTTTCTTTCTCTCTCTCAAAAATAAATAAACTTTAAAAAATTAAAAATAAAAAGTCACCTGATTAGCAACTTTAATTCCATCTGCAACCTTACTTCCCTTTTGCTATGTAATGTAACATATTCACAGGTACCAGGGACTAGGACAGGGATATCCCTGGGGACATCTTTGGGAGGCCATTAGTCTGCCTATCACACCCAGACACTAAAGAAAACTAATCTGCATTCGTTCTTCTGGTTATTATAGGTACCACCTGGACAGAAATGTTCAGTTATATTTGACCTTCCTTCGAGGAGAGCTTGTCCTTTTTCTAAAAAAAAAATTTTTAATGTTTAATTTTGAGAGAGAGAGGGGGGGGAGACAGAGCAAGAGTGGGGGAAAGGCAGAGGGAGAAGGAGACACAGAATCCGAAGCAGACAGCACAGGGGCCGACACAGGGCTCAAACTCACGAAATGTGAGATCATGACCTGAGCCAAAGTCAGTTGCTTAACTGACTGAGCCACCCAGACGCCCCTCCCATACAGCCTTCTGAAAGCAGCCCTGTTGACTTCTTTACCTTAGCCCAGTGAGACCTGGGTTAGACTGCTAATCGATAGAACTGTACAACAGTAAATTTGTATTGCTGTAAGTCATCAACTTTGTGATAATTTGTTACATAAAGAGTTAATACACTGGGTCCCTAGGATTCTTATCACCAGAGTATTTTTTTTTAATAATGTTTATTCATTTTTGAGACAGAGAGAGTCAGAGCATGAATGGAGGAGGGTCAGAGAGAGAGAGAGAGAGAGACACAGAAGCTGAAACAGGCTCCAGGCTCTGAGCTGTCAGCACAGAGCCTGACATGGGGCTCGAACTCATGGACTGAGAAATCATGACCTGAGCCAAAGTCGGATGCCTAACCAACTGAGCCACCCAGGCGCCCCATCACCAGAGTGTTTTTAACAAACAGAGCTAAGTAGAGGCAGGGAAAGGCCCTCAGGAATACCATCGCTGCTCCCCTCACAATGAGGACACCATGGCAAAAGTGTGAATTAAGTGAAAAGATGAAAAACACCCTTTGTTCTTTGTCCTTGGGTTGTCCCACAATCCAAGTAGATCCCTCATTTGGGAGGGACTCCATTAAGACTTACCCCGTAAAGACCTACTAAAGCCAGAAGCTCCCAAGTTTTCCCTTCATCCTATCAAAGCTTAATGATTCTATGTATTAGATATAGCACGAAAGTGATTATATTGACTACAGATACACAGAGGAATAATGGATGATAATATATAAACACATACTCACTATTTATCCTTTTAGGAAATGCTGGCATGTTTAATGTGGCTCGCTCTAGAACCAGCAGCACTTAACCTTTTTAAAGTCACAGGCTCCGTTGGGAATCCAACATGCACAAAATCTATTTCAGCTCGTGAAGCCCCTGAAGCATCCAGCCCCAGGCCGGAACCCCCGCTCTAACTGCTAGGCCAGCTGAGGAAGGCAATCTGAGGGCCGCTTCAGGCCTGTGTCCTAAAATCACTTCTCACCATGGGCTACCTACTTCCTGCCACACATTAGGCAGACCCTGGCTCCGACCTACAAAACTCCAGAATCACTTCTAAGTACCTGTACCTCCTTCCCACTGGTCCAAGAGACCTTCAGGGTCATAGACCAGAAGCCAGTGATGGGAATAAGATGAGAGACGAATGAGGAATTGGGGAAAGGAGACATGAGAAATGAGCAGGGGGTGGCTTCTGGACAAGGCAATAGCAGCCCTGCAGGCAGAGAGACACAAAAGCATCATGCCCTGTTATGTAGTGCCTGACTACCACCGGAGTGAGGGTGGCTGAGCCCCGGCCAAGGGGAGAGATGGAAGCCCATATCCCCGTCACTGTCACCAAGAGGACAGATCTCTGCCACCAGGCATGTACCCGTGGGCATTGCTATCCTCACCCACCCCCGCTCCAGAGATGTGCCCACGTCCGGTGCCCAAATCTCTGCTGTGTAGGAAGTCAGTGTCTCTCAAGATAGTGTCACCTGGGGGTGCCCAGCAGGGCTCGACAGTCAGAAGAACCTTCGCACAAGCCCTTACCACCCCTTGCCAATTCTGTCATTTTGGGCAAATGAGTCCTCCCTACATCCTGCTTCCTCAAATCCAAAATACAGATGATACCAGGACAAGAGGACAGTCTCTTAGCAAAGCCCTAGGGTCAGACGTGTGTCAAAATTCAGAATTTTTCAGATTTTAGAAAAGTAATAGAGCACAAAGGCATATAATGAGTCTGTCATCAAACACAAGAACGTGAGTATTCAGACTACTCTCTGAATGTTTAGGTCACATTTTGCTACCAAATGAGTTCATTGGATCAAGTTATCCCTCCACATCAGTTGTGATTGAACCTTGTTTTCAAAATGTTATTGTTGTTCTTCAGAACTGCAGTTAAGACATCATGGCCCTGGTGTGCCTGGGTGGCTCAGTCCGTTAAGTGTCCGACTTAGGCTCGGGTCATGATTTTGTGGTTCATGAGTTCCAGCCCCACATCGGGCTCTGTGCTGACAGGGCAGAGCCTGCTTCAGATCCTCTGTCCCCCCTCCCTGCTCCTCCTCCGCTTGCACTCTCTCTCTCAAAAACAAATAAATTAAAAAAAAAAAAAAACACAAAAAAAAAACCTCCCTAGGGTTCTGCTGTGTGAACTAAGAGTTACAGCGCCCCCTAGTACAGCTCATCCCTGCATCCCAGCCTGTTTCCGTCCTGGCATTCATCTCTCTGAATCTTAGCTGGCCTAGGTCTTCTCCCTTTCTAGATCCCCAGCATCCCGTGGGTAGGAAGGACCGCTTGCTAACCTTTGTGTTCCGAGCACCTGGCCAGCCCTAGGCCCATGTCCCCACATGTGTGGGAAATGGAATTTAATTAGACATCGAAATCTCCCAGCCCACCATCTCCAAGCAGGTTCAGAAAAGGGCATCTCAGAAGTGTTCCCGCATTGTTCCTGAACTTGAGCAAAGATAAAAACGCTAATGTGCATATTTAGCATCCTCACAAGAGTGCCTGGAGAACCTCTTTTGCACTTCAAAATACATTTTTTTCAAAAACCCAATTGTTATCCACTAGGAATGGCGCTGGCCAGGGAGACTTGGGAGATCAGCCCTTCAGCTAAAATTTATTTTATTTGAGTCCAAAATCTTCCCTCCAACCTGTAGACTAAAGAAGCACCTGGCAGACCCAGGAGGTCTGGGAGGCCAGCGTGGGCCTCCGCTTCCCCAGCGACCGCTGCCATACGTCAGGTGCACTCTGGGCAGAGGGCCAAGGGGAGATTTGCATTTAGTGCTTTACAGTTCTTCCCTAGGAAGACTCAGTCCTGAGAAGCCGGCCTGGCTGAGTTCGGAAGCTCCTGCCTGCCTCTTTGCGCTGGCACCACTGAATGAGAGAAACTGGTGGGGGCGCTCATGGAAGGCTGAGTGAGCCCTGACATCTAAACCAGCACCGGCTTCCTGAGAAGCACTCACGCTAAAAGAAAAAGGGATTTGGAAAGCACATCTCCTTTCCAAGAGAAAGGAAGGGGAAGATCTAACAGCAGGAGGAACTGAAATATCCATTTGGATTGGTCCTCGGTCCTCGGTGAGAAAGGTCACAGGCCCTCGCTGCCCGCCCCCCACCCCCACCCCCAGTAAGACCACCTAAGTCACGCAGCCACATTTACAGGATGCAGGTTAGGATTAACCCATCGGCCCCCCTCAGGTGCACTGTTAACATCGAGAGCCCAGTGTCTTTCCCCCTCATTCTCATTTGTTGGTGGGTCTGAAACTTTTACCAAGGGCCTTGTATCTCAGGCAGCAGAGGAGCCTGGGTCCAGGATGTCCACTAAAACGTGTCTTGCCCCAGGACAGCCGCACCGTGTCTCCAACCGCCAAGAAGCAGGGGCATGATGGACCTGAGAAGTGTGTGCTCTTCCGGAAATGATGATGGTAAAGCTGCCGACCCTCAGAGATGAAAGGGGTCTTATTGTGGGGCTCCTGTGGCCTCTGTATGAGGAATGAACAAGCATGCTCGACCCAGACATATCTGTACAGTGGACTCACAGCCCCAACGTGCTTGTTGGTTCTGGGAGTGATGGCGGCCGGTGCTTGGGGTGGGGGTGGGGCTGCAGGGGCACTGATGCTGGGCAGGCCGCTGCTGCACCTAACTGAGTCCTCACACGAGTCCCCACAAAAGGAGGCTTGGGGCACTCCCCTGCAGGTGAAGGTGTCTGCCTAAGGCCGTTTGGGTCTTTCTCCAGGGGTTTTCTTCACCTCTTCCAAACAGCTCTTCCCCCAGGCACCTAAGGCAGGATCAAAGCACCTATCCTCACCCCGGCCCACAACACAAGCCTGCTCCACCCCCACCAAGCCTTCCAGGTACGATATCCTCTATATCCGCCTTCCTTCCTCTCTAGGCTCCCAGTGGAGAAACCCAGCTCTCCTAGGCGGTCTGACCCATGTTAGACCTGTTCTGAAAGCAATTCACAGGAACGTGTGGATTCCTAGGGGGAGCTGTCTGCAAGCTATTCACATTCCTAAAATGCTGCCTCTTACCAACCCTAAGGAATCTTGGGCTAGTGGAATTTCAAGCAATACAATAGGGAGGCCACACGACAACTCTGAGGCAGGGGGATGCGATGTTAAAGTACGTCACCCCTAGGCCACCTGCCCCTGGGACAGCACCTCCAATCCACAGGGTGTAAGGGCCACCTGTGGTGCCTGTTAAATGCAGACCCCTGGGTCCAGCTCCCAGAGGCCCTGGTTCTGCAGGTCTGGTAAAGCCCCCAAATCTGCACATTCAGTGAGCAACTCACAGGACTCCAATGCAGACAGTCTGCAGACCACACAGAGAGTACTGAAAGGCCCATCTCCTATGCCTGTGTCTCACTTTCTACCCCTTTCTGCTTTTGAAAACAGCCTCTCAAAGCTGTCTTCCCCCAGAGAGCTGGGGCAGTAGGTAGGGGAAGAGTAGCCCCCTCGGTTTTCCATGTGGATGATGTAGTCAGAATTACCCCAACTAATACTCAATACTCTGATATTTATACATACAAGTGTCTGAAATTCGCTTCAATCTAATCCGAAGGAAAAAAGAAAGCTACAAAGGACATTACTAGGACCTAATGACATTTGTCTATCCACCGTGGGTGAGATAATGCTAAGGTTAAATTCCTCGTTTTGGTAGCTGTACTGTGGTTATATTTCTTATGCGTAGGAAATACGTGCTGAGGCAGTTAGAGATAAAAGGGCATGATGCCTCCAAAGTCTTCTCAAATGGCTCCGAGAAATAACACACACATATGTGTGGACACATACACATATGGAAAATGATAAAGAAAGAAGAGGCAAGACATAAATTGTTGAGTCTGGGTGGAGTATACAGGAGTTCCCTGCACTGTTCTTAGAACTCTTCAGTGTGTCTGACATCACATATCAAAGCAAAAAGTTACACGGAAAAAAAAAAATCCCAGGCCAGTAGGGGGTGTCAGCGAGTAGGAGTCAATTCCCTGTACCTTGTCCCGGGTATGGCTTGAGGGGCACCAGCAGGCTAGCCTGAGAGCCTAGCACCATTTACAACATTGTGGGCAGTGAGGCATAAGCTGGGAGGTGCCCCCTGGATTTGTGATGCCGCCCTGCATGTCTCGTCCTGCCAACCCCCAGCACTGAAAGGAAATGACTCCACAATCTGAGTTTGGCAATGTTATTTGTTTCTGATGGTACAATTAATATTTTTTAGGGGAGAAATCTTACAAAGAAGAAGTTATAAAATAAAAGAAAAATCGCCTTTCAGACACACATTGCCCTCATTACGAAATGAGGGTTTTTTCTAATTTTTGTTTATTTTTTGAGAGAGAGAGAGAGAGGGAGAGAATATGAGTGGGGGAGGGGCAGAAAGAGAGGGAGACACAGAATCTGAAGCAGGCTCCAGGCTCTCAGCACAGAGCCTGACATGAGGCCTGAACTCACAAACTGTGAGATCATGACCTGGGCTGAAGTCTGACGCTTAACGGACTGAGCCACCCAGAAGCCCCTGAAAGGAGTTTTTTATTAGGAAAGGTGAGTTACTTACAAGTCCAGAATTTACATTAGGCTTGAACGCCTGTCCTTACTTACATGGTTTGGGGGATATAAATTTAAACCATAGCGACAGACTGATTTTTCTAAAGTTCTCATTCAGTTAGAATAGAATTGTGAGAGGGGCGCCTGGGTGGCTCAGTTGGTTAAGCGTCCGACTTCAGCTCAGGTCACGATCTCGCGGTCCGTGAGTTCGAGCCCCGCGTCGGGCTCTGGGCTGATGGCTCAGAGCCTGGAGCCTGCTTCTGATTCTGTGTCTCTCTCTCTCTCTGCCCCTCCCCCGTTCATGCTCTGTCTCCCTCTGTCTCAAAAATAAATAAAACGTTAAAAAAAAAAATAGAATTGTGAGACAGAAGCGAGAGATTATATAGATCATGTGATATATAACAAGAGGATGCACATGCAGAGGTAATATTGAAAATACTGGGCAGGCCACATGGCACCAACCAGCCCAACCAATCAGAACGGGCAGAGATTTTCAGCCCTGCAGCTGGGCCAGGCATTGACCCTTAAGCTCCTGGATTGTTGGGAGTTCCAGGAGTACCACGAAAGGCACCAGTACTCAGTATAGTATACACTTATTGAATACCAACTGAATACCAACTGAAGGAATTTTAGCTCTAATAACTGTGGTTTATTCCAATCTTCATGGGGGTATTCTAAATTTGGGTTCATATCCAGTCTATACTCAGACGGTAGTGTCTTAACTCTTCCCAGAGAGTCAGATGGAGTCAAGACCCTGGAGTAATTGGAGTATAGCTCAAAAATGTTAAATGACTCGCCCACTTCTCAAGAACTACTGAGCCCCACACAATGGATTTGGGGGTGGGAGACAGAGAGGGGAGACATGTGGGCATTGTTCACACTTGCTAATAAACATCTCGTTTTGCTTATAGAGCCTTCAGGGCAAAACAAATGCTTTAGGGGACACTCAAGTGAGTCATAGGCTGAGAATAGGGATGAGCTATGGTGTAACCATCTGCGAAGGCTTCTCATGAACATATTTATTAGAGGAGTGAATGACAAGCTACTCCATGAAACAGTTAAATTTTAGAAATTTATTTGTAATTTCATGCATGGGCCTTTTAAAGAAGTAACAGTATTTTCCATTATATACTCAGGCTGAGAGAACATTAAATTGGTTACTGTACTGGGAAAAATCACAGCTGTTCCTTTGAATTATAAAAGTATGAGGGTAGAAACTTAGTTTTTGTTTGTTTTGGTTTGTTTTGGTTTACACAGTGCCTGGTTCAAAACCATAAGTAATTAGCCGCTTGCTTGATAAATGCTTTTTGATGATGAGGTGGAGAATGCTAAGGAGGTGACCTTCCCATCTGGGTCACAGGTCGCTTTTTTTTTTTTTTTTTTCCCTGTAGCAATTATTTTACTTAATATAAGACAGCTGTCTTTTCCTAGCAGGTGAACATAATGGCAGACCTCATGTAGTATTTACTTATTTTTCCCGGATGGGTGCCTGCGGCAGGGTGTTCAGCCCCCGTACAGGGGTTATGCCCCTCCCAGTAAGGGTTTGTGCCAGTCACAGGTCGCACTTACAAGCCATTGTCTCTTCAGGGAACCAAGCTAAAATCAACACAATCAAATTGCAAGTGTTGGATGACAGGAAGAAAATAAATTTAAACCTGAGTTCTAAACTCTTTTCTTGTCCCATTTCATCTCCAAGTCCATTGGTATTGGATTTTTTCCCCCTGCTTTAAGGGCAATCTCAGAAAACATCCACAATCCCACAAGACCTTGATTACCACATCAGCATCACCTACGTGTATGGAGAGTAATGACCAGCCAGCCTCTAACACAGCTTCTAAGACATCCAAAAACCACCCGCAGACCATCGATTGAGCACTTACCTTAAGTAGGCACTTCACATGCAGTGTTCGGCGGGTTTTATACAATGGCTACACTGCATCCCTGCTCTAGATATTCTCCCCAGGAGCACTTTAAAACATGGTTTTCCAAAATCTCTAGCCAAAAGCTATGGCTTTGTTTCCTTGATCCCACAGTGAGCAATTTCTCCTTAAGTGTAAGATGGTTCTTTCTAGGTTGTTTGGGCAAATACAAAGTACCTGCTGGGTGAGGTTAAGTGGACCTTTAAAGGCCCTTTTAAGTAAAATCTGAAGCAAGAGAACAGAAATCTGGACATGACTTCATCACTGAGGTTCTGTGTCACCTGAAAGATGAAGAAAATAACCAACCAAGAAAACTACTTTTCAGGGGAAAGTATGTCACCATGGAAAACCTTGGTTAAAAAACATTCTATGGGCGCCTGGGTGGCTCAGTTGGTTGAGGGTCCGACTCTTAATTTCAGCTCAGGTCAAGATCCCAGAGTCCTGGGATCAAGCCCTGCATCAGGCCCCACCTAAGATTTTTCTCTCTCTCTCTCCCCCTCTCTATCCCCTGCTCATGATCTCTCTCTCTCTCTCTCTCTCTCTCTAAAATTAAAACAAACAACAAACAAAAAAACATTCTAAATCACGCATTTTCCATCTTCTTTTTAATTCAGTTCTCTCACGGGGGATTTAACAATTCCATGCCTAGAGAAAATCTCCCCAGCCCCACCTCACCCCCCATAAAAATCCAGCACAGCAACAGAGAGCTCTGCAAGTTCCTAGTGAGGTCTGGGTGACTCACTGCACGGACACACGTACAGGGGGACAGGCTGACTTCTGGGGCATTGAGAAAGGCTTCTTGCTTCACAATCCTTACCCCCAAATCACATGGAAAGTTCTCTAACAAGGGAAAAAGCATTTTTTAAAAAAGTTTGTTTATTTAGAGAACACACGTGCACACGCGCGTGTGAGCACACAAACGGGGGAGGGGCAGAGAGGGAGGGGGTGGGGAGAGAATCCTAAGCAGGCTTCACGCTGTCAGCGCAGAGCCTGAGGCAGGGTTCAAACTCACAAACCGTGAGATCATGACCTGAGCCGAAATCAAGAGTCCGATGCTCAACTGATTGAGCCACCCAGGCGCCAAGAGGAAAAAACATGTATTTTTATTTATTTATTTTGAGAGAAAGAGAGCAGAAGCAGGGAGGGGCAGAGAGAGGGGGAGACAGAAAATCCCAAGCAGGCTCTGCACTGTCAGCGCAGAGCCAAATGCAGGGCTCGAACCTGCGAACCGTGAGATCAAGACCTGTAACCAAAATCAAGAGTCGGACACTTAACTGACTGAGCCACCCAGGCGCCCCTGGGGAAAAAGACATTTTTAAAGTTAAAGGATAAAACTTTATCTTCTGTTAGAAGGAAAGGCCACACAGTGTTTAAACTCCTTCATTTATTCCTTCATCCATTCACCCAACACTGATGTGAGCAGAGGCTGTGTGCCTGGTCCTGGGGAGGCAGGGGTGTCATGGAAGAGGTCAGAGCCTCACGGAAAAGGCAGACTTTTACAAATCACTGTAATGACAGCAGGATTTGAGAAAAGTTCAGGGGGTGGGAAACAGAGGAGAGAGAAAAGGCTACCATATGAAACCAGAGCCTTTCCAGGGAATGGAGGTGACACCAAAGAGGGAAAGTCAAGACAGAGGGTGAAGGAAGTCCCTGGAGTAGAGGTGTTGGCTGTCCGAGCAGCCAAGCCATCTTCTTCCTTCCAGCAGGGCCTGGATCTTGCTTGCCTCTTAATCCCCACTCCTTCTACCCCTACCACATGTGGCTTGGTGGCCAACCTTGAGTAATCCTCTGCCAATGACTGGCTTAACAAGGGACTTGGGACACAATCCTGCAAGTGAGACTGGAGGAGACATCAGGTGTGAGGTGCCCAGGAAAGATCTCTCTGTTGAGACATCAGGAAGGGACATCCTCTTTCTTCTTCTGTAGGACATTGTAACTCCATGTGCTGCCTGGCACTCTGGCAGCCATCTTGTAACCATGAGGAAAACTAAATTTGACATGGCCACCATGGCAGAAATAAAACCTGCCATTTGATGACAGGAGTGCCCTACCTCAGAAGTACCCTACCTCAGGATTTATTATCAGTTGAAATTAGAAATTTTCCTTATCATTTAAGCCACTTAAACTTGAGTTTTGTGCTGTGGCCAAAAGCATCCTAACTGATCCGATTTACTTCATAATTTTGTGGAAGACAGCCCTCCCCTGAGGCCTCTTCACCTTTACCAGTTCATCTGTTAAATAGACAAGCTGAATCCCCCAGGGCTGTGCACAGAGCCTTCCTGTTATTTTTCCCCAGTTCTATTCATGAAAATAAAATTAATTTTCTAGCCCATGAATTAAACATTGCTTCTGCCGGCTGAAAGATTTTAGCAACAGCCTTTTGTTGGCAAGAGAAGCAGGATCCTGACATGTTCTAAAATAAGCTACAAGGAGGCAGAAGGGGAGGAGGAGAGGGTGAAGGGAGGAGGCCATTAAGAGGAAGAAGGAAGAGCTGGCAAATCCCACTCACGTCCATCCGGCTCCTCTGGACATTCAGCCTGTGGCTGCACTTAAGGGCGCACTTCTCTAACTGTAGCGTGGAGATGAATCAACTGGACATCTTATTAAGAGGCAGGTCTTGGGGCACCTGAGTGGCTCAGTCAGTCCGACTTTAGCTCAGGTCATGATCTCACGGTTCATGGGTTCGAGCCCTGTGTCAGGTTCTGTGCTGACAGCGTGGAGCCTGGAGCCTGCTTCAGATTCTGTGTCTCCCTCTCTCTCTGCCCCTCCCCACTTGTGTTCTCTCTCTCTCTCTCTCTCAAAAATAAATAAACATTAAAAAAATTTTAAAAAGAAAAAGAGGCAGGTCCTGACTCAGTAGGTCCAGAATGGGGTCTGAACAGCTGTCTTTCTTTGTTTTTTTGAGAGTGAGGATATAAGTGAGTGAGGGACAGAGAGACAGAGAATCCCACGAAGGGCAAGGGGTGGTGGGGAGAAGCAGGGCTCACCCGACACAGGGCTCAGATTCACAAACCATGAGATCATGACCTGAGCTGAAGTCAGATGCTTAACCGACTGAGCCATCAGGGGCCCCAAAGACTTTATTTCTAACAAGCCCCTGGTGACCCTGCTGCTGGCCCACAGAGCCCTCTAACCTATCCTAGTAAGCTGCGAAATGGGGAGCAGGATGTCGGAAAGAGGACTAACCTGAAATGAGGGCTAGTGAGAACCAGCCATTTAAACTCGCCTTCAAGGGAGAAAGTGAGGCAAGGACACCGTCCCCCATCCCCATACATATGCACCTTCCAGAAACAAGGAAGAGTAGAGAACAGGGAGGGGAGTGGAGGACGGCACGCTGGGTCTGGTTTGCCTGTACTCTTGTACTCAGGCGTTTTCGTAAACGAGTCTCGGAACAGTACCTTTGAGTCTGAAATCAGATGCCCAGCCGAGATGTTATTCCTTGCCTCCCCTCAGCTCTGGACAGCCTGAGGGCCAGCCGTGCTCCACTGCCCACCTGCTCTAGGTGGCTGCCCCAGGGTCTTTCCTGGAAAACTTCAGACTCACTTATCCCACCGGCAAGTGTCTGGCCTAAAAATTTCACTCCAGACCATTCGATCATAGCAGGAATTGTTGGTGCGTGTGATGGGCTGAGAGGAGAAGGCGAAAGTCAGGGAGAGGTTGAGGGCAGCCTCTCCACATGCCCCATCCTGCTAGTCCCCAGGAATCTTCCTTGCCCTGCATCTGGCCCCTGACCACCTCCAGCCTCACTGGACCATCAGGTCCTTGAACCAGCCTTCTCTGTCTCTCCTCACCACCCCCCCCCCCAATGCCATCTCACCCAAACCCCTCCACCAGCCAGCCCCAGCCTCGGGCCTCCTGCCAGGCTCAGTTCAGCCATCTCTTCCTGCGGGGAGCCCCCCCAGCTTCCCCAGGCCAGCACTCTGTAACTAATGCTGCCTTGGCATACGGTGCACCTGTCTGTCTCTCCAGTTGGCCTCTAAGTGCCATGAAGTCAGGGATAGAGCCAACGCCTGGTAGGTAATGGGTGAGTCATAAACATTATCCAACAAGGGAATTAAATAATGGTTCTCAGCCCGGCTGTGCATCAGAAATATCCAAATGGAAAAGAAGAGAAGAGAAGGGGAGGGGAGGGGAGGGGAGGGGAGGGGAGAGGAGAGGGGAAGGGAGGGGAGGGGAGAGGAGAGGAGAGGAGAGGGGAGGGGAGGGAAGGGGAGGGGGGAGGGGAGGGGAGAGGAGGGGAGGGGAGGGGGGAGGGGAGGGGGAGGGGAGAGGGGAGGGGAGAGGGGAGGGGAGGGGAGAGGGGAGGGGAGGGGAGAGGGGAGGGGAGGGGAGAGGGGAGGGGAGGGGAGGGGAGGGGGGAGGGGAGGGGAGAGGGGAGGGGAAGAGAGGGGAAGAGAGGGGAGGGGAAGAGAGGGGAGGGGAAGAGAGGGGAGGAGAGGAAGAAGCCAGGGCATCACTCCTAGAGATTCCAATTCTGGGTGAGGGCTGAGGCTTCCAAAAATTGCAAAGGATCCCTAAGTGATTCTGACGTGCAGCCTGTTTTGACAATCACTGGAATGGAAAAAAATGAATGAATTCGTGGATGGATGAGTATGTGACTGCATGTACAACTGTGAGGACCTCTCTCGTGGCCACTGGCACACATAATGAATGAAGGATGGGCATTTCTGGGGGGGACACAGCCGGTACCTGTTGTGGGGCCACCACCCCATCGCCTGACGAAATAAAATCAGAGGCAACAGCCTTGACCCCATGACCAAGGCTTTCTGACAATGAGGGTGCTGGAACAAGGCCTAGCCTCCAAAGGATGAACTAAACAGAGGGAAGGAGATAAGGGAAGCAGTAAGGGAATGTGGACCCAGGCACAGGGATAACATTTCCTCTGTGCTGCTTGCAGGCCAAGTTCTTTTTTTCTTTTTCTTTTTCTTTTTCTTTTTCTTTTTCTTTTTGTTTTTTTAACTCCAGTAGTTAATATACAACATTATATTAGTTTCAGGTATACAATATAGTGATTCAACACTTTCTTTTTAAAAAATTTGTAATGTTTATTTATTTTTGAGAGAGAGAGAGAGAGAGAGAGAGGGAGGGAGGGAGGGAGGGGCAGAGAAAGAAGGGGACAGAGGATCCAAAGCAGGCTCCAGGCTCCAAGCTATCAGCTAGCCCGACGTGGGGCTCAAACCCACAAACTGTGAGATCATGACAGGCACCCCTGATTCAACACTTTCACACATCACCCTGTGCTCATCACAGGTCAGGCCAAGTTCTTTACTGCATTGTTTCATTTCCCTCCAGCTGCAATACTGTTGTCCTAGTAATTAACCTCACTGCACACCTGGGGACACTAAGGTTCGGGAAGGTAGTCATCTGCCCAAGGCTGAACTTGGGAGGCTTTTTTCTTTAAGTTTATTTATTTATGTTTAGGGCTGGTAGGAGCAGAGAGAGAGAGGGAAAGAGAGAATCCCAAGCAGGCTCTGCACTGTCAGCGCAGAGCACAATGCAGGGCTTGAACCCACAAACTGTGAGATCATGAGCTGAGCACAAACTAAAAGTCAGACACTCAACCAACTGAGCCATCCAGGTGCCCCTGGGGGCTGGGTTTTGATCCCAGGCCCTCACTCCAAAGCCCATACTCTTAACCTCAGGGCTAAGAAACCATACATGAGACAGCAGGGACAGGTAGACTGCATGCCAGAAACTAAAGAATGTCAAAATACACACTCATTGAGAATAATGTCACCCAAAGACATCACTGTGTTTTGCAAAATCCTAACCATGGCTATGTCATCCTTTTGTAAATCGATCAATGGCTTTTCCAGGCAATTATTATAATTTTATATCATACACAAAACTAGACAAGGCAAGAACAAAAATGTTACAGCAAGGTCATGATGGAACATTTGGATTTAAAGGCTGTGCCTTGGAGCGCTTGGGTGGCTCAGTGGGTTAAGCGTCCCACTTTGGCTTAGGTCACGATCTCGCGGTTCATGGGTTTGAGCCCCACGTCGGACTCTGTGCTGACAGCTCGGAGCCTGGAGCCTGCTTTGGAATCTATGTCTCCCTCTCTCTCTGCTCCTCCCCTCCTTGTGCTCTCTCTCTCTCTCTCTCAAAAATAAACATTAAAACAAATTTAAAATAAATAAATAAAGGATGTGCTTTTTACATTTGAGCCCCAAGTGATCCAAGTCCCAGACAGACGATGAAGCCAGTGCAGATTCCATGACACAGGCCCCCATCGTGGGAGGTAATAACAGCAGGCAGCACTGAGTGTCTACTCTCTGGCAGGCACTTTCCTATGTGCCCCAGTTCTGAAAACAACTTTCAGCTCAGTATCACTGCCCCCCTTTCACAGACAAGGAAGCCGAGGCTCACAAACTGGAAGGGGACATGTATGAGGCTGAACTAGGGGCAGCACATTCATTCCAGCCCTGGTTTCTACTCTGTAGCACTCTTTCTCATTTCCAGATCACAGTACAGTCTGCAGGGACCTTGACCAGCTTTAGAAAAAACTGAGTTAATAATGTTAACCTCAAACCTATATTTATACTTGGCGGGACTATTAAGCCAGCAAAAGCAGACTCTTTTCTCTCCTGTTTTGCTGCACGCCAGCCTTGGGTAAGGCTCTTAGAGCTTGCCCATTTATTAAAAATGCAACAGTTGCAACAATGGGCTGGGAATTACAGATTTAAAAAAAGGAAGACTCTTTTTCATTTTTCGTTTTTTCAGTAGTTTAATTGAGCATTAAAGTTTTTGTGTTTTTTTTTTTTTTAACATGACTCAAGAAGACCGGGATGGGAGGAAAAAAAGAAAACACAAGTCAAAACTGAGACTTGTTAGAGATTTAGAAATGATTGGGCTGTGCTCAAAAAACCCTAAAGAAAACGCCAAAGACCAGGTGAGTTGTCAGCTAAACAAAAAGATTCTTATCTACAGAATAGTGACCTTTTGGAGGAAAATAGGAGGAAGACAGAATCAAAGAGAAGGGAATGGGGGAGGGAGGAAAGACTAGAAGGGATGTGTTCATTTCTCTTTGGGAATTTTGAGAAATAACCTTTGTTTCCAAAGCCAAAGCACTCTTTTCCATACAAGAGAGGCAACAAAGCCAAGTTCTGTGCCAGCATTGCAGAATTCATTGTGCTGTAGGAGGACCTTTTTCCCTTCTATTAAAGAAAAAGAGCCAATATCAGGACCAATAATAATGGCAGCTAATAATTATTGAACACCAACCAAGAGCAAGGTACCATGCTATGATTTACACGCCTCTCAAATTTAGAGCAAGAGGTATTAATATACCCATTTTACAGGTGCGAAAACTGGAGTTTAGAGATGTTAATTTGTCCAAGGTCATGTAGCTGGTAAGTAGGAAAGCAAGGATTCTTGCTCAGATATGTCTCTCTCTCCTGAGACACACTCCCCCTAGAAAATATGGAGGCAAGCCAGAAGTCTGAAGTCACACCTTCTTGGGGCTCTGTGACAACTGTAGGGACTTGACAACTGTAGGGACTTGATAGAAAAAGAAGCACAACCCAACAAAGACATCAAGAGGATCCCAAGTCGTGGAGTGAGTTTACTCAATGCCTGACAGAAGACAGCTCATCTTTGGGCAACTCTCGGAATTGCACAGAATTTGATTGGTGGACCAGCACTCTCCAAACCCCAGCCTCTCCCAATGCTCCCCTCGCCCCGGAGTGCTTTGTTAATCCCTGCCCCCTCCCAGCTTCCCCCCCCCCATAGGCTAGCTTCCTCCCCATAGGCTAAACCCCACTTCAGAGAGTCCAGAAGCTCCAGCAAGGGCACCAGGGAATCCGGAATAGCCTCAATGGTTTGCCCCAGGACTGGATGGAGGAAGGGAGCAGGGTTACAGGGCTAATTACTGTTCGCATGCCTCATACTTCCACTGAAGTTGTCCCAAGAGGACACAAAAGCTATGATGTCACCATGAAACACACTTAGGGGACTCAGTGACACTTAGAGAGAAACCAGAAAACTCCCTGACATTTCTGGAAACCAACAGCAGAATGCCCGGAGACAGGCGAAGCCAAAGCCTTCTGGAAAGGAGCCCGGGACTCTTAATACCATGACTCCTGCCACTCACTCTTCTGTCCCACTCATGTTGGGACTCAGGGCATGGACTAACTGTGCCTTTGGCCAAAAACTCTCAAAGCAGGCACTTTTGTGAGCTCAGGCCTGCAGGTGAAGATTTTTCTCCAACTCAGTTGGAGTTTGTGTTCTGTCCTTGAATCAACTTGTTAACTCATCCCTCAGGACCTGTGGAACCAAGAGCATTCTGTCCTGGTAGGCTGCCCACTTAGGAAACTGCAAGGAGAAGAAGGGAAACAACTCGCTCTGGTCCCAAGGAGAGTCATAAAAGGGTAGGGGGCTAGGCAACAGAGGAGGCTGGGCAGGATAACTGGATGGACCTTTCATGGAGGACATTCTCCCACTCCACAAATCACGCTGCACACCTAACACACAGTCCCTGCTGGGTGCATTGCATCAGTGCCTCTTGTTCCCAGGGCAACCTCACCAGGGATGAAGGGTGGCAAGCGATGGATGGGCTAAGCCAATTTCCTTGACAACTTAGGTCCCTGAAGCAGATGAGCAGCCCATTAGCGCATGAACTCAGTCCTAAAGCTGGATAGAGCCAGTAGCAGAAGTGGGTGAAACAGGGTATCCAGTGGAGGAAATCTGTGGCTCAAGACCCCAGGGCTTTCACTGAAAATAACCCTATCATAGTGATCAGCACAACAAATCTTAGCTCATCTCTGTCTCTCCTTCTTCTCTCACAAAATGTCCATCAGATAAGATTCATTTGTTTAGAATGTTTCTAAGTCAAAATTTTGGACTGTGAAACCACAACAGCCACCCCTACAGGCTCTTTTTTTCTTTTCTTTCTCTGTCCCCCCCATTCTTCTCTCTCCCTCACTCCCTCCTTCTCTCTTTCTCTCTCTGTTTCTCCCTTTCTTTCTTTCTTTCTTTCTTTCTTTCTTTCTTTCTTTCTTTCTGTCTTTCTCTCTCTCTCTCTCTCTCTCTCTCTCTCTCTCTCTCTCTCTCTGTCTCTCTCTCTCTCTCTCTCTTTCTAGTGATGCAATGAAGCACAGGTAGGGAGAGAATCAAGATTCAGAGAACCGAGCTGATGAAAGGTAGCTAAGGCAGAAGACAATGCAGGAAGGCACAAGAGTGGGGTTGGCAACATCACCCACAGAGGGAAACCAGATTCCTGCAGTGTGTTGGCTTTTCTGGGGAAGCTGAAGGAGTTTGGGGCTGAAGAGGGAGGCATCTTCCGGCCAAGGTCGTTCAGAAACAAAGATTCTGTCTTCACTACAGAGAAGAGCCTAGAAAAGGCAGAAGTGACTTGGCAAGCCTGGAGAGGAGGCCATGTCCTTGTGGCTCCTGGTGGGGTGCCAGGGTCAGCAGGCCTTGGGGGCTGTAGGGGGTGGAGCCTGTGGGTCCTCCGGAGCTCCGGGTATGTAAGGAAATGTTTTAAGTGCTCACTTCTCTCTGAGCTCTGACACTGCAGCTATTAAGACTAAGCTTTAATCCCCTGGAGGCAGGTGGACTCTGAAGTCCAATGGCACAATCTGAACCCCTGGAAAGGGAGAGAGGAGCTCCACAGAGGCTCTGGGGCTGTAAGGGCTTTAAATGGCAGTGTGGGGGGTATGTTCACGAAGCAATGGCTGAGCATCTTACAATCTAGTCACTTGGAGATAAGGGATGAAGGAGATTACAGAATTAAACCAATACATGATCACAAAGACGATGGTGGAAAGGACACAGAATTGAGGAGGTGCAAGGTGCCTGGGTGGCTCAGTTGGTTAAACATCCAATTCTTATTTTCAGCTCAGGTCATGATCTCACGGGGTTGAGATCTAACCCCCGGTCCAGCTGAGCATGGTGCCTGCTTGTGATTCCCTCTCTCCCTCTCTCTTCTGCCCTTCCCCTGCTTGCTCACTCTCTCAGAAAGAAAGAAAGAAAGAAAGAAAGAAAGAAAGAAAGAAAGAAAGAAAGAAAGAGAAAAAGAAGGAACTGAGGAGGTGCACTGACTGGGGAAGGCATGAGCAGGGGGTTGCCAAGGGCTTTTGCGGAACTTCAAAAGGCTTCATGGAGCATCTGGCTGGCTCAGTTGGTGGAGTAAGTGGCTCTTGACCCCTGGTAGTGAGTTTGAGGGCGTGCATTGGGTGTGGAGCTTACTTAAAGGGGGGAGAAAAGGCTCCATGGATTCCCAAAGACCCCCCTCTCACCATCCCTCTCTCAGTCACACCCCCTAAGAGTTACACCATTCTAGATGGGTTCGCTTCCAACAGGGGCTATAGGATTTCAAGGGAAGGCTTGCAACCAGAGTGGCCCTTTATCAACCTCGGCATCTGAAGCTGGCACTGTACCAAATAAGCTTTGCAGAAAGAAGTCTTCTTATTTTCTTCTTTCCTTTTCCCCTCTGGAAATAAAAGCAGGTTGTGCTTCTCCTGCCCCTGATCCTTGGAGATGCCCGAAATGGGAGCTGAAAGGGCTTCTTGGATAACTTCATCAAGTTCTCAGCCTGGGATATCAATGCCTGCACCTTCTGTCCTGGCTATTGCCTCTGAGGTGATTGAAGTCAAAACCCATTACTGGGGCCAGGGGGGTTCTGCGAGGTGGTTCAGAGGCCAGCAACTTGGGTCGTGTAAGGCAGGCACTGAGTTTCAGGGGCCCAGGAGATCAAGGAGTGGGTGGGTGCCCTGGTCCACTCTTGGGCTCCCTCCCCTGCCAACAAGGACGGGGGGGGGGGTGGCTAGGAAGAACGGCGGTGGGAGAGTCACAGATACGGCGACAGCCCCGCACCTGCCAGAATAAGACAGGGCCTGGAGGAGGCTCTCCCCAGCCACAGTTAGAGCTCTGTGCTGGCGGCAGAGCGATCTCGCCAAGGTCTCGGTTTGCTCGCCAAGAAACTTCTGGGACCATGTAAGTGCAACTGGGCATAGCAGATCACGGAGGGGGCAGAGGCAGGAGCCTTGCGGGGACAGGAGGGAAACTGGTTTCATCCATCTCACGCGCGAGAATCAAGACCGTTCCTATGCCGGGTCTCTCCACCTTCCTCCACTCCCTTTCTTGTTCTTAACTCGGCCCCAAGGTCCGCGGCCCGCGGAGGAGACTGAGAACCTGAAAGGCGGCAGATAGGAGGACCCCAGGGACCAGCACGGACGACACAACAATCCCGCCCGTCTTCCCTCCCCGGAAGCCTCGGCCAGCCGGCGCCTAGCACGTCCCTCGGCGCGCCTCTGCACCCAGCGGTGGACCGACCCGACTCCGGGTCCCTCCCGCTCTCCAACCAAGAGTCGGCAAATGCGCCCACTTAGCCAGACAGCGGAGAAGGGATAAGTTGCAAAGACCTGGACTGAGATAGCAGCCCGTCCCAAGGGCCGACCACTGCAGGCAAAGGGGCCGGGCGCGTGGGGGAAGCGAGCGGAGTGCGGACAGGGCTCCCCGCACCACCGGCAGCGGAGTGGCGGCCGGCGACTCCGCGCGCCCCGCCGTGGCCTCGCCACGGCGCCCGGGGCACAGGGGGCGCCGGCGGGACTTACCCCAGAGCAGGGTGAGCAGCTTGGCTTTGGGGATAAGGGCCAGGGAGTACACGGCCCCCAAGTGGAGCAGGCTCATCAGGACGACGTTCCTCCAGACGACGATCTGCCGCTGCCCGCGCCCGCCCAGTCTCTGCGGGTCGCCGCCGCCTTCCGAGACTTCGATCCTCGCACGGATCTCCTCCTTGGCGTTGCGGAAGGAGACCTGCCTCCCGTCGGCGGCCGGGCCGGGCATGGCTGGGGAGAGGTGGGCTCCCGAGGCAGCGGCAGCGGCAGCGGCAGCAGGCAGGCGCTTGGCCGGCTCGGAGCTCTCCGGTGGGGGCGGGGGCTTCTGCCTTTTGGGGTTGGGGAGGGGTGGTCTCTGCACTCCCGTCCCCGCCTTCTCGGCCCTTCTCTGGTTCCTGCCCTCTTCTTCGGGCGCTCAGCGGGGACTAAGGATGCCAATCTGGGCGCCCGGCATCTGTTGCTGGCGAATCACCGCGGCGGCTGCTGGGGCCAAACTCCCCGGCGAGGAAGAGGAGGCGAGCACAGGGGGCGGGAGGGGGCGCGGAGTTGGGGGAGGGCGCGCGGAGAGGGAGCGGGAGGGAGCCCTCGGAGGGAGTCGGGGAAGGAAGACCTGCATAGCTACAGCCAATCAGGACGGCTTGTGGGGCTCTTAAAGAGGAAGGCGCCCTCCTGGCCTCCGCTGCCCCGGGCTCCCGTGAGCGCGACGGGCGGGCTCGCGGGGCAGGCGCTTGGCCCCTCCGCCCGAGGGTGGGGGCATGTGGCTCCCCCGCCAGGGAGCCTGCAGCGTGGCTCACGGCACTTTTGTCGTTTTTGTGTGCTTCTCCAGTTCCAAAAAATATCTTTCCCTTTTTTTTTTTTTTTTTTTTTTTTTTGAAGCCACAGTTCACTGGTGTTGGCGGATTTAAAATACTTGCCTGGGGTAGCAACACAGGTTAAGGCCATATCCGAGATGAGAATCAGAAGCGCACGCGTCTGCAGGTTCAACTGGCTCCTTGGGCCAGTGGAGGGAGGGATGGAGGCAGCTGCTCAACTTTTAACAGGCAGCCGCAACCAGACACACAGTAGGTACTCAATTAGTGCCTTTTAGATGATACGTGATTTAGTAGCCACCAGTGCCCTGTCCACCGCGCAGCCCATCCGCGGCGGAGCTCTGCTTACTGCTAACTCTGGACTAATCAGCGCCCTTCCGCCCTTCTGGACTCCGCTGATGGAACAGTACCGTAAAGTCAGCACCGTTGTGAACGGGGCTTTAGAAAAATCACCCAGAACGTTCCAAGGAAAATTACCCCGTGAAAAACTTGTGTATGTTCATTCCTCTCTCGCAGACAATTCAGAGCTGTTCAGAGGGAGCCCTAATTGCACAGAAATGCTGACGGGGTGAGCTGGTCGTGTTCTAAGCAGGTGAGACTGCACGTGTGGTAGCCGAAGAAAAAGCGCTCAGGACTGGAAATCAGGGGCTCTGAGTTCTAGTTCTCCAGTCGTGTGACCCGGCTTGGCTTTCCAGACACAAATTTTCTTACCCGGGAAACAGAACTAATGTTTACTCTTTCTTCCAGCTTGCAATTCTATGAATGTGAGTTTGAAGGAATACCATTATGTTGACAAATAAGGCTGATTTTTGGGTTACCCATCCTTTCCAAGATTCCAGGAGAGGGGGAAAAAATTACAAAGAACTGGCTGCATGAAAGGGCCATACAAGAGCATCTTACTGTTAGCAGACCTGAAACAGTCCAATCAGCCAGGTTAAAATAACGTCTGATTTATGGGGCGCCTGGGTGGCTCAGTCGGTTGAGCGTCAGACTTTGGCTCAGGTCATGATCTCACGGTTGACGAGTTCGAGCCCCACGTTGGGTTCTGTGCTGACAGCTCAGAGCCTCGAGCCTGCTTTGGATCTGTGTCTCCTTCTCTCTGCCCCTCCTCGCTCACGCTCTGTCTCTCTCTCTCAAAAATAAACATTAAAAAAATACCATCTGATTTAAAACTGTATGTGGCAGTGGAATTGGGGTCCCTGAGGGGTATTATGGTGGCGCCTCAGATGGAGCTGATACTTTAGAATGAAAGGAAATTAGCCTGGAAACTGGATAAATGTTGACATTATATAATGACTAGTGAGACAATAGAACATGAAACTAGAGGGTATAGACTTCATTATCCTGCTCAACCTGAGCTTTATAATGAACCACTTTTCTTCACATGTGCCTGCTCCTCCCCACTCCCATTGGACCCATATACTCCCTGCAGGTCTCTAATTCAGACTGACCTTTCTCTCAGAGATGGACTAGTTGCTTGCCCAAAAATCTCTGGATTATTGTAATGACTCACCCCACATGCGCTCTGACCATTCAATCATTTGTGTGGGATTTATTGGGCACCTGCTACGTGCTGGGACTAGTGGACACTGGGGATACAAGGATGAATAAGCTGTCCCTGCTAAAAGGAGCTCCTCATCTAGGAGGGAAGACAGAGCAAACAAATGTAACCTCTTGGCTATGACCTTCAACGGGCAGGAAGATCCAGTCCATTATCTGGAAAAAAAAAGTTATTTTATATCAAGCATACACAACAAGAGTCTGGGGGAGGGGGAGGCAGCAAAACAGTTATTTACTTAACCCCTGGGTACATTATCTGTTAGATAAGCTACTCTATCTTAAATCTGTCTTGAACGAACATCTTCCTCTCTTCCCTCCAAAGGCTTAGCCTGGGTTGGGCTACTCCTTTCAGCAGGCTGGACTCAGGACGGAGAAGGGAATGTTTGTATGTGTTGGGAGGAGGGGCAAGTGCCCATGAGGTCTTTCAGACCTCAGAAGGATGACTGAAGAAAAATGGTTCTTCCCTATCTAATTTCAGAGTGAAACCTCTACAGATATAAGATATACTCTTGCTAATAACAACTTTCCCCTGTAGCATATTATGCTATCAGGGCTAGTGTCTCTTTTCTTAGAAGAAAAGACCCCAGACATGGATGAGTGTTCATTTCATCCCTTAATGGGGGCAAATTGGATAGTAACCTTTATTCTGTCAAACAAATAATTACCAAAAAATGTGGTAAGAGCCCTAATAGTGGTATATATATATATATATAAGGCAAAGTGGAGGTACAAAGGAAGGAAGAGGGAGGGGGAAAGGAGAAAGGGTGATATCTTGAGTAAGGATTTTTTTAACTTGGATTTTTAAAGTTTTTTTTTTAATTGTGGTCAAATATGCATAAATCCCAGCATTTTTAAATGTTCAGTTCAGTAGTGTTAAATATATAATAAAATAAATATATACATCTCTAGACCTTTTTCAACTTTGCAAAACTGAAAGTCTATGCACATGAAAACAATTCCCCATTTCTCCCTCTCCCTAGCCCAGCAGTCATCATTGGATTTTGTGTTTCTATAAGTTTGACTACTCTAGATACCTCATATAAGTGGAATCATACAGTGTTTGACTTTTTGTGTGACTGGCTTATTTCCCTTAGCACCATGTCTTTAAGGTTCATCCATGTTGTAAAATGTGTCAGAATTCCCTTCCTTTTCAAGGCCAGATAATATCCCATTGTATGTATTTACCACATTTTGCTTATCCATTCGTCTATGATGGGCACTTGGGGTTGCTTCCACCTTTTGGCTCTTGTGAATAATGCTACTACGAACATAGGTGTGCAACTATCTCTTTGAAACTCTGCTTTCAATGCTTTTGGATCTATATCCAGAAGTATTGGTGGCTTTAATGGTAATTTTATTTTCAATTTTGGGGGGAACTCCATACTGTTTCCCATAACAGCAGCACCATTTACATTCCCACCAATAATGTGCAAGAGTTTTCATTTCTCCACATCCTCACTGATGCTTGTCATTTTTGTTGGGTTTCCTTTGTTTTTTGGATTTTTTTTTTTTTTTTTTAGATTACAGCCATTATTCTAATGGATTTGAGCTGACATATCATTGTAGTTTTGATTTGCATTTCCCTAATAGTGATGTTGAGCATCTTTTCATGGGCTTGTTGGCCATTTGTATGGCATCTTTGGAGAAACGTCTATTCTAATCCTTTGATCAGGTTTTTTGTTGTCTTTCAGTTACAGGAGTTCTTTTTACACTCTGCATATTAACCCCTTATTAGATAAATGGTTTGGAAATATTTTCTCCCATTCCATAGGTTGCCTTTTCACTGTCGATTGTGTCCTTTGATGCACAGAAGTTTTAAATTTTGATGTAGTCCAATGAGCCATTTTTACTTTTGTTACCTGTGCTCTTGGCTGAAGGCAAGGGGACCAGTTAGGGCACTGTTTTAAGAGTCTGGTCAAGTGATGATGAGGGTCTGAAGTAAGGCAAAGGCACAGATTCTGGAGTAGAGGTTATGGAGAGAAGGGATAAATTCAAAGAAACTAAAATGGAAGAACCAGCAGGCTTCATGCTTGATTGAACATGAAGGGGAGGAATAAAAAATACTGGATCCTTTTTGGCTCTCTGGATTTGGTATTCAAGTGAAAGACAGGGTCACTTATTGAGATATTAAATCTGTGCTTATATTTTTGTAAAATAATATACTTAATAATACTTAATAATAATATCTACTTTATAGTATTCTTGTGGCAACTAAAGGTTAGAACAGAGCCTGGCAGGTAGTAAGGAATCCATAAATATTAATCATCATCATCACCAAAATCATCTAATCATTTTTTGAGATTGGGACTGAAGAAGCAGGAGCAAGTTAAAAAAAGGAAAAAAAAAGGTCCTGTGTTGTCAGACATCCAAATAGAATGTTCAGTAGGTTGTTGAATACATAGGCCTGGAGCCCAGCGAAGATGTAGGCTGGAGAGAACATCTTAGTCATAACTGAATAGAGTAAAATCTAGCCGTGGAAGCAGTTGCCCTGGGAAGGTAGGAAGGATTCTGGGTAGAATTCTAGTGAAGTGCTATTCATGAGAATGGCAAAGAAAAGGAAGCCTGTGGCATGGATTGAGAAGATGGAAGAGTTAGGAGAATCAGCAAAATGTGGGAGGGGATTCACAAAATCACATGTTATAGAGAAGCTACTAAGGAGGGAGAATGAGGAGCCCACTACATACAAAGGTCATGGCTGACCTGTGCCGAGGCCTTTTCAGCGAGTTATGGGAAAAGACCTTACACAGAAGTTTAAGAATGAGGAAGAGGAGACAAGCATAGCATATATATGGAAATCAATTTTTCAAGAAGCTTGAAGTGAAGGGTAAAGAAACCGAAACTGAGTGTGTGTCTGAGTGTTCAGACAAGAGGGATTTGAGCACACTTATTGGCTAGCAGAAATATAATGAAAGGTCAAAGGTCAAAACCATGAGGAAGGGAATGCTTGATGGAGCTAGTTTTCTAGGGTTGGGGAGGGGTTTAGGCAGGATGGGATGGAGTGATCAGATGGTTGAACTTTGAGCAGAGGGACAGCTTGTTCTTGGAGACTGAAAGGAAATGAGGATGAGGGCAGATAGAGCTTTTAGAGCCAGTAAAGTGAAGGAGGGTGCCATGACAGCCTGTTTCTTCTGAAGGGAAAGGTCAGATCATCTGCTGGGTAAGCAGAGTGGGAATTTGGTAGAGAGCTGCGGAAAGGTGATGAAGATTTCCAAGAGCTATTGAGCAGAACGAAAGAGGAAGCTGACCAAGAAATGCTTAAAAGATTGTTGAGCCAAATTAAGGGCCCAACCAAGAATGGATGCTCTAAGCTTAAAATGGCATCATGATATCTGCACAGTAACGGTTACACAGCCTAACTCAGCAGTCTGATGGAATATCCCAATTGAAGTAAGGATGGGGATTTAAAAAAAAAATTTTTTTTATGTTTGTTTATTTATTTATTTTTTTTTAATTTTTTTTTTTTAACGTTTATTTATTTTTGAGACAGAGAGAGACAGAGCATGAACGGGGGAGGGGCAGAGAGAGAGGGAGACACAGAATCGGAAGCAGGCTCCAGGCTCTGAGCCATCAGCCCAGAGCCCGATGCGGGGCTCGAACTCACAGACCGCGAGATCGTGACCTGAGCTGAAGTCGGACGCTTAACCGACTGCGCCACCCAGGCGCCCCTATGTTTGTTTATTTTTGAGAGAGAGTGGGGGTGGGGGAGGGGCAGAGTCCCCCACCCACCCCCCACCCATGTGGGCTCAAACTCCAGAGTGAGATTATGACCTGAGCCCAAGTTGTACACTTAACCAATCGAACCACCCAGGTGCCCTAGGGGTGGGGTGAGGCCAGGAGAGTCAGGTAACTGAGGTGCTGGTGAGAGAGAAATTTGTATGGAGTCCAGGCTGGAGAAAGGAGAAGGAAATGTGATCAGAAGGAAGCTAAGAACTCATATATAGTAGAGAAATCAAAGGCACCAAGGTTTTGAAAACAGTTGAAGGCCGATTTCTGTTAGGGAATGAGAATAAAGGGAGTAATGGGCACTGTGGTCCAAGAGTGGGATTTGGGACTTAAGACCTATAGTGGTAGAAGCGTTTCCACTGCTTTTCCAATGATCAGTTCCAAGGTGAGGCCACAGGATTATAGTGGAGGTGGCTGTCCCTGGGATGAGCAGGTCAAAGGTAGACTGGTGCTGAGGAGGTTGAGGTTTACTGGACAGGACCTTCACAGGAGTTTGAAATCACACAGAGTGGTTGTCCAGATCTAGCTGAAGAAGATTATGAGCCAGGTGCTCAGTGGTTTGGGTGGCAGGGGGCTTCCTAAACAAGGACAAGGCACAGCTCTCAATTGTCAGTGAACGCTTCCAAGATTATGTGGGTATTTCATTATTTTTTAATCACCTAGAGAGATGGACTTGATGCAGTTATGAAACCTGCCTGACCTGGAAGCCAGGGTGTGTTTGAGGGTTCCAGACTGGGTGGGTTGGAGGGATTCAGGCCTTCAAAGAACAAATTCTAGCCACACCAGGCAACTGTGAAATAAAATCACAGTTTTATTTACCACAGTATCAGAGGTAATCATGCAAGGCAACTCCCTTGGCCTAAGGAAGGGATGCACCCTGCAGCTCTTGTGGAATTAAAGGAGGGGGGCGAGCCGCCTTTTGGATGAGAGGCATGGACAACAATTTCACATGTAAACAATCTTTGTGCACCTAGGGGTGAGGAAACCATTCCCAGGCTTTAGGTTAGAATAATTTCAGGGGAACATAAAGTTGGGAAGTTTGCCTCCAAGATGACCAGAAGAGTGGCTTTGAGATACAGCAACACCATGGGCTTAGTATAAAATTAGTCTTCTCAGCTTCCTCCAGTCACAGAAGGGTTGGCTTCCCCTTTTCTGTATTAAATGGATTGGAAATTTTTCTTACTGAGATTTTATAGCAGTGGATGAGGGGGGACCTGTTCCTAAAATATGAATGATTCTATTGCTTTGGATATGAAGGGAATGAGGGGTTTTCTTTTAACAAAGCCCAGCCTTGTTGCTTAAGACCCTTCCCATATTTCCTGACCACTCTTAACAAAGTGCTACCGGGGCACCTGGGTGGCTCAGTCGGTTAAGTGTCCGACTTCGGCTCAGGTCGTGATCTCACGGCCTGGGAGTTCGAGCCCCACGTCGGGCTCTGTGCTGACAGCTCGGAGCCTGGAGCCTGCTTCGGACTCTGTGTCTCCCTCTCTCTCTGCCCCTCCCCTGCTCATGCTCTGTCTCTATCTCAAAAATAAATAAAAACATTAAAAAATTTAAAAAAAAAAACCAACAAAGTGCTACCATTTGGCAGCAGGAACCTAGGCAGGGGAGATGGCTGGATTTGAAGGCCTTTACTTCCTAATTCTTAGAGAAGAGCATCTACTTAATGAGAAACTGGAGTACCGAAACCAACCCAAACCTGTTTCTTCTGTCGGTGATATACTGTCCTTTGCATCTTTCCAAGTTATCTTCAGTTGGAATGAAATTAACATTTTCATTCAACATCTATTTATTTGAGCCTCTTGTAGAAGCCAAGCATAAGTTCAGCTCCATGGACAGGAGTATATGGCTGTGCTCATGGAACTCAAGGTCCAGCCGGGCAGCCAGAAGGCAATCAAATCCTCACTATGAGAAGAATATACCACAAACTCTAACAAATGCTATGGAAGAATCACTAAGCATCTTTTAAGAGCCAGTCATGGCAAGTTAACATTTGTGAAAACCTACACCACACCCCCCTTTGACCAACATCTGGGTAAAACAAGGTATACAAACCAAACCAAGCTCCTCCCCACTGTCTCTTTCTCCCTGCTCCCAAATCCCAGCTCTCTGAAATAAATGAACAGTCCCTATTATTGTGACAGAAGAAAGACAGTATTGAAACGTTTTCACCCACAACTCTTCCAGCTCTCCAGTTCCCCTTCCCCCACAAACACCCGCCCCAATTTCTTTTAGGATAGTTATTTTGGTTTCCAAGGGCAGATAAACAAGCTCTTATTTATTTCTCAGTATTAGCTGCAGTTATTGTTTCTGTTTCAATGACCTCTTTCTCTCCCTGCTGTGTCAATTACCACAGGCTGCTCTTAAAAGGCAAAGGCCCCTGCTGTTCTTTAGTGGGGAGGGGGCATTTGTAAATAGAGTTCAGGAATGTCAAAAGGGTGACCCAGATTTTGCAGCACCAGAGAAAAAGCTAGTTCATTGTTGAGTATCTATGTAATCAAATGTGGCCTATTCTTGATGTGGGAAACAGGTGTCTAGAAAGGTTAATTTCATGGAAATATATATCATTACAGAGGGGAACTCACCCCTAAGGACCTCAATGCCAAGCAAATATATTTATCCCAAATCCTCAAATTAGAAACTGTTTTAACACCTGCCCACTTATTTCCAACCAAGGAAAGCCTAGCATTGATTTTTCTCCAGATTAAACATAAAATTAATTCTACAAAAGAAAGAAAGGTATCCAAATATAAATAGGCCTGAGTTGTTTGTCATTTTTCTTCGAAGCTTCGGTGCTTATCCTAATTTGTTTTCCATTCCTTTTGAAGATTTGTAGTTAATACACAAAGACGCTGTAGGAAAGGTAGGTGGATAACAGACTTCCAGGGCTGGGAAGTGAAATGAGAGTTTTCTTGTCCTACCCTCTCATTTTACAAACAGGGATTTGGAGGCAAAAAGCGGCAACATTTGACTGACAGTAAGTGGTGGAGAAGATGCCGAAATCCAGTTCCTGGACACTCGGGAGGTGCTCTTTTACACCGTCTCCCCGTGAAATTTTGCACTGGGACCACCAGGGCTTCCCTCCAGTAGGTAAGGGATTGTTTTGGCCTACTCTTTCCCCCACTCTTCTCTAAATTGCACCCCTTCCTATGGGGAAACCATTCCATGGGCTTCTTGGTGGGGCTTACAAATCACTGTGTTCATACATAGGCACACTATGTGGGCCAGCAGATTCTAGTATCCTACTTCTCTGGGCACAGAACTCAGGGAGTGGGCACGAGACCCAAACAGAAGCAATTGGAGTTGTCTTTGTGAGCAGTATTTGGGTATTGTGAGAGGTTTCCTCTCCCCTTTGTATATTCCAAGCAGTGGAGGCGTATGCGGGTTTTGGGTTGCCAGGGGCCATCTTTCCCAGCACATACAGAGAACCTGCCTAAAAAGAAGCCAACACATAATGCTCAGTAAGTTGATCCATTTATAATAACCACATGCCTCATTTGTGGGAAATGCCAGGTCTCTGTAGACTAAGAGGGAAAATAGCAAACTCAAAAAGCATAATGTGTTTTCGTTGTAGTAGCAGTTATTCTTACTTTGGGAAAACTGGTTTTGTGAAAGGAACATGCTCACCAGGCTGAGACCTGGGTTTGAATACAGATTTTACTGCTTACTAGCTGCATCGGGCAACTGAACTAATAGCTTAGCTTCCTGGGCTGATGTGATGAGGACTGAGAGAGAGAGCGAAGTACCTCTTTCAGTGCCCAGCTCAAGGAAAGGTTAGGTCCCTTCAAGGTGTCCAAGCAGTACCTTCCAGCAGAAAACTCTTTGTGGACTTGATTTTTACCTGTTAAAACTGACTTGTTCTCTCCCAAAGATTCCTTCAAGCAAAAAAGGTGGTCAGGGAAGGTCATTGGTTATATGGAGATAGCTAGAGGGATAGGTAGTTACTTTTAGGTCACTTTTAGGAGATGGTTGCTTTCCCTCTTTACTACTGAAGCCTGTTTTTCATATTCAATTCCACCACATACTCTAGTTCTCCTAGAGTAGCGAACTCCTTTATTGGACAAAGTACAAGAAGAAAGGATGTCTCATAATTTTTTTTTTTAATAGTTAGGGTCATTGATTTTTTTTATGTTTATTTTTTTGCAAGCGTGAGCAGGGGAGGAACAGAGAGGGGGACAGAGGATCTGAAGAGAGCTGTGCGCTGACAGGCTGACAGCAGCAAGCCTGCTGTGGGGCTCAAACTCACGAACCGTGAGATCATGACCCGAGCCAAAGTTGGACACTTAACTGACTGAGCCACCCAGGCCCCCCTGATTTATCATCATTAGCCAACTCATACTTATTGGCTGCCTTAATGGTTCCCTTAAATTATATATTATACTCACTACTCTTTTACTTACCAGAAAAAAAGGTTTGAAACTTTCCTCTTCTAATCAAATTTGAATCCATTCTGTTCCTGTGATAGGCTCCCTCCTGGTTCATTTTACATCAACTACTGGAAACATATCTGTTTGGAAATGAAGTCTCTACTGAACTGCATGAAGCCATTTACAAATATTAATTACTGAAGTAAAGAAACCAAGTTAATAATGCTAAAATACTATGCTCTAGACCTGAGAAGTGTAAAAGCCTCTAAAGATATAAAAGAGATAATGGTAGATGTTTGAGACACCAATTTCATTAGAATTTACCTCACATAGGCTAAAGTCCAACAAGTCTTGTATCTTTTTGAAACAGAAATGTTTCGGGGCTCCTGGGTGGTTCAGTCAGCTGGGCGTCTGACTCTTGATCTCAGCTCAGGTCATGATCTCTCGGTTTCGTGAGTTCAGGCCCCACGTTGGGCTCTTTTTGACACTGTGGAGCCTGCCTGGGATTCTCTCTCTCCTCTCTCTGCTCCTCCCTCCCTTGCGCTGTGCCCCCCCCCCTTCCCCAAAGTAAGTAAACATTAAAAAAAAAAAAAAAAAGGAAATAGAAATATTTCCTCTATTTCATAAGGCTTCTGAAGCCATCTCCCCCTCCCCCCTCCCCGCTTGCACATTAACGCATTGATACATAAAAGGTGGTTTAGAAAGGTCATGGACCCGGAAATTATAAGACAGCAATAAAAGCAGGAACAGGCTTACCTGATGAACAATAACAATAGCCTTCTAAGTCTATGGAATATCAGCCAAAAATTGAATTCAAATTCTACAGGGAGTACAACTCCATTAAAATGAAGATCTTAGACATTATGGAGTAATGATGTTTGTACAAAGTCATTCTAGGTGTTTCAGACTAACAACATTAACATTGTTTGCTAAATAAATACTTTAGCAGATCTCTGGAAGCATGAATCCAGAATGCAAAGAACAGGTACCAGAGTTTTATCAAAGTCTAGTTCCCTTTGCTGGATTTTACTAGCTTTTTCTAGATCTACACCAACCACCTTAAAATCCACACATCCCATTCCTCCAAGAGGGGGTAAAAAGGCAAACAACTGGACAAAAAATGATACAATTTGACTTCAGTCAGGCTTAGATGCGCACTACACAACCTGGTTCATAGTTCATAAATGACTGGTTCAGTTACGAAAGCACTGATGCTACAGAAATGTAGATGAAACAAGTAGTATACTGGGGAAAGTGGAAATACAGAGCTAATTTGATTGCTTTTTCTTTGTAATCTAGTTTGGTTGAAAGATTTGGGGTATTCATCCGTAAGACCAAATAGTTAAGATTTTCTGTGCATACATGAAAAGATGCTCAACGTCACTCCTCATCAGGGAAATACAAATCAAAACCACACTGAGATACTACCTCACGTTGGTCAGACTGGCTACAATGAACAAATCAGGAGACTATAGTGCTAGAGAGGATGTGGAGAAACAGGAACCTTCTTGCACTGTTGGTGGAATGCAAACTGGGGCAGCAGCTCTGGAAAACAGTGTGGAGGTTCCTCAAAAAATTAAAAATAGACCTACCCTATGACCCAGCAATAGCACTACTAGGAACTTATCCAAGGGATACAGGAGTGCTGATGCATAGGGTCACTTGTACTCCAATGTTTATAGCGGCACTTTCAACAATAGCCAAATTATGGAAAGAGCCTAAATATCCATCAACTGACGAATGGATAAAAAAGATGTGGTTTATATATACAATGGAATACTACTTGGCAGTGAGAAAGAATGAAATCTGGCCATTTGTAGCAATGTGGATGGACCTGGAGTGTGTTATGCTAAGTGAAATAAGTTAGGCGGAGAAAGACAGATACCATATGTTTTCACTCATATGTGGATCCTGAGAAACTTAACAGAAGACCAGGGGGGAGGGGAAGGGGGAAAAAAAAGTTACAGAGAGGGAAGGAGATAAACCATAAGAGACTCTTAAATACCGAGAACAAATTGAGGGTTGATAGGGGGGTGGGGGAGAGGGGAAAATGAGTGATGGGCATTGAGGTGGGCACCTGTCAGGATGAGCACTGGGTGTTATATGGAAACCAATTTGACAATAAGTTATATTTAAAAAAAAAAAAAAGATTTTCTGTGCATAGACAGTTCCTTTTACTCATAGAGTAATTTGAGATGCTACTTGTGACATCTTTAGCATTTGATGAACACCCACAGATTTGTCAGGGGTTCTATCTGGGAATGCTTCCATCACAGCAGGGGAACAACAAAATAAAGAGGGGAGCACACATACTTATGTACGCATGCATACACGGATGTGCACACGCTATTTGCTCAATCTTCATGACAGTTCCAAACGAAGTCTCCACCACAGCAGGAGAGTCAACAGTTGGCCTTGCAGTCGCTCTTAGGTGAACACAATTCTGGCTCAGGAGACAAGTGGTTATCAGTGTTAACCAGTCATCATCCCTCCCTTTACCTTTTAGGCAGGTGTTAATCAAGGTACATCTGGTTGCCCAGAACTCCATTGTATCTTTTTGTCCTCCAGAATACATAGGAGTTTTCTGAGTCCAGAGGAATATATATATAGGCTCACTGGGCTCCCAACAGTCAAGCATAGAGCAAGGTGTTCCCAACTTTTCCCTGCTGCCACACTATTCAAATAAACAACTACCTCCATCAGCTATGTATGCCATTACATATAAAGATTCTCAAATGAGGCCTAAGAATACATCCACCCCACCAAGCACAAAGGGCCGTATGAAGAATGAAGAGCAGGTGCAATATTAAAAAGCACCTCCAGGGGCTCCTGGGTGGCTCAGTCAGTTGGGCCTCCGACTTTGGCTCAGGTCATGATCTCACAGCTTGTGAGTTCAGGCCCCCGCACTGGGCGCTGTGCTGACAGTTCAGAGCCTGGAGCCTGCTTCAGATTCTGTATCTCCCTCTCTCTATGCCCCTCCACTCATGCTCTGTCTCTCTCCTTCAAAAATAAATAAACATTAAACAAACAAACAAACAAAGCACCTCCCAAGAGTGCCTGGGTGGCTCAGTTGGCTAAGCTTCCGACTTCAGCTCAGGTCATCTTACAGTTTGTGAGTTCGAGCCCCGCGTCAGGCTCTGTGCTGACAGCTAGGAGCCTGGAACCTGGTTCAGATTCTGTATCTCCCTCTCTCTCTTCCCCACCCCTGCTTGTGCTCTGTCTCTCAAAGATGAATAAACATTTAAAATTAAAAAAAAAAAGGAAAGCACCTCCCAGAGGTCTGATACATCTCCTGGCCACACCCAGCCCCACCTACCAGTTTCCCTCACACCCCTTTCCTTGTTTTAAAATTAAGTAGGTTCAAAAAATATAAAGCACACCAACAAAGGGGCAAAACTGAAGGAATTTGGGATTCAGGATGCATTGATTCATCACTATACACAAAATAATCTCAAGGGTACAGCTAGAACTTTCCCAAACTAAGTAACAGATCCACCACATCATCGTCTAAGAGTAACTTTATACAGAGGTGCCTGAATCGTGCAGGAATACAGTGCAGTGTCATTGGAGTTGAAAATGTTAAAAACAGGCTCATTTACAAAATCAAGTTGAAGTTTTTTTCTCTACTTTTATAAAAAGAAAACTTTTTGGGGCGCCTGGGTGGCGCAGTCGGTTAAGCGTCCGACTTCAGCCAGGTCACGATCTCGCGGTCCGTGAGTTCGAGCCCCGCGTCAGGCTCTGGGCTGATGGCTCAGAGCCTGGAGCCTGTTTCCGATTCTGTGTCTCCCTCTCTCTCTGCCCCTCCCCCGTTCATGCTCTGTCTCTCTCTGTCCCAAAAATAAACAAACGTTGAAAAAAAAATTTTTATAAAAAAAAAAAAGAAAACTTTTTGAAGTTGTTCTGCTTTTCTTCAAGAAAACAAAGTGTGCTCTTTCCATAATCTCCTAGTATCTTCATACTTCACACAACACAGTATTTTGGGTTCAGCTCTTCTTACCACCAACCATTTATGTGAAAATTCTCCAAGGTTATAAGCCACGTGAAAAAATGCCTCCACTGTGGGAAAAAAATTATCACAATGCTGTATTGAGAAAGGAGAGATAATGGCTGCTCAGATGTCAGTGGCAAATAGTTTTTTACCCTCTACTTGTAAAATCTTTGGGGTTGGCCAGGACTCCATTGCCACGTACTTTTCTTTCTCTTTTGGGAATTTATTTTTTTCTAAAATGCTGCCAATGATGCTATTATCCTATCAGGATAAATGTGCAGCCATAACACAAATTGTAACGTAAGGGCAATAGATGAAAAAATTTACTAGAAGCCAACCTGCTGTTCCGACGGAGTTTGGGGCTGACACTGCAGTTGGGGACCAGGTCCAGAAGGGCAAGCTGTGACGTCAGTGAGTCACAGAACTGACTCAGACTACTCAACTCCCAGGAGACTGAAGGGTAGGTGCCCCAGTGTATCACCCCAGTCCTGAGGCTCCAATGCTCACACATGCTATCAAGGTCCTCCTTTTTAGTTATAAAACTATTCTGAGCTAAACAATGAGTGGTTAATTTTTAAAAGAGGGGTTTAATTTGGCAAGTAGGGAATCCCAGCAAAAGAAAACAAGAGGTTCTTGCAAACTATTTCACTCAGGACATACAAAGTCTGATGAACTACTCTTACTGGAGCTACTCTTAATCCTTGAAACAGCAACTCTATCTCCATAGTAGTCACAGTATTTATTTTCTAGTTTTCCAATCTACTTAGGTAAAATTACATAATGTAACAATGAAGAATTGTTAGTATTTAATTCTCAAGATTCTATGGGGACCATTATCTTTTATTAATCGCACTGTTCTTAAGACAAAATTATAATAAAATCACTTGACAGAAAAACTGGCTGATAAATGTCTTCCTTTGATTCAGGAGGCTGATAGAAATTAAAGTTTTCTTTCTAAACTTAAACCTCAGAATTCGGGGTGACTTTTAAAAAAATGGATGAACGAATTTCTAAATATAAAATGGAGATAATTCAATCTTAAAACTCAATACTGAAAACATTTATTAATAGAAGAAAGTCCAATGAATTCTACAGAATGAAAATGCTCAGTCTTTTCCAATAGATACTTAAAGCTAGTGATCCCACTTTTCATTAATATTTGCTAAAATCTATGTAACAGCTTCTAGATTTAGTTATTTGTTCAGGCCTGGAATGAAGCCAAAGACACAAAAAAAACAGGGATTAAACTAACCTGTGAGCAGCTGTTTTAAAAAAAAAAGACTACGTACACATAAAATAGGATTACACACTTTAATCTGATTGACATGGAGGAAGTAGGGAGGATGTGAAAGAAATTTAGTTTTAGCTCTGCTTTATGCATAACCAGATGCTTCTTTCCCAAAAAGTATACTGAGGTTTTAAAAACCACATTTGATCAGAATACTTCAGGAAAACATACTAGTGTAATCCAGGAAATACACTATTTGCAGAATAGGAAAATCGTCATGGGCAAGAAAAGATGAAAACAAAAGAAAGCACCTGGGTTTTGAGCAGTTCTAAGGTGAGTATATCTGCAGGAATAGTGTAAATGCTCTTGACTGGCTGCTATGGAAACATGCTAATGAGGATTGGTCCATATCTTAACATTTTTTAAAATATGCTTCTTTGGAAGAATGGCAATATGGGCTGGGAATAAAGATGTCCTTTCAGACACCCAGCTTATTGGCCTGGGTGAGAACGACTTTGAGAACTGGCATGAAAGCTGAGGTCTCACTGAAGTTGCTGGTGCTAACTATGTGGGTATGGATGGTCAATCCTTCTGAGTAGTTTCGAGTTTCAATGCTCCTCGCAATGTTGTGTAAACCATTGATGATCGTGGGTGAAAGCTGAAATAAAGGTAGAATCAAGAGAAAAAATTAAATTAAGGAAGAATTTCCCATAAACACTGATATTTAAAAGGAACTTAAAATAAATATTATAAAAAAGCAAATAAACCATTTAGCATTTCTAGAAATAGTTCTTGGACCAAGCAACTGCTTTTTAAGTTATAAAGCAGAACCATGACAAAATGATTTATGTAAGGAAACTATTATGAATTATGAACATGTATAAGCCAGGTTTTTGTTTTGTTTTTTTTTTTATAGAAATGAAGCCAGATTTCCACTCCAAGCTGAAATGCTAACATCTTCCTCCACTTAAGAGCTTTACTTCTTCAATTATTTTACATATAGCCTCATACCTTTTAAAAATTTTCCCATGTATATGAAGGAGTTTAAAAATTCTTAATCACTATATCTCAGAGTAAGGACCCTATTTATTCTCAAACCTTGTCTACAATAGAGATCTTGAACTTGTGGCCTACCTGCATGTGTAGGACAATAGTTCTTACCAGGTACTCAATTTATCAATTCTCAACGGTTTTTTGTAATCTTACCATCTCTTAAAACCATAAAATCTATAGTTTCTGTCCCCCATTATTTGGCCTACATGCCCATACTTTTGAGGGAAGAATTTATTTTGGATCAGTCCATGGACCACACCACTTCTACTGTTACATCAACTTCCTTTGGTTTGGTTCTTGTGAAATAAGTGATGGGACTGATGTGAGGGTAGGGAAGAGAATGCTGAAATGGAAACAATACAGGACATATATAATGAACGGAAGACCAGTTACCCCAGGGCCACTACAAGTCAGTATGTATTTCTACTCTTTGTTACAAGAGGAGTTAAAACTATACCCCTGCCTGACAAACACATACTCTCTCTCTCCCCACTACCCTCCCATCCCCAATAAATGACATTTAAGACTCTAGCTAGAGAAAGCCCATTCTATAACTGTCACCACAATTTTATCCCCAAATACATTACATACGTGTGCTGGTGAGATGCTCATTTACTAGCTACTAAGAAAAAATGATTATCATAGATCCTTCTTTTTCCCACAAACTTACTGTCTGTTCCCTAAGTTTATCATACAGAAACTCCAAGCGTTTGCTGGCATCATCTAGCTTCCTCTTGGTTTGCTGCAGGAGAGGAAAAACAGATGATGTTATATTTGAACGTTAACTTTAATCCAAAGACTTTGCCTTAACTCATTTCACTAACCCTGACACTCATCATGCTGAACAGCTTCATTTAAAAAAAAAAAAATTTTTTTTAACATTTATTCATTTTTGAGAGACAGAGAGAGACAGAGAGCAAGCAGAGGAGGGTCAGAGAGAGAGGGAGACACAGAATCCGAAGCAGGCTCCAGGCTCTGAGCTGTTAGCACAGAGCCCGATGCGGGGCTCAAACTCACAAACTGTGAGATCATGACTTGAGCCAAAGTCACACGCTTAACCCACTGAGCCACTCAGGCGCCCAGCTTTATTTTATAAAGAAACAGAGGCAACTATGAACCAGAAACCTGAAAGACCATTACTGAAAGACAGAGTTCAGTAACCTATTAACGGGAGGGTCGGGGGAGAAAGGTAAAAGGATAAGGGGCTTCCTTCTGGAGTGCAAGATGGAGTAGTGGTGGATTTCACGTGGACTGCAAGCTCATCTGACAAGGTTTGTGCACGTATAACTGCACTATTCACAAGAGCAGGAAGGGCCATCTGGAGGAGCAGTGCATCACTGTACACCAGAAAAGAAGATCTAAGGACAGTTACTGTAAATTATGGGTGCTAGCAGGCTTACACAGAGGTGAACTGGAATCTTATTTTAACCTTTCTACTTAAATATTACTTGTACACTTAGTCCATTTGATAGTTAATTCTGCTTCTTTCTGAGCTGTTAGAACACCAAGAAAAAAAGAAAATTATCTTCTGGTGGCTTAAGATTACTAAGACGGAAGTAGTAAAATGAGTTCTTAAATTAAGGAGTCTTCCTACCTCCCAATCCATGTCCTAGAAGTCCAGTGACAGAAAACTATTCTAAAGCTAAAATTACCGGCTTCAATTACAATGTGATTAACTTAATGACCTACATTATGCAGTAACCTTAGAAGTGACACTGGTCTTCAATATTTATTGAGTGCCTATTATTTGCCATGCTTATGTCTCATGGAGCTTGGATTCTAGTGGGTGGGAAAAAGATACTAAATAAATAATATGTTGTACATGAGATGGTGATGAGTGCCAGCAAGGAAAGCTAACAGTGTGAAGGGCTAGAAGCGCTGGAGTGCGGGCGGTAAAGAAAGGTTGGAAAGCTACTGGGACACGGGAGCAGAAGCCTGGAGCAAGTGTGCAGTAAGCAATGCAGCCACGTGGGGGCAGCATTCCAGGCAGAGGAGTGCTGACGCGCGCTGGGTATGCTGCAGGACAGGGTCAGCGTGTCACAAGAAGAGTAAGGAAAAGCTCGGAGCTTTTCCCCATCATGTATAATGTTAGTTGTGGGTTTTTCATACATGGCCTTTATTATGTTGAGGTACGTTCCCTCTACATCTACTTTGTTGAGGGTTTTTATCATGAATGGATTTTGTACTTTGTCAAATGCTTTTTCTGCATCTACTGAAATGATCAGATGGTTCTTATCCTTTCTCTTGTGGATGTGATGCATCACATCAATTGATCTGTGAATATTCACGGAACTAACTGCATGTCATCCTCAGGCAGGGGCCATGCTGATCTTCTCTGTACTGGTCCAATTTTAGTATCTGTGCTGCCGAAGCGAGCAAAGATTTATCTATGAATACTGAACCACCTTGCATGCCAGGAATAAATTCCACTTGATTGTGCTGAATGATTTTTTTTATGTATCAAAATCCCAACAGCATTTTTCACAGAACTAAAACAAATAATCCTAAAGTTTATATGGAACCGCAAAAGACCCCAAATAGACAAAGCAATCTTGAAAAACAAAAGCAAAGCTGAAAGTATCACAATTCTGAGCAAAGCTGTAGTATGGTACTGGCACAAAAACAGACACATAGATCAATGGAACAGAAGAGAAAACCCAGAAGTAAACCCACAATTATACGGCCAATCCATCTTCAATGAAGGAGGCAAGAATATGCAATCGGAAAAAGATGGTCCCTTCAACAAATAGTGTTGGGAAAACTGTAGGGCAACATGCAAAAGAATGAAACTGGACCACTTTCTTACACCATACAAAAATAAACTCAAAATGAATTAATTAAAGACCTAAATGTGAAACCCGAAGCTATAAAAGTCCTAAAGAGCATAGGCAGTAATTTATCTGACATCAGCCATAACATTTCTCTAGATATGTCTCCTGAAGCACAGGAAACAAAAGCAAAAATAAACTATTGGGATTACATCAAAATAAAAAGCTTTTGCACAGTGAAGGAAACGTTCAACAGTTAAAACTAAAATGCAACATACTGAATGGGAAAAGATATTTGCAAATAACCTATCTGATAAAAGGTTAGTATCCAAAATCTATAAAGAATTGATACAAACCCCAAAAACAAATAATCCAATTAAAAAATGGGCAGAAAACATGAACAGACATTTCTCCAAAGAAGGCACACAGATGGCCAACAGACACATGAAAAGATGCTCACCAACACTCATCACCAGGAAAATGCAAATCAAAACCACAATGACATATCACCTCATACCTATCAGAAAGGCTAAAATAAAAAACACAAAAAACAACATAGTGTTGGTAAGGATGTAGGAAAAAAGGAACCTTCTTGCACTGTTAGTGGGAATGCAAACTGGTGCAGCACCTGTGGAAAACAGTATGAAGGGTCCTCAAAAAGTTAAAAATAGAACTACCCGGGCGCCTGGGTGGCGCAGTCGGTTAAGCGTCCGACTTCAGCCAGGTCACGATCTCGCGGTCCGTGAGTTCGAGCCCCGCGTCGGGCTCTGGGCTGATGGCTCAGAGCCTGGAGCCTGTTTCCAATTCTGTGTCTCCCTCTCTCTCTGCCCCTCCCCCGTTCATGCTCTGTCTCTCTCTGTCCCAAAAACGTTGGAAACGTTGAAAAAAAAAAAATTAAAAAAAAATTGAACTACCCTACAATCCAGTAATTGCACTAGTGGGTATTTACCCCCAAAATACAAAAACACTAATTCAAAGGGATACATGCATCCCTATGTTTATTGCAGCATTATTTACAATACCCAAATTATGGAAGCAACCCAAGTGTCCATCAATAGATGAATGGATAAAGAAGGGGTGGTATGTATATGTATATAGACATACACACACATATACAACGGAGTATTATTCAGTAATAAAAAGAATGAAATCTTTGCTATTTCCAATAACATCGATAGAGCTAGAGGGTGTTATGCTAAGTGAAATAAGTCAGTCAGAGAAAGACAAATATCATATATTTCACTCAGATGTGAAATTTAAGAAACAAAACAAACTAGGGGCGCCTGGGTGGCTCAGTCGGTTAAGCGTCCAACTTTGGCTCAAGTCATGACCTCACAGCTCGTAAATTCAAACCCCATGTCAGGCTTTGTGCTCACAGCTCAGAACCTAGAGCCTGCTTCAGATTCTGGGTCTCGGTCTCTCTCTGCCCCTCCCCTTCTCACACTCTGTCTCTCTCTCTCTCTCTCAAAAATAAACACACAAAAAAAAGAAAAAAAAAAAAACAGAACAAACTACCAAAGGGGAGAAAAAAAAGAGAGACAAACCAAGAAACAGACTCTTCACTATAGAGAACAAACTGATGATACCAGAGGGGAGACGGGTGGGGGGGATGGGTGAAATACGTGATGGGGGAGTACACTTATCATGAGCACTGAAAAATGTATAGAATTGTTGAATCACTATACGGTACACCTGAAACTAATTAAAAGAAAAAAAAATAAAGAAGAGGGCAGAGGAAGAGATGAAGCTATTAAGGATAACATTAGAAACTAAGTCATGTGGCAAAATTGCTCTCTGTTGTATGAACATAACTAAAGTGAAAATAGGAATACAACTATACTGTAAAAATGATTCCAGCTATTTGTGAGGAGGGGACCTCTTACAGTCCCTGCTCAAAGCTAGTATCATCTAGCTACCAGTAGGAGCCCTGCCCCAATGTGGCGGAGTCACCTGGATGGGATAGCATATTAGGGCCTCTCCCCTAACTAGGTACAGGAATTACAGAAACAGTTTGTCTTTTGTGGTTCTCATCTGGCCCAGGCCTCCTGTGGACCCAGAACGAAGATAAGATGTTGACCTAGAGGAGTTTAAAGTCAACAAAAATTTATTAAGTTGGGCTGGGTATCATGTGCCTTCTCAACCTCTCTATACTGACTCATGCCTGAAGGAGGGCTGGAGTCTTCCTTCATTTTTAGTTTTGAATGACTGTGTCCTATTTAGAGGTATGCACAGGGGACAGCGTATACTAGGCCATCTGCTTCATCTGCTCTCTGTTCCTAGCTCAGTCTTTCCATCACTTCCAGAATGCTAGGCATGAAGATTTATGATAACCTTTCCTTGCTTCTGCTTTCCTGACACTTTTAGTATAGGGAACTGCCTTCCAAAAGACCGGAAGAAAGTTGCACATATTAATACTCAATGTTTGATGGAACAACAAATTCCAGGAGCTGTTTTTCAAGCAGACAAGTGGCCAGTGGCTAAATAAACATATTCAATGTTTGCTGGCAGAAACTGAGATTTCATCTAAAACAAGACAGCTTTGTGGAACTTTTGTTGTTGCCAATACACAGGCATCCTCTAGGTAAACTAAGTAAAATCAGTTGCTTTAACTATGAATATGACTCTAGTATCGAAAACAATTATTTTTAAGATCTTTGCAAAGTTACATATAAGATTATCTACCTACTTTTAAAAGCTTTGAGTAAGCTCAGAAAGAAATCCCTAACCTGAATTTTTTATATACCACCATTCTGTTCTATTTATGTGCCAAACATGAGGTCTACTGATGAAAGGCAATGCGGCACAGTGGTTGAGAGCATAAATTCTGGAGCCAGACTGGGTTTGAATTCTGGCTCTGACCTTGGGTGTTACTTAACTGCTTTTTGTCTTAACTTAGTCATCTGTAAAATAAAGATGACAGATCTACCTACCCTGGGGTTGTTGTAAGGATTAAATAAATTTATATATAAAAGAAATTAATTATATTTTTTTATGTAAAGCAAAGTACACAAGTGCTAATTTTATTACTATTGTACAAACTTTTGCAGTATCTTGTAGGACTTCATACAATTACAGAAGAGCTCTATAAATGATTATTAAAAAAATTTTTTTTAATGTTTATTATTATTTTTTTTCAACGTTTATTTATTTTTTTTGGGACAGAGAGAGACAGAGCATGAACGGGGGAGGGGCAGAGAGAGAGGGAGACACAGAATCGGAAACAGGCTCCAGGCTCTGGGCCATCAACCCAGAGCGTGACGCGGGGCTCGAACTCACAGACCGCAAGATCGTGACCTGGCTGAAGTCGGACGCTTTACCGACTGCGCCACCCAGGCGCCCCGATGTTTATTTTTTTTAAGAGAGAGATACAGAGCATGAGTGGGGGAAGGGCAAGGAGGGGGGGAGAGAGAGAGAGAGAGAGAGAGAGACAGAGACAGAGACAGAATCCGAAGCAGGCTCCAGGCTCCAAGCTGTCAGCACAAAGCCCGATGCAGGGCTCGAACCCACAAACTGTGGGATTATGACCTGAGCTGAAGTCAGATGCCAAACCAACCACGCCACCCAGGTGCCCTGAAGATTATTTTAATTAAGCAAAATATGAGAAAAAAATACATACAGGATCTGTGGCTGAGGAGAGGCAGCGCTGAATAAGATCCTCAAATGTGGTCTTTAGAATGAGGTGCTCATCTGGAATAGGTTTCTTGGTAATTTTTTCTGTTGGCAAAGACTGCACATGCTGGAAGAAATAATAGCATAAATGACCAGAAATGACCAAAAGCTACCTATACGCAAAGCCCTGAAACTCTGTGATAAAGAGACACCAGCTAACTACCTTGTAGACAGGCTGTGACAAATTGACATGTGAAATCCCTTGGGAGAAGTAGAAATGAAAATCAAATATTCATTAGAAGGTACAGACACTCCTCCTACAGCTTTGATTTTGAAAAACAGAATTGGATATAAAGAGTTTGATGAACTACGGAACATATGTTGATCACTATTGTATGTACCTGAGGGGAAGGAGACTGTAGACCTATGCCGGTAGGAAATAAAAGGGCAGTTACAAAGCTGGCTAGTTAGAGTGGCTGCTTGCTCTGCTTGTTGGCTCATTTTTGTTTATCTTTCCATTCTTATGTTCTTTGATTTATTCTTGGAGGTTGGTAACTGGGCTATTATCAAACTGCAAGATTAAGTCAAAAGTTAGAAGAGACCATGATGTTACAGAATGTACAGATGGAAAAACAAAGAAGGTATGTTTAAGTGTTTAGGGTTCTGATTTATTAGTACATTCATTCAAAAAATATTCAGCAATTATGTTCTAGGCACTAGCTATGTATTTGTGAGCCAATTCAGAAAAGATCTCAGCTCTCTGGCAGTTTTTAGCTAAAGGAAGGAAAAAGAAGTTTTAAAATGTCATACAAAAAGCAAGTTTACAAATACTTACATCTTAATGAAAGATGTTACTTGAACAAAAAGTAAAATAATAAAATGTCATAAATACATGTAAAATAGCAACTGCATTGCTATTTTATAGCTAATAAATTAACATTAATGGAACCAACAGGCAATATAACTGGAATTTAACTGAGGGGAAAGTTCTCTTCAGGAAATTCTATTAGAAAGACAAGTAGGAGTTAACTGGTGAAATGGGGAAGTTAGAGTGTCAGAGAAAGAATGTGTACAAAGGAAGGACCATGATACAAGAGGACTAAAAGGAGGCCAGTGTGGCTGAAGCAGAGAGAGAGCAAGGAGGAATATGAAGCTGAAGGGCTTCCAGACAATGTGAAATAATTTGGTCTTTATCCTGAGAACAATGTTTTAAACAAAGAGGAGACAAGACCAGATACAACGATCAAAGTCAATGCTTGTAGACCAGTTAGAGGCTCCTGCACTGCCAGAGATTGGAAATGAAGGTAGCATGGGCCAGATTAGAAGTGTATGTGGATAAAGGATTTGAGAGAGATTTTAAAATAATATCAGCAAGATTTGGGGATAGATTTGAAAGAGGGATTAAAGGAAAAAAAGTATAAAGATGATTCCCAGGTTTTTGGCTAGACTGAATATGGATTATGATGCCATTTTACTGAAATAGGAAACACCAAAAAAGATCAGGTTTGGGAGGAAGACTATGAATAAGGTTGTAGAAATGCTGAGTGTGAGGTGCCTTGGAGACATCTAGGTGGGCAGGTAGCTGGCTATTATGGCCTGGCTGAACATATACATCTGTGCAAGCTCTCCCTTTCGATGGTAACTGAGGTTCTGGTTTGGGTGAGTATTACATGAGCACCTAAAGTCTAAACAAAAGTGAATGGCTGGGTAGCTTCCCAAACTAACATAGACTTGTAATCAGAAAAGAAAAGAAAAGAAAAGAAAAGAAAAGAAAAGAAAAGAAAAGAAAAGAAAAAAGAAAAGAAATTAACAATACATCTTTGTAATTTATATTCCTATGGAAAGAAACAACTCCTCCCACCTCCATCAAAACACTGGTTTTTAGCACGCCACTTTTAATATTTAGAAGTTCCTTAGGCAGAACTATCTCTTAATAGTAAAGCACACTCTTGTGATAGAGATACAACCTTTATAAATTTGACTTCAATGAACCAAAGACAAAAACAGAACTAATTTTATACTTTGTACAGGGATTTGTTTCACCTTCACATGCTGAACTTTGACCCAAACTCTTTACTTTTCACAAACTGATCAAAATGTTCATCTTTGTATGTTTAAGTCGGTTGTATCTGATTTTTCATCGTCTAGAACCCTGTGCCAACTAGCTGTTTATATGTGAATAGCAACTACAAATTTATATCTCCAGCTGAAGATAAAGCTGGATATTACTAGCTCTTATACATACACAAGAAATGATATAACTCATTACATTTTTATTTTAGATTTTAAAAGGAAAACCCTTTGGAAATAGCTTCTGCTTAGCAAGCTTGGCTGAAAATACAGATTCAACTAATCTTAAATTGTGGGTACTGATTAGGTCAAATGAAATATAATTGTCAAGTTAGTGTAAACATACACTAGCAATTATAAAAGCCTCTTCTAGAAAGTTTATGGCCATGTAATTGAAAAATAATATCCATCCATGATCAATCTTAAAAAAAGGGGTTACTATTTTTTACTTAGGTCGTCTTAATTGAAACCAAAGTTAGATGCTCATTAATAAAGGTGTAAACATAAAAGTTAACACATTAAAAAGAAAAAATGAACTGAAATAGAGCCATCTCCTCATTCCATTAACACAGATTTGTTACCTGGATGGTATTTCCAATAGGAGCCCCTGGGGCACCTTCAATATTGGGCTTTGAGAAAGATGGTGGCATGCCTGGTTGACCAAGAGGTTGCTGTATGCCATGGAAGGTCTGGCCACCTGGAAGATGTGGCTGTGGAAATGAAGCTTGGCTTGACAGAGGTAAAGGAGCTGAAGGTTGTTGCTGCAGCATCTGTGACTGGGGGTCACCCAAAGGGTTCATGATTGGTGATGTGATGGGAACAGGAGGCATAAAGTTTTCAGGTATCTTTTAAAAGACAGAAATAAAAGACACTAAGCATAAGAAAAAAAGGTACAATTTCCTCACCTTTAAATAAGGTTTAAAAAAATTTTTTTAATAGTAGAATACTTTTTCAAATGAAATTTTATGCAGAATTCTACAGTAAAACGTAAAAGTAGAGCTAATCTGGCTCAGAGGGGTGGGGAACTCAAAACTGGACCTCTCAGTTTCCCCTTTGCCTTCCACACTTACCCTCGTATGGGGAGCCAACACCTGGTGTTTTTGAAAGAGGATCTCAAAGTCTAGAGAATTATATCTAGCAATAGTGGAATCAGATAATGTGTGTTTATATTTAATGTGACCAAGATGTAATACCCTTTTCCTAGATCACTAAATAGACATTAACTATCAATTCAATCATATTAAAAGTAGTAGATTAAATTCAATCTCTGATTATTATTAACCTAAATTTGGGGTTGTTGTTTTTTTTTTTTTGCTCATTTAGTGTCTCCCAATTTTATTGTTATGACCTCTCCCTACTATATTTGAGAAAAGGACATCACGGTGAGTAAAAAAAAAAAAAAAAAAAAGTAGAAATGTTTGGGGAGAAAGAAGAAGAATCTTAACTTCTGCTTTAATGGCTGTCAACAGTTACTGACATTTAAACAATGCTCAGCTACAAGGTGATTTCTTCATTCATACTATATGTGATAAACAAAAATAGTCCAAAATATAATTACCAAATTCCTGACTATTGTTGGAACCCCTAAAAGACATAAAAATCAATGGAAAATTTGTTTCCTATTCTTTGAAAGAAACCTGTTAGAAATTTACATCTTATCTTCTTCTTTTTTTTTTTTTTTTAAATAGTAATTTTTTTTTTTTTTCAACGTTTATTTATTTTTGGGACAGAGAGAGACAGAGCATGAACGGGGGAGGGGCAGAGAGAGAGGGAGACACAGAATCGGAAACAGGCTCCAGGCTCTGAGCCATCAGCCCAGAGCCTGACGCCGGGCTCGAACTCACGGACCGCGAGATCGTGACCTGGCTGAAGTCGGACGCTTAACTGACTGCGCCACCCAGGCGCCCCTTATCTTTTTCTTTTTAATGCTTACTTATATATTTTTGAAAGAGAAAGACAGAGAGAGAGAGAGCACGAACAGGGGAGGGGCAGAGAGAGAGGGAGACACAGAATCTGAAGCAGGCGCTCCGAGCTGTCAGCGCAGAGCCTGACATGGGGCTTGAATTCACGAACTGCGAGATCATGACCTGAGCCGAGGTCAGACGTTTAAATGACTGAGCCACCCAGGCGCCCCTACATCTTCTCTTCTAAAGGAAGTTAAATTCACACCACTGTACTGTTTTTAACTTTCTTTCCTTCCCTTCATGGAGAAGATGCAAGCTGAAATGCACTTTAAACCTATCAGTCAGTAAGCTTTGCCTTCAAAAGGATCAGTGAAAGGTAGTATGTTCCAGGTGGCTACATGATTAAAGAACATCTGTAGGCAACTGGATGGACATCTTTTTCTGGTACCTTCTTCTTCTTGGGTACTCTGTTCAAAGCTGGAGGATCATTCCAACCATTCTGAGGACCTATAACAGATAATAAAGAGCATTTTCCTTTAGAATTCTGAAAAGAGGACAACTAAATTGTATCCATCGCATAGTACCTTCACATTCTGCCTTAACTAACCTGAGGATAACCATCACAAAGGTTTTACCAGCTCAGGTGTGGGGATCACTCTGTAGCCCTGGATTCACAAACTCATTCCCTCAAATATTCACAAGGTCTTGGCTTAGGAGGCAAGATAACTTGACATTATTTCCATTGAAAGTGAAAGAGCTGTACTAAATTTAGGGATGGTGAAGTGTTTATGTTTATATTGGTGTATAACTTTCAAATCAGTTAAGAATTCTCTTGTAATAAAGAAAAAAAAAATCACCTGAATCTGCTAAAAAAACAAAAACCTTGATGTATTCAGCATACTAAAAAAATAAAAGTAACAATCTCCTACTTCCCAAGAGAGTAATTTAATATAAGCAATTGAACATAAGCAAATTATCCACATGGTACAAACAGTGTCAAAAACAAAAAAACCCCAAAAAAACCGGGTCCCAATTACACAACACCAGCAATTTCATCATCCTTCCCTTAAGAGTTACTTATAAAGTATAAAAAAGCATTCAGGTATCTGTGATAAGACTTTTTTTTAATGCCACACAAAAAAATTCCAGATTGGCAGCAAATATAAAATTAAACTACTTGTCAACGTTAGTAAATTTCCTCTACACGCACCCCCTGCCCCCAAATCTTCATCTCAAAGTGAAAAACAGACACCAGTAGCAGAATTCATTAAGTATCTTAATGCCAGTATGTTTAAAGAAAACATGCCAGAAATAAAGATAATTTTAAAATCAAAATATAATCATTTTACATTTCATTGAATTTTGTGTATGTTGTATATTTAAAGACCAAAAATTACTCCTCTTTTTTAACAAATTAAACATTCTTTCAGTATTTTACCTTTCACTTGTTCTACTGATATCCACGATATGAAATCACAACAAAATTGCTTAGACGAAAGAACCTGTGATCCATACATAATGTCACAGAAACTTTTTAAAAAATAAGATCTTCTAACCAGCATGTACTCATTTCCCTTGATTTTTTTTTTAAAGTTTATTTATTTTTAAAATTTATTTTACCCAATGTGTGGCTCAAACTCACGACCCCTAAGCCAGCCAGCCAGGCATCCCTCATTTGCCTTGATTCTAAAAATGGAATTAATTTTCTACAAGTTTACGAGGAGACAGAATGACAAAAGAGCCTCAAAACATTGAAGAGCTAATCACAAAACATTAAACTACATGCTGCTATCTGCTTAACAAATTCTTAAAGTTCTGGGCTTGCACAGAGAATCATTCAAATCTCTCTCATCACCTTCTAATCTTACTCATAGCTAAGACAATCTTGATATGGTCATGGTCTTTATGATTATATAAAATAGACGACTTTAATGATTTAAAGCTACTGGTGTCACCATGTTAATTCAATCAACTCTAAGATTTGATTTGATTAAGAACCCAAATTAAAAAATGATACTGATCACATTCCGAATATCATCAACTTTGAGGTTCACATGCATTATTGTGAATGTCCATTCATTAACTATATTTAATGATTGAAAATTTTCCAGAGGTGTATTTTATAACTAATTCACCTTCCAACATAGGTGCCTGGTCTTGCATAGACTGATTTTCTGCAGACAAAATGTAAAAGTCACTTAAACAGTATTATCATGAAAAACATTCTAAACTCATTTTGTAATTGCTTCTTCTCCCTCCATCAAGCCAAAAAAGAAAAAAACTAATTTTATAAAGGAAAGAAACTTTTTAGTCAAGTCATGTGAAATGTCTTTTATCTAATTAAGAAAATAATCAGCTTTTGGGTAAATTGAATTCATCTAGGTTGTGCCAGATCCAATTAACTCTTAAACATTACTTTTTTTCTCTTCCTGTGCTACATGTCTCTTTTAAGAAAAAAATTTTCCTGCCTACTTGAAATATTTCCCTGTTTGCATGGAATTTTTTTCTACTACTTGATCAGTAATATCACTGTGTGTGGGGGGAGAGCATTTGGTACTATTTAAAGCTGTGAATCAAAATCAGCTGAGAGATCGATCTTGTTAAACTGCAGACTCTAATTCACACTAAGTACAGGGAAAGGCCTGAGATTCTATTGTTCCAGCTAGCTCCCAGGTAATGCCAATGCTGCTGGCCAAAGCACTCTTTTAGTGGGGACTTAAAGAAAAATGGGAGGCTTTAGCAAGGTGGTGCCACTTTACTGCTAGATTTAGGAGGCAACAGGGGGCTGCACCCTGATGAAACTGTAATTTCATGTAATTCATGTCACACCATGAATAGAAACATAAATGAGAACAGGCCCAATAAATATGTAACCATCCCATATGGTCTTTTCTGTAAGAATATATGGATTTGTAGACTGTTTAGCACAGGTCTTTCAGAAACAACTACATCTCTTAAGAGAACTGAAGTTTCTGGCAGTGGACGTGAAAAGAAAAGGGTGAAAACTAACACAGCAATGCCAAAATCATCAGATATTATTATCAGATATTCAGGGTCAGGCCAGGCCCAGCCTCAAATCAAAAGTATGCAGTGGAGGTATATTATATGCATATGTAACTTACGAAAATTGAACTATCTTCCTTTGGGGATAGGAGAACCAAGAGAATATAGCAATTAATGAGTTCAATTCGGGTTGAGTTCTACTCAGGAGGCATGTGCCTCAGAGAAATTGTGAGGTGGAGAGGTAACCCCATAGCTTGCAGTTTTCCCTCTAATCTCTCATAGCAGTGACTTAAGCCCTGGGTATTAAAGCCTGGGAGGGTATCCGGAGATTTCAAAAACTGTAAGCACAAAAAGTTTGTGGAGCAACTTCATACAACCCTTTTGTAAAATGACTCCAAATTTATGATGAAATCAAGTCAAATTCAAAATTAGGAATGACAACCCAAATTAGAAACAAAAAGACTTGCAGCAGGAGTACATAGCCAGTGGGGTAGCTCACATAACTTGAGGGTGGAGAATGTCTTGTTGAATAGAAAGTAACAGTTGTACAATAATCAAAGTTCTCCCCCAAATATATGCCTAACTGACTCCTCCCAATGTCAAACCATGCAATATATTTAGCCATTTTTATTTCAGCCCAGATAATCCTTGTTCAAATCTCTTATCAATTTAATGCAGTTTTGTCTCAGCTATAATTCGCTTTTGAATTTTTTCACTTTTATGTCTTTAAATTGACTGTTTAAATATGACTTTTTTTTTTTAATTTTTTTTTCAACGTTTATTTATTTTTGGGACAGAGAGAGACAGAGCATGAACAGGGGAGGGGCAGAGAGAGAGGGAGACACAGAATCGGAAACAGGCTCCAGGCTCTGAGCCATCAGCCCAGAGCCCGACGCGGGGCTCGAACTCACGGACCGCGAGATCGTGACCTGGCTGAAGTCGGACGCTTAACCGACTGCGCCACCCAGGCGCCCCTAAATATGACTTTTTAAAAACACAGCTAAACTGACCTCTGTAAATACGCCTTAATAGCAACCTTAGGTAAAGCAAACTACATGAACAAAATAAATATCTCTAGGAAACAGTATTACGGAGGTTCATTATAGATATGCAAAATGTTACTCTTGGTCAACATTTTTAAAAAAATCAACATAGAACAGTCATTGAAAATAAATCAATACAGCATAATCTAATCTTAGACATAATTCTCCCATAAAACTATAAAGAGAATCTTTTTTACCCTTTCAAAAAACTATAAAATGAAGATAAATCTCTCTTTTTAAAACATAACATGACTTTAAAGGCATGAAAAATATGGTTCATGGTGTAATATTAAGAAAAAATGTAAGATGTAAAATTGTGTGTGTATATATGTGTATTATGATCTCAATTCTTTAAAAATAGGGGCACCTGGATGGCTGAGTCGGTTAAGCATCTGACTTCAGCTCAGGTTATGATCTCACAGTTCATGAGTTCGAGCCCCACATCAGGCTCTGTGCTGACATCCCAGAGCCTGGAACTTGCTTCAGATACTGTGTCTCTCCCTCTCTCTGCCCCTTTCCTGCTCACACTCTCTCAACAATAAATAAATGTTAAAAAAAAAAAAAAAAAAACACATGCACACAATGAGATACTACCCATTAGAATGGCTAGAATTAAGAAAGAAAAAAAACAAAACAAAACAGAAAACAAGTGTTGGTGTAGATGTGGAAAACAGTATAATGCTTCCTCAAAAATTTAAATACTGAATATTGAATTTGATCCAGCAATTCCATTTCTGGGTATGTATCCTAAAGAACTGGAAGCAAAGACTTGAACAGATATGTGTATACCTGTGTTCAAGGAGCATTATTCACAATAGTTCAAATGCCCACATGCAGATAAATGGATAAACAAAATGTGCAATATAATACAGTGAAATATTATCCAGCCTTAAGTAGTAAAGAAATTCTGATACATGAATATTGGAGAGCGTGAAATAAGCCAGTCAAAACAGGACAAATATTGTATGATTCCACTTATATGAGGTACCTAGAGTAGTCAAATACAGAGAGAGAGTAGAACAGTGGTTACCTGGGGCTGGGGGAAACAAGGAGTTATTTAATGAGTACATAGTTTCAGTGTGGGATGATGAAAACTTCTGGAGACAGATAAGTGGCAATGGTTCTTCAGCAATGTAAACGTACTTAATGTCACTGAACTATACACATAAAAATGGTTAAAATGGTAAATTTTATGTTAGTATATTTACCACATTAAAAATATTTTTAATAGATGCATATAGACATACATAGATATATGTATATATGTGTACGAAAAGAATAAATAAACCTATATTATCACTGGTAATATTTGGGCAGTAGAATTATAGGTAATTTAAATTTTATTCTTTATAATACCTTGAGTCTTTAAAAATCCTACAGTGAAAAATTAATAAAAATCAAGGGAAAATTAATTTAAAAATTGAATATGGCATGTTACTGGAGATCCTTATCCACTTTAGTGTAGGGTTTAGTTCTCCAGTATCTTTGGGGAAGGAAGAAGGAACCACATGGTCCCACATATACAGGAGTGCAGCTGAGTACCATCTTTACTTGAATCCCACTTCTCACTTGGAACGTTCTTAGGTATTCCAGCAGAAGCAAAATGTGCTATATGCACTGGCTAAGATACTTTTCAGTGGATTCTTTATTAGTGCAGTGACATGAAGAATTTTGGCTAACAGACAATTTGAGAAAGAACAGAGCATCCTTCTTAACCTCCCATTTCCCCTATAAGCCTAGCATGTCACATTAAAAACAAGAGGGTCAGGAAATTAAAAATTAAAGTTTAGAAAGACATGAATCCTTGAGGTCATTTTCCAATGACACAAGATAAAACAGGTACTTATAATTTGAGTAAGGAATATTTACGAAAATTAAAAAAAAATTTTTCAGAACACTGTTCTATGAAAATATGTAACATTATGCCCCTTCAAGACTTCTATGTGACAAAGCATGAGACTATATACCTAAATTAAATTTTCCATGGTTTAATAAAATCAATAATGTTTACTCAAAGACAGTTTCATGACAGCCTGAAGGTCATTTTATCAGAAAATAATTTTTTGAGTAAAATTCTAAGGCCTTCATATTTGAAAGTGCTCTCCTTTAGTAATAATAAGCACAGATTAAATCAGGACGGGGAAAAAGTCATAGACAGTATCCTAATTATCCTAGAGAGTAAAACCATGCCTTTCAGCAGTTCAAACTCCTTCGTGAACTTTCCTGCCTACTGTATGAACTAGCAACTTCTTGCCCTGGCATAAAGCTTTCCAAAATTTGGGCCAAATATAAATGTTATGTTCCAACTTACAGCAAAGCTATGTGATGTTCACTAGAAATGTACTGTTCACTTCTGTCTCCCTACCTGTGCCTGGAATAATTCTGATTATAGACCAAACAAGTACCCATTAAGAATTTACTCAATGAATGTTCTGGTATTTGCAACATTAGTTTCTCTGAGCCTCAGGCATAATTTGGAGGCTCACGAACAGTTACAGGTCTTGCAAACCCTAGTGTCTGTCAAAATTATCCACTGGACAAATGGAATTCCCAAGTCCGATAGAGAACCATATGATATGAGACCCATAAAAAAGAAGAGAAAATTTTCATTCACAATTATTTGTACACTGTAAACAACATTTTTAGGAAATCAAAAAATAAAATATGGTAAAATACAGGGGACTATTAACAGGCAAGAGGTAACAAAGCAGCTGGCTTAGAACATGCTGAATACTGAAAAATGTTTGCTTCTTCTTCCTATTAGTCACTCTGTTTCTCAGCCAGGTTAGAACATTCTGTTACTCTGTATATAAGCAAAGACTTTATCTCAAGGCCAAACACACTTTTGCTTAACAATACCCATGCAAATATTTAACTTAGATGATGAAGTAACAAGATACCTAAAACAGTGTTGTTATAGGATTTTTGTAATTCTAACATTGATAACTACTTCTATGACTTATATCAGGACTAGACCATCTGGTAAAGAAGAATGAACTTATTAGGCTTTATAGACTGAGAGACCTGGGTTTGTATCTCAACTTGGAGACTATCATCACGCAACCATGAGTTTAACTCCTAGGAAACCAAGTTTCCTCATGTCAACTAAAAAAAACATTTCTATTTCTCATGGCTCTGATAATTAAATAAGAAAATATATGGCAAATGATGGTACATGTCCAGTGTATGTTCAGTAAATGATCACTCACCTCTCTACTTCCCTGCACCACTTTAAAGTGGGAATTTTCTGGAACTCATCTTTCAATCAAGAACTCTATTACCCAACTATTCAGAATAGATAGGTTTCAGAAGGTAATTTTTGAACTCTACAACTGAATTAGCACTCCTCTCTAAAATATCAATCTACTGAACTATTTATATTGAAAGTTACAGAAATTTTATTTGTGCAGTAAAGGGTGATAGAGATATTTGTGTGTGTGTGTGTGTGTGTGTGTGTGTGTGTGCGCGCGCGCACGCACACATGTGCACGCATGTATGTGTGAGATTTTTGGTACTCTGGCCTTTATATATCAGAGAAGAAAGGTGATAGGTATATAATTCTGCATTCATGAGACTTTGTTAGAATAGAATATTTCTTCAATAGATCCTATTTTATAATTGTTTTCAGTAATTATAGCTACTGCTTAAAATATACATATATACACACACACACACACACATACATACTGGACGCCCCAGGAGCAACTAAAGTATTAGGAACAAAGCAAGATTCATTCATCTCTTTGTTCCTTTAGTTCAAAAACATCGGTTATAATCTAAAAGGGAAACTATTTTCAAATACTAAAAGGTACAGAGCTCTAATTTTGAGTCAGGTTTTGTGTAATCACAGCCAACTTTACAGTCACTACCCCCAAATGCTTTAATGTATTAATGCATTCAATCTTCTTCATGAGCTTATGAGCAGGTATTAATATTATTCTGAGGAAATTGAGGCTTGAAGAAGTTTAAGTAACTTACCCAAAGCTGGGGTACAAAACCAGGAGATTGAATTCCAAAGCCTGCATTCTTAACCAGTATGGTTAGTGGTTCCTAACCCTGATTCATCGATCCCTTTTTATAACACATGCCTTTGAGGCCCCTTTTGGTAGGGGCCAAAATGAAAACCAGATAATAAAACCTCCCCATAAAAAATTAATGTAATGCTCTAATTATAAAATGAGATAAGAATTTAGAAAACGTGTATCTCATAACAATAATTTAAGATTATGGTTTTCATTAGAAAACTTCAGGCATGACTACACTGTTAGACTATCTATCGAATCCTTGAAATTCCTAAACTATCTGAGGGTGGTGCTGCCCTAATGAAGAATCGCTGCGCTACTGTCCACAGACTTTCTACTTTTCTGCTCTCTCATTAGAGATCCTCTGTCAGAGTTGTGTTCTCTCACTTTTTTCCTTTAGATAAGCATATCCAGGTCCCTCATCTTTATAAATAAACATAACTATAAAATTATATATAATCACCATGTTTAATCTCCATGAATGGGCTTAAGGCACAAATAATTTAAAAAATGCTAAACTTCTCAATAAGAACAGAGCAAAGTTTGGCTCTAAAGAAATTAGTGTCAATTAAACCCAGTTCCAAACACCACTTATCTTGCCAATTAATTTCTTACCACTTATTTTAAGTTTACTGGCAGATTATATACTCTTACCCTTTTGAAGCTCTAAAGTTTTCCTCATTTAGCAACTAAAGTTCATTATGGGACGATCACACTTTTAGAAATAGTTTCAGAATTTGTGATAAAAACTCAACACCTCAGATTACTCAGTTTACAAAGAGTCAGACATAATTCCCCTCCATCCACCCACGTGTTCATGAAAAAATAAAGGAGGGAGCCAAACCAAATCCCTTTCAAGCGCAGACCTGTTCTTTGCGACGCAGGCAGCTCACTGGCAGCAGGCAGTGTACCTGTTGTTCCAGGAGGCAGTGCATAAGCTGAAGATGATGGTGGAGCTCCTGGTCCGCCATGCTGGAAGGATGCTCCAGAGGAAGGGGGAGGAGGGAAAGAAGCAGCAGAGCTGGAGGTAGGTGGAGAGGCCTGGGGCTGTGTTGCGTACAGCTGAGACTGCCCAGAATAGGAAGAAGCAGAAGATATGTAAGGGGTGTTAGGGTAAGCGTTTGAAGCAGAAGGAGCAACGGGCTGCTGAGGTCGATACATTGTTGACCCCCCTGTTCCGAAGGAATACTGCTGGGCTGGTTGATAAGCTACACCAAGGAGAAGAAACAGAAATTTTAATTAGTTATAAGTTTATTGACAGCAACAAAAAACCAGTTATCTCATTCTATGGAAATCATTTTTGTCATTATTATTAGAACAATAAGCTACAACCAAATATTAACCCTTATATGTTATGCTTTTGATGACTTGGATACCCTTAAATATACTAAAATATACCCATTGGATCAATATGTGAAATATGCCATCTCCAGACTGCTTCTGGCTATGAAAATCTTTCAATCATCAAACCCAAACACTGAAAGACCGACCCTTTTCTCAGACTTCCTGTGCCTGAGAAAAGACTGCAGTGACACCGACTAGCCACCAGATGGAACCATGCAGGAATTACACGTTCCAAGCACTCCCCGTTACAGTAAATTACAGGGACTTTGCTGGCGGCTCAACATCTCCACCGGAAGAATTGTAGGGTGAGCACTATTGTTATGAATCAAATACCTTCTCCAACATCTAGTAAACTAATCAGCTACTCACATTGTGATTTTGAGCTTAGTTCCAGATTAACAGCCAACTCTCTAAGATCCCTGACAAAACAATTACTACATAGTATTTCATATACTATACACAGTTGGTTAGTAAGCATTCAGGCAGCCAACTAATGTTTTGATGCAAAGACCTGAGCCCAGATTAGAGAATATTACCACATTTTTCATGACCAGGGGTAGGTATGGACCTCTACAGAGTGAATCTACTAGAACTGTACTTGTTCTACTCTGAAGACAGCATTTTCATGAGTGAAAAATTGTGTCAAATCTGTATTCATGTTAAGTAAGTATATCCACTTTAGCATAGAACATGCTTATTAAGATTAGTTCTTACTAGGCAGTGGCCTCTTGCTTTTGTAATAGTTGTTTAATCATATAATTTTCTCCTTGGAGATTTTTTTTTCTCTTCATGTAAATTTTAAAATAGTGGTGGTATTTTACTTTATAAGTGCAAATATTGTCTAAAAAACAAAAGCCAATGGTGGGCACATGTTATTACCAAACATTGTCGAAATTCATAGAATGTTCAACACCAAGAGAGAACACTAAAGTAAACTATGGACTTTGGGCGATAATGATGTGTCAACGCAGATTCACTACTATAACAAATGTTCTACTGGGGTGCAGGCTGTTGATAGTCAAGCAGGTTGTACATGGGGGCAGGGGAGACACTGGATATTGAAATGTCCCTTGGAACCATTTTTCCAAAAATGGTTTGTGTCATCTTGCTGAAAGGAAAGAATATATAACAAAATCATTTCAAAAATTCTGTTTTTTAATACCAAAATCATGGGACAATTCACTGTTCTTAGTAATTGCTCAGGAACAGGAGCCAACTGTTCTGAATGGACTGACATAGGAGGCTGTTTCCAAGCATGCTAATTAGGGATGTCACCTAGGGAAACTGTGTTTCTCCCTTTCAAGTCCTACACAGTTCTTTCTTTACTTGTTAAAACTGATTTGATCATGGGTTTGGAGCTTTAAAGCAAAATGTTACTACATTAGGTAAGACATGCTGTTGTGCAAGGACTTCAGGGTCACACTACTTACGCTGTGGCTGTGGATAAGGTGGTACCTGGGTGTGCATGTGACCTGGAGATGTGGGAAGCTGAGCTGTGGTCGCATTTGGATTAACATTTCCGTGCATTATGAAACCTGGAGGTGGAGGATTTTCTCCCTAGGAAATGAGAATATGATAAAAAGGAGGATTACATTTGGAACCAAAAATCTTACCAGATGGATTTATAATCTCTGAAACGGAACTGTTTATTTTTTTTTAACTTTACTGTGTAAGAAACACTGCATTTTGCACATTCTGTCTTCTTTAGAACACATTTTCTGAGCAACACATTCTAAGTGATTTAAAGATCAGACAGGTCTAAAGTATTAATTGCAATAAATGGCAACAGATGCTAATAACTTCACAAAACAGTGTCAATGATATTTATAATAAGTCACCAGGATTTTCCATCTCTACTAAATTCCATCCACACTTTGGAAATATAAGTATAAATGCCACAAGGGAACTTTCGTTTCTCTTCAATTTCTGCAATGCTCAAAAACAAAGAAGAAAGAAAAAAGAAAATCTTCAGTGAAATCAGATTTAAACCATCGTTAGAACTTTAGTTGATATTTTTCTAGCGGAGGTCAATTTAGAACTGCAAAAGGAGAGGGAGAAGAAAATAAACTAATTGTCCAGAAACTTCTTGCATCCTAAAGCATTAAAATGCAATAAGCAGGCGGACAAATGGGGGAAGGGGAAATTAAGAAAAGGGGGGTAGAGAATATTTAACTATATATATATTTAAGTGAGCAGAATTCTGCTCAAAGATGAATAATGAAGGATATACCTGTGTGTCAGAGGGAGAGGCTGCAGGTGGATGGCTGGGAAGGGCGGTAGGAGTTTTGTTACTCCAGGTAGTGACAGTAGGGGCAATTCTAACCTGAATTGAACAAAGAAATACCAATCACAGAAAATAAAAAATAAAAATGTTAAAAGAAGAAAAAAAAAAAAAACACCCAGAAGGCATTAACAGCCAGATGCAAAGCAAAAAATAAGAGTAGCAAGATAGCATGTTAGTCAGGCAATTGCTTTCAAGGTAGCTGGGATTCCAAAAGAAAAACACATTCACAACAAAACAGGGAGAAGGAGGCAGTAGAAAAATCAACATGAAAACCTAGATCAAAGCATAAAAAAAAGTAGCATTCAAGTGTCAAGAATAAGGGGAAAAGCTAGTTCCTGTAAGTAGGTAAGGAAAGAAGATATTGGAGGAAAAAAGGTAATCGAGTAGAAAAGTGATTTTGAAGCATTAATAGTATTCATGCTACTATTAGATCTGTAAGCATATTGCTACAAGTTCCCTTTTCTGGATTTTATTAGAGCTGCAAAAATCGTATTAGTCCCATATCAGGCTTAGAAACATATAATCAAAGGATATTAGAGATCAATCAGTCTAATCCCCACCCATGACCACTGAGAAAACCAACACCTAGAGAAATGAAGGGGCTTCCTAAGGTCAATACAACTAGCTGGTGACAGACCTAGGACTGAATCCAGACCTCCTGATTTCCAGGCCAGTGTTTACTATACTACACCATGTTGCTTACCCTGGAGTCCTAAGATTTTCAAAACAAATTTTTTAAGCCACCAAAATCTTTCTGGTCAAGTAAATCTTCATAGAAATTCCAAGTGGAAGTGGAACTCCTACTAATCTGGCCTCCCTCTCACCCTTTTACCCCTTCCTGTAAACATTCCTTTAAAACCGCAAGCTGCTGTCCTCATTTGGTACATGATAAGCTTTAATCAAGAAAATCAGTGCTTGGGGTGTCTGGGTGGCTCAGTGAGTTAAGCGTCTAACTCTTGATTTTAGCTCAGGTCATGATCTCACAGTTGTAAGATCAAGCCCCATGTTGGGCTCTGCACTGGGCATGGCTTAGGATTCTCTCTCTCTCCCTCTCTCTTTTTGCCCCTTCCCTGCTCCCGTGTGCACACATACTCTCTCTCTCTCTCTCTCAAAATAAACAAAAAAAGAAAAAAGAAAAAGAAAAAAGAAAATCACTGCTTAGTTTCTGAATTTGTTTTTCTTTTGTTAAAGTATTAGACTGCTAAGTCAAAGTACAATGAAAGTCTTTCAGTGTTTTTATATCTTCCCAGAAAGACAGATAAACTCAAGGACATAGAGAGTAAATATTCTCTTTTCCCAAAGTAGAGGGTGTCTCACCTCAGTACCCTTCAAGATAGCATGACTGAACAAAAGATGCTTGGGAGTTCTAATATCAAGTTGGCCAGGCGATATTAAGAAATTCAAGCTCTGTCTTAAAACTCTGGCTTGTCACTTGATGTCTGTGCCTCTTAGTTCTTCCAGTCACTGCCTGCTTTCCCCTACCTATGTCATAGACTTTTCTCAAACTAGTAAAGTCTTCATAATAGTGGGAAACTTAATCTGCTTTGTTTACCAATGTATCAACAGACAGAATAAAGACAGGCACTCATAGAAAAGCTCTCAATAAATTATCAAATAAAGGAAAAAAATAAAAAAACAGAGAATACTCTAGATAGTTACAGTTAAATCCAAATGTGATCTATTCCTGATTAAGTATTAATCAAAAGTGCAATAGACAAAAGAGCACTAATTGATCTTTTTTTTAGCTTTCCATGATTTTATATTTACTTTTGTTGCAACAAATTATAAAAAAGACCTTGTCAATTCTATCAGTAATCTGATGTATTTTAAAATGGGGAGAGGATCTGCTAACTTTGTTATCAATCAAGACCATTTATTACTTATGAAAATGTACTTTTCATTCAAGAACATGAAGGTTATCTGCGGGTCAGGAAATAAAAGTTTCTGTATGAAATAGTAAAAGACAGTAAAATGCCACATTTTATGCCACTAAATGTTTTAATTTACTTACTTACTTAAAAATATCTAATCATCTTTATAATCCCCATGACCTACAATTTCATACACCTTTGGTCATTCACTAATATCCAAGTTATCCAAAAAAAGTATGTTCTGAATACTGTGTTGATACAAGAGACACAGTAAACCTGTAATAATGATTCAGAATAAAATACTCAAAATAAGAGTACCTTTTCTAAAAATATTTCATAGTATTAACCAAATCACCCACAAATTATTCCCACTACTTTACTTACAGCTTGTCAGATGAATCAAGTTGAAGCAGTTTCAAGAACAGATGTACATGTGTATGGGTAGTTTGAATGATGGGGAAATAAAAAAATCTCCCCAGAGAGTTTAAATTAATTTATATCTAAAATATAATCTGTTTGACCAGATTAAAGTGATAATTAAAAAAAAAAAAAGCAGACCAGGGGCACCTGGCTGGCTCAATGGAAAGAGCATGTGACTGTAGATCTCGGAGTCGTGAGTTTGAGCCCCACCCATGTTTAGTGCAGAGATTACTTAAAAAAATAAATAAATAACTTAAAAAAAAATAAAAATAAAAAGAACAGACCATCACTTTCAAGAATTTGAAAAAGAAAAACTATTAAAACATTATGTTGTCTAACTAGACAACTAGACTTATCATAGCAGATTAAGGTCTCTTACCCAACAAATTTTTGAACAGAAATATATAAATGTTCCTACTTAATCTGGACCATATCACTCACATGGGGATAATATTGTTGAGCTGGAACTCTTGACATCTGTGTGTGGCCAGCCATTGGTCCAGGCCTGCCCTTAGGCAGCTGCTGCCTCTCATAAGGAATTTTAGATGATTCCTGTCCTGGTACAGGCTGTCCTTGTGCTCTACAAAGTCTGTCACGAAGCTGCACAATATTTGGCTATAACAAGCAATGGAAGAAAATAAAGCAGAATGTTAGAACTCACTGAACTATATGACAGCATGTTGCTTTTCTTAAAGTAAGCTTGATTGGTCATATGCTCCTTGTTCATATGCTGTTTCCTATATAATAGATCCTAGCACAAGAGGGTTTAACATCATGGCTTCTAATACTCAAGACTGATACCAAAGGCCCATGATATATCATTTAACTGAGGCAAGGATTTGAATTATGCCCACCACACAGAAGTATGTAAGATCAATGCCACTCATCATCTCTGCTCTTTTGTATTTTCTTATAGTTGAGTAATTTTCACAAATCACAAAAGTAGTTAAAAAAAATACAACTTCATTTCTTTATAGGGAAAAAAGGTCCCCAAAAGAATCAACTGCTGACGATGTGATGAAAGAAAATGGTGACCTAAGAAAGGAAGGAAAATTAATTAAAAAAAAAAAAAGAGAGAGACATGTTGGAAATAAAAGAGTAAGATGTCACACTCATGGTAGCTTACACAGATCTACAATTATACAGATCTACAATAAGTATGAGTTGACCACATACATGTTCCAGATATTAACAAACAACAACAAAAAGGTAATGTTAAAATATTTCAGCAAGAACTGATTTTAGTAACTTTAAAAAGTCATACATTACTATAAATTCACTAAAGGTTTAAAGCTGCCATTTAAACTGTTAGGTATACTATTAGGGAGGAAGGTTAGATACTATAATGATATCACAAAGTCTCAGGACATGTTCCCCAGAAAATACTAAGGGTCTACTGAAATATATAGAAGACAGCAACTTCAAAATTGTTTATTTTTACATAGAGAATGTTCTTTAAAAGTCCAAAGGAAACATGAAGAATAATATACAGTAAATGTATGTGGTTAGGGGTGCTTGGTCAGCTCAGTCGGTTAATCATCTGACTTCGGCTCAGGTCATGATCTCACAGTTTGTGAGTTCAAGCCTTGCATCGGGCTCTACACTGACAGTGCCGAGCCTGCTTGGGATTTTCTCTCTCACTCTCTTTCTGCCCCTCTCTTGCTTGTGTGCATGCACATACTCTCTCGCAAAATAAATAAACTTTAAAAAAAAGAAAGAAAAAATGTATGTGGTTATAAATGGTATTGAAAATAAAGAGTTTTGGGGCGCCTGGGTGGCGCAGTTGGTTAAGCGTCCGACTTCAGCCAGGTCACGATCTCGCGGTCCGTGAGTTCGAGCCCCGCGTCAGGTTCTGGGCTGATGGCTCGGAGCCTGGAACCTGTTTCCGATTCTGTGTCTCCCTCTCTCTCTGCCCCTCCCCCGTTCATGCTCTGTCTCTCTCTGTCCCAAAAATAAATAAACGTTGAAAAAAAAAAAAATCATGTTTCTCTCAGAAAATAAAGAGTTTAATACTGAGGCTACAAGATCTAAAGGTCTTAGATTAAGTTAGTCTTAAAGGGTCTTATAACTCACTATTAAAGGGGTGTTTAAAAAGTCATAAAATAATTATGCCAAGGTCATCATAAAGTCTGTTTCTATTCTACCTAATATTCTCACAGATAAAATCGAAAGATATGACATGTAAATGTGTTTCAAAACCAACTAGAGTCAAACCTCCATAATGCTGGAACATAGACTTAAGTGTTTTTACTCAATGAAACTACTCAATGAAATTTACTGATATTTCCCTACAAGAGACAAAATACTGAAAACAATTAACTAAAAAAATCCATCAAAAACAAAATAAAGTTTATAATAAAAAGCATAGAAACAAGAAAATATCTTCAAGGCTCAAAATTAAGCTCTGTCACACACACAATATAGATACAAACATCCTACTTGTGGATAACTGTCCTCAAACCTCTCCCTGATTTCTACCCATGCTTCATTATTAAATTTAGGTTGCCCTCTTCTGTGATTCCACTGCACTACTACCTCTATCATAGTTATGTATCACTTTTGGAAAACTCCCTTAGGAAAAGAATCTTGGCAATCGTGTCCATCATTATATTGTCAGTCACTTACTTAATTCCATTGCATTGAGAAAGCCCAATTTAATGCATATCAAATAATAAATCAGAAATGTCATTCTCCCTGCCTTGAGTATTTTAAAAATATACTTGTCTGCAGACAGTATCAGACTGAAATGGTATATAGAATGAACTTCTTCACTAATATCTATGTCTATGTCTAGCATTTGTGGGAATTTTAAAACTACAACCCCAATTATTTAAGTATTAATATTCATAGCTTTCTAACACAGAAGATTCCTACAAAGAACCATGTACAAAGAATCAGCATTTGGCTCAAGAAATTAGAAGTTGGTCCTTTTCCATTTTTTCCCTCAAATACTATGCCCATCAGTACAAAGGGATCTATCGTACTACAAGAGCATCCTATCTCTCCAATACCATCTGGGTACACCCAAAATGATCCTTGAATAATTGTCAGTAACATTCACTTATGGTCAGATGACAGAAATTCAATTGTTCCAAAACATTCTACTTACCAATATTCTTATGTTTAATACTAAGTGCTACCCACTGGACTCACCTTATTCACACATTAAAAGAAGAGAAATGGTCAATTCTAATTACCTGGTTGGTGTTTTCAGGAAGAAAAGCCAAGGCTGCAGCAATACTGCCTTGGGCTGCCAACAAATTAGCATACTGACTCATCTTCTCAGCCAAAAGAACTCCTACAGTATTGGTGTCCATGGCTTGGGTGAGTTGCACAGCTTTTCGCAGGATGACAACTTTCTCAATAAGATCCTAAGTGAGGAAAAGAAGGGAGAGAGAAGGGCAAGCAAACAAAATTACCAAGATGTGTATGCAAGAGAGCAGGAATGAAGAGATACTAAGATTTCTAAAACCTCCTAAAAGTATATCTTATTATCCTCTCTCTTAAAAACTTCTGCAACAGCTGTCCACCATTCACATAAACTGAAAAAGTAAGGAGGAAGAAAGTACCTTATCATGGTTAGGGCATAGGTTATTTCCTTCTCCTAAATATCCTTAAACTGCCAGATACTTGTCTTGTGAGCTTAAAGTAGGCAAGCATCCAAAGTGAAAGTGATCAGCAGATAAATGTCCAAAGGCAGAAACTGGGTTCCAGCAGGTATAAAAGAAACTGACTGAAAACATCATACTACCTATACTATAAAAACACTACTACTAAGAGGTGACCTCCAATGAGCTTACTATTTCAACCCCAAATTTTTCACATTGCTCTTCAATACCAATTATTTCAACAATGGGAAGCCTCAAGTATAAAGCACAAGAATATCCTATCTACCGGCCCTTCAAAAGTACACAGATCCACAAGTGTAAAACAAGTGTGCTTTCTCTCAAAAGCACTTAGGAAAACAGTGATTTCCTACCAGATTTTCAGTTTTAATAAAGTGATCTTTAAAGTTACAACCGTACTGAGAAAATCTCTTTCCAGAGCGAAAAAGAAATACCTGAATGAAATATTATGAGACTCTGATTAAATGCTTAGAAAAAAAAAATCTAAATACTGTATACAGTTACTTCATGCCTGAAAATAGTCCCCATATTTTTTACTCCCCCTCTCGTCCAGGTTTTAGTGCTACATAGGATTCCATTTAACTCTTACTTTCGTTTTCCCTTAATCATGATGATTACGATTCTCTATTGGTACTGGGAAGGTCTCCCATTCCTTACCCCACATTGCCTCTTTCCTTGCCCAAGGCAGATAGGGTCACCAGAGGCAGGGAGAGAAGCATGGGGGGAAAGACGTACACTCTAGGACTGTTTTCATGCTCTTGCCACCTGCTTCTTCCAATAAACTACCAAATCACAACCTTGATTTCACAAGCAGTTGCAACTCCATTTTACTATCCCATCATCTCATACTTTGCCCCGCCAAATATGCTACAAATACACATAAATTATCCAGCAAAAGAACTTCTAAAACATAGGTAACTAAGGTGAAAACAATGAACTTCTGGAACAAGTCAATTTCTAGAATAGAAGTAGGGTGAAACAACACTAGAAAGTAAGCACCCCTTGTTTCAAAGATACTAACCTGAAGGGACAAAGGACTGCTTCCATCTTGAGCTTTAGTCCAACATGCAACTAGTTTCTCTACATTCCCTGCACAGATATAGCAGAGACATGCCTGAGTCTGCAGGAGGATATCACCTTCACTTTCAAGCCTGGTTCCCAAAAGATCTACCGATCAAGAGGAAAACAAAATAAGACTATACTCAAGGCAATCTGAACATGAAGTCGTAAGTAAGCCAATAATATTTTCAGAAGTATGAATTAAACTTCACAACCAATGAGTAGCAGATAGAAACAAAATCAGTTATGTAAATGCTCAGTAAGTATTTATTTATTAAATGAATGAAAGTGCGTGACAAATTGTATGTAAGGAATGATTTCTCAAGATTCTATATACCTAGTTGCAGAATGAATTTCCCTGAATTACATTAAAAAATAATAAATGGAAAGGACATTTGAACAGAAAAATCCTAATGAACATTTAACTCCATTTCAACATGTTAGATATTTGTGTAAATAGATGAAATATGGCACATTTGAAATGAACATCAATGGTAGGTAGGACTACGATAATCACTTATGATAATAAAGTTAATATCTTATAACTTTCATATTCTCATAATACTTTCAAGGTAGCAAATGGTTGGTTGTTCTGATACTAGCACTCTGAAGCTTCTGTTCTTACAAGTAAGGAGTATCATTCCTTAGCCACCAGTCTAGTCACAGCCTTTAACAGTAATTTATAATTTCCAATCAAATGTTATAATTACTAATTTTATCAAGTTAATATTTATTAAGTGAAAGCTAATTATGTGTAATTTTACATATAATAGACTAACTAAGGCTTAGAAAGTGATTTTTCCGAGGTCATACAACTAGTAAGTGGCAGAGGCAAGATTCTAGGTCCAGTCTGCTGGAAACCAAAACTGTTAAGAAATATTATTAAAAGTAATCGGGGCGCCTGGTGGTGCAGTCGGTTAAGCGTCCGACTTCAGCCAGGTCACGATCTCGCGGTCCGTGAGTTCGAGCCCCGCATCGGGCTCTGGGCTGATGGCTCAGAGCCTGGAGCCTGTTTTCCGATTCTGTGTCTCCCTCTCTCTCTGCCCCTCCCCCGTTCATGCTCTGTCTCTCTCTGTCCCAAAAATAAATAAAAATGTTGAAAAAAAAAAAAAAAAAGTAATGACTAGATATGGAGAAGTAATGTTAATAATTCTAAGAAAAGTATCCAAATGGGAAGGGAACTTCTTTTTCTTATCTATGATTAGCTGGTTTGCAAACATTTCTAATAATATGTTACTAATTTTATATAAAATATACGATGCCATATACATTATATAAATATAAGGCTCATTTTCTTACCACAAAGGGCTGAAAACTCATCTGGTTTAGCATAAGTCAATACTGCAGCTAAAGCCTCTCTCCAATTTTTAAGGTCACAAGACTCAACAATTTCTTTCCAGTTCTTCATCACCACTGCAGTAATTAGCTTAAGAAAGGAAAATAAAGGAAAATTAAAAATCTCTGGTATATTAGTAAAAATTACCTCTGGCTAATCGATCATATCTTTTAAACCTACTATTCACAGTATTTCGTGCAGAATAAAGCAGCAACAAAGTGAAGAATATCCCTGAACCAACAGACATAAAAAAGATGGTTATTATTTTTCCTCCAAAAACAACAAAAAAAAAACCAAAAAAAAAAAACAAGCCCCATCACACAAACATTTTTTGTAATGTAAATATGCTGAGAAGGAGGGGTGCCAGGCTGACTCAGTTGAAGGAGCATGTGACTCTTGATCTTGGCGTAGTGAGTTCAAACCCCATGTTCGGTGTAGAGATTACTTAAAAATAAATAAATAAACTTAAAAAAATATGCTGAGAAGGAAAAGTATAGGGTATTATCAAAACATTAACAGGAAGGCATGACCTGCTCTGATGGATCAGAAAAAATGTTTTGAGTACACGTGAGATATGAAGTCAGAATTAACTTCATCAAGGTTGAGAAAGAGGAAGATGGCAGCAGAGTAGAAGACCCTAGGCTCACCTCGTCCCACAAATACAATTGGATAACTATCCAATCATCCTAAATACTCCAATTTGATGGAAGAATTAGAATTTAAAAATTAAAATATTTACCTTTAAATTTTTCTATGTTCTAACTTTTCTACAATAAAAATATGAAAAGTACTTTTCATTAAAAAATTATATACATAAAGTACAAAAAATAAAAATAACAACGCCAAACTATCAATAATAACTATTTCTGGTTCAAGGAACTATGAGTGTTTTGTTTTGTTTTAACTGTTTTCTGCATATCAATTATCTATTCTAAGAATGTATTGCTTTTATACTCAGAACAGTGTTATAGTTTATTTTTAAAACAACATACCCTGGTAATTTTGCTTTGGGATTTTGCAAAGTATTTTTTCTGGGTTCGAGCCAAGAGTTCTTGTCCACCTGCTATGGCCAATATAATGGCATCAGCCATGCGGTTATCATGTAAACAAAGGTCAACAGCACTCTCAAAGTTACCCGTCAGCAAAGCCTGAGTAATTAAACCATCAATATCTGCAATAAGGAAATACACCCAAGTTAATAAAAGGTTTTGTTAAAAGAAAAAATCTTATACATATCAACTTTTACATGCACACACAAAGGAGAAAACAATGCTAATTTCTGAATATTACTAGCGAATCAATTTCTATGGAAATATATTGAGATGCATGTAAGCAAAATCAGGTAAAATAACACATTTTCAGATTGCTTAAACTGGAATAATAGAGATCATTACACAGTTTTTATTACATTGATGTCAGAACATCTATCTCCAAGAGACTGATTACATATACTAATTTTTTTTTTTAACTTTTATTTATTTTTGAGACAGAGAGAGACAGAGCATGAACGGGGGAGAGTCAGAGAGAGAGGGAGACATAGAATCTGAAACAGGCTCCAGGCTCTCCAGCACAGAGCTCGACGTGGGGCTCGAACTCACGGACCGCGAGATCATGACCTGAGCCTAAGTCAGATGCTTAACCGATGGAGCCACCCAGGTGCCCCCTGATTACATATACTAAATAACTGGGTTCTTCTTTTCAACCCTCTACCACTTGTCACAAAACATTTGTAACTTAAATTTAGGGACTATTTGTTTTCAAATAGGTAAAAATAAAAATGAAATAAGTACTTACCACCACTGATGGAGATGTTAAATGTTCTTCCTGCTGGTGGTAGAAATTCAGATTCTTGTTTTCCTTCTTTGATGCACTAAAAGATGGAAAGGGCAGCAATTTAGCCACAGTGAAACTGTGGAGAAATTTACTGGCAAAACAAAATTTATATATTTACTATATATATATATATAATTCACCTACTGACTAGATGACATGAGCAGTTATTCCAGAAAAGTTCTCAGATCTAAGACTTTCCTAAGTATTAACTCCCATTATACAATCATAAATAAAATCCAAAGTCATCAGGAATAATGTTAAACAAACTATAAGTGTACATATCCATTACTGGTAGCTCAGAAATTATTGAAGAATGTTTGTTTTTACTTCAAATAAGAGGAGTTTGAAACAAGCAAAATACACGTGTTTTTAATTTTACCATATTTAGACTGTTAAAACAACTTTGCTTTTACACATCTAAAATTTTCTATGTCTAAAAACTTCTGTCCATTAGGTTTAGTTATAAGGTATTTTTGTTTTAATTGAATCAGTTATGAAAGAAAAATCACTTGGTGCCCTTATACAAATGCTATATAAAAGACTGTATGAATATACTCAAATTCAATTATAGACTTTGTATTCTCTTAAATTAGTCATACCTGCCATAGCAGGTTGGTCTGGTAAAAAGATACACACAGTTCTGTTATAAATTTCTGAAACTACTTATCAGTATATTTTCTTTCTTTAGAAGAAAAGAAACATAATGAAGGCATATTGCTGGCAAATAGTTTAAATGCTTTCTCTTCTATGCATAAAAAGTCACAAGAAGACAAAAATAAAATATATTAAAGAAATCATAGAGAAAAATTTAAAGAAAAAGATAGCTGTCTTGCAGGAGATAAAATAGCTATCTTCTGTGTGTGTTACCTATACATCTGAATGTAAACACCTAGTATTCAAAGTCAGGGGCATTTTTGGATTGGGGAATTTTAGTGCAGAGCACAGCATAGCATCATCAATGCTTAATTAGTTAATACTATTACAGAATAGCTAAAACCTTAACTCTTTCCCTAATTACAGGGAAGCATTTTAGAACTTTAAAACAAAAACATTTTAGAGCTTAAATTATTCCTATTAATAAATAAATCAGATACTGATCTGATTATATTCACTAACTTACAAAAAAACCCTTTTTTTAACTCACAATTTTTCAAATTTGCCTTCTAAGAAAACAATAAAATCTATTTATTGACTTCTGAAATGTAAATAATGGTGAAAAAAAGCAGCTAATTACATATTGAGTATTTTCAATGTGTAAACTACTATGTCTGATAAACAAATAGCATCATCAAGGTAAAGGAGATGATCCTATCTCCTTAAACTTTTTTTGAATACTCCAAAAGTACACATTGGTGACTATCGTTTTGTTATGTGCATATTATTCTGATCTATTCATTCATAAGTGTATTTCCAAATGGCCTTCTATTTGATAATACATAGTTAGTCTAGTTGTACATAAATGAAAGTACATTTCTTCAAGGTATCCTACAATTCTGTATAGGTATTCCCAAAATTGGTTCAAAGTTTTACTAAGATTTTACACATATTCTTTATTTTCATATTAAATAAATGTCAGAAGATCTACTTCTGAGGAAAGTTTTTTTTTTTAACAATTTTCTTGTAAAAGTCTAAATTTACTGATGAATTACTCTTATAACTTAGCAAAGGATTGTAAGAGACATTCCAGTCAAGGTGTCTCTATACCACAAAGAACAATGAAAAAGTCAAAGATGAGATGAGAAACAAGAACGTGTTGATTAATTAATTGTCCAAGATGAAATATAATTAGAAAGCAAGAAAAGTACAGAATTATTTAGTAGTGGTTAAAAAAAAACCCAGAAAAACAAAAGGAAAAAAATTAATGATACAACTCTGTGTTCAAGGACTCTTTTTAACTGGTTATAAAAATTGTCAACTACAACTCATGACACATTTATCATGTCAATCAAAAAATCATGACAGTTCAAATTAGTGAAAATTTCTATACCTGGATTCAAAGTTCAAGACTAATCTAGAAGCCTTTGTTTCTCACTGATCGTAGGTCCTAAATATTAATGTGTCAAGAAAAAACATAAACTTTACAGGCAATGCATTGTGGATTTCTGAGCAACATCTCTTTTCATTGTGACATGCTGATATCCATCTGACCGAATTAAGTCAATCTCATGTCAACTGTTAATTTTAAGACATATAATCCAGAAGCTAGGTCAGAGGACTAAAGATTTCACTGATGACAGTTCTGTCAAACTAGTAAATAGACTCCTACCCCAAAAATCTCTAAGAAAACAATATCTCCCAATTTCATTCTGGCACAAGTAGTCAAGCAAATTTTCCATATTTCAATGTGAGATAAACAAATATAACATACTTTACCAATGTAATTAAAAAGGAAAAAAATAAGTACCTCTCCCAAGAGCTGCTCTTCAGCAGCAGGGCTCTCCTCCCCATCACTCTGTGCTACTTGGTCAGAATCTTTAAGAGCCTTTGGTACACAAAACAATTACAGAGGAAGTTGAAGGACGTAGCATTAAAAGAATATTAGTGAACAAGCAAGACAAAAGACCAAACCAACAAAATTCAGAGCTAGTTTAATCATAAGAAGCAACACTAAGTAAATTTATTTAAGAAACACTAATAGAGGAAAAGCAAAGAGCCATGACTGCTAAGACTTTCCTTTCTCCATCTCCCCCCACCCCCCATCAAATGTCCCTCGGGAACAGAGATCTTAACCTTAAGTATCTGAGCAGCCACTGATATTGTTTGCCCTCTTTCGCAAAATTCAAATATTGTCAAGAGAAAGGAATGCTCTACCAGCTAAACTTATACTATTTTAAAATGATAGTTATTCACTTATTAAAATATCTTCAATCAGCATGTGTTTTTACACTGTAAAGCAATAAAAAAGACACATGTCTTAAATTACATTTCCTTCTTTGTTAGGACCTAAACCAAATTTTTGGAAGGTAGCTATTTTTAAAGGCCTTCTTACCACATCGGGTTCATCCACTTTGTTCAAGGCCAAAGCAATCTGAAATAAAAACAACAACTCACCTACTACATGGAATTCTATTTCAATGCATATAACAAATGCTCACCTCTTTCTCCATTTTCATTGGCAAAATCCACAAAAATTCAGATCAAGGATGGTGTGTTTAAAAGAATAAAATCTGCTATTCGATCACAAACCTAACCTCAAAACAAGCATGTTTTCTTTTACTTTGTTTTAAATAACTATAATTAATTAAAAAAAATTTCTTCAGGCACTCACTATGGAAAGAACTGCTATTACAAGTATTTTGACAAACAGGTTCTATTTCTTCATTTTTGCTATTGGGCATTCAGCAAAACTTTTTTTTTTAATGTTTATTTATTTTTGACAGAGAGAGAGAGAGACAGAGAGAGAGAGAGAGAGAGAAAATGAGTGGGGGAGGGGCAGAGAGAGAGAGGGAGACACAGAATCTGAAGCAGGCTCCAGGCTCTGAGCTGTCAGCACACAGCCCCACGTGGGGCTCGAACCCATAGACCGCGAGATCATGACCTGAGCCAAAGTCAGACACTCAACCGACTAAGCTACCCAGACGTCCCCAAAACTTTCATATTAATCTCTTACAAACCTACAAGTTATAGCACCAAGAAGTTCAGACTAATACTAAAATTAAATATAAAAAATATCTAAAGGATTGAGCAAAGACACATAGCCAATAAGCGGCAGAGCTGTGATGTGACATCGAAGGGTCACGAATCTTCATGGTGCTGAGCACCGCTCAGAGTGCGTAGTATCTAAGCTGTACCATATATGCAACAACTCTGCAATGCCATAGAAAACTTTAGACACTCTGAAAGAACAACAAAGGGCTAATACAAATTACACAAAGAATCTAAAATATTTCCTTCAAGGTTTTCAAAGTCAGAGTGTTTTTCATGCTGTTCATGTCAATATTGTGGAATGAATAATAATTAAGCCCCTCTTTGAGAAGAAGACTGAAAAACTGGAATAGGACTTTCTTTTTATTTATTTAATTTTTATTTATTTTTTTTAATGTTTTATTTTTAAGAGAGAGAGAGGGAGGGAGGGAGGGAGAGAGAGAGAGAGAGGGAGAGAGAGGATCCAAAGCAGCTTTGCACTGTCAGCACAGGGCCCGATGTGGGGCTCAAACTCATGAACTCACGAGATCATGACCTGAGCTGAAGTCAGACGTTTAATTGACTGAGCCACCCAGGTGCCCCAGGACTTTCTCTTTTTAAAAGGGAATCTTTTTATTAAGCAATTATTATTAAGCTGAATATTAAGCTAATCAATCAGACTTTTGTTTATTCAGGTTCAGTACAATAAACTGCCCTTGTTCCAAAATATTTACTACTTACTTGTCAGCTGGACCAACTCAATACAGAGTTTGGGAACGTGGGCTAAGGCATAAACAGTGAGGGTAGAAAATTGTGGTAACTTCAAACAGTACTCTATTCTTTATTACTTAAGCTGTAGTGAACATGGGGTGATCTCTAACAGTTTCCCCTTTTTCTTTTCCTCCAAGGCCACTGGTTACATACCCTCTTAAAATCTAAGTGTTACTTCCAGTGTTTGAAGTTCAGAGCCTCTTATCTTCCAAGGCCCAATTCTACCCGATACAACACAGCTCATTAAGTCGTTTGAATTATAGATGGTTCTGGCAGCTTTTAAATCCAGGTACAAGGTAAAGTTACACATTTAATAATATGTATTTAGAACTTTGGCAACCAAACACAAATTCTTATTAAATATATATTGAATGATTTGAGGTTATCTGTGTAGAAGTTTATAAAACAGAACACCTATGCTACATAAATATTTACTTTTATAAGCACAGCCTTTTAACCTTTCCCAGAAATTTACCTTCTTTCCTAGGTCTTCTTTTCTGTATCCTAGAAGTTCCAGGTATTTTCCCCGAGAATCATCCTCAAAGTTTACCTTTAAAAAGACATAGTCTTGAAATAAAGACCTGCATTTAAATTTTCAATTAACTGATCAAATTCCAAGTAGAATTATTAAAAATCATCAAAAATAAAGTCTACTGTATCAAGGAAAGTTTTCTATATCTACTATATAGAAGTCTACTGAAAGAATCTCCAAAATATTTTTTAAATATCAAGTATACCAGTAATTAATTATCCTTGTTGAATAAAGCTGACTTTTATTTTTTAAGTAAACCCTATGCCTACTGTGGGGCTTGAACTCATGACCCCAAGATCAAGAGTCAAATGCTCTGCTGACAGAACCAGCCAGGCACTCCAAAGTTTAAACTATAATTTTTGTTAAGTACAAACTAAGTCACGTCCAATGGTTATATGCATGCAGAACCCAACACTATGGGGAACACTCAATGTCCTAAAACTCTCTCCCCAAATTCATAATTACAAGATATGAAATTCTATAATTTTAGAAGTTAACCTTGTTATATTCAAGATCTCTTTGGAAAATTCGGTATTAAGAAACAGACATTCCACTGGAGGCAAAATGACCAACCAAAAAACTCTATTTTCTATTGTCTTAAATGCAATGCAGTAAAAGGAATGGGAAATGCCTCCAACCTCTCTCCCCTGTAGCTTTTCCCTTTTTTCCCCTTTTCCTTAACTGGATCTACTATAGAAATTATTCTATGTTTCTATTATACTAAACACTATGTTATTAATTTTAAAATAGATCTGCTGAACGTTATGTCTCTCTCACTTAAATATAACTATTATGTCATTTTTTACTTATTAAAAGAAGTACTTCATATTAGGCTTTTCAAAGCAGAGAAGGAAGAACTCTTGACATAAAAATATGGTTGTGTGCTCTTCATGTTTCTTTAATTTCATCAAGAAGCTCCTGAAATCACAATCTTGTAATAATTTCTTTATTAAGACATATTTCAAATATAATGGGAATAAATTTGCAGATAATGAAATGGTTTTAATGCCAACTTTACCTTCAAAAAGGACCATACGTTTTTTTCAAACTCAGTCTGAGAAGCATCAATTTTTTTCTGACAATAACTGACAAATCCTTGTGACTGCACAACCTGCTGAAGTTGGTCCGATCGGCTGAGGAATTCCTTTTCTGTTACAACCTGACTAATGAACACAGGGCGTGGCTGCTGCTGCTGCTCAGCTCCCTGCTGAGACTGCATTCTGACATTCTCAAAGGTAACCAGTTTGCCTCCAAACTAGAAAAGAACAAATGAACAAAGACACTCTCAACCACAAGGATAAGGCCAAAACTTGCACTTACTGTAAAACCTGCTAACGGAAAGAGCTATGGTCTTAAAATCTATCACTCTGGATAAAGTTAGCTGATACAGTATCCCATACTCCACTGTCTGACCTTGATCTTCAATTACTATTCTTATACCTACTACCTTCTAGATAAAATGTACTATTTACTGTGCCCCATAATTTCTCACCTACTTGTTTACACCAACTTCTACATACTCAATGTTACTTCTCTTCAAGGCCTGGGCAAATGTCACCTCTTCCACCTCAGATGTCCTCAATATATCATAGATCTCTTTTTTTTTTCTTCTTCCAAAAAATGTGGAAGCTTCACGAATCTGTGTGTCATCCTTGCACAGGGGCCATGCTAATCTTCTCTGCATCGTTCCAATTTTATCATATGTGCTGCCCAAGCGAGCACTATAGACCTCTTTTGACTCAACTATTAGCTATATGTATTTGCCTCACCTTCTGTCCTAGGCTCTAAGTTTTAAAGGGTGGCAGAATATGCCCCTCCAAAATATCCCATTTGGCATAAGGATTATTTGGAGCTAAAGACTACTTGAAAGACAGCAGGAAAGAAAGGCACCCTGACCTGCCTTTTTTTTTTTTTTTTTTTTTTAATATTTATTTTGAGAGAGAGAGAGAAAAAGAGAATGAGCTGGGGAGGGACAGAGAGAGAGAAAGAGAGAGAGAGAGACAAAGACAGAGACAGCGATGGAGGGAGGGGGGAGAGAGAGAGGGACAGAGAGAGGGAGAGGGTGAGGGAGGGAGAGAGGGAGAGAGAGAGAGAGAGAGAGAGAGAGAGAGAGAGAGAGGATCCCAAGCAGATTCTACACTGTCAGCGTGGACCCTGACTCGGGGGGTGGAACTCACAAACCACAAGATCATGACTTGAGCTGATATCAAGAGTTGGACGCTTAACTGGCTGAGCCATCCAGGTGCCTCTGACCTCCTCTTTTCTTCCTAAAAGCAGGAGATGAAACTCCCATGTGAGAGTTGCCCTGTCTATTCCAGGGGGAAAGAAACATTCTTATCACCAGAGGTGGGAGTCAGGCTGAGAGAAATATATACAAAGAGACTTGTTAAATGATAATTATCTCCCTTTAGTCTCTTTAAATATTTTAGGTACAACTGCCATTTTTTGTTCAACCTAGTATATAAGCACTTAGGTTTTGCCATTTGTTTGCATCTTCATTTCCCAATGAGGGCCCAGGTATACATAAAAATTTGTATGCTTTTCTCCTGTTAATTTGTCTTATCAATTTAATTCTCAGGCCCAGGTGAAAATCCTAGGAGGGTAGATGCAAAGTTATGCCTCTCCAATACTTCCAAGGAAGGTTCTGTGGTTCTGTATCTACTCAGTCTTGTATCTCCTACAGTACCTACAATACCTTGTATATAGCAAATATACAGTTAATATCTGATTTATTTATACAAATAAATATAGGTAAGGAGGAAGCACAGAACCAAACTTCATCCTTCATACTCAGTAATTTTTGTATAAGGATTATGGTTTTTACATAAACTTATTTTTTTCAATGTTTATATATTTTTGAGAGAGAGAGACAGAGTGAGAGTGGGATAGAGGCAGAGAGATAATAGGGGGACACAGAATCCGAAGCAAGCTCCAGGCTCTGAGCTGTCAGCACAGAGCCTGAGGCAGGGCTCAAACTCATGAATCACAAGGTCATGACCTGAGCTGAAGTCGGGCCCTTAACTGACTGAGCCACCCATGGTGCCCCCATAAGCTTATCTTTTTAAATGTTTACTATGTGCAAAGTTTTTGTTATGTCACGCACTCTACAAAATACCAAGAAAACATAAACCACTATCTTTATGGAATTTAACATGAAAATACAACTGAAACAATAGGCACTTGTAGGTTCTAAATGTGGTGCAGGTAATACCACACAGGATATGGAACTTTACAGAAAGGCAAAACTGCTAGGTTTCCCCAAATGTTAAGGGAGTTGGTGAAACTGCACCCTCCAGAACCAAGACCTAAACTGGGTTTCACAAGAGGATTTACCCATTTACTTGGTTCTATGTAATAATATAATGTCACTTAATTGCAACAATGGTAAGTGCTGCCTGTTAGTCATCATTTTTTCAAATCAACCAAAACAAATATGGATATTGAACACAATAAAAATATTTTTAAAGTCTTAACAATATAAAAATACTGTAATTTACCAAAATTGGTAGAAATAAGAAATTGGAAAAATTGGAAGGAAGCATAAATGTACGAATGTAATACTGCACAGAAGAGTTTTAATTAATACCATATGAAGTTGATATATCAAGACATGGACATTTAGGTATATTATTTACATTTATAAAGATAATCACAAAAATAACCCTAACTTCTAAAACTTCAATGGCAACCTAAAGATATTTGAAGGGGACACTGAATTCTACCCCTCATGTCCACAGAGAGGGCATTTTTCTTGCATTCTGTAAGAGGAACTAGCAGAGGAGGAACACTTCCAGCCTCTTCTGTCCTTCACACTCTCCTGGAAGAGAACTGACTGATGTTCTTCAGGAAAGAAATGCAACATGCTCACATCAGCTCTTCAGGGCTTCTTTTTGTACCTTTCTTCATAAAGCAATAGTCCATATAGATAAGCTGCCAGCACCTTTAAAGAAAGCCCTCCAGTACTTGGACTTGCCTGTAACTAGGTTAGTAAGGCTGCCTAATGCACGGGTGAAGCTAAAAAAAAAAAAAGTCATGAAATCAGAAACTGGAAATATAGAAGCAAACAAAACAGCCCAGCTCTCACAGTCTATGTTCTAGTTTGTTAAAAGGTACATTATGGTTGAACACATCTAAACTATAGCCTCCAATCAAGCTTATGGCAGCACTAAAGCTGATATTTTGATTCTCCATCTCTCTTATTTGGTTTTAAACTCATATGGGGAAGAAAAGAGTGTTATTTATTGTCTTTATAATACTCCAATACTGGTAAGTAGAGGAGGGTGAATGGGGAGGAGGAAGACGTTCACTTCTCATTCCAAAGATAAATATATAGTGAACGCTTTCTATTTGTCAGGCACCATTCTAGGCACTAAAAACATACCTGGGAACTAGACAGTCTGTCCTCAAGAAGCTTATATTTGGGGGATCTTTTCTGAACAGGTGGTTTTCTTTTAAACCTTGTACATATACAATTTTATTTTATTATTTTTTTTTTCAACGTTTATTTATTTTTGGGACAGAGAGAGACAGAGCATGAACGGGGGAGGGGCAGAGAGAGAGAGGGAGACACAGAATCTGAAACAGGCTCCAGGCTCTAAGCCATCAGCCCAGAGCCCGACGCGGGGCTCGAACTCACGGACCGCGAGATCGTGACCTGGCTGAAGTCGGACGCTTAACCGACTGCGCCACCCAGGCGCCCCATATACAATTTTAAAATAATAAATTATTAATTACTTAGGGAAGGAAGGAACTAACTAGATGAATGGTTAGGATTCAGTAAAGAAGGTGGAAAGTCATAAAGGAAAAAATTCAAAGGCAGGAGTACAGATGGTAGAGAAAACTAAACAGGAATGATGACACTAATTAAATCCAAAGAATGGATTTATGAGTGACATAATCAAAGGTCTATTTTAGGAAGATTAATCTAGAGTATGTAATATAGATTGGAGGGGGAATAGATAAGCAATAGACATGCAATCATATAACAGCTCAGTGTGAAAAGATGAAAAATTAGGCAGAGTAACCACAATGTAAAAAGAAGAATTAAATCCAAGAGATTTATCAAGAGAGCAATATCTGGACCTAAGGAATGAATACAAGAGGTCAAAGGAAAAGTTCCAAGCCTGATTAATAGAAGAATGATATCAAGAACTCAGTAGTAGCTGCAGAGATAATTCATTCAGTTTTGGTAAAAGTGAATATACAGAATTCTATGTTGTGTACAAATTCTGTTACAATGATGGGAAGTTGAATAATATGTTTATTTTTTTAAGTAATCTCTACCTGCAGTGTGGGACTTGAACTCATGACCCCAAGATCAAGAGTCTCATATTCTACCGACTGAGCCAGCCAGCCACCTCAAATAATGTAAGTTTACTATCTTAGTTTTAGGCATTATCACCAACAGACTCACTCTCATCATTATGCACAGGAGGCATCAGATTAGGTTGACAGTAGAATAGCTAAAATCTTTATATCTGTAAGATTAGACAAGTTCTTTAATTTCTCTGTGCTTCTCTTTATCTACAAAACAGAGGTAATAGTAATAGCTATTTTATAAGCAGTTCTGAGAAATATGCAAAATGCTTAGAACAATGTCTGGCACACAGTACATAAATATACTTTAGCTATTAAAAAAATACACTTCAGCTATTAATATTACTACTAATGAAATTTTATTTTACCTGTAAGTTGTATGAAGAAAGTAACCCAACACTGGACAAATGGTCTGTTCTATACAAGACTTAAAAGCAGTAGTGAAATAAGAATAGTTAGGAAAGGACTTTATTTCTTCTTTCTGATCTACCAGAGTTTTCTAAGCTGAAGTTTTTCTAAGCTGAAGTCATTAATTTGACAATGATATAGATGTAATACCAAAAGCACAGGCAACAAAAGCAAAAATAGACAAATGAGGCTTCTGTTCAGAAAGTAAACAATCAACAGAGTAAAAAAAGCTACCTACAGAATGGGAGAAAATATTTACAAATCATTTATTTGTTAACATTCAGAGTTAACATTTAGAATCCATAAAGAACTCCTACAACTCAGTGACAAAAAAAACCCAAAAACAACCTGATTAAAAAATGAGCAAAGGACTTGAACAGACATTTCTCCAAAGATGACATACAGACGGCCAACAGATACATGAAAAGATGCTCCACATCACTAATCATTAGGAAAATGCAAATCAAACCACAATGAGATTATCATCTCCCACCCATTGACTATTATCTAAAAAAATTAAAAAACAGCATGTTAGTGAGGATGTGGAAAAATTAGAACCCATGTGCACTGTTGATGGGAATGTAAAATGGTACAGCCACTATGGGAAACAGTAGGGAGGCTCCTTAAAAAATTAAAAATAGAATTACCATAAGATCCAGCAATCCTACTTCTGGGTATATATCCAAAAGAATTGAAAATAGGATCTCAAAGACATATTTGCACACGAATGTTCATTGCAGCATTATTCATAATAGCAAGAGGTGGAAGCAAAGTAAATGTCCACAGATAAATTAATGCATAAAGAAAATGTGGACTATTTCTCAGCCTTTTAAAAGTAGGAAATCTTGTCAGACACTGCAACACCTTGAGGACCTTATGCTATGTGAAACAAATCAATCACAAAAAGACAAATATTGCATGATTCCATTTATATGAGGTATTGATAGTTGTCAAACTCAGAGAAACAGAAAGTAAAATTTGATTACCAGGGGCTAGGGAAGGGGAAAACGAGCAGTTGCTGTTCAATAGTAAAAGAGTTTAAGTTTTACAAGATAAAAAAGTTCTGATGATCTGTTGTACAACAAACGTATTTAGTTAACATACTGTAATTTGCACTTAAACATGATTATGATGGTAAATTTCGTTACATATTTTTACCATAAAAAAAAGAAAAGAAATTGGCAATTAAAAAAAAGTTGGAAGGAATAAAGAGAAGGAAGGAGGACACACAGATACACTTTCCTCCAAATTAAAAAAAAAAAAAAAAAAACGAAGAAAAGAAAATTATGAAGGAAGGAGAGAGAGAGAAGGAAGGCAAGTTTAATAAGGGGATGGACAGTGTGATGGTTGTACTACGATGTAAATGTACTTAATGCCATTGAACTGTATGTTTCTAAATGGCTAACATGGTAAATTTTATGTTATGTATATTTTACCACAATTTAAAGAAAAAACAAAGTAGGTCCTATTTTTCCTGAGAAACCATTTTGAATAATGAAAAATCTACAGACCTATTTCACACTCAATCTTTTTCCATCTGAGTGATCCTATAAGAACCCTTTACTAAAAGAAGTCCTTTGTGCTTATGCACCATAAAAACAAATCCACCTACTGAAAAGGAAGCACCAACAGGCCTTCGGATCCACTTGGGTGGCTTCTTCAGAGGCAACACTATACTATGCTGAGCAGTTTGCTGAGGAATTTGTAATGGTGGAAGGGGCTGTCCTGTGCCAAAGGGATCAAGATTCCCAAAAGATGATGAGAGCTAAAAAAAAAATAATGCAAGTATAATTTATATGAGATTACATTACATGTTTTCAAGTCATACTCAAGAAATATTTTTATCACAATTATCCAATTAATCCATAGCACTGATAGTAAAGTCATTTTCAAAATAATACCATGATAAGATGATATTTTTTCAATTGTTACGATTTAAAATCTTAACGCTTTCTATTACCTTGTCAACTTGTTTCTGCCTTAAGCCATCTGCGCTCCCACCCATGATAGAGTAAACACTGATTCGCCCATCAAAGGAAGCAGCTGATAAGACAGCAGGATTTCTGGGACACCACTGAATATCAAAGCACCACTGTGTGTTGGTGGGAAGTTCATATAACACCTAAGCAACAACAACAAAAAGTCAGAAAACAGTATAGCCACTTTACAGCCAAAACACCTGTATTAATATGATTAACAAGTGCAGCTTAATTAAATAATTCCTTTTAGAAAGAGTCTTGAGCCAGGAAAAAAAATTATAAATACTTGTTTAAAATATTAGAAGCCCATTTTGATGATCTATTATGATAAAAATAATAATGCTTATTCAAAGTTTCAATCAAATTTAGAAGTGCGTATTAAAAACTAAGGTTTTCCTGTTTCTATTGAAATGGTAGTAGTGGGTGCATCTGAAAGACCAGAAAAATCTATTATAGTAAGCTTGTTAAACTCAAAGATAATGGTCTTCTGCTCTTTTGCTTGCCAAGATCCAAACAACCATATTTAAACTATCTGAAGACCAAATTTAAAAAATAACCTCAAGAAGGAAGAATTCACTGAGAATTTGGCTTTTACTCAAGCAAAACCATGTATACAGCATTCTTATTACTGCAAAATAGAAACATATTTAGCATAAACAGTTTTCTTTAAAAGGAAACAATATGGAAAAACTATAAAAAATGGTTGATATAAAAATTTACAATGTAATAATTATTGCTAACTCAAAGTTAGTGTGATGCTAATTGATGCTTATAGGAACAAAAGTTTTATGGTTTTAAGAAGTAAGTCAAGGGGCGCCTGGGTGTCTAAGTCTTGGTTAAGCGTCCCACTTCGGCTCAGGTCATGATCTCACAGTTTGTGGGTTCCAGCCCCTCAACGGGGTCTGTGCTATCAGCTCGGAGCCTGGAGCCTGCTTCGGATTCTGTGTCTCCCTCTCTCTCTGCCCCTCCCCTGCTCACACTCTCTCTCTGTCTCAAAAATAAACATTAAAAAATTAAAAAAAAAAAAAAAAAAAAGAAGTCAAATTATCTTAGATTTGACTCAGACATTTTGAATGTTTTACTTTATAAGAAAACAACTAAGGGGCGCCTGGGTGGCTTGGTCGGTTAAGCGTCTGACTTCAGCTCAGGTCATGATCTCACGGTCAGTGAGTTCGAGCCCCGCGTCAGGCTCTGTGCTGACAGCTCAGAGCCTGGAGCCTGTTTCAGATTCTGTGTCTCCCTCTCTCTCTGCCCCTCCCCTGTTCACGCTCTGTCTCTATCTCAAAAATAAACAAACATTAAAGATTAAAAAAAAAAAAAAAATTAAAAAAAAAATAAGTGAAAAGGCATTTAGCCCGCTCATCTTTTTTTAAAAATTTTTTTTAATGTTTATTTTTTTATTTTTTATTTTTGAGAGAGAGAGAGAGAGAATGAAAGGAGACACAGAATCCAAAGCAGGCTCCAGGCTCTAAGCTGTCACGACAGAGACTGACATGGGGCTCGAACCCATGAACCATGAGATCATGACCTGAGCTGACGTCGGACAGTTAACCGCCTGAGCCACCCAGGCACCCCTAGCCTGCTTGTCTTTAAGGCTTAAGGTTGATAAGACTCATAGCTTCAAATGTGAATCACTGGTCTGTTCCTAATTTGCATCTGAATAAAAATCTACTAAAGTTTTTAGTTGCAGCATGTACTAAAAGTTTATTCCTTCAAAATCTAAGCACACACAACTAGTCATATGCAAAAATTCATTTTATCAAATCATATAATTAAGAATATTAGAGTAATTTCCATGATTCTGAACTCATTTGGGAAGGCATAGTATAAAATGCAAGATTTTATTATTTGGTCTACAAATCACATGAGGCAAAACTTACTATTTTAATTTTTTTCTCCTATGTCCCCTAACTTTTAAAAAAATGTTTGAGAGAGAAAGAGTGCATGCTTGCTAGCAGGAAAGGGCAGAGAGAGAGGGAGAGAGAAAAATCTCAAGCAGGCTCTGTGCTGCCAGTGCAGAGCCTGACGTGGGCTCAAATTCACACACTGTGAGATCATGACCTGAGCTGAAATCAAGAATCAGATGCTTAACTGACTGAGACACCTGGGTGCCCCTATGTCCCCTAACTTTAATGTTTCTATATTCTTACAGATATCACTGCATCTGAAAATTTTCAACCACAAATCAAATAACAAAAGTGCTTGTTTCTATCTTAATATTACAGATTAAAACCTATTGAAGATATTCTTGTATTTGCTAGCATTCCATCAGAGTAACTAGCAAAACACTTACAATAATCTATCATAATTATAGAAGGTAAAAATTGAAAAGCTGTAAGTAATATCTATGGTCTTGATGGGTTAAATAGGTAATGGGGATTAAGGAGTGCACTTTGTGATGAGCACAGGGTGATGTATGAAAGTGTTGAATTACCATATTGTACACTTGAAACTAATATAACACTGTATGTTAGCTAACTGGAGTGAAAATAAAAACTTAAAAAAAAAAATCTATGATCTCTTCCCCAATACTGAAAAAGACGGAAGCCATTCATTCAACTAAGAAAAATAATTTTTAATAGTTAAGAGATTTTTTAGCCCATTAACTTAACCCAAAGCAATTAAAAGCAATTAAGTTATATTTATATGACATTTATATTTAATAAGGGGTAAAATTTCCTACATCTAAATTTCTATGGGTAGGACATATGACAAATATTATATTGTGATGTATTATATTCCTGCTGTATAGTTCAGAAGAGAGATTGAAAACATACATCTACTTGGGCTCCTGGGTGGCTCCAATTCTTGACATCGGCTCTGGTTGTGATCTCACAGTTGTGAGTTCAAACCCTGTGTCAGGCTCCATGCTGAGGATGGAGTCTGCTTGGGAATCTCTCTCTTTCCCTCTCTCTCTGCCACTCCCTTGTGCACGTTCTCTCTCTCTCAAAATAAATAAACATGAAAAAACAACAAACAAACCAACAAAAAAACCCATACATTTACTGATTTCCAAAAGTCAGGATCTTCAGAAATGGGAAAGCAGGAAAAAGACCCAAACTTTGAAGACACCGATTTCCAGACATCACGTTAAATAAATCAAATGAAGTATTTCTGAGTGTAGGTAAACACAGTTTATTGGAAATGGGGAGTGGGAGATGGTTACTAATTTCAAATATACTATTTCAGTGGCTGATTTTCTTAGAAGAAACAGCTGAGCTTAGATAATGTTCCTGATAAAATCTCTGCTAGATTAACATCTCACACATACCTCCATCTCTTGTCCTTAATTCTAATAATACACTAAAGAATCCTTATGGAAAATTTCTTATTCATCTAGAGATAAAATTATACTGGCTGTAAGTTTGAGAAACATTTCCTCCCCATACCTCTCCTGTGTTTGGGTTGGAGCAGAGAATCTTAGCATCTTTTCCACAGCTCAGCAACAATTCAGGATCTGCCATGCTCCAAGCAATTGCCAAAATCCCCCTATAAAAAACACGAGGTGAAGAAATTTTTAATCTTGAGAAAACCAAGTCTCCAAATGATTCCTGCTTAGGCTTTGGAGAAACATACTGCTAATAGAAGTGTAATTTAATATAATCTTTCTGGAAAGCAATTTAGGAATGTGTATGTTCTTTGATCACTGAAAAGATATTCAATATCCTCTCATAATCAGGGAAATACAGTATAGGAAAAGAACTCAAATTGTTTAAGATTGGCTTTTGCTTCCAACATTATATTTTTAAAAAGTTAAAATTGGGGTGCCTGGGTGGCTCAGTCGGTTAAGCGTCTGACTTCAGCTCAGGTCATGATCTCACGGTCCGTGAGTTAGAGCCCCGCGTCAGGCTCTGTGCTGACCGCTCAGAGCCTGGAGCCTGTTTCGGATTCTGTGTCTCCCTCTCTCTCTGCCCCTCCCCCATTCATGCTCTGTCTCTCTCTGTCTCAAAAATAAATAAACGTTAAAAAAAAAATTAAAAAAAAAAAAAAAAGAGTCCGACTTCGGCTCCAGTCATGATCTCATGGTTCGTGAGTTTGAGCCCCGCATTGGGCTCTGTGCTGACAGCTCAGAGCCTGAAGCCGGCTTCAGATTCTGTCTGTCTGTCTGTCTGTCTGTCTCTCTCTCTCTCTGACCCTCCCATGCTCATGCTCTCTCTTTGTCTCTCAAAAATTAATGTTAAAAAAAATTAAAAATAAAAAGTTAAAATCTTTGTAAAAATTATAAGGACAGTAAGATGTACAGCCTTATATTCCTCACCCTGACTCACTGATTTGGCCACATTTACTTAATGTGTTTCTCTCCCTCTCTCTCTCTCTCTCTCTCTCTCTCTCTCTCTCCCCCCATATATACACTGACCACTTGATAGTTAATTGCAGATACTATGACATGTCACCTCTACACTTATCTCTGAGGATATAAACATTCTTCTATGTAGCCATAATACAATTACATACTGAAAATATTTATTATTTATATGTAACATTTAAAAATACATAGTCTGGGGGCGCCTGGGTGGCTCAGTTGGTTAAGTGTCCAACTTCAGCTCAGGTCATCATCTTGCGGTTCGTCGGTTTGAGCCCCACGTCAGGCTCTGTGCTGACAGTTCAGAGTCTGGAGCTTGCTTCAGATTCTGTGTTTCCCTCTCTCTCTGCCTCTCCCCCACTCATGCTCTGTCTACCCTTTCTCTCAAAAATAAACATCAAAAAAATTTTTTTAAATAAAAATATATAGTCTATATTCAAATTTCCACAATTGTATCAATAATATACTTTATAACAGTCCTCCCATTAGAATCCAATCATGCATGTCAAGAATTATGGCATGTCAAGAATGACTTTGAAAGAAATCTGTACATATTTAATATCACATTTTAAAGATCATTTAGGTTCTTACTAAGTATTAAAGACAAAAATATCACAGAATTATAGAGCTGGAAGGGACCTTAAAGATCCTATAATGTAACTCTTGCATATATTAGAAGGAGAAAATTGAGAAACTAGAGAGTTGATTTGCTCCTAGCACTCAGTATGGTTTTCTGTCTTGCTAAATTATGATCACTCCTAAAACTGGCAGTACAATAAAGTGTTAAGAGCATGGATTCTGGGATCAGAAAGTTTGGGTCGGAAGTAAGCACTTGACTAGTTATGTGATATGTGACATAGGCCAAGTTTACCTTGCTGAGCCTCAATTTCCAATTTGTAAAATGGGTTAATAGGATCTATACCACAGGTTTGTTATGACAATTAATCAAGCTAACATTCAAAGTGTTTGTACATTTTACATGTTATATAAATGTTAATTGTCCTCCCACCATAATGTAAGTTCCCCGAGGGCAGAGATTTTTGTCTGTTACATTACTGAATCTCAGTACAGTGCTTGGTACAGAGCACATGTTCAAGAAGTATGTGTTAAATGAATGAATAAAACCTTATCTAACAGAAAAATATTAAGACTTCTCAGAATCATCCTTTCTTTACTAAAAAGCTGATTGAAGCATAACATCTGAATAGGATTACATTTTTACTGCACTCTTCTCCTAAAGCTAAAGTAGAGGTCACAAACTTTAAGACTTCTCCCAGTGGGAGAAAAGGGATTTAAAGCTTTAATGTATATATCCCTAAATAGGAAAGAAAGCCCCAAAGTACTTAGAAAATATTAGAGCTAGCAAGCTAACTAGCTAGCTAGCTAGTTAGCTTTATGTATTTATTTATTTGTTTGTTTGTTTGTTTGTTTCAGGGCCCCTAGGTGGCTCAGTTGGTTAGGTATCCAACTTCAGCTCAGGTCATGATCTCACAGTGTGTGGGTTCGAGCCCCGCATCAGGCTCTGTGCTGACAGCTCAGAGCCTGGAGCCTGCTTCGGATTCTGTGTCTCCCTCTCTCTCTGCCCCTCCCCCATTCATGCTCTGTCTCTGTCTCAAAAATAAATAAACGTTAAAAAAAAAAATTAAAAAAAAAGTTAATATTATAAATCTTCTAGGAGAAGCCACAGGAGAAACGTTTTGTGTCACTGAGTTAGATAAAGTGTTTTTTGATAGGTCACAAAAAACACAAATATTTTTTAAACTTATAAATTGGACATAATCAAATTTGAACTTTTGCTTTTTGAAAGACCATGTTTAAGAAAACAAAAAGACTGGGGCGCCTGGGTGGCTCAGTCGGTTCAGTGTCCGACTTCAGCTCAGGTCATGATCTCAAGGTTGATGAGTTTGAGCGCTGCGTAGGGTTCTGTGCTGACAGCTCAGAGCCTGGAGCCTGCTTTGGATTCTGTGTCTTCTTCTCTTGATCCTCACCCACTCACACGCTGTCTCTCTCTCTCTCTCTCTCTCAAAAATAAACAAACATTAAAAAAATTATAAAAAAAAAAAAGACTTAATTTTTAAAAAATGTTTATTTACTTTAGAGAGACAGAGAGAGACACAGTGTGAGCTGTCTAGGGGCAGAGAGAGGAAGACACAGAATCCGAAGCAGGCGCCAGGCTCCGAGCTGTCAGCACAGAGCCCAATATGGGGGCTTGAACTCCATGAACCATGAGATCATGACCGGAGCCAAAGTCGGACCGACTGAGCCACCCAGGTGCCCTAGAAAATACTACCATTAAAAGAGATTTGTTTCTTGTTTAAAACCATGAAAAAAATATGTATAAACCCCTGGACACCTGAATATCAATGACAGGAAATGTGCCAAATTACCAACTAAATTTAATGCTACCAGAATTCACATAAGTAATTTCTCATATCTTTTGATTTTTAAAATTTTTATTAATTTGTAAAGATTTTATTTCTTTAAAGTAATCTCTACACCTAAAGTGGGGCTCAAACTCCATAACCCCGAGACCAAGGGTTGCACACTTTACCCCTCACATCTATGTAGAAAATCTGCACATTTATTAAAATTGAAAGCAGAATAACCCAGGTAATTTCTCAATAATGCTTTTAAACTAAAATAAAAACTTAGAAATAAAACAAACTTTTCAATTGTTGCTTGTCACTGAATGTTATGGAAGACTCTTCAATAAGCATGATGACCCTAATAAAGATCAAATTGTATAATGTCATGAGTTGTCCCAAAGTGCTGTGATATACTGGAAATTTGATCTATTAATTATTACATGAAATAAGTAGTGGAAAATCCTTTAACACATTTTTGTACTGTTATAATATGAATTTTTGGGAACAGAAAATGAGATGACTACTGCTTCAAATAAAAACCATTTAACTTTTACAGGATAGAGACAAAGGAGATTCCTTAATTTAAAAATAATTATCTGATAATTCAAAGAAGTAAATATGTTTTTACAAATAAATAAATCAAGTTCCTTAGACGAGCAGCATGATACCTGGCATGATTTTCCAAGACACGGAGTGGAGAGGAAGCAAAGCGAAGATCCCACATCTGGACCACTGGTAATCTATCATCCTCAGAGGCAAGGACCATCTGAGTCGCAACATCAGGATGCCACGCCAACCCAGAGCAATGCATCTGCAGATAGTTAAGGCTCACACTGTATCAATCCTATTACTTTATGAAGAGCCAAAATGAGCTTGAGGAATATGCCTTTGTTGAAACAAACAGTAGAAAACATCAGCTCAGGCTTAGTTTATTTAAAAAAAAAAAAAAAAAACCCAAACTTAAAACTATTAAATTTTGAACCCTGACAGCTATCTTCAGAGCCTGCATTTGGAGATGTCAAGCTATGATGCTTCTTGATTAAATGATTAAATAAAACGATTAAATTTTATTAAACAGTCTTAAAACAGTAGTTTTAAAGTAAAAGGTTGAATGTTTTCAATTCATCTTGCTATTCTATACACATCACCATTCTGGATCAGAATAATTCTGTACCAAAAATGAGTTTACTTGTCAAAATTGTAACTAGGAGGAAAGTTTTATATAAATTTAAATTTAATACTTTCAGAAAAATGGAAACAGATAAAAGATTATAATAACAAAAAAATCCACACCTTTCCTCTATTTTGCCAAAAAAATCAAGACAAAATGTCTAAAGCAACAACTACCATTTAAATTTTCACATAGAATAAATTAACATTACTACTGAGAATTACCTGGAAGTTTAGGTCCCACTAAATATTCCAGAAGATGACTGAAATGCTTATTGAAATGCTTTATTCAACTGAAACTTGTTTTAAATTCCTAATTCATTGGAAAACAATACCCTGATGAAATTTTCTTCTAAATAGTTTTTTGCTGTTATAGTTAAATTATATATATATTCTCCGATTTAGGCAAACTTATTTCTAAAAATGTCAAACTAAATAATGTAATTAAAAACAAACAAAATAAGGCCCTAAATTATGTCTAAATTATTTTATAGCACACTGTCACAGTATTAAGGAATCTGTAAGGTCAAAAATTTAATGTGTTATACAGCTACATCTACTGGGCAAGTAGGAGAATATTAGCTCACTTTAGCAGTACTTAATGAGAGGAGATGAAGCCAGGAGTTTGGCAACTACAAGTTCATAGTCACACAATTACTAGCAGGAAAAATTTGTGTGTTCTAGAGAAAGCTAAAGATAAAATATTACTATAATCCTTTGAAACAGCCAATAAAATAAAAACAATCAGTATATCAGGGAAGAAGCTATTTAATTAACAATCTCTCCCTTCATTATTAATAATATCCAGCATGGTTTATTGGAAACTTTATTATTTTCCCCAAGGAAAAATCTTCTCATTCCAACATGATTGGTCCATGAAAAGACAGGATTTGCCTTTATAAAAATCTGATTTGCTGTCAACATGGACAAACAATATAGAAATACCTACAGCAGAAACATAACATGTTTGTTATAAATCAATCATATACTTACCCTGTTACTATGGTCACTGACTTTGATGATAGGTTCATTTTTTCTAAGATCCCATACAGTGGCCCGGCCACTGGGACTGGCTGACGCTAAAATATGCTGGACTTGTCTGTTCCATGCAATGCAGCTGATATCTTCTGGAGGCTAAAAGGAATAAACTACTAAAAACCATTTCCCAATTACGGTCAAATTTAACTATAAAATCTGATCCTTCTTTTTAAAAAGGGATTAATTTAAATCTGACCTATTCATTCCACAAATTTTTTATATTCATAAATTCTCAATATATACAGTACATCTTAAAGCTCAGATATATGCCACTTCAAGTATATTACCTTGTTTAATATTGTCTCATTCACCAGGCATTTATTAAGCTCCTGCTATAAATCAAGCACTTTTTCTTTACTTAGCAACTGCCACAAAGTAGAACTACAAAGTAGACGGTGATCAGTATGACAGACAACTAGGGAGAACAAAAGTTACAGCCTAGACCACTAGAAGAATATCTTTATAAATGGTAGATCTTATGCTACCATTACGCTACCTCTAAGATTGCCAAAATGCTGGGGTCCATTATAAGATAAACTTCAAGGAGGCAAGTGGAGGATTGTTCTCTCTTAACTTATTAGAAATACATAGGAAAGGGATGGAGTTGTTTTTTTAAAGATTTAGTTTCCTTTCTAGTCTATGATTTTTATTCTGTGGTTGGATATTGTCAAAATACTACACAATGCAAAATACTATACTATATATAATACTATATCTGAAAAAACCACCAGAGACTTGTCTATTTTATTCACTACTATATGTCAAGTACATCAAACAATATCTGGTGTTAGGCACTGAATAAATATTTGCTGTTGAGGACTCACTGATACCTTGAAGAAACACATTTACTAATACTGTACTTTACAATACCTAAGGAAAATCAATAACAACACTGATTTTAAACAAATATATTTTGTGTGGAAAAAAATGAAATAAGTGTTGAAGAACTGACTTTGGTTATTTTGATTACATTAAAATCAACACAATACCTGTGTTTTCGCTCCTGGTGTCATTGGAGTTGCAAAATTGTTGAGATCCCAAATGTAGATTTCAGATTCATTAGCACCAGAGGCTACCAGATTAGTCTGCAGTAAGAAATAATTAATAACTAAACAGCATTTAAGAATAATTAAGAGAACTCAGAATTAACTGTTCAGAGATGGAAAGATCTAGGAGTTTTAGGGCACACAACTTTTCTGTTTAATTAAAAAAAGCAGAACTCAAGAATTCCTAAATACTGTGCATAATAATCTGAAACTGTGATAGTGTTTTATTTTTGTTTTTAATTTAAAAAAATTTTTTAACGTTTTTTTATTTTTGAGAGACAGAGAGATGGAGCACAAGCAGGAAAAGGGTAGAGAGAGAGAGACACAGAATCTGAAGCAGGCTCTAGGGTATGAGCTATCAGCACAGAGCCTGATGCGGGCTTGAACTCACGAACTGAGAGATCATGAACTAAGCTGAAGTCAGATGCCTAACTGACTAAGCCACCGAGGCACTCCATGAAACTGCAATGATGTTTTAGAGACGTGTATTATAAAATTCTACTTCATTCACAAGATAACATGTCTACTGACATGATAAGACATTAAAAAAATAATTATATGGATAAATTCTTAAACAATCATGCAACCATATGGGGATTATCATTTCTGCATCCCTAGAAGGGGATCTGATTGTAAAAGGCAAAAACAGACAAAATCAATTATTGCTTTCAGACCAATAACTGAATCCTAAAATAACAGCATCTATCTACAGACACCTCAAAGCCAGCTTCTGGAGCCGGACCAATACAGGGCTACAAAAATCTCTTGTCTTAAATCCTCATGTATTTCTAGTTCATTTATACTCAATCTTGTTCTGGGTGGCAGTATTTCTAGGTTATCTCTGTTGCATACCTTAAGGATCAACAATACCCTAAAACTGTGATAGGAGGTACAGAAAGATAATGAGTTTCATATATTGACTTTCATCCCTTATTATTCATTCTTATTATAAATTCTTCCCTGATCGACCATCATGTAACTATGGAAATAGAGGAATTCTATGGTTGTAGTCACCTATAATACAACACACTAACCAATAATCAGCAGTTGTTTCATTAGCAAAAGAACTAGCTATCTAACTTAAAGAGTAGGTACCATAAACTATAGAAACGAAGTTTGGGTTTCTGTATTTCTGTATCCTAAGTACCTATTTATAATACAAGAAAAATAACTATTTTAAACTTTTTATTTGAGAGCGAGCATGAGCTGAGGAGAGGGGCAGAGAGAGGGGGAGAGAGAGAGAGAAAGAAAGAGAGAAAAAGTGAATCTTAAGCAGGCTCCACACGCAGTGTGGAGCCCAACTCAGGGCTCAACCCCACGACCCTGGGATCATGACCTGAGCTGAAATCAAGAATCAGAAGCTCACCCCACTGAGCCACCCCAGTGGCCCCATTTTAAACTTTCTTAAGATAACATTTATGTGTTGGTTGTTATGCTCTACTACCCTATTAATTCAAGATCTTTACTAACCAATATATCTATATAGTTAATATTCAGTAATGTTTATGATGGCAACAGTAGACTAACTCTTGTCTACCATTAGATTTGCACTGTATTTGTGCAATTTTCTAATTATTTGATAGAGCAGTAATCGCTGTCATGAATACAAAGTTTTTCAATTAATAAAACAGAGGATTAACCAGACACCACAGCACTAGCCTAATGCTGAACTAGCACAAACTTTTAAAAGTCATTGTTTCCAACCTCTGGAGCTCCTAATGTTTAATAAAAAATATCCTCAGATGGCATTACAGCTCCAGATTTGTAGAATTAAACCCATCAGCCTATCCCCTCCATAGAATTATTATCATTTACCCTGATCCCAACTCTGAACCCTCCATTCTTCAAAAAAAATACACTCACTCATCAACCTGCACAGGCACACATTTTTAGCTTTCAATTCCAAGACTGAGGCATAGTAGATTTATATTCTTTTTTTTTTTTTTAATGTTTATTTATTTTTGACAGAGACAGAGAGACACAGAGTGTGAGCAGGGGAGGGGCAGAGAGAGAGGGAGACACAGATTCTGAAGCAGGCTCCAGGCTCTGAGCTGTCAGCACAGAGCCTGACATGGGGCTCAAACTCATAAACCATGAGATCATGACCTGAGGTGAAGTCGGACGCTTAACCGACTGAGCCACACAGGCACCCCTCATATTCTTATTTCAAATAAGCAGCACATATCTCAAGAATTATGAATAAATGTCAAAAGTCTAACCTGGAAAATATTCACATCCAAGGCTCTTACTGGGCCGGTATGCTTGTCATTTTGGGCAATCACAACTTCCTTGTCTCCAGCTATAATTTTAGAAGGATCATAAAGAATAATATTTCCATTTTCACCACCTGCAATCAGAACTCCAGAGACATTTCCTTTGGAATCCATCTTATAAGGCCCCCAAATCAAGTTGTGGTACCTTTAAGAGAAAATGAGTAAATGACTCATTTTTTAAGTCAAATAACTATAGAAAAGAACTTGAAATTACATATTTAATTCCTATGTTTTCATAAATAATCTAAAAACACTGCTTTTCCTCTATTCCTGGTAACTGTGCATGACTTGGTGAAATAGCATTTTAGTTTTTATTTGTATTCATATGTGCATATTTGATTTTATAATCTTAAAGAGTAAAAACTTTTTGGTAGAGGTAATATAGTATCACAAAGTATACCTGATTTGTGTGTCAAAATATATGGGCTTAAGAATGGTTTTACTATTTAGAAACTGTGAGACCCTGGGTGAGTTACTTAATCCTCCTAAGCTGCTTTTAGTTCACCTGTAAAATAGAGCTAATCAACCATTTCCCTTGATATTGTTTGATTACAGAAGTACTCACTGACAAGTGGTCTGTTAAATAGTAAAGGTGTTAAAGGAGTTATATGGAATTTTCTTTACGTATATGTGTGTGTGTGTGAATTTTTAAGTTTACTTATTTATTTAGAGAGAGAGATAGAGAGAGTACAAGCAGGGGAGGGGCAGAGAGAGAGGAGAGAGAGAATTCCAAGCAGGCTCTATGCTGTCAGTGCAGAGCCCGACACGGGGCTCAATCTCACGACCTGTTAGGTCTGACCTGAGTCGAAATCAAGAGTCAGACACTTAACCAACTGAGTTACCCAGGCGCCCGTGAAATTTTCTAAGAAAAGTAATGTATTATGACAGTGGAAAAATGACATCAAAATTATGTCTGTTATGACAAGTGCCCCCACTGGTGGACAATAAGAGATTACAGTTTGAAAGGAGATGAAATATGAAGGTGGCATGAGGTATATAATGAAACAAATGGTGAGTAGAAAACCTGATAGACAAAATGCATCTGAAGCTCCCATCACAGAGGAGGGCTCTGAAGATGAGAGGTCCATTGAGACTTCATGATTTGAGCTATGTGAAGTTATGTTAGCTAGGGTACAATCTCTTCACCAAAATCTGCCAAACTACTGAGACAATAAAGCATATTTTACTACTCAGATGAAAGGGTTCTTTTTCTGCATTACAATAGGGTGTTAAGTACTTGGAAAGGTGATCCAAATAACACTGTATCAAAAATCATGTCAATAGGGGCGCCTGGGTGGCGCAGTCGGTTGGGCGTCCGACTTCAGCCAGGTCACGATCTCGCGGTCCGTGAGTTCGAGCCCCGCGTCGGGCTCTGGGCTGATGGCTCAGAGCCTGGAGCCTGTTTCCGATTCTGTGTCTCCCTCTCTCTCTGCCCCTCCCCCGTTCATGCTCTGTCTCTCTCTGTCCCAAAAATAAATAAACGTTGAAAAAAAAATTAAAAAAAAAAAAAAAAAAAATCATGTCAATAAAAATCTCTGTGAAATGTTTTTAAATATAGATAAGTACAAGGAAAAAATAAAAATAACCTACCATTCAGAGATAATCCTATTAACATCTTAATATTATCTTAACAACATCTTAATGTTATCCAACCACTCCTTTTTTTGACCATACTTATCCCTTTTTTGTAAACAGGTGAGATAAAGGAGGTAAAAGAAAGTATGTCTACTATATCATGAGGAAAAAAACTACTGGAAAAGAGCCTTTCCCTCCTATCCCACACATCAGTCAGCAATAAAAAAGTCTTTTACTTCCACAGAAATTCACTCATATAGGGAGGGAGGCAGGCAAACCATAAAAGACTCGTAAGTACAGAGAACAAACTGAGGGTGGATGTGGGGGTGGGGGAGAGGGGAAAATGGGTGATGCACATTGAGGGCACTTGTTGAGATGAGCACTGGGTGTTGTGTGTAAGAAATGAACCACGGGAATCTACCCCAAAAACCAAGAGCACACTTTATACGCTCTATGTTAGCCCATTTTAGAATAAATTATATTAAAAAAAAAAAAATAGAAATCTACTCATATACTTTTTCTCAAAATATTTCATGTAATTGATGGTATTCCTTGCAGTTTCTAATAATACCCTATTTATAGATAAATTAGGCATCAACCACAACATAATAATCACAACCATAAATAACGTGAATTTAAGATTAATCAACCTCTTACCTGTGAGAAGAAGAGAAAGTGGCACAAGATTTCATATCCAAGGATGGATCAGAAAGGTCTAATTCAAATATCTCAAGGGAAGCATTGGTACTAAATGTGGCATCCAGCTGCTGAGCAGATGTTCCTACAGAAAATACATTTATGGTGAGTACACATGCAAAAATAAAAGACTTGGAGAAAACCATATAAAACAGAAATTAAATGCATGTTTTTCAATTATCTCACTCATGAATGCTGCTTATGACTAAAATCTCAGGATATGTGCCATTGAACAGATGCTGAAATTACTACAGCAATGAGATTCTGACACAAGGCTTAGAGATAATGCTTCTAAGAGTGGGTAGCGAAGATAATTTTTTAAACATGTAGATGTTTATTATTTACAATATCTGCTTATAGTTACAAATGATGTCACGCTTTTCATATAAAAATGCTAGCATCAGGGGCGCCTGGGTGGCGCAGTCGGTTAAGCGTCCGACTTCAGCCAGGTCACGATCTCGCGGTCCGTGAGTTCGAGCCCCGCGTCGGGCTCTGGGCTGATGGCTCAGAGCCTGGAGCCTGTTTCCGATTCTGTGTCTCCCTCTCTCTCTGCCCCTCCCCCGTTCATGCTCTGTCTCTCTCTGTCCCAAAAAAAAAAAAAAAAAAAAAAAAAATGCTAGCATCAAAACTGTTCTTCATTCATTCAAATCAATACTTAGCTTTTTTTTTTTTTAACATGTTATCTATCATGCTTAACACTGGAGGAATAATGATGAAAGAACTCTTATGAAGTGGGGAACACACTGTAACATATCATGATTAATGCTATAATGAACAAGGTGCTAAGGAAACAGAGGAAGGTCACTGAACGCAGTTCACAAGGAGGATGGAGGTATCCTGCTAGGGAAGGAGAGGCTTTCTAGAGGAGATGAAGCTTAATATGAATCTCAAAAGGACAGGCACGGATAGGCCAAATGTGGAAAAGAAGAAATAAGTGACTCCTACTATGTTCTCTCTGTTGAACTTACCTGTAGCTAGGTAAATGGGATGATTCTGGGCAGGGCTCCAGGCCTGCATGGCTGTACGGTCTACTTCCTTTAACTTCATCCTGCTAAAGAGAATATTTTATATAGAAATAAACTGAACATGTCAAAACATAGAGGGGCGCCTGGGTGGCTCAGTCGGTTAAGTGTCCGACTTCGGCACAGGTCATGATCTCACGGCTCGTGAGTTCGAGCCCCGTGTCGGGCTCTGTGCTGACAGCTCAGAGCCTGGAGCCTGTTTCAGATTCTGTGTCTCCCTCTCTCTCTCTCTCTCTGACCCTCCCCCGTTCATGCTCTGTCTCTCTCTGTCTCAAAAGTAAATAAACATTAAAAAAAATTTTTTAAAAAAACATACACTTTTTTTACATAGAAATTACACTTAACTAGTGACTACATCATTAGAATGTTCAAATGCCAATAAATCAAACTGGTTTCGGTATCATTTGTCAGGAATGTTCAATATTAGAAAGAAGAAAAACTTGTTAAATTATATTGAGACAAATATAGGGCTTTTCGAATTGTTTACAAATTACAGTCCTTCAACTGAAAAATCAGTCTGAAAAAAAAAAAAAAGAAAACAATACAGAATGAGGGACTAACTTTGCTACACAATATACTTCTCAGGTAAGGACGGGTGGCGGTACATCAGGGGCCAGAGAAGGCACGCAATAAACAAGGTACATCTTCTGAAAGCAGGATTACTAAATTGCAACAGCAGTTTTAGAAATTAATTTTAAATTAAAACAGGCTAATTTCAGAGAAGAATGTAGTAACATCACAGATTTTAAAGATAAATTTAGCAGAAATTTTAAATAGCCGGTCACTCCAAGCTACGGTTCCATATACCACTAGTTTATGTATTTTCTGTTGAAGTTACTTTGGTAGAAAAATACTGTGCTGTAGTTTAAAAAAAAAAAATTTGTTATTATACATAAATATATCACATGGCACAGTATTCCACTGTAAGATGTACCATAATTTACTCACTTCATCCACTACTGGTGAACACTGGAGTTGTTTTTAATCTTTTGCTATTTTTACAAACAATGCTGAAATAAATAGCCATATGTACATGTTATTCCATTCATGGGCCAGGATAGCTATAAATTTCCAGAGGCAAAACTGCTGGGTTAAAGATAACGCAATTCTGGGGCACCTGGATGGTTCAGCCAGTTAACCGGCAGACTCTGGATTGTGGCGCAGGTAATGATCTCGCAGTTCATGGGTTTGTGAGTTCGAGCCCCGCAGTGGGCTCTGCACCTGCTTGGGATTCCCCCCTTCTCTCTCTGCCCCTTCCCCACTCATGCTCACTTTCTCTCCCTCTCAAAAATAAGATTTAAAACCTTAAAAAGAAAGATAAATGCAATTGTAACATTGATGGTTATTGTCAAGTTGCTCTCCATAATCACTATACCGTTTCACACCCTCTACCACCTTACAAGAGGAACACTTTTAGATTTTTACCAATGATAGATGAACAATGTTTACTCTTAAGTAGTTACAATTTGCATTTCTGATACCATAATGTTGAGCATCTTTTTATAAGGTTATGGGCCATCCATAATACACCTTTTCTGTCTATCCTTGTCTATACTTCTTGCCTATTTTTCTACTGAGTTGTCTGTCAGACTTTATTTTTTTATTTTGGTTACGATTTTTTTTCTTACCTTTCACAAGATTTTGATTCTTTTTCTTAATGTTTATTTATTTTGAGAGAGAGAGAGAGAGAGAGAGAGAGAGCGAGCGCATGAGCAGGGGAAGGGCAGGGCAGAGAGAGGGAGATAGAGAGAATCCCTCGGACCTTGAACTGTGAGATCATGATCCGAGCCGAAATCGAGTTGTACACTTAACCAACTGAGCCACCCAGGCGCCCCAAGATTTTGACTTTAAAAAAAAATAGATTTATCAGAGCTGTTTCAGGTTCACAGAAAAAGTGAGTGAAAAGTATAGAGTTCTCACATACCTCTCTACCTTCTCCCCCATCCCCCTCCCCTCACCCCCACCCCAGCCTTTCCCGCCATAAAACTGTCCTGTACCACAGTAGTGTATTTGTTACAACCAACCTATGTTGGTGTATTACTATCAAGCAAAGTCCACGGTTTACTTTAGGGTATACTCTTTGGGTTTTGACAAATGAATAATGACACATATCCACCTACCCACAGTTATAGTATCATTCAGAAGTTTTCCTGCCCTAAAAATTCTGTGTTCCACCTCTTTATCCCCCTCCTCTCCCCATCCCTCCTCCTCCTTCTTGCCAACCACTGATCTCTTTCCTTCTCCTCATACTTTTGCCTTTTCTAGAATGTCATTTAGTTATAATTAGATAGTATATAGCCTTTTGAGATTGGCTTCTTTCACTTAGCAACAGGCATTTAAAATTCTTCCCTGTCTTTTTGTGACTTGATAAATCATTTCTTTTTATCATGGAAAAATATTCCATTGTATGGAGGTACCATGAATTAGTAGTCACATTTATCATTTTTTAAAAAATGGTTTCTGAATTTTGATTAACTACAAAGGCCTTTTGCATGCCAAGGTTATAAAGAAATTCACCCATATTTTTCTTCTAGGCAAATTCATTTGTGGCTTTTCTTTTAAATTTTGACTCAGGTCCTGGTATACGATGTATGTTCATAGTTTATTTTTTTATTACAACAAAACTATTGAAAAGTCTATCTTTTTCCTACTAATTTTAAGATAATCACTTTTATCATGTACTAAGTTCCTATATTTAGGTTTATATTCCTATAGGTATTATGATGTAGATTAGGATTTATATTCCTGTATATATTTAGGTTTATTTCTGGATTTCCATTCCTTATGTCCATCTGCTGTTTATTTACATGCTGGCACTCCACTGTTTTAAATACTAAGGCTTTATAGAAGTATGATTCCAATAACCTCTATCCATTGCTTTTCTCCCACCCTATTTTTTTTTTTTTTTTGCTATTATTACTGTTTATTTTACTACATAAACTTCAGAATAGTTCTTGTCTAATTCCAGAAAAAAAGAGAATGTTAATATGTTTCCTGAATCTGCATCAAATTAATAAACTTATGGTCAGGGGCGCCTGGGTAGCTCAGTCCGTTAAGCATCTGACTTCAACTCAGGTCCTGCCCTTGTGGTTCGTGAGTTCAAGGCCCATATTGGGCTCTGTACTGACAGCTCAAAGCCTGGAGCCTACTTTGGATTCTGTGTCTCCTTTTCTCTGTGCCCCTTCCCCACTCATGATCTCTCTCTCTCTCTCTCTCAGATATAAACATTTAAAAAAATTAAAAATAATAATAAATTTATGGAGAAACTGACATAATGCAGAATCTTCCCAATAAGAATATGTTGCCTTTTAAGTCTTCTTTTTTTTATCTTTCAGTATTATTTTAAGCTTTTTGACATATTGGGTTTGTTTATTCCCAAGTATTTTATGTTTTGGTTTGTTTGTAAATGTGGCTCACCCCTAATCCACCCCTATTACATAGACTGTCTTCTTGTTATTGTTATACAAAGGCTAATAGTATTTGTACTACCATATTAAACAGTAGCAATAACATTGGGATTTCTTGTTCCTTTCTTTAGTGGAAAAGCCTACTATATCACCATGGAGCATGACTTTAGGATTCTTTTGTGCAATCCTGTCACATTTTGATACCAATGTCATAACACTTGAGTCATAAAAAAAAGTTTTCCTTCTTTTTCTATGCTCTAAAACAACTTCAATAACAGCATTGGAATTATTGGTTCTTCAAAGATTTAGCAGAATTCTCTCATGAAACATGTGGGCTGGGTACTTTTGAAGGTTTTTTATGGAAATTGATCTATTTGAATTTCCTTTATACAAAGTCATTTTTGTAAATTATATTTTCCTATGATAATCCTTTAATTTTTTTTTCTTTACGGATTTTCTCATTATTTCAGACTTGAACAACATAGACTCACGATTCTTTTAATTTATGCTATTTATGTTTATTAGTCTTTATTACATATATTTGTGTTTTGCTTCCCCCTACCCTCCTCTTAGTAATTGATCAGCTTAGCTAGTGACTTGTTTATTTTCAAACAGCCAATTTAGTAGTTTAGTAGTCCTTTTTGTATTCTAATTCATCAATTTCTTTTATTTGTATTCCTTCCTTCTACTCTCTTTTCATTTACTTAGATCTTTTTCTAACTTTCTAAGTTAAATGCCTAACCCACTCATTTTTGTTACTTATTTTTTGTAAGTATTTAAGGCTTTGAATTTTCTCTGAGTAATGCTTTAGCTAGATTACATATATTTCTTGTATTTTCATCACTATGGTCATCTACATATTTTGCAATTTCCATTTGTAGTCTCCATTGATCCAAGAGTTGACTGAATTTAATATGCAAGTGGAAGGGTCTTTTACTGCATTGTGATTTTTTTTTATAGTAACTCTCCTTTCTAAAATTTATTGAGTTTTCTTTGGGGCCTATATAGAAGGTTTTGTAAATGTTTCATTAGATCTAAAAAGAACAGGCACTCTGTTTTCAGGATCAAGATCAATATATATTAATCGAATCTACTCTATTGACTTAATTGTTTAGGTCGTCTACAGCCTTACTGTTTTTCCATTTGATCCGTCCCAAACCAAGAACAGTGAATTAAAGGTCACTACTACTAATGTATTTGTGCTTATTTTTCCTGTTATCTCCTGAAAGTTGCTTTGTTATTTAACACATAGTTATTTGGTTGACAGGTATTCATAATATTAAATGTTCACTGTCAAATACACATTTATAGCTTTGTATAGTATTGCTCTTCATTTTAAATAAGGCTTTGGGTCTGAATTCCACTTTATCTCATATTAAGACCCATATCAGGAGTACCTGGGTGGTTCAGTCAGTCAAGCATTCGGCTCTTGATTTCAACTCAGGTCATGATCTCGCACTTTGTGGGACTGAGCCCAGCAACGGGCTCTGTGCTGACAGTGCGGAACCTCCTCGGGATTCTCTCTCTCCCTCTCTCTCTCTCTGCCCCTCTCCTGCTCACGTTTCACACTGTCTCTCAAAACTAAATAAATAAAGAGGGGCACCTGGGTGGCTCAATCGGTTAAGCACCCGACTTCGGCTCAGGTCATGATCTCACTGTCTGTGAGTTTGAGCCCTGTGTCGGGCTCTGTGCTGACAGCTCAGGGCCTGGAGCCTTCTTCTGATTCTGTGTCCCCCTCTCTCTCTGCCCTTCCCCTGCTCACACTCTGTCTCTCTCTCTCTCAAAAATGAATAAACATTAGAAAAATTTTTTTAAATAAATAAATAAAGAGAGCTTGTGTGGGAGTGAGGAGAGGGGCGGGGGGTGGAGTGGAGAAGAGGGAGAGGAGGAGGAGAGAGGAAGGGAGGGAGAGAGGGAGGGAGAGAGAGAGAGAGAGAGAGAGAGAGAGAGAGAGAGAGAGTGAGCGCAGGAATATCCCAAGATAAGCATGGAGCCCCACACAGGGCTTGATCCCCCATGACCCTAGAATCATGACCTGAGCCCAAATCAAGAGTCAGATGCTCAACCGAGTCTTCTAGGTGCCTCTGCCCTTTTCAATTTTGAGCCACTTTGTTTTCACTGGCTGTCTTCAATACAGGAAAAAAAAAAAATTTCAGATTTTGCTTAGTGATCCAATTTGAACATTTTTCAATAGATTAGCTAATAAGGCCATATAAAATTTACTGATATAAGTTTTTTCTTCCTGATTTGACAGGTATGATTGCTTAGTTCTATATTATTTTGCTATGTTTGGTTTTGTAATTTAGAAATGTACTTTTCCTGTTGTCCATATTTGTGTATTTATAATTTTTCTGATAATTAGGATGACTTGTATTTTTGTTCTCATAAGTACTTCTGGTTCTATCGTAATAATTTAAAACAATATTATTTAGGGGCATCTGGGTTGCTCAGTCAGGTAAGTGTCCGACTTCAGCTCAGGTCATGATCTTGTGGTTTGTGAGTTCGAGCCCTGCATTGGGCCCTGTGCTGACAGCTCAGAGCCTGGAGCCTGCTTCAGATTCTGTGACTCCCTCTCTCTCTGCCCGTCCCCACTTGCTCTCTGTCCTGTCTCTCTCAGAAATATATAAGCATAAAAAAACCCCAGTATTATTTAGTACCATTAATCCTCTATTTCTTTACACCGTAATTACTGTGAGCACTAATGAAATCAGTTTTCATAATCTTACTGCCCCTCTTGTACTCCGCAGTTATTACAGTCAATAGTATTATCTTTCTCGGTGTTTACCTTTGTACTGTTAAATATGCTTATACCTCCACTAACTGACTTGTCAGCATTAAATAACGTCCTTTGACTCCCAGCTATTACAGATGAGGCAACCCATTAAATTATTCTACCAATTTTTTTCTTACTTCCCACTTCTCTTAATTTTTTAGTTTTATAATGAATTCCTACATTATCAGATATTGAACATATACACTTTATTCTTTCTTCCTTATTCCCACCTTTGTTTTAGTCTCGGGTTTACAGTTAAATATATTCAATGCTCTCCAAGAGTACTTTTGCCAGCTTTCTCATTCATTTCTAGAGAATAAAGTTCATCCTCCAGTAGTTTCCTTACGAGGGCCTAAGACTAACGATATGCCCTGGGTCTTACATGTTCAAATTGTTTATACATGAAGAGTATTTTACAGATGATAAAAATGAAGGCACAGAAAGATTAAATAATTTGTACGTGCTAGCAAGGGACACAGCCAAAACTGGAACTCAGAAGTTTACTTCCAGAGTCCAAGCTCTTACTTGTTACCTTAACAAATTCAGGTATTCGATTTTAATCATAGAAGGCATGCATGCTAACATTTAGAAGAAATACTGACAAAACAACTAGGATGCAGGAGGACATTGAGAGAAGGAACGTATTTTGGAAACTGTGCTAGGTTAGGCAAGAGTGGATTAGGAGGTTGCATCACGTGGTTAAAAGTAGTAGAGCCTTTGGAGTCAACACTGGATTTGACTGTTGGCTGTGCTACTTATGATACTTTGGACACACTGTTTAACCTCTCTGAGCCCCACTTGTAAAATAGGGACAAAAGAGACTACTTCATGGGATGTTGTGAAACTTAAATGAGATGATATATTTGAAATACGAGGCCAAACACAGTGCCCAGCACATAGGTTAACATGAGTTTTAATACGCTAACTACTTTTTAAAATTATTACTATCATGAGATTAACTAAGAAAACCATACATCTAGTTTCCTAAGACTATTCTGAAAAAAAGGGCAAAATCTCAATTTTCTAAGAAGTGAAAAAGAGGCCTATTTTCTATATATGAAATGTCCTCTTCCTCTGAGCCAACTGTCTTTAATAACAAGTTCAAGTCCCAGTTCCTTCATAAGTACCCTAATGATCCAATACACAATTATCTAAATAATCTCTTAACTGTTTATACCACTTTAAACATATTATAATAAAGTATCTTATTCTATCTTAAAACTTTATAACACTCTATTAGTACCTATTGTTACATCTTTTTCCACTGCCTTTTCACCAACTGTTTTATATGGCATCTTGTCTCACTAACTAGACAAATAATGTCTTTTTTCAATAAAAAATTACAACTTTTACCCTTTCTGGACTCAAAATTGCTTAGCACAGGGTGAAGTAGATACAAAGGTTTGCTTGTTCAATTTTAAATGTTTATTAGGGAAATACAAAAAGAGTGATAAGCTAGAAAGATTACTTTCAGGTAAAACATTTAATTTTTAAATTCTTTTTTTTTTTTTAATTTTTTTAACGTTTATTTATTTTTGAGACAGAGAGAGACAGAGCATGAAGGGGGGAGGGGCAGAGAGAGAAGGAGACACAGAATCGGAAGCAGGCTCCAGGCTCTGAGCCATCAGCCCAGAGCCCGACTCGGGGCTCCAACTCACGGACCGTGAGATTGTGACCTGAGCCGAAGTTGGACGCTTAACCGACTGAGCCACCCAGGCGCCCCTAATTTTTAAATTCTTAAGTGTTTAAAAGAAAAAATAACTTTACTAACTTTAACTTTTCTTATTTAAAAACTAGGGAGGGGCACCTGGGTAGCTCAGTCAGTTAAGGGTCAGACTTTGGCTCAGGTCATGATCCCATGGTCCATGAGTTTGAGCCCCGTGTTGGGCTCTGTGCTGGCTGCTTTGAATTCTGTGTTTCCCTCTCTCTCTTTGCCCTTCCTCTGCTCTCGCATTCTCTCTCTCTCAAAAATAAATAAACATTTAAAAAAAACCACTTTTTTTTTTAATAGGGAAAAATACTACTAGGGTAAAAAGAGGTTTTTTAAAAGGGTAAAAAAGTTTGTTTTAAAAAAAGATTTTATAAAGTGTCTTAGAATAATTTCTAAAAGTGAAAACAAAACAATCATGTATATTAAAAAAAAAAAAAAACCAACTAAACTGAACTACAGTATGTCTAAGAGCAAAGGTACAACAAAGGATACCTGATTCATGAACACTTAGTTAATATGTAACATTTACTGAAAGAGAAAGAGACAAATTCATAAGCACATAAAATGGTTAAGTGGAAATTCAAAACATTTATAAAAGTCTACTTCTTGTCCTTAGCACTCAATGTTCCACTAGATGCAGTTCCACTTATTAACTTGTACTGAACACAAGGCTTCAATACCAGCTACTTCCCCCCCACCCCCCCCCCATCACTACAACAATAGCCTGGAACTACCTTATGTGGTCTGAATCTAATTAAATAAGAATACCATAATCTACCCACTGCAATCATTCTTAAAACACTAAGACTGCTATGAAGATACAACTTGCATATTTCCTTTTCTTAGAAATGATCATTTAGTTGTAACTAATTTTCTTAAAAATCTGAAGAAGGCTTAGATTAAACCAAGTGTACTTCCCAAGTGAAGACTTGCTTTAAAAGCTTTGTGCAATTTTTTTTCAATATCAAATGTGATAAGAATTCACACTATGCAGCCTTATTTCATTCAAGACTATTTTACACAGAACAAAATCATTCTTATAATACAAAAAGAAAAGTGTGAGGACAGTGGCTTGTTCACATATGACATCTATAAGACAATATCTATGTATGGCATAACAGTTTAGGGTATGGAGTCCAGAGCCAAACCCTCAGTTTAAATCCCAGCTCCATCATGTCCTAGGCTCTGGCTTTAGGCATGTACCTTTACCTGTTGTGTGCCTTGGCTACCCATTTGGTAAAATAAGTATAATAAAAGTATGTATAAGAAGGGTTGTTGTGAGAATTAAATAAGGCATTACACAGAGGCCTTAGAACAGTGCCTGGCACATAGTAAATGCATGCCTGTAAATGTCAGCTACTGCAAAAGTCACAATTTAAAATGCGTATCCCAAAGAATACACCTGAAGAATAATTTATGTTTCACACTAGAACTCTTATTTTTTTGTCCAAGTTTCTCCCTACAACATGCACGTAGTTAAATGCATGCAGTTTAGTGGAAGCTTTTTTATTTCTGCTCATTTTCTAGTTGCTAGTTTTGTAAAGCAATACTAAACTCCAACAGTACTATTTTCTCAAACATACCAATCTTACAATGCTCCATACAGAGATGACCCATTCTTCAGAAAGTACAAAGTAGAAGAGTTTATGGAAATGGAAATTCTGACTCTCAAACCAGGAATACAATCTCTAGGTGGGACTGCCTTATTAAAAATCCATCTTGTGTGGGCAAATATCTCACCATGGATGGACAAATTTGCTCTAGAGGATTTATTGTTATCGATGTTCTCAGGCTCATTTCACTCAACCAAAATCACATCAAAGAGCCAACTGTGCACTGAACTAAATGGTGCCATACTTATCTAGAATCTAATAAATAAAACATTTTGAACTAAAATTAACCTAGGAATGACAACATTTCTGGGGCACCTGGGTGATCCACTCGGTTAAGTGACTGACTTCAGCTCAGGTCATGATCTTAACCGTGTGTGGGTTCGAGCGCCGCATCGGGGTCTGTGCTGACAGTTCGGAGCCTGGAGCCTGCTTCAGATTCTGTGTCTCCCTCTCTCTCTCCCTGCCCCTCCCCGGCTTGTCCTCTGTCGGTCTGTCTATCTCTCTCTCTCTCTCAAAAATAAATAAAACACTAAAAAAATTTTTTATAAGAATATTTCTAAAAACACCGTAAAAATCAATTTAATAATACCACTTGACAAGAATTTCTAAACTTCATGAAATTACATACAAAATTCTGTGTGTATTTTTTATTTTTATTTTTATTTAAAAAAATTTTTTTTTTTCAACGTTTATTTTATTTATTTTTGGGACAGAGAGAGACAGAGCATGAACGGGGGAGGGGCAGAGAGAGAGGGAGACACAGAATGGGAAACAGGCTCCAGGCTCTGAGCCATCAGCCCAGAGCCCGACGCGGGGCTCGAACTCCCGGACCGCGAGATCGTGACCTGGCTGAAGTCGGACGCTTAACCGACTGCGCCACCCAGGCGCCCCTGTGTGTATTTTTTAAAGTAGGCTTCTTTAAGTACCCCCACACAGGGCAGAACTCACCACCCTGAGATCAAGACCTGCTGAGATAGACGCTCAACCAACTGAGCCATCCATAAGCCCCTGTGCAGTGCATTTTTCTAGGAAGGTGATCCAATGCTTTCCTCAGGTCCTCAAAAGGGACTGTAATTCCAAAAAATTAAGAATCACTGCTCTTTACAGTTACAAATTTCTTTCTTTTCTTACGTTATTAGTTTCAAAAAGAACCTATGTATCTAAAATTAGGCAATATAATTCTTAATCCATTCCAATGTCACATTTCCCAAACAACCTTGGATGTGTGTAACATTAATTCACAACTACAAAAACACTTCAGGTTATCCAAAAGTTCTTAGAGTCTACAAACCTTCCCCAGGTCTATTTAATCAAGAGAAAGAGCACAGAAGAACCACTAAAAAACGATGAGTAAACTTCAGCCAATCCCAGAACAATCAGTATGTACAGAAAACGTAGGACGGTATGATAGAAGAGCAAGGCTCTGATTATTGATTGAATACAGTTACAATTAGCGACAAACACAATCACATTTCAGTTTTCTGTAGTTAGAAAGCAGTTTTGGAGAAAGGATTTATCACAGACCATCACTGCAACTTCAGAAAGACTAAATAAAATTAGTTGCTTATGCTCACATAAAAGTTCATAATGCCCACAAGCCCACGCAATATTTTGATTTACTTTTCACCTGCCCTGTAACTTGATCTCTCATCATAATAACTTATTAGCAAAAACATACAACACTTTTTGACATTTCCTTCGAGGAATAGACGGCAACTGGTAACTATCCTTAAAATAATCCAATCCTGGTTCAATGACAGTAGCTTCCAGTTAAAAACCTATGAACCTTTAAATCTGGCAACAGTTCAAATACAAACAAAAAAATCATAACCAAACTAAAATGAACCAAAGTGATCCTGAGGTTTGCTTCCTTCCCTCGCCCTTGGGGCCCGCACCTCTTTGTGCACAAGGGTGTGAGTGTCCTCTGACCTCAGACCCCCGTTACCGGACCTGGCACGACACCCTGTCGCAAGCCTCAGGGGAGCTCCTGCTCAGCAGTGGAAACGTTGGCGGATGTGGATCGGCGCGATCCCCGAAGCAGCCGTGACGCCAGGCGTTATCCAGACGGGCCCGAAACGAAGATCAGGGACGCGCCGCCACCGCAGACCGGGCCGCAGGCTGACGGGGACCAGCGGAGGCCGATGCCACGGTCGTAGCTTTCGCCTGTGCTCCACCTCAAGGCCCGAGGGCCGGCGAAGAAGACAGGGAGGAATAGGCAGACGCACCTTGTGGGGACCCTCGGCGACCGGTTCCTGCGTTAGCGCGACGCCCGTCGGACTCTCCCAGCATTCGCCGCCGCCCCTCCTCCCGCCCCAAAGCCACCTCCACGTTCCGCTTCAACGTGGCAGCCACAGCCCCTCCCGGGCGGCCCGCGGACGCTTCCGGGAGCGACGCCTCGCCCCGCCCACTTCGGCGCGCTCCCCTCCACGGCACTTCCGGGAGGGGTGGCAGGCGAGCTTGTGGAGCGTGTAGGTGGCGCGCGCTTGTGAGGTTGGGGGGACCCGTACTGAAGGGCGGCGTACAGGTTGAGGATGCGGTGACCCGGCATACGCGAAAAGAAAAAAAACAGGTCCTGCTGTGCTGGGTGTAGCTATCTGTTCGAAGAACGGCCGAGGCCTGCAAGAATGCCACGTAGATTTAGTCCTGCGAGACATCGACAGCCTCCGCGACACTGCCAACACCGGACAAATCACTTGGAAATGGGGCTGCATGGCCCTAATTGCAGAAACTAATTTGTGATTGGGTTGGTTAAAAGTTGGTTCTACAGTATTGCTTTTGAGGACTTCAAAACCAAGTGATCTGACTATACCCGATGTCTGTTGTGGACAGTGTTGTTACTCCAGAGGCATAGTGGAGCCAAGTAGTCCAGTTAGCATCATATGGCAATATTTAAGATGTACTAGGGTTTGCCCTTAGTCACTGGGCTTCGCCAGACCCTGGCTTCGAATTAGTGTATTGTCTGGATGTCGTTTTTAGTTTAGGAATTGTTTTACAGCAAAGTAAAACCAGAGGAAAAGTACTTATAAACAATTAGAACCTGGATTCAACCCAGGTCTCCTAACTTCTAGGCCAGTTCTCTTCCCATTAACACCAGAAGAGTCAACCATCTCTTTCAGGTTTTTTCTTAAATTTTTTTTTACATTTATTTATTTTTGAGAAACAGAGTAAGACAAAGTGTGAGTGGGGGAGGGGCAGAGAGAAGAGACAGAATGGAAGCAGGCTCCAGGCTCTGAGCAAGTGGTCAACACAGAGCCTCATGCTGGGCTTGAACCCACGAACCATGAGATCATGACCTGAGCCGAAGTCGGATGCTCAACCAACTGAGCCACCCAGGTTCCCCTCAAGTTTTTTCTGAAGTGCCTTCACTTCTAGGTATCAGAGTAGGCACATTTTTGCGCTCCCACTGCACGCTTTCATACACCCTTTTAGTGTCTTATACTTACAGTTCAATTTGAAAAGGAAGTTTATTTCTCTAGTACAGAAATAGACCAAACGGATTACTTAGGCTACAGCAGCAAATTTCTAGTGTCCTACAAATCCATTTTTACTTACAGCTGCAAGGACTAGTTTACCTATAGATGCCAATGAAAAATCCGACTTAGAAGTGGGCCCATCACTTGAATCAACCGAAAACTTAACTCCCTACTGCCCCAACCCCAGAAGACCCCCCGACTACCTGTAAATGTACATCAGTATGGAGAAAGGGCTCATTAGAACAACTTACCAAAAAACTCAAATGATTCAAGCAGTGGTTACATTATTTGGTATCATTTAATGTACTATATGTTCCTATTGCAGAAGTCAAACTACAAACTTCCCTGCTTCCCACCACCCTCTTTTGTAGACTGTGAGGTATGAACAGTATTTCATGACTGGAACACAGCCACTTTCAATGGTCTCTGTATTGCCTATGGCTGTTTTTGTGCTACATGGACAAAACTGAGTAGTTGCTAGAGACCATTAAACAGTCTGCAAAGCCTATTCACTGTATGGCTGTATTTATAAAAGAAGTTTGCCAATCCCTATCTATTAGGATTTGCCTACAAGTCGAAGTATGAGACATACAGTTTTGTATAAATTTTTATTTCAAAGCCTTGTTATAGTAGCATGCATACAAAGACAGTATGAAAACTGTCATAATATAACTGGTAATCTAAGGGAAAAGCGTATTTGTTTCTAGACTTGATATATCTGGTTAAATATAAAGAGTTCCTAGTTTGTTTTAAATGCAGGGAGTTCTCACTTGGACTATGAAAGCTGAAACCGCTCAAATCACAATCTGATTTGTTCTATAACCTTAAAATTTGTCCAAACATTAGAAACTGATTTTGGTTGAAATATAAAAAATAAAATATTCAAAACATTAGAAACATTGAAAATTAGAATGTTTTATTTCTTTATAAACAAGTCTCGAGTAGTGTGAACAGTGCTTGCTTTCTCATATAACTTACAATATGGAGCAAGCATCTTTCCTATGCCTTAGCAAATTGTCATCCTCTTTTCTGAGTTTGATCTGTTTCTAATGTTTAATGCTTTGCACAGTGTCATGAAACATCTGACAGTTCCTTTAATGTGGTTTTTCACCTGAATCACTTTCTCCAAATGTATTCATCCTTCACAACACACAACTGCTTTCCTCATTTATAACTATGTTCACCTTCACTAAATTCTTCTGGCTGTATACCCAATTTTAGTGTATGTGCTGCTGAAGCAGCACCTTCTGGCTGTATATCCAGAACTACTTCCTGAATGGCAGCAGTGTAAACATTCCCACAGACATATCTTCTGGAACTCCATTTACATTCCAGCCAAATCCTATGAAGTTTTTGCACAGTAGTCTCGTACCACTGTGCAAAGCAAGGACTGCCTGTGACTCTTGGAACATGAGTGCAAATTTCCCAGTAGCATCCTTATCTGAACATGCAGCTTCACCAGTGGAACATTATTCCATTCATGCCGACCTCCAAACGATGCTTAACCTTAACCGACTGAGACACACAGGCGCGCCAGACTTCTGAACGATGAAACCAGCCTTTCCCAGCAAAAAAAAGTTCTTTTTTAGTCTCCTGGTAATTACCATTTTCCTTCAGCGCAGCAACTAACCTCAACACTCTGGCCTGAATGCTAGCCAAACTGATTAGGATTTTTTATTACAGTCCTCCATCCAAAGTAGAAGCAAGCACTCCATTTCAACTGTAAGTGGCTTTCTGTTCCTAGTGTAATTTAAACTAAAAAATGTTGAAGCAACTTTACTTTGCTTTTTATATTCCTCGAACTTTTAAACCACAGTTTCTACTGCAGCTTTATGTAGGCCTGGGTCTCGTCTCGTCTTCACTATGCTGTCGCCATTTTCAAATCCAATTTCACTTCCAGTGTTAAAAATCACTTGTTTCTTTGCTGCCCTGCCAATTCCCTCTTCTGATTATCCAGTATTGTACAATGTTGCATGGGTTTATTACTGGGAAACAAGTAAGCAATACAACTACATGCTTTACTCCGTGAACTAATAGATGTTTAGTGATCAATCACCAAGAGACTTTGAAAGATGTGATGTAACTGGTTACTGACCATGATGCACATCTTTTATAATGCATAATCAGTTGTGGAATAAAGAGCTAGCAACAAAACTTATGCAACAATTCAGGTACTATTGTAACTGAAATTACAACTGTGTTGTAGGAGGATTGGTGTTATTTAACTAAACTGTGAAAACTGATCTTCATGTATAATGGAACGGTGCAAAGTAAGGACCACCTGTATCTAAAAAGAAAAACTTATATTAGTTCACAAAATAATCAACTTTTAATCCAATTTAGTTAACTACTAGCCAAACTTAACCATAGATCAAAATAGAAACTGAAGATTTTCTCAAAGGAATGTTAGTTCCAGAGTGAATTCCCACTGGAGATGGAAAAATGTTTGGAGACAATGTAATACAGAATTCTTCAAATTAGCATTTGCAGACAGTCCAAAGACATCCTTTTGAGAACTTAGGCCCCTTCCCTCATTTCAACAATTTTGAGGTCTGCAAAAGAGTAAAGTTCTGGACAACTCTACTGTTGTCCTGATTGTAAAGCTTTATAATCATCACAAAGCACAAGACTGTACGTATTTACAACTTATTCCACACCAGCCAGTACCATGTTTTCTCCTGTGTAACAGTAGCATCCATCCCATTAATGTTTTAATTTTGTCTTTGAATGCACTTACTTTGTAAATCTTTTGATTAAGGCCTGTCAACAAAATTTAAATCAACTTTTATGTTTGTAGAAATTTATGAAATAGAAAATAAACTTAAATACTGAGTATTTGCAAGAATTTTTCCTCTTTATATTCCTCAAATTTGAAACACCCCAAGACAACATGCCTAATTAGTGACAGATTAATCTGGTATTAAATTGGAGATTCCCAGCTTCTAACCACCTACTTATCTACTGTTCTTGAATAAAGATTAAGTTATAGGATGGTCATTCAGTGGCATATCAAAGAGTCATTTATAGGACATACACAAGTTCAGCAAATTTAAACCCTGGAATATATGATCTCTAAGAATCTCAGAGGCTGAATTACACCATTATTTTTGAGAAAAGATAATCATCAAGGTTAAAAGTCCTGACCCCAGCCACCCAATTGCCTATCCTGCATCAAATCTATTGATTCAGAAAATTATCTTTGAAATCATATTCTTGTTATCTTTGAAAAATGAAAAAATAAGGAAAAAATTTAATTGAGTACAATGTCCACATTATGCTCAAATATCAATTTTTTGCTCAAATCTGATTGTCCGTTCTTTTGTCAAAACTAGCAAATTTATAAACCACTTACCTTACTATATAAATGTTCAAATTCTTTATCAGATAAATCTGACAAAAACACCCTTCAATTTCATTCCTAAAACAGGAACACATTTACAAGTAAATCAATATACAAAAAATTACATCATATCTATAATTTTTTTCTCCCACTAGGATTTTCTTTTTCCATTATGTCCTCATCCACATACATTAATCACAACAGATCATGATGTGAACAGCAGTGGAAAAAGTTTAATCATTGGACATTTATATTTTCTTCCTATTTTCAACTTGAGCTTTAGTCATAAGTTTTTCATTGTTTAGCCCTTTTTAAAAAATTTTTTTTTTCAACGTTTATTTATTTTTGGGACAGAGAGAGACAGAGCATGAACAGGGGAGGGGCAGAGAGAGAGGGAGACACAGAATCGGAAACAGGCTCCAGGCTCTGAGCCATCAGCCCAGAGCCCGACGAGGGGCTCAAACTCAGGGACCGCGAGATCGTGACCTGGCTGAAGTCGGACGCTTAACCGACTGCGCCACCCAGGCGCCCCTAGCCCTTTTTAAAGAACACACAATATATACACATTTCTATAAATTTTAATTTTCATGAACCGGTAACACCTCCAATTTTACTTCCAATTGGAAAAATCATACCAAAGATAATCTCAAGTGTATCATTTAACTACTTCGCACAGATTACCTTATGCTAACTTAGAAATGTCTTAATATTAAGCTTGACATGGAAAGGGTAACCATACCTAATATAAACACATCCCAAAACTGGTTGTATCTTGTTTTTTACGTAATGCTTTTTGTTATTACACTAGGTCTCCAAAATAACCAGAAGCACTTAAGCTTTAAAGGAAAAGAGTTGTCACTGCTAACAAAGAACTTTTAAGCAGCAATTAAGGGAAAAGAAGACTCAAAAGATTACAAATCTCAGGCACAAATTAGAATTCTACCAATTAGGGGCATTCTGCTCAGAATGCCCCAATTAGGGGCTTGGCAAAGTCTGTATTTTGCACATCAAGAGAGATAAAAGACCGTGGTGGGAGGGGGGAACACCAGAAAGAAAAGGAAATATACTCACCAAACTGGATAAATATCAAGCTTTTGAGGAAAAAGACAAATTGCTCTAAAGCTGCTGCTGTGTATTTATACCTTTATTCCATCCTATGTCAAATATATGTGTAAGTGCCTTTAAGTAATTGGATTGCATTCCTTAGAAAACTCTAAACAGAAATTTCAACCATTCCAAGTCAGTCTGCACCCCAAGCAAAATACCAGGGATAGGGGTATTCAATTTCTATCTATAGTCTACTTACAGCTTCTCTAACCACCTTCACCTAAGGAGGAGTTGGGAGAGGAGAAATGGGTCCAAGAAAAAAAAACATATATGATCAAAGTCCAATATTCTCTATCTATAAAATAAGCTTTCTTATATATTCTCTAGAAAATTTCCAAAAGGAGTGGCATCACTTATGGAATTTATATATTCACGGGCAAGAAACCGTGCATCTTAGAAAAGAGAGCACTTGGGGCGCCTGGGTGGCGCAGTTGGTTAAGCGTCTGACTTCAGCCAGGTCACGATCTCGCGGTCCGTGAGTTCGAGCCCCGCGTTGGGCTCTGGGCTGATGGCTCAGAGCCTGGAGCCTATTTCCGATTCTGTGTCTCCCACTCTCTCTCTGCCCCTCCCCCATTCATGCTCTGTCTCTCTCTGTCCCAAAAATAAATAAACGTTGAAAAAAAAAAAAATTAAAAAAAAAAAAAAAAAAAAGAGAGCACTTATTTGAATACATAGCTCTCATACTTCTCATTATCTGACCAGAGGGTCTAATGTTAAATCTCTTGATTCAATAAATTGAAGCAGTTTAAAAAAAAAAAAAAAAAAAAAAAGAGTAAAGGGTGATAGTCAACCTCCAAGATGGTCCCCGATGATCTCCCACCTCTTGGTATTCACACCCTCATATGTGTCGACTTACATGTTAACTTGGCATTTCTCTCTTGGATTATTCCCTCTGGGGAAAGACAGCTGTCATGTTGTGAGAGTTCTCAGGCAGCCTATGGAGAGGTTCTCATGGTGAAGCATTGAAGTCTTCAGCCAACAGCCATCAAGAAACCAAGGCTTGCCAAGTGAGAGCCCAGAAGATGATGTCTCTCTGCTTTGCCCTCCTCCCACTGTAAGATAAGTGTTGTTGTAAACTACTAAGTTTTGAATAACTTTTACATAGCAATAAATAATTCATACAGAGGGTCACAATCCATATTCAAAAAGCAAAATGTACAACTTATGAATTAGCTGGAAAGGTCTGAAGTTTTAGGAAAGGGTCAGATTCGGGAACAGTTTTTAAGTTGGTCACCAATAATTTCAAAACCCAAAGGCTTTCTGAAATGAAACGGTGAAAAATTCAGCAAGAATGTTAAGTCAGTTACCAGAAATACATTTTAATACAACAGGATAATAAACAAAGGTTCTAGTAGAAATAAGAATCTGACAAAAGAGTAGGTGTTCAACAAGGAAGATACCAGTCCTAGAAGGCAAAAAGTCTATTTGCTTTCCTAGGGTTGTTGTGAGAAATACATTTGTTTATAAAACAAACTTGTGTGTCTATACAATGCTTAGCACAATGCTTGGCATGTAGTCGTTCAAGAAGCATTAGTTGTTATTTTTTCTCCAAGTGACCAAATTAATAAAATTCTGTAACAGGAAATTAGATTTCACCAAAGTCTTCGTAAATCTTTACTTAGATAATCCGCCATTTCCAACTCACTACTATTGTTCTGGGAACACTTAATACATTTAAAGAAAGATATACTACCTCCCCTGTATATTTGGAGTGATTATCTTTGAAGTCCCAGGAATCTTTTTCCAACATCTCCAAGAATGTAATTCCTAAAAAGAGATATTTTTTTTTATATTACAATGCACAACAGTCCATGCATTTTGCCAATATCTTTAATACAGTTTACATATCCTCATTTACGTATTCAATAATCACAATGGTTCATTATGTGAACAGCAGTGAAAAGGTTTAATCACTGGATATGAAGTTATCGGAAGAAGCAAAGATAATCAAATGATCAAAGTGAGAACCTCAATGTCACTAGTAAAACAGTAAAAAACAGCAACAAAAATGCACAAGTTATAAACGAACATAAAGATACATAACTACAACTAAAAAAAAAAAAGCATGCTTTTATGAGGAATTACCTATTTCCCTATCCAGGAGTACATTAAGAAAACCTAGACCCCTTGTGGCTTCCATAAAGTGAGTTTTCATTTAACCAGTTTACATTTAAGTACATCTGTTTTGCAGCATAGCAGTTTTCAGTAACTCATTTGTAATTAATAATTATAAGAATGCTTTCAGAATAATGTGAGAGCCACGGTTTCATCTATCCTTGGGCAGCCACAATATCTGGAATCCACTTTAACAAAAGAAAATTAAAATAAAAAACCCTTCCCTCTGAACTCTGATGCTCAACTGGCAGCAGGGGTACTTTCAACTCTAACTTAAGAAAATGAAAAATGAGATTGGGGCACCTGGGTGGCTCAGTTGGTTAAGTGTCTGACTTCAGCTTAGGTCATGTTCTCGCGGTTCGTGGGTTTGAGGCCCACGTTAGGCTCTGTGCTGACAGCTCAGAGCCTGGAGCCTGCTTCGGATTCTGTGTGTCCCCCTCCATCTGTCCCTCCCCCACTCATGCTCTGTCCCTCTCTCTCAAAGATAAACATAACAACAAAAAAAAGAAAATGAAAAATGAGAGCCTGCACCTGGGGCTTCCCTCCCCAGCAACTCCCACCTGCCCTCTATACCATTTAGCAGCTTATGAGCTCAGAGCTCCACTTCCTATCTGTAATGTCTAGCACCCACCAGGCTTGCTTTTAATATACCCTATGGTAGTATCCATTTAAGTTACCCTTAAGGGGTGAGAGGAGGGCACAGGAGTACTTTCCAGGTACTGATTACTATTTTAGAGCTTATCCAATTGCACAGATTTTGAGTACTCAATGCTTTTTCTTTTTCCTACAAGCACTACTTTCACATGCATAATTTTGCTGAACATGAGGTATTTTTCAGGGACATGTATATTACAGCAGAAACACATGTATCTATTTGTGTGGTAGAGACTGAAAAGACAAATTCACCTTACACATTGGTCTCTACATGCAAGGAGCATCCTCTAGCAGGTTCCCTGCAAACCTGGAGTCCTTGAAAATCAGGCAGCCACCACAATGAAATACCACTTCACACAAGAACGTGGAGAAAATGGGACCCTCATCCACTGCTAATGGGAATGTAAAATGGTCCAGGCACTTTGGAAAAACAGTTTGGCATTTCCTTGAGGTTAAACATAACACTTAGCATATGACCCAGCAATTCCACCTTGAGGTATATACTCAAAAGAAATGAAAACATATGTCCATACACAAACTTGTACACTAATTTTCACAGCAGAATTATTCATAATAATCCCCCACAATGGAAACAATCCAAATGGTCAACTGATAAATGGTTAAATAAAATCATCATAGCAGTATATACATACAATGGAACATCTTTTGACAATTAAAAAAAAAAAAATGGAAGTACTCAGGGCGCCTGTGTAACTCAGAAATGTCTTGATTTTGGGTCTGGTCATGATCTCACAGCTCGTGAGTTCCCCGCACTGGGCTCTATGCTGACAGTGTGGAACCTGCTTGGGATTCTTTCTCTCTTCCCCTCCCTCTACCTCTCCTCTGTTTATGCTCTAAATCTCTCTTTCAAAATAAATAAGTAAATATCTAAATGAAAGAAGCTGCTTGCAAAAGGCCGTATATTAGTTTTTGATTCCATTTATATGAAATTGTATAGGCAAATCTACACAGACAAAAAAAATTAGTGGTTTCCAAGAACAGAGGATAGGGAAGATATAGGGAGTGACTGTTAATGAGACTGTGTTTTTTTTTGGGGGGGGGGGAGGGGTGGTGATGAAAATGTCCTAAAATTGATCATGGTGATGACTGCACAACTCTTGAATATACTAAAACCCACTTAATGCACACTTTATATGGGCTAACTGTATGGTGTAGGAGTTATATCTCAACAAAACAAGGCAACCAATTTTTTCCTTAAAGATAAAACTGTTATGTATTTCTACTTAGCCTCATTTGGGTCTTAACTGGTTGAGTACTAAGAAAGTTTCCAATAGCCTAACAGACTGAAGGTAATTTTAATCCAGATCCTACCCTTTGCACGTCTAACATCCAAGCAAGCACACAGCCCATGGTTCAATTTTCCCCAAAGTCATGGACTATCCTCAGGCCACATGACTTTTAAGAAAGGGACATAAACAAAAGCTCTGTTAATCTCGTTCAAACAAGATACAAGCATATTATAATGGAAAGCAGATGTCAATAAGTAGTACCTTTTGGCTGGAATCTGGACTAAGAAAACAACAAGGGGAAAAAGACGCAATCTGGCTTGGAAATGTTGGAATCACCCTCGCCTACAGGAGAAGGAAAGAAAAAACTGAATGAAAAATACAAACTTTTCTGGTTTCCTTAATGGGCCTCCAATGTAAGCAGGAGAGAAAGAAGCCACTTAATATGCTAAGTGTCTCTCCAAAGACAGAAATTATGCCCTATTTTGGCCCCATTTTGGCCCCATTTTGCTTCTTCCATGACAACTGAAATCTCATACCGTAAACATATAGAGCTTAACAAAGACATCTTTTGAAGACCTTCTCACTTCTTGAAAACTATCTACAATGTGCCACATCCAAACCCAAATCATTTCATTGCGCTTTCTGTCCTGACCCTCTTACTAATTATACTGACGATTCCCCACTAGACATGTGGTGCCCCAAGGATCTTACCTTGTTTCCTTAATTGCCCCACAGTGACAAACGGTCTTGTAGAAAAGGTTCGTTGAATTAAAAAACGACGTATCCCCGTATTAACACTCTTATTCATGCTCCTCCGGGGTCACATATCTAAGGCCAACCATCCCAACAGCTCCTATAATATCGCCACATCAGGGAACTACCAAATAAAATGCAAGGAAATTATATGCCTCTCAGTAGATAATTTATTTGGGGGCCCAATTTTGTCTTTAACATTTCTAGGGTATCGCGTTTATCGCTCTCCCTCCCATCTCTTCCTCCACCCATATCCAGTCCCTTTAAGAGTTCGTACCGGAGACCTAACGGCATGCCCCTAGTTTCACCTCAATATTACTCCTACCTCCCTGCTTCGCATTCTCAGGCCTTGCCTCACAAGAACCACGATGGCACCGGATGTAACCGGAGCGTGTTGAAACAGTAGCAAAACTAGACCATAAACAACTAAATCCACTAAGCACCCTGGAACAGAGAGGAGGAGCCGTCAAATGCTCGTCTTAATGTTCTAGGCTCTTCCGATTGGCTGCAGCGACGCGACGTGGCCTGTGATTGGTCACGGCGTCAAGCGCAGCGCCCACGAAGAGGAAGAGTAGGAGTCTTGCACCTTAAGAGCCCGCCTTTTCCGACAAATAAAGGTCGTAGCCGCCGAATCCGCGGGCGGAGCTAAATTTATCACTTTGGGTGTCGTAGGACCACCCAAAGTGGAGCCCCACGTAGCAAGAAGATGACCCGAAGTTGCTCGGCAGTTGGCTGCAGCACCCGGGACACCGTGCTGAGCCGGGAGCGCGGCCTCTCCTTCCACCAGTGCGTGAGAGCAGCCTCCGGCTGTCTAACTCCCAGCACGGCCTGGCGGGCAGCAGGCCAGGGTGGGGCGGGGCCGGGCTTGCGTTGCGCCGTTGACGTGACGTGGCGTGACGTGCGTAGCGTGAGGGAAAGGAACGGGGGACCTTTGAGAGTTGGTGTTTTTCCTGTCTTTCCGGCTTAGCGTGTACCTCCAAATTGCTGATTCTTTCTCGTTGCCTACCGCTTGCCTAATGGCGTTTAGCAAGGGTTTTTCGAAAGGAGTCATGCTTCTTTTCGGTCGTCTTACTATTTGACGTGAGGAGATGGGAAGGGTGGACAGTTTGGGAGAACTGTTGAAGGCGTTCGATTCCATTAGAGTTGTGTGGCTTACCCAGGAACAGGAGTACAGATGGATTTTCACGAATACTGCCTGTTACTGCAAGTTATTTAGTAGAATTGGCTGAGCTCCACAAGGCCGGTGTTATTCTGGCTGGATCTGGTCATGGCAAGGAAGGTACATTGGCTCAAGAGTGGGGTGGATTTTCAGAACAGTCTAATTCGAACCCACGTCTATAGTCCATCCATGACATACAGTTGATTCAAAGTTCAAGGCACAATGCGAAGTAGAAGAGTGGGTAAAGCAAGATCCTCAAAGACAAAAAGAAACGTACTTCAAAAAGAGGTAGTCTGTTAAGGTAATAGATGTAGAGAGTTAAACCACTGACAAAGGACTTTTATGAGAAAATCAAAAGTAGTTTTACGGGACAGATGGTATTTGAGTTGGACCTTGAACTTAGGTTGTAGAGTGGGGGTGGGAGGAAGATAGCGCTTAAATACGAATAACATGGAAAAATGTAAAGGGGTGGAGAGTGCAGATATCAGAGGAGTGGAAAAAGTATCTTGAAGACATTTTAAAAAAATGTCAGGTTAAGGAGTTTCAACTCTGTATGGTAGGCCTTTTGTAGTCATTGTTTTGTGTTGTTTTTTAAATAGGGTGGTTCCTCCACCTAAGCTGTTAGAATTGTATCTTGTGACCTTTCTTTTCTTCTCTGGGATTTTCCCCCATCAATTAGTTCCTGTTCGTTTTAAATTGCTCCCTCTACTGATTACTTGCCTAAAGTCGACATTACTTCCATTTTAAAACAGGCACACAAACTCTTGAGCCTATGTGCACCTCTGCACTACCCTATCACGCTTTCCCTCTATAACAAGGCTCCTTTAAACAGGAACATAAACCTATTTTCCTAAGTCCTATTGACTTTTCAACCTATGGTAGCCAGATCACTACTGCTCTAATGCACTGACAAAGGGTCACCAGTAATGTTGCCAAATCTAAGTGAGGACTTCTAAGTCCTTCTCTTAACCTTCTTTTTTTTTTAACTTTTAATTATATCGACTGCTCCGTGAAACTCTCGTCTTCATTGGCTTTATTGACACACTCTGTCCAGAGTTCTCTCCTTTTCCTCTAATTTTTTTTTTTAATTTTTTTTTGCCCTGCTTTTCCTGTGCCTTCTTAAGATTCTTCAAGCGAGGAAGAATTCATTTATTGCTTTTATTTGTTTTATATATTGAGGACCAAAGTAAGACCTACTTAATTTTAAGAAGAGAAAGTGATGCAGTTATTACAGTAGTATACTATGATTCGTCCAGGCTGATTTCTTCCCATTCATTCCATTTTCCTGATTTCTGGAAATGATTTTTCTAAAAATGCAAATTTTATACTAGTTCCCTTAAAAAAGGATTTTAATCCTGGGGCTTTTCAAATGCCTAAAGGCAGAATCCAAACTCCTCTGTGAAGACTTTTCTCCAATACCTGTCTTCCAACCTGAATTTAATTTCCTCTGTATTTCTGTTATTTTTTATGTGTGCTAAATTAAACACATGCCCTTATGTATGAATGGGAGGGAATAATCTTTATCTTCCTATGCCTAGGAAGTTGTAAGGAATGCAGAAGAAGGTAGAGACAGGAAAAGGAGTTAGAATACTAGCGTGTTAATCGTAGCAACAAAGTTATATTGATCAGAAGTAAGGGTTCAGCAAAAAGGTAATATAGGTTGGAAAGAATTTGTCAACTTGCCATCGCCCAAAGGCATCATCTTCAGACTTCTTGAACATGGAGCCCTCTCCACAAAGAAATTTGAGTACATGCCCTGATAAATGTGTACTGATTTATAAATTACATACACGAAGTGATGAACTAATATGTATTATGAAACACAAAAATTAAGCGATGGGGCAAAACATTATAAAAATAAATTCTAATGTTTTCTTCAAATCTCAGTAGATGAGTGCACACTCCTCTGGTAGCCACTGACCTAAAGGATGGATCCCAAACTTCCTAGCACACACGATCTTTTGTGATCTGGCCTTTAGCCACCCCTCCAGCCCATCCATAACCAGTTCAAGCCACCTCTGTACTCTTCTTTAACCCTCTCCAGTCTACAAATTAACTTATTTTTCAATGCTTTATCAACCAGTAAGATCCTAGTAGTTATTTTATATCTGTGTTTATGCATTTGCTCGGAGTGGCCACTGTCTGCGTGGCAAACTCCTGTTGATACATCAGCTCTAGCTCCAATATTCTGTCTTCTGAAGCCTTCCCCAACATCCTCACCACCATTACCAGAATTGTGAAAGATGTTGCAAGGACACAGGCGAGGGGCTTTGGCTGAAAAGCATGAATCAAAATGATTAAAGGTGTGGAAACTTGTTATGAGAATACTGATACTTGGTCAAACACATAAATGGTTAAATATGAGATGGGACTGGCAGGTTTAAAGAAGTGACAGTTTGATTCATTCTCCTTTTATTGGTGTAAAGAAATTAACTTATTTCATAATCAAATATATGTATGATAACTTGGAAGAGTTTTTGCCTGAATTGTAATGAATTCTATTTTTATACTTTTAGCTATGAAACATTTCAAACACATTAGCAGGCAAAGAATAATACATAACAAACACTGATATACCCATCACTAGAATTAAGCAGATGTTAACATTTTGCCTTGTTTCATTTTTTTTTTTTCTTCTCTGTTAGAAGAGAATTAAGTTACCAGGTATAAAGCTTTACCCCTCAATCCTTTCTCTCTCTCCCCAGAGATGACCACTGTAGAAAGGATTTTCCTAGCCACTTTTTTAGAAAATATGATATGCAGAGAGCCCAAGGTAATTTCTGCCAATAGTGTAAAAAAGGCATAGTTAACAGGAGAGAAAACAGATTCTGCATTAGTGTAAACCAATTCATTATTGTGTATATGAAATGATGATTGGTTTGGGATTTTTCTTTTGCCACAGGTGATTTTAGAATAGGGGAACATGAATTCCAATTTCAACTACTATTTACTGGTGGCTATACTTAGTTCTGGTCTTGGTTTCATCTTCAGTAAAAGGTAACCTGTTCATGCAGAATTTTTTAAAGACTAAAACAGTTTTAAAAACACACATAAGCACTGGGGCGCCTGGCTGGCTCAGTAGGAAAAGCATGTGGCTCTTGATCTCAGAGTCATGAGTTTGAGCCCCACGTTGGGTGTAGAGATTACTTAAATAAACTTTAAAACAAATACATACCCACACACGTAAAAATAGCACAAGGTAAATGCGTTAAAAGTAGTATCAATTATGGGGCGCCTGGGTGGCGCAGTCGGTTAAGCGTCCGACTTCAGCCAGGTCACGATCTCGCGGTCCGTGAGTTCGAGCCCCACGTCGGGCTCTGGGCTGATGGCTCAGAGCCTGGAGCCTGTTTCCGATTCTGTGTCTCCCTCTCTCTCTGCCCCTCCCCGGTTCATGCTCTGTCTCTCTCTGTCCCAAAAATAAATAAACGTTGAAAAAAAAAAAAAATTAAAAAAAAAAAAAAGTAGTATCAATTATTATTACCAATTTAATTTTGTCCAGAATTCAAATTAGTCATGCTTGTTAGACTACAATATTTTTCAAGCCTTTCATGGTGTGTTATGCATAGAAAATATTTAATACTTTGGGGCAAACCAACAAAGCTGTTTGGGACTGGCCTGTAATACCTACTTCAAGGGCTCCAAGTGGCCCAGGCCATTCCATGAGATAAGGGGATTGATGGCTGTAGTAAGCAGGCATGCCAGTTGGGAAACCGCATCAGAGGATCAGGCTAGTAATGTAACTTGGTGGACTGGCCAACTTTTTACTGTCCTTTGCATGGTTAGAGACTACACCCCATCTGTGGAAAAGCTGCCTCACAAACGTGCCATTAGTTAAGAAAAGAACTCAGTAAAAAGACATAGATTTGCCTCACCTTTATTAGAAAAACAATTTCCTCTTGATCAAGTGGCATCATCTTCCTGGAACAATAAAATGAAAGTCTTGAAAGTGGAATTGTTGTTCCTAGGAAAGAACAAACTCTGGGTAGCACTTTACCATTTACAAAGTGCTTTTGAATGCATTTGTCACCTTGTGCACTCTTAACTACAACCCTGTGAGGCAGCTGAGAGATTGAGACGTGTCTGTTAAAGGTAATTGAAGGTTAAGTACAGATTTTCCAATTCAGTATTCTTTCTCAAGGTGATTGAGAGAATATCTCAGAAGTATGTTTTACCATTCTGCTATATTTCCCCAACAATGAGCTGAGGACATTAAAATTTTCACTAGTTTCAATTCCTAACAACCATATGCTTTAAAACCCAAGTTAAAATATACAAAATTCACATAGCTGCCTGTAGATCTGTCTCCAAGGTAAATCAAGGGAGAGGGTGCAGAAAGAGTAGTTTTGTGATCCCCCCCCCCCAACAAATTTCTAAACATAGTAATTTGACTAGGATTAAAAAGAGAGAAACACGAGGTAATTTTTGTATTCAAGGCTAGGAAAAAGTGGTGCCTTTCAAAACAAAAGAGGAAAATTGAGTATGGGAAATGTACTTACTTGTTTTCTACTGCTGAGTAACAAATTTCTTCAAAATGCAGTAGAAACATGATCTCACAAATTTCTGAGGGTAGGAATCCGGGAGTGAATTAACTGGGTGTTACAGGTTGTCTCATAAGGTAGTAGTAAAATGTTAGCCAACACTAGAATGTTCTGAACACTTGATGAGGCTGAAGGGTGCAGTTTCAGAAAGACTCATGTGGCCTTTAGCGGGGAAGCCTGTTTCTTGCCCAGTGGACATATTTCTGCAGGACTGCTTCTCACATGGCAGAGAAATTTTCCCAGAGAAAAACCATTGAATAGAGGGAGCAAGTACCTTTTATTACTTAGTCTTATTGCCCGTTGTCTCTTCTCCTTTTTTTTTTTTTTTTTTTTTTTTGTATTTCTTAGAAGCAAATCACTAACCCTAGCCCACACTGAAGGGGAAGGAAATTAGGCTCCACCCCTTGAAAGGAATAGAAGTAAAGAATTTGGGGACATAGTTTAAAAACACACATACTAAATTTGAGCAGATTCCGTTAATGTAGTCAGTGAAGACAAAATGTAGGATATTTAATATGAGAATTGCCCTCAGAAATTAAAGCAAATGAGCTCACTTAGATACTGAACTCTTGGATTCAAAAAATCAAAGAACTTTGAAATCAGATTAAGTAAGTTTAATTGGACTTGATGTTTATACGAAGCAGTTAAATAATAAATGGGTTTATGTAATAAATACTGTAGTATTACCATAATATTTTCATGTTAATGGAACTTTAATATGATTGCTGTAGATTTCCAACTGATACCATACAGCGCTCAAAATGGATCAGGGCTGTTAATCGTGTGGACCCCAGAAGCAAAAAGATTTGGATCCCAGGACCAGGTGCTATACTATGTTCCAAACATTTTCAAGAAAGTGACTTTGAGTCATATGGCATAAGAAGAAAGCTGAAAAAAGGAGCTGTGCCTTCTGTTTCTCTATACAAGGTACTTAAATCTAGGTGTAAACAAAACTAAATTCTACAGAGCCTTTAAAAACCAAGATACCTCACATTATAGCTAGAATTTACAAAGATTTAAAAAAAAATCCTAAATCTTAAAATAAATCCATTAATAGATTTTAAATGTGTAGAAAACTAGGTTTTTGGTTTTTTGTTTTTAATCTATATGTAATATTAGTAATTCTGCTTTGAAGTTTTTAAGGTATATAAATGCAAATCATTTTCTAGACCCACATAAAGATTACTAAATTGATCACAAAAAGTAGTAGATGCCTTAGAATTCAGGCTTTTGTTTGACACAGTTTCCATAATACTTAGAAATTATGCCTTTTTCGGGCTCCTCCCAGTAATGTCGCTCTTGACCAAAAATATACCTAATTGTTAGCATTGATATAGAGAGGTATCTATGGAAAATAGAGGGCTTTCTATGAATCAGTCACCAGGATTAGTGTTACGTTCTTAGGTTTCTTTTTTTATGTTATCTTTTTACCCCTTGGCCACATTGCTGTACGCACTCCTCGCTGCACAGTCTGCAGTAGTCCTCTAGCTGTTCTCTGCTGACGCTATCCTTGCCTCCTCTTATCCATTGGAATTTCCTTTCGATATTGTTTTCTCTCATTCCTGTATTCAGAAGAATGTCATTGGTGTCAAATCCAAACTCCTAAGCTCTAAGAGCTTCCTTTTAATTGTGCATTTCTAACTGCTCCAAATTCTCTTTTCAAACCACATGTACTAACTTCTGTATATGTGATAAATTGACTAACTTTCATGCTTTTGTAAAATCAATAATAGTTACTATTTATTGAGACCTACAGTGGTCTAGGCATTGTGCTAGGAGATTTACATAAATTATTCTATTGTATCCTTAAAACAACTCTGTATTATTACAGTTATACAAATGAGGAGATGAGGGATTGTAGAGGTTTAGTGACAGCTAATAAATGAGGGAGCCATGATTAAACCCAGATTAGCCTCAATTCCAAAGCCCATGCTCTGTCCACTATGCCTTCCTTTTTGCACAAATAATTTTCCTGTCCCCTCCATTAAATCATGTCATTGCTGTCTTAAAACACTGCTCAAAACTCATTTCCACGAAGCCTTCCCAAATTACCACCTTTGTGTTGTTACTTAAACCATTTCAGAAACTTTCATCATCACGTTAACTTTCGACATCAGGTTACTATTTCTATATGGATGAAAAAAACCCCCAAAAAACCTTAAACCCTGTTCACATTTTCCTATAAATACATTTGAAGAAATTAGAGATTATGACCTTTTTTTAAAACAACTCTCCACATTAAAGGTGAGTCCTTTGATTTAGTGGTATTTTTATAGACCGCCTTCTGTGTGATCATTTCAAAAATAACCTTAATTTTATATTTCTGTTGTAGGTTCTTCAAGGTGTACACCTTAAAGGTAAAGCAAAACAGAAAATCCTAAAACAGCCACTTCCTGATAATTCTCAAGAGGTTGCTACTGAGGACCACAACTACAGTTTAAAGAGACCTCTGACAATTGGTGCAGAGAAACTGGCTGAGGTGCAACAGATGCTACAAGTGTCCAAAAAAAGACTGGTTTCTGTGAAAAACTACAGGATGATCAAGAAGAGAAAGGGCTTACGACTAATTGATGCACTTGTCGAAGAGAAACTACTTTCTGAAGAAACAGAGTGTCTGCTACGAGCACAGTTTTCAGGTATGATGTTTCCCTTTTCTTTTTTCTTTCTTTCTTTTTTTTTAAAGTTTCTTTTGAGAGAGAGAGTGCGCACATGCACATACACGTGTGTGGGGAAGAGGCAGAGAGAGAGGAGACACAGAATCCCAAGCAGGCTCTGTGCTGTGCTGTCAGCACAGAGCCCAATGCTGGGCTTGAACTCATGAACCGTGAGACCATGACACCAAGGGTTAGATGCTTAACTGACTGAATCACCCATTGTTGCCCTGTGATGTTCCCTTTTCCTGAAGTATCATTAAAGTATTTACTTTGCTGTTGCCTATGAAAACATGCTTTTAGCTGAGACATGAAGTCTCAGGGTAAGCAAAAAGAAGGAAAAGTAATTGCCAAAATCCTTTTATGTATTTCCAGTTTTAAAAGTAATGTACTTATTATAGGAAAGGCAAAGAAATATATAATGATAAAAGTAACACATAATCCAACTACCCAGAGGTTAGATCATATGGCTTATACCATATACTGTGCTTCTCATTTTTTATAAAGCACTTACTCGCTTTACTGCAAATTCTTTTTAAACAATTTAAGTGCTTACATAATTTATCACCGAAGCGTTTTTGCAGTGGAGTCGAACCAGGTAATTTTCCAGTTCCCTTTGAGCTTGAAAATTCTGAGTCTCCATATATTATTTTCTAAAATATCCTATGGAAGATATACATGTCCATTGGAAAGACTACCTACTCTTTTCTTTGTAAACCAGCATATTTGAAGAGGGACAGAATAAGTATAGCCAACTTACTCTTTGATGAAAGCCAGCAGAGATTTTGGATTTACATCCTGGTAAAAAATAAGTATGTCTTGTTTCTAGAAAAGAGCAGGTATCTCCAAAGGAGGAGAATATTTTGTGTTTTTCCAGGAAGGGAACAGAGGTGTAATAAACAGGGATCCCCACCAGGAACAGAGGATTTTTTTTCCCTTCAAAGTAGGCAAGGTCATCTGTTCAATTTGAATAGCATCCTATTGCCGGAATTATTTCTTGTGTCTTATTTGTACCCTCAGATAAATAGTAACCAGGAAGCAAAATAAATAAATGTGCTCATAATCCAGAGACTTAATTTTATCGAGTTATTTTATCTTCTTCCCTGTTTCTCTAAAATTCTCCACTTAGGCTGCCAGTGAATAATAAAACATAGTGATTCAAGTTGAAACTTTCTTCTTCCCTCTTTTGAGTGAAATGATCCAGGATGAGCAGGATAAATTGGTCAAGAGGTCCTAAGATTGGATATTAGCCTTTGAAACAAACTCAGTTAAACTGTGATGGTATTTGTATTTGTATTTTGATGGCCACTGCTTTTTATATCCAAATGGTATGATCTGTACCTTAGAATGTTACTGTACACCTTCTTCATCACAAAGAATAAATAAATTTATTTTAACAGATTTTAAGTGGGAATTGTATAACTGGAGAGAAACAGCTGAGTACTCCACAGAAATGAAACAGTTTGCATGTACACTCTACTTGTGCAGTAGCAAAGTCTATGATTATGTAAGAAAGATTCTCAAGCTGCCTCATTCTTCCATCCTCAGGACGTAAGTGAATTACTTTTTAGATGCTAAATAAACAAGTATTTTATCATTTAATTGCATTTTATGTTTTGAAGCTATTCGTATTCAGACTCTCATTTATTAGTCCATTTGCTCTTTTTAAAAACTTCTAGTGGTATTTGCATATTATCACAACAGCAGATTTTCACCAACAAAATGAAGGTCTATAATCTGACAAATTTTTTGCATCTTCCAGACAGAGATATTCTCGGTGATAAAATTTGAATCTGAAAATATTGGGATTTCTAATATACTTCAGTAGTTTTAATATCTGACTATCCTAGAAAAATCTACAATAGTTCTAGATTGACACCATTGGTTTGAGGCTAAGCATAAAAATGTGCATTTTTGTTAAGCACTGTAGTTGATGCCCAGTGTGGGTTGTTCAGGGAGGAAATTTTGGTAAATAATTTTGTAGGATTTGTGGTCAAAATACACGGATATATTTATAATTCACTTAGTATGAAGCAAATAACTCAGTGACTTTACAGTAATGTCTTATAAAAGTAATGCTCAATTTTTACTGTTTTTTATCACTGGTTTTACAGATGCCTTTTTATTTTTATTTATTTATTTATTGAGCTTAAAAATGACAGAAATATATTGTCTCACACTTCTGGAGGCTAGAAGTCCAAAATCAAGGTATTAGCAGGTTTAGTTCCTTTGGAGGGCTGTGAGCAAGGGGTCTGTTCCAGGCCTCTCTCCTTAACTTGTACTTGGTGGTCTTTCTCCTTGTGTATCCTTACATCATCTTCCCTTATGTATGTGTGCTTCTGTGCCCAAATTTCCTCTTTTTATGAGGACCAGTCTTAGGATTGGGATTCACCCTAATGACCTCGTTTTAATTTGATTACCTCTGTAAAGACTGTATCTCCAAATAAGGACACTCTGAGGTACTGCGAATTAGGATTCCAATACATCTTTTTTGAGGGACACAATTCAGCCCATAACAGTCACTTTCCTGATGCATAAGCCTCCCCATTACCTACAGACCAGAGGCTTGACTCCTTCCTGTGGTTTATTGAGCTTCCCGTGGTGCGGCCCCTGCTAAGCTCTGAGGGCTCATCTCTGGCCTCCCTCCCTGCCCTTTAGCATTCCATGCTCCAATTGTAAGGTACTCCTTAATGGCCTCTTTTTGCCACCAGGACTTACTATTCCCTGTGCCTGAAATGCCCATTCTCTCTCTTTATTGGTCCTAGTGATTACTCCTCAGTCTTCAGGCTCAAATTAGACCTCCTTTCAGAAGCCTGGCTTGCTGTAAGTGCTCCTCTCACACACATAAGAACTGAATCATAGTTCTTTTTTTCTTTTAATGTTTGTTTATTTTTTTTTTTTTGAGGGTGGGGGGAGAGAGAGAGAGGGGTACAGAAGATCTGCACTTGATCTTAGCCAAAAGGCTAAGGCTGAGAAGCCATGAGAGGTACAGAGGATCTGAAGTGGGCTCTGTGCTAACAGCAGAGAATCTGATGCAAGGCTCAAACCCACGAACCATGAGATAATGATGTGAGCCGAAGTCGGATGCTTAACCGACTGAGCCACCCAGGCACCCCAGACCTGAATCATAGTTCTTAAAACACTGTCTTCCCCACTGGACCATGAGCTGCCCAAGTACGAGGTGCATCTGGTTTTTTGTTACACTACCACCGAACCCCCAACTCTGCATTGTACCTGAAGCATTAAATGGTCCCTTGATAAATATTTGTAGAAAGAAAGAATGCCTGAATGGTCATTTAGCATTTTGAGTAGATGGAAGGAGGAAATGAAGTGGACCTTAAGTCACTTTCTGAAGAGCAGTACTCCATTTAATTCAGTGCAGGTGGGACAGAGGCCAGCCAGGAGTAGCATCATCTCTCTCTCCTGGAAGGTACCTCTTGGTTTCTTATTACTTCAACTTTAAAACAGATTCAGGGGCTCTGAACTGGAGAAACTCTAAGAGAGCACATAGTCCATCATCTGCTGACCCCACCCATTTTAAAGAAGGGGGAAATTGAGGGCTGGTAGGCAGTAGGACCTTAATTATATAAGGGAACAAGAATTCCTGGCCCCCCAAAGGTCCTTCTGGCTGGACTAAATCAAACTGACATGAAACTGATTAACAGGAGAAAATTAAATTTAATAGCTGTACATACAGGGAATCCACATAGACATGGAAATTCCAAAGACAGACAAAAGAGGTATATATGTCATTCTGAACTAAGGAGATATGGGGATAGGGGTCTGGGATTTCAGAGGAAAGGCATGCACTTCACAGGGCAATAAGTGAAGCAGATGTTTGGTAATTAGATGTTTGCAGTACCATACATTTGGTTCACTTAGATAAAATCTATCTCTGTTAATAACTCTTATTCTGGGAAAGCCTCCCCAGTTTAGATTATTCTGTGTGGTTAGGAAGGGATAAAAGTTTCTCTTGAGCCTGCAGGGTCTCAAATGCCTTCAACTCAAAATAATCCACATGCCAGGGTATCTGGGAGGCTCAGTCGGTTAAACATCTGACTCTTGATTTCAGCTCTGGTCATGATCTCAGGGTTCACTTTGTGGGATCAAGCCCCACTTTGGCTTAGGCTCCATGCTGACAACACAGAGCCTGCTTGGGATTCTCTCCCTCCCTCTCTCTGCCCCCCTGCTCGTGGGCTCGCTCTCTCAAATAACAAATAATCCACATGCCGGAGCAGCACATTCTGGGGATCCTGTCCTGAACCCCTTCAATTGTGATATTGTTGTTTTCCATTTTGGGGAAAACATCTGTTTTATTTTCTAATGGAGATATAATTAATGTATAACACTTTATTTGTTTTGGGTGTATAACAGGTATCCAGTATTATATATATTACAAAAAGATCACACTGTCTAGTTAATATCCATTCCACGGTTAAAATTACTTTTTTCTTACAATGAGAACTTTCAAGATCTACTCTCTTGCCAACTTTCTTTTTTTATTTAAAAAATTTTTTTTAATGTTTATTTATTTTTGAGAGACAGACAGAGAGAAAGAGAGAGAGAGAGAGACACCACAAGCAGGGGAGGGACAGAGAGAGAGAGAGAGAGAGAGGGAGACACAGAATCTGAAATAGGCTCCAGGCTCTGAGCTGTCAGCACAGAGCCTGATGTGGGGCTTGATCTCTGGGAATGGTGAAATCATGACTTGAGCAGAAGTCAGACGCTTAACCGACTGAGCCACCCAGGTCCCCCTCTTAGCAACTTTAAAATGCATGATACAGTATTATTAACCATAGTCACAATGCTGTATATTACATCTTCTTTTTAAAAATGATTAACTTTCCTCCACATACTATTAAAGTAATACTAATAAAAAATTTGGAAGTGAGAGAAAAGAATGGAAAACTCATTAATTGTTTATCTACATTATATGTCAACAATTATTAACATTTAGGGAATTTGCTTCCAGTCTTGTTTCTGTGCTTAGATTTGCTAGCTTTTTTTTTTTTTTTTTTCCTTTTACATAGTTAATGATCTTTAATAGCTGCATAGTATCAGGTAGTTGTACCCCATTTATCCGGGGCATTCTCCAACTATTGGACATTTATATTGTTTCCGTTTTTGATTGTAGTGACCAGAAACATTTGGATAGTTGTGTATAGGCTTATTCACTCTCTTCTATCATCTGATTTTACTATTTAGGCCAGATATTATTCTTATTTATAAATGTCTACTTTTTGCTAGGCAGGAGATGTTTTTATAGATACTGTGTTGATATATCCCCCTCTCTACCTTTTGTTAGTCAAATTTTCTCTTTACTGGTTTTAAAGCACTGCTTATGGATTTTACCCTGTGGTTTGTGTGAGACATTTCTTCATTTCCTGTAGTTCTCCATTAACTTCTGGATTAAATAGTCTGTGGCAATTCCAGCTTACACTGATCTTTTCTCTATGTCCATTTTGTATTTTTGCTATGACGCTATCTATTTAGTATAATTTTAGTACTCAAAAAATTGTTTATTTCTTTGGGTACTTTGTCTGAAACTAAAATACCTTGTTTAATATGATAGTAATACATGCTTGTTATAAAACATTCAGACAATATGTAAGTATGTAAATACTGGAAAATGAAAAAGGTTTATAGACCTTTTCCAGACCATTCCCCTAATTCCCAAGATAACTGCTATTAATAGTTTGGTATATATTCTCTCAGACATTAAAAAAATATATATCCACAAAATTTTGTGTTAATGTCTATCTATTACTCTCATATATTGGAAGTATCTAGATTTTATCTTGACAGTTCTGAATAGTCAAACATATTCACATTTGATTACATTTCTATTTATTTTTTTATTAAAAAAGATATATCTTTTTAACACACCTCTGCTTATGTATTACATTTATAATCATTATAGTTAATATTTATTTGGTAAATTTATTTATTGGTCAGGAGTGGCCAGTGAGGCAGGAGGAAAACCAGGAGATGTGATGGCCTGGAAGCCAAGTGTAGAAAGTATCTCAAGGAGATAGTCCACTCTGTCCCTGCTGCTGGGAGATCAAGTAAGAGGAGGACAAAATTGACCATTGGATTTTGCAAGATGGAGGTCATTGATGACATTGACAAAAGCAGTTGCAGTGGAGTGGTAGAGAGGTAGGCCTGGCCGAAGTGGGATCAAGGAAGACTGGAAGCCTAAGAAGCAGAAACAATGATTAAGCACTCCTTCAAGGAGTTTTGCTATGAAGGGAGCAGAGAAATGGGTCTGTGGGTAGAAAGGAGCATAGATGAAAGGGAGGGCACCTGTTGAGAGGGCACTTGTTCCAGCATGTTTGCATGCTTAAGGGAATGGTCTGGTAGAGAGGAGAACTGGTGGTGCATAAGAGAAGGGATAACTGTGGGGGATAATATCTAACACCATTGTGGAGAGAGGTTTAGCCTTAATTAGGAGTAGGGACAATTCATTCATTTAAACAGGAAGAGGCAGAGACACAGATTCAATAGGTTAGCAGATTTAGTGGTAGGAAAATGAGTTTTTATTGGATTGCTTCTGTTTTTCTCAGTGACATAAAGATAATAGCAGAGAACTGGGGAAGCAGAGATAAGTTTGGGGAGAGGGGTGCCTGGGTGGCTCAGTCAGTTAAGCATCCGACTCTTGGTTTCAGCTCAGGTCATGATCTCATGGTTTCATGAGTTCAAGCCCTGCCATCAGGCTCTGTGCTGGATTCTCCCTCCCTCCCTCCCTCTCTCTGTCCCTCTCCTGCTCACGCTCTCTCAAAAATAAATTTTAAAACTTTAAAAAAAGTTTGAGGAGAAAAGAGACAATTTGAATAGTTGTTTTTCCTCCTGTGATGATGGAGAAACAGTTATATGGTAAACAATTAGATGATGACAGACCAAGCTAGACTCATATTTTTGAAAACCCTTGTTCAGTGAGACAGGTACCTGCTTCACTAATTTCAACTTGTCATATCTTTTTCTAATTATTAGCCACTATCAGTCACCTCTGTAATTTTCTTTCTGTTGATGTTGGATCTTTATCAGTTCTCTCTTGAATTCTCTATGTCTAGAACCTTCCCAGAGCTGTGCTTCTTATAATTCCAGTTCTTTGGGTCTTTAAGGTAGTTTGTTTTTACATATCTTTTGTAAGAATGTCATAACGTCCTCAGCCTTCCTTATCATAACAGTGATATATATGGTATGATCTTAGTAGATTTTCTCTGTCTCTAATTTTCTATTTAGGTTTTCATTGCAATTAATAAATTAGCTCCCTCTATAGGTAAGATGATGTGAGAGATTCAAAGGTAAACAAGACCATGGGAGGAGCTAAGAGTCTTTTTTTATTGTTGTTTTTTAATGTTATTTATTTTGGAAAAGAAAAAAGAGTGCCAGTGGAGCTAATAGTCTTAAAGAAAAACACTCCTTGGCACGATGGCTCTTCAGCCTTGTATTTTTTCAGGCAGAGTTTTAAGCCACCCAACTGACTCCTTATAATCACTCTAAGCTATTGTTCAATTTAAAATATCCTCTTGGGGTGCCTGGTTGGCTCAGTTGGTTAAACATCAACTCTTGATTTTGATTCAGGTCATGATCTCACAGTTGTGAGTTTGAGTCCCACTTTCGGCTCCGTGCTGCTGGTGCAGAGGCTGCTTGGGATTCTCTCCCTCCCTCCCTCTTTCCCTCTCTCTCTCTCTCAAAATAAATAAACAAGACATTAAAAAAATACCATTTAGATATCTATTTAAAAATCAAGCTCAAAGAACAAGCTTTTTTAAAAAGCCTATTTAAAATAAAAACTTTCACAGGGCGCCTGGGTGGCTCAGTTGGTTAAGCGTCCGACTTCAGTTCAGGTCACGATCTCACAGTCTGTGGGTTCGAGCCCCGCGTCAGACTCTGTGCTGACAGCTCGGAGCCTGGAGCCTGCTTCAGATTCTGTGTCTCCCTCTCTCTCTGCCCCTTCCCCGCTCATGCTCTGTCTCTCTCTCAAAAATAAATAAAAACATTAAAAAAAATTTTTTTTTTAAATAAAAACTTTTACATAGAGGCATTAAGTAGTTTCATAATATACTGACTCCATGTGCAGCACAGCATCTTTGGTGTTCATTTGAGAGTCAATCCTAATGCAAGAAAAAAATTTAAACAATTAAAATTTGGAGACCCGTTTGCAAAGGACATTCAATATACTACTGGGCTGTAGCACCCTGGTGGGTAACCACTGTCCTATTTTCTCATTATCTTACTGTTTCATCCTATTTTAAAATATAAACAACTGATTAATACATTTGTCTCTTAAATAGGTTATAAGCAGCTTAAAATTGATGCCTTTTGCATGCTGTGTGTTTTTCAAACCCATTAGTGCATCTTGAAATCAATTCAGTGGGTCATAATTGGCATTATACACACACATATGTTACATATATGTGTGCATGGCACGTAATGAGGGTAAATTTCATTTATGGAACTTTTAGTTTGCGGCAAAGTATGTGGAAAGCCCTGTCCTGAAATACTTAGGGCGAGGTACATTAAAATCTCAATTAGAGGCCTGCTGTCCAGGAAGAAACCTTGGCAGTCCGGAATATAGCCCCCAAGTCAGAAATATAACATCCCAAAAAGTCATTTGAGTTACAGAAGTAAACTTTAGCTAAGATGAACACGTCAGTCTCCTACTAGAGAATCCAATTTGTCTTATTTCAGATAGTTCTTAAACTTGGCTGTTGTCTCTCCTGACCCTACAGCAAATTAGAGGTAAATTAGAACTGAGTGAAAAGGATTCTGAAGACAGCCACTAACAGTAATTGGAAAGCATAACCAGTATGGAAAGGTCAGGGACACTGCAAAAGAACTCCTTAGGTAGTAGTGTATGTACTTTGTGCAGGGTAGACAGATGCAGACGCCTTCATTGTTCCTTGAGGGCACAATTTGACGTCGCAAGGAGCGGTGAGAAAAGCACTGTCAGGACACCGGGAAAGTTGGGCTTCACACTTGTATGCAGCTAGCAGCACAGCAAGGGCTGTGCGGCTTCAGTTCTGCCTCTGTCCCCGTTTCCCAATCTCTAAAATGAGGTAGATGTGCTAGATGTTCTCAAAGTTTCCTTCCCCTTCAACCATTTTCTCATTTCATTGAATTTACAGGTAAGACTGGTTTATGATCTAAACACGACAGTTACAACAAAGCGGGTAATTGTTTTGTATATATCTTAAAGAAGTAGATGAGCAATGGTGTATTGAAATACTTACTCTGTGTCTAAGCTTCTCTGTTATCTTAGTATTTTATGGTAACTATTTGAATAGATGCTTGAAAATGTCCATAGAATTTGGCTACTTATATTTGGCTGTGTTTCTATAGGGATCTGAAGCAACTTAGCAGCAGTTAATGTATTTTTTCCTTTTTTTTTTTAATTACTTCATTTAGTTTTATATATATATATATATATATATATTTTTTTTTTTATATTTCCCAGATGGTTATCCAAATGCAAACCCAGTCCAGGCTTCAACAGCAACATTTTTTCTTTTCTTCAGCGAAGAGTAGAGAACGGAGACCAGCTCTACCAGTATTGTTCACTGATAATAAAAGGCGTATCTCTCAAGCAACAACTTCAGTGGGACCCCAGCAGTCACCATTTGCAAGGATTTATGGACTTTGGCCTCGGCATACTTGATGCTGATGAAACGCCCCTTGCATCCGAAACTATTTTGTTAATGGCCGTGGGTATTTCTGGTCACTGGAGAACGCCTCTTGGTTATTTTTTTGTTAACAGGGCATCTGGATATTTGCAGGCTCAGCTGCTTCGTCTTACCATTGGCAAACTAAGTGACATAGGGATCACGGTTTTGGCCGTCACCTCTGATGCTACAGCTCACAGCGTTCAGATGGCAAAAGCGTTGGGAATACATATTGACGGAGACAACATGAAGTGTACATTTCAGCATCCCTCATCTTCTAGTCAACAGATTGCATACTTCTTTGATTCTTGCCACTTGCTCAGATTAATAAGAAATGCATTTCAGAATTTTCAAAGCATTCAGTTTATTAATGGCACGGCACATTGGCAGCACCTTGTGGACTTAGTAGCCCTGGGGGACCAGGAATTAGCAAGCATAGAAAGACTCCCAAGAAAACTTGCAAATTTGAAAAACCACGTGCTGAAGACGAACTGTGCTGCCCAACTGTTCAGTGAGAGTGTGGCCAGCGCGTTGGAGTGCTTGCTATCGTTAGGCCTGCCTCCTTTTCAAAACTGTATTGGTACCGTCCATTTTTTACGCTTAATTAACAACCTGTTTGACATTTTTAATAGTAGGAACTGTTATGGAAAGGGACTTAAAGGACCTCTACTGCCTGAAACTTATAGTAAAATTAATCGCGTGTTAATTGAAGCCAAGACAATCTTTGTTACATTATCTGACGCTAGCAATAATCAAATAATTAAAGGTAAGCGAAAACTAGGATTCCTGGGATTTTTGCTTAACGCTGAGAGCCTAAAATGGCTCTATCAGAATTACGTTTTCCCAAAGGTCATGCCTTTTCCATATCTTCTGACTTATAAATTCAGTCAAGATCATCTGGAATTATTTCTCAAGATGCTTAGACAGGTATTAGTAACCGGTTCTAACCCTACCTGTATGGCATTCCAGAAAGCTTACCATAATTTGGAGACCAGATACAGATCACAAGACGAGGCCTTTCTAAGTGAAGTAAGCATCCTTGACATTTCAATTGCTCGAAGGACAGACTTGGCCCTTTGGACCGTTCAGCGTCAGTATGGCGTCAGCGGCATAAAGACTCTTTTTCACAAAGAGGATATTTGCCGAGACTGGTCTAATTGTTCGCTAAGTGAGGCGTTACTAGATCTGTCAGATCACAGGCAAAAACTCATCTGTTGTGCCAGTTATGTTGCAAATAAGTTATCAGCTCTTTTAACTTGTGAGGAGTGCATCAGTGCACTGTATGCATCAGATCTCAAGGTTGCTAAAATTGGGTCACTGTTGTGTGTTAAAAAGAAGAATGGTTTACATTTCCCTTCACAAAGTCTTTGTCAAGTCATAAATATTTGTGAGCGAGTTGTAAGAATCCATTCAAGAATGACAGTCTATGAACTACTTCCTAAACAGAGAGAATTGTATCTTCAGCAGAAAATATTATGTGAGCTTTCTGGGCATATTTATCTTTTTGTAGATTTAGATGAGCATCTCTTTGACGGAGAAGTGTGTGCCATCAATCACTTTGTAAAGTTACTAAAGGATATAATAATCTGTTTCTTAAAGATCAGAGGTAAAGATGCAGCTCAGTACCCTTTAAAACACCATTCAGAAAGAATTGAAATGAAAACTTTGCCAAGAATACACTGGTCATCATTACAGGATTACAGATGTTCAAGTTTTGCTAATACCAATAAATGCAGGCATTTGTTAAGTAATGATGGATATCCATTCAAATGAGGGACCTAAAATATATTAAAATTTTCATGAAAAATTATTGGTCAACATTTAAAGTTCAACCTACCATATTTTATAAATTGGCCATTCTGCACAGTTGACAAGTTTGTAATACTAGGATTTCTAATTATGCGTATTATAAAATCTGCTTGTACTTGGTATGGTTTGCAACATTTCAGTTACTTGGAATGTAGAACGCAGTTAAGTCAGTAGGAACAGACCAGCCAACAGATGCTGCCTTTGAATATACTACTATAAGACTGAGTAGTGTGACTGGACATACTTTTTAACTTGTTCAGTCTACTTTAAAACAAGAGAGAATAACAACAACTAAGAGTCATTAAAACATTGACTTCTTTTATAAATAGACTACATTCCCTAAAAGAGCTTTGGTTTACAGCTCTTAAGAATGTTGACAGGAAAAAAAAAGAAAAAAAAAGGAATATAAAACCTTGGATGTAATTTTTACTTACATGTGAAAATCTAGATGTGGTTTGAAAATTAGGCTGAGTTAAAATATCAAATACCACAAAATCCCTTTGCCAGGGTACCCTAACATGGAAATACTTAGGCTTTATCGGGCAGAAGGTAAGCACCTGTGCCATGAGATGGTTCCGTGTGCTGCAGCGAAGTTGGGGAATGTAGTCTGAGAAGTAAATAGGGGATGTCATTTTCACAATCCATTGTCCTTGGACTTCAAAATACTACTTTTGAATAATAGAGTGGATACTTACTTGACTCCACTGGAAGAGCCCAATGCTCATCAGAGAATGAGGAGAAGCCTTATTTCAAGCTCTTCTGAAGTGTCCTTGTGTTTTGCAGGGAGGCTGAAATATATTTTCAGTGTTGAATGAATAAAGGGACTTCACACCATCCAATTAATAAATTAGAAAAAGATGGGCAGTTGAGACCGTGGTTATGAAAATATTTGTCTTAATTATATGATTAGTTTTTTCAGAAATTTAGGAGAAGCTTAAATGATCTGAAGATGGAAACATACCTAAGGACAATTTTCTCCATTCTGTCACACCCAGACTTGAAAAGATGAGTAGAAAAACATAGGTATATGTTGTACTTTCACATATGAGGAATGTTTTAAATGGATAAAAGAAGAAACAAGCACATGATTCCCCTGTGTGTGTAAAACATCTACTCTTTGTATGTGAATAGTCATGAAGTATAATTAATATGAAAACTTAAAATTGCAAAAGATTAATGACTAGACAAAACTTGAGTTTTATTAACTGAAATTCTCCTTAAATTATATATTTTAATATATTTGTTTTGTTCTACCTCAAACAAAGGTTTAAGTTTGGAGATGTAACCAGAGTTGTACTAAATTTTATGTAAGAGCTATCGCTGAGAAGTCTCAATAGTGTGGGTTGTATTTGCAATAGAATTTTAGATACACCAGGATGAATCTTATTTAAAAGAATCCTACTTGTAAATCACCACCTTTAACTTATTGCTTATATAAATCCAAGTTTTGTCCAGATCTTTACTTAAAACTAGGTTTATATCTGTAGGTGTCTCATGTTCTTTGCTGTTGCATTTTACTAATGTACTGGTATATTCTGTAGTTTAATTAGTGTTTTGCACTATTTCTTTGAGTGCTGGATAAGTTGGACAAATATTGACAACAGGAATATTTCCTTTACTGCCTTTTTAAAAATTTTTTAACGTTTTTATTCATTTTTGAGAGACAGAGTGTGAGCAGGGAGGGGCAGAGAGAGGGAGGGAGACACAGAATCCAAAGTAGGCTCCAGGCTCTGAGCTGTCAGCACAGAGCCCGACGCAGGGCCTGAACCCATGAACTGTAAGATTGTGACCTGAGCTGAAGTCCGACCCTTAACTGACTGAACCACCCAGGCACCCCTCCTTCACTGCCTTTAACAGTTAATTGCTCTTGCCTTAGTGAAAGTATTTCAAGTCTGATATCAAGTTTACTTAACATGATATGCTTTATGGCGAATTTTTAAAATAAATTATTCATATTTGATGAGGGTAATTTACTTTATAATTTCCACTTAGCACCTTTGTCCTTTTTTCGTCAGAGAAAAACATTCTCTTTAGAAATTTATCCTTCCTATGTTTCAACACATAGAGCAGGAACAACTGGATATCCACATGCAAAAGTATTAACTCTAAATAGGTCAAAGACCTAAATGTAATAGGTAAAAATATAAAACTCTTAGAAGAAAAGAGAGCAAATCTTTGAGACTTAGATTAGGCAATAGTTTCTTAAATATGACACCAAAAACATGAACAACAAAAAATAAATTGGACTTCACCAAAAAAACTACAAAAAAACTGTTACTTCGGAGGACACTGTCAAGAGACAACCCACAGAATGGGAGAAAATTTTTACTACTCACACATCTGATAAAGGACTTGTATCTAGGATATACAAAGAACTCCTATAACTCAATAATGAAGGACAAATAAACCAGTTTGAAAAATGGGTAAAGAATGTAAATAGACACTCTTCAGAGGAGATAATACAAATGGCCTATAAAAACATGAATATGTGCCCAACATCATAAACCATCTGGGAAATGCAAATCAAAACCACACTGAGGTATCACTTTACACCCACTAGGATGGTTATAGTAAGAAAGTTAATAGCAAGTGTTGACAAGAATGTGGAGAAATTGAAACCCTCTTACACTGTTGGTGGGAATGCAGATGCTTTGGAAAACAGCTTGGCAGCTCTTCAAAAGGTTGAACAGAGTTACCATATCACCTAGCAGTTCTACTGACAGGCATATATATAATATATCCAAGAGAAATAAAAACATGTTCATGTAAAAATTTGTACATAAATTTCATACTATTATAGCTACAAAGTGAAAAAACCGAAATGTCCAACTGATGGATAAGTAAAAATGTGTCGTATCCATACAATGGGTAACATAGTAAGTATATGTTATGCTTTATGACAAACTGCCAGAACTCTTTTTGTGAAATAACTTCACCACTCTGCATTCCAATCAGGAAATGTATGAAACTTCCAGTTCCTCTCCTTTCTTCCCAGTACTTGGTATGGCCAGGGTTTAGTTTTGAATTAGCCATTCTAATAGGTGTGCAGTAATATTTCACTGTGGCTTTCATTTCCATTTTCCTAATGGCTAATGATGCTGAGCATCTTTTCATAGGATTATTTGCCATCCACATAATCTTAGGTGAAAGGTCTGTTGAAGTCTTTTGCCCCTCTTTTGGAAGGTTGGTTTTTTTTATTGAGTGTTAATTATATATTCTGGATAGAAGTGCATTATCTAATGTGTTTTGCAAATATTTTCTGCCAGTCTGTGGCTTTTCTTATTGTGTTTTGAAGGGCAGACATTAATTTTGAAGAATGCATTTTATCAGTTTTTATCTTTTAGGGATACTTCTTAGTTTCATATCTAAGAAAACGTTGCCTAACCCAAAGCCACAGATTTTTCTTCTCATGTTATCTTCTAGGTATTTGGTCGCTTTAGGTTTTTCATTTTTAGGTTATGATCCATTTTCAGTTCATTCTGGTCTTTGGTAGAAGTTGAGATTCATATTTTACGTATGGATATCCCAGCAGTGTTTGTTAAAAAGATTATTGTTCCCTGAATTACCTTTGAGCCTTTGTAAGAAATTGACCATATATATATGGGTCTACTTCTGGGCTCTGTTCTGTTCCATTGATCCATTTGTCTAACATTTCACCAGTACCACAGTGACCTGATGAGCCTTATATGAGCCTTGAAGTCAAGTAGGAGTTTCACCTTTGTTCGTTATTCAGAAATGTTTGGCTGTTCTAATTGTACCTTTCTCTATATATTGTTTAATCAGCTTGTTGATTTTTTACAAAGATTCCTGCTGGGATTTTGGCTGGAGCTTTGGGGAATCTAAAGATCAATTTGGAGAGAAGTGATATCTTCATAGTATCGAATGTTCCAATTCACAAACATGGTAGATCTCTCCTTTTTTAAGGTCTTCTCTGATTTTATCAATGTTTTCTACACTTCACCTACAGATCTTGTATATATCTGTTACATTTCACATTTTGTGTTGCTACTATGCTAATTGTAAAAATTTGTTTCTAAATGTTCGTTGCTACTATGTAAAAATACAGTTTTACATATTGACTTTGCTTAAACTCACTTTTTCTAGCTTTTTTTCTTTAAAGATTACTGACTTTTGTATATAGGCAGTCACACTGACCAGTAGATACTGTCTTATTTCCAATCTGTGCTCCCCTGCTTACTATACAGTAACCTCCAATACAATGTTGTAGGAGTGTCTTGTTCCTAGTCTAGCAGGGGAAACATTCAGTCTTCACCATTCATATGATATTAGCTGTAGGCTTTTTAGTAAATGGTCTTTTCAGGTTGAGAATCCTTTCTCTTCCTGGTGTGCTGAAGAGTTTGTGTGTGTGTGTGTGTGCGCGCACATTTCAGTCATAAGTGGGTCTTGAATTTTGTCATAATTTTTCTGTACCTTTTAACTTTTTTGGAAAAATATTTGAGCTATAATATACATATTGTAATATTAACCCTTTTAAAGTTCAGTAGTTTTTAGTATATTCAAAAGGTTCTCTGCAACTTTTACGATCATACAGTTTTACTTCTTTTTTATATCCATGCAGTGAGTTACATTATTTTTGAATGTTGTCAACTTTTATTCCGGAGATAAACCCAACCTGGTCATGATGCATTCTTTTTATCTATTGCTAGACTTCATTTGATAATATAATCAGGGAGTTAAATGTCTCTGGCCTTACAGTAAATATTACCCTGAATATATTTTCTTAATGCTTTTGAGAAAAAAAAATGCCTTAAATGCTTTCATAAAACTATTTAAAAATTATAATTTAAAAAAAAGCCCTTATACCTTTCATTTTATAAAGTCATTTGGATCATAAAAACCTCACATTTGGTCTATAGATAATGACAAAATCTGCATTAAGGAAACACACACACACACACACACAGACACACACAGCCCTAAGTAATTGACACAGTAGAAAATAACTCCCAATAGTAAAGGCTTTCTATAGCTGATTGGCTTCCTTCTCCTTTGGGGTTGCTGCTACGGAATTTCTACAGAAAATGCTGAAAAAGGATGCAACATGATGGTAGAGATCCTAGTTTGAAGCTGCGTTTACATAACAAGTATTCTCTTAGCTGTTTGTTACAGAACAATAAAAGTGGAAAACTTTTCTAAAGATTTTTTTTATTCACATTTGACATAAAATTTAGAAAATGTTAGTTGTCTGAATCCAAGAACTGGGAAGCTAAAGCAGTAGTCTCTCCCTAACGTCGCTGCTCTGCTTGTTTTATTACCTGCAACATTAAGGTTTTGTTTCCCAGATAAAACCTACAGGTTGCTTTTTGTTCTTGAAAGAAAAGGAAACTGAGAAAGGTGCTCACCATAAAAACATCAAACATTAAAAAAGAAAGAAAAACATCAAAAAAGAAAGGAAAGAGTAGACTGAGTTTCTGCCCTTACACAGTGGAAAAAAGGCCTATTTTCATTTCAAAGCAATTTTGGGTTAATGATAATTGGGTAAAATTATACTTATTATTTGTGTGCTTTCAGAAGTAATGTCAAATTTACTTAAAATCAGATATTTTAAGTTTCTGGTACATTAAATGGTTAAAAGTGGTGTTCTTAAAGAAAAAAACAAACTTTTTTTTACAGAATAGTATAAATGTTTATTTTCTGTATGATTTACTTTGCTGTCCTGTTTTTACAATATAGAAAAGTGTATTCTTCGAATAGCTCTAGTAAATATAAATTTAATCTTTCTACTTTGGGATGTAAATAGAGCTAAAAAAATTATATACCCAACCCTCCCCAAATAGTCTTTTAAAATTGTTGAATTAATGTGGATATTAATCTTGTTCAGCAATTTGATGCAAATGCCTAAATACAAAAAGTTGCTTAGTAAGTACTACACAGGAAGGAAAGTCTTAATACTTTAGATAGCTTCTTGAAAATCAGAAAAACTAGTAGCATTTGATTGCACCTTCAAGTTTTTACAAGCAAAACATTCTCAAGCAATGCCGTCATACATAATCTACAATTGTAATCCAAATTTCACAAACATTTTCTGCACACTGTATATAAATACACATCACAAAGGTGCAATTAGAATTAAACACAGAATATGTACAAAATGAACAAAGTTTAGGTTTAGACCAAAAAGGTATTGTAATCTTTTGAAAAATAACTTGATTAGATATTTTATCCTTACACTAATTTACATTTATACAAATTTTAATTAAACATACTAGATTGAGGTGCTAAGAATGTTTGCACTATCTACATTTAAAGTTACTGCACTATAATTTTATAAATCCAAATTTCAAAAGGAAGATACTTCAATGAATAACGGAATCTTCTTTTGGATTAATTTCTATTGCCTATATCTTGCATGTTCATATGAACATATATACACACTTAATACATACAACTATAGATTCCTTGTAGGAAATGTAATAATCATATACTAATAATTACTGAGGATTAAGGTACCTAACAAAATGCCTGAATTCCAACATGGTTTTTCTTGTCATAAAATCCAGAGTCCTCGTACAGGCTCTTAAATTCATAAAGCTCTTGAATTTTGAATTTGTGAAAATGATTTAGGGTTATTTTAGTAATAATAAGAAAACACTCATACCTTCAGCTTATCAAATCACTGGCTAAAAATAATGCCATTTTAAGCTTCCCTTATAAAAAGAAGTCCCACTATAATTTTGAAAGCTTTGTTAGGAGGCCCTTTCAGTAAATCAAGTAAGACTCCTACACTGGATTGAGACCTCTTAGTTCAAAAGTCTATAAAGAGAATTGTATAGATGAAAAGTCTTTCCCTCAATTCATTTATTAGAGCTTCAATGTTCTTTATTTCTCCAAGTCAAATTTTATACCTGATGATTATGTAAGTTTCTGTATTATCACTACATAATAAGTTCTATTCATATGCACCTCTCACTTTTAATAGTACCCAGTAATCACTTTGACAATTTATTAATATCATTTCAAATACACAGCACCTCCTTCAAAGAAAATGGAAACATCCCAGAGCATTTCTTAGTCACTCTTTCTTAGAGAAACACCTTGCCTATCAAGAACTACTGCCTGTCCCTTAATAGTTTTTCTTAAAAAACAACTTCTTAATTTTAAAAGTATGCCTATGGATTCCTTCCCCTTCTGACATTCCCAAAGTGACAACACGATGATATTCCAGAATCTGTGCTAAAAAGTTTTTTCTTAAAAAGGTAGTGCTTTTCTAAACACAAAAATGTCATTTGAATATGTTTCATAAGAATTTGTTTATGTAGACATTCTATCTGCTTAGGTCTAGTGCCAAAGAATGACTGGGTAATACCAATGGTTCTCTGGCTTTTTCTACTGGAACAAAGTCCTACAACGCCATACATTATAAATTATATTAATTTATAAATGTCCTTTGTCAACAGCATCAGATGGATAGAACATCTAATTCTTAAGAAACCCATGCAAATTAAAAATCTATATAATACAATAAAGAAAAACTCAATTTAGAAGGGGTATAAACAGATTTAACTAAGATTTAAAATGTACTAATTTCCTCATTTAAAATTTCTTCTTTCAATATTATAACTTCAGGTCACACAAGGACTGAATTAACAGTACAATCATTGTTAAATTATCTTCCAGAAAATCAAGTGTCCCTGGACCTTCAATTTTCTGTACAGTTCCATTTATCAGTCTTTTGTGCAAGAGTTAGCAATTCATGGCACAAGGGTCACTTTTTGCTTTGCCTGCAGAATTGATGACGCTCATCAAACATCGTCCGAATTCCTCCAGTATCATCCGTTCGGCTGCTGCCTTTGATTTTCCCTTCTTGTCTGCCTGCTCTGCCTGGGCAAGAAGGCAATTACATGTGGCTTCCGCTACTTCCTTAGTTACAAATGTAAATGGCAATCTGAAATGATTTTTTGAGAGAGAAAGAGAGACGATGATGGTGTTGAATAACAACAAAAGTGGATGACATTACTTCACATGAATATCTGTTAACATGTTCATGACTCACCAACACACTGAACATTACAATTTGTGCAGTGAGCACAAGCACAGCCCAAAGAGCTTTAAAAAGTTAGACCTGTTTTATTATTGCATATAAGAAAATATATAATTTTACATAAAATACATGTCTTATTACCTACACAAGGTTATCTGGTTAACTAAAAGATGTTAACTCTGTATGTCAACTGGATAATTCTATAACAAATTCTCCTAATTCGTGAATTAGTTTTCAGAGTGCAGTCTTTGTTTTATTTATTGCTGTTTCTTCACAGCCTAGAACACTGCCTGACACATAGAAACACTCCATGAATATTTGTTCAATGAATGAATAAAATTGAGCACTGCAAGCAGTATCTCCTGGACAACACTAAAAATAAAGTACTTTTCCAGAGTCCCATATATTGTTCACAAAGCAAAAAGCACACCAAAATTTTGCATTTTTCCATCATGACAAAACAGTGGAGAAACCAAATGCTGTTCTCTACATGGAGTTTCATTCATAAAGACCTCAACTATTAAGTATTAAATAAGAGCAATCCATCCTGAGGCTTGCTATATGTAGCCACGTCTTAAAGCCTTCAGAGACAAATCAGGCAACCTAACGTAACCACGACACTAATGTGACCAACGACACTGACAGAAGGAAACTGCAAAACAAATGAAGTCTGAAATTGAGACCTACTGTGACAAGAGAGTAATTGAGGGTTGGGGCTGCTGTACAGTTGTATAAAAATCTTTAAAATGCAAAACACTTTAAATTAGAAAATATTATACTATTACAATAACGTTAATATTGTATAGTTAGTAACACTGTATAATAGTTCTTCAGAATTGCTATCTGAAATATTTTGTACAAAAAGAAGCATTTCTGTAAGCATTGGAGCCTATTTCAACTTGGGCATTTTACATAATATACCATCTGGAAGGCTCATTGCATTTAATAATTCTGCAAGCTAACCTCTACTAAACCCTCTGATACAAATCCACACCAGCAAGCTGTGCGGCATCGGACCCTGCCAAACACTGGGACAGCGATGCTTTATTCTTTGTGGCCACTTGGTAAGGATGATGGGAAGGACAAGAGAACCGAGACCTAGAGAGGGGGAGTGCTTGTCGAATTCATAAACTACTGCGTAGCACACACAGTATTTAAACTCAGCTCGGCCGAACTTTAAAGCTCGAGCTTTCCTACTTCAGAGTTTAGCAGTCCAGTGAAACAAGGTGCCCCAGTAGGATGGGGAAAAGTGCTACATGGGCACGGAAAAGGCAACAGAAAGTAAGGATGTGCAAAAGTGTGAATGATACTGCTACCAGGAACAGGTGTAAAAACTCAGTTTTCTTAGGGATTTGTCAAATTACATCACTACCTCATCTTAGTGGAGAGAAATCGAATTAAGCACAAAGCATTTTAGAAGTGTGTACTATATCTCACAGTGGTTTTCCTATTACCTTCAAAATCCTTTACAAGTAACTAGAGATAGAAAATGCAAAAAGAGGTTTGCAACAAGGCAAAGCATGAACTTAGCCTTGTCCAAAAAGAAGAAACTTTACCAGAAATAATACTGATGTTATACTATAAAAAGACATTAAAATACTGACTTACTTTCCTCCTCCACTATTCAAAGCCGGTGTTGGCCTAGTAAGCAAGTCCGAAATTTGAGAAGATAACTTAGTTTTCGCTGCCGTCTGTTGCTGTACCCTTACTTCAGCTGCGTCTGCCAAGTGCATCAGTGTCTTTCGTTCTGGGCTTTCTTCAAAATTCTTACAGCCAACACATTTGCATATTGAGGAACACATTATTTTGGCCTAAAAGATTTACAAAAGAAAAGCTTCCAAATCAAACCCAAAAAGCATTACTCTTAAGTAGACTCTAATCAAATCAACAGACAACAGAACTAACTGCTCAAATGACATAAGATACAATGGAAACCTCTCTTCCTGACACTCAATGGGCTACCTACACGTGGACAGGTCAAATATTTAAGTCCGAGAGTGGCTACACAGTGTTTGTTTTTGAGTGCTTCCACATCATTTCTTCCCCCGCTAAAGGTTTTCCTCCTGATATGATTAACGTGTGTTCTTTATAAAGAATATGAATGATACAATATTAAAAAAATACCAGTTATCCAGAATCCATCCACCTCAACGTGTTGATCATTTCCCACTTAGGCAAACACACAATTATCACATGAAAAGAATTTCATAGATGCTATTTTTATTATGGATAATCTCCATAATCTCCCTCCGTGAATCCCCTTCTCCAGCTTCCCCAAATCCTTCCATAGTCCATATTAAACTAGTGTGTCCTTGTATGTAAAAATGTGTAAAACATATATATTTATGAAAAACACAGCCCTTATGTACATATACCTATCTTAACTAACAAATACACGTCTTTTTTTTAGTTCGTTTTACAAAATCATATGCCCCACTTTCTGTATCTTCCGTTTCTCACACTACGCCTCATGGAATCCCTCCCCCCAAGACATCTAGCATAGGCTGAATTCATTCTATTTAATGGCTGAGTATTAATCCCTGGTATAGATGTGCCACCTTTTATTTGGGCATTCACTTGCCTGTTGCTGGGCATTTATTTTGTTACCAGTTCTTGAGTACTACAAATAATGCATAAAAGATTATTTTATATATATATACATATATATGCTTTTATTTCTATGAGCTACATTTCTAGAATTGGGCTCACTGGCCAAAGGGTATGTGTATTTTAACAGATGTGGGCAGACTGTCTTTACAAAAGGCTGTAACACCTCACATCTCATCAGCAATGTATAAAAGAAGGCTTTCCCACATTCCCTCCAACAGTGTATATTCTAGCTCTTTTTAATATTTAGCAATCTGGGGGAAAGAGGTGAAGTGAGATCTCACTGTTCCATCATTGACATTTCCCAAGCCTAGTAAATTTGAGATCTTTTGTTGGATGCAGTTTCTTCAGTGAACCCATGTCAATTCAAAGAAACATACCAACTGCCCTTTCTGTCTACAGCACCTAGCAAGACAAACAAATCGTATTATGACGAACACATTTAACCCTGCTCCTTTCTTACAATACACAAATAAATTCTCTTTACCAAGGGAACAAAATGGATATACATTCTGGGTTAATGGAGTTAAGCTACACTTAATAAGTATCTAATGATGAAGAGATAAAATCTCTGATATCAAGGGTGAAAAAGACACACCAATAACGATAATTTGGATTAAGTATGAAGAACCGTAAGAAAGGCACTAATAATCTAACAGGAACTCAGGAAGAAGAAATTAGAATGACAGAGTATCCGTTTAGCTTTGCTGATTCAACTTCCCTTGTGGTCAAAAACAAGGAGAGGAAAAAAGGTTACAAGGCACAGCCATTTAAAAAATGTGGACGCTCACATCTCCACTCAACAAGCCTTGAAAGCTGAGTGAAAGGAACAGGCATGTGTTATCCAGATGCAGACTAACTGGACCAAAAAAGCCAATTCAGTTCAAAAGACCAACAAATGAACACACAAACTGTCAGACAATATCACAACCAATTCACAAGGGGCCAATCAGCCACTGCTAGTCCTAGATTAGTGCATTCCAGTTCTTCCATTTCTTGGTCTTTGAGAGTGACAAGTTAGTTATTAGACACTATGTGTGTCCTGAAAGTCAAGGATTTTTATAACTGGGCAGCTTTCTCTCTTTTAGTATACTTCAACCAGCTTTTCATTTCTATAAATTCTCTCTCTATATATAAATATATAATTGTTAGTTCTTGTATGTTTATCATATGCCTAGCATGTACAGACCGTTCAATGCCATATGCATGGAAGGGCTTCTCTGCCCTTCTGACCCAGCTTTACATCAATTTCCATTTTGTCTCTTTTTGTGGGCTTGGTTTGATAATAAGAATATGCTATTCTTACATTTTTTAAATATCCATGACAAATTTTGTATGACATGGTTTATGAACAGATGCCACCTATTTCATCATGTGTTCAAATAAAGGAGTCCAGGGGCACCTGGGTGGCTCAGCTGGTTGAGCATCCAACTTTGGCTCAGGTCTGATCTCACATTCTGTGAGTTCAAGCCCCACGTCGGGCTCTGTGCTAACAGCTCAAAGCCTGGAGACTGCTTCAGAGTCTGCGTCTCCCTCTCTCTCTGCCCCACCCCTGCTTGCTCTCTGTCTCTCAAAAATGAATAAACTTAAAAAAAATTTTTTTTAAATTCAAATAAAAATTCAGGATAAAAAAGGATAAAAAACTGACTTGTTGGACTCTAAAACATTATTTAAGACACTTTCAAAATACTCTTAATTATACACAATTTTCATTCATTTTGATTTTAGGACCAACAAGAGGTTACCTTACTCTACTTCTTAGAAGGAGTATTTGACTTCTAACACAGGTGAATTACGAATTCATTACATAGGGAATACAGCACACATAATCTTTACTGTGACACATTTTGAATGGGAAGGGGCACGGAATGGCAGGCACACACTCCTAAAGCAGAGCAACCTTATGAGGGGAGAATGCCGTCCTTGGTATTGCTTTACCAAGTACAACGCCAGGGCTTCTGCCAAAACAAAAAATAAGGTATCCTTCTGAATATGAAATCTGAAAGTATGAAAATCTAATAGATGAGAAGAGCCAGCTAACTGTAGGGATGACTCAATTCCAAAGATTGTCAGTGAAGAGTTTCAGGTACACCAAAAAAGCAAATACACTAACGCAGGGTTCATCTTGGGCATGAATAGATTATTCTATTTAAGCTTTGAAAATAAAAACAATGTTTATTATGTAGTTACGTAGTACTTCGTCTATAGCAAGAAGGGGATGATTTAAATAGCATTTAAAAATAAAATAAATAGCACCTGTCAAAGATGCCTGACTAATCATGGTCAGCAGCAAAAATGGATACAACCACTTCACAATGACCAATAACCTCAACCAGCAATATTTCATGTTTCTTTCCTATTTTTATGCTCAGAAAGCAAACTTCATAACATAATTCAGTTTTCCAAAGAGCACTGTTCTTCAACAAGGCACTATAGGCATGTTGGGCAAGATAAATCTTCACTTTCAGGACTGCCCCTGGAATGCAGACTATTTTGTAACCACATATATTTTCAAAAGCCCAGGGGCGACAGTTGGTAGCACTACTCTTCCATTAAAGACAACTGCTAGTTTCCAAACCACTTTGATGTTATTTAAAAAAAATTTTATTTATTTATTTTTAATGTTTATTTATTTTTGAGAGAGAGAGAGAGACACACACACAAAGTTTGAGTGAGGGAGGTGCAGGGAGAGAGGGAGACACAATCTGAAGCAGGCTCCAGGCTCTGAGCTGTCAGCACAGAGTCCGATGTGGGGCTCGAGCTCACAGACCAGACCGTGAGATCATGACCTGAGCTGAAGTTGGACGCCCAACCAACTGAGGCACTCCGGCACCCCCAAAAAGTTTTTTTTTTTTAATGTTTACTTATTTTTGAGAGAGAGAGAGAGAGAGCAGGGAAGGGGCTGAGAGAGAGGAAGACACAGAACCCGAAGCAGGCTCCAGGCTCTGAGCTGTCAGCACAGAGCCCAATGCGGGGCTCGAACTTATGAACCATGAGATCATGACCTGAGTTCAAGTCAGACACCCAACCGACTGGGCCACCCAGGCGCCCCCTGATGTTATTTTTACTAAAAATCAATAAATTGTTGCTCTGATTTACACACTTCCAGGTATAATGATCAAGAAGTTATGAACTGGTAATCAGGTAATGAGTCCCAAAGCCATAATGACAAGACCAAGGTATTGTTCCTCTGAAGCCCCGCTTGGGAGGCCAGAAGGTCTTCCTCAAACTAGGGCCCTTGCAACGACTGTGCATATTTTCAAACTGCGATAGCAGAATAATTTCCCAATTTGTAAGTAAATTTTTACAATATACCCTTTCTAAAGTTATTTTCAAAAAAATGGTTAGATTATGTTCCCCAACCAGCATCTCACCTCATAGCATTCACAGTAGTTTTTAAGACATCCTGATCGTTTGCAATTACATCCTTTGCTGTGACGTCGATCTGATTCTCCCTCCTTTCCTTTCCCTATCTTAGGTTTAAAAGCTTCTGGATTTCTGTCAAGGCATGCCTATTAAAACAGATCAAATATCAACTGAAGCTCAATCACATTAGATTAAATACAGCAAAAGGAATTAATTTTCATTGTAAAGGAACCAAGTTCTACAAAAATCAGGTGAAACTGGAAATTTCTGTCAGTTAAATAAAATAAAAAGTAATCACCTTTATTGCTTTTTGCCTTTCATTTTCATGGTCCAAATTATTATAACAATTAGTACAGTTGCAGTTGTTGCAAAATTCACCATTTGCAAAGCAATCACAATATCTGGAATACAAAAATCAGTGCAAGTCACATAAAAAAGTCATTGGTTATTTTTTTTTTATTATTGTTTATTTATTTTGAGAGAGCAAGCAAGAGTAGGAAGAGGGGCAGAGAGAGAGAGGGAGAGGAAAAAAATCCCAAGCAGGCTCCATGCTGTCAGCACAGAGCCCAACACAGGGCTCAAACCCATGAACTGTGAGATTGTGTCCTGAGTCAAAATCAAGAGTCAGACATTTAACCGAATGAGCCATTCAGGCATCCCAGAAAAATCATTGTTAAAATACATAAAACTAGAAATTATCTGATTAAAAGCATTATTTATGCAGAGCCACCTACTTATAGAGTTTATTTTTACTGTCAACCACGTTGATCAGCCTCAAAATTAAAGTCACTGGCTCCTAGAATTTTGGTTTAGAAACTTAGTTCCAGTAGTAACTGCTGTCAACACAACAGCTACGTGATTTTATGTGAACCCAAAGTAAGTTATTTCAAAATTATTAAAAAGGAAACACATGAGCTATATTCCAGTAGTGCAATCTGCTTACTTGAACTACAGTTATGCTTCTTGGGATTTTAAACCACATGACCAGTGCTTTTCACTTAAGTGTTTCATGTCAGATCTATTGGTTCAGACCTAATATGCAAATTAATCATACAACAAATTCTTTTTAAATGTTTATTTTTTTATTTTTGAGAGAGAGTGTGTGTGAGCAGGGGAGGGGCAGAAAGAGAGGGAGACAGAGAATCCACGCTGACAGCAGAGAGCCTGATGTGGGGTTCGAACTCATGAACTGTATGATCATGACCTGAGCCGAAGTCAGATGCTTAACTCATTGAGCCACCCAGGTGCCCCCATCCAACAATTTTTAAAGCTACTCAGAGTATCACCTCACTTAGGAGACCAAATATAAAGGTCATAAATATAATCAAATTTATTATTATTAACAAAAGAGACTACGTCTGTCTCATGCTGCTGTGTCCCTAAATTCCTACTCCAGTGCCTCATCTATGGTAAAGACTATAAAATAACTTCTGAATGTATGAAACTGTATTTTTACACCGTCATAAGTGCTCATTCACTTGCACGTTTACTTAAATTACTTGGACTTATGAAACTGGTTTGTTAAGAATTTTTATTTAACTCCATTTACTTTTAAAAGTATTTTCAGTTATATCCAATGAAGAAATAGTAGCAAAAAGACTTACAATTTCAAACACAGCGATTTTGTACAATTACAGGGCTTCCTGGGCCGACTGGCAGACTCTGATGGTATTATGCTATACAGATACAAAAAAAAAGATACAGATTTTAATCAATTAAAGATAACTATTGAAAATTGGAAATGTCTCTGCAAATTCCTCCTAAAATAAAGCTTTAACAAATGTACCCATCTCTAATAATCCATCTCTATGTTTTCCCTTCACATCAAACTCAAAAGCAAGTTGTAGACTCAAGACGGAATTTTTAAGAAGGAGGTTATGAATAGCTTCTAAAGAACACTCCACAAAAAACTCTCCTTCTGAGAGAACTAGAGCTGAAATCTGCTCAAAACTTTTAGGGTTCAATTATAAAAGCAATGAGGGGAAAGGGGTATACGGGGTTGGAAGTGGAGAGAGGTGGACTGGTCCCATGCAATTAACTAAGCACTGCTTCTAAACCAATATTGCAAAGGAAGCAATTCACAGATTAAAAAACAGATTAATAACAACAACAAAAAAGGAAAGGACCTAACATAAACAATTTGGAAACTAGTTAATATCATTTTTAAAAACATATTCAGGATGAGAGAGAGAAAGAAAAGAAAGAGACAGAGAATATGTGGCAAAACTGATGAATCTGAGTAAAAGACATTTGGGAATTCTCTCCTCCTGTAACTTTTCTGTTTAAAGCATCTCAAAATAAAAAGTTCTATAGAGGCGTGCTCACATGGCTTTGAGGAAAAAATATCTTATGATTTTTTTTTTTTTTAATTTTTTTTTCAACGTTTATTTATTTTTGGGACAGAGAGAGACAGAGCATGAACGGGGGAGGGGCAGAGAGAGAGGGAGACACAGAATCGGAAACAGGCTCCAGGCTCTGAGCCATCAGCCCAGAGCCTGACGCGGGGCTCGAACTCACGGACGCGAGATCGTGACCTGGCTGAAGTCGGACGCTTAACCGACTGCGCCACCCAAGCGCCCCTCTTATGATGTTTTGAAATACATATATTTAATGTTGCATTTAACCTGATCCAACAACTTCACTTACATATTTTCAAAAGACTCACCCATTGAATGGAAGCCTTGCCTGGGTCTGGATACCAGGTGTTCCGGTGAAGTTTGAGTTGCTTGCTATAGACACATATGAAGACTGCTGTAGCTACATAGAAAGAAAGGTAGTTTTAGACCATATTTACAAAAATGCACAATACTCTCAGATATAATGATCAATAAGAAACAAATTCATCCACTAAAACAGGAAAAACAGTATGGAGAATTTCATACACACTACTTCATGGAGCTCTTCTAAAGGCCCAAACTAATACCAGAGGTGAAAACAACGTGAACATTTTAAAGTACTACATGGTACAAATACAAGAAACTTTTCATAGAGGAGTAAGCATATCAGGATTAAGAAATTCTGGATGAATGACTCAAAAATATTAAGTATTAATTTGTATTGGCTAGAAAAACACAAGTGTCTACTTGTAAATAAAATAGGCACTATACTGATCATTCATCACATTGTAAGTTATAGGGAATGAGAAGTTACGTGAGCAATAAGTTTCTATTTTACATTGATTTCTATACAAGAAAAGAGATGCTGGAGACAAAAATACTAGACATTCATTTTCTAATCAGTGGTCACATTAGCATACTCCATAGTACATTTCATTAAAGTACACAGGTTTCTTTTCTCTCTCTTATAATCTGTGTAGATCAACTCAACAGCTTAGAACATGGTGCTAATTTGCTGGATTCTTACGTGAAAAAGAAAACTTCTATCTGCTTCCTAGAAGCAGCACTCCTAACCCTCACCAGCCAGTTAGATAATACATGGTTTTAACTCTAAAGATGACCAGATGAGAGTATCTGGACAGGTCACTAAAGATGAGTCACCTAGAAATGTATCTCACGGTCTACTTTCCAGGAGCAAGTCAGTGGCATCCTACTCATATGTGAGGAAGAGCTGGATCACAGTGGCAATGTTCTCTAAATGCACTTGGACTCCACCAACTTCAACTTCAACTTCTCTTCGATCTACATAGTCCTGCCCTCTTCCCAAGCTGCTCTCAGTCCCTAAGTGTCTGACTTGTATATGTGACTTGTGCCATTTCTAAACGCTAGAGATACATAAATAAATTCACAAGTTTTTGTTAGCATCTTAAGATTTTAGAAAGAGCCATTTTCATACTGAGTAAGATGTTTTTGAGTAGTTTCAGAATGTGATAGGACTGCACATCTTAGATCAAATCATCCTTTCTGAAATGCGACGACTCCATTTTTTTCTCATACCTGAGTAACATACTGAGCTGGAAGCACTGCGTAGCCCACATTCCCTGTCCCCGGAGCCGGGGCCAGCACAGTGCCTGGTGGCAGGTTAGTGAGGTTTGGCTGGATCTGTGGCAGTGGTGTGGCAGGCATGATGAGCCGCTGCTGTGGCTGGCTGGTGGTAACTATTTGTGAAGTGGGATTGATCGGTTTGGGAACAACCTTAAAAAAAGAGGAATTTACAGAAGTAAATTTTACAGCCTCTCCATTCAGCATATATCTCTTGTACGTGAATCTTAACTTTCAATTGTAAAACTGAATTGTCTGTTTGGGAGAGACTGGGAAAACAAGTTCTGTGACACTCACCTGTTTGACAGTCTGCGCGGAGACAAGAGGAACTGACATCCGCACGGGAGTGGTATTAACAACCACTGGCTTTGCTTTTGAGAAAAAGGGGAGGAAGGACAATTTATTTTCAGAAAATAGTGCTTGAAACATTTAAGATACTTAGTTCACTCAAGATATCCTGATAAAAGAGCTTAAAGAATTTCATTTATTTCCTGTCTAGAGCACTCTTTAATCAAGATAGTTACCTTTTCAAAATTCCTTAGCCCATCTACCAAGGACCGTATATCTCAGGGAGCTCCAGTCTATCCGCCTGCTAAGGGAATGTTCGTCATTCAAGACAGTCTACTGAAAATATTTCAATCTGTACTCAGGTGATTTAAACATTCCCTAGTAAAGCCAGTCACATGAAATGTTGTATAAATTTTAAAAAACTGCCATTCGGGAGCTTGAGTCACAATGCTGTTCTGTATTCTAATTGCCATGTTTGTACCGAAACCAGAGACGATATCATTTTTATAGTATGATACATTATTTACAGAGTACCTACTAAAAGGCAGCACAGCATGAAGGTTAAGAAGATGGTCTCTTAAGTCATAACACCCTTGGGGGTTCAAATCCCAATTCTGCTGCTTTCTAACTCTCTTTGCCTGTACTCCATCTACAACATGGGGATAGTACCTCCGTTACAGAGTATAAAGATTAAATATGTTAATCTATGAACATTTATTAGAACAGTGTCCAACAAATAGTAAGTGCTCAATAAATGTTAGTTGCTCAATAAATGTGATTATTGTTATTACAACCAACATTACTCTATAAATGGCATTGCAGACAGTGTTCCGGGGAAACTAAAGTATAAAGACACTTGCTCAAAGAGGTTACACTCCAGTAGAGCAGATGAGACGTATACCAAATAAAATAAACATGATTAAAAAAGAGAAAGTGCTGCAGAGTCCGAGGGAGACAGAATGTATGTCTGACTGGCAGAGGATATGGAATACTGAAAGAATACATGACAGGCATTGTGTCTGAGGTGGGTCGTGATCAATGGTCAGGTTGCAGAGAGGGCACACAAATTGGAGCAGGACATTCCGTGAAGAGGTAGAAGCATGAGCAGTGGAGGCCTGATGCTGGGAAGCAGCAAAGCATTTCACAGAATGTTAGTGAACAGACCAGTCTGGTTGGAACCTAGGGTTAAAGTAGGCAAGCACGGGTCTTTAACGTTAGGGTAGAAATCTACATATTTAATCTGCATTTTTAATTCAGTAGGAGATGAGAAGCTTCTGAGGATTTTGAAGTACAGAAATATTACTTGGAATAGCACAAAAAGAAACTGTATTTGGCCACAGTGTATAAAACAGAATGGAGTTCCACAAAACAAGGAAAGTTAGAAGAGTGCACAAACTGAGGGTCTACTTGGGATGACACAGCTGGGGACGGACAGGAGAGAGCAACTGCAAAAGAGAAGGTAAAAGTGAAAGGAACCACCCAAGAGAGGGCAGAAATTGCACGTTATTAGGGAAGAAAATGTAAGTCAGTGTGAAGCTTCCAAGTGGCCAGAAAAAGGACAGCAACCAGATGGAAAACCCAAGGGTGAGATGATTTGAAGGGAAGATGAACCCTGATTAGAGACAAACTATGATGAAATGGACGAGAGAGGCTGGCACTAGACCTATATGTTTGGACCAAAAGAAGTACAACCTTTCAAATTGCTTACTGCCATTTCCACAGTCTAAAAAAGGGATTTAAGAAGATAGGAAGGATAGCCCGTTAGGTTTTATTTATGCAAAAAGGCCTAGAGCCTGGTCTGAAAGAGACAGCTTGAGATAATGGGATCTAACAACAAAAGAAAAAGAACACACTTCCTTAGATAAAAAGGCTGGGAGGGCTGATGGCTGAAGACAGAAGGCTGAGAGTCCCGGAAGAACATTAGACAGTTCTCTGACCTAAAGAGAGCAGGCCCCTGCAAGCAAGAGGACAAAGGGAAAGGGTAGGGTAAGTGGGGGACCTCCAGAAAGTGTTTGATCAGTGGTGATGACTGCATCTCTCTCAATACACTAAAAACCACTACACTGTATGCTTAACAAGGGTGGATGTTATAGTCAACACAAATTCTATCTCAATAAAGTTGTCATACAAAAAGAGTACATGACCATGAATTATAGAAGCAGTGACATCGGATACCTAATTTGAACTTACTTCCTGTTCTGAGTCTCTTCAGTTACTTCAGTTTTATTTGGTTAAGTTATACTAACCACTACAGACTGATCTCAGCAGTACTAAAAAGAATTAAAGGAAATTATAAGACTGAATTCCTGCTTGGAACACAGAAGAACAGACTCCCTACTCCACTTGCTCCTTGGAGAAGAGATGCTGGCCATTGTTCCATGAACACATACAGCAGTGATTCTGAAGTGACTCCAACAACCAGAGAAGGTAAGAATTTCCTGGTGGTCTCTGAAACAAAGGGAAGGAGCGTGTGGCCTGCCTTCAGTCACATCAAATGACAGATGCAGATGATTTTTATTTGGATAATAAAGAAAGGGTTAACTGTGTGTGTGTGTGTGTGTGTGTGCGTGCACGCACCCGCGCACGCGCACACACATGTACACAGAACTAGAAAATTTGGGAACTCTAGGTTTACGTTAGCTTTGCATCTGCATGCTGAGTTTTCACTAAAACCTGGGAAATGAAGACAATAAAAAATGAAATGGCCAGAAAAGAGAACATTACAAATTACCTAGGGAAAGGGGGACATATTAATGTTATATAACTACATCACCAGTCTCTATTTCTCCTCCCCCTCAACTTTTGAGCACAGTCCCACATTACTATTACTGCCATTTTCATAGAAACTGGAATAATCTTTTCTTTTTTAGTCTTTAACAGAAATTCTGAACAATCTTGTTAGAATAGCCTCATTCCAACTTTTAGAAACCATACGTGCAAGTGTTTAAGGCTTTTTAATTTCTTAAATTGACTTTCACCAAGATGGTAGATTACATTCTAAAGAGATTAACCATGAAGTCTTCTGGATCTTTCTAGTGTGTGGCCTGCTATCCAACCAGCAGTTAACATGGTAGAACCTTTGAATATTGGCTTTGGTGGGAAATGTACAAGATGACCCTAACCCCCTTTGGCATAAGGAAATCCCTCACTGGAAATTAAGCCCTTATAAAGACATATTAGTACATTCATGAACGAGAGCAACTAGTTTTCATGTATCTCTAATAAAAATTATAAATTTAATTCATTATTCCTGCAAAATAATATATATTATATATACCTAGGTCTCTTATGGGATAGGAGAACAAAAAAAGAAAAATATGGGTGGACATAAGGGAAATTGCATGGGTGGTTGTGTATGTGAGCGGGCCCGAAAAGGGTATATACAGGAATAACTGAAGGAGCTGGAAAGGTAAAGGGGAGGACAGGGAGGGAAAGTTGAAGGTACAAGGCAAAAAAAGAAAGAAGCAGAGAAATAGAAAAAGGTGTGTGTGGGGAGGCGGGGTGGGTTTCCAGGAGGCAAAGAGCCTAAGTAGAGAGAGGCAGAAAGGTAGATAAAAACTTAGAAAAGGAAGTACCAGTAATTAGAATTATGCAGTATCCAACCTATTCATGTACTCTTCCTGGATCTTTAGCTTCTTTTCTACTTACACCAAAGGCTTATTATTGACTAAAATTAGTGTTAACATCACATTGGAAATGGATCTCAGCATACAGTACACATACAAACACACACATAAAATATAACAACTGTATCTCACGATTGCTTCATATCATTGGGATTATCCAGGTACACTGGACTTGCAGCACCTCTTTTAGTACCCTGCTAAGTTTAAGTACTGAGAGAATATAAAACTTGACTCCCTTAGTCAGCAATTTGCAAGTGTCATTTTCCTTTCATTAAGAATACTGCAATAAAAGATTTTCTTCTAAAATCAGCTTAAAGAGGGATTAGAAAATAAAACTACTTGATAGGTCTAATTTTAATAGAATACAAACTAAAATACTGTTTCCTTCACATATCCTCTATTTTCTCCCATCAATAATTTAAAAAATAGATAGGATTTTTCTTCCACAGTTTCCCTTAGTGAACTAGCTATCGGCAATATGTTGCTCCAACCCTCTGATCCCTTAATCAAAATGAAAGAGGAAACAAGTGATCTTTAATTCTGCTATTTACATCCAGTAAATAATAAGTCATTTACTTGCCATCAACTGCTTTGTGACATTGAAGGGATACGCAGCAGTCTTCCAAGACCAAAAATCAGGCCCTAAATCATAAACTGTCCTGAGCCTTTCATACCATTCAATTTTTAACAAGTAGATAAATATGGAGAGCGGTTCTGTGTGTGAGTCTATGTATAGGTATCGGGTGGTAGGAAGGGTTAAACACAAACAGAAAACGGAAGGACTACAAACAGGCATATCCTCCAAAAGTACAACTGAGCAAAATAACAACATTTTAAGTGCTTTTTATTAGCAACTACAGATTCAAAGTAAGTAAAGGATGAAAGTGGCGCAAAGTTCTTATTTATCATTTATACCTTGCCTACTAGTCATTTCAATTGACCCAAACCTATCAAACAGCTTCACAGTTTAGAAAACAAGATAAATAATTTGGTTTCATCTAAATTTGTCCCACTAACGTAGACGGTAGGCTTACAAACCAGCAACATAATGGCTACGCACAAACTGATGAATAATTCTGATTGTCTGGTAGTATAGTACACGGTGTACCAACTTCTAGCAGAGTGAAATACTATATTTATATACAACTATGATTCTATTTTGCGGCTCTCTGCAACAGTTGCTGAATTCATACTGTCGGCTGAAATGCCATACTTAATCAGGCTTTCAGTGAGAAAAGGACCAATGTTCTTTAATAATGTTCAAAGAATTAATGACTGTTTTTAAAAAATGGTTACTAACCTTGCTGGAGAGGTTGAGTGTTTGTACTGGGATTCTGACTAACTGGCTGGGTGGAGCTACTGGCTGTTGTGGCAGTAACAAGTCGGACATAATGAAACTTGCTTCCAGGCACTTGAATCTGCTGGACATTGGGAGCAGTTGCCAGAGGAATAATTGTCTTAAACTGTGATGTGCTCACGCCTCCAACAGTGATGGTCTGCACAGCTGATTTCACTGCCTATTAAACAATACAACACGGCTATTGTTAATCTGGGATTTAACTTGCCTACTCTTTTATGACAATTGCTCAGGTAAAAAAGTATGTTCCTGTATTTCATCAAAAGCTGTTGAAAGGAACAACCTGTTCAAAGAGAAATGAAAAGAATAGTAATGAATACAGGAGTGAAACCAAAATCGGCGAGTTCTACCTTCCATCTCTAGTAGTTACTTCCTTGAGAATCCAGGTCAGGTGACTTGCTATGAAGAAATCATTACTTAAATTACAAGAACTTACTCAGTTTTGTTAATATTTATAAAAAAAGAATTATTTTAAACCCCAAGAATTTAGCTTCATATTCAACATCGAGAAAAGAGGATGCAGACACTTGGCTTTATTTATTGCTACCCACCAAATTAACTATGACAAATTTCATTTTCACATGTTCTAAAGAAGAAACCCAAAAGAAAAGCCCATCTTATACCCTCATTAAGTCCAGTCAATTCAACTGTATCTGCAGATACAAATGTAGCCACTAACATATGGGTAAGGGGTCAAATTCAGTCTAAAACTACCCCAATTTTGGTTGTCTAACAAAACTAATTTTGGGAGATTCAAACTTGAGCCAATATAATCATTTTAATCCTTTCCTTCATTCTGATAAACAGCAATGTGAATTCCCAAAAAGCTAAATGAAACATCAGAGGCAGAACAGAATAAAAGTCTCTCAAGATGTCTTCAGTTGGTGTTTAATCAACATACAACAGACTGTCCTATAAAGGTCTAGGCCAGATTCTCAACCAGTTCTATCGTGTTATTTTATAATTATATCCCCACCTATTTGTCAAAGAGCCCTCATGCTAAAAGACCATTCACTGATGTTGGAAATCTATATTATGTGGATAATAATTTATGAAAGAATAATTCTTAAGAATTTGAACATTTTCATAAAAGCCTAGAAAAGAGAGAAAGAGAGAGAGAGAGAGAGAGAGAGAGAGAGAGAGAGAGAGAGAGAGACACGGAGGAATTCATTTAGCATGGAAACTCTACAGGCAATAGTCAAAGGAGATTACTTCATAAAACGAGTCACACATTATCACTGGGCAGCGGTACCACAAAGCAGATCTAAAATAAAGATAAGAGACAAGAGCCACAACTGTCATTCGGTTAAATGAAAATATAAAGCTTAAGAAAAGGGATAAAATGTGTACATATGGAAGCTACTGAAAAATCAAGCAAGCACGAGACAAGTATGTACAATGATGCAAGAGACACGTATCAGCTCAAAATGGGAAAAAAAAATACTATCTTAAGGTGCCTCAAGCATAGATTTATTAGATACTTAATATGAATAAACAATAGTGCTTTTAATACTCTAAGATGAGCTGTTTTAAATCTAGCAGCCATATTATGGGCTAGGTATAGTGTAGCCCAAGGACAGAGCCTAGTTTGGGTACATTTGCATAGCATGCCTTTTTCCAACTCTTTCAACTTTTCTGCATCCTAAGATTCAAGCTACAACTCTTCAAGATGTATAGAATTGGGTCTTCAAAACAAATATCAGATCTGACTGTAAGTTTAAATCGTTTATGTCTGTTTACATCTAACAGACCTACTTAAAGATCTGCATTTAAATCCACTGTTGTACTGTTTTCTATTTGAACCACCTGTTCACTTCCATTCTTTTTTCTCTTTCTTACCTTCTTTTGTGTTATTATTCCATTCCCCCTCCCTGTATTAGCTTTTTATTTATACATTATGTTGCTAATCTTTTAATGGTGACCCTAGAGATTACAATGGACAATGTAGGAATTAAATCAGTACTTTACACATCACCCAGGAAATGACAAGAACCACTAAACACGAATACCATTTACTTACTGTTAAGTATTTTAATTCTACATATAATAATTGAAAAAAAATTTTTTTTAATGTTTATTTTTGAGAGAGAGAGAGGCAGAGCATGAGCAGGGGAGGGACAGAGAGAGAGGGAGACAGAATCTATAACAGGCTCCAGGATCCACGCTGACAGCACAGAGCCCAACACAGGGCTCGAACCCAGAAACCGTGAGATCATGACCTGAGCTGAAGTTGGACGCTTAATCAACTGAGCCACCCAGGCGCCCCTCTACATATAATAATTTTAACTCCACAAGGCATTAATTTACATATATTCACAAATTTACCCTTTCTATATCATCCTGCTTCAAAGTACGAATGATTTTCCTTCTGCCTAAAGAGCGCACTTGAGGATTTCCTTAAGTGTGGGTCTGCTGATGAGGAATTCTTTCCATTTTGTTTCTCAAAAAATGTCCAGTTATTTGTATCTCATTTGTTGATAAACTCATCTACTAAATTCTTTTTTTTTAAATATTTATTTATTTTTGAGAGAGACAGAGACAGAGCATGAGCTGGGGAGGGGCAGCGAGAGAGAGGGAGACACAGAATCTGAAGTAGGTTCCAAGCTCCAAGCTGTCAGCACAAAGCCTGACACAGGGCTCGAACTCACGGACCAAGAGATCATGACCTGAGCCGAAGTAGGACGCTTAACCAACTGAGCCACCCAGTACTCCTCATCTACTAAATTCTTAATCTCAGTTTTATGTTTTCAATTTGAAAATATTCACCTGATTCCTTTTTTTTAATTGAGGCATACTGGACACACAATGTTCCATGAGTTTCAGGTTCATCAGATTCCTTCTTACAGTTTCTTTCTGCTGAAATTCTTCATCTTGTTACATTTCTGAATATATTAATCTTAGTTATTTTAAAAGTCTGAGTCTGATAACTCCATTATCTATATTTCTTGGTTTTGAATAATTTGGTCTGGTTGCCTGGTGACCTGATGATTTCTGATTCAACGCCAGACATTGTTTACAAAAAATTAAAGACATACTTTGAGGCTCTGAATGATGTTATATTCCTCCAGGGATAATTCACTTCAGCTTCTGGCACGCAGTTAAAAGTAGGGGCAGATCATCCTAAACCAATCACAAATTGAGCAGTTTGAAGCACAGCTTCAATCTTCCATAGGCCTGGTCTATTTCTGGTTCACTCTTCCCCTATATATTATATCAATGGTCCCAACTAGGAGTGTGGTGTTTACAGGCTTCCACCTCCTTCGTGGGCCTGAAACCAAATCTTTGTTCATGAGATCCAGAAGACTGACAGATGCGCTCAGCTCCTTAATCTCTCTGTAGCCACTTTCTGTTCATCACTTCAGTCTCTCAGCCACAACTTACAAATCAGCAAATGATCTAAGAAGTGTCATAGTGAACATGAGCCTGACTTCACTAGGCTTCCCTTTATTTCATGAATGTTACTTCAAACAGATTTTTAAAATATTTTTTCCCCTGCTTTTTAGTTGTTTTTAGCGAGACAGTTGGTCTCCAACAAGCTAGTTCTGTATAGCCAAAAATAAAATACCAACTACTTGGGTTTTAATCTAGGTCACACTCCTTTGTTGTGTGACCTTATGCAAGTAACTGAACTTCTCTGTGCCTAAGTTTCCTCATCTGAAAATAATACCTTTCTTATAGGATTGCTGCAAGGATTAAATGAGTTAAATCACATGAAGTGCTGATAACATCACATATTATAATGCTCAATAAACGTGAGCTGCTATTTGTATCATCATTATGCCCATTACAGAAGGGAAAAACTGAAGCTCAGAGAGATTAAGAAATTTCCCCAAGGTCATAGAGCTAATACAAAGTAGCAGAGCCAAGATTTGAACCAGACCCAACTCCAAGGGCCATTCTTTTAAGTAAGACATCATAATGCCTCCAACTTTACATGCTTAATCAACAGTTATTAAATAACTTAACAAAACTAAATAGTATCCAGTCCTCAAGAACTGTTAAGAACTAAAGTTGCATATTTGCCTCTAAGAAACTTTGAAACTATTTTTTATTCAGTATGCTGAATAGAAGTATAAACACATTTTTTAAATGTTTTTAAGACAATTTCAGACTCACGAGAAGTTACAAAATGAATACAGAATTCCCATACTTTCCCCAATAGGCTAACATCTTCCATAATCATAGAACATTATCAAAATGTACCAGGAAATTGGTACAATACCATTAACTACAGAACAGAACTTATTTTGGATTTCCCAGTTTTTATATGCATTTTTGGAGGATGTATGCTAAAGACTGTATAGACTTATGTAATCAACATTACCATCAAGATACAAAATTGTTCCATCATGACAAAGAAACTCTCTTGCACTACCCTTCATAGTCACACCCTCCTCCCCAACCCTAACTCTTGACAAACTCTGATTAAATTGCATTTTCCGAACACCTGAAATACTTGGTAACATACAACAGTTACTATTTTTGCAAAAGACAGAAGCACTGGAATACAACTAACTTCTTTGAGGATTTACAAGTTAGTCCCTTCCTTTAAGTACAGTGGTCTGAGAAACTCCATGTGAATGCCCCTCTGAACATACAACATTACCAGAAAAACAGCTAATGTGCATTCAATAAGAATCCTCAGTATCTCTATTTCCTGATTAACATCCTTGACAGCTGGGTTAAAAACCAGCTATCTTAATTTAAATTCAGATAGCAACATTTAACAGGTATTAAGGGGCTGCCCTAAAATACACGGACTTGAAAGATTTCCTTATTTGTACTATTTCCTAAGCTATCTCTATTTACAGATTAATATCACAATTAGGTGTTTAAAAATAAATGTCTTTGAACGTTATTTTCCAATTAGCAAATGGCAAAAGTCTTTGCTTAATTCAAGTTTACCTATAAGGTAAGGAATAAAACACTCTTCCAGTTCTGCAAATGAAGACTCTTATTCTATCTGGTAAAGCTGGAGAGATAAAGAGGGAGAGAGGGAGGGACAGAGGGGGACAAAGAAAGAGAAAGAAACAGACTCAACCAATACTCTAAAACAATGAGTTTGCAGAGTTCCATATTTGGTTCTGTTTGTAAATACTGCTTAGAAATCATTGTTTGGACATATGGGCTTTGGTTCCAGTTAGTCTCAGTCTTGTGTGTATTTTGGCAAGCAAACCTAATGCTTTTATATCTTTGTTTCTCTTTTGTACAAGGGAGAACATCACCACTAAATGAAATCTGTATAGCACTTTGAAACACCTGCACAAATCATGCTGTTTCAAAGAGATGTTAAGATGGCCTTTGTTTAATGCAAAATCATAACAATATTTTCCTTAATGCTAACTAGGTAGTGTTTACTAAAGTGTGTTTGTTTCACTGAACATTAGCTCTTCAGGATTAGTTATTACATGAAACAGTCTACTTTGTCAAATTAATTTATGAAACCCTAAAGTAAACAATGTTAAACAAAAGCCTTCTCAGAGTCCTTACTATGCTAATGACCACTATAAAGTTCCTAGATTGGTATGGTATAGGGTGCTTCTCAAACTTATTTAACAGTAGCATTTGGAGGGGAAATTTTTCTTTTATTTTTTTCTTTTCTCTTTTCTTTTCTTTTCTTTCTTTCTTTCTCTCTCTCTCTCCCTATCTTTCTTTCTTTCTTTCATATATTGGTGCCAAGAGAAAGACAGTATCATGTAAAGACACCCTACAAACTCATTGTTTTAAGAGTACTGGTTGAGTCTGTTTCTTTTTCTTTCTCCCCCTCTGTCCCTCCCTCCCTCCCTCCCTCCCTCTTTATCTCTCCAGCTTTACCAGATAGAATAAGAGTCCTCATTTGCAGAACTGGAAGAGTGTTTTATTCCTTTCCCTATAGGTAAACTTGAATTAAGCAAAGACTTTTGCCATTTGCTAATTGGAAAATAATGTCCAAAGACATTTATTTTTAAACACATAATTATGATATTAATCTGTAAATAGAGATAGCTTAGGAAATAGTACAAATAAGGAAAGTATCACAAAAGCTGTAATATAAAATGTTAGCACAGACATACTAAATCCTAAGCAACTTGCACCATAAATATTTGTGAAATCTCTTAAAGTAGCAATCTGTATGTATTTCTACATAGAATATGACTTGAGACTCATTTTGAATCTAGGTAAATGGCAGCTAAGTTCAGCATAATTTTGTAAGAGGAAAGAACTTATGTTTTTCTTTTCTTTTTTATTGAAATATAATTGACATAACACTGTATTAGTTTTAGGTATAAAGAATAATGATTTCATATATGTATATATTGCAAATTGATTACCACAATAAGTTAACATCCATTACTGAACATAATGAGATTTTTCTTGTGATGAGAAGTTTTGGGATCTACTTTTTGAGATCTACTCTCTTAGCAACTTTGAAATATACACTATTGTTAACTAAAGTTATGCTGTACATTACATTCCCAGAACTTATCTTAGAAAACTAACTGGAACTTTGCACATTTTGATCACCTTCACCCATTTTACCCACCACCACCACCCCCACCTCACAGCAAACACCAGTCTGTTCTCTGCATCTATGAGTTCCTTTTTCTTTTTCTTTTTTAAGATTCCACATATAAGTGAGATCACAGTTATTTGTCTTTCTGTATCTGACTTACTTCATTTAGCATAATTCCCTCAAGGTCCTTCCATGTTGTGGCAAATGGCAGGATTTTATTCTTTTTTTTTTATGGCTGAATACTAGTCCATTTATTATATATAAGATATACCACATCTTCGTTATCCATCCATCTGTCAAAAGACACTTAGGTTGTTTTCATGTCCTGGCTATTGTAAATAATGCTGCAATAAACATTAGAGTACAGACATCTTTTCAAGATGGTGATCTTATTTCCTTCAGGTAAATACCCAGAAATATAATTGTTGGATTGTATGGTAGTTTTATTTTTAATTTCGTGGGGGGTGGGGGGGGCTCCACACCATTTTCCAGGGTGGCTGCACCAGTTTACCTTCCCACCAACAGTGCACCAGCGTTCCCCTGACGCTTGTTTCTTGTCTTTGCTAACAGCCATTCTAACGGGTGTGAGGTGGTATCTCACTGTGGTTTTGATTTGCATTTCCCAGGTGATGGTGAGCACCTTTTCATGTGCTGGCTGGCTATTTGTATGTCTTCTTTGGAAAAATGTCTATTCAGCTCCTCTGCCCATTTTTTAATTGGATTGTTTGGTTCTTCTCAGTTGAGTTCTAGGAGTTCTTCATATATTTTCAATATCACTCCTTTCAAATATATACTGTGCAAATATTTTCTCCCATTCCATAGGTCGCTTTCCCATTTTGTCGATGGTGTTCTTTGCTGTGCAGAAGCCTTTATGTTTGATATAGTCACACTTACTTATTTTTGCTTTTGTTGCCTTTGCTTTTGTTGTCAAATCCAAAAAAATCACTGCCAAGACTGATGTCAAAGACCCTTATTATTTCCTTCTAGGAATTATATGGTTTTAGGTCTTATGTTCAAGTCTTTGATCTATTTTGAGTTTATTTTTGTGTATGATAAGATAATAATACAGTTTCATTCTTTTGCATGTAGCTGTCCAATTTTCCTAACACCATTTACTAAAGAAACCATCCTTCCCCCATTGTATATTTTTGGCCCCTTGTCATAAATTAATTGACCATATACATGTGGGTTATTTCTGGGCTCCCTACTCTGTGCCACTGATCTGTGTATCTGTGTTTATGACAATACCATACTGTTTTGATTACAACAGTTTTGTAATATAGTTTAAAATCAGGACTTTGTAGGGTTCCATATTAATATAGCTTTTAAAAATTTATGGTGAAATGTTCACAGAGTTTATCACCATGGAAAAACTATGTTTACAATAAAGTAATTCCCAAACTACAGGTTATTAAATAAACCCACCAAGAAGCAAATTTGCAAGCTGTAAAATGCTTCCAGGCTAAGAAACAAATGAGAAGATAAGAAGAGATAAATACTGTATGTATTATATGACTAATGTCAGAGTCAAACTTTGGGATGAGTACCAGAACTTTCAGCACTCTTGTACTAACTGGTGAAATATTATGAAATAGGCATAGGCATTCTTGTGCTATTTTTTCACAGATATTAAGCCACCTTAAGTGTATTTACAGTTATGAATTACAGTGACAAGGATGAGTAATTTAAATATATTAGTATCTACAGAAGCATTCAAGGAAAGGGTTAAATGACCATAACAGGCAAAATTAGACAACCTGCTCTATAAGCATCAGCCTTATACAAATCAGAAGCCAACCCTACTAAAAATTAAAACATTATCAAGATAGGGTAAATAAAATAGCATGGGATTGGCCTAGGAGCAGAATACTAAAGATCAAAAGAATAGATAAAAGAACCTATATAACAAACAAATGAACAAAGAAAAAAAGAGACAAACAAAAAACAGACCCTTGAATACAGAGAACAAATTGGTGGTTGCCAGAGGGGAGGTAGGTAGGGGGATGTGTGAAATAAAGAGGATTAAGGGCACACTTATTATGATAAGCACTGAATAATGTATAGAATTGTTTTATCATTATATTGTACACCTGACATTAATATCACACTGTATGTTAATTTACTTCAACAACAAAAAGGGGAAAAAGCAAAAAAAAACTACAGAACAATTAACTATAGCTACAGATTATGACATAGGTGAATCTTACACATTATGTTGTAAAGCAAGTTTCAAATTATTAAATTAGGTATTATAACAAAAATGATTTTGAAATAAATTATTTGGAGAAGGAAAAGAACCTATATATAGAACAGTTCATGATGAAAGCTGGCATTTCAAATCAACAGAGAATGATGAGCTATTCGGTAAATGGTACGAATTAGCTATTCGGTCTGAAGAAAAAGAACTGGATCCCTAGAATTCATTCCGTGTAATAAGTTTCAAATAGATCAAAGATTTAACCTTAAGAAAACACCAAAACCAATACTGCCATAAAGCCAGAGACGCAGACCAATGGAACAGAATAGAGTCTACAAATAAACCTGCACATATATGGTCAAATGATTTCTGACCAGGGTGCCAAGACCATTCAGTGTGGAAAAGACAAAGGGTGTCAGGAAAACTGGGTATCTACACGCAAGAGAATGAAGTTGGATCCTTTCTCAGGATCCTTTGCCAACAACATATAAAAAAATGAACTCAAAAGAGATCCATGATCTAAATGTAAGATGTAATACTAAAAACCTCTGAGAAGAAAAACATATGGTGATGCTTCATGACATCGGATTTGGCAATGATTTCTTGAATATGAAACTAAAAGCACAGGAAATAAAAGAAAAAACAGACAAACTGGACCTTCATGGAAATATTTAAATTTTGTGCTTCAAAAGACACTGTCAACAAAGTAAAAAGCAACTCAGAGAATGAGAGAAAATACTCACTAATCATATAGCTGATGAGGAATTAAGATCCAGAACAAAGAACTTTAAAAAAAAAAGTTTTTAAAGTGTATTTATTTATTTGGAGAGAGAGAGAGAGAGAGAAAGAGAGAGAGCTCACAAGCACGTGAGGGGAAGAGAGAAGGAGAATCAAAATCCAAAGCAGGCTCCATGCCATCAACAGAGCCTGATGTGCGGCTTGAACTCACAAACTGTGAGATCATGACCTGAGCTGAAATCAAGAGTCAGATGTTTAACCGGCTGTGCCACCCAGGCGCCCCTAAAGAGAGAACTTTTAAAACTCAAACAAGCAAATGGATTCAAAAATAGGCAAAGAACTTGAAAAAACATTTCTTTAAAGACATACAATGGCCAATAAATACATGAAAAAATATTTGAACATCACTAATCATTATGGAAATGCAAATCAAAACTACAATGAGATACTACCTCACACCCATTAGGATAGGTACTATCAAAAAAAAGTGTTGATGAGGGACGCCTGGGTGGCTCAGTTGGTTAAGCGTCCACTTCGGCTCAGGTCATGATCTCTCGGTCGGTGAGTTCGAGCCCCATGTCGGGCTCTGTGCTGACAGCTCAGAGCCTGGAGCCTGCTTCGGATTCTGTGTCTCCCTCTCTCTCTGCCCCTCCCCAGCTCATGCTCTGTCTCTGTCTCTCAATAATAAATAAACATTTAAAAAATTTTTTTAAATAAATAAAAGTGTTAATGAGAATATGGAGGGGGCGCTTGGGTGGCTCAGCTGGTTAAGTGTCCTATTTTGGCTCAGGTCATGACCTCGCAGCTCGTGAGTTCAAGCCCCACGTTGGGCTCTGCGTTGACAGCTCAGAGCCTGGAGCCTGCTTTCAGATTCTGTGTCTCCCTCTCTCCCTGTCCCTCCCCCACTGGCACTCTGTCTCTGTCTCTCTCTCTCAAAAATAAATAAATACTAAAAAAATTTAAAAAAAGAATATGGAGAAACTGGAACCCTTGTGCATTAATTACATTGTAAAATGGTACAATTGTTGTGGAAAGTACTATGATGTTTCCTCAAAAAATTAAACACAGCATTGCCATGTGATCCAGAAATTCCACTTCTGGGTATACACTCAAAGGAATTGAAAGCAGGGTCTCCAAGAGATATTTATACATCTATGTTTATAGCAGGATAATTAAAACGTGGAAGCCACCCAAGTGTCCATCAACAGATGAATACACATAAAATAAAGTGTTATTTAGCCTTAAAATGGAAGAAAATTCTGACATATGCTACACCACTGGTGAACCTTAGAAACATTACGCTAAGTGAAATAAGCAAAGCAAAAAGACAAATACTGTATGATTCTGCTTACATGAGGTACTTAGAGTAGCCAAAATCACAGAGACAGAAAGTAGAATGGTGGCGGCCAAGAGCTGGTGGGAGGGAAGAATGGCAACTTGTTATGTAATGGGTACACAGTTTCAGTGTTCCAAGAGATAGCGTTCTGAAGATGAATGGTGGGGATGGCTGGACACCAGGATGAATGCACTCAATACCACCGAACTGTACACTTAAAAATGGTTAAGACAGTAAATTTTATGGTGTGTGTACCCTACCCAAATAGATATCTGCTTTGCAAGATGGGCTATGAAAATCAGTCAGGATAAAAATGATATAGAGGTTAATATTAATTTAACCATTTCATAAAGTTTAAAGAACAAGAACAAGTCTATCTGTTCTTGTACTTAATGTGTAATAAAAGAATATTGTATGTAAAATAAGTAAAATACAGCCAAATAACTTTTAAAAATGAATGCACATTTTATAATATTGGAGTAAGGAAGATGTAACTAGATATAGCTCAAAAACTCAAAATTCATAAAGACACTACAATATTTTAACTAATTCCATGTGCAATATTTCTGCGAGGAACAGAAACAAGACAAAGCCAACTGGGAAAAATGTTTGTAACTACATTAATAACAAACGAGTGATTTCCTTAATATGCTATGGGCTTTTTTCAGTTTTTAGTTCACAAGGAAAAAGAGACAAACCACCCAATGGGCATCAGAGTCCACAGAAGAGGAGTCCAGAAGACACAAAGACATGAATAATTTTTAAAAATATAAATCTATGTGAGGGGCACCTAGGTGGCTCAGTTGGTTAAGCGGCCCACTCTATCTTGTCTCAGATCACAATTTCACCAGTTTGTGGCTTGTGAGTTCAAGCCCCACCCCTGCATGAAGCTCTGTGATGACAGCATTGAGCCTGCTGGGATTCTTTCTCTCCCTCTCTCTCTGCCCCTCCCCTGCATGCACACACACACACACACACTCTCTCTCTCTCTCTCTCTAAGTAAATAAATAAACTTTAAAAAAAGATATAAACCTATGTGAGGTCTTTTAATTAGATTGGCAAAGGCTAAAAGTGATGTATTAAACAGGAGTACAAAAATAGACTCACTTAAATATAGTCCACTGATCTCTGACAAAGGAGCAAAAATAATTCAATGGAAATAGTTTTTTCAACAAATGGTGCTAGAATAGGACATCCACATGCAAACAAGTGAATCTAAACACAGACACCTCTCATATGGATTCAGACCTAAAACTATAAAACTATGAAGCAAAACAATAAAATTCCTGGAAGATAATATAGGAGAAAATTTAATTTACCTTGGGTTTGGTGATGACTTTTTAGATACAGTAACAGAAGCATGATCCATGAAAGAAAAAACTGGTAAGTCAAACTTCATTAATATTAAAAATTTCTGTTCTGCAAAAGATACTGTTAAGAGTATAAAAGATAAGCCACAGACTGGAAGAAAAGATCTGCACAACACATTGTAAGGTCTAAGATGCAAGAGCCATCTGGGTTCCATTCCAGAAATTCTTGAAACCAAAAAGCACCACAGGAATGCAACCAGCCTATGAAAAACTATAGGATGTACACAACCCAATTTTGTTTTTTGTTTTTGTTTTTTTAAAGGGCACGACGTATCTGAATCCCAAACGTATCTGAATCCCAAATTCAAACATAGCATAAAAAAGAAATATAATGATTAGGGAAATCTGAATTAACTAGGTATTTAATAGCATCAAAGGAATGTGGGTAAGTTTAAAAAAGTGTTCCTATCTTTTACATATATAAAGAAATATCTATAGATGAAATGACATGATTTACTTAAAAAAAATGTGGGAGGAGGTTATAGATAAAAACAAGGTAAAACTGATAATTCTAAAGTTGGGTAAAGGACACATGGGAATTAATAATATCCTAACTTTTTAATATTTTTAGGTTTTTAACATATAATTTTAAGTTTGTATAGTACAAAAAGGTTTTAGTAATATGGTCACAGGACCCCACTCATACTCAATCAACATAATTATAAAAGCATAAAACAAAACCATCAGGAAAAATAACAGAAAAAAGAATAAATTCTCAGTCATTTATTCCTTCTGTTCCATAACCTGGCTAATGGGTACTGGTATGAGGAGCTATAGACAAAATAAAACTTCAGGCAACAGAATCAATGGAGCCTACAACCTGTAATCACCTCAACACCACCTCTTATTATTCTTACAACAATCTATGTCAAAGTTTATCAGGAAAACAAACACCCTTCACTTCGAATTGTACTCATTTACAAAAATAATCATCCCCAACTCAAACATGTAAGAGCTTCATGCCAAAAGCTATCAACTTCTGAAACCTCTGTGTCCAAACAGTTCTACCTCAACTTTTCAATACTGTCATTGCTCATATCACTTCCTGTCTGGATATTTGCAAAACAAATTCAATCATCTTTATGACTCGCCTCTATCTGCTACCAGAGACATTGCTAATTTTTTTGCAGATTTCACTTTCACACTTTGACTATAGCTCATTACGACTCAGAAACATTCCATGGGTCTCCATTTAATGACAAAATGAAACCTAAATTTGCTTTGTTTTAAAAATCATCCATAATCTAACCTTATCTTTATATGCTCTCCATTCCCTCCAAAGCATTACTGATGCCAATCAGATTAGTTGTCTTACCATCCTACATGTACAGTAATCTAGTTCAACTCTAGACCTTCACACTTGTGGCTGACATCCACTCTAATTTATACCCATACAAAAATCTTAGGATGATTAGAGAAGGCATCCCTGAGCTATCTGTGGTTGAATCTCCTTATACAGGATCTCATACCATCATAAATCTTTTCATGGTTTTGCAATTTTATCTGTTTTTATATTATTTGATTCATTTCTATCATAGCCCCTCTCACCACTCCTTAGGCTTTAGGTTCTATGCATATTCATTGCTCTCTAGTGTTTCATACCACAGCCCCTAAGACATAGTAGATACTGATTAAGTATCTGAGTAAATGGTAAATGAAGAAGTACCAGGATTTATCTTTCTTTAGTTTCAAACCATCTTGTCTATACCACACAACTAAGCACCTATTTCATTACTCATTATTGTTTTACATGCATTCAATTTTGTCTCTCCAACCACTGTAAGCTCTTCTATAGTTTCTACAGCCCCAGCAGAGGGTACACACTCAACTCAATAAATGCCAATAGCCACGAAAAGCACAGAATGGAAGAGTGTCCCTCCATCATGGAAAATTTCATTATTGTTCAGGGTCCCAGTTTTCTGTCAATTACCTGTACTAATGTAGCACTATTATGCTATATATGTATGGCCGATCATGTTACAGACGGTGTGCTGCTAACCAAAATCCAGAGTCTCTTCTGCTTCCTAGGCATATAGCTGATTATATTTCCTAGCCTCCCTTGTTAAGATGAGGCCATGCAACTCAATTTTAGCTAGTGAAGTGAATGGATGGTATATGCCTATTTCTAGGTCTGGTCCAGAAAAGCCTCTCACATGTGCTTTTCCATGTCTTTTCCCTTCCAGCTGGCTAGAATGGAGATAACTTTCAGAGAGACTGAGAACATCATTCAGTTTATCATTAATTTCAAGCCTATTAAAAATATTAGCAAAATTAAATTAAAATATACGTGTCACATCACTGCTTATAAAACATTCCATGGAATCATATCAACATGGTGATCTGATATCACCACTATCTATTATATTTTTTAAAACATAAATAAACCATTCTTAAGCAGGTGGAAATTTAGATTATTCCCTTTCCTCTGTGAGTTTGTATTTAATTCCATATCCTCTAAAAACTTTATTCTAGTGTAACATTTTTATGCTTGAAATTCTTTTAAAATTCTCTGAAACAAAAAGATGTATATAAATTGAAATTTTGAAAACATTATTTCCTATTACCCTTTTTGTACACCTCTAAGCATTAAATAATTTTGTCTGTATCAACAAGAGCCAAACTACAGAGACAGCCCAAATGTCCACTGACTGATGAATGGATAAAGAAAATGTGGTGTACACACACACACACACACACACACACACACACACACAGAGGAATATTACTCAGCCATCAAAAAGAATGAAATCTTGCCATTTGTAACCACATGGATGGAGCTAGAATGTATTATGCTAAGCAAAATAATCAGAGAAAAGACAAATATCATATGACTTCTCTCATATGGACTTTAAGAAACAAAAAAGATGAACATATGGGAAAGGGATGAAGAAAGAGAAGAAAGGGAAACAAACCACCACAAGAGACTCTTGTCACAAAGAACAAACTGAGGGTTGATGGAGGGAGATGGGTGGGAAATGGGCTAGATGGGTCATGGGTATTAAGGAGGGTACTTGTTATGATGAGCACTGGGTGGGGTATGTAAGTGATAAATCACAGAATTCTACTTCTGAAACCAATACTATTTATATATTATATATATATATATATATAATTTGGATTGAGTTAATAATTACTGTATATACTTAAAGCAACACAAATATATTATAAATTGTGATTATCACAAATGAAAAAGATTTTATTGGGAGGTATCTCTTATTCAGATGGATGACAGGATTCATTACTTCATGTATGAAGTACTTACATATTGCAAGAGTGAGAGCTCAGCACCAATTCTACTCCTATTTTTGTTATAAACACTGAAAAACATTATTTTCACATATAAGTATACATGAACAGAAGAATATTTACTATACTACTATACATTAATATTCTGAACTTCTCTTGAATTTTATACCAAAATTTAAATTGTATTCTACCTCCAAAAATTATTCTTGATGATCTGAAAACTCACTTAGGTCCTCCTTTAATTTAGTAGAGAGAAAAAAAAAACTGAAATCAATGTGAGTTACAAGCAAAAAGTTTTAATAATCTTCAGTCATTTGTTTCTAGGGCTTATGTCAAAAATGTTTTTTACTAAAACTTGTCAAGGTGCACAGGTCATGATTTCACGGTTGTGGGATCAAGCCCTGCATTGGGCTCTATGCTGAGGATGGAGCCTGCTTGGCATTCTCTCTCTCCACCCCACCCCTGCTCACACTTTCTCTCTCTCAAAATAAATAAATAAACATTTTTAAAAAAATGCAACTTTTTTTTTTTTTTTAAAAAAGGTCCAGACAGCCATTCCAATAAAATAAGAGGTAGATTCAGAGATGACCTAGATGTTGCAACCATCAGATAAGAACTTTAAAATAACATGAAAGTAGAGTTCTAGAATGAGAAGAGGGTGGCTCAGCTGGTTGAGATTCCGACTCCTGATTTTAGCTCAGGTCACAATCGCACAGCGATGAGATCAAGCTCTGCGCTGGGCTCCACGCTGAGCATGGAGCCTGCTTGAAATTCTCTCCCTCCCTCTCCCTCTGCCCCTCCCCTGCTTATGCATGCTCTCTCTCTAAAAAGAAAAATAAAAAAATAGAGTGAGAAGAGAGAAAGAATGAGGCAGAAGAAATAAATGAAGAGATAACAGCCAAACAAAAATAAAATAAAATATAATAAATCATAGATCCAAGATGGTTTAAAATCAAGATAAATGTGTATTTAAAAGAAGAAAGCAATAACAACACAGCACATATATGGATACATAATAGTCAAACCACAGAAATCCAAATATAAAGAGAAAATCTTGAAAGCAGGTAGGGAAAATAAAGACACATATACAAAGGAAGAAAAGACAAAAATTACAGCATTACTTCTCACCAAACACTATGAACTCTAGAAGTCAATGGGGTGACATTTTTAAAGCACTGAGGGAAAACTGCCAACCTAGAATTTTTTACCCAATGAAAATATCTTTCTAACAAGTAACAGCAAAATAAGACTTTTTTAGGCAAACAAAAGCTGAGAAATCTCTCGTCAGCAGAATTTTCCTTAAAATTTTTTTTAATTTTCCTAAAAATATTCAATTTTCCTAAAGAAAGTTCTTTAGGGAGGAATTTTATACCAAACTAAGATTGGGGCCTACAGAAAGAAAGGAACTGTGTAAGATACAGTTAAAATGAAAATAAATAAGCCTTGCTTATTTTTAATTGTATTAAAAGGTAATTTTGTGTAAAGCAAAAACAAAAAATGTATTATGGAGTTCATAACCTGTAAAAGTAAAATGTTTAACAATGACAGCTTATAAAGGATAGGAAAAAAGAACTGGAAGTACTCTATTGTAAGGTTCTTATCCTACATGAAGTGACATAAATATAAAAGTAGACTGTTATAAGTCAAAAATGTAGTATTTGTCGCTAGAGCAACCAATAAGTTTTTAAAAGTTTAAACTATAATAAGCCAATAGTGGAGATAATGCAAAAAAAAAAAAAAAAAGAGTTAAAAAACAAAAGGAACAAATGAGACAAAAAGAAAATAACTAGTAAGATACTAGATTTAAATCCAACCATATCAACAATTACATTAAATATAAATGGTCCCAGGGCACCTGTGTGGCTCATTTGGTTGAGTGTCCGAATTTTGATTTCGACTCATGATCTCTCTGTTCATGGGTTCAAGCCCTGCATCGGGCTCTGTGCTCTTAGCTTTGGATCTTCTGTCTCCCTCTCTATGCTCCTCCCCCACTTGCTCGTGCTTATTTTCTCTCTCTCAAAAAATAAACATTTAAAAAAATTTAATATAAATGGTCTATAACAACTGATTTTTAAATATTGACTGTGTAATCACCTTGCTAAATTTATACATTAGTTCTAACAGTTCATAGCAGATTCTTAAATTTTACATGCATATAATGGTATGTAATTTGTAACAATTTTTTACTTTCTTTTGAAACCCTATGTCATTTATTTCTTTTTCTTGCAATACTGCATTAACTCAGACCTGCAGTAGAACTGAACACGTGTTGAAAGTGGATATCCTTGTTCAACACTGCACCGTAACATGAAGTCTGATGTACTTCCCCCTTTTCAAATTATGAAAGTATCCTTCTATTTTTATTGTTTCAAGTATTTTTAACCAAAATGGAGGCTGGCTACCATCAGCATTTTTCCACATGTATTGAGATGTATTGTATATATTCATAAAATTATTCTTTTTTCTTATTAATTGTTGTGAATTCAATGGATAGATTTTTGAATGTTAAACCACACTGCATTTTTAAAAATGTTTTTACTTCTTTTTGAGAGAGAGCACACATGCATGCTAGCAGGGGACGGGGGCAGAAGGAGAGGGAGAGGCAAAGGGAGAGAGGGAAAGAGAGGGAGAGGGAGAGGGAGAGGGAGAGGGAGAGGGAGAGGGAGAGGGAGAGGGAGAGAGAGAGAGGGAGAGGGAGAGGGAGAGGGAATATCCCAAGCAGGCTCCACACTGTCAGTGCAAAGCCTGATGTGGGGCTCAAACTCACAAACCACAAGATCATAACCTGAGCCGAAACCAAGAGATGGACACTCAACTGACTCAGCCACCTAGGCGCCCCATAAATCATACTGCATTTCTAAAATAAATCCAAATATTCCATGAAAAGAAATAGTATTTAAGGTAAGAATAAGATTACAGGACAAAACACACATTAAATGTCAGAAAGTAGAGAACAGCTTTGCTAAAATCTAAAGCAAGAAGAAAGTAAACCATGCAGAATCACATTTGCATTGGTATAGTGCTTATTTACATGTCTAATAAATACTTTGTAGAGAACTGAGGATTACTTTACAAAATAAATATAATGGAAGAAATACGTCCTATAATAATAGACAACTATAGTATCAAGGAAATTGAGAAAATATTAAGACTTGCCTGACTTCCCATAACAAACCTGGTTACATTAGTGTCAAAGATGGAGAAGAAAGTGAGAACAGTTTTCAGATAGTAATGAGAGGAAGGAAGGAAAACATGTAGTCCGATCCCTCCACTGCAGGATCAGTGGCCTAATAGCTGAAGGAGGAAAAAATGGCCATCGTTTAAGAGATCTGCTGGGGAAGCAGTCTTGTAGGGGAGAGCTGGGTATCTGTTAGAACAAGATAAAAAGAACATTCAGCAAAGAGATTGAAGATTTAGGGGATTATTTTGATACGAACTCCAGAGAGGGCACAATGGAAGTAGTTCAAGAGTTGGGGATAAGTGAGAACAAGGACAGAAGATACTGACAACCTTAAGGAGATTAGATGTGGGAGATAAAAGGTGATGTAGGAGTCTGGGCCTTTGGATGGTACCCAATGTAAATAGGGATAAATAATGAGAGAAGTCCTGGCTATTCAAGGCAGATGGTGGTAAGATTGTTGAGTGTTGGCAGGTAGGGAAAGGTGGATACTTGGGAGTTTCCTTTTGACCACTTTTGACCAATGGGGGCAAAGCTTTACTTTTCAGTCTTTTTCTTAATTGACTTTCTTGGTATTTAAAATTATAGCCCAAGAGCATTCTTGAAGTCATCTCTCTTTCCAGTATTTTTATTTTTGGTTTTTGCTTTTGTTTTTTTTTTTTTTTTTTTGGTTTCTCCTACTACCTCTTATCATTCCTTCTCTTTCATTGACTCCTTTTCTTTTAATAACTCTTAATATTTCTGTGGTTCAGGCCTGCTTTCTTCTATCTGTACACACAACCTCATGCTCCCTGGTTGATTTCATCTATATGCATAGTTTTAGTCACTGCCTATATTCAGCTTCCTAAAGGACATTTTACTTTAGATATCAATGAGTACTTCAATGACAAACATCTGCAAGAACTAAACAACATCTCTTTGCCCAAACCAATTATTCTCTCTATATTTCCTTTCTAGTTTAAGAGGATAATGGAATTTTTTCTATTATCTCAAAATTTGGGTGAAGTGAGGTCAAGGCTAAGAACTACAAATGATAAATCCTCACACTCTAAAAAGGAAGACAAAGGCATCCATGGCAGACTTGCTGAGAGATAGCATCACTATCATCCATCTCCTGCCTGTTGAAAATGAAACCAAACAGACTTCAAGCTGTATTATAAAGCTGTAATCAAGACAGTATGGTACCAGCACAAGAAGAGACACTCAGATCAATGGAACAGAACAGAGAACCCAGAAATGGACCCACAAACATATGGCCAACTAATCCTTGACAGAGCAGGAAAGAATATCCAATGGAATAAAGACTGTCTCTTCAAATGGTGCTGGGAAAGCTGGACCTTTCAGCTGGACCAGCTATGGGAAAGCTGCATAGCGATATGCAGAAAAATGAACCTGGACCTCTTTCTTACACCATACACAAAAATAAATTCAAAATGGATGAAAGACCTAAATGTAAGGCAGGAAGCCATCAAAATCCTCTAGGAGAAAGCAAGCAAATACCTCTTTGACCTTGGCCTCAGCTACTTCTTACTCAACACATCTCCAGAGGCAATGGAAACAAAAGCAAAAATGAACCACTGGGACCTCATCAAAACAAAAAGCTTCTGCACAGTGAAGGAAATAATCAGCAAAACTAAAAGGCAACCAACAGAATGGGAGAAGATATTTGCAAATGACATATCAGATAAAGGGTTAGTATCCAAAATCTACAAAGAACTTACCACACTCAACACCCAAAAAACAATCCAGTGAAGAAATGGGCCAAAGACATGAATAGACACTTCTCCAAAGCAGACATCCAGATGGCCAACCGACACATGAAAAAATGCTCAACATCACTCATCATCAGAGAAATACAAATCAGGGGCGCCTGGGTGGCTCAGTCGGTTAAGCGTCCGACTTCGGCTTAGGTCATGACCTCAGGGTCTGTGAGTTTGAGCCCCGCGACAGGCTCTGTGCTGACAGCTCGAAGCCTGAAGCCTGTTTCAGATTCTGTGTCTCCCTCTCTCTCTCTGACCCTTCCCCATTCATGATCTGTCTCTCTCTGTCTCAAAAATAAATAAACGTTAAAAAAAAAAAAAGAGGGGCGCCTGGGTGGCGCAGTCGGTTGGGCGTCCAACTTCAGCCAGGTCACGATCTCGCGGTCCGTGAGTTCGAGCCCCGCGTCAGGCTCTGGGCTGATGGCTCAGAGCCTGGAGCCTGTTTCCGATTCTGTGTCTCCCTCTCTCTCTGCCCCTCCCCCGTTCATGCTCTGTCTCTGTCCCAAAAATAAATAAACGTTGAAAAAAAAAAAAAGAAATACAAATCAAAACCACAATGAGATACCACCTTACACCTGTCAGAATGGCTAACATTAACAACTTAGGCAACAACAGATGTTGGCGAGGATGCAGAGAAAGAGGATCTCTTTTGCACTGCTGGTGGGAATGCAAACTGGTGCAGCCACTCTGGAAAACAGTATGGAGGTTCCTCACAAAACTAAAAAATAGAACTACCTTACAAGCTAGCAATTGCACTAGTAGGTATCCAAGGGATACAGGTATGCTGTTTCGAAGGGGCACATGCACCCCAATGTTTATAGCAGCACTATCAACAATAGCTGAAGTATGGAAAGAACCCAAATGTCCATCGATGGATGAATGGATAAAAAAGATGCGGTATATATATATACAATGGAGTACTACTCGGCAATCAAAAAGAATAAAATCTTGCCATTTGCAACTACATGGATGGAACTGGAGGGTATTATGCTAAGTGAAATTAGTCAGCAAAAGACAAATATATGACTTCGCGTATATCAGAACTTTAAGATACAAAACAGATGAACAGAAGGGAAGGGAAGCAAAAATAATATAAAAACAGGGAGGGAGACAAAACAGAAGAGACTCTTAAATATGGAGAACAAAGAGAGGGTTACTGTGGGAGGGGGGGTGGGGTAAATGGGTAAGGGGCATTAAGGAATCTACTCTTGAAATCACTGTTGCACCTATACACTAACTAACTTGGATGTAAATTTAAAAACAAATAAATAAATGAAATTGAAAAAACAAAAAGAAAAGAAGAGGAAATGAAACCAAACAGATTAGAAAAAGAAGTAGGGGCACCTGGGTGGCTCAGATGGTTAAGCATCTGACTTCAACTCAGGTCATTATCTCACAGTTCATGAGTTCAAGCCCTGTGTCAAGCTCTGTGCTGACACTTGGGAGCCTAGAGCCTGCTTCAAATTCTGTGTCTCCCTCTCTCTCTCTCTGCCCCTCAACCGTCTGCACTCAGTCTCTCTCTCTCTCTCTCTCTCAAAAATTAAAAAAAAAAAAAAAAAAAAAAGTGAATTTATAAATGTAGAGAAGACTATACCTCCATAAGAACAAAGGCAGGGGTTCTCCAAGAAAACCTCTGGGATGGACTAAGTAATAACTAGAAGAAGGAAAAACCTGACATCTCAATTTTGGCTAGCAACACACTATAATAAACTTTTTGGTAGTGATAAGAATGCTTATCTTGGTCTAGCCACCAGAAATGGATGCAGGAAGAGATTTCTTGGGAGAACCTGACACATACCTGCAGGAGTTTAGGACATATGTGAACACAGAAACTGGTCCCAGCCTAGAGAATTCTGAATGCAAGAGGCTAGATGGAACTGTCAAAATTGTACAGCAAGGAAAAGGAGGACAGTAGTTAGTCAAGCTGTACTTCTACCAGTGGGTTCTTCAATAGGTTTCCCATTAGCCAAACAGATGCTGCAGAAGGGCTAAAGCGTCTTAATGGGCCAAAGACACGTGCCTCTGCTACACTGTGCTACACGTGCCTGGTACACTGCAGTACCAGGTCGTAGGGCAGACTACAGGAGGTAAGAGACAGCCAGGAGAGAACTGCCAAAGATAGCCTGAGTGTGTACCACACTCTCAACAAAGAAGTGGGCAATGGGGACATATCCATGGGGATCTTCAAAAACTTTCCTAAATGCACAACTGTAAATGTCCACACTTGGACACCTGCTACACTGGCAGCTACATTACAACAGTCCCGGTCACAGAAGTCTTTGTCCTTTCTCTTCTAATCTTCCTTCCAATCAGACACCAAAAGCAAAAACGGGGAGGAGGTAGAAAAGTGAAGGAAACAGAGCACACTCCCCTTCTTGACTATATGGTCCCTGAGTCATGATTGGGTCTGAGTTCAGGGGAGAAGCTTTCAAACTAGATTTAAGTCTTTGACTAGACTTTTCATACTTGTGAATTTAATCACCAAAATAAGGCTTGTTCTTATAGTTAAAAATAACCTCTTGTCAAGATGTAGGGAAGGAAGATCCAAGATGGCATAGCTAAAGTCAAAGATGAGAGAAAAATAAAGCTAGTTCCTATCTGTATGCAAATAAGATATAGCCCATATACCAGACTTACCAGTCCACAGTGCCACCATCTACTCTGTTAATCAAGTCAGGAACCTAGGAGTCATCCTAGATTCTCCCCCTCCCTAAGACCCTGACATCTAGTACTATGTCTTAAACCTCTTTTAACACATCTCTTCTTCCCAAGCCCCTTAGCTACCAGTCTAGCTCAAACCTAAAGTACTGGAATAATCTAACTTAGTGATTTTCTACCCTGGCCCATACTTATGAATCTTAAAATATTAAAACTAAATTCAAACTAATACCTCGGCTCCATTTACAGGGATCCTCATTTACGGGGTCAGGTAGGACCCAGCCATAAGTTTTTTCAAGGGGTCTCCAGGGTGTTTCAAAAGTTCATACATGGTTGAGAATCACTAACCTAACTGGTCTCTCTTCCAGACTGTCTTTCATAATGCCACAAGAATCATCTTTTACCATTCATGCCCTGTCTCTCTCTGTCCCAAAAATAAATAAACGTTGAAAAAATTAAAAAAAAAAAAAAAAAAGGGGGCGCCTGGGTGGCGCAGTCGGTTGAGCGTCCGACTTCAGCCAGGTCATGATCTCGCGGTCCTTGAGTTCGGGCCCCGCATCGGGCTCTGGGCTGATGGCTCGGAGCCTGGAGCCTGTTTCCGATTCTGTGTCTCCCTCTCTCTCTGACCCTCCCCCGTTCATGCTCTGTCTCTCTCTGTCCCAAAAATAAATAAACGTTGAAAAAATTAAAAAAAAGAAAAAAAAAAAAAGAATCATCTTTTAAAAAATGCAAATCTTAGAGCATCTGGCTGGTTCAGTCGGTTCAGTGTCTGACTCTTGATCATCTCAATAACAGGATTGAGCCCTGAGTCAGGCTCTGTGCTAAGCATGGAGCCTGCCTGAGATTCTTTCTCTTTCTCTCCCTCTGCCCCTCTCCCTCACTTGTGTGCTGCTCTCTCTCTCCCTCTCTAAAAAAAATTTTTTAAAAAAACATGCAAATCTCATATTAACCTTGAGTAGTGGTTTTCAATCTAGGGTACCCATTAGAATCACTTAGAGAGCTTTTAAAAATCCTGATGCCAGGCCAAACTCTAGACCAATTAAAACAGTCTCTAGGAATACAAACCAGGTATTCCCAGGTGATCCCAATATACAGACAAGGAAACCAGTGCTCTAGAAACAATGGGAAGCCACAGAAAGTCTTTTAGAACAATAAAATGCAAACTCCCCTGCAGATAATAAAACCTTCTCTCTAACCTTCGTACCCTCACCACTCACACTACCAGAGCAATATAGTTCCCTCAAAGGGCCACACTTTTCCCCTTTTGTGTAAAGTATTACCTCAATCGAGAAATTACCTCAAAGCAAGTATTACCTCCACTGCTCACCCACAGCTAAGACCCAAACCACCTTTAAGGTTAAGATCTTTCAAGAACAGCCTTTGTATACAGTGTCCCCAACACACAGCTGAGCTCATCAACCCACCTGTAACTGTCATGATTCTGTAGGGCAATTCTTAATGTTTACGTCTAACTTCCCTGTTGAACTGCTTGAAGTGAAAAACGTGTCTTATTCATGCTTTTATCCCCAGTGCCTATCACTAGGCATAGCACATAGTAAGCACTCAAATATCTACTGCATTCATTCCATTTAACTAAATAATTATTTTCTATTATCATGCAGGTAGAATCCCATTATTAATAAAGTGAAAGAGACATCATATTTATATATTATATTCAAGTCTCATTATAACAGAAACCAACAGCTATACTTCTAAAAAATGTGAAACAAATATTTAATGTTTGTTCTATTTATGAATAGTAGTAAATAATGAAAAAGGCCATAAAAAGGGCAGTAAGTTTCCAGAATCACAAAGGTGACATCTCACAGAATAATGATGGTTAGCTTTACACCTGAAATGTCCTTAAAATATACCTTTTCAAAATGTTATGCTGGTATAATGACATCTGCGTGTTTTAGGAAGTGAACTAAAAGTAAAATGACAAGTACTTAGCTACCTTAAAATAAAAACAGATCATGAAAAGCTTTCAAATGCTTTGAATGAACTATACTAAAATCTAAAAACTCTGAGAATCTGGTGACCAGCATTTGATGGCAATTTCTAGTACTCTGGGTAATCTGTTACCCAGCAAAAACTCAGGTCTCCACAAAACCCAGGACAGTTTAAGCAGAAAACAGAGTATTTTTTCAAAATAACAATAAAGTTACATTCAACATTTTATATTCATATAGTCACTACATATGTGACTTCCCAAAGATAATAATTTTGCACAAATATTAACTTGAGAACTATACACATTATGTACCTCATTCAAAAGATTTTTGTTGTACCCGCATTGATATGGGCCATGGAAATTATCTTAGCATGCAAAAAGATTACTAAGTTACTATGTGTTTAGAATAAGTTCTTTTTTCTTGATTACTAAATTAATCTAGTATTCGATGAAAGCCTATTACTTGTTTGGGAATATGTTAAAATTGAAGTATCTAAAGTGACTAGTAAGAACATAAAGGCATTAACCACAACACTTGAGCATTTGTGGCTAATTTTTTTTTTTTTTACCTTATTTGGCGATTTCAAAGGTGAGATGGCTATTTTATTTGGTGTCTGTGTTGTAGAATTTAAAGTTGATCCAATAACACCACTTTCAGATATTGTTATGGTCTTTGATGGAGTCCCGGGAGTAGACTGTGAAAGAACCCTACCTGCAAATGAGAGGCAGCACATCAGTTTGACTTTTTTCAAAAATGATATAAAATGTATGTGATGATGATCTACACCCGCAAAGACTGTAGTCTGTATGTTCACTATTTCATATGTATCCAGGTAGGAACTTAAACACTCAAGTGAGGCCCTAATGAACTAAGGTGAAACTAGTCAGAAGGAAACAAAACAATGCTTCTTAGTAACACTTAGTATCTTAATACCACTTTATGTAAAGTCCATGAAAACACTTCTCACTGTTCTCATCAATCCTGTTAAGTTATATTTATCAGAAAATAGGCTCAGGACAACTGTGCAACATGCCCTGTGTAACACAGTTCCTGAAAGTCAGGCCTTGAATCCAAGTCTCAAAACTTAATCTCTGTACTATACTACAGCTGTTTTACTCTGAACTTAAATCATTCAGGATACAATTTCAACCCACATCTATAAAACAGACATTGGACTAACCTGAAGACTATCTGATTTAATACTATCTGATTTTAGACTGCCAAAAGGAAAACAAAAAGTTCTTCTCGGACAGATTCCAACAGGAATACAGGAATACTGTGAACCCTTCTGGACACTACCCTTCAGGAAAAACACAGAAAACTGTAGGGTATCTGGATGGGTTAGGAAATTGGGAATCATCTCACAATGAATTGAAATACTAGGAATTTTTATCCTAGTCAAGAAAGGAATACAAAGACATGACACATCTCCAAATTCTTGAAAGACTGTGTGACAGTCATTAGTGCTAGTCACCAAGTATTCTGGTTCTCCCCCATTCTGGGCACATGGTAGAACTGTGTACTCCCTGCACCCCCCCACCCCCACCCCATTCCTGGTGATTAGGTTAGGGTCACATGACAAGTTCTAACTGATGAACTATGAGTAGAGGTGTTGCATTTCTGGGACAGAACATTTCTGCCGATGCAAGACCTTCCAAAGCTCTACTTTTCCTCTGCCACATCTGAGATGTCGGTTCCTCTGTCAGCTTGAGTCCTTGTGAGACTGTAAGAAGAGCCCCCTTTCTAATCCACAATGGATATGTGATCTTATCAAGTATGAATAAAAAGTGAAAAAATTTTTTTTAAACTTCTGAGATTTAGAGATTTTTATTATGGCAGGAAAGCCAAGATTATCCCGACTCATCTCTAGGCTGTCAAGTTGAAGGATTAGAGCCACTCTCTATCACATCAGATGCATAGCACAAATGCACAGAAACAGAAGTTTCAGTTCAGCACTAGGAAAGAACTTCTAACAAAAATTTCCACTTGAAAAGACTGTTTCACCACAAGTGAGTTTTTAGTCACTGAAGGCATTCCAAGCAGACGCTGTATAATCAAATTCACTGGCTGAAAAGGGAATTCAAGCACCCAAAGAAGAGAAAAGGTAGATAACTACATTATCTCTAAAATTCCTTCTTAGATGCTATGATTTAACTTATAAATATATCTGGAGATGAAAGAGAGAGGGAGAGAGGGGAAAGAAAGAGAAAAAAGAAAGGACTTTCTCTTTAGACAAAAATAAAAAACTAGCACTTAAGAGCTTCCGGATTATTTTTTCCTGACACAGTATACAGTTTCTTTTTTAAAATCAAGTTGATCTGACATTTATGAATGTTTAAAATATTTTCAATTTATTTGTAGTACACACTTTCATTGAAATAGTCATTAAAAAATTTCAGTTGAGAGTTGATTTTTTTTAACCTGAATAACATAACTAAGTAAGTCAATTCTATATAAACTAAATGAATCTGCATCAAATATTTTTAGACCACCCTAAAGTGCTAAACCTGCCTGAAGTAAAATGATTGCCTGTTCTAGTTTCTAAAACTAGTTATCTGTGGGATAAACCTGAAGCCCAAAAAATGATTATATTAAGAAAATAAATTATCGGAGCACCTGGGTGGCTCAGTCGGTCAAGCATCTGACTCGGTTTCGGCTCAGGTCATGATCTCGTGGTTCATGGGATGAATCCCCACATTCGGCTCTGCACTAACAGTGAAGAGCCTGCTTGAGATTCTCTCTCTCTGCTCTTCCCCCAACCCCCCCTCAAAATAAACAAAAATCAAAAAAAAAAGAAAAGAAATGACCAATAAAGACACAGTTTTATAAAACGCTCATCACTTATGGTTATTACTATAACTTCTTATTTGTTTGGCATTACATAAATTCAGAAAAAAGTGTCAGAAAAAGTTAATGCAGAAAATCCTCAATTCCTGAAAATAGCTGATCCAGAAAAGGCCACTTAAAGTGAATTCATTTAAGACAGGGACAAAATTTCACTACAAATAAGAAAACTAAGAGTAAATCTTTCAGTTTTCTTTTCTTTTTCCTTTTTTTTTTTTTTTTTTTTTTGCTTATATTTAACAAAACTCGAGTTTATAATTAAAACTACAGTAACTCTTAGGATGAACTGTTAAGTCTAGGGGAAAGAGGATTCTTCTGAAAATTAGTGTGACAGCACAATGACAGATGCAGTTTGAATGGGCACAACTTGATCATACTGAAGTCATCTCTGCCAGGCCAAAATATTTCAGGATTTCATCAATTTTCCCAAGAACCCTCTATACTTGTTAAAATTCAAGTTACTCTTAAAAAATTTTTTTTTTGAGAGAGAGCATGAGTGAGTGAGGGCAGACTGAGAGGGAGAGAGAGAATCCCACAAGGTGCAGACAGAGAGAGGGAGGGAGACACAGTGTGGAGCCCGGGGGGGGGGGGGGGGGGGGTGTTGAGCTCACGAACCATGAGATCATGACCTGAGCCAAAGTTGGATGCTTAACTGACTGAGCCACCCAGGCGCCCCTCAAGTTATTCTTTTTGAGGGGCTTGTTTTTCATCCAGATAGCATCCCTCCTGATTATCTAATCTCCAAATCCCTATTTATCCTTAGCTCCACAGACAGATTCAACAAGTATGCAAATTCTACAACCTCCCCTTGAAATCAATTTGCAAGGTATTTACACTCCACTGTCAGGTGTTCTCCAAGAATCAAGAAACATACTCCAAAAGATAGGGGATGGGGGACAGGCAGGGAGCTGGCTTATCTAAGCAAGGACTAATTCTTAAGAGATTAATTTATTAGTGAATATTTTCACATTGATAAAGCTTGCTCCACTGTAGAAACCTTGTACCTCGGGAGCTCTGATAACAAGGACCTCTGTTATCTCATTAAACTGTCTCCAAAGCCTTCTGAAGTGTGTGGAATCAACATTTTATAGAAGACGAATCAATAATTATTTACCCAAGATCACAGACAAAATCTATACAAGAGCTATGACTAAAACCCAAGTTTCCCAATAGCTCCTTCCACACCACCACATTGCTTCCATGATATACATATTCATTCAAAATACATATTCACTGAACCACAGCTATGTGCCAGAAACTGTGCCAAGTCTGGAAAGAGAGATACACAAGGTAAAAGAACTATCGTTAATGTGGCACATACACACAATGGAATATTATTCAGCCTAAAAAAAAATTCTTACATGCTACAACACAGATGAACTAGGAGGACATTGTGCTGAGTGAAATAAGCCAATTACGAAAGGACACATACTGTGTGATTCCACTTATATGAGATATGTAGAGTAGTCAAATTGATAAGAGACAAAAAGTTTCTGTTAGGAGTTGGGAGGGAGGGAAGAATGGGGAGTTATTGTTTAATAATGTAGAGATTCTGTTTTGCAAAATGAAAGAAGTTCTGAAGATGGATGGTGGTGACGGTGGTACAGCAGTGTAAATATACTTAATGCCACTGAATAGTCCACTTAAAAATGATTAAAATGTTATGTATGTTATGCCACAATTTATGTATGTATTTTTATCAAAATTTTTTAAATATAAATTAATTTTTAAGAGAGTTTTGTTTTGTTGAGAGAGAAAGAGACAGAGAGAGGCTCAACCAACTGAGCCTCCCCAGTGCCCCAATATAAATTAATTTTTAAAAATTACATGACAAACAAAACAAAGCCAAAAAATTACCACTAAGAAAAATTATAAATGTAGTAGGGGAAACAGATAAGAAAACCAAGTATTATAACACAGTGTGACTAATGGAAATATTAAAAACCAGTATGAAATGTAATAGAAGTCTAATTAAAGTTAAGAATTTGGTAGGTATAATTAAGTTCTAAGGGAATACATAGGAGATGATCAGGGGAAGAGTATGGCAAACAAAGGCATCGTAAGTAAAAAGGAATGCCAAGATCCTAAATCCCGAGAGAACATGGTCTATTTGGTAATTTCTTAAAATAAGTTAAATTAGGTGAAAATGAAAAAGGTATGTATTCGATCATAAATGCCTTTAATGTTAAAAAAGCACTGGCATCTAAATTCAAATCTGACAGACTGAAGCCAAGAAACTGATAAGAAATGAATATGGCCAAGAAAATCTGAAGCAAGGGTGTGACAAGATCAGATCTGCATTTTTAAAAAAATCACTTACACACAAACTTAAGTTTATCTTGACTGTAAGACAGAAAAAGATTTCCATCTTCAATGAGAAGCCCAAAAGTCGTTAAAAAACAATCTAAATGTACTTTGAAAAGTCAATAGCTACAATATAAAGATTACAGAACCTCCTTGTGATAAGAGAATTCAACAGGAGAGGTACTTCAGTGTTTTAAAATTTAGTTCCTAAGAATTTAAAAGGCTATATAATGGAACTAGTTGACAGTGGAAATTCTCTCTCCAAACTGAACTTAATGCCAATGATTCTAATGAAATTGAATAGAAGTCTATCTATGTCTTTTGGTAGGGCCAAGAAGTCTGCCCGTAATTAAAAGGTGAAACTATGATTAATGTGCAAATACATTATATAAATGACCCAAAGACCCAGCAATGATATCATTATAGTCAAATGTCAAAGGTGAAATCTTGGCATTGACCAAATGTTCACTCAGGCACATGTACAAACACCACAATTGTTTAGCGTATAATTTTCCCACACAATTAAAAAATGTAAGGGACTCTCTCAAGCTCAGAAATAGTAAAAAACACTGCACTGAGAAATTCCTCTTGGTTAACCCCCTCCACCAAAAACTCCCAAAAACTTCCCAGGGGAATGTTGGGGTCCCTTTTTCATCGATACATCCAAAGCCTTCCTTACTTTCAGCCAACTGAAGCCCACTTCTGGAACCAGATCCAAATCCAACCGCTTTCCAATCTTCCCTCTGGGGCCATACTTGTCCCCATGACAGCCCTCAAGACAGCAGCCTCCTATAACATCACAAATCTCTGCTGAGGGCCAAAAGAGAAAAATACATTCACCCAACAATACTGCCCTCAAACTACAATCTTTCCATGCCTCCTCTCACTTGCTAAAACGAGAAGCCTCCCTAAACACAATGCAAAGCTTCAGGAAAATGACAGATCACTGCCACTGACTTCAGAGTTGCCTATTATTACACTGTCTATAAATTTATCAAAAATGGTAGACAGTGGTTTTCATATATATCCTCTCCCACCTACCCCTCACGGTTAGTTAACATTTAAAGTACCTTCCTCAAGAATACACATTCTAGGAATGGGTAATTAGCATTTGAAAGTATCTAGTCAAAGTTTACCATCCAGAGGTACTTCCATAAGCCCTTAAAACACAATAGAAATTAGAAATGAGCTCCTAAGTGGTGAAAACGGTCATGTTAGTACAGCTCTGAATTAAAGACCAGTCACCATGGCTGTATGTCTCTAGAAAGATCACACTGCTTGCCAGGCAGAGTAAGAAGAGTGCTGGACTTAAGCCATTATAGAAGGAGAAAGGGAAAGGAATATCAATGGTGTTGCAACGAAGTGATAATTATGGGTCTTGGACTCCATATTGACTAAGGAAGAATCTGAGGACAGGAAGTGAGTGATTCTTGAGAAAGAATGATTAACAGATCAGAGATCTCAAAGTCAAAGAACTGCCAGATTGGGAATACAATGGCAGATAAACTAATAAAGAAAACGAAATACTCAAAGTCAAGATTTGAGGTGTTACAGTAATTGGTGATGACAAATTATTAAAGTATATAATAAAGAGCATTCGGCCACACTGAAGAATTTGCTGGTAAATATAGCTAAAATTTTGTTATCACATAAGTAATTACTATCATTGTGACCATTTTCTGTTCATAGAAAACTGCATATAAAGCATTTTGAAACCAAAAACAAACAGAAACCATGAAATAGTATACTCTCACGTGTATTAATTTAAATCTATTAAACTTAGCTACGTGTGCTCTAGAGACAAACTGCCTGGGTTCAAATCCCAGTTCGGCCATTTACTGGCTGAGTGCCTCCATTTCTACACTGGTAAAATGGGGCTGTTATTAGTACCTACCGTCCAGGATTGCCCAAGGACTATATAAGTGACTACATGTAAAGGGCTAAGAATAGTGCGAGGCATGTGGTAAACACAAGATGAATGTTAGCTAGTATTACTGAAGTTTAAGACTTTGCTACTTTCATGGTAAAATTCTACCAAAAACTAAGGAGACTAAAGTAATGGACTGATTTTGAGATAAGGCATTTGCTCAGAGCACACATTTAAATAAGTGTAAGAAATAACATTTCTTATTAACTAGTTTGGTTTATAATAACTCTACTTGTTGCACTAAAACATTTCAAGATGGCAGAACAGCCTTTCTTAAACCTAAAAGGAAGGTAAATATATAGCTTAATAAACTATAAAGAAATATAACCTGCAATGACTGGTGGTGATACTTGAGTTGTCTGTCCTGTAACTGCTTTACTATTAATTGGTTTTGCAAAGATCAGCTTCGTGATTACTGGACCAGAGGTTGGTGTTCGAGGCTTCTTAGCAATCTGAAATATATAAATAACTATGAAGGCCATTTGTTTCTGTAAAACACCTATTCAGTCAAAATTAAACAGAAGATTGATATACAGAAGTACATATGAAACCAGCTCATTTAACAGAATACATCTAAGTATTAATGTTAAAAACATCTAAAATGCAGCCATTCATCAAAATACTAATATGATCCCATCCTTAAGCCAATATATAGCAATACCTTTGCAATTTATTGTAAATCCTTACTTTAGTCTGTAGGATAATATGCATATGATGAAAACCAAAAGAGTATTTAAAAATAATTTTAATGTTTAATAATGCTTACTTAATAATAAACAATAATAAAACATGACAGCAATATTCTTTCTCAAAATAACAAATTATTCAGTAATAAAAAGATAGAGTCAGTTAAGAAAGCATAGTGCAAATGATGAAGCCACCTGTAAATGCAATTACATTGGCCCCTGGAAGCAAAATATGAATACACATTAAAGACAGGCTTATGATTAGATCCTCAGCTTTAGATCTATATATTAGGGTAGATAAACAAACAACTGAGTAAGTTAATATCCTAGGATACAAAGAGACAAGTTTGGCAAAACAGACTATTCTGAAGACAAATCCTCTAGAAATACCATTTGCTAAAATACTGTTTATTAGACTATCAATTCTTTGAAGGTAGGGTCTATATTTTTTCATTCCTGATCTTAAATTATATTGGCATACTGTTCACCTGAACTAAAATTCTCCACAAGTCAAAGAGGGTAGAGTTATCAATGTTTTAATATTGAAATTATCAATGTATGCAAAGATATAGCTTCTTCTAAAAGTTAAAAGCAGAAATTTAGTTGTGATAGGGGAGACATTAAATATTTTGTCAGATATGAAAACTAAGGTCCTGAAATTGCTATTATTGGAAATAAAGACTTAAAATGAATAAACACGAGGGGCACCTGGGTGGCTCAGTCGGTTAAGCATCCGATTTCGGCTCAGGGCATGATCTCACGGTCCGTGAGTTCGAGCCCCGCGTCAGGCTCTGTGCTGACAGCTCAGAGCCTGGAGCCTGTTTCGGATTCTGTGTCTCCCTCTCTCTCTGACCCTCCCCCGTTCATGCTCTGTCTCTCTCTGTCTCAAAAATAAATAAAAACATTACAAAAAAATTTTAAATGAATAAACACGACCAATTTGAATAACATAAGCATACCAGAAGCTGCAATGGATCATAGACCTAGAAAAATATCAGCGTTGTGCTCAAATCATAAACTAAATAATACATTACCTTATACTTAGAATATATTACTTTCTTACACTCAGAACATGTTACTGACAAAAAAATATATAAATGAAATACAAATCATTTTTTAAAAAAACAAAACAAGGAGATCCATTACTGTATAAAAAAATACCCGGCTTGGGGGCGCCTGGTGGCTCAATTGGTTAAGCATCTGACTTCAGCTCAGGTTATGATCTCACAGTTCATGAGTTCAAGCCCTGCATCGGGCTCTGTGTTGACAGCTCAGCTAGGAGCATGGAGCCTGCTTCGGATTGTGTGTGTGTCTCCCTCTGCCCCTCCCCTGCTCACGTTCTGTCTCTCTCTCTCTCAAAAATAAATAAACATTAAAAATTAAAAAAAAAAAAAATACCCAGCTTGCAAAACTGATATATCCAAATAAATGTATAACATTGATGCAATTTGGGAGACATAAAGGGGATATATTTCCCAAATGTATTTACAGGCCTAAATTCTAAAATAAGTCAGAATATGTCATCTATTGACTTATTAATAATCTCTAAAGATAAAAGTACTGATGTTCTTAGAAACCCATGTCTTATAATAAACATTCTTTTAGGAGCTTAGAGTATTTCTCCATTTTTAACTGATTTTCACAATCATATGACTATATGAATACTTACCAATCAGGAAAAAATGTAAACAATACAACGAAAGGCACATTAATTATTCAAATGAATAATTCCAATTTGCCCCTGTGGCTACATTTCTTTAGTGGCTCATTGTTGAAAATAACAGTTTATAGTTCCTTCAAGGAACTATAATAATTTGTATTATAAATTCTAAACTACTCTAGAACAAAATTATTAAGTAAAACAAAACATAAAGTATCACTTTTAATAAATTTATCTAATCAACAAAGGCAAAAATAAATCAAAAAAGGAAATTTACAAATATAGCCCAATATATAATCAAATAATACATGCAGGTAATAATTGGCATTGTATTATACAGACTCAGCAACTAATAAGGAGCCATATTGTTCCAAACTCTTAGTTATTAATTACTCTTACACACTACGCACAAGAAACATGGGAAAGTGTTTATATATCTGTAATTAAGTGTAACTATACCTCTTTGTTACTCCCTCTGGCCTCAACTGTCACCTCTTTCCTTCATTTTTCAAGATGGGTCTCCTTCTTCCACCCTTACCTGCTGTCCATACCCTAACAGTTTCAATACTCTGATTAAACTTAAGACAACGCTGAGGATTGTCTAGGAAAAAAACCAGAGAATCATATACACCGTGTAATACTAAACCACATATTCTGGTGCCTAAAAAGGAAACATAGATGTGTAGCTTCTTATTTTTTTTTTTTTTTTTTCTAGGCTTCAGAGCTTTGTAGCTTTTAACTTTTGAATTGGAAAGATCTGATTTGCCTAAAAATAACTGGACAAGTGGAACAATATTCTAATTGGGGTTTCTTCTGTTTTTGTTATTTTTTTAAAATAGAAGTTCTTTTTTTAATAAACAGAATCAGGTTTTATAAAATTAACAATAAATGCTTTCACTGTAAGTACTTAGGGGACTGTAGTAGAAACGTTGTAGATACAAGTAAACTGGTCATGAAACAGCATGCATACATTGCTCTAATAAATGAAAAAAAAATGACATTCTGATTTTCATCATCAGTTTATTATGAATGTGGTTATGATCCACATCTCCAAAGCCAGATAAACTCTGGTAAACTAATAAAAACAAGTTTCAAAACTGATTTTAAAAAGACAAGATACTTGACAACAAGATGCTTGACGGTATTAGTATATCTCATTCAAGAGATTCTCATCAAAAGAAGTAAAAGGAAGTCAGAGATAAGTGACAGATGATAATGAACAAGAAAGAAAAGGGCACTAAATATTTAATAGTGGCAGGAGGAACATGGGCAAATTACAAGGTTTGAGAAATCATACAAAGTGCTTAAATAAAAAACCCAAGAAAAATAAGCTTCTAGTTATTTTCCCAACATAATAACCAAAACATTATTTCTAATATCAGCAGAGTGTGGATAGTTCCTCAAATCTTCCTACTGCTTTATATACCTGCATGAGTTCTCTAACTCACACCTCCTTTTTTCTGGAAGATGAACCTTTCAAACAGGGAATGCATTTGTGTTTCCTGATATTAAGTGGATCATTTTATTTTAAGAGCAGTGGTGACCTCAAAAGGCCTATTTGAGCATAAAAAACTGGGAACCATTGAATGTATGCTCTGTTAACCTTCTATCTTAGGATCCTGTTCATACTAACAATAGGAACCATTTTGAAGGATCCTTGAAGTTTTGAGAACTACATCAGTACTACCTTTTACTATGTATTTCATCATGATCAAATAGCCATCTTCCAGCTAAAGCAAAAAACTCAGAGAAGTAACCGATCCAAAGTTCCACAGGTGATAGGGTAGCACAGAGGTCACTCAAATCCAGCTGGTCCAATTCTAAAGCCAATATGTTACCTTCCATCATGTGACACTGCCTCTTCCACACTGCAAACACGAGTGATGGCAATGGACAGTAAACTGCAAAGAGGCGGCACACGCTGGCTAGTATGTACTATTGCTGGCTCCAAGGGTTTCTCAGAGCAGCAAGTTTTCCTAGACTTTGGCCATCTGTTAACTGAAAAAAATTATGTCTGAATGATTTTTTGACAGCCTAGCAACAACTCTGGTATCTTTATACCAGCAGAGCATACTTGCAATCAAACTACTACTGAGAATAAAATGCATTTAAAAATGAGGAAAAAGCTATAAATACACTAAATTAGAAATTTAACAAAAATTAAGTTTGCTCTAAGTCCTCTAGCAAACATTTTCAAAGCATTAGACATATCAAATTTTACAAAAAAAAAAAGAAACCCACAAAATTACTAAAAGCAACATTCAAAAGAATTCAATAACAACTATGCATTTAATTACCCTACAAACACAACTAAGAATCAATTTAATTTTTAACATGCAATTGAATTAATAAGCCCCCTTCTTTTTTTTTTTTTTTTTTTTTTTTACCTGTACTGTTTTTAACTGTTGGGTCTGTAACACAGAGGGCTGAGTTGTTGTATTAATCAGTTGACTTCCTGGGGTCAATGCTGAGACACCAATGACAGGTTTCACCTCTGGCCTCCCTCCAATGGTAACTACTTTAATTTGCTGCGGTGGTAACTTAGCATCTCCTGACTGGGCCTGAGTTGTAACTTTCTGAGCCTGGGGTAGTTGGCTATGGGGTAGTGCTAAAACAATTGGTGAACCAGACTTGCCCAAAGTTGTTAAAATTAACTTCTGTCCATCTGGTTTAAGGGTCTGATTGCCAAGTTTAAGATCTGATGTCTGTGATACTTTGTTTAAAATAATCTGATTGGCTGATATAGTCACAGGAGTCTGAGCACCAAGTTTTTGAAGGCCACTTGGAAAAGCTGGTTTCACTGTGGTATTAGAATCTGCTTTAGTAATTGTGGTATTCACTGCAACTTGGTTAGTGTGGTTACTGTACACTGTGATTGGTTCCGTGGAAATGGGCGTGGCTGTAGAGTCACCAGTAGAATTTATGTTGACAATTTCTTCCAGTTCTGTCTCCATGGGAATTGGGGATGAAACAATAACAGCCTCAATACTATCATCATCCACTAAAGTTATACCAGTGTCCATTATCTCCTCTGGAAGCAAACTATTCACCTCAGCTGGCACCACCTCCATGATCGTTCTCCAGCTAGAAAGTTGATCAGGCGCTGCAATAAAGTTGAAAATGAATAAATTACTAGTTTTCAAAACAGATTTAAGAAAAAAAATTATTTAAAAAAATGCAAGTGACAAAATCATAATTTATTACTGATGTATAATTGAACGACAAACTTGAAACTACTGACAAACTTGAAAACTGCTGATTCACACAAAGAAAGATTAAAATGTAAACAAATATTGGAAAATATCTTCAAATCTCTAGGGAGCTAGGTCCTAAAATGAGGGTAGTTTGCCATCTATAAAAATCCATTAAATACTCAAAATAATGTTAAAGGAGTTCCAGAGTAATCCATCTCAGCAAGTGCAGATTAAATGACTTATTTGGCTCAAGTCTGATCAATTAACTTCACACCAAAAACAACTTTATTTGGAAAAAAGATTCTCAAATCCTCCTTGGCCATTTAAAATGTCAAAAAAGAAAGCATTTAAAAGGCGTAAAAACCAGTCTCATTACAAAAAAAGTGGTAATAATAATAAAGCAGATTACGAACAAATCAGAACTATGATGCTTTTATTTATTACTTTTAATGTTTTTTAATGTTTATTTTTGAGAGACAGATGCGCGCAGAAGGGCAGAGAGAAAAGGGGACAGAGATCTAAAGCGGGCTCTGCGCTGACAGCAGTGAGCCCGTCAGCCCGATGTGGGGCTTGAACTCATGAACCATGAGATAATGACCTGAACTAAAGTCGGACACTCAACCGAGTCACCCAGGCACCCCAGAATTGTGATGCTTTTAGCCAAAGGTTATGTAGAACTTCCAATAAAGAAGTCAGTACCCTTATCTAAACATTACATCATGATCATGACTGACTAAATAGTAATGTTGCTTGCCCATACAACATTAAAGATCCACAGAAACCTAATCAGCATTCTTTCTCCCATTTTTTAAAATACAAAAATGCAATACCCATTCTATGATTAACAGACATGAGCAACAAATTATAATTATTAGCACTGACAGATACTAATAGGGCCAAAATTAATCATTATTGAGTGTTTGCCAATGATAGCACAATTTATCCTCACAACCATTCTGAGACAGTATCATTACCACTCCCATATTACAGATGAAGAAACTTAGATTATAAAATCTGTCCCAGGTCACATAACTAGTAAATGATAGAGCCCAGACTCAAACTCAGGATATGTTTTATGATACCAAAGTTCATAATTTTAATCACAAAATTACATTGCCTTAAACTTTTACCACTGATATTTTTTTTTTTTTAATTTTTTTTTTCAACGTTTATTCATTTTTGGGACAGAGAGAGACAGAGCATGAACGGGGGAGGGGCAGAGAGAGAGGGAGACACAGAATCGGAAACAGGCTCCAGGCTCTGAGCCATCAGCCCAGAGCCTGATGCGGGGCTCGAACTCACGGACCGCGAGATCGTGACCTGGCTGAAGTCGGACGCCTAACCGACTGCGCCACCCAGGCGCCCCTTCCACTGATATTTTTTAAATGAAGAAAAAACAAGTCTACTCCTTTACAGTCAATCCCCTACCCCAAACATCCCATCCTACACAACCACTACTCTATCTCTATAGATTAGTTTTGACTTTTGCCCATTCTAGGATTTCACATAAATGGAATCATACATTACGTACTTGTGACATAAAGGAACCATGCAATACGACTGAAATTTATCTTCATTCCTTCACTTACTACAAGTTCTGTTCCTTTTTATTGTTGAGTAATATTCTATCATATGAATCTACCACAATTTGTTTATCCATTCACCTGTGAATGGACATCTGTAGTGTTTCCAGTTTGGGATTCTTATAAATAACACTGCTAGTTTGTTATGGATATATATTTTCATATTTTTTGAATAAAGACAAAGAAGTAGACTTGCTGGGTCATAAGGTAAATTTATTTTTAACTTTCCATGAAACTGCCAAACTATTTCCCAACTTGGCTGTACCACTGTATACACCCACCAGCAATGTGCAAGAGTTCCAGCAGCTCCACATCCTCACTAACAACTGGTATTATCAGTCTTTTTAATTTTAGCCATTCTAATGGGTGTGAAGTGGTATCTCATTGTGGTTTTCACTTGCAATGCCCAAATGACTAATAACAATGAGCATCTTTTTATATATGCAGTGTATTGTGCATCTTCTTTTGTTTTTTTTTTAATTTTTTAACGTTTTTATTTATTTTTGAGACAGAGAGAGACAGAGCATGAATGGGGGAGGGGCAGAGAGAGAAGGAGACACAGAATCGGAAGCAGGCTCCAGGCTCTGAGCCATCAGCCCAGAGCCCGACACGGGGCTCGAACCCACAGACCGTGAGATCGCGACCTGAGCTGAAGTCGGATGCTTAACTGACTGAGCCACCCAGGTACCCCTTGTGCATCTTCTTTTGAAAAGTGCCTGTTAAAATCTTTTGCCTTTAAAAAAATATATTGGCTTTTTTTGTCTTCTTTTTTTTTTTTTTAATTTTTTTTTAACGTTTTACTTATTTTTGAGACAGGGAGAGACAGAGCATGAACAGGGGAGGGTTGGAGAGAGAGGGAGACACAGAATCTGAAACAGGCTCCAGGCTCTGAGCTGTCAGCACAGAGCCCGACGTGGGGCTCGAACTCACGGGCCGCGAGGTCGTGACCTGAGCCGAGGTCGTGACCTGAGCCGAAGTCGGCCACTCAACCGACTGAGCCACCCAGGCGCCCCGCTTTTTTTGTCTTCTTATTGAGTTGGATAAGCTCTTTATGTATACTATAAAATCATCAGTCACAATAACTTGTAGCTCAAAGGAATAACTAGCATTTTGAGACTTCAAAGTACTAACATTTCTCTACATGCAGCTCTTTCTGATCAGGAGAATCCCCTCAGATATTTATGGGAACTTAAAGTAGACATGTAAAAACATCAACACCAATTATGTCTTTAGCAATGGGAGTCACAATAGTACATAACAACAAAGGGCCCAACCCATCATGTCACATTAGCTTCCCTTACCTACTGCAAACGGTGCCCAAGCCCCATCAGTTGCATCTGCACACTCTATTCCCCACAGAATAAGGAAGGATGATGACTTGGGTGCCAGTATCCAACAGAGCCATGAAGTTTTGACTCCCTGCTCTGAATCTCCACCAGTATATTTAGACATGTGGGTATGGCCTTTGGTCCCCGCTTAAGGACAGGGAGATCTTTGCCCAACTTCTATTCATCCCTCTCCTTAAAGCACCTGAAGTCAAGGTGTAGGAGGAGGGAGAAGTCAAGTCACAGAAGGAGATATGTTTCGGCAATGAATTTACTTTCAGTTTCAAGTACCCACAGTTCCAACTCAACGAAACAAACTTCTAATTCACCCAAAATTCTATATCCTCTGACACCAATATCTCAGCTTTTGGGATCCTTAACTCAGTGACTACAGCCACACTGCCTTTCAGCTGGGGCTATGGAGTTGAGTGTACAACAATCAAAGCACCATTTGGGCTCTCCGTTCAGACCCTAACTATCCATTAAGGGACAGAACACTGGAATACTTCCCCTGCCCCTGCCACCCTTGCCCACCACTTGGGTGACAGCATTCACTACTAGATGCCAGAATCTTTTCATATCCCCTAACCTAGTCGACACGGCTCTCATCCTTCCTCTTTCATAAAGCTATGTCTCTGCCAGCACTCCATTTTCGTGGCCCAAACTGCCAAGACCTGTGAGCAATCTGAGATTTCAGACGCTCTTTGTAAGTTAAGTTTCCTGTTACCATTTCACAGATACTGGCAGACCACACAGTAGTCCTAGGTAGAGACACAGGACTTACTACAGTATAGTAGGAACATGAGAGAATCATGTCTGTATCACAACTAAGAACCCTGAGCTCAGAGAATCTGATTCATTTGTAATGGGCTGAAGCACACCTGCCCTTTTGTCCACAAGAAGATATTATCTTTATTATACTGCACAATAAGCAAATCTGCCCTTGGCTACAGCACGAGTCACTATTTCTATCATTCAAGGCTGTTTGCTATACAAACATCCTAGAAATGATCATTTAAAAGGGCAGTTGCTGCCTCAGTTGCAGAGGTGCAGGAATGCAAAGAGCAATGGAAAACTGTCTCCCAACAGTATATCTCTCTAGTTACTTATCTTAGTAATGTTTTATATTTCAAATGTACATGTCTTGCACATAAATTCATCCCTAAGCATTTCATGTTATTTGATGAATTGCAATTGGTTTTTCCATTTTCAAATTGTTGCTAGTATATACAACGATTTTTTTTTCATATTGTTCATGTAGCCTACAACCCAGGTAAACTCACTTATTAACTTTAGTTTTTTGATGTAGATTCTTTAGGATTTTCTACAAACACAATCCATGCTGTTTGAGAATAATGTCTGTATTTCTTCCTTTCCAGTCAGTGTGTCTTTTATTTCGTTTCCTTGCCTTACTACACTGAGTAGGACCGCCAGTAAAATGTTTAATAAAAGTGGTAAGAGCAGACATCTTTGCCTTATTACCAATCTCATTTGTTAGATGTGGGTTTTTCACAAATTCCCTTTATCAGGTTCAGGAAGCATATTTATATTCCAGTTTTTGGAGTTTGGTTGGTTTCTTTTTTTTTCCCCAATCATAAATGGATATTTCTGTCATATGCTTTTTCTGCAAATATTGAGATAATCACACAGCTTTTCTCTTTTAGCCTTGAATTATATTGACTTTTTTATTATTAAGCCAATTTTGCATTCCCGAAATAAGCCCTATACTCAGTCATGATGTATTATACTTTGTATATATCCCTGAATTCTATTTCCTAATATTTTGTCTGCATTCATGAGGGACACTGGTGTGTAGTGCTTTTTCTTAGAGTGGCTGTTGGGGATAATGCTAGCCTAATAAAATGTGTTGGGGCATATTCTTTCCTCTTCAATTTTCAGGAAAAGTCAGCATAGAATTGTTACCATTTCTTCCTGAACTGTTTGTTAGAACTCAACAGTGAGTCCATCTAGACATAAATCTTTCTTGTTTTTTAAGTATAAATTCAATTTCTTTGGTAGATATAGGGTTATTCAGGTTACTCAGTGACCTCTGATATTTGGTAGTTTGTGTCCTTCAAGGAATTTATTTCTTCTAGGTTGTCAAATTTGTTAGCATTAAATTATACATAATATTCTTTCATCTTAATGTCTGCAGAAATGTCAACTCTTCATTCCTCATTTTGGTAATTTCTGTGTTTTTTTCTTTCTTTTTTTCCTTAATTAGTCTGGCTGAAGATGTATCAATTTTATTGATCTTTTCAAAGAACCATTTTGGCTTCACTGACTTTCTCAATTCTTTGTCCATTTATTATTTAATTGACTGTTACCTTTATCTCCTTCCTTCTACTTGCTTTATGTTTAATTTGTTCTTTTAGAAGCTTAAGATGGAAGCATAGATCAGGGTTCAGTAAAATATAGTCCACAGACCAAATCAGGCCCATAGTCTGTTTACTGCTCTCCAGCTAAGAATGGTTTTTGTATTTTTAAATAGCTGGGGGGAAAAGTATATATAAATTATATAAAACAGATTTACATGGACTCCAAAGCCTAAAATATTTCCTATCTGGCTCTTCCCAGAAAAAAGTATGTCTAAAATTCTTAGTTTCACGGATTAAACCTTTCTTCTTTCCTAAAATAAACACTTAATATTAAAAATTTGCCCCAAACCTCTAGCTGCATTCAGTATGTTTTTATTATTATTAGCTTCAAATATTTTCTAATATTCCTTGAGATTTTATCTTTGAACCATGGAAAAATAAAAACATGCTATTTAACTCCCAAATATTTGAGGATTTTCCATCTTATTACTGATTTCTAATTTACTATTTATTGCCAAAGAATGTGATACTCTTTCCATTATTTCAAATTAGAGACTTATTTTATGGCTCAGTATATGGTCTTAGTGAACACTGCATGTGCACCTGAAAAGAACATGTATTCTACAGTTGCTGAGGGCAGTGTTCTACAAATGTCAATTATATCAAGTTGGCTGATAGTGTTGTTCATATCTTCTATTTTGTCACTTTTTCTTCTTCTATCAATTAGTGAGAAAGACTGTTAAAATCCCTAGATATGATTGTGGATTTTTCTTTTTCTCCTTGTCTGTGCATCTTTGCTTCATATATTTTGAAGCTTGCTATTCAGAATGTCTTTTTATTTGTCCTGTTAAAAAAGACTAGGAATTACAGGATTAGAATCTCCCTTGAACTAGGAGTAAAGTTCAAACTTCTAACAAGAAAAGGTCTGCTTGACTTGGCCAGTCTCTATGCAGTACAGGGCCTTGCAGAATTCTGGAGCCAGCACACCTCAAAGCCACTGAGCAGACTATGATAAATGCTTTATAGTTAGACATCTATATCTGTTTCAATCAGGGTCACATGCAAGGCATGGTGGCCTGTGCTAAAAGAAACTCTGAAAAGGAGCTGCGGGCATGGCAGGAAAGGGTTTGGCCATGTAGCTACATGAATCATCACTCTAATTTTATCCCTTAGGAATGGAAGATATGTACTAGCACATGCAACCTCATCACCACTGTGTTGAGGACCACTCCAAGAAAAGAGAGGGTTTTCACAAGCCAAGAGGACTGAGGAGCTTTACTTCACTTCATCTGTATAAAGGGTTACACGTCAAGGTAGAGTAGGAAAGAAGACAGAACATACAATGTATTCCTCATGCCTCCAATATTTTTTTTGCTCATAAAACAAAGTTCTAAAAGCAAGGTACAATTCTGGAAGCCATACATTGAGTTTTTCCTTCTCACAGTTGAACATGGTTGAATGGTTTAAGTCTAATGAGAGTTAAAAATTCACTGATTTCAGAAAACCTAATGATTTCTAATATGCCCAATTATATTACATTTTAAGTTCTACCTAAAAAAGCACCCTCACTCTCATCTCCACTGTCCAAGGCACTCTGTCACATTACCCTGGTATTTCGATCATAGCATTTACCACTAGAAAGTATCTGTTTATAGTCTGATTCTTCCTCCCCTACTTCTTTAGAATGCAAGCTTCATGAGGACTGGGACTTGTCTGTCTTCATCACTGGATCCCATATCTCCAATGCCTAGAACAGAGTTGCCACATAATAACTTCTCAATACAAATTTGAAGAATAAATCATTTAATCATGGAGAAGAGGTATCATCTAAAATTCTAGCATTATTTACATTGGGGTCTGAAAGATAACTTTGGTTTGTCTATTTGAGTAAGACAGGTTTATATAATGCTCTAAGACTTCACAACACTTCAAATAAAATAACAAGTTCACAAGGCGCAAACTGAGAAATTCCTTTTCAAATAAGTTTTTAAATACTCAGAATTAACTTTCAACTAATACCCTCTGCAATTATATTCATCTTAAAATTGATAAGGTTCTCTTAATTTTTAACCGTTTTAAAATTTTTATCAGTCATTTAATTAACAAATACTTATTGCTTCCCAACTTTGTAAGGGCATTATGGATAATTAACCAAAGATCTTGCCCTGACAAAGCTTAGAAATCAATAGTATGGCATGATCACATCGCTTCTCGGCCTTTTGGCTAAGATCAAGTGTAGAATGGCATGATCACAGTTGTACTCTAGGAGGATTAACTTCATCTCAGTATTTTAGTGGACTGGAGGCAGAGAGACCAGTTAGAAGGCTATTACAGTAATTAGTTTGAGACAGAGATTTATGGAGGGTTTGACTTAGGATAGTGAATGATTACAATAAATAAATATAAAATAAAAAATAACGTAAGACAGAAATGGCAAATGCTCTATGCTTTTACATCTTTTAAGAGTTTCTCACGGAAGGGAACCTGGGTGGGTGGCTCAGTTGGTTGAGCATCTGACTCTTGATTTCAGCTCAGGTCATCATCCGGGGTTTTGGAATTGAGCCCTGTGTCAAGCTCAGTGCTAAGCATGGAGCCTGCTTCGGATTCTCCCTCTCTCTCTCTCTCTTTCTGTCCCTCCCCTCCACTCATGCACTCAATAAAAAGTTTCTCATGGAATATTATCAGTGCTGAAACACTGTTACTTTCTTAATTATAGGTGAAGGACAACCTGGGTGAACAAATGTTTTCATCCTTGCATATAACATTATGAAGTGGTGACCTATCGTCATATTACAGGTGAATAATTTGTCAGATTAGACAAAAATATCTGAGTAATAAGAGCTATACTTTTGTACCTAAATCTTACCACCAGCACTAACTGGTTAACTATAACATCTGGATTTTAGCCCGGATTTCTAAAATCAAATACTGACAGCTCAAAAAACAAAGTACATAACTACATTTCTCAAACTAAACTGGGAGGACTAGACTATTCCTGAGGAATATTTGAAAAGTCTGTATTTTCATTTTGATAATATGTTTTAAATAGTGTACTCTGGATCATCTGAATAACCACCTCATACTCACAATCAATGGTACTAGAATTAGGGTGGTCTAAAAAAAAAATGCACAGAAGGGTCTTACAAGGTAAATGATATATTTATGCGAAGTAAAAGCCAAACCATCTGTGATTTAAGGAGGAAAGCTTTACAGCATTCAAACAGAGAAAAGTGGTATATCACAGGATATACAGTATATAGAAAACTGCACACCTTGCCAAGGCGGGCAATAGTATATTCACTATGCAAAGAAAGAGTTTGTTTCAGCAAAACAACATCATCCAGGGGCGCCTGGGTGGCTCAGTCAGTTAAGCGACTGACTTTGGCTCAGGTCATGATCTCAGGGCTTGTGAGTTCGAGCCCTGCGTCAGGCTCTGGGCTGACAGCTCAGAGCCTGGAGCCTGCTTCAGATTCTGTGTCTCCCCCTCTCTCTGCACCTCCCCTGCTCGTGCGTGCTCTGTCTCTCAAAAAATAAATGTTAAAAAAAAAAAAAATCATCCATTACCCTAAATTTAATTTGTTTTACTGGCTTTGTAGTTTTGTTTCTATTTCATTTATAAATCTACTTGCATTTTACACTTACTAAAAGCAATGAACATAAAGAATTTATGCTTATATACATCTAAAAATTAAATATTTTAATAAAATTATTTAGGCCAATACTAAGGACCTATACACTTTCTTCCCTTTAAAGAAGAACTATATATATGTATATTATTCATGCTTAAGACTCACATGGTGGATAAAACATGGGGATTCAAATCAGAAAGATTCATTTCCGAATGTTGGCTCTCCTAGTTGTTTAACACGTAACCCCAAGCAGTAATCTCTCTAAGCCTCCATTTACTTGCACGGTTACTATGATTTAGATGGAGCAAGAGGAAAAGAATTTTCATTTGAGTTAATAGTGTACCACATTCGATATTCTACCAAACAGCAAGGCTTAAGATCTTATCATCTTTGATGTCTCTTCATACAACTATTAATCTGTAATATACATGCATATTATACCTTTATTATGTCTCCTTCCCACTGCAACCAAGAATTGCTAAATCTTTGAAGTTTAGAACCTACTATGGTATCTTTACCTCCATCTCCTTTAACCTACAACACATTCTACAGAAAAGTTATAGAATGTATCTCTCTCAAGTGCATCTCTGAGGCTGTCACTCTCCTATTTAAAAATGTTCTGTAACTGTCAGCGTGCCTGGCTGGCTCATTTGGAGGAGCATATGACTCTTGATCTGAGGGTCATGAGTTCAAGCCCCACATAGGGTATAGAGATTACTTAAATAAAACTTTAAAAAATTAAATTTTCTGTAACTCTCAAGGTCTTCTGCATTAAAGCTCTACCTAATCCATCCTTCCAACTTTATCTCCCATGGATTCCTAAACTGAAAGTTTCCTGAGACGATGATACTGAGGTATCCTCTATTCCTAGCACAGTATATGACATATAAAAGATATCCAATAGTAACACTTGAAATAAGCAATGAAAATCTATAATGCTCCTCTCCCCCCCAAAAAAGACACTAGGCTATCTCCAGTAGCATAACTCTTCATCTCTTTCTAGCATATTTCTAACTAGTAATAGACAAATTGTTCTAACTGTAACAAGGTGAAAACTGGCCTTTAAAGACAATCACAAAGAATCAAAAAAGACAATGGTCCTCTGTGATTAAAAGAAAAGCCAATGAAAAAGCATTTTAATCTCTCTCTTTATTTTAATTACTTTTTAAATTCTGAGTTTTGCTACTAACTTAGCAGCTAACTGACATGTACCAAATAATTGCAACATAAAAGCTGTAAGAAAAAAACAGAACCAAATCCCGACTGGATAATACAAGAACATCAAATGATTAACAAAAAAATTCATTCACTAAAGCTTCTGAGTACCTCCACAGTTATTTCCTCTAAAATTTTTTTGGTCCCTTATTCTTCTAATGAGTGAAATCCAAATAAATGGCTAGGCTACATACACACATGCACACAAAATATTTCTCCTCTGAACGAAACACATGATGTATGATATTGTATGTCATTCTATGACATCATCTCTTTGTAGGACACTTGGATAAGGAAAATTACTGCTAATCATAAACATTACCAGTGGGCATTTCTTAAATACTCACTTCTCTGTTCAGGCTCGTATATTCAACGTCACTGAACCCAACCTTCCACTACAAAAGCTGGGAAAACTAGAGGGCCCAAATTAATGTATAAAAATTTGATTCAAATGTAACTTTTCAGTAACACTACTGGTGTATGGAAGCAGAAACACTCCTGAGGGATCTGTAGCACAATCTAAAACATACCTGGATCTTTAGGTAACCAAACAAAATTAAACTTTGGCCATCATAAAGTCAATCACTCCAATGCTCCAGCTCTTTAAACAAAGAGCTAACAAGTCCAGTATTCAGAAAAAAGCAGAGGTCTCTATTCATCTCTACCAACTTAATGTCCAGCCATCACAACTTCCTTAACAACAAAGGTAAAACTTGTGAGTCAAAATAGAACTCCCACAGCTGTATTTCCCTTGGATTATAAAATCTACATATTGCAAAATATTCCATAACTTTAGTCTCCAAATTCATGAAATGGAGGGGGGGGGCAGGGAAAAACATGGATATAAAATATGACTGACAGTATCTCAAATGTTATTTGCCAAACGGCAGGGGCAAAGGGGTCACTCTATGGATGACAGAGCCATAAAAGAAAAAGACAACATTTTTAATTGTAACAAAACTGGTCCATATGTTTAAAAAATGTGAGCATCCACACCCCAACAAGTTACAGACTACGATCTAAGACACAGAGCTTAAATGCAGAATAAAATGCCTATGCTCTGCCTCCCTAAAGAAACATAGACCCCTATAAAACTGAACATCACCATACCAACACCCGCCACAGTGGATGTTTTAAATATTAAGTAAGGAAATCATGATAAGTGCTAGTGGTTCCTCTAGGCCTCAGCAGCAGCCTTAGGTATAAGAGCAAACTCGAGCCCTCTTAACACTCATAGAATAATGTTGATGTCATTACGAGGCTACTGATTCTTTGCACTCTGGACTAGTCATTCCTTGATCCACAACGCAATTCCTCCCTTACCACACCACCCCCCTAAATAATAGAGATCTCGGTGCAGAGAAGCCCTCGGATACCCCCTTCCCCTCTACCTCCAGCGGCTGCCGCTTTCTCCTCCCTCCGGCTCCGAGGTGGGGGCTCCAGAAGGTCCCGGGCAATTCCGAGCCCGGGCGGTGCTTGTTTTGCCTGTGCACGGTAGCTCCGGCCAGCCGCTTCCTTTCCCAGTCTGCCCGAACTCGAGCGCTACAGGGGACCCGGGGGCCGAGGAGGGAGCCCGGGTGGCGACGCCGCCGCTGCCGCCGCCTCTGGTATGTCAGGGGCCGGGATTGTATTTCGAAAGATCCGCCATTTTCACCTCGTCATCACCATCACAGCTCAGCAGCTTCCCCGACAGCCGAGCCCGGGCCGCCGCCGCCGCCGCCGCCGCCAGTAACCTCCCCCTTCCTCCTCCTCCCCTCCTCAGCCCTCCCCTCCGGAGAGGCGCACACCCACATATCCGGGGAAACCTCCCGCCCGCCCCGCCAACCTTCAAATGCACAGGGAGATACAAGCGCTCACACAGCCCACGCCGAGACCTTTCACCCCACAGCGAAAAATGGTGCTTCTGCGGGCCCGGCAGCTACGCGAAAGGAAGTCGCTCTACCTGCTGAGTCCCAAGTCCGGCATATTTTTGTTTTGAAGAGCAAAAGCCACACGGAAGGCGGCATAAGGACAATAAAGAATCCAAACACTTTCATTTTCAGTAAAGCAACTTGAGACAGATGAAGCAATGCGTTTTATTCACTGTGCTCATTTCAGATACTAAAAACATGATTAAGACCTTTAATGTCATTCACCGACTGACTGACGTTTTCCTCCACTTCAGCACTACTTTGACAGAGCGATCCATTTCCATATGCATGTCTTATCTCCCAGTCACATCTGTAAGTTACAGGCACTGATCCTCCTGCTGATAATGTGGTTAAGGCGACTAATTTTAAAAATAAAGTTTCAACTATTTCTCTCTTAATTTCATCTGATCATTTCTGTCCGTGAACATTGACTTCCAATTTGTCATTGGTTTAAGGCGTCAAAGCCCAAGTAGGTTTAAAATATATCGATCCTAATCATGAATGAACAATTTCTAAAATACAGGAAATACACCTCTAAACAAAAATTATTTGCCAAATATTAAGATCTAAGTCACTAAATTAAAAAAAAATCTGCCGCAGATATATTTGTTCAATACAGAGAAAATAAACAGCTTACTTTAGAACAAGACCCCAGAGTTACCCATCTTTCCCACCAGCTACTCTCATTATGCGGATTAATAACTAAAAAAGAACGTAAGCAGTTTTTAATCATCCTAGAAATAACACAAAACCATAAGCTGCAAGGCTTGTGACAAGACCAGAATTAAAAAGCAAAAACAAAAAACTAAATTGGTTACCTTTTTTATTTTCAGAAAGATTTGCTAATCGCCCATTCAAAAGCTGAATTCTAAACCCAATACTGAACTACAGTATATACTCTGAAAGATCTACCTGAAATGAGCAAACTGAATTTCAAGGTTGAGAACAGGGTCAGTCTACTGTCTTTTTTAAAAGTTAGTCTAAGTAAGGTGGAAGTTGAAAAAAACCATTTCATTTCCTTACCTTTCTTGAATGACAACTCCATATAAAAGCCAGTAGATTCAGGCTTTAAACTAGCGCTATCTACCACCCAGCCCAATCGCTCTTTACCTATGCAGCCTGCTAGACTAGGATGAGAGTCTCAAGTGTTCCCAGTTTCTTCTTTAAACTTTATTCCCACCCCCACCCCCCGCAAGCCCCGTCCATCCGCACTGTGCTTGGTGTTTACCGTTGCTTGGCCAAGCTAAGTCCCGGCCCGCTCCCTTTCCCCGTGCACCTCGGGGACATTATGACATTTAGATGGTGGGCTTCGCGAGGAAAACGGACACACACGAATAAGAGATCATATAAAGGGGCGCAGGAAGAACGGGGCGGCGGGCAGCAAGGAAAGGAGAGGCTGGTACAAAATGACACAGCAGCAAAACCGGTTCCCAGAAACCCAGGGCTGACACAGTCTGCTACTCTGGCCACGCAAGGTGCGTGTCAACAGCCGCCGGAACTCTTCCTCCAGACTGCCGGGAAGGGCGGGCGGCCGCCCCTGCGCCGGCCTTGCCGGGTGACAGCCGCCCTCCGGGGTGCAGGCGGGAAGAGGCCGAGCCGAGAGGGGTCTCCCGCCCCTTGAGGCCCGGGGATGAAGCGCGGCAGCCCACGGCGCCAGGTTCCCGCTCTCCGCCAAGACCCACCAGCCCAGGCTCCCAGAAGGGGCGGTCCGGCGCCCTCCGCCCGCTCCACCACCCGCAGTGGGGGCCGGCGCCCCCTTCCCGCCCGCCCAGATGTCCCCACCCCCAGAGCTGACACTTACCAAAGCCGGCGGCGCCGCCGCCTGCTCCTCGCGCCGCGCTCCCTAGGCTCCCAGCAGCCGCGGCGGCGGCGGCGCCTCCGAGACACAGACCCGGGTTTGTTCAAAATCACGCGCCCAGCGCCATTCCACCGCCGCATCCCATAATACGCCGGGCCCTCCCCGCCCGCGCGCCCCTCTCTGCCCGCCCCTCTACTCTACCGGCCCCGCCTCCCCGGCTGGCTTCCTTCGCCCCGCCCCTTCCGCGGCGCCTTGCCCCTCCCCTTGGCAACGCGAGCCTCGCGTCATTCCGCAAGGCGCGGGAGTACGCGCCAGCTCCACGTGACTCCTAGCGGGCGTTCCGTCAAAGCTTTCGCAGGGAAAGTTCCATCTGGTAGAGCTGGGAGGGGGAAAGCCGGGTTGCGCCTGCAGTTGAGAGACTGCCGCATCTTCTAGCTTTCCTTGTTAGGAAGTCAGTGCTGTAGGTGTGATTTCCAGCAAACTGTCACTGTTTAATGTGCTTCGGTGATCAGTATTCATAAATGTCATCTCTCGTTGTTTTTAGGCTTTAATTTTGCAGGGATCGCGAAAAAGTCCCTGGGAGACCACTCAGAGTTAAACTTATTTTGAAAGGGATTTTTGCAATGTGTAGCTAAGACTAACACAATCAAAATTATTGCATTTAGTCACCTTTTACTTCTTTTATTTTTCCCACTGTCCTTTATTAAAAAATAAAAGACAGCCAAATGTGGAGCCAGATAAACAGTTAATAACTGTTGTGCGAGACAAGAACTACACAGATGAAACAAACAATACAAAACAGGGTAATGTTAAATGGTGTAGTACAGTCCATAATTGCTAATGGAGCACGGAAGACATACACAAATCAACGTGAGAGACTATGACCAGGAAACAAAATGGACGAGGTGAGATTTATGTTGTTCCAATTGCTTTGGAATTAAGCAGTCCTGGTTTTAAATTCTGGCACCTCATACGTTAGTGTATAGCAGTTTATCAAGTTCCTTTACCTAGCTACAACATAAAAATAACAAAGCTTCCCAGGATTTTGAGGGTTAAGAAAGAGAGAGGTGTCAAGCAGCTACACAGTTCCCACCTCAAATGTTAGTTCAGTTCAGCAGAAATCAACACCACCCCTTATCTACCATGGCAAACTCAATGGCAAGGCAAGTGGCATGAAATTAGCAAAAGCTTGGAAGCCAGAATGTCTGTGGCCTGTGCAAGGAAAGGGAGAAAATTGAATGGTAAACAGTCTTTGTTGGGGATCAGTAGGTGGTGAGTCCAGTTTATGAGGACCCTTGGGAGCTAGTCTGAGAAAACATTCTCAAACTTAAGTGACTGGTGGTACTATGTATGACAATTGTAGAAGGAAGAAGGAAGTTGAGACAGAGTACCCAAACCTGGCTGGATTCTAGGGAAATATGCCAAAAAAGAGAGAAAATTTCTCAGTTTATTTCACAAGGCTAGCATAACCCTAATATCAAAACCCAAAACAAACAGTACCCAAAGGGAGGAAGTTCTGTTCTCACCATGACTTTGTTGCAGACAGTTGAGTATTAAAGTATCAGAAACAGTGGTGTGATACTAAAAAGAATTCATAACATGACAAAATATGGTTTATTCCAAGAATGGTGGTTTAACACTAGAAAATCTACTCAGACAATTTATTAAAGGAGAAAAGCCAAATGATGTTCTTTAGGGATGCATTGTATAACATTCGACAGCCATTTCTGAATTTTAAAAATTCATATTAAATTAGAAATAAAAGAACATTTCTTTAAGTGGATCGAGATAGTCATCAGAAAATAGCAACATCATACCTTAGTGTGAAATGGGGGAAGCTTTCACATTAAAGTCAGGGACCAGACAAGGATGCAGGGCTATAGCAGCTATTATGTAATGTTTTCTAGGGTGTCCTAGCTAAATGCAACTAAATAAGAAAAAAGAAAATAGACGTTTGAATACTGGAAAGAAGAGACTAAGTGGTCCTTATTAAAAACAATCACAGGGGGGCCTGGCTGGTTCAGTTGGTCAAGCATCAGACTCTTGATTTCATCTCAGGTCATGTTCTCATGGTTCGTGAGACCCAGCCCCCCTCATCAGGCTCTGTGCTGACGGTGCGCAGCCTGCTTGGGACGCTCTCTTCCTCTCTCAGCCCCTCCCCCACTCTCTCTCCCTGTCTCTCAAAATAAATACATAAACATTTTTTTAAAAAATCACGAAGAGCTCAATGTTGGGGTTAATTCCTTAGCATCTGGAGCCAGACTGCCTGGGCCCAAATTCTGGCCCTGCTACTTAGTAGCTGCAAGATCTCAAGCAAGTTACTTTTCAGGCAGGTCTCAGTTTCCTTATCTGTAAATTGGAAATAATGTAGACATCCTATGGTTGTTGTAAAGAATACTGAGGAACTATGCATGAAACACTTCCAACAGCGCCTGAAATGTAGTAAATACTCAATGACTGAAAACTATTAATAATCAAAGCTACAGTACAACCTAATATATTATCTAATATTTTTACTTTTTTAGAGAAAGCATTTTAGCTCCTGAGAGTGATTGCTATTCAAACATTTCTATTTCAAAAAAGAATCTTTGCTTTATATTTGCATGATGGCTTTTACAGATGAACTAAAAACATTTATTCAGCAAATATTTATTGATCATCTACTGGATCCCAAGCACCGTGAAAGGCACGGGGAACAAAGTGGCAAACAAGATGGAGCTCTGTCCAATAGAACTTTCCTCAATGGTGGAACTGTTCTATATCCACACTATCTAATACAGTACTCACTAGCTACATGTGGCTATCAGACCACTGAAGTGTGGCTCTACTGCAGCTAATTATTTATTTAATTATACTTAATTTAAATTTAAATGGCTATGTGTGGCTGATGACTATATATTGGACAGCACAGTTCTAGAGGAAATGACAGACAATAAACAGGTAGAAAAATTAGAGATTTTTAAATGAATAAGGGAGTTTTTTTTTCCCCTCAGATACCTTCTGAGGAAAATATCAATACAGGGAATGAAAAGAGTGATATAGGGGTGCCTGGCTGGCTCAGTCAGTAGAGCATGTTACTCTTAATCTCAGAGTCATGAGTTCAAGCCCCATATTGGGCATGGAGCCCAGTAAAAATTAAAAAAAAATTTTTTTTAATTAAAATAAAAGAAAGAAAGTGGTACCAAAGAAGTATGAGTTGGGTAGCATTATCAAGACGAAATGAAATGTGTTACTGGGTACCTATCATGTGCCAGGTATACTAGGTACAAAGTATATATTAGTTAATAAAATTTTCTGAAAATAGATTAGTTTCCAAAAGATTCTTCAGAGGCTATTATGTACCAGGTATACTGCTAGGTACAAACTATACACTATTAATAAAATTTTCTTGAAATAACTTAGTTTCCACAAGTTTACCCAGAGGTTCATGAGTCCATTTGTCATAAGTCCAGATGTCTCTATACAAGCAACCAATTTATACCTCTATATAAGTGTAATTATCACCTTGTTTCTTTTCATTATCATATAACTCTTTTAAAACAGATCTGTAATCCCTTATCAACAGTTTCAAAATCCAAAAATTTTTTCATTGCTTAAATTTATTTATTTTTGAGAGAGGGAGAGAGAGAGAAGGAGCAGGAGAGAGTCAGATAGAGTGGGAGAGAGAGAGAGAATCCCAAACAGGCTCCACACGGTCAACATGGAGCCCAGTGCAGGGCTCAAACTCATGAACTGTGAGATTATGACCTGAACCGAAACCAAGAATCAGACACTTAACTGACTGAACCACCCAGGTGCCCCTCAACATCCAAAATTTTTGAAAACTATTTTATAAAGCTTATGACAAACTCAGGAGAAAAACCTGCCCAATATGACATAAAGTATTAGTATTCTACACCATTTAGTGTAAGTATACATATATGCCAGTGCAGAAATATGAATGTGTTTGATTATGGGGTCTCATTATGGCCCAAGGGGTTGAAAGGAACTTTTCTGGAATGATGGGATGTTTTTTTTTTTTTTTTTTTTTTTTAAATTTTTTTTTTCAACGTTTATTTATTTTTGGGACAGAGAGAGACAGAGCATGAACGGGGGAGGGGCAGAGAGAGAGGGAGACACAGAATCGGAAACAGGCTCCAGGCTCTGAGCCATCAGCCCAGAGCCTGACACGGGGCTCGAACTCACGGACCGCGAGATCGTGACCTGGCTGAAGTCGGACGCTTAACCGACTGCGCCACCCAGGCGCCCCCGGATGTTTTTGACCTTGGCTGTGGTGGTTGCATGAGGGTATACAACTGCCTAAACTCACTGAGTATTCTTAAAATGGATACAATTTATTATATGTCAATTATACCCCTTAAAGTTGGTTTTAAAAGAAAAAGTTTTTAAAATTATGTATACATGTTCTTAAGTCCAAAATGTCCTCAGTTCCAAAATACGTTGATACTCAGTGATTTCTAATAAGGGAATATAGATCAGTATCACTTTGAACACACCCTAAGTTTTTTCACATATGATGCATGAAGTGATTGATAATGTCAAACCACCTAAAGGTTAAAAATGAACCAATAAAATCATCTGTTGGTGGTAGGCAGTGTTCAATTACTTTTCCTCTGGCAACAAGATTTATTTGCCTCTATAAGTTATTTTTTTATATAATTAAAAGGATAGAAGTAGAGGATTCTCTGTAATGCTGTGATCTTTAATATTGATAACAATGTCCCCCAAGTTATCTGTCGTTTCACATTCTGATTTTCAGTTACCTGAAGTCAACTTGGGTCCAGAAATAGACATCTTCCTTCTGACATGTCATCAGAAGGTCGGTAGCAGCCTAACCCTAATGCTAAATCACAATGCCTACGTCACTCACCTCACTTTTATCTTATTATGTAGGCATTTTATCATCTCACATCATCACAAGTAGGTGAGTACAGTACAATATTTTGAGACTACATTCATATACTTTTATATATGTATTACAGTATATTGTTACAATTTTTCTATTTTATTATTAGCTATTGTTAATCTCTTACTGTGACTATAAACTAAACTTTATCATAGGTATGTATGTACAAGAAAAAGCATAGTATATGTAGGGTATAGTACTATCTGCAGTTTCAGGCATCTACCAGGAGGCTTAGAACATATTCCCTGCGGATATGCCAGCACTTGTCTTGCTAGGGGTGTAACCATCCCTCGTGTTACAAGTGGGCTTTACCCTTGAAGGAAGTATTTCCAGTGTTAGTCATCCTGAGAAAAGGCACATCGCAAGACAGGATATAGGAACTTGAAAGAAGGGCTCACACAGACAGCAAAGTGCTACCAATCTCTTGGCCTTGCTCATTTGGATCTGGACCCAGAGTTTAATGTGTTTGAAGAAATGTGCTCATCTTCCACCTAATAGAGGAAGAAAAATTTTGCCATTAGAGAGACTAGAAACTTTTTCTTTTTTTAAATATTTATTTATTTTTGAAAGAGAGACAGAGAGAGACAGAGTGCGAGCAGGGGAGGGACCGAGAGAGAGGGAGACACAGAATCCGAAGCAGCTCTAGGCTCTGAGCTGTCAGCACAGAGCTTGACATGGGCTTGAAATCACAGACCACAAGATCATAACCTGAGCCAAAGTCAGACACTTAACCTACTGAGCCATCCAAGTGCTCCCAGATTTGTTTTTTAATTGGAGATGGGGCTTGGGAGACAAGAGATACCAAGTGTTGGTAAGGATGTGGAGAAAAAAGGAACCCTCATGCACTGTTGATGGGAATGCAAATTGGTACAGCCACTGTGGAAAACAGTACAGGGATTCCTCAAAAAATTAAAAATAGAATTACCATATGATCTAGTAATTCCACTACTGGGTATTTTCCAAAAGAAAACAAAAACACTAATTCAAAAAGATAAACGCACCTCTATGTTTATTGCAGCATTACTTACAATAGTCAACATATGGAAGCCGCCCAGGTGTTCACTGATAGATGAGAGGATAAAGAAGATGTGGGAGAATATTACTCACCCATAAAAAAGAATGAGATCTTGCCATTTGCAACAACATGGATGGACCTAGAGGGTATAATGCTAAGTGAAAGAAGTCAGAGAAAAACAAATAGCATATGACTTCACTCTTATGTGGAATTTAAGAAAGAAAAAAAAATAAAGAAAATATAGATAAACAGAACAGACTCTTAAACACAGAGAACAACCTAGTGGTTGCTAGAGGGGAGAGGTGGGTGAGGGGGATGTGTGAAATAGATAATGGGGATTAAGAGCACACTCACTGTGATGAGTGCTGAGTAATATGTAGAACTGTGAATCACTGTATTATATACCTGAAAGTAATATAATGCCATGTTAATTATACTTCAATTAAAAATATAATAAAATGAGATAAATTTTCAAAAAAAAAAAGGAAAGAAAATGGACTTGCTGGGTCATTCTGACAAAGAGGAGCGTTGAGGAAGCAGAATTGTTGCACTGAAACTTCTCTTCCTTTGAAGCTGATATAGCATTAGCTTTTGAAACTGCTGGAGAAGACCAAAGACATCTTAAACCATAAATAAATATATAAATACATAAATAAAAGCCCTCAAGAAGACTAAATTCAATACACACACAAGACTATTGAACAAAAACCATTTTATTCCCTTTTTAAATTGAGGTTCCACATTCAATAAAATGCATAGATCTTAAGTGTACAGTGTGATAAACTTTGATAAATCCATACCATACCACCCACATAACCCATACTTCTATAAACATATAGAATATTTCCACCACCTCCTGCTACTTCCCCAGTAAATCACCATTTTTTTTAATTTCCTCCTTCCTAGGTAATTTCTGAGTCTCTATCACCACAGATTAGTTTTGTTTGACTTAGAACCTCAGGGGTGCCTCGGTGGCTCAGTCGGTTAAGTGTCTGACTTTGGCTCAGGTCATGATTTCATGGTTTGTGACTTCAAGCCCTGTATTGGGCTCTTTGCTGACAGCTTGGAGCCTGGAGCCTGGTTTGAATTTAAAAAAAAAAAAAAAGAACTTCATGTAGAGGGACTCCTATTATATTTACTTTTTGAGGTTTGATTTCTTTCACTCGGGATAATGTTTTGAGATTCATTCATGTTCTTGCACATATCTGTAGTTTTTTCCCTTCTAATGGTGAGCGGTATTCTATTGAATGCATATGCCACAGTTTCTCCATCCACTTTCCTTGTGATGATCATTTGTGTTGTTTTCCCCTGAGGCTATTATAAATAAAGCAGCTATAACATTTTTACACAAGTAAACAAATGGAAATCATGATTTTAAAAACACAAAACTGATGATACACTGAAGAATGATTGAATCTTGCTAAGTGGCCTGAAAAGTGGAAAGGATATCTCAAAACACAGAGCAAAAAAATATAAAGAGAGAAATTATGATGTAAAAGGCACATTACTTTGAAGATACATCCTAAAGACCTGAAATATGACTGTTGGAATTGCAGAAGGAGAGAAAGGAACAGATAAAAAGAGGTAATAATTAAGCAAATAATAATAGAAAATTTCCCTGACCTAAAGATACATGTGCGTCTGCAGATGAAAGGGGTCACTGAGTTCCAGGTAATGTCAATGAGATAAGACACATTTAGGCATATCTGAGGAAAATTCCTATAAAGAAAAGATCTTTTAAAACTTTTAGGTGGAAAGAACAAGTTACAAAGGAGACTGTGGGGCTGGGGGAGGAGGAGGAGGAGTGGGGAAAAAGAGAAAGAAGAGGAAGAAGAAGAGAAAAAAGAGGGAGAAGGAGAAGAAAGGTGCAGAAATAAAGCCAAATGAGAACAATCAAAGGCTATTAAATCAGAACTTCTATAGCAAGAGATTTGAGACACCATCACTTGTGTTTGACAGAGACTTAAAGGCAGGCAAAGGAATGGAAAGCTTTATAGTGGGAAAAGGGAATTCAGGTATGCCCTGATTGGAGGTTGTTGGCATGGGGGAGCTGTTGGAAGCTACCTAGAAGTGGGGTATCCTACATATTTGGTTAGGGGAGTGTATTTGGCTTTCCCTGGTTGGGGCAAAAATTAGGGAAGCTGTCAGTAATTAATCAAGTGGTGGCCATTTGGGGCTGATAACTACAGTTGTTTGGCTTCCTGGGATGGTGGCTGCAGATGGTGAGTTGCTTTCCTGGACTGGTTGCTGAAGACTACCTTGTCAGTTTTATTTATTTATTTTTTAAAGTTTATTTCTTTTATTTTGAGAGAGAGAGAGAGCGAACATAAGAGCATGAGCAGGAAAGGTGCAGGGAGAGAGGGAGAGAGAGAATCCCAAGCAGGCTCCACACTGTTAGCACAGAGCCTGATGTGGGGCTTGAATTCACAAACTGTGAGATCATGACCCGAGCCAAGATCAAGAGTCGGATGCTTAACCAGTTGAACCACCCAGGCGCCCCAGGTCAGTTTTATTTTTACATATGGTCTTGCCATTGTCTGTTTGCATACTCAGTCTCTCAAAGAGAAGAAAGAGAATGAGAATGGAGAGAAGAGGGAGGGAGGAAGGAAGGAGGGAGAGGAAGAGAGGGAGAGAAATCACTAGCATTGGACTTCTCATGTGAAATCCTGGAAACTGAAAGACTGTGGAGTAACATTTCTAAGGTTGCTGAGGGAAAAGGACAGTAGCACAGCCCAAATCCCATTCAACCATCAAGATGATAGATATTTGTGAATATGCACAGATTCACAAATATATTACCCATGCACAGCCTCTGAGGGATCAGTGAAGAGTGAGCACTACCAGGGGCACCTAGGTGTCTCAGTCAGTTAAGTGTCTGACTTCGGCTCACGTCATGATCTCATGGTTCATGGGTTTGAGCCCAGCTCTGTGCTGACAGTTCAGAGCCTGGAGCCTGCTTTGGATTCTGTGTCTCCCTCTCTCTCTGCCCCTCCCCTGCTTGCATTCTGTCTCTCAAAAATGAAGAAACATAAAAAAACTTTAAAGAGGGAGCACTATCAAACAACAAAACAATCAGAGCAGAAACCTCCTATCAAGACAGGGCAGATGAAGAGAAGGGGAATCTGTAATGATTAATTTAGTTTGAATTTATATAGTAATGTAAGAGAAAAATGACAATGAAACTGGGAATTAATAGCACAAGTGTTAAATTAGTGATTCCTAAAACAGGGGAGACATACTGCAAAGGAAAAGCAAGTACTTGCTGAAGTGGAACAAAGTGCCAACCTATCTCAGTGCAACTAAGGAATTCAGTAAGGGTGGAAGGGCCAGAAGTCAGTATATTCTCAAGGTCTTAACTAGAAGCAAAGGATGTGGAAATAAAAATATTCTATGCATCTCATTTACTGAGGTAAATGCCTTTACAGAGGCAATGGGGGACTAAAGCATCCAGAAGCGAGGATAGGGCTAAAAACCTGTCCTCATATATTGTTAAAGAAAAAGTGATAGTGATTGTCAGAAAAGGGAAGGTAATCACCAGTTAAGTTGAAAAGAAGATGAGCTTTAATACACTTTTCACACTAGTTAAATTGAAAAGAAATGATGCAGGACATGACAGAACAGCATAATAAGAAATGGAACACCCAGAATGAGCGGCAGAACTCACGTAAGACTTAGAAGTAAAAAACATCATTTTAGAAATGAAGACTCAATTCGTAGGAAATGAGGAGTAAATAGAAGTGACAGATAATGCCTTAAGAGAAATAGAATGAAAAGAAAAAAATTAATCAAAAAATGTGAAAAAATAAATAGATTTTGATGGAAAGTGACTAACATTAAAAGAGGTAAAGATGATCTAACATAAAGACAATAGTAGTGCCCAAGAAAAGAAGCCAAAGGAATAGAACAAGTACAAAAAGTATAATTATAGATAATGTTACTGAAAAATTGAATACTGAAACTATCTACTGAAAGAGCACACTGTATACTGAAGAATATTGACCCAGAATGACTAACACCAAACCTTGGTCTAGTAAAATTACTTGATGTTAAAGGGGAAAAAATTGGAGGGCATCTAGGCAAAAATAGTAGGTGACTTACAAGGAAAAGAAAATTAAACTCTCATGAAATATTTTTCAGCAATGCTTTAGGTCATGAGAAAATGGAACACCACACTGCAGATTCTCAAGAAAAGTGAGTCAAGGATTATTATATCTAACAAAACTGATTTTTCAAACATGAAAGGCACAAGATGTTTCCAACATACAAGAACATTCAAAATTATGTTTTCCAGAAGCCCTTCCTGAGAAACCTATTAAAGAACTAGCTTCCATCAACTAAAACAACTAGAGAGGTTTCAATATAAGAGCCGACAGTGAGCATTACATGTGTATTACTTACAGAACTAAGACTAAATGAGGACTAAGAGGAAGAAAATATATTTTGTAATAGCTCTGGGGGCTCACAATATAGATATAGTCCAATTATGAAAAATGAGAGTAAATGGGAGAGAAATAGCAAGAAAATGCTGAATTCTTCAGCAATCATATGGGGGATGGTAATATTAGTATTGCTATGCCAAAGTTGTTGTGTGTACAATCAGGAGGGAATGAAATGAATAATTTTGGAATATTCTGATTCTGTAATCTACTGTGTACTTGTGAACCAGGATTCTGGATGTGGAAGTAAGGAGATATAGATGTAATACAGAAGAGGTTAAGTAAAATCACCTAAATTGGAATTTAGTAAAATCACCTAAATTGGAAGTATCAGTATGAACTCCTGACTTATTTTATTCTTAAACTATGTATATATTTCCTAGTTCTGTCCTATGAAAAGGTTCCAAATGTCCAAGACAGTAGCAATGAGCACCCTAGCACTCAGATTGTTATCTGTAAATATCATTCCTAAAAGGAACTAAAGGAACAAGGACTTCTTGGTGAAACAACTGATTTTGAGTCTAGACTAGGAAACACACAAGATGACTCTAGAATAATTTTGTCACACAGCGTTAGCAACATGTGGAATAAATGTAGAGTAAATATGGGTGCTCAGAAAACAGCAGAACATATGCAATCACCTATGATTTTTTTTTTCTTCCTTCTATAGCAAGGCATATTTCAGCTGGGCACATGGGACAGAGTAGAAAAAGCACCAGGAATAGGATCCCAGGATGACTTCTTCTGCATATCTGTAGGGAAATTGTGAGGGGGTAGAGACCAACTAGTTGGTTATATAAAAATGGGAGTTTCCTGGCCAGGGAAATGGCTTTGATAGCCATTAATATGCAAGAGTTTAGTGAAAACAATTCATCTAGTGGCGTGGACATCTAAGCTAGAGCGCTGTTACCCAAACTTTCATGTGGAAGCATCACTAGATGATTTTGTTAATATTGACAGCTTTGATTCAGTAGGTGTTGGCTTGGACCTAAGGTTTTGCATAGTGATATAAAACTAGGATTTGCTAATTCAGATGTGCCCAGCTAACTTCTTGCTAAGCAACTGAAAAGAGAGAATAAGTTTCCAGTGCCGTGCTTGTTTGTTTTTCCTCCCTGCTGTAAATAAAACCTAAAAACATGTAGATTCTCTTAGAGGTTGGGCAGGGGTAATGAGCAGTCTGGAAGGCAGACAACTTCCCTGCCTAGCTTGTAGCTCTAGGGGAGGTACATGGAAAGAACCAGTTTGTGTGTTTGGCTCCTTTTTGCTTTCAGCAAGGTATTACAAACAAAGTTCGAAGTCAGGTTAAAAAGCAAATAGAACGTCTGGAAATTCTTGGGCTTCACTAAGTTGAAAAAGCCAACTGCTTAGGTACCCCTAAACACCAGAAGAGAAGACTTGGCTTAGAGATTTTCCATAGCCCATTAAGGATTTTTCACAAACATAAATGAACAAGAAAACAACAGAAAACAAAGATAAACTGAGGCAAAAATCAAATTAATAGAGTTCTCTTTTCACTTAAGCCTGTTGTTTCAGATAATCTCAAGACTGTCATCATTAAAAAGATGTTAAGAATGGTTCGAGTGTAGAAGCCAGGGAATACGCCATGTTTAACAACTGTTTCTAGAAACAATTGTGGGTGTGGTTCCTGGAACCTGAAACTGTCTGGAAGCAGTCAGAGTTTACTAAATATTCAATTTTAAATTACATTAAAAAAAGTAATACTGAAAAGCCTGGCCTACAAAAGCTCTCGATCCATGTCCAAAGGCATTCCCCCAAAGAGGGAATATTCACCGACATCCAGTTAACTTGTATTCCTAGGGCAAAGCTGGGGCCCACAGAGTGTAATGGACAATGGAGCTCTTCTCAAAGAGCAGAACCAGGTTCTACCCAAGGAACTTACTCTACTCCTAGGGTAATGAGTATTCATAATTCCTGCCCAAGATTCCACCATTGCTATTAACAAGTAACTGCTATGAGTTTCACATTCTTACTTTTTTTGAGTTTTAACTGTGGTTATCCTGTTCCTGTTCCACTGTTGTTTTGTATTACATGTATGGGCATGAGGCAGATAATTTGTTTTATAGTGCATATGGCTCTGGGCCATGAAAAGACATATCCCAATCTGATGGAGAGGGTTGTGCATCATCAGACATCCTGCTTTTTGGGTTGGTATTGAAACTGAATAGAGAATTGATCTCTCTTCTTCACAGGTAAGAGTGTTTTACTGTAAGAAGGATACACACAGATGTTTAGGTGATCAGAGAGACAGATTGTAGTAGAGGCCACTGATTGTCCCTTTAAACTCATCTTTTTCTTTTTCTTAGGCAAAAGGCTGCCCAACTGGAAATCAGATTTCCAGCCTCACTGTTGCCAAGCATGGTTATATGACTAAATTCTTGCCAACAGCCTGAGATCTGAATTGAGGTGGGCAATATCTACTTTACTTTCTTAAAGGATTTCCATGTTCTGGTCTTCTTTTTTTTCCCATACTGAATAGAGGGAACATGCTATTTATCACATACCATGATGGCAAAAATTCAAAAGTTTGACATCCTTTGTAGTCAAGACTGTAGAAAATTGCATTCCTACACATTGTTGGTAGGAAGTTACCGCAGCACTGGCTGATTGATTAAAAACAACTTAAGTGTCTAGCTATAAAAATTAAACTATGGCATCCCCTCATTATATGTAATACTCTCCGGTTCAAAAAAATAACGAGGAAGCTCTCTGGACATACATGGTAACATCTCCAAAAAAAGTGAAATAAATTAAGAGGAATAATGATATGGTGTGTTATCTTTAGTGAAAGCAGGAAAGGATAAACACATATTTATTTGCAGAAAGAAATTCTATAAGGATACATGAGTAATTAATACAATTACATATGAAGATAGGTGACCATATGATTTGACATCCAAATGGAACAGTTTCTACAGTGAAAGGGCGTGTTATTAATAATCACTCCAGGACAACAGATGAAAAATGGCACCATCCTGAACAAACGGGGATGCGTGATCAACCTATATAAAAGGTACAAAATAGGACAAGAAATATATACGTTTTTATTGTATTTTACAACAGTACCACTCCGTGGTGAATTAGAAATAATTCGGTTTTTAGCACAAGTTTAGGGCTGTCGTGAAGAATGAAGAACAGTAAACCACAAGTGAGACGCGGAACTGGATGACAACGCGGTAATTTTGGCTACCCGGCACTTACTGGAGTTGCACAGGCAACACACGCCTTTGAACTTCATCTGCCAATCCTAAGTGGGAGCGTGCGAGCCTGAGCCCGTGGGAGAATCCTGGGCGGGCCTCAGTCTTGAGTGGATCTTCGCGTCATTCAACTCTGGGGACGGACCTCGAGCCGACTCTCCTAGCAGACGCTCTGGCCCACACAGTCGCTACTCTGTGGCACCTCAGGTTCCCTCTAGCAGCACTCTGGAGGACTACGCTCGTTTTCTTTTTGGGGGTGAGAGGCCCGGTAGCCTCTGCTGAGCTGGAAGAAAGATGGCGGCAGCCGTGCGGCAGGATTTGGCCCAGCTCATGAATTCGAGCGGCTCTCATAAAGATCTGGCGGGCAAGTGAGTATTTCCCAGGGGCCTGGGAGGTGGAGAGGGAACCCACAGACCTGTTCTCCTTGGGTTGATGGCGGCTTTGGGATGTGAGGCCAGGAGCCTGCCTGACGACCAAGGGGGCGGGCCTGAGGTCGTCTGCGGACGCAGATATTAGGAGCCGCAGAAAGCTGGTGCAGGGAACCCTTGGGGCAACAGACCTGGGGTGACTGTCAACATATGCTATCTTTGATAGCTTCCTTACCGGTTTCTTAAGAAGCACGGTATGAGAGACGACTGCTCTCACGGCCTTCTTAGCCTTCCCTGGTGCCTGTTTCCATTGCTGCTGGCCTATCACACCAAATTCTGGTCTCTCTTTGGACCCCCCCCCCCTTTTTTTTTTTTATCTTTTTTGATTGAGAGAAAATTATATTCTGGGATTTTGATGAAGAGTTTTCTAGGAGATAGCTTATTGAGGCTGACGGGAGCTGAGGAGGTATGGCCGCTATCATGATCAGAACCACTTGGACCATCTTCTGTGAGTCCTTGTGTTTTGGGTTCTCTGCACCACCAACTCTGAACAGGGGCACATAGGAAAGTCCTCACTACGTCGGTCAGGATATCTAGATTCGTGATGTTTGCAGAAATCTGAATTATTTAGGAATTTCTTGGACTTTATGTTGAAGATTTAGGTCCACTCCACGTTAAAATTTGTGACATGTGCCTGTCATGAAGCAGTTATTCAGTAGTGTTAATCTTAGGTAGGTAGGTAGGTAGATATTGCCCTTTTTCTCTTTAGATAGATAGATAGATAGATAGATAGATAGATATTGCCCCTTTTCTCTTTGTAGATTATGTAGCACCGTTCTTTTGTAATGAACTTGCATTCTGTTTAAAGTTTGAGTCTCAAGTTAATGGTAATATTTACATTCTGACAGCTGAGATCACATTGATCTATATTAACGGGATACACCTGCTCTAACCTGGCCGTTGAAACCTTGACTGTGCTGTATGTAGGCTCTGCTGTCTTTTCTCTGGTGGTATATGTAATCTAGTTTTATCAGTGGGAAATTTAGCTATGTATCTTGGGTTTAACTACTATGTACCGCAGTTTCCTCCTCATGAAAATGAGGATAATATGACTTATTCTTGTCTGAGGACAAAATGAGTATGTATATGTATATACACTTATATCACACATACACTTAGAGCAGTATCTGATGCCTAGTGCCACAAGATTGTCATTGGTACTATTATTATTATAAAGCAGTTAGTTAATACATATATTGACTTATTCCATGAGTTGTAAATAAGTTGAATGTGTCTTCCTGGCTTAATCCTTTTCACTTGCAGTTTTCACAGATTTGAGTGAAAGTCAAATAAGCATATATTTTTCACCATGCTCAGCTTATATTTCCCCCCATGCTTGCTTTCTTTTTTGTTATGTTGAAGAACATGAAGTACATCATTTATCAGAAGACATACCGTTTTTCAAGTATTCGCAGGATTCTGAAACTTAACCTAAGAATCTACTTCCTCAGCTCTGAATTGGGGATAAACAGTAGTACCTATCTTATAGGGTACTTTAGTTGTTTATTACTATGTAACAAACCAAAAACTTAGTGGTGTGAAACAGTTCTTATTTTTCAGGATTCTTTGGGTTGACTGGATTGTTTTGCTGGTCCAGATCTAGGCTTACTCATGCAGGTCCAGAGTCAGCTGGCAGCTCAGTTGGGGCTGGTGGAATTAAAATGTACTCATATATATCAGGCTGTTGGCTGACTGTGTTTCTCCATGTGGTCTCATTCAGTGGTTCCTTACAGAGCCATGGGAGTGTTCCAGAAGGGTGAGAGTGGTAGTTGCTAGACTTCTTAAGGCGAGCCTTGGAAATCTTATAATGTCAGTTCTCTAAAACAGGTCAAAGTAAGTCACATGACCCTCCCAGATTCAAGGGAAGGAGAGATGGAGTCTACCTCTTTATGGGAGGAGTAGCCAAGTTACATTGCAAAGGGGCATGGGCAGATGGGAGTATGAATCATTAGAGGCCATTACTCTAACCATCTACCGGATGAGGTTATTGTGAAGATAAAATAAATAATGTGCTTGATAACTCATAGCCAGTGCTTTCTGAGGAAAGTCTTGGCCTTGCTTGCAGGTATATCTGGTCCTTTATGGACAAGAACATGTCAGGATAATTATTTTCATAACAAAACAGTTCTGCCAGCTACATGTCTATGAGGAAAACACTCTTGAAATCTGTCAGTAGTTTTAGGATTTATGTTAGGAATAACATAACATAACATAACATAACATAACATAACATAACAGAGGAATCCGTGTTAAGGAATGGCAGAGTACATTTGCTTCTAAAATACTGATACTGTGTATTTCCAGCAATTAGCAGAGTATCTGTAACAGAATAGTCCTTTAATAAGTATTGGGTTGAATCATTGAATAGCTAGAAAGGTGTAGAGCTTATATTTGAACCCAGGTTTGTCTACTCTAAAAAGCTTATTTTTAACCTACTTGCCTATACGTCTTTTCTTGTCCAATCTTCAGTAAGAAATGCCTTCTCAAGGGACGCCTGGGTGGCTCAGTCGGTTGAGCGTCCAGCTTCGGCTCAGGTCATGATCTCATGGGTTCTGTGTCTCCCTCTGTCTCTGCCCCTCCTCCACTCATGCCTGTCTGTCTGTCTCTCGGTCTCTCAAAAGTAAATAAACAACAACAACAAAAATGCTTTCTCATAACCATGAAGTAACAGAACATTCTAAAGTTGATGCAAGAAATTGGCCGTACGAGATTCATTTTTGCAGATTTTATAAACTGCTTCTCTACATATTATACATTGTGTTCATTATCCTCATACAAAGCTTTAGAAGAGGAGAACCTTGAAGAGGGAGCATTTGAATAGGTAGCTGTTGTGATAGCCTGTCTTATTTACTTGGCTAAAACCTACTAGTTCTTTGAAACTCAGTTGCAATGTTATTTCTTCCAAAAAGCCTTCTCTAAACAGCCACCAACACACATTCATAACTACCCTCACAGAGTACCTGGTTAGTTGCTGTTAGCCCAGTGGCAGACAATTTTTACTTCTACCATAGCACTTAATTGTTTGTTTACTTGTCTGCTTTTTCAGTTGGAATGTGATCTCTTTGAGGACAAGTATGATCTTATAGATTATAGGTCTTTGTTCAGTTAATTCTGTAGAATAGGGCCTTTTTTTTTTTCCTTCTTCTCAGTTCTCTATAAGGAAGGTACCCAGAAGAGGATAGCAAGCCTTTGGAGTCTAAACATTTCATTTTACAAGAAGCTGTTAGCCTAGAGAAAAGAGAGTTAACGGGAGACCTTTTAGCTTTCTTTGACTATTAGAAAGGCTATTTTGCAGAAAAGAAAATAGACTCCTCTATCTTACAGAGGTAGACTTTGGATTAGAACTTTCTAATAATAGAGTGGAATAAAAATGTCAAAAAATGGGGCACCTGGGTGGCTCAGTCAGTTAAGCGTCTTAACTTCGGCTCAGGTCATGATCTCGCCTTTCATGAGTTCCAGCCCGCATCGGGCTCTCTGCTGACAGTGCAGAGCCCGCGTCAGATCCTGTCTGTCCCCCTCTCTCTGCCCCTGTCCCTTTCATCCTTTCACTCTCTCTCAAAAAATAAATAGACATCAAAAAAAAAAAATGTGAAAAAATGGAGGACACACACACATATTAGAGGATAGACTGTTTAATCTCCAGGGCCCCTTGTAACTCAGATTCTCTGGTTCTCTGTTATTCCCACATACAAGTTTTAGTGGTTCCCATCTCAAGAGTGAAGTTCCTTATCATATAGTGTTATGTTTGTTTACATCTTTGCTTACATATTTTAATCCTTAACAAGTAATATTTACATTACATATGAGAAAACTGAAGTACAGAGGTGAAGTATGCTTGAGGCCACATAGCTAGTGGCAAGGCCATGATATATCCTATCTGTTTGGCTCATAGTCCTAAACTCTAAACACATGTACCTTTTGGACTTACATTATTTTCCCCAAACTGAACTACATTTTAGGTAGTGATTTTTGGGGGTGGGGGGGGGGTGGGGCCTAGAATACCTGTCTACCTCTACTCTTTCCCACTTGACACTATGTTGAAATATTTAGAATGCTTAAAGATCAACCTCATTTAGGAAATTATTCCTTCTAAGTATATTAGCACTTACCTGTTTTTGAGATTTTGTGTTTAATTTTCTGAAACATCTTTATGATATATCTGTGTGGATTTGTTTTATTTTATTTTTTATTTATTTAAGAAAATTTTTAATGTTTATTTTTGAGAGAGAGAGAGAGAGCGCGAGCAGGGGAGGGGCAGAGAGAGAGGGAGACATAGAATCTGAAGCAGGCTCCAGGCTCTGAGCTGTCAGCACAGAGCCTGATGTGGGGCTCGAACTCACAAGCTGTGAGATCATGCATGACCTGAGCTGGAGTTGGCCACTCAACCGACTGAGCCACCCAGGCACCCCATATGTGGATTTATTTTAATATTTATCTGTCATTTGGCTTTCGCTGTGAAATAAACTACTCTAAAACTTAGTGGATTAAAACAACAGTCATTTACTTTCCTTATAATTAATTTGATTGGCAGTTTGGGCTGGGCCCAGCTGGATGGTTCTCTGTTCCACATGGTCTGGGTTCCACATGAGCTCCTACATGTGTCTGTAGTCAGCTGCAGGGCAGGTAGGCAGTGCTGCTTCGGTCTGTTGGCTGGGGCAGTGGAGGTGACTGGGCTACATATTTCATTATCCAGTATGTTAGCCTGAGCTTGTTCATGTGGCCACAGCAGTGTTCCAAGAGAAAAGGATACATACAAGACCTCTTGAGGTCTGTCTAGGTTGAGAACAAGCACTTCACTTCTATCAAATTCTATTAATCAAAACAAGCCAAGATCAAAGAGTGGGGAAAAAAACTCTACCTCTTGATGTGAAGAGCTACAAACTCACATTCCAAGAGGGCATAGATACAGGAGGTGAAAGGATTGTGTTTTGGGCCCCTGGGTGGCTCAGTTGGTTAAGCATCCTACCACCTCAGGTCATGATCTTGCCGTTTGTGAGTTCGAGCCCTGTGTCAGGTTCTGTGCTGACAGCTCAGCCCTCAGAGCCTGCTTCAGATTCTGTGTCTCCCTGTCTCTCTGCCCCTCCCCCGCTCACACTTTCTCTCGCTCTCTTTCAAAAATAAATAAAAATAAAAAAAATTTTTTTAAAGAATTGTGGTGTTTTGTTTTGTTTTTGTTTGTAAATATTGCGTTATTCTGGCTGTGCTTCATTGCAGTTGTTGAATTGGATAGATTAGATTCTTTCATGGTCCTGAGATGTTTCAGCTATATATCTTTTAAAAAAAAAATTTTTTTTTTAACGTTTTATTTTTATTTTTGAGACAGAGAGAGACAGAGCATGAACGGGGGAGGGGCAGAGAGAGAGGGAGAGACAGAATCGGAAGCAGTCTCCAGGCTCTGAGCCATCAGCCCAGAGCCCGACGCAGGGCTCGAATTCACGGACCGCGAGATCGGGACCTGAGCTGAAGTCGGCCGCTTAACTGACTGAGCCACCCAGGCACCCATCAGCTATATATCTTCAAATGTTGCCTGTGTCCCATTCTGTTTACTTCTCTAGGACTTCAGTGAAATCCCTATTAGTTAGGCCCTCTTACTAGGACCTTTACGTCTGTTACTCTGTCTTCTGTACTTACCATTTCAGTGCTTTATTCTGGGTAGATTTTTCTTTTATTTTTTTATTTTCTTTTATTTTTTAAATTTTTTTAAATGTTTTTTTTTTTTCCAAATATGAAATTTATTGTCAAATTGGTTTCCATACAACACCCAGTGCTCATCCCAAAAGGTGCCCTCCTCAATACCCATCACCCACCCCCCCCTCCCTCCCACTCCCCATCAATGCTCAGTTTAAATGTTTATTTTTTGAAGGAGAGAGAGACAGAACATGTGGGTGGGGAAGAGACAGAGGGAGACACAGAATCTGAAGCAGGCTCCAGGCTCTGAGCTGTCAGCACAAAGCCCGACACGGGACTTGAACCCACAGACTGTGAGATCATGACCTGAGCCAAAGTTGGATGCTTAACCGACTGAGCCACCCAGGCGCCCCTAATTCTGGGTAGATTTTTCTGACCTGCTCCTAGTTTATCATTTCTTCAAAAGTGTCATCTGCTCTTCAGATCATCATTGAATATTTAAGCTTGGTTATAGTATTTTTTAATTCTATAGTTTTTGGTGGTTCCTTTTTCTTTTAAATATATTTTAAAATTTTTTAATGTTTATTTATTTATTTTTGAGAGAGAGAAAGAAAGAGTGCAAGTGGAGGGGCAGACAGAGAGAGGGAAATAGGATCTGAAGCCAGCCCTGCACTCACAGCAGAGAACCCAGTGCAGGGCTTGAACTCACAAACCGCAAGGTTGTGACCTGAGCCAAAGTCGGACACTTAACCGACTGAGCCACCCGGGCGTCCAGTTTTTAAAAGTTTTTGTTCTAAGTAGGCCCCATGCCCAACACAGGGCTTGAACTTACCACCCTGAGATTGAGAGTCTGAGCCAGCCAGGCATCCCAGTGGTTCTCTTTTCAAATGACACTTTTTATGGTTTTCAGTTTCTTGCTGAAACTTTTTTTTTTTTTTAATTTTTTTTTTTCAACGTTTATTTTATTTTTGGGACAGAGAGAGACAGAGCATGAACGGGGGAGGGGCAGAGAGAGAGGGAGACACAGAATCGGAAACAGGCTCCAGGCTCTGAGCCATCAGCCCAGAGCCTGACGCGGGGCTCGAACTCACGGACCGCGAGATCGTGACCTGGCTGAAGTCGGACGCTTAACCGACTGCGCCACCCAGGCGCCCCTGAAACTTTTTTTTTTAATAGTTTATTGTCAAGTTAGCTAACATACAGTGTATACAATGTGTTCTTGGCTCAGGAATAGATTCCTGTGATTCATAACTTATAACACCCGGCGCTCATCCCAACAAGTGCCCTTCTTAATGCCCATCACCCATTTTCCCCACCTCACCCACTCCCCATCAACCCTTAGTTTGTTCTGTGTACTTAAGAGTCTCTTATGGTTGGCCTCCCTCTCTGTAATTATTTTTTTTCTTTCCCTTCCTCTATGGTCTTCTGTTGAGTTTCTCAACTTCCACACTTGCTGAAACTTTAAAGCTTGAGTTTATCTTTGTAAACATATAATTGTACTACAGTCTTTCTGATAGCTCCAGTACCTGGAGTCCCTGCTTGTTGCTATTGTCTATTGCTTTTGTTGATTCTAGTTCATATTGTCATGTGCCTTGTAATCTTTGTTGGGCAAGTTATTTAAAAATATACTTTTAGAAACATTTGGAGGCTTAGAATGTAATCTTTCAGAGAGGATTTTCATTTTCTTCTGCCAGTCGCCTGAGGGTTACCTAGCTATGACAAAGGCTTCAGAATTTTTTGGTTTCCCTAGATGATCCTTAGTAATCTTATTTCCAAAGTGCTAGTGTTTCCTCTTTTGACAAGCATGGGATTCTCTGTCTCCCTCTTCCTCTGCCCCTCTGCAACACACGTACTCTCTTTCTCTCAAAATAAATAAAACTTACAAAATATAAAAATAGGGGCGCCTGGGTGGCTCAGTCGGTTAAGCGTCCGACTTCGGCTCAGGTCATGATCTCACGGTTTGTGGGTTCGAGCTCCACATTGGGCTCTGTGCTGACGGAGCCTGCTTCGGATTCTGTGTCTCCCCCTCTCACTGCCCCTCCCCTGCTCACGCTTTGTCTCTCTCTCTCTCAAAAATAAATAAACATTAAAATTTTTTTAAATAAATAAATAAAAATATATATGCGTGTATACAGATACCTATATATTTTAAAGTACATTGCATTAAGTACATTACTCTTAACAGTAGAGACCAATACGTTTTCTCACATACATACATACATATGTAACAACTTAATCCAGAACAAGCTGGGGAATATTTACAGCATGCCCAGTGGTTCCCTCATGTCCCTTCCCAGTCACTACCCAGTCACTAGGAATAGATGAGATTAGTTCTTCTGTATCCCTACCAACACTCAGGTTTGTTAGTGTTGTTAAAATATTACTCATTCTAGTGGAAGTGTAACGGTATTTCCTGTGCTTATAATATGCATTAACCTAATGAGTATTGAGGTTGAGTACCTTTTAGTATGCTTATTGGCCATTTGGATATTATCTCTAGTGAAGTGCCTATTTAAACATTTGGTCTGTTTTTTAATTGGGTTGTTTTTTACTGATTTACAGGCATTTTAAATATATTCTGGATAGGAGGGTTTTAGTTTTTTTGTTTTTTTTGCCAAATAACACGGATTACAAATCCATGGATTACAAATATCTTTACTAGCTTTCATGTTTTACTTTTTTTTTTTTTTAAGAGTTCAGCTTTTTATTGAACAGATTACAGAAGAGGCATAGTGCAAGAGACCAAAGCCCATGTCATCAGACTCCCCTGATTCTCCTTTCTTGGCTTCCACTTCCTTCACAGCGAGGGACTGCAGTAGTGGAAAAAGCGGGACCTCCTGTGGTGTAGCACTAGCTGCTGGGGCGGGTCCTCTAGCCCCTACCTTGCTGATGAGGCTCCTGATGCTGACATTGGCCAGGGCCTTTGCAAGCAAGCAGTGCCAGAAAGGTTCAACATTCACACGTGCTGCTTAACGAGGGCATTGATCTTTATCCATCACCATCACCTCATTGTTCTGCAGGATGAGGGCGGAGTTGCTCCTGGCCAGCTCCAAGACTGAGGCCATGGAGCGGGTAAGTGCTAAGCAAGTTCTGAGCGAAAGAGTCATGAGCCAGTGCTGAGCGATGAGCACTGACCGCTGAGCGCTGAGCGAGCTGGTGCTGGTGCTCCCGGTGTGCTAGTGCTAGTCTCAGGATGAGATGAGGGCCTCACCCCAGCGCGGCATTAGATTCCTCAGAAGGACTGAGCATCTGAGCAGGAACAGAGGAAAAAATGCGTCATTTTTCTAATGGAATTTAATGGCTATTGATAGATATTCTTTTTTATTTATTTATTTATTTATTTATTTATTTATTTATTTATTTTTTCAACGTTTATTTATTTTTTGGGGACAGAGAGAGACAGAGCATGAACGGGGAAGGGGCAGAGAGAGAGGGAGACACAGAATCGGAAACAGGCTCCAGGCTCTGAGCCATCAGCCCAGAGCCTGACGCGGGGCTCGTACTCACGGACCGCGAGATCGTGACCTGGCTGAAGTCGGACGCTTAACCGACTGCGCCACCCAGGCGCCCCGATAGATATTCTTAATTTCAAAGAAACCTCTGTTTTTTTATTCTTACAAAATTTTGTTTCTTGTGGTAAGAACTTTTAAGAATTACTCTTTTAGCACCTTTCAAACATGCAATACACGGTATTATTATCACCAGGATGTACATTATATCCCCATGACTTATTTTTTTTTTAAATTATTATTATTTTTTTTTAGCGTTTATTTATTTTTGACACAGAGAGAGACAGAGCATGAACGGGGGAGGGTCAGAGAGAGAGGGAGACACAGAATCTGAAACAGGCTCCAGGCTCTGAGCTGTCAGCACAGAGCCCGACGCGGGGCTCGAACTCATGGACCGCGAGATCATGACCTGAGCCAAAGTTGGATGCTTAACCGACTGAGCCACCCAGGCGCCCCTCCCCGTGACTTATTTATATTGTAATTGGAAGTTTGTACATTTTGACCTCTTTCACCCATTTTGCCCATTCCCCTTTCCATGCCTCTAGCAACTACCAATCTGATCCCTGTATCTGTGAGCTTGGTTTTGTTTTGTTTTAGATTCCACTGTAAGAGAGATCATTTGGTATTTGTCTTTCTCTGTCTGACTTATTTCCCTTAGCATAATGCCCTCAAGATCCATCCATCTTGTTGCAAACAGCAAGATTTCCTTTTTTATGGCTGAATAATATTCCATTGTGTTTACATACCACATTTTCTTTATCCATGCATTCATTGATGGACACTTAAGTTGTTTCCATATCTAGGCTATTATAAATAATGCTGCAGTGAACATAGTAATTTACGTGTCTTTTCAAACTAATATTTTCATTTTCTTTGGATAAATACCCAGAAATAGAATTGCTGGATCACAGGGTGGACTTTTTATTTTTTATTTTTTTATTTTTTAAGAGAGAGAGAGAAAGAGAACAAGTGGGAGAGGGGCAGAGGGAGAGAGAGAGAATCTCAAGCAGGCCTCACACTCAGAGAGGAGCCTGTCATGGGGCTGATCCCGTGATCCTGGGATCATGACCTGAGTTGAAATCAAGGAGTCATACACTTAACCAACTAAGGTACCCAGGGACACCTATTTTTTTTTTTTTTTTTTTTAAGGAAACTTCATATTGTGGGTTTGTTTGTTTTTTTGAGGAACCTTCATACTGTTTTCTATAGTGGCTGTACTAATTTACATTCCCACCAACAGTGCATGAAAGTTCCCTTTTCTGCACCTCTTCACCAACACTTGTTAGTTCTTCTCTTTTTGATAAAAGCCATTCTAACAGGTATGAGGTGATATGTTATCGGGGATTCGATTTGCACTTCTCTGATTATTAGTGATGTTGAACATTTTTTTTTCATGTACCTTTTAGCCATCTGTATATCTTCTTTGGAAAAATATCTATTCAGTCCCTCAGTCCCTCTGCCCATTTTTTTTTTTTTTTTTAATTTTTTTCAACGTTTATTTATCTTTGGGACAGAGAGAGACAGAGCATGAACAGGGGAGGGGCAGAGAGAGAGGGAGACACAGAATCAGAAACAGGCTCCAGGCTCCGAGCCATCAGCCCAGAGCCTGACGCGGGGCTCGAACTCACGGACCGCGAGATCGTGACCTGGCTGAAGTCGGACGCTTAACCGACTGCGCCACCCAGGCGCCCCTCTGCCCATTTTTTAATCACATTTTTTTTTTTTTTTTTGCTATTGATTTGTATGAGTTTTTAAAATATATTTTGAATACAAACCCCTTCTCAGATACATGATTTACAAGTATTTTTCTCCTATTCTGTAGGTTGCCTTTTTATTTTGTAGGTGGTTTCCTCCACTTGAAGCTTTTTAGTTTGATGTAACTCCATTTATTTATTTTTGCTTTTGTTGTCACTGCTTTTGGAGTCAGATCGAAAAAGATATTAATAAAACCAGTGTCAGGAGCTTACCACCTGTGTTTTATTGTAGGAGTTTTATGGTTTCAGGTCTTACATTGAAGTCTTTAATCCATTTTGAGTTTATTTTTGTGTATGGGGTAATATAGTGGTCCTGGTTCATTTTTTTGCATGTGGTTGTCAAATTTTCCCAGCACCATTTATTGAAGATACTGTCCTTTCCCCATTGTATATTCTTGCCTCTTTTGTTGTAAATTAATTGACCATATGTGTGTGGGTTTATTTCTGGGCTCTCTATTCTGTTCCATTGATCTATATGTCTGTTTTTATGCTGATACCATACCATTTGATTAGTGTAGCTTTGTAATAACTTGAAATCAGGACTGTGATGCCTCCAACTTTGCTTTTTTTTTCCTCAGGATTGCTTGGTTATTTGGGGTCTTTTATGGTTCCATACAGATCTTAGGACTATGTATTCTATTTCTGTGAAAAATGCCTTTGGAATTTTTTTTAATGTTTGTTTATTTTTGAGAGAGAGAACGCGTGAGCGCTCACGAGTGCACATGTGAGCTGGACAGGGGCAGACAGAGAGGAAGATAGACAATACTGAGCCGGCTGTCTCTGTGCTGTCAGGCTGACACAGGCTCAGATCTCACAAACCATGAGATCATGACCTAAGCTGAAACAAGAGTTGGGTACTTAACCAACTGAGCCACTTAGGCGCCCAGGAACTTTGATAGGGATTTCATTAAATCTGTAGATTGCTTTGGGTAATATAGGCATTTTAACCATAGTAATACTTTCAATCCGTGACCATGGAATATTTTTCCTTTTATTTATATCTTCAATCTCTTTAATCAGGGTCTTATAGTTTTCAGTGTACAAATCCTTCATCTTGATTAAATTTATTCCTAGTTATTTTATTCTTTTTGATGCAGTTGTAAAGAGGATGTTTTTTCTTTCTGATAATTTGTTATTAGCATATAGAAACACAGCAGATTTTTGAGTATTGATTTTGTACCCTGCAACTTTACTGAATTCATTTATTTTAACAGTTATATTTCTTATATTGTTTAGTTTTATTGCAACATTTGTTTTGTCTTATTATAATTTAATGTGTGATAATATTATTTGAATTGTAAATTTTTATTTGCCTAACTGTATTATAATATCTTCAAAGACTAAGGTTATTTAAAATTCCTTTAATGTCATACACAGAATCTTATATAGCATTTTAAAAACTCTAGGTGCTCAATTTTGGATGATTTTATATGGCAATATTAAATATTTAAATCCTTGATTTAAATTAGGTTTGTTAGTCATTCCATATTATTGTGAAAAAGTAATTTCTTATTCTTAGATACTAGAATTTTAAAAAAGTTATTTTTAATGTTTATTTATTTTTGAGAGAGACAGAGTGCGAGCAGGGGAGGGGCAGAGAGAGAGGGAGACACAGAATCCGAAGCAGGCTCCAGGCTCCAAGCTGTCAGCCCAGAGCCTGATGCAGGGCTTGAACTCATGAACTACGTGATCATGACCTGAGCCAAAGTTGGATGCTCAACTGACTGAGCCACCCAGACGCCCCTTAGATACTAGAATTTATATATTAGAGAAGGAGCAAGTTAACATCTAGCCTTAACTCTGCACCTCACTTTCTTAGTCCATAGAAGTTGAGAGTTTGAGTAGGCAGTTTGTAATTCTCTGGCAAGTTGTATGATGTGGTTAATATAAAACTTTTGTCACTTTTTAGGTTTTTTTTTTGGGGGGGGATGGTGTTTTTCTGTATAGATGATAATTATGAAGTAATGATTTAAAACTTAGGTTAATCAGAAAATTTCTGTGAGGGGCGCCTGGGTGGCTCAGTCGGTTCCGTGTCCGACTTCAGCTCAGGTCACGATCTCGCAGTCCGTGAGTTCGAGCCCCACGTCGGGCTCTGGGCTGATGGCTCAGAGCCTGGAGCCTGCTTCCAATTCTGTGTCTCCCGTTCTCTCTGCCCCTCCCCCGTTCATGCTCTCTCTCTGTCTCAAAAATAAATAAACGTTAAAAAAAAATTTTTTTTTTAAAGAAAATTTCTGTGAGACATTGTCATCTTTGAATGTAATGTTAGTATAAAATAATTTATGGGGATCTAAAATTAAGAGGGCTTAGCCATGAATGTGAAGAATATGAATATGAAGAATAATCAAAAAAGAATAAACCATTGAATATATTAAATAAAAGCATACCTAGAGCAATAAAGTAGATATATAAATATAGATATGGGAAATCATATATGTGCACATCTGTGTATGTTTATGTATAGAGAAAATGAGATATTCCGTAATGAATTTTCAGATGGCTGAATATTCTTCCTCAAATTTTAAAAACAATTTAAAAAATAATTTTTATTTTAAATCTTAATAATATTTCCTTGCTTTATTAGAGTAGTTTCTCTCTTCTTTTGGAGTTCACTGTCTTTTCTTTCTGTATACCTTTCTTACAAAGTCAGTTTGATTCACTGTGTTTTTGAGAAATCATATAACCAAGGTTGTGAGAATATTGTATGGGTTGAGAATCAGTAAATGTTGAATGGTAGCTTGAAGGTGTGCTTTAAAAATACAAATCATAAATTTGAATGAGTTTGGGCTCATTCATATGTATATTCATATACATATTTTTTCCTATTTGTATATTTTTTTCTTGAGTATATCCTGGATGATTTTCTGAATAGTTGCAGTGCTATTAGGTTTGTAAAATGCATTAGCCAATGCTTTTTAAATTTTTTTTTAACGTTTATTTATTATTATTGAGAGACAGAGAGAGAGCATGAGCATGGGAGGGGCAGAGAGAGGAGGAGACACAGAATCCGAAGCAGGCTCCAGGCTCTGAGCTGTCAGCACAGAGCCCAAGGCGGGGTTCAAACTCACAAACCATGAGATCATGACCTGAGCCAAAGTCAGACGCTTAACTGACTGAGCCACCCAGGTGTCCTAGCCAATGCTTTTTAAACAAATTTTAATGTTTATTTTTGAGAGAGAAGGAGAGCATGTACGAGTGCATGTGCAAGTGCACAAACGTGAGTGCATGTGTGAGCGGGGGGAGGGGCATAGAGAGAGGGAGACAGAATCCTAAACGGGCTCCATGCTGTTAGCCCAAAGTCCAGCATGGGGCTAGAACCCATGAGCCGTGACATCATGACCTGGCCTGAAGTCAGATGATCAACCAACTGAGCCACTCAGGTGCCCCTAACTAATACTTTTAATAAATATTACCATAAACACAAAAGGGATAAAATATAGTATAATACTTGTGTACCCACCACTCAGTTTAAGAAATAAAATACTGTTTTTTTAAATTTACTAAAATGTTGAATATTTGAGTGCTTGTGATATGCTGCTCTAGGCATTGTGTGTATAGCAGTCAACAACACAAACAAAAATCCTTGTCCTCGTTGAGTTTACATTTTAGGAAGGAATTTGCCATTGCCTGATAATTGTCATTGTTCCTATTTTTAGCATTTCCCCCATCCTTTTTAGAGTGCTGATTTCAATCTTATGTGCTCATAAGAATATTAGAATAGTTATTAGAAATGATTGCAAATAAAGAATATATAGGCATCATCTGACAACATAAAGGGTGTTCTATCAGTACATTTGGCTTGGTGAAGTTTATTTGGTACATACGAAGACATTTAATCTCTAATATTTGGTTTCACTGCCTAGTCAACACTATCCTATTGTTGGTGACCCTAGTTTCATTAGGTCCACAAGAGGAAAGCATTCTGGGTCACCTCATATAACATTCTTGTGTGTCTGTGTAATACACAGTTGAAGGAAGTATAGTTTATCTTTTAAGGCATTTGAAAGAAAGTTGACTTTTTAGTTTAAATTCCAAACTAAAACTTCTTCCAAAAAAAAATGGCACCTTAGATCCAGTAACTGAGAGTTACAGATTCACTCTTTCTTGTGATGGGCTTGAAAACTTTTTTTTTTTTTTTTTAAAGTAAGCTGTATCCCCAATGTGGGGCTTGAACTCACAATCCCTGAGGTCAGGAGTTGCATGCCTAACCAACTGAGCTAGCCAGTACCCCGGGGTTTGAAAACTTAAAAAATTGTGGTATACTGTAGAGGAAATTAGAAGTGGCACCTTAGAATTTATAGACTGGGAACCTACAACAACAACAACAAAAATCTGTGGTGTAGTATAAATAAAAGCACAAACTAGGGCATTATGAAAGAAACCAGCAGAAATAGAAATGAATAAACATCAGATTAGCATTAGAATATATAGTGTCCTCTGAAGATTCTTTTTATTTGGTATTGCTTCAGGTATCGTCAGATCCTGGAAAAAGCCGTTCAGTTATCTGGGGCAGAACAACTAGAAGCTTTGAAAGCTTTTGTGGAAGCAAGTAAGTAGAACGAAAATTCCACGTCTGCCTTGTATTATTGAGTTAGGACTTCAAAGCTTGCTCAAGCTTGTTTTATATCAAATAAGCAATATAATTTTCATTGAGATTAAATTAAATATGCATTGACATTGATTGATTTTAGAATTTAAACTATTTACAACTTGATTATTTTTCAGTAAGTTGTCTTCAGAGTTACATTACCAATTAAGGTTTTGTATAGTTATTCATACAGTCACTGATGGAAGGCAATATAGCATAATGATAAAGAGAATAGTCTAAATTCAACCTGGTCTGCTGCTTTATTGAGTAAGTTAGTTCCTTTGTGCCTCCTTTTCCTTGTCTCTAAAATGAGGGATTTGATAGCAACCCTGTAGAAGTGTTGGGAGTTTAAATGAGTTAGTATACATAGTAAAGTGCTTAGAATAATACCTGGCATTTAATAAAGTGCCATGTAATTGTTAACTGTTATTAACGTTAAGAACATTCCTTTTGAATGGGAACTAGAAATTTCCATTCTTCAAAACACTCTCTCCCACTTCCTGACTTTAAACATATCCAGTTATCTTGAAAATGACTCAAAATTCAGGCTTGAATTTATGCTCAGTTAACAGTGTTAATGATACTTGAGATGCTTTCATGCACATTATAATGAGAAGTGCTAGTGTGTGTGGTAATTTCTTTCTAACAGCTGAAAGTGCCTAATGGCACTTATAATGAAACTGTTTGCTCAGCTGCATTCAGTATTATCCAATAATGAATTCTAATTAATACATCATAAACTGATGACAAGCTTTGTTACAGGTTACTGTAAGTTACTGCCTCAAAAATTGTGGCCTGCAATGTGTGATGAACTGACAGTGCTGTTAGGAATGGTTTTATTGAGAACATTGCAATATGATAGCGAAAGAATAATGATTTTTATAAACTTTGATCTTTATATAAACTTTGAATCCACTGAACCACCAAGAAAAGCAGTCTACTGTTAAAATCCTTTATATCGACTGAACAGTTTTTTCCCCAATAACTGTTGTTTTGAGACTTAATTTATCTGAGTAGTGGTCACAAGCATGATGTATCTTTTAAACTATAATAATAATGATCATAATAGTGAACATTTGTTGAGTGCTTTGTGCCACATGTTGTTCATAGTGCTCTCTATATATTGCATTTGAGCTTCACAGCATCCTTATCCACATTTTACAGATGAGGAAACAGAAGCACAGAGAGGTTAAGTTTCTTGTGTGAGGGCATCTAATCATGCGTGGCCTCAGAGCTTTCTTCCTTAATCACATACAGTAATAAAATGTTTATAAATAGTGTCATTAAGTATGTCTGTACATCTGGTGCTGACCTCAATTATTATTTGTTGTTTTTATTAGGAAAGTATAAGTGTCAGTAACTGTCACTACTTGCTTTATTTAAATTTCATGAAAATTGTTTCACTGTTTCTTCTTTAACTCCTTTTTATAATGAGGTAGGATAAAAGTATAGGTGTTTCTGTACCTTCCCTTTGTAGAAGAATAAAGGAAGAGAAAGGAAGATATAAAATTCTTAAATGTAAAACGAAACTTTTCCCAGCCACTTGTTTCTTAGAAAACTTAAGGGACTTTTACTGCTGTAGTATTTAATGGTGTAGTCATTATATAATCAAATAATTCTGCATAAGGAAAACCGATTCTGTTACATAAGATGATATGGGTTTGGAAATCCCTGAATAATGCATTGAGGGTTGTACTAATATATATTGTTTTTAATAATAGGTTTAGGTAAAAATTGATGGCTTAATGAAAATTTGTAAGTTACTCATATTTTTTTATCTCTCTCTTTTTTTTTGACAAGTGGTGAATGAGAATGTCAGTCTCGTGATCTCTCGACAGTTGCTGACTGATTTCTGTACACATCTCCCTAACCTGCCTGATAGCACAGCCAAAGAAATCTATCATTTCACCTTGGAAAAGATCCAGCCTAGAGTCATTTCATTTGAGGAGCAGGTAAAAATCTATAACAGTGAGTTTTGAACATGAGATAGCAGTAATTATTTTGAGAGATATTATTACATTTTTAAAGGAGGTGATCATCCAATTTTGTTTTTGACAAAACAGTGTGCCAAACAGCATGTTATAGTGTAAAAACTCCAGGATGTTGTAACTCCAGCTGACATTTGCTCAGATATTACAATTTGATTTATGAATCAAATATTATTCTTTAGACAATTTTTAAGAATCGGTAAAATTGCAGACTCTGAGTGGCAGAGCCAGGATTCAGTTCTAGGCCTTTGGTCTTTGGAACTTTAGGCTTAGTCACTAACTGCCTTCCAAGTTTAGAAATGAGCATATTAATTTCCACAGTGAGGAGACTAGCTTGCACAGCATGCAGGTTCTTTGTTTTTAAAGAGGAGGGATAGGGTGGTGAGTAGTCTGTAGTGGCCAGGCCAAGTCTGAACAGCTTAACTATATTCTTCGGTGAATAGGGTCTCAGGGGTCAATGGCCTTAAACAGATTAAAAACCCTGGGACCACAGTTCAGAGAAGAATAAGTTATTCTATCCTCATTTCTGTTGGGAATAAAAACAGATTGTAAAAGTAAAAACTAATAAAAGTTAAAAAAAGAAAAAGAGTCAGTAAAATTGTTAATAAGGCTGAAAACTTAGGAAAACACCAGTGTTATATATGCAGTTAACATAAACATAAAACTTAATATTTAAATTAAATTATTGCCATAATCCACATTGCAGAAATGTGTTAATTTCAGTTCAGTATTTTGATATTCCATGAATTCAGAATTCATTAAAAAAAATTTGGGGTGGTCTAGATAAATTTGCGCTATTTACTTGCTATCTTAGAATGTTGAATGAAAACATTATCACAATAGATAAACTTACCATCCATTTATTTTAATTAGTTACTAATGTCAGTTGAAATAATTTAAAATGTCTACCTACTATTTCAGGTTGCTTCCATAAGACAGCATCTTGCATCCATATATGAAAAAGAAGAAGATTGGAGAAATGCAGCCCAAGTGTTGGTGGGAATTCCTTTGGAAACAGGACAAAAGTATAGTAAATAGTGGATATTGGATGGAGATGTATATAGGATATGTATCGTTGTTCATTTGTGGGTTTTTTGGTTTTTTTTTTTTACATTCTAGTGCAAGAAACATCATAAACAAGTTAATAAGTAAATAAATTCTGTAGTATGTTAGGTGTTAAGTGCCAGGGAGAAGAGTAAAGGGAAAGTAGGGAGCAGGTTGTATCATTAAACAGGATGATTGGAGTAGTAGAGTGGTCCAGATATACCTTCTCAGACAGTTGAAGGAAGTAGTCATGAGTTTAGGGAAGATTATCAGTAGATCCTCTTAGAGAGAAAGGCTAGTGTAAAGGCCCTAAGATGGGAGCATACCTGGAGTGTTTTCAGAAGATCAAGGAGACCAGTATGGGTGGAATGGAGTAAGCCAAGAGAAGGTGGGGGGACTGAGATCAGAGAGTACTGGGGACCAGATTATATAGGTTCTTGTAAGTCATTGTAAGGCCTTTGTCTTTTCTGTAAGTGAAATGAGGGGAAACCATTGGAGGATTTTGTGTGGAAGAGTGACATGATCTGACTTCTATTTTTAAAAATCATTCTGGGGGCACCTGGGTGGTTCAGTTGGTTAAGCGTCTGACTATTGATCTCAGCTCAGTCTTAATCTCAGGGCTCAAGCCCCGCATTGGGCTCTGTGCTGGGCATGAAGCCTACTTTAAAAAAAATTCATTCTGAGTACTTGGTTGAGAATAGCTGTAGGCAAGTAATGATAGAAGTAAGGACATGAGTGAAGAGGCTTATGTACTACTGCAGATAAGATGGAGATTGTGAGAAATGTTGGATCCTGGATATGTTTTTAAGGTAGAGCTAAGGATTTTCTGGTAGCTTACATATGGAGTATGAGAAAAGGAGCCATGATAAATCCTGGTTTTGGTCTGAACAACTAGAAAGATGGAGTTGTCGTCTCCTGCATAGTAAAGAATAGGTTTTGAGGGAAGAGCAGGAATTCCATTTTGGACATGTGATAACTAAGTGGAAATATCTAGTAGGGAGTTGAATATACTAAAAGAGAGATATGGGCTAGAGATATACATTTGGAAGTCACTGATATATAGAGAGAGATGGAATTTAAAGGCATTAGATTGGATGAGATCCCCAAGAGAGGGAATATAGATAGAGAGGACTGAGTACTGAGGCCTGGAACTCTCCAACACTAAGAGGTGAGGGGCAGGAAGAAGATAGATCAAATGAGGATTGAGAAGAAAACCCGAAGAATGTGGAATATGGCAGCCTAGAAGCCAAATGAGGAGAATGTATCAAGAAGGAGCAAGTGATCTGCTATGGTGTTGATAGGTCAATTAAGCTGAGGAGTGAGGGTTAACCATTGGAGTTAGTAAAGTGGAGGTCACTGGGGCCCTTGACAAAAGCTGTTTTGGTGAAATGGTAAGAATGAAGAAGCCTGACTGGAATGGTTTAAGAGAGAATGGGAAGAGAAGAGTTGGAAATGGTATGTATGGGCAGCTCTTTGCACAAGTTTTCACGAAAAGAAAGAAATCTGGTAGAAGCAGCAGAGGTTAGGTTAAGAGATTATTTTTTCTTTAGTGATTTTTCCTTTAATTTTTTGGAAAGCAAAAATATAATATGGGAGGGTAGAGAAGAGGATTCTTGCAGGAGTGGACAGGAGGGGAAGGAATCTAGTGGAGAGATAGTTTTTAGACAGGGGCATGGATAGTTCATCTATGGCTGAGTTTCTCAGCCCAGGCACTGTTGGCATTTAGATGGAATAATTCTTTGTCATGGGTTGCAAGATGCTCAACAGCATCCCAGACCTCTACTCACTAGATGCCAGTAGCATCACCGCCCCTAGTTGTGATAGTCAAAATGTCTGTAGACATTGAGACATGTTCCCTGATGGGCAGAACAGTGCCCAGTGATCTACAGTAACAGCTAGGAATACAGAGTATGTGGTATTGATATTAGCAATGTGGTGGTGGCATTTGTGCAGGTATTCTTTGATTGCTCTGGTATTCTTAATGAAGTCAGAATCAGTCATCCGTGGGAAGTGTAGACCGGGTTGGGAGTGTCGAAGTTGAGGGAAGGCAGGAATATGAGAAAAAATTTTCTAGGAGAGTGAGACAGTGAATGGAGTAAGAATATGTAGTATACTTGGTAGCATAAAGGGCTCATCTCATCTGAAGGTTGTAGTGATTGAAATGAGGTCATTCAGATTGGTTAGGTGTTTTTCTTCATCAGAGTTCAGCTATATGGGTGCAGGAAAGGAGTAGGCAAATTTAGGTTTAACCAGAGTTACGATTTTGGCCAAGTGTGACAGCAAAAGTGATACAAGGGAGATGAATGCACATTCAAATCAATAATTACAATGATTGACCATAGGGCTTAAGCTAGTTAGGAGTTAAGTGAGGCCATCAAGGGGAAAAAGAGGTAACAATGTAATAAGATCAGTGGTTTGGAGGTCACAGTGAGTTCAGTGGGTTGTTGGGTTTGAGATGCTAGAAGAAGTGAGATGGAGAAACAATTAGAAAAAATTAAGATGATAGGTTGTAACTTTTATTCAGTTAATCTTAACTTTTTGTTAAGTATTTTTAAAAACATCTATAGTGCTTTATGAAACATTCCTCCGACGTATATTGTACAAGGAAGAAGACAGATGTGAGATTCTTGGTTACACTTTTTAAACACACTTCCCCTCTCAGTACCAACTGTGAATGACTTAAAAATGTTTCATCTGCTTCTCTACTTTTTTTACCAGGGAAATGAGGGATTCTTTTTTGGTCTTCATTAATATTTATGAGGGATGATAAGGCAGACACTACTTCAGGCATCTTGGCTTTTCTGCATTACTTACGAAATTATTAGGCAGTGATGCTCCTTGAAAAAGCAACCAGTTTATGAAAATGGTTTTGTTATGTAGATACTGAATTTTGCTTTCCAAAGCCTCTTGTTAATTTGGGTTTTTTTCTTTGATAGTTTGAAAAGGCTGGGCTTTTTGGCTTTGGTCTTACTCTGGAGCATTTTCTTTCTAGTACAGGGCAATTGATTTATTTTCACTGGTAGTTGAAATAAATATAAAATTAGATACTGTTCTTTGCAGTGATGGGATTTGTCATTTTGGTAGTCCTATAGCATTATCTTTGTGAGGATATCAGAGAACTGAAAATTTAGCCATTGTTTTTTTTTAATTTAGAAGTTTCCTAAACAAATTAACCTAAAAGTGATTAAAAGTAAAATCTGGATAAATGGTTGAGAACTCGTTTCTTTAAACTATGATTCATTCTGATAATTAAAGTAATACATTTAATAGATACACTTGGCATAAAATTGGAAAATTGAAAAAAGTATAGTGCTATATATAGCAGTTCGTGTAAATTCGAGTTGTGAAAGGAAACAGTGTAGTGCCAAATGTCGGTAATATATGACTTGTGGAAAAAATTCGAATTTGTATAAAAAAATTTAAAAAGTAAAGAATTAATTTCAGAGTTGGGCCATGTAAATTGTAAACTCAGTTCTTGCCACATGGTGGCATCACTTTGCTGGCAATAAAAAAGATTAATTTTTCTCTAAGGCTTAACCGTGAATTATGTGAGTTTTGAATTAGGTGAAGTGTTCAGTTGTGCATTTCTTGCATAAAATGTGGCTACTGGGATAAAGAAGAAAATGAAAACCACCTGGAATCTCAGTGCCTAGAAATAATTGCTATTACCATCTTCATACATATGTATAGAAATACTTTCTAATGGTGTCTTCCATGCTGTCTTATCCTATTTTTTGACTTAGCAAAAACACATGATGACTATTTTCACGTAGTAATGATTATAATAACTATATATTATTATACCATCTTTATGTACCACAATTTAATTGATTATTAAAAATATCATAATAGGTGATTTCTAATTTTTTTCTCTTACACGTGTTTATGAGTAGCTTTACAAATGAATATTCCTTGTACATATGTGTGCACATCCCTTATTATTTTCTTGCGATTTGTTTTCTAGAGATAAAATATAGTAGCTAAGGAATATATGCATTTTAAAAGATTCAAAGAATGATTGGAGAATATATTGCCAAATTATTTTCCAGGATGGTTGTACTAATAGCCCCAGCACCAGTATATGGTATACCCCTAAACTGGGCATTTTTTCTTTTAAGTTCTTTGACTTTGAGATTATTTAAGGATTAAAGGAAACTAAAATACAATGGAGCAATCATGATGATAAAATAAAAATTCAATAACATTTATTTTGGAAGTATTTTTTTAGATTGTTCTCTAATGCAGTAAAAATTTGATATGCTTATATTAACAGCATGTATGGAGGAAAAATACATTTTTTACCACTCCTAAAAATCTTCTTGATAAAATATTTAGTCATTGTATTTTTCTGTTATATCCTAGGCAGTACAATGTAGATTATAAGTTGGAGACTTACCTGAAGATTGCTAGGCTATATCTGGAGGATGATGACCCAGTCCAGGCAGAGGCTTACATAAATCGAGCATCATTGCTTCAGAATGAATCAACCAATGAACAGTTACAGATACATTATAAGGTAACAGATGAGTTGATTTGGAATTAAGTTTGTATTGGAGAGTCCTACTATACTGAGATATTCCAGATATATGATAAATGGTGTTATGTATTAGAAATTCTCTTTTATTTTATGCTTTGATTTTTAATTTTTCCCCCTAATGGAAACATTTTCCCCTCTGTAGGTATGCTATGCACGTGTTCTTGATTATAGAAGAAAATTCATTGAAGCTGCACAAAGGTACAATGAGCTCTCCTACAAGACAATAGTGCACGAAAGTGAAAGACTAGAGGCCTTAAAACATGCTTTGCACTGTACCATCTTAGCATCAGCAGGTAAGCATGTAATTTGTGCTTTCATAAACAGTTATCTTTGCTTAATAATTTCAGGTTTGTTACTATTGGAGGATTTAGTAAGGAATTATTTATTCTTCAAGGGGAGTTCTTATTACTACCATTATGGTAAATTTAGTTTAAACACTTTAAACAGTTAAAAACAGCAATAAAATAGATTGTTAACTTCAAAAGTTTTTAAATATGCATGTATCAGTCTATTACCTACATGTGTTAGGAGTAATTAAGAGAGATAATATGGAGTTTAGTTCGCCTAATAGATAACTTAAAAATGAATAACAAAATTATGTGAGAATTACATAAAGAGAAGTTAAAATTAAAATCTAGAGATTGATGATAATTAACACACTGCTTTTGAGATCTTTTTAACCTTCAAGCCTTAGTTTCAGATCTCACATTTATCCTTTTCTTTGGTAAATGTGAAAAATATTCTTTGTTCTCTTTTACTAAATTATAGCATGTACATCACTCAACTTATAAAGCAGAAAGGGCATTGAGGAGAAATGCTGGTAATTCTAAACTGGCTTTTCTAAATCATTTTTAGAATGTCTATTCTTGATCTGTGTTTGGTTGAGAGCCTAATGACATGTTCACACTACACATTTCATTCTTTATGAAGCAGTGATCTTATTTATTACATTTTTGTTACTGAAAAGGCAATACATAACGTGGTACTGCTTCCAGTTCTAACGAGCTTTTACCAATTACTTGTATTTCCTTCAATGTAAAAGTGTCTGTGTCCCCCCCCCCCCACCTTTTTTTAATATAAATGGTAGCATGATATACACACTTTCGCCACCTGTTTTTTTCCTGTACGTATATATCCGTGATCTTTATATGTCAATACATATCTCTCATTCTTTTTGATCTTCTGTTGTTTGGCTTTATCATAATTTATTTAGTCAGTTACAAACAGTGCTATAGTGATTGTGCACATATATGAATATATATATAGGTTAAATTCTTGAGTCCCAGGGTATATACCTTTAAACTTTGGATAGAAATTATATACTGCCCTTTAGTGTTACCTTCCAGGCAACAGTGTCCATGCAGACCTGATTTCTCACACCTGTATTACCAAATGTTTTCATCTTTGTTAATGGATGAAAAGGTAGTATTTCACTCCAGTTTTAATTTGCATTTCATTTACTAGGAATGCTCTTGAGCATCTTTTCATATGTTAAGAAAAATCATTATTGAAAAACCTGTATTTTTTTGAATGAATTATCTGTTTATGTTTATTAGCCAGGCTTTGAGTTTTTATCTTGGTGACTTATGAAAGTGCCTCATGTATATAAGAAATTTAACAATTTTTTTTCCAATTTGTTGTCTCATTTTTGGTTTTGTCTATGAAATTTTTGCCATGCAGAAACTCTTTATTTTTATACAGTTAAATGTATTAATCTCTTTTTTTTATGGACTTTGGGTTTTGTTTACTTGCTTAGAAAGGTCTTTCCTATTCTGAAATTAGGTATTTTAAATTCCCACATGTTTTCTTTCAGTACCTTAGTTTCCCACATCCTCAGATTCTGGTCTCAGAACCCCTTTACACTGAAAAATTGAGAACCCTTTCCTTTGCTTATGTAGGTTATATCTATTGATACTATATTAGCAATTGAGATAATAAATTTAAAAAATAATAATTCATTTAAAAGTAGTAATCATAAGTCCATTACATATAAATAAAAAGTGACATTTTTATCAAATAACTATATTTTCTAAAGTAAAAAACGTTAAGAGAATGAAGTTGTTTTTACATCTTTTCAAATCCTATCAATGTCTATCTATCTTCACAGACAAAAACTGAATGTTTTTTTAAGCTGAATTCTTAAAAGTACTTCTGTATTCAGAATGCTTTGATATGTTGTTTTAAAGGAAGTTTATGAAGAAAATCCAGCTCATAGTGTGTAATTGGAAAAAGGAGGCATATTGATGACTTTTTCAGATAATTGTGATATTCTTTCATGCTACACTTAACTTGACCAGTGGTATAGTTTCTTATAGGTTAGTCGCAGTGTGGCATCTGAAACCGTATCAATGAACTTTTTGCCCCTTGTTAATGTTAAAGTCTTGGTCTGTCTTGCGCTTGCATGGATCCTTTACTCCATTTTGTATCATTATGTTTGGTTGTTTGGATACTATTGGTTCACTGAGTTATGCAATCCAAATATTGACATACTTTATTATACAACATATAAAAATTACATTTGAATATATTACACCTGATCTTATCAGAAGAACCTTTAACTATTGGAAAGCTGTCAAGCTCATGGTGGCAGATAGAAGTTCTCTAAAATTCTGATTGTTTCTTAAAAATTCTAATTTTATCAGTGACAACAAATACTGTTGGTTGGACTTGATAGGCTTGCTTTGTTCATTTTTTAAAAAATATCTACCAAATACCCAAGTCTGAAAACCCATCATTTTGTCTGTTAGTCATTGTCTTACGTAAATGGTGTTCAGCTTGCAGGGTTTCCTTGGGACAACCATTGTTCTTCGGTTTGCAGCAGAAGTGCTTTACGTGCATTTCCCATTTTGTTGCACAGAATATTAAAAAGATGTGTTCTCATGTCAGTACTTAATAAAAATAACTCCTTTCTGCTGCAAGCTGTCTTTTGTTTTGACTGTTGAGTGTGTGGCACAATACAGTTCGTTGCCAGTGCCACAGCCTTGATTTGTGCGGTGGTGCCAGCTGTTTTAGCCGCCATTGCTTTCGCACCAGCAGTGTAAGTGCCAACACAGTGAAAAATGTAAAGGATGTTTTTATACTATTATAAAATAGCATTGGCTCACCGACTGATCCCTTGAAGGGTCTTGGAGACCCCCTTTGAGAATTGTTGCTTTAGGCTTTCATATTTTACTTTGATGCTTCCTTCTAGGCACTATCTCCAACCGCCACTCCCCCACCCCCTGCCCCAGATTAATCACTAATTTAGATTAATGTTGCCTATTTCTCACTTCAATTTACCTGCAAGTCTTAATCCGTTTGGATTTATTTTGGTGTAGGGAATGAGATAGGGAATTACCCTTTTTTTTTGGTCTAAATGGCTATTTGACCTAGTATCTTTTATTAAGTAATCTTTTTTCCCCTATTGATTTAGCACATTACAGATTTCAAAATCTAGTATTCTGTTCCGTTAATTAGCCTATTTATGGATATACTAGTACTATGCTACTGGCATTATCATAGTATTATTGATTTTATTTTATTGATTATTGTTTTATTATCTGGCAGGGCTATTCCCCCTTCATGACTTTTTTTTTCCTAAATTTTCTTAGCTGTTTGTTATATTTGCTTTCTTTCGTTGTAGGCCATCGTGACACTCCCTCCTTATGTATCATCATGAACAATGATGAATTGACAATATATATTAAATATAACCGACAATATATATTAAATAAAGTACCTTTAACAGAGTAACATAAAGCAAGGTTACATATTGATCAGTTGACAAAAACAGTGTGTCCAGAGGCTCATAGGAGCCTAATCCTGTATTTCCCCTAGAAGTAGGAATTGGCAACAACTTTGTAGAACATAACTGCCACAAATCCCGAGAATTGGCTGTATATTTTAGTAGGCAAGAATGAAGTCATAACATAGTTTTTTATTGGGGAAATAGATTATAAGAGTATTTGATGCTCATTTGTTTCCCTTAGGACAGCAGCGTTCTCGGATGCTAGCTACCCTTTTTAAGGATGAAAGATGCCAGCAACTTGCTGCTTATGGGATCCTAGAGAAAATGTACCTAGACAGAATCATCAGAGGAAATCAGCTTCAAGAATTTGCTGCCATGCTGATGCCTCACCAAAAAGCAACTACAGCTGATGGTAATGATCATGTCTTATAAATATGTGGGAGCAAATATTTAGGTACACTCTAGTGAAAAGTGTGTTAGATTTGAAGCATCTTGATATCTTTCTATAATATTTTTATCCAACATTTGATGACCAAAAAAGGAATATTACATTGACTGAAGATGAGTATAATATACAAATATGGGTTTGAATTATAAAAGTAGCCCTATTGGAAAACATATTGTAGAATAATGCATTTTTGGAAACTGTAAGGGCAGAATTATAGACCTGTTTTTTTTAAAAACTCAAACCCTTCGATAAGTACCTTAATTAATCTTAAGCATCAGTTTGTAACAGAGTATAATTATCCAGTCCTATTTTAGATAGAGCAAAATTTGGCACAGTAACTTGCCTAAGGTTAATCAGGGTGAACGTTTTGCCTGTAAGAATAGAACTTGGTGTCGTGTTTCCTAGTTCAAGGATGTATTTGCTTATGTCAGGCTACCTATTCCAGAAAAGAAGTTTTTAATATGTTGTCTGCTTATAGCATCAGTTACTTTGTGCACATTTGTCTACAGAGGTTTTAAAGAAGCTTATAACAGTAACATACATAATAATAAAAGTAAACACATAGACCATCAGAAACATGAAAAAGGTCAAGATAAACAAACATACAGATCTGTTAGACTCACTTCCTTGGATTCAGTGTCATCCTATACCAAAGAGAATTTATCTATAAAGAGTCATTTATGCAGGGGTTTGCTAAAAGGTATTCACTTCACTCAGTCTTACTGGCTGGAGTTAAACCAGACCGCTGAAGGGATTATAGTGACTTCCTGTGGAATTTCTTTCATTTAATTTGTACTTTAAGAAGCAAACTAATTGAGGGGGGCCTGGGTGGCTCAGTTGGTTAAGCATCTGACTCTTAGTTTTGGCTCAGGTCGTGATCACACAGTTTGTGAGGTCGAGCCCCACATCAGGCTCTGTGCAACAGTGTGGAGCCTGCTTGGGATCCTCTGTGTCCCTCTCTCTGCCCCTTCCCCACTCACTCTCTGTCCTTCTCTCTCTTAAAAGTAAATAAACATGAAAAAAATAAAAATAAAAAAATCAAGAAGCAAACCAGTTGATCCTCATCTTTCTTTCTAAAGGAGGTGTTTTTTTTTTTTTTTTCTATAGGATATTTGTTATGCAGATCCTCAGGAAAAATTCCTTCACAATCTTAGAGTTAGTTGTGATTCTCCTGAACAGTTAGTTTTTATCTTATTAAACAAACTATAAACTGTTTTTTTTTTATCTTGGCTGCTAGAAAACTTGTTAAATTTGTAACCCAACTGTAAATAGTGTGTGTGTATGTATGTTGATTGTTGCTACTTTTAAATTCTCTTATCTTCTGTATATTCTTCTGAGCAGCTTTAAATTCTTTTTGCAAGAAGGTGTCTGACAAACTAGATAAAAGATAGATAAAAAGAAAAAGTTTCCAGAATTGATATAGTCAAGCCTCAGATTTGACTTTGAGTTTCTGGCCATGAAAAAAAAATGTGAAAAGAATGTAATCATATAATTCTTAACTAAAAAGAAAGAGACTCACTAGGACCTCTGAGGATGCAAATGATTCTCAGATTTCTCATGTGGGACTATATAGAGAGGACAGGTGTTTTGTTATCTTCTTCCATTTTAGACCTTATTGCTTTCCTTATTTTAGACCTTATTGCTTTCCTTATTTATTTCTTTTGGGCATTTTTGTTTAATATTTTTGTTTAATGTTTATTTTTGAGAGAGAGAGAGACAGTGTATGAGTGGAGGAGGGGCAGAGAGAGAGAGGGAGGGAGACACAGAATCTGAAGCAGGCTCCAGGCTCCAGGCTGTCAGCACAGAGCCCGATGTGGGGCTTGAACTCCCAAACTGTGAAATCATGACCTGAGCTGAAGTCGGACACTTAACTGACTGAGCCACCCAAGCACCCACGGACATTTTTGTCTACTGGCATTACAACCATACATTAGCAATCTTGAGACGTATTTTTTTTTTCATTACAATTAATTGTTTTTTGGTATATTCCTGGAGTTGTATAACATTACTACTAATCTCCTTTCTGCTCAATAGATTTGCCTGTGTTGGGAATTTTATGTAAATGGAATCACACAACATGTAGCCTTTTGTGATTGACTTTTCACTTGGCAAAATGTTTATCCATGTTGTAGCATTTATCAGTACTTTATTCCTTTTTATTGCCAAATAGTATTCTGTTATATGGATATACCACATTTTATTTCTTCATTAGTTGCTGGAAATTTAGGTTATTTTTGCCTTGGGGCTATTAATAATGGTGCTATGAACATTCATGTACAAGTTTTTGTATGGACACAGGTTTTTAATTCTTCTGGTTGTACACCTAAGAGTGGAATGACTGGGTCGTATGATAACTCTGTGTTTAGTCTTTTGAAAAGTTGCCAGACTGCTTTCAAAATAGCTGTTCCTTTTTATATTCCTGCCAGCTGTGTGTGAGGGTTCTAATTTCTCCTTATTTTGGCCCACATTTATTATCTGTCTTTTTGATTTAGGCATCCTAGTGTGTATGAAGTATTATCTTGTCATTTTGATTTGCATTTCCCTTAGGTTTAATGATGTTGAAGAGTTTTTTTGTGTACTTATTGGCTATTTTTGTAATTTTAGAGAAAAGTCTACTCAGATCCTTTTCAGTTTTTAAATTGAGTTATTTGTCCTTTTATTACTGAATTGTAGGAATTCTTTATATATTCTAGACCTGATCATTATCAGATGACTTGCCAATATTTTCTTCCATTCTGTGTGTTGTTTCTTCACTTTTTTGATGGTGTCCTTTGAAACATTAAAGTTTTTAATTTTGATGAAGTCCAGTTTATCTGGGGTTTTTTTTTTTTGTTTGTTTTTGCTGTACTTTAAGTATCCTATATAGGAAACCATTGCCTAATCCAAGGTCGTGAACATTTGCCGTGTTTTTTCTGTAAGTTTTATAGTTGTAGCTCTTACAGTCATTTGAGTTCATTTTTACATATGGTGTAAGATAGGGGTCCAATTTTTACTCTTTCCATGTAGGTATCCAGTTGTCCCAGCACCATTTGTTGAAAAGACTAGAAGTTTCCTATTGAATTATTTTGGCATCCTTGTTGGCAATCAGTTGACCATAAATGTGAGAGTTTATTTTTGGAATTTCAGTTCTTTTCCTTTATTCTATATGCCTATCTTTATGCCAGTACCACACTATCTTGGTTGTTCTTTTTTTTTTTTTTTTTTAATTATTCATTTATTTTGAGAGAGGAGGAGAGAGCACGAGTGGGGGAAAGGCAAAGAAAGGGAGAGAGAGAATCCCAAGCTGGCTCTGTACCATCAGCACAGAGCCTGACACAGGGCTCAAAGCCATGAACCATCAGATCATGCATGACCTGAGCCAGAATCAAGAGTCAGATGCTCAGTCAACTGAGCCACCCATGTGCCCTTTGGTTGCTCTGTAGTAAGTTTTGAAATCAGGATGTGCAAGTTTTTTTTTTTGTTTTTTTGTTTTTTGTTTTTTGGTTTCTTTTTTTCCGATATTGTTTTGGCTTCTCTTTGAATTTTAAAATCAGTTTAGAATTCTCTTTGAATTCTAAAATCAGTTGTCAGGACACCTGGGTGGCTCAGTCGGTTAAGTGCCTGACTCTTGATCTCAGCTCAGGTCTTGATCTCAAGGTCTTGAGCTCAAGCCCCATATTGGGCTCCATGCTGAGCATGGAGTCTACTTAAAAAAATTTTGGGGGAGGGGCGCCTGGTTGGCTTAGTTGGTTTAGCGTCTAACTCTTGATTTTGGTTCAGGTCATGAGCTCACAAACTGTGATGATCTCACAAACTGATCTCACAAGCCCCACATCAGCACAGAGCCTGCTTGGGATTGTCTTTCTCCGTCTCTCTCTGTCCCTCCCTGACTCTCAAAATAAATAAATAAACTTAAAAAAAAGTTTTTTTCAATTAAAATCAGTTTGTCAGTTTCTTCAAAGAAGCCAGCTGGAATTTTGATAGGGATTGCACTGACTCCATAGACAAACCTGGGGACTGTTGCCATCTTAACAGTATTAGGTCTTTCTATTTTCCCATTTATTTAGGTCTTTATATTTGAAAGTTGCTAAGAGAGTAGATCTTAAAAGTTCTCACCACAAGAAAAAAATTGTTTAAGTGAGGTGATGGTTGCTATATGAACTTATGGTGATAATCATTTCACAGTGTGTACATATATCAAATCATTATGTTGTATACCTTAAACTAATACAGGTCACATCTGATAAAGGGTTAGTATCCAAAATATATAAAGAACTTAACAAAATTCAATACCCCAAAAAACAAATAATTTAGTAAAAAAATGGGCAAGAGACATGAAGAGACATTTTTACAAAGAAGACATACAGAAAACTAATAGGCACATGAAAAGATGCTCAACATTACTCATCATCAGGGGAATACAAATTAAAACCACAATGAGATATCACCTCATATCTGTCAGAATGACTAAAATTAACAACACAAGAACAACAGATGTTGATGAGAATGCGGAGAAAGGGGAACCCTCTTGCACTGCTGGTAAGAATGCAAACTGGTGCAGCTGCTCTGGAAAACAGTATGGAAGTTCCTCAGAAAGTTAAAAATAGCACTACCCTACAACCCAGCAATTGCACTACTCGGTATTTACCCAAAGAATATAAAACTACTGGGGCGCCTGGGTGGCTCAGTCAGTTAAGCCTCCGACTTTAGCTCAGGTCATGATCTCACGGTGCGTGAGCTCAAGCCCCGCGTCAGGCTCTGTGCTGACAGCTCAGAGCCTGGAGCCTGTTTCGGATTCTGTGTCTTCCTCTCTCTCTGACCCTCCCCCGTTCATGCTGTCTCTCCCTGTCTCAAAAATAAGTAAATGTTAAAAAAAAATTAAAAAAAAAAAAAAAAAAGAATATAGAACTACTGATTCAAAAGGAATACGTGTACACTGATGTTTACGGCAGCACTGTCAACAATAGCCAAAGTATGGAAAGAGCCCAAATGTTCATTGACTGACGAATGGATAAAGATGTTGTGTGTGTGTGTGTGTGTGTGTGTGTGTGTCTGTGTGTGTGTGTGTGTCTGTGTGTGTATTACTCATCCACTGGAGTGAAATCTTGCCATTTGCTATGACGTGAATGGAGTTAGAGAATATTATCCTAAGTAAAATAAGTCAGAGAAAGACAAATGCCATATGACTTCATTCCTTTGGAATTTGAGAAACAAAACAGATGAACATGGGGTGAGGATGGGGGGAGAAAGGCAAACTAGAAAAACAGACTCTTAACTATAGAGAACAAACTGAGGGTTCTTGAAGGGGAAGTGGGCGGGGTGGGGGATTGGTTAAATGGTGGTGGGGATTAAGGAGTGCACTTGTTGTGATGCACACAGGGTGGTGTATGGAAATGAGGAGTCACTGGATTCTACACCTGAAACTAATGTTATGCTGTATGTTAACTAACTGGAATTTTTTAAAAATTTGAAAAAAATCCTTGTAATTAAAAAAACAACAATATTATATGTCAATTATATCTCCATAAAACTGGAAAGAAAAAAAGAATTGGGTGAGCCTAACAAGTCAGGCACCTTCAGAATGGGGCCTTGTGTCCAGTACTTCATCAGGCCTTATATTACTTCACTTAAGGGAGGATGCTATGGCTGATCTCTCATGGTTAGCTGGCCCTACCTTCCAGACATTTCTCATCTTTGCATCATGGTAAGGTACTTATGGAGTGCCCAAAAGAAAACAGGTATTTCTACTGAGCTGTACATGCACTGACTTTATCAAGCTTGTAGAACAGGTTGCATGGGGGTTTTGCCACTTCTTGCTAACAAAAGTTTGTGCTCCTACCAAGAAAAGTAAAGTTAATCAATCTGACAGCCACCATAAGGAAGTAAAACTTCAAACCTTAAGGGTTAAATCCATTCAGCCGGTTAGTAACTATTTGCTAGTCACTCATTTTCTAAATATGTTATTTGTATTTAATTGTATACTATTCAAACTCTACTAAATAAGGCATTTTCCTTACTTTTAAAATTTCGTAAGAGGAATAAAGACAATGATTATGGGTTGTTATGTGCCTAGAAGTTTTTAGAAAAAAAGGATGAGTATTTTAAAAGCGTAAGACAAGTCTCACTTAAAACTGTCTAATTTATATTTATTTAAGGTTCTAGCATCTTGGACAGAGCTGTTATTGAACACAATTTGTTGTCTGCAAGCAAATTATATAATAATATTACCTTTGAAGAACTTGGAGCTCTTTTAGAGATTCCTGCAGCTAAGGTATTTTCTTGTTTCTAATATATAAAAAAAGAAGTTAAGAGACTAAACTATTGCTGTAGTAAGAAAATGTGTAATTGATAAGTATTGGCAACTGCAATAAAAATACACATAAAAACCTCAGGAAAATGGAAATAAATTATTTGAATGTTACAATAGTACTGTAATGGAATTGTCTTTGTTTTTTGCTTCTTTTAAACTGTATTTTATGATAAAGTGAACCAGAATGAAAATCTTAAAGGGGTTTTGGGTTGTGATACCCATTTCGAGTGGTGTCTGTTTAAATCCAGTTCATTGTAGTTTCTGATTTCTGACAAACTTAAGATTTTGATACATGCCTTACTTTTTTCTGCTCTGGATTGACTCACAGGTTAAATATTTCATCTCTTTGAAAGAATGACTGTGGTAATTCTCCAGGCTATTCTCTTGTAACTTTTCTGCTTGATTTATCTTAATTTGACTGAGTTACTAGGAAATTAATTTCATTTTTAGTCACGATGAGAGTTTGATTGGCTGTGTACAAATACCAACAAAGTACCAATAGTACGTAGAGGGTATTTCAGGTATCATTTACAAAACATTCTCTTAATTTTAAATAAGAGTAAAAACAAGCAATCAACCTTACATTTACCTAACTTGCATACCTTACAGTCATGTAGTAATGATTACATCCCCTTTTATCTGTTGAGAAATTTTAATTTAGAATTCCTAACATGGTTCCTTTACTTGTGCATATTTAATACACAGTACAAGAAGTGGAACAATTTGGGAACCAAAGCTTAAGTTACCATTAAAAGATACTTTTTCTTAGGCTGACACTTAGGGAAGTGAATATATATTTAACAATAAATGCTAGTCACAGTCTGTTTAGGATTAATCATGAAGATGGTCAGAATTACTAAAATGACTAAGTCATAAGCCAGTTTTCTTACATATAATAAATATGAAACGTGTCTTTAGGAACTAGGTAGAAGACCTTTTGGTTCCCTTTAATTGTCTTTTAAATCCTCTTTTAATTCCTATTTATTTATAATTTTTTAATGAATGATTGCTTTTATTTTTTTAAGTAACCGCTCTACACCCAATGTGGGGCTTGAACTCTTAACTACAAGATCAAGAGTCGCATGCTCTACCTACTGAGCCAGCCGGGCGCCCCTTAATCTCAAATCTCAAATTTATAGATCATTCCTCCTTATAATTTTTTCTTCAAAAATATTACTTTCTTAAAGAATTTATTATTTTTTTTTTTTTTAATTTTTTTTTTTCAACGTTTATTTATTTTTTTTGGGACAGAGAGAGACAGAGCATGAATGGAGGAGGGGCAGAGAGAGAGGGAGACACAGAATCAAAAACAGGCTCCAGGCTCTGAGCCATCAGCCCAGAGCCTGATGCGGGGCTTGAACTCACGGACCGCGAGATTGTGACCTGGCTGAAGTCGGACGCTTAACCGACTGCGCCACCCAGGCGCCCCTTATTATTATTTTTTAAATGTTTGTTTATTTTTGAGAGAGAGACAGAGTGTGAGTGGGGGAGTGGCAGAGACAGAGGGAGACCCAGAATCCGAAGCAAGCTCCAGACTCTGAGGTGTCAGCACAGAGCCCGATGCGGGGCTTGAACTCACAAACTGAGATCATGACCTGAGCCGAAGTTGGACACTTAACTGACTGAGTCACCCAGGCACCCCACTTTCTTAAAGAATTTTTTAGGTGATAAACACTGTGAAAATTTAGATGAAGTAAAAGGAAAAACTACTTTGGGTGTTCCTGTGTATGCATGTCAGTAAGAAGAAAAATTGTTAGTTTGATTTTAAGCAGAGGAAAAAGTTGTTAAGATCACTAGATTCTCGTCCAAAATCTGACAACAAGAAAAACATCCCAGTTAACTTAAAGTAATCGATTATACCCAGGGAGAATTGGGGAATAAAATAGGCAGCTTTACTAGATTCACTGTTGTAATGGACAGCAGATGAATGCATACGAAAAGCGTGTGGGTAGCTAAACCAAGAGATTTCAGTTCTTCTATACGTGAGTAACTAACTGTTGGATATGATAATTAAAGTTTGTGAGAATTTTTTTTGGATTTTCTTTTACAGGCAGAAAAGATAGCATCACAAATGATAACAGAAGGACGTATGAATGGATTTATTGATCAGATTGATGGAATAGTTCATTTTGAAAGTAAGTTTTGCTTATTTCTGTCATAATGAAATGGCAGTAAACTGTTGTATATTTGTGATTAAGACACATTGAACAATTTCCTTTAACCCAGCATATTACTACTAGAAGGAGCTCATTTTCCAAAGAAATAATTTAGAATAATTTTTATGAGCTTATATTTAAGAATCTATTTAATACAGCATTTTTTATGCTGAAGAAAAATTGGAAGATGGAATCGTCTTACCAGTTTTTTCATTTACCCATCAAACATAGATTAACCACATACCATGTATCAGGCATGTGGGAATGCCAGTTGATTTCCTCTTTAGCAGCTCATTAAACTAGTAGAGGCAGACAGATAAGTTGATCTCTTGACTCTCTCATTGTGTATTACCTCCTCAGCCCCTATTCCTACCTCTTTACACCCTGGACCTTCCTATAACTGGAACTGTTCTACCTGTAAAGTTTCAATTTGAAATGCCCCATTCTCACAATGTTTTTCCTGTCTTTCTAGCAGTCTGTGTCAGTTACTTCCACTTTAGCTCTTCCTTGACTACCTTCGAGCCTCCAGTCCATTAACTTTTACTTTTTTCCAGTCAGCTCAGCCCTTTTTTGTCTTTACTACTCTTTCCTATCCATGGATTCCATGATTCATTATTCCAGTTACTGTTTCACAAATGCCCTAGATCACTTGCGTGTTAACTTTTTGTTCTGGCTGTCCAGCAAAACTTCAGCTGGGATGAACCCATTCTCCATCTTTTTCATTCCAGTACGTGAGTAGCTAACTAACATTGCTGGAGATTGGTACCACTGCAAAGTCAAGGTCTTGGTTCTCAGCAGTACCTGGGATTCTTGATACATTTCTCTAGGCTACTCTTCTTTTCTACTCTGCAAGGGGTATTTCAGATTTCATTATTCTTTTTAAAAAAAAAAATTTTTTTTTTAACATTTATTCATTTTTGAGACAGAGAGAGACAGAGCATGAACGGGGGAAGGTCAGAGAGAGAGGGAGACACAGAATCTGAAACAGGCTCCAGGCTCTGAGCTGTCAGCACAGAGCCTGACGCGGGGCTCGAACTCAACGGACCGCGAGATCATGGCCTGAGCCGAAGTCAGACGTCCAACCGACTGAGCCACCCAGGCGCCCCTCGGATTTCATTTTTCTTAAATCTCTGACTTTTCTCCTTCATTCTCAGCAGCAAACCTTGTTTCATATTTCACAGAAAAAAAAAATCTGTCAGGGTGAAATTAAATTAACTTCTTTATCTGATTTATAAAACTTCCGAATTTTACAGGCACCTGGGTGAGTCAGTCGGTTAAGTGTCTGACTTCAGCTCAGGTCACAATCTTCGGCTGTGTGAGTTTGAGCCCTGCGACACGCTCCATGCTTACAGCTCAGAGCCTGGAGCCTGCTTCGGATTCTGTGTGTCCCTCTCTCTCTCTGCCCCTCCCCTGTTTATACTCTGTCTCTCTCTCAAAAATAAGCAGACATCAAAAAAAAAAAAAAAACCTTCTGAATTTTAAATATCATCTAGTTCTACCTTTTCCTCCTTTGTGTTTTGCTGGAAGTGTGTTCTGTCTTCCTTTCCAGTTCTTCTCCTTGTGCTTTGGCTCCCTTCTTTGACTGTTGCCCCTATCCCTCAAAAACAGGTTTTTAGGAACCTAAAATTAGCCATTGTTTTGTCAGTTTTCACCCTTGCTTGCTCTGTTGGCTTCTTTCCATCAGTATTTAAACATACTTGGCTGTGCACCTGGTAGCTCAGTCAGTTCTAAGTATCCGACTGATCGCAGCTCAGGTCATGATCTTGCAGTTCATTAGTTCAAGCCCCACGTTGGGCTCTGCGCTGGTGATGCAGAAGCTGCTTGGGATTCTGTCTCTCCTCTCTGCCTCGCCCCTGCGTGTGTGTCTCTCTCTCTCTCAAAACATAAATAACTTAGGGGCGCCTGGGTGGCGCAGTCGGTTAAGCGTCCGACTTCAGCCAGGTCACGATCTCGCGGTCCGTGCGTTCGAGCCCCGCGTCGGGCTCTGGGCTGATGGCTCAGAGCCTGGAGGCTGTTTCGGATTCTGTGTCTCCCTCTCTCTCTCTGCCCCTCCCCCGTTCATGCTCTGTCTCTCTCTGTCCCAAAAATAAATAAACGTTGAAAAAAAAAAAAAAATTAAAAACATAAATAACTTAAAAAAAATTTTTTTTAATACTTAAACTTACTTGGGTCTCTCCCATTTTAACAAAAAGACTTTTATCTTTCAGACCTCATTTTAATTTTTTAGCATTATCGAATAGCATTGATCCTTTACTCCTTTTTGAACTGTCCCCACCACCCTGTGCCATCATGGCTTTTGTCGTCTCCTTCACCCCCTTCTCCTGCTTTCCCTCCTCCTCCAGGTATTCTTCCAGTCCTCTTCGTAGATTCTGTAGTGCCTTTAAGTGTAAATATTGGAGTTGCTTAGGGCTTATTCCCAAGGCCTTTTCCTCTTCACTCTACTAAATTTCCTTGGTAATCTCATCTGTTCCCATTGATTCAGTTGCTATCTTTGTGCAGACAATGCTCAGATTTGCCTTTCTAGTGTAAATTTCTCTTCTGAGTCCTAGACCTAGTGGTGCTAATTGCGTGCTAGGTATTTTCCACCTGACTGACTGTTGGACATCTCAGAATGGACATATCCAAAACTGAATTCACCATGTCTCCTTCCTGCCTCCATCCCACAACCTGCCAGCCAACCAACCAGCTAGCCAAAAGCTACATTATTCACTCTCTCCAGCATTTCTTATCCTTGACCCCTCTTCTTCACTGCCCAGAATCCTTTCAGTTTTACCTCCTGCGTGTATCTGGAATCCACATACTTGTCTTCATTTCTTACTGTCACTAGCCTATTGTGAAGCCTCTCCCACCTTCTGGGCTTTTTCCCTCACATCTACAATTGCTCCTTTCTAGTCCAGTTGCTGTAGTATAGCCAGAATGACTGTGATCTTTATTTTTTTTAATGTAAACAAACAAAACAAATATAAAAAACAAATTGTTAGGTCATGTTACTCTCTTCTTTGACACTGTAATGAATGGCTTCCCCATGGCTTATAGAACAAAGTTCTGTGAAGTCAACAGGTGCTGCCTGATCTTTATAACTTTCTCTTTCTAATCCAACCACATAGGTCTTTTTGTTTCTTTCTAACACTGTAAATTCCTTCCCACATCAGACATTCTGAAATACCCACTTCTCTCCACCAGCATCCTCTCAGCTATTTTTTTTTTTTTTTAATTTTTTTTTTTCAACGTTTATTTATTTTGGGGACAGAGAGAGACAGAGCATGAACGGGGGAGGGGCAGAGAGAGAGGGAGACACAGAATCGGAAACAGGCTCCAGGCTCTGAGCCATCAGCCCAGAGCCCGACGCGGGGCTCAAACTCCCGGACCGCGAGATCGTGACCTGGCTGAAGTCGGACGCTTAACCGACTGCGCCACCCAGGCGCCCCTCAGCTATTTTTGTTCCCGTGTCTTAGTTTGAGCAACGTTAATTGGTAATGATTTTCCTGACTCTCCAGGTTAGGTATGGCTTATAGTTCTATATTCTTTGGTCACTCTGAATTTCTTCCTAGCATTAATCAGTTATTTTTATTTCTGTAACCATTTGTCTAAATGTCTGTTTTTGCTTCCCAGCTAAGCTTCCTGTTGGTAGATATTAAGTCTCTTTTGTTCTCATCATATATGGAACATGTGTTCCAGTGCCCCACACACTCTTAGTGGGAAGTAAATTAGTGTTGGAAAAACAAACAGTACATAATGAATAGTTTAGCAGACGTGTCACCAAGTGAAAGGACAGCTTGATAGAGTAATATTCTTTCCAGTTTTCTTAGATTTAAAGAATTGCCATGAAAAATATGCTCATAATAACAAGTATTGGAACTATAAACAAAAATAAGAGTTCATCATATCTTTCCTCCCCCTTGCATAACTAGTACTAATCTAAAGCTTCTATATGCTTATATAGATATGTGAAAAACATAGTTTTTTTTAACTTAAAAATAATTTTAAGCACACAGTATTCTACAGACTTTTTGAAATAATCATGCACATATTTTCAAGTCAGTAGACATAAATCTAATTTATTTGTTTTAATAGCTATGTAGAATTTCATGGAGTTCAACTGTTCACCTATTGATGAACATTCAAGTGGTTTCCTTGTGCATATCTTTATATATGGTACACTTCTATAGAGCAAGGTCTCAAAAGTGATAACATTCCATCAAAGGACATATGTATTTTTATCCTTAATGGATACTGCCAGTTTGCTTTCCAGAAAAGTGTAGCCATTTGCACTTTCACCAATATGAGGAAATGAATATTCAACAGCTATATATTGTTCCTCTTTTTATCTTTTGCTAATTGTGGGGGGAAATACTACATTTTGTTTTAATGTGCATTTCCTTGGTACTGAGGAAGTTTAATATCTTTCCATGTATTACTGGCCATTAGCATTTCCTCTTCTGTGGAGTTGATGTTAGTTCTGGTCTGTTTCTTTCCTGTCCCCACACCTCTCCTTCAGATCTCTCAGCATCAATTTGCTATAGCTTTTGGTTTAATGATAATTTAAACTCTTTTTTGTTAATGTGTACAAATATTTTTTACCATTCTGTCAGTTGTGTTTTTGAAGTAAGGCAATGCATACCATAAACACAGTTTAAAATTCTTATGCAGCCAGGGGCGCCTGGTTGGCTCAGTCGGTTAGGCGTCCGACTTCAGCTCAGGTCATGATCTCACAGCCCGTGAGTTCAAGCCCCGTGTCGGCCTCTGTGCTGACAGCTCAGAGCCTGGAGTCTGCTTCGGATTCTGTGTCTCCCTCTCTCTCTGCCCCTCCCCTGCTCATGCTCTGTCTCTCTCTGTCTCAAAAATAAATAAAAACATTAAAAAAATTTTTTTTAATAAAAAAAATAAAATTCTTATGTAGCCAAATATGTCACTTTTTAATTTTATGGCTTTTTAGTTTCCTGTATTAATTTAAAAGGTCTCACTTACCTTGGGGTAAAACTAATATTTTTCTAAAATTTCTTCTAATATTTTTATTTACTGTTTTATATTTAGAAATTTAATCTGTCTATAGTTCATTTTTGTATATAATTTTAAGGTATGGGCTAGTTTGTCTTTTTTTTAAGATGTATTGTTAATTTGCAAGTGCTATTTATTAGGTAAAACTTACTTTCTGATTTTTTTAATTTTTTTTTTTCAACGTTTATTTATTTTGGGGACAGAGAGAGACAGAGCATGAACGGGGGAGGGGCAGAGAGAGAGGGAGACACAGAATCGGAAACAGGCTCCAGGCTCTGAGCCATCAGCCCAGAGCCCGACGCGGGGCTCGAACTCATGGACTGCGAGATCGTGACCTGGCTGAAGTCGGACGCTTAACCGACTGCGCCACCCAGGCGCCCCACTTTCTGATCTTTGACATATATTAGCTTCCACATGTATGTTTGGGTCTCTTTCTGTTATCAGTTTCTTTCCACTGATCTGTAACAATATGGTAATAAACAAATGTAGACTAAATCTTACTGTTGGAAAAGCATCTCCTACCCCTCTACTAATGTATTTTTGTTGAATTGAAGTTCACATAACATTAACCATTTTAAAGTGAGCAATTCAGTGGCACTTAGTATGTTCACAGTGTTTTGCAACCACCCACTCTACCTAGTTCCAAAACATTTTCATCTTCCCAAAAGGAAATCTTGTGCCCAGTAAGCCGTTACTCCTCATTTCTCCTCCCAGCCCCTGGCAGCCACAAGTCTGAATTTTATCTCTATGGATTTACCTATTCTGGATACTTCGTGTAAATGCAGTCATACACTAAGTGAGCTTTTGACTTCTCTCACTTAACATACTGCTTTTTTCCTTTTTAAGGCTGAATAACATTCCACTGTAGAGATATCCTACAATGTTGCCACTGTTCTTAATTTGCAAAATTCTCTTGACTGTTCTCAAACATCATTTCTTCTGTAGTTAATAACTTTTTCCTGTGTAGAAAGCAAAACAGAGATCAGGGTGATTATCTTTGTAAGTTTTTAAAATGTATATATTGATAGGGAAGGACTGTTATTTTTATGATACTGCATCTTTCCATCTGGGACCATGGTTTGTGTCTAAAGTTATTTTATGTCCTTTATTAAAATTTTTTTATTTTAGTTTTTTTCATTAATTCTGTGCCTACTTTTGTAAATTTGGGTGCTATTTTGAATTGATGTTCCCCAAGTTTATCATTTCTTTCTTTCTTTCTTTATTTATTTTTTGAGAGAGAGACAGAGTACGAGCAGGGAAGGGGCACAGAGAGAGGGACAGAATCTGAAGCAGGCTCCCGGTTCTGTCAGCGCAGAGCCTCACACGGGGCTGGAACTCACGAACTGTGAGATCGTGACCTGAGCTGAAGTCGGATGCTTAACCAACTGAGCTACCCAGGCACCCCTGAGTTCATCATTTCTAACTGTATATTGCTGGTATAGAGAAAAACCTTGTGTTTTCATGATGAATTTTTTTGGTTTTTGTTTAATCAGTAAAATATGTGTCCTTCAGAGTCAAGTAGAGACAGTTTTGACTATATAAATAGATTTGCTCTCTCCAGTAGGTGGCAGTGTCTTGTGAATCAAGAAAAACTGGTGATGAGATGGCTCAAGTGAGGCTTTTATTGTGGTGGTTTTTGTGACTGAGGTGCTTTGATTGGTTGGTTTTATTTTGTTTTCCTGAATAATAATATGTATCTACGTGTATGTGTTTTGGTTTTGTTTTATACCATGTGCCAGTAATTTGGGTACTTTCCTTAATTATTGCTTAATTAGCTTTAACTTTATTAGCCAAGATTTTCAGAAGAAACTTTTAAAATTAATACTGCTATAAATTATCTTTTAACTCACATTCCATATGAATATATGGAGTAATGTATGGAGTAAACTCTGTACGTTTTTCTTTTTTTGTTTAGCACGAGAAGCCCTGCCAACGTGGGACAAACAGATCCAGTCACTTTGTTTCCAAGTGAATAACCTTTTGGAGAAAATTAGCCAGACAGCACCAGAATGGACAGCACAAGCCATGGAAGCCCAGATGGCTCAGTGAATCCTTACAAAACTTCTGTGCACACTACATCTTTTTCAATGTTGTACAGATTAATTTCACTGTCTCTCCAAAGCATTTGCATCATGACCTTACGTATTTCAATCCCTTTTATGCTGGATTCCATTTAAAGAAGACATTAGAACAGGAAGTGCAAGCATTTAAAAATATGTAGTTACCATATATTCAGGGTCTCTATGTATCAAGCTAACTCAAATGTTTTGAAAGCTTTTTCTTTAAACAGAGTAAGTGAAATATCTGTGGCTAAAAAGTTTGGGATTTGTGATAACTTTGTAGTCATGTAAAACTTAAGTGCTTTGTGCCTCTCCAAATGTGGTAATTCTAATAAATGGAGAAGTGAGCCAAATAAAAGTAGTACTTTGTTTCTAATTAGTGAATGGTGTTTTGTTCATTTTTCCTTTCAATTCAGCAGACATCGATTTATACCATATGCTAGAAATGCAAAGACAGACCGTAATGCCTGTCCTCCAGGCATTCAGAGTCACAGAGCTGATAGATGGTATGTGTAATACTTGCAGTTGCACCAAGTACTAGATCACATGCGGAGGAGCTTTTTGGGTAGCAGAGAGATCAGGGAAGGCCTCTCAGGATTATTGCAGGCTAGCTTTATAGGGAAAATGGGGAAAGGACTTCTTAAAAAAATTTGCGGGCAGGTTACAGTTTCAGCTCCAACATGTGAAGAGCTTGGAGGGCCTGACTCCATTTTCACAGTAAGAAAAAGGCTGAACCGGCTGAAAATCAATGGCTTCTCTTATTTCCACCGGAGAATTGAGGTCACGGGACAGACCACCACAAAATGGAAAGACAGGCACGTAGAATCGCAGTTGAGAGAACTTACTGGGAGCAGAAGCTTCTGGAGCAGTAACTGATAAGAACCGTGAAACGGTAACTGACAAGTTACTGGAGGCTGAGTGTAAACTAGCTTGAAGGTTAAAACCCCCTGAGGACCCACTCTTAGGAGAACCCCTACACTTTCTAGGATTCATCCCCAGGAACGCCATCAGAGTCTCAGGAGTATGATTGGGATCCCCTTGTTTTTCAGGCAGGGCAGGGGAGGGGAGGGGAAAGTAACTATTTTGAAATACACCTGGATGATTTTCCATGACAAAGACCTGCCCTCTAAGGAAAAATACCATTACCAGAGCCTTGTCTGACATGGGGCAAGTGCAGTTATACAGTTCTAGCCATCTTGAGTCTTCTTGTGTCATGTAAGAGAAGGTGGCGGGAGGTTTCTGAAGGTCACAGCCCAGGGACTCAGATAAGTAAAAAACAGAGATCGAATCAAAGATTATAGATTGCTTCCCAAATCTGTTCCATCAAATGGGGCTCCAGTGTAAGAATAGTGGAATTCATGAGCTGCAGGACACACTCCTTAAGAAAGAAGTCTTAGGTAAACAATACAACAGGGAAGAATACAAACGAAAATAGAGGAAACAGAAGTCTCTGACACAGGTATAGCAAACATTAAATGCAACCCAGCTCCTACTCAGATTAATATAAAACCTTATACTGAAAGGCTAATTGCCTCAGTTCCTATTACCTGATACATTATGTCTGCCTTTCAACCAAAAAACTGCAAGGAGCATAATGAAAAAGCAAACAAACAAAAACAAAAACACAATTTGAAGACACAAGTCCAGCATCAGAATCAGACAGGTGTGGCAGGGATGTTTGAATTAATTAGACCAAGAATTTAAAATAGCTATGATTAATTTGCTAAGGGTTTTTAATGGGAAAAGTAGGCAACGGGCAATGTAAGTAGAGAGATGGGTGATGTAAGTAGAGAGGTGAAAACTGTAAGAATTAAAAGGAAATGTTAGAAATAAAAAACAGAAATGGAGATGCCTTTGATGGACTAATCATCAGACTGAACACACCCTGAAGAAAGACCAGTGAGCTTAAAGATATGTAGGTAAAAACTTCCCAAACTGAAATGCAAATAGGAAAAAAAAAAAAGAAAAAAAGAAACAATATCCAACAACTATGGGACAATTATATAAATGGTAACATAGGTATAATGGGGATACCAGGGAGAAAGGAACAGAAGAAATATTTGCAACAATACTGGCTAACAATCTTCCAAAATTAATGATGGGGACACCAAACCACAGACCCAGGAAGCTTAGAGAACAGCAAGCATGATAAATACCAAAAAAATCTACACCTAAGCATATCATACTTAACCTGCAAAAAAACAAAGACAAGAAAATCTTGAAAGATGCTGGGGGGGAAAAACCTTTTTTGTAAAGGAACATAAGAATTATACTGGATTTCTTGTCAGAAACCATGCAAGCAAGAAAACTGTAGATATTTAAGATGGTGAAAGAAAAAACTTAACCAATGTAGGATATTAATCCAGCATAATTATCCTTTAAAAGTGAAAGAAAAATAAAGACTCTGAGGAAAAACTAAAGAAATTTGTTGCCAGGACACCTGCCTTACAAGAAACGCTAAAAGTTCTTCAGAGCAAAGGAAATGATACTTGGATAAAGGAAGAGCATCAGGGGACAAATAGATGAAGGTAAAATAAAATCTTTAAAAAAAAAATTTTACTTGGTCAAATAGATGACTTTGTTCAAACTAACAATGGTAACCATTTTTGAATGTTTATACTGTATGGTAAGTAAAATAATTGACAATGATGGGAGGCGGGAATTGGGAATATTCTAAGATTCCTGCACTACCCATGAAACAGTACAGCGTTATTTAAACATGAACTTAGATTACTTGAAATGTATATTGCAAACTGGAAGGCAACTACTGTCAAATTTTTAAATATATATATATATATATTTGATATTCTAAGAGAATCTACAAGCTAAAGAAAAATCATATGATTGTATCAACAGGCACAGGAAAAAAAAAAAAAAGCATCTGACAAAATCCAACACCTATTCATGATAAAAACTCTCAGGCAACTAGGGATAGAGAACTTCCTCAACTTGATAACATTTACAGAAAAACCTATTACTGACATCATATTAATGATGAGAAACTGGGCACCTGGGTGGCTCAGTAGGTTAAGCATCTCTTAGTTTTGGCTCAGGTGCTCAGGTCATGATCTCACAGTTCATGAGTTTGAGCCCCAGGTCGGGCTCTGAGCTGACAGCTCAGAGCCTAGAGCCTGCTTTGAATTCTGTATCTCCCTCTCTCTGCCCCTCTCCCACTCATGCTCTGTGTCTCTCTGTCTCTCTCTCAAAAATAAACATTTTTTAGTATATGTGCTGCCGAAGCGAGCACAAATAAACCTTTTTTAAAATGGTGAGAAAATAGATTGCTAGATTATTTATTCCTAAAATTGAGAATCTACAAAAAATCCTGTGGCTAACATCATATTTAATAGAAAATAGATTACCAGTGTCTTTCCCCCTAAGATCAGGAATAAGGCAAGGATGTCTACTCTCATCATTCCTACTCAACATCATACTGAAAGTCCTAAGAATGCAATAAGACCAAAAAAAGAAATTAAACTTATACAGATTGGGAAGGAGGAAAAAACGGTCTTTGTTCACAGTTGACATGATTGTTTACACAGAAAATCCCAAGGAATCAGAAAAAAAAAAAAAAAATTCCTGGAACTAAAAAACAAGTATAGTAAAGTTGTAGAATGCAAAGTTAATATACAAAAGTCCATGGCTTTCCTATATATGTCAATGAACAGTGGAATTTGAAATTTGGAAATGTATGTGTGTTGAACGTAGCGAAAATAGGGAATTATATGAGTGAAGAAGTGGCAGGAGGATAGGCTAAACAGGTAAACTGAGGCTATATTATGAAGGACCAGGGAAAATCTGGGGTCTTTTTTCAGAATGTTCATAGTTTAACTTGTGGCAGGCAGTTTATAGGATGGAGTGGAAAGATGGTAATGGGAGCGGCAGTTACTAGAGGCAGGTAGACTAGTTCAGGAGCTATGTGCCTGATTTTCCAAAGAGATAATTAGGGTTTGAACTACATTCATGGCAGTGAAGATAAAGAGAAGAGGTCAGATTGATTCATTCAATAAATGATTTGAGTGGGTACCTAGCAGGTGTCAGGCATTGTTCTAGGCACTAGGGATATAGCAACAAACAAAATAGGTCATCCATTGGGGGTGTCAAGTGGAATTTAAGGGACAGAAGCCAGTGTCTGATTAGATGTGAGGATAAGGGAGAAGGGTGTGATCAGACAACTCAGGAATCATCGATGTTTGGATCTTGAACGTTTGAGTAAGTGGTGGTATCGTTTGACATGCTGGGTAGAGAGAAGGCCTAGGGGACATCCAGATGGACTTGGTTAGTAGGCAGCTGAAGAGTCATTCAGAACACCAATAGTAAGGTGGGGAGATTGGACATACAGTCCTCCTTGACTTATAGGAGGCAGTTGAAGCCTTAGGAGTAGATGACACTAGGAAGAACGTGAGCTATAAAAGGAGCGGATCCCTGATACAACCTTGCAAAGCGCCACAATCTATGAGGTGAATAAAAGAAGGGGCAGAGCACTCCAGTTTGCTGAGCTTAAGGTCCAGGTGCCTTTACATTTTTTTAATTTTTAAAAAATATTTATTTATTTTTAAAATTTTTTTTTTTAATGTTTTATTCATTTTTGAGACAGAGAGAGACAGAGCATGAACGGGGGAGGGGCAGAGAGAGAGGGAGACACAGAATTGGAAGCAGGCTCCAGGCTCTGAGCCATCAGCCCAGAGCCCGACGCGGGGCTCGAACTCACGGACCGTGAGATCGTGACCTGGCTGAAGTCGGACGCTTAACCGACTACGCCACCCAGGCGCCCCAAAAAATATTTATTTATTTTTGAGAGAGAGAGAGAGAGAGAGCATGAGCAGGGCTGGGGCAGAAAGAGAGAAGGGGGCAGAAGATCTGAAGCAGGCTCTGTGCTGACAGCCCAATGCAGGGCTCGAACTCACAAACCATGAGATCGTGACCTGAGCCAAAGTTGGACGCTTAACCGACTGAGCCACACAGGTGCCCTGTAGGTGCCTTTACATTTTATCTCTCTGAAATTTCACAATAAACCTGTACGGTAGTTTTGCCTCCCCTTCCCGTACCCCAACAAATGAAATGGATTCAAGGGTAGGAGGAAAACTGGGAAAGTGAGATTTTCATCAGGGCAAAATGTTGCATGTGGAACATAGAGAGTAATAAATGTGAAAAAAATTCTTGCTTCACACATTTATCATCAATATTTAATCAAAATAGTCATACTGAATTTGATCACTGAATTTTTGTTACTTGTCCTGATACTTCATTTGCAAAAGAGAAAGAAAATCAACACAACGAACCCATCAGGTGTATGCAGCTGGGAAGCAGGACATAGAGTGTTGTTACTTTGTCAGCATTAATAATACTTATTGGGTAACATGATAAGGAGAAAAAGTATTAGTTAAATGTATTGTAAGTGTCTTATAATAGCTATCCATAGTCTTTCATTCTATCTCAAAGTTCTTAGATGAAAGAGAACCGAGTTATTGTGGACCAAACTCTCCTGTGAAGAAACCAAACTACCAGAACAAAAGATGATATGGACCCTTAATATGAACTAATGACCTAAAGACATTGACAGCAAGGAAGCATATAGTATCTTGTTAGTAAAATCTTTTATTTTGTTTATATATGAAATGTAACACAAAATTCATAAGCCAGAAAATTTAATAATATGAAAGCAAGGAGAAACTAAGCTGAACCATTTAGCAAAACTAAGCAAAAACATTCATTTAAAATAAATCAAAATTCCATTCTTTTATCCCATTGATTGTGATTAAGCATATCTGTCATATTTCATTTGCAAAAGGCAGAGAAGGATTCAAACTGAAGAGGTGTATGCCTGCTGGTTTTAGTTGCTTCAGTGCGAGCTTTTCACCTATAAGGGATACACAAAGAATAGGTTTGAGCTTCCTCAATCTACTTTTTAATTTTCAATAAACTTTAAATTCTAGAATTATTTTTTTTTTTAACGTTTATTTACTTGAGAGACAGAGCATGAACGGGGGAGGGTCAGAGAGAGAGGGAGACACAGAATCGGAAGCAGGCTCCAGGCTCTGAGCCATCAGCCCAGAGCCCGACGCGGGACTCGAACTCACGGACCGCGAGATCGTGACCCGAGCTGAAGTCAGACGCCCAACCGACTGAGCCACCCAGGCGCCCTAGAATTATTTTAGATTTACAGAAAAGTTGCAAAGATAGTACAGGGGGCTCTTACATCCCCTGCCCCTGTTTCCCTACCAGTTAACATCTTACTATGGTAGATTTGTTACAACTAATGAACCAATGTTGATACATAATATTATTAATAAAAGCATATACCTTAGCTAGATCTCTCAATTTCTACCTAATGTCTTTTTTCTGTTCCAGGATCCCATCTAGGACAGCACGTTACATTCAGTTGTCATGTTTCCACAGGCTTCTCTAAACTGTGATTGTTTCTCGACTTTCTTTGTTTGCGATGGCCTTGACAGTTTAGACGAGATCTGGTCAGGTATTTTGCAGAATACCTATGCATCAGTTTGGATTTGGCCCATGTGTTTCTCCTGGTTAGACTGGAGTTACGGGGTTTTGAGAGAAGACCTCGAAGGTAGAGTGCCATTCTCATCACATCATTTCAAGGGGACATGCTATCAACATGACTTATCACTGATGAGGTTCACTTTGGTCACTTGGCTGAAGTAGTTCTGTCAGGTTTCTCCACTATAAGGCTACTCTTTTTTCATCCTTGTCATATATACTCTTTGAAAGGAAGTTACTGTGCAAACTCATTCTTACGAGGTAGGAGTTACACTCCATTGCCTTGAGGGAGGAACACATACATACATTGTTTGGAATTCTTCCGTACTTCTGGAAAATTCGTCTGCTCTCCCCCATTTATTTGTTTGTGTAATCATGTATTTATAGAAGTATGACTCATAGATATTTTATTTTGGCTATAATCTTTCCATTTATAATCTAATGCTACTTTACTTTGTTGCCTCAATTGTTCCAGTGTTCACAATTGGGAGCTTTTTCAGTTGTTTTTATGTCCCCTTGGTTTACCTACTTTTTTAAGTGTTTCTTTATTTATTTTGAGGGTGGGAGGGGCAGAGAGAGAATCCCAAGCAGGCTCCGCGTTGTCAGTGCAGAGCCCCACTTGGGGCTCGATCTCATGAATCGTGAGATCATGACCTGAGCCAAAATCAAGAGTCAGCAGGACGCTTAATCAACTGAGCCACCCATGTACCCCTTTTCAACCTATTCTTAACATAAATCATTTTCTTCTTTGATCTTTGTCTCTTGATTCTCCCATTTCAGGTGTTTGTATATCTAAAGTTTCACTGTTGATGAATAATGTAGGGTCAAAGGTGATGCACCAGAGTCAAGACCACCAAGGTATTTTACCTCAAACCCACTGATTCAGTAAGATAATTTCTCTGGGGTTAAAAGAAATAGGTCAGATGTTAGGATTCATTATGTATGTGTGGGTATATATTTCATCCAACCTGTCTCATGTGTTTATTTAAATAAACAGTGTTAAACTGGTCTAATTCCACATGTTTGCTTCTGACCTCATCCTGTCCAGTTTGTGCTATATACCATTATCAGATTAATTCTTCTAAAGTATAGTTCTATTGATGTTACCCCCTTACATAAAGCCTACAGTAACTCCCCACTGCTTACCAAATCAAAGGCCAAATCATCAGCCCAGTTTTCAGTACATTAAATGCCATGGCCCAACTCACTTATAAGTCTTTCATTTCTCATTATTTTCCTACTTATATGTTCCTACCAAGTTGAGTGGACCTACACTCACAAAGATGTTTTCCCTTTTTTGCTTCTACAGTTTCACGAATGCTGCTGCTGATTAGAAGCAACATCCAGGGGTACCTGGGTGGCTCAGTGGGTTAAGCATCTGACTCTTGATTTCAGCTCAGGTCACGATCTCACAGTTCATGAGTTTGAGCCCCATGTGGGGCTCTGTGCTGTCAGCTTGGAGCCTGCTTGGGATTCTCTCTCTCTGACCCCCCCACCCCCTTCTCAAAATAAATAAATTTTAAAAAATGCGGGGCGCCTGGGTGGCGCAGTCGGTTAAGCGTCCGACTTCAGCCAGGTCACGATCTCGCGGTCCGTGAGTTCGAGCCCCCGTCAGGCTCTGGGCTGATGGCTCAGAGCCTGGAGCCTGTTTCCGATTCTGTGTCTCCCTCTCTCTCTGCCCCTCCCCCGTTCATGCTCTGTCTCTCTCTGTCCCAAAAATAAATAAAAACGTTGAAAAAAAAATAAATTAAAAAAAATGCAACTGAGTGAAAATGCTGAAGAAAAAACAGAAAGAAGCCACATCCATTTTTATTAATTAAAGCCACATCTTGTGTCAGAAATTTTAATGTTTGTCCCATCTGATCCATTTTCATCCTTGTCTTCCCTGCTCTATGTTCTGGGAGGCTGACCTGTATATTACAGCACCACTTTCCTGCCCTCTGCCTTCCTGTGGGTTCAGCCAGTGGGAAGCCTAGACGGGACATCAGAAAGTGAGATCAGGGTATTTTTTCTTTTGACTACTTCCTTCCTATGAGGTTGCCCCAGGCTACTCCTGTCTTTCTAGTGAGAGGTTACTGTTCCTCTCAGGGCCGCCTTCTCCTTCTCATAGCTCACTCCTTTGGGTTTCAAGTAACTTCTCCTTCCTTGCCTCTCTGAGGCCTAGGGGTGGTATAGTTTAAAATTCTTTAATGTTTTTATTTATTTTTGAGAGAGAGACAGAGCACAAGCTGGGGAAGGGCAGAGAGAGAAGAAGACATAGAATCCAAAGCAGGCTCTGAGCTGTCAGCAAAGAGCCTGAGGCGGGCCTCAAACCGGGGAACCACATGACCTGAGCTGAAGTTGGATGCTTAACCAACTGAGCCATCCAGGTGCCCCTAAGGGGTGATATAGTTTAACTGTTTCTAGCCTAGATTCCAGCACCATCCCTGGTCATTTCCCTCTACCTCCCACCCACACCTTTATTGTAAGTAGTTTTCATTAAATCCTCGTACTATTACAATTTCAGTGCCATCTCTTTCCTATTGTGACCTTGATATTCACTTTCACTTTAGAATAAAAAACTACTTCTTTCAAGAAACTTGCTCGCTCTTTCTTTTCTTTCTTTCTTTCTTTCTTTCTTTCTTTCTTTCTTTCTTTCGAGAGAGGGAGAGAGAATCCCAAACAGGCCCTGTTCTGTCAGCATGGAGCCCAACGCAGGGGCTCGAACTGATGAACATGACATCATCACCTGAGCTGAAACCAAGAGTCAGGTGCTCAACTGAGACATCCAGATGCCCCCAAGAAACTTTCATTTACACATGTCAGTAGAATATGATCTTTCCCTCCTCTGAACTTAAAATAGCACTTGGTCTAAAGTCATTAGTTAAACCTGTCATTTTATTTAAAGGCTATCTAATCCTTTCTTTTAGAGTATAAAGTCTTTAAAGACAAGGAGACCAGCTTATTTATTTTTGTTCCCCACAGGACCTACCAGTGTCCTGCATAGTACTAGGTACTTGATACATTATCTGCTAAATAAATGATATTTTAAAATATATTCTCCATGAGTTATATTTGTTAACCTATACAGAGTTCGCATTCCCTTGAGAAAGAAAGTGACGTATTACTAAGAGTGGGAAAATTAACGTTTTTTTTTCCCCCATACTCAAGATACATTCTATAGAGGACTGACAAAATCATGTTTATTTCTACTTTACTACATCTTCAATAGCTAATTCTGAGCATCCTGGAAAAATTAGTTGGAAATGAGTTGATTGATTGTCAGAAGTTCAGATTCTATATAGCATTTTCAAATATTCTATATTCTATAACCACCACTTTCAGGGTTCACTTTTCCCAATAGGATTTTCCAGCCTAAACTCACCTCATTATTGATAGATGCTTTATGCTGCAATCAATTCAAATATTACAAAGCATGTAATTTTCATTTGTTCTACTACTTTGTAGTTATTTACCAAGTTCTTTTGTCAATTTGTCTAAGTAGGGGGCTTATTTTCTACTTTTTTTATATCTCACCACACTCTGTAATTTTACAAGTGGTAAGTTCTTCATTAATGGATCAAGAGAATTCTGAGAAGTCTAGAAAAGTCACCATCCCTTTATTTACTAAAATATGATTTCAAAACATAAAGCTATTGCTATAGACTGAATGTTTGTGCCCCCAGCAAAACTCATTTGTTGAAACCCTAACCCCCAGTGTGATGGTATTAGGAGGCAGACCCTCCGGGAGATAATTAGATTTAAATAAGGTAATGAAGGTGAAGCTGCCACAATGGGATTACTGTCTTCATAAGAAAAGGGACCAGAGCTTGATCTCTTTCCACCATTTGAAGATACAGTGAGAATGTGGCCACCTGTAAGCTAGGAAGAGAGCCCCCACAGGAACTGAATTGGCCCACACCTTGATCTTGGACTTCCCAGCCTTCAGAACTGTGAGAAATAAATTCTTGTGTAAAAGACCCACCCTATGCTATATTGTTATGGTGGCCCAAGTAACCTAATACAGCTATTTTCTTCATAAGAGGAAACCAAGATCAATCTTTATGTGAAGACAACATTTGAAAGATGTAAAGAATTGTTATTATTGAATCATTACTCAAAATAATGCTAATTTACAAATCCTTTAATTATATATATTTTTAAAAAACACAGTTTCTGGAACCTACCATTAGGTTTTTTTTAGAAAGTACGCATGGCTCTCCTTCTATTGATGTCTCTCTTGATTTGGCAAAGAGAACACTGAGGACAGCAATGGGTCACCAGATAGTCATCACAAATGGATCCCTGGTTGAAAAGATAAAAGAAATAGAAATTAAAACCCACCTATTAGGAAGTTAGAACTTGTGGATTTTCAAGACACTTTGAAGAGAAGCAGAAGGAACTGATCCTTGGAATTCAGAGTTTGGATGGATACATTTGGGAAAATGTTAATTGATTTTTCTGTATAACTCCTCTTTTTATGACATCGAATGTTTTCCTATACTTTGTAATATTGAAAATAGAAGATATCGATCAACCAAACTGTCAGTAAGAGGAAAAAACAAAGAGTTTCAGAAAGTAAAATCTCAAAATTCTTGCTTCCCACACCCCATCCCTGTCTCAGGAAGCTATGTGAGGATACCTCCATCACAATGAGGGAGGAGACCTAGAAAGAGGAAGACGTGGGATATCAGAAACAGGAGCCTAACCCAGGAAAGAAGCTAATGAAATCTCCAGGCTCATGGTGAAGGAGAACCCAGGGTGAGATCTAAGCATCAGAAATGAAGAGCAACTAGCTCAAAGGGTAGTTTAAGTCAGGGAGTGATTTCATCAAGAAGATAAAAATGATAGAATGTCCAATGTGTTGAATGTGTTGAAAAGAAATTTACAAAACTGGGAAAGAGTAGTTTTGGAGGTAAAGTCAGTGGAAAAGTACTCGTGGCTAAGTGGAGAATTACTAATGAAAATGCCAAGAATTATTAAGACCAGGAAAAACAAAGTTTAATAGGAAAGGCAATCATAGTTCACTACATGATGCAACTCTGAAGAGCTAACAGAAGTCTCCTAATGTAAGTACCAAGCATGGATTTAACCCAAATTACATATAACAATATTGGAAGGACTGGGGTAGGGAGAGGGTGGAGAAGGAGAAGAAAGGGAAATAAATTTTCATCTTTCAGAGTGGGAGGTCTATAGACAATGCCCCAAACTTAAAACTCAAAAAGTAGCAATACAGTCTATGATTTGGAGATACGGAGGGAAACACTCACAGAGTTCTGGGACTGAGGCAGTAGGGGAGAGAAGTTTGTGGACTGTTTTTCTTAACAAAAAGTAGATAATCTGGGGCAGCTGCTTGGCTCCATCGTTAAACGTCTGATCTTGATTTCAGCTCACGTCATGATCCTGTTCGTGAAATGGAGCCCTGAGTTGGGCTCTGCACTGACTGCATGGAGCCTGTTTGGGATTCTCTCTCCCTCTCTCTCTACCCCTCCCTCTCAAAATAAATAAATAAACTTAAAACAAAATTAGATAATCTAAAAAACTATGTGCTTGCAGAGCTTTGGTAAGTAAATTAAAGCCAAACTAGAAAACAGGAGTGGGGTTATTTAGTGGGCCAGAAATTTTGAGTACTTTTTTGGAAATAGGAAGCAGATAGGATTACACTGATGGAGAAAGTAAAACAGAGGTAGGGAACCTGAAACCTAACAGGGTCACATGCAGGGCATTTGCTAAATAGCGAACTCAAAAACCTGGAAACTCAGGAGGAAGAACAGGCTGGGGAGCAGAAGATGCCAAGTTAACTGAAGCCTGCCTGCGCACTGGGGCCAGTCCAGAGCCACCTGTTGTGGCTTTGCCCCAGGAGACAGCATGCAGATAACCTTAACAGAGGACTCTGATGTGGGCTTTGGGCCCTAGGAGAGGAGAGGGGGAAGTACTGGGGCCGTTCTTCACTTATCTTCCAAGAGATCAGATTCCCTAAGACACACTTAAACAAAGGGTAAACAAAAGGTAAAGATATGTTAGCACAGCAGAAAAATCTAAATTTCTCTCACTCATGGGATAGCCAATTGTTTTATGTTTGGTATTCACTGAATGTTTTTTTTCTTTTTTTTAGTTCTTTTCTTCCTTTTGCTGCAGAGGTCTTTCCTGATTCCTTTCGTTCCCTTTAGACGTCCCACTAATTTTTATCCGATTAGTGATTTCCTTTCATTTTTTACCCCCAACTTAAAATTATATTTATCTTGAGATTCATCCAGGTTTTTGTGTGTATCAACAATTCCTTTTTATTGCTGAGTAGTATTCCATTATATGGATATATCACACTTTGTTTATCCATTTACCTGCAGGGAGATATTTGGGGCTGTTTTTAGTTTGGGGCTGTTACAAGCAAAACTGCTCTGAACATTTGATAGAAGTCTTGGTATGGATATAAATTTCCTTGGGTAAATATCCAGGAGTAAAATGGCTGGCTCAAATGGTAGGTGTGTTTAACTTTTTAAGAAAATGCCTTTACATTCCTACTAGCAGTGCATGTGAGTTTCAGTTCCTCCATATTTGGCAATGCTGTGGTTTGGTCTGATTAATTTTAGTCATTCCCTTAGTTGTGTAGTGGTGTCTCATTGTGGTTTTCATTTATGTTTCTCTAATGACTAATGATATTGAGCATCTTTTTATGTGCTTATTTCCCATCCAAATATTTTCTTTTTCCACTAATTTTATTTTCATTGTGTTAAGAACACTTACCATGAGATCTATCCTCTTAACAAATTTTAAGTGTACATAACACAACTTGGATGGATCTCAAATAATCATACTGAGTAAAAGAAGCTAGATAAAAGAGTATAGACTGTATAGTTCTATTATATAAAGCTGCAGAAAATGCAAACTATAGTGACAGAAAACAGTGGCATTTAGTTGGGGAAGAGAAGAGAGGAAAGAGGAAAGAATTACAAATGGGTATGAGTAAACTTTTGGAGGTGATGAATATGTTCACTGCCTTGATTGTGAGGATGGTTTCATGGGTCTGTATCATGGGTATATAAACGTATCAAATCATACACTTTACATATATGCAGTTTATTATAAGTCAATTATACATCGATAAAGTTGCTTTTTTAAAAATGGAAAATAATTATGCATAGCTATCAATGTCATACAAAATAAAGTCTTTAGAATGCCTTATTCTTCCTCTTTCTTCCAATCTTCCAAATTTTTGTTAAAACCAAATAACTTTTACTTTCAGACTGTTATTTTTTTTAAATGTTTATTTGTTTTTGAGAGAGAGAGAGAGACAGAGTGTGAGCAGGCAAGGGGTAGAGAGAGGGAGACACAGCATCTGAAGCAGGCTCCAAGCTCTGAGCTGTCAGCACAGAGCCCGACATGGGGCTCAAATTCACGAACTGTGAGATCATGACCTGAGCTCAAGTTGGACGCTTAACTGACTGAGCCACCCAGGCACCTCACTTTCAGACTGTTATTAATTTTTCAGACTCCTAAAGAGCATTAAGAAAATTTGATTATGCAAACTTAATACTCAAAAAACAAATAAATTAATGAAGAAATGGGCAAAACTCATGGATAGACGTTTTTCCAAAGAAGACATCCAGATGGCTAACAGACACATGAAAAAATGTTCAACATCACTCATCATCAAATCAAATATTTATCTAGTTTATCTAGAGAAATACAAATCAAAACCACAATGAGATACCACCTCACACCAGTCAGAATGACTAAAATTAACAACTCAGGCAATGACAGATGTTGGAGAGGATGGGGAAAAAGAGGAACCCTTTTGCACTGAGGGTGGGAATGCAAACTGGTGCAGCCACTCTGGAAAACAGTATGGAGCTTCCTCAAAAAATTAAAACTAGAACTACTCTATGACCCAGCAATTGCACTACTAGGTATTTATCCAAGGGATACAGGTGTGCTGTTTCAAAGGGGCACAGGCACCCCAATGTTTATAGCAGCACTATCAATAATAGCCGACGTATAGAAAGAGCTCAAATGTCCATCGACAGATGAATGGGTAAAGAAGATGTGGTATATATATACAATGGAGTATCACTCAGCAATCAAAAAGCGTGAATTCCTGCCATTTACAACAATGTGGATAGAATTAGAGTGTATTATGCTAAGCGAAATTCATCAAAGAAAGACAAATATCACATGACTTCACTCATATGTGGGATTTAAGATATAAAACAGATGAATATAGGGGAAGGGAAGCAAAAATAATATTAAAAAAGGAGGGGAAGGGGCGCCTGGGTGGCTCAGTCGGTTGAGCGTCCGACTTCGGCTCAGGTCATGTTCTTGCAGTTTGTGAGTTCGAGCCCCGCGTCGGGCTCTGTGCTGTCAGCTCGGAGCCTGGAGCCTGCTTCGGATCCTGTGTCTCCTTCTCTCTCTACCCCTCCCCTGCTCTCACTCTGTCTCTCTCTCTCTCTCTCTCAAAAATAAACATTGGGGCGCCTGGGTGGCGCAGTCGGTTAAGCGTCCGACTTCAGCCAGGTCACGATCTCGCGGTCCATGAGTTCGAGCCCCGCGTGGGGCTCTGGGCTGATGGCTCAGAGCCTGGAGCCTGTTTCCGATTCTGTGTCTCCCTCTCTCTCTGCCCCTCCCCCGTTCATGCTCTGTCTCTCTCTGTCCCAAAAATAAATAAACGTTGAAAAAAAAAATAAGTAAATAAACATTAAAAAATTAAAAACAAAAAGGAGGGGGACAAAACATAAGAGACTCTTGAATATGGAGAACAAACGGAGGGTTGGTGAAAGGGGTGTGGGTGGGGGGATGGCTAAAAGGTCAAGGGGCATTGAGGAAGACACTTGTTGGAATGAGCACTGGGTGTTATATGTAGGGGATGAATCATTAGATTCTACTCCTGAAATCATTCTTGCACTATATGCTAACTAACTTGGATGTAAACTAAAAAAAAAGGGAAAAAAAAGAAAGTTTGATTATGGACTAAACCTTTAAATTTTTTTAATGTTTGTTTATTTTTGATAGAGACAGAGTGCGAGCAGGAGAGGGACAGAGAGAGAGAGGGAGATGCAGAATCCGAAGCAAGCTCCAGGCTTTGAGCTGTCAGCACAGAGCCGGACGTGGGGCTCAAACTCACAGAACACGAGATCATGACCTGAGTCAAGTCAGACACTGAGCCATCCAGGAACTGCTGATTATGGACTAAGCCTTTAAAAAACTAGATAAACTTCATGTTAAACAATATACCATAATTAAATAAAGCAATGTACAAAGGATATGTACACATAATTTATAGAAGAAATGCAAAAAGACGAAGAAGTTTAAAAAATTTGCTTGATCTTAACTAATAAAACTTAAACAACAATGAAATATCATTTTGCCTCTCTGATGGGAAAAAGGAAAAAAAATCCAATATTGGGCACACATATAATGTTAATGGATTATAAATTGATATAATATTTTTGGAGGGGTATTTGACAGTTTCACATTTTGAATGTACAGATACTGAGGTCTATCAATCTAATCTCAGACACTATTCCACAAAAATACCAGTGCCTATACAGAAGCACATGTATTAACAACTATTTAATCTGTAATATTACTTAACTCTTCATCAGTAGGGAAGTGATTAAATAAATTATCTATATGGTGGAATACTATTAACACATTAAAAAGGCTCTGTATTACAGACATAAAGGGGGTCTACCAAATATTAAGTGGGAAAAAAAACACGCTACAGTATGATATGACACCATTAAAAAAATTTTTTTTTAACGTTTATTTTATTTTTTGAGACAGAGAGAGACAGAGCATGAACGGGGGAGGGGCAGAGAGAGAGGGAGACACAGAATCAGAAGCAGGCTCCAGGCTCTGAGCCAACAGCCCAGAGCCCGAAGTGGGGCTCGAACTCACAGACCGCGAGATCATGACCTGAGCTGAAGTCGGACGCTTACCCGACTAAGCCACCCAGGCACCCCAATATGACACCATTCTAAAAGATAAAAACAAATTAGAATAAAAGAGTCCCTCACTCCCCAAACTGCATATGTCCACATCCATAGCTAGAGCTACATCTAATCTATATTTGTATGCCTTACAGGCATAGGAAAAAAGCCTAAAAGAGAGTGCACACCAAATTATTAATAGGGTTTATCACTGAGTGGTGGAATTGTGTGTAAAGGGGTTAGATTTTCACGTTTTACTTCACACAGTTCAGTGTTTGAATTTGTCATAAAATTATGTATATAGCATATATTATTTTTGTGATAAAAAACTAACAAATATTTTTAAATGAACAAATAAAATAATTTCAATGGAATAAAATAAGTTACTAAAGTATTCTAGTCATTTGTTCTTTGTGATGTTAATTTAATGTAGCAACTTGGCTAGGTCATGGTGCCCATATATTCTAGATGTTTCTGTGAAGATTTTTTAGACAAGAGTAAAGCACATTATCCTCTGTAATGTGGATAGGCATTATCCAATCAGTTGAAGGCCTTAAGAGAAAAAGATTGACCGCCCCAGAGCAAGAAGAAATTCTGCCAGCAAGTTGCCTTCAGACTTGAACTGCAACTCTTCCCAGCCTGCCAGCTTCCTCTGCTTTTTGGACTTGCCAACCCTCAAAATTCTATGAATCAATTCCTTAAAATCTCTCTCTTTATTTTCATCTAGATTTCTCTATGTCTATATCATCTATATCTCCTTTTGGTTGTGTTTCTCTGGAAAGCCCTGACCAACACATTCTCCTATTACACAAAGTATAGCTTGTGGTAGAGTGGAATGTGTATGCATGGCAAGTTACAGTTGAATATTGACAACTTCTGCTGCTGGTGCGTATCTTTGGGCAAGTTACTCCACCTCTTAAAACTTGAAAGCCCTCATCTATAAAATGTGGACCTATTCACTTTACAGGGGTGGTGTAAGCATTCAGTGAGGTAACTATATGTAACGTACCTGGGGCTTGGTAAACTCTGAATAATCCCCTTCCATTGTATGATATCCATACAAATGAGAGCTGCCTATGTTCTAGGGTCTTTAACAGAAACCTAGAAGGAGGTCACATACCCAAAGGATCTGTTGCCACAGCAACCGAATACAAGGTTGCACATGATGGGAAACACCTACCAATCAAATTCAGGTGATGGACACCATCAAATGGCTTCCAGGTTTAGAGTGATTATTTTGAGGGTGGGAGCATATGTGAATGACACAGTGTTGTAAGAGACTCACAGAGATGCCGTATCGGGTCCGGTAGAGAGTCCTCATTGCGACGCTTGTTCCACACAGACAGCATTCATTCATGTCAGCTGCAACTTGACAAGCAAGGCACATGAAACAAAATGTGCCACAGAGACCTGGACACGTGGAACCAGAGGCACAAGTTACTCCACTCTGTTCCCACCACGTTTGAAATTAGTTTGCTTTGACGAATGGCAGCCCCAATCGTGGCTGGTGTTCATTCAGTATGGCTGGATGGGATGGGGATAAAGCTGGAGGACGAGGCAGGTTGGGGACTGGATGATGAAATGCGAGTGCTCGGAGTTGGTTATGAAAGTCATGAGGGACCACTGAAATATTTTAAGAAGGAAGAATGATTTGGTCAGTGTTGTAATTAAGAAATCCTGCCATGAAGCAATAAAGCTTGTATTTAGAACTTGTAATTCATTTATTTGAGTCACAATACTAGGGGCTGGAAGATTTAAATATTCATCTCTAGAGTGTTTTAGGAATGTAGTCTTCCTATTACTATGATTTGCAGATGTTGAACTAAAGTCTCAAGATGTGTAAGTCATCACCCCAGGTCATTCAGTAAGACAATGAGAGACAATGAACAAGACCACTGTTCCATTCTCTAGGTAAGTTTTTCTCTCTGTGCTTTTTTTTTTTTTAAGGTTTATTCATTTTTCAGAGACAGAGCATGAACGGGGGAGGGGCAGAGAGAGAGGGAGACATAGAATCTGAAACAGGCTCCAGGCTCTGAGCTGTCAGCACAGAGCCCGACGTGGGTCCCAAACTCACAGAGGGCGAGATCATGACCTGAGCTGAAGTTGGATGCCTAACCAACTGAGCCACCCAGGTGCCCTTCTCTCTGTGCTTTTTCATGTACAGTTGACCCTTGGACAACGCAGGGGTTTGGGGCCCCAACCCCCTGCACAATCAAAAATCTGCATGTAACTTAAAAACATTTTTTTAACGTTTATTTATTTTTGAGAGGGAGAGAGAGACAGACAGAGCATGAGAACAGGAGGGAGGGGCAGAGAAGGAGGGAGACACAGAATCCAAAACAGGCTGCAGGCTCTGAGCTGTCAGCCCAGAGCCTGACGTGGGGCTTGAACTCAGGAACGGTGAGTTCGGGACCTGAGCCAATGTCAGACACTTAACCAACTGAGCCACCCAAGCACCCCTGTGTGTAGATTTTGAATTCCCCCAAACTTAATTACTAATAGCCTACTATTGCCTTACTTATAACAAACAGTTGATTAATACATAATTTATATGGTATATGTATTATATACTATATTCTTACAATAAAGTAAGCTAGAGAAAAGAAAATGTTAAGAAAAGCATAGGAAGAGAAAACACTGTTATAGTACTATCCGGTAAAAAAAACTGCATATACGTGAACCACACAGTTCAAACCTAGGTTGTTCAGGGGTCAACTTGATTCCAAATTTCAATTTCACTGGTAAGTTAAAGGTTAATGTATTTTCTTTCCTTGTCTCAGAACACTATGTAGACTTGAGGCAGGCAAATAAACCCCAGAGAAAATTTTTTTTTTTTTGTAGGCAGGTTTGTTTGTTTCTTTGTTGGTGTTGAGAACTAAGTTCTTTGACATCTAACATCCCCCACCCCCGCCAAACCTACTTTCCCCCAACTTTACTTAGAGAGATCTCACAAAAAGAAAACAAAGCAGAGTCAGAGATTCTTTCTAAAGGCAGAAGCTGGCTGCCTTTAGAATTCTGTATTCTCAGGTATATAAAAAACCTAAATATAGAAATTAAAATAATTCTTTTCTGAGCTCATGTTGAAATCATGGATGAGTAGTACCCCTTGTGTACTGGGCACAATGTAGCTATAAAGTAATGAGTTTATATATAACAAAAACAGTCCTTTTTCTTTTCTTTTCTTTTTTAAATCAAGTTAAACTAGAAGTGTGTCTTTTAAATTAATGTCTGGTCCATTTATAATCATTAGACCATATCCACTCATTGTGAGAATCATCAGATTTGTTACTGTTATCTTAACCCCAGAACTTATTTTAGAAGTAAGACTGGGGTGCCTGGGTGGCTCAGTAGTTTGGGCCTCTGACTTCGGCTCAGGTCATGATCTCACGGTTTGTGAGTTCGAGCCCTGAGTCAGGCTCTGTGCTGACAGCTCAGAGCCTGGAGCCTGCTTCGGATTCTGTGTCTCCCTCTCGCTCTGCCTCTCCCCACTTGTGCTCTGTCTCTCTTTCTCTCAAAAATAAATAAAATGTAAAAAACAAATAAGAAGTAAGACTATTGTTTCATGTGCTGGAGAAAAATTAACTTACTATCAGCACAAGCCTTTTTTCTTAACCTACCATTCATTGCCTGACATGCCAGGTGCTCTGTAATAAGCCAGGAACCTTTACTATACAGTAAGGGAGGGATGAGGGAAGGCTTTGGCCTTTGATCATTCACCCCCATGGCAATTACAGGGGAATTTCTTAGCACTTACAGACTCCACAGTCGCTGAAGCAATCACACAGGCCTGTCTGCCAGTTGGGGTTCTGGGGTACAGGACCATATCCAGGCTGAGTCACAATGACCATTGGTGACTGAACTTGCATTTTCGATGCAGGGTCTGAAATAGCAGTGGTCTGAAAAGGAAAAAGTTGGTGTAAGTAGTCAAGTTCGCTCATGGAAACCTGTTTTGGTGCATTCTACTTCAAAGGCGGGCGTGACAATTTAGATTAAGTTGCTTGCTGACATTTTTGACTGATTGAGAGGTTTTTTTTTTTTTTTAATGTTTTATTTTTACTTGAGAGAGAGAGAGAGAGAGGGAGACAGGATCTGAAGGCGGCTCTGTGCTGACAGCAGAGAGCCTAATGTGAGGCTTGAACTCATGAACTGTGAGACCATGCCCTGAGCTGAAGTCGGACGCTTAACCAACTCAGCCACCCAGGCACATAATAAAGTTTTTATTTAAATTCTCTTTAGTTAACATACAGGGTAATATTGGTTTCAGGTATAGAATTTAATGATTTATTGCTTACATATAACACCCAGTGCTCATCACAACAAACCCATCACCCATCACCCACTTAATGCATCCCCTGCCCACCTCCCTCCATCCTGGCTGATCTTTGAAGAAGATAATTTCTATCTCTGCCCCTCAGAGGATGGAGGCCCCTGGGGGAAGGAATTCCCTGAACTGGACAAAGGAACAATTGCTTCTCTTGGAGTAAGGGAGCAAAACAGGGTTATTGGTACTGTTTTTAGACAGGTACCTTGTATCTACCCAAGACGGGAACAAATGACCAACTTATAATCATTGTCAGAAGTAGTGAATTGCAGAACACAGTAGGCTTCTCTAAAATTGCACCACCAGCCTAAGCTTTTGTGTGCACACACATCCTTCCCCTCTTGTTTCTTTTATATGTTCCCTTTTGTTTTGAATTTATTTCTGATTAGCAGCTGTAAAGGAAAACCTCCCCTGTTTTCTGTCTACCCACAGAATAGTCCACTTCTACTCACCAAACGTGTGGTATTTTTTCCCACACCAAGCAATTCTGCAATACCAGCTCAAATGTCCTACAGTTCAACTCAATTCTGACATCGTTTACAGGAGATAGCCTCAGATCCCAAAGGGTAAGGGCTCATTTAACAAGTCACTTACCAAAAAAAAAAAAAAAAAAAAAGAATGAAGATAATCTCTATAAATTCATAGAGAATGATTTCCGGGATATACTGTTAAATGAAAAAAGCAATGTACAAAAGAGTATCTGTCGTTTGACATCCTTTATGTAAGAAATAAAGGAATATATTGGGGCGCCTGGGTGGCTCAGTCAGTTAAGCATCCGACTTCGGCTCAGGTCATGATCTTGCAGTTTGTGGGTTCGAGCCCCGCGTCAGGCTCTGTGCTGACAGCTGGGAGCCTGGTGCCTGCTTCAGATTCTGTGTCTCCCTCTCTCTTTGCCCCTCCCATGCTCATGCTCTCTCTCCCTCTGTTTTTCAATAATAAATAAACATTAAAATTAAAAAAATTGAAATAAAGGAATATATAGAAAACATACATATACAGTAAGAATTACAGAAGGAATAAACCAGAAATGAATAAATGTGTTATGCTCAGAGTAAATGGGGTGAAAAGAATGGGAGAATGGAAATGGAATGGTAGGGATGGGGTGACATCAATCATCATGAGGAAGTCACCAACTAAGTTGAGCCTACTGGAAGACAATGGGGTGTCAAAACAGGAGAGGTAGGGGGCGCCTGGGTGGCTCAGTTGGTTGAGTGTCCGACTTCGGCTCAGGTCATGATCTCACGGTCTGTGAGTTCGAGCCCCATATCGAGCTCTGTGCTGATGGCTCAGAGCCTGGAGCCTGCTTCCGATTCTGTGTCTCCCTCTCTCTCTGCCCCTTCCCTGCTCATGCTCTGTCTCTCTCTGTCTCAAAAATAAATAAAAACATTAAGAAAAAAAAATTAAAAAAAAAACAGGAGAGGTAGGGCTAGAGTCCACCACCATGGGAAGAGTCCATTCTGGTTTTTTTTTTTAATGTTTATTTATTTATTTTTTTTTGGAGAGATAGACAGAGAGAGAGAGAGGAAGACAGAGAATGCCAAGCAAGCCTCCGTGCTGTCAGCACAGAGCTTGACATGGGGCTTGAACTCAAGAATCATGAGACTGTGACCTGAGCCCAAGCCAGATGCTTAATCGACTGAGCCACCCAGATGCCCCTGTATTTATAATTAATGTTAGAACCACACTGAAAGGAGTGGGGAAGAAAAAGGTAACCATAACATCTTCAGAAATCAGTGTTTTGACTATGTAATGTAAGACTAAAGGTAAAAAGAACAAATATTTATACCCTAGTTAGTAAAGTTGTTTTTCATAAGAGTATGGGTTAGCAATTCTGAAATTTCTTTATATTATATATATATCCATGATGGGCTTGAATAAATAAATATATTTGTGGATAATGAGGTTGAGGTTTTTTACTATCAGAGAAAGAAATTATAAATAAGGAAAGGAGGAGGGCTATTATGAATCCTGTGTGGTTGGATAGGAACCAGGGGTACAAATTCATGATTATTTACACACACACACACACACACACACACACACACACACACACACAGATAGATATAGACACCTAATATCACTTATTATATCTCTCACGCCCAAATCTTGGTTTCAAAATGCCATTTTCCAACAAAAAGGAGCGAGAGTTCATTGGAGAAATGGCTGATTCCAGGGCTAGGGCAGGGAAAGTACAACAGAAAACTGGAACATCTTGTTGCAGGATCAAAAGGCAAAAAAGGGTTCAAGAATGGATTAGAGACAGGACCTCAGAGCCCATCTGATGGCTCTTGCAGTGGCCAAATCTGGGACAATGTGAGCGACGTTAATAAACCAAAATAACTGGGGCGCCTGGGTGGCGCAGTCGGTTAAGCGTCCGACTATCAGCCAGGTCACGATCTCGCGGTCCGTGAGTTCGAGCCCGGCGTCGGGCTCTGGGCTGATGGCTCAGAACCTGGAGCCTGTTTCCGATTCTGTGTCTCCCTCTCTCTCTGCCCCTCCCCCATTCATGCTCTGTCTCTCTCTGTCCCAAAAATAAATAAACATTGAAAAAACAAAAATTAAAAAAAAAACACAAACCAAAATAACTATCCCATAATTCCACTCTGACATAAATAAAAGGATACATCTTAAAATGAGGGGGAAGGTGTAGTGCTTTTTTATGGTAGAATTCCCATTAATGAATGTAGAAGGAACAATGGAGATACAAGATCACCATCTGGCAAACACCACACTGATAAGTTGTTGAAGGCAAGACTCATAGATGGATGCTAACACTAGTACGCACTGAAAGTATGATGAGAAATAAGATATTTACATGGTCTCAAAGTATATCCCCAAAAGCTACTAATTATAAAGAAGAAAATAGCATCTTTATAGTGGAGAAATTTGGCAGACACTTAGCCAAGTGATCAAAATTAATATTATCAGTGATGGGACATATTGACATCATGTATTTGTTTATTATGCACTGAAGGACACAGCATCATTTCTGTGTTATCTTACCAAAAATACATACTCAGAATCCACAGTATAAGAACATTTTGAGAGACGATGTTCACATAACTTTTATTATAGTATATTGTCATAATTATTCTATTTCCTTATTATTGTTTTTAATGTCTTACTGTCCCTAATTTATAAGTTAAACTTTATCATAGGTATGTATGCATAAGAAAAAAACATAGCATATATAAGGTTGGGTACTATCTGCAATTTCAGGCATCCACTGGGGGTCTTAAAACATATCCCTGGGGATATAGAAGACTGTGTATGTCTTTTGTGACTAACTTCCTTTGATTAGCATAATGTTTTCAAGGTTCGTCTCGGTTCTAGTATGTATCAGTACTTCTTTATTGCTTAATAATATTCTATTATGTAGATATACCATTTTGTGTTTATCCATTCATTAGTTGATGGGCATTTAGGATGTTTCTACTCTTCGATTATCAATGAATAATGCTGTTAGATTACTATTTGTGTATGGGTTTTTGTGTGGACATTTGTTTTTCATTTCTATTGGATATATACTTAGAATTTGAGCTTCTGGATCAAAATGGTAACTCCATATTTAGCATTTTGGAAGGCAGCTATGTTCACCACTGTGCTGCTGACCTAGGTATAGCATTTTGAAGACTTGCTTCAAACTGTTTTCCCAAATGGCTGTATTTTGTGCGAGGGTTACAATTATTGCACATCCTGGTCAAAGTTTGTTATTGTCTGTCTTTCTGTGGGCTATTTTTGCAACATTTCTCATAAATCTAAAATTATCAAAAAATAGCAAAACAAAACATAAAAAAGAACACGGGAAGAGGGGAGCCCCATAGGATTCACGGTGAAAATATAAAAACAATCTGTTACAAATGCTGTAAAAATATATTCCTAAATTCAAGTAATGCATAATGTAAATACAGCCATTATGAAATTGTTGAATTTCCCTCCCTTATTCTTAGGAACTATTCTAAAGAATTTCCTTTTTTTGTATAAAATACCATAAACTGCATCCAGAATAGTTGAAACTTGTTTTAAATTTCCCTTAATAAAGATACATTAAAGATACATTCAAGTGGTTTTTGGTTTTGATTTTTGCTTTATAAAAAAAAAATACCATAATGGCCTTTTACTGCTGTTTGGCAATAAAGGAGAGGCTAACGATTGTGGATGTCAAAGAAAACAATGCGAAGGAATGTTGAAGTAAGTAAACACAAACCCCTGGGGGCTGATCATGGGGGGGGGGTTGTTATTTGCGGGTGTCCACGTGGGGAGGAGTCGTCTATCTTGAAGTGATGGAATTTAGTGAACCATTTGGCTGTGCTCGCCTCCCTTCAAGGGAGGAGGTCAAGGAGGCGGAGAGCAGGTCGGTGTCAGGCTGAACCAAGCTGTCAAACCCTCCCCGCCCGTCAGCAGCACCTGTTTTTTCTTTAGAGCAAACAGCCCACCTGGCCCCAGTTGCGATCCACGGGCGAGGTGGCCTCCCCGGATGCGGGGGCAGGCTGGCTTCAGCTCTGCCGTGCGGAGTGTGGGGTGGGCTTCTCATCTGGTCTGCCCCCCCCCCCCCCAACCCCGCCACCAAGGATGGTGAGTGCGAGCTGCAGTGTTCCTGCCAGAGAGGAAGGTGTTTTCCAACCCACATTCAGCCTTCTGCTATCTTTGGTTAGGTACCGGGCTGCCTCCCCTGCCTGTGCCTCCAAATTCTCCAGGGCAACCCGCAACCGTCCCACGGGGCAGGGTTGGCCGCCGTGAGGGGCCGACCGCTCCAGGCATCTGCCCCTCGGGGTCGTGGGGAGGGTCCGCGAGGCTGGGACCCGCTGGTTTCTCCAGCTGGACGCGGAGAGACGCACTGGACAGAGGGAGCGCAGCGGTCAGGACGCGCTTGGAGGAGACAGCGGCTGGGCATTCGCGGAGCCGCAGAACCAGCGGTCCAGCACAAGGAGGGGGGACTGGAACAGGTGCTCCAGCGGCCCCCTTCACCGGCAGCCAGCCGGCCGCCCCGCGTGCCCCAATCACCCAGTCTCACTAGGCATTTACATACATTTAGAAACGTTTTCATCAGCTGGTGTGGGTTGATCAGCTTCCTTCTGATCAGGAAGGAAGACAGAAAGAAAGTAACACGCCTCGCTGATTTTAACGCCTATTAGGTGGGCCCCAGATTCTACTACCGGTGCACTTGCCCAGTTTTTATCTTAATGGGCAGCAACCGCAGCTCTTTGAACAATTTCCTTCTGGCAATCTCATGAAAAAGTAAGTAATTTCAATTCTTTCCTTTCAGGTGCTCACCCTTTCACAATAATTAGCTTGACTTTGGGAAAGGTAAGCCTCCAGTGTGGAATGGAAGCTCTACAAGGGCAGGGAATTCTGTGGTCTGTTTTCACTGATGTACTTCAAAAGTTTAGTATGGGGCCTGGCACACAGTAGGTGCCCTCTAACATTCCCACTGCCACGTTCTCTTAATCCCCATGTTGCTGAGGCAATGCGTGATGCCAGTTGGAGATGGTGGGCATCAGACACTGGCTAATGCCCGCTGAAGCAATGGCCCTTCTTCGCAGGACCCTTTAGACTGCCAGAGTATGAGGACTCAGTTTTTCCCTATATCCCAAACTCCAGTACTAAAATGATAGAAGCCAAATTTGGGCGTGATAGCTTCCCACATTTGGGGAAGAAGAGGCATTGCAGGGAATATTAAAAAAATTCATATGTGTATATATATATATATATATATATATATATATATATATATGGTATTTCAGCAATCAAATATCAGAAAAATATAAGAGGCTATACCACGAAGTGTGTCTGGTTATCTCTGGGTACTTGACTGATAGATTTTTTTTTTTTTACTTTTATCTTTATAAATTCGTGTATTGCCTAAATAATTACAATGAACACTTATTTCTATTTATTTCTATTCATTCATTCATTCATTCATTCATTCATTCATTCATTCATTCATTAAAAGAGAAGTCCTGGGGAACTTTTTAAAGAAATGTTTATTTGTTTGTTTGTTTATTTATTTATTTATTTATTTATTTATTTATTTAGAGATTGAGATAGAGCGTGAGCAGGTGGCAGGGGACAGAGAGAGAGAAGGAGACAAGAGAATCCCAAGCAGGCTGCAGAGCCTGATGTGGGGCTCAAACCCACAAACCATGAAATCATGACCGAGTTGAAATCAAGAGTTGGAAGCTTAACTGACCGAGCCACCCAGGTGCCCCCATTTACTTTTATAACTAACACAGGAAATACCCAGTTTGGAAACAAAAAACAAACACTGTGATTTAAAAAAAATTGTAAAGGGGTCATGCCGATTATCCTAGAGCCGTTTGTATGTTTTTTTTTCCTTAGCCCCCAGCCAATGTCTGGCACACAACTGGCATTCAATAAATACCAGGTGAGTGAGTGAATGTTTCCACAATCTCTCTCAGAGGAAAAACATGTTCATGTAACCCGCTTATCTTTTAAGAAGTCTGCATTGTGATTTTAACATAGTAACAGTAATCTGAAAATTGCAGAGTAAAAATTTGTCTGCAATTATAGAATTGTCCTTCCCTTCACCTGTCTTCACTCAGTGTATACTATACGTGTTTATGAATTCCAATTGGCTGCTATTAGCCCTTTTAGCAGCATAAGATCTGAACATTCTCGGAGTACCTTTGGAGTCCAACCAGTGTATTTATTATGTAGCAAACAGCTTCATCCAAAATATCCCTATGCTGACTGCCTCTTAATTTGTACAAAAATTTACTTTCTCAGTTTAGTGGCGGAAACAGTCTTCAGCACACCCAAGTTTTAGGTTTGTTTCTTTCACTACTTTTGACTTCCTCTTTTAAATATGGGAAATTGTGGGGAGCCAGGTGCTTCCGTGGACTTTAGCGCCGATAACTGAGCCTCAAGAGATTTCTCCTGTTATTCAAAGAAGTTCGTTTCTGCTGAAGGTTACCTACAGGAGTGAGGAAGGCTGCTCTATCCAGCCCAGCCCAGAAGAGTAGTGCTAGAAGGAACCAGTGTCCCAGACATTCATCTGATATATTTAGCTAACTTTCAAAAGGGTTTTGTAAACTCTAACCTGAGATTTCTTACTCAAGGAAATACCCTCCTTGAAAGTTACAAAACTGAGAGGAGAAAACAAACACACTCTTACACAGCTCTGTGGTTCAAAGATCATTTCAAAAGTCTAGAGAACTTTAAGTTGCAATAAAATGTAAAACGGTAACAAATGCAAAGCCTCCCCAGGGGCTACAAATCTCTTTGCTTCAGCCTTAAGTATCTAATAGTTTTTAATCCTAGCCATTCAAGATCAGAAATCAACAGTATTTGGGGTGGGGGAGGTGGTGGTGATAACAAAAGACAACTTTCTTGAAATCTCTCTAGTGCCAGTAACCTTGCTAAGAATTTCTGGGACCTTATCTACAACAAGCCTGTCTCCCCAGTTCAGTGGTCCTCAATGCTTACTGGGCATAAAAACCACTTGGAGAGCTTGATTACCAAGTAGAATGCTGGGCATTAGCCTCAACAATTGTTATTCGGGTAGGATGGGCTGGGATGCAGGAATCATACTGAGCACCCTCAGGGCTGCTGCCCCTGTGCCAAAAGGTGGCCCTTTTGGGTAGACACAGCTAGGTGAGAATTAGGAAAATAGTACCCATTTCTCCAGGCAGATACAGCCTATGCCAGGGCCTCCAGCTTGTCCAAGGCTCCCTCCTAGCCCCACTCCCTCCTCTGCTGTCTGCCTGTGCAGAACCCTGGCATCGTGGGAGATTACAGTGCTAGTGGCTTTGCAGAGCACACTTTGCAACCCGTGGCCCCGGGCTTTTTCATTTCTCTTCTGTTACAAATCCAGTCTAATTCGGCAAGCATTTATTGGGCACCCAATGTATGTAAAGCGTTGTGTTAGGTTTGGTGGGGACCGAGGAGATGTCTGTAGTTCTTCTCCACGGCCAGCGGCTCTGCCCGTCACTGAGTAACCACATAGCTGTTTTGTTTTGTGCCATCTTTGATCCCACAGGATCAGAGAGGGAAGGAAAATGCCACTCAGGAAAAAGAAAAAATGGGGGCAGGAGGAATTGAAAAGGGAATCTTGGTGCACAAGTTTTGAAGAGACTACAAGTCCTTTCTTTAGAATGACCTCAATGCCAGGAAACCTTGCAGAGTTTGGCTCACATTTTAAACATCCTAATTTCACCAATTAGTCTTAGTTACAACTAACCATACACCTGTCTCCTCCGCCTTGGAACACCTCGCTCTTGAGAAGACAGCCTATCACCTTATTAATATTAGCCAATAGCGTTAATATGTTACATTAATCCCATTAATATTAGTCAATCCAGGGACTAAGTACATTGCCTAGATTTTCCTCTTCTTCCTAGTGTTTACTGGTGTTAAATTTTGATTTTTTTCACCTTTTTTTAAGCTTTTATTTTTAAGTAATCTCTACCCCTAACGTCGGGCTTACACTCACAACCCCGAGATCAAGAGTTGCATACTCCACCGACTGAGCCAGCCAGGCACCCCGATTTTTTTTCACTTCAATTGAAACATTTTCATTTCATAATCTCTCACCTCATTAGCTGTCAAATGTAAGATGAGAAAGGTAACATTTCTAAACATATAAATGAAGCACCAGAATTTAATTTGGAAGCATTCTAGTCTGTTTTCTTACTTTCATGCTAAAAATTCAAGGATTCTCATGATTCGTTAGCTAAATCCAAAAAATTCCGTTTCTGATTTCTAGTATTTTAAATGGACAGATCAAGTAAAATATTTGCAAAGCACAAAGAGATTAGACCAGCACAAGTAAACATGCATACGTATTAACATAAAGAATGAAATTAACGATCAGGTTAGTAAGCACAATATCCAGGATGTGTTTAATGTTGATGAAGATACAAGGCTAACTTAACACTACCCTGAAAAGCATGGCATGTAACACATGCTTGGCACATACTTGTTGAATGTGACTAAGTTTTAACCAAGTAGATAAGAAAACATTGGTCTTTCAGCTGAATCTCAAATTACAGCATGCTAGAAATAAAATACTTTTAAATCGAATACTTTTAAAAAACCTGCCCTACTCGCCCCCCCCCCCCCCCCGAGTGCTAAGATAAACGTTTAAAGAATTGCTTAATTTTAGAGTACTTACAGTTAAAAAATAGGTTCTGAGCAGGAAGTGTCTTGTGGCTTGGGAGCGAATCTCACTAGAAGAGAAAGATATGTGGAGACAGAGAAGTAAGTGTGTTTCTATTGCAGCACATAGTACAAAGAACTGATTCAGAGGTTTTTATTGGCCAGTGTAATTCTGGCAGCAAGGTGTATTCCTATTCACTTGAAAGTGAAAATCCTTCTTGCCCCAAAAGGTGTGTTCCTTCTCCTGGGTTGTGTTAAGTACAATCACGTATCTTTTTAGGGGGGGAAAGGATTTGATTCATTGTATAATTTGATTGGTTTTACATGCCTGGAAGAGCTTACCAGTTTTTAAAATTTACTTTCTTCCTTTAACACAACAAGTAATATGCTATGTGGTCTAGCGTATATCTGTTGCCATATTTATATTGCGAAGCTTATTGGCACCATTTGGGAGAAAACAGGCTATCTGGAATTCCATACCTAATCAGAGACTTCTTTCTCTCTTTTTTCTCTGCGTTCTTTTTTTTTTGTTGTTTTCTGGACTTCTTTTTTTTGTTTTCTCTAATGTTGATGAAATGCTTACTATGTGTTAGGCACTGTTCTAAATGCTTTGCATGTTTTAATTTATTGAATTCTGCTCACCATTCTGTAAGGTAGGAATGGCTACCTCCATTTAACTGACAGGGCAACTGAGTCACAGCGATGTTAAATGGCTAGTAGATGGCAGCTAGGATTTGGCTGAAATGGACTTTAATCTGTGTACTCTGGTGTTTTCACAACGAACTCTCTCACATTCTCACCATATAGTCTGACATTAGCCCTGTTCTTGTGGGAAATATTTGCCATTTCAAACACCTCACAGTGGGTGAGAAAGAGGCTGATCTCTCTCAGTTCTGAAAGGCTTCAGTTACGAATCAGAAACCAAAGACTATGAACAAGTATTTCTGAAGGAAGAAGCACATGTGTACGAAAATGACATAAAGAACTTGAACTTGATGTAGTAAGAAGAGCCATAGTTTATAGCTGAGTTGACATGGGATAAAATCCTAGTCATGCCATTTGTTAGCTATGCGGCCTCTGAAAGTCACCTCACAAACATGAGCTTTGGTTTCCTTAGCTCTAAAATTAGAGAAGTCAGGCTTACCTACCAGTCATTAAAAAGTCATTGATAATGTGTGGCCTATTTTAGTGTTCAATACATGTAAGCTGATACCACTGAAAGATGCTTGAGGCTTGAGGTACCAACTACAATCTGACACAGTGCTTTTTTTCCTCACAGTGATGACATGTAGTCTTGACAAAGTTCTGCAAAATGGATAGACTTGGTTGATTTTGGTGGCATTATAAATTGGTACTCTCCTTTTTGGAAAACAGTCTTGGCTATACAGTATATATACTATATAGTATTAATATATGTTATATATCAGAATTAGAAGATATCCTTTAGCCCTGCAATTTCACTAAGAATGAGTGTCTTCTTTTGTTTTTTTACATTTATTTTTATTTATTTTTGAGACAGACAGTGCGAGTGGGGGAGGAGGGCAGAGAGAGAGAAGGAGAGAGAGAATCCCAAGCAGGCTCCATGCTGTCAGCTCAGGGCCTGACGTGGGGCTCAATCTCATGACTGTGAGATCATGACCTGAGCTGAAATCAAGAGCTGGATGCTTAACTGACTGAGGCATCCAGGTGCCCCAAGATCATCTTAAATTTTGCACCCATGCGCCCTTTGTTTGCCTCATCCTGATCCCAGCCCTGAATATTTATTCATGAATAAATATTCATACATGAAGGAAAGGGTCAAGTCATGTCAAGCCTGTGTTGAGAATTAAGAGTGGGGAATAAGAGTTTAACCACCCAGCCCAGCTCTTTGAGGTATGCTGGTGGTAACTGGAGAAGAATGTGATATGACATATTTGCAGACAGAAAAAATGTGGGCAGAATACTATGTAATAGGGATTAACTATTGGTGAGGTTCACTGTGGGTTGGGAAAGTAAATTAATTCTATGGAAAGTAAATATTGAAGGATAGGACTTGAATTGGTGCCGGTGCAGAGGCCGATGCAGGGGTGGAATAGAGCCAAGAAAAAGAGAAAGGAACTATGAAGAAAGCTGAGTGACTACTTTTCTGACCCAAAAGCTTTGACTTAAATGGGGACAATGGGATGCATTTGAAATAGGGTTGCTGCCAGAAAAACTGTTCACTCTACATGTCTCTTGAATGTCTGATAGGCATCTCAAGCTTAACATGACTTGCCTGAAACTTCGGATTCCCATCATCAAAAGATGCTTCTATCAGGGGCACCTGCATGGCTCAGTTGGTTAAGCGACCCACTCTTAATTTCAGCTCAGGTTATGATCTCATAGTTCATGAGTTCAAGCCCTGCATTAGGCTCTGCGCTGGCAGCGTGGAGCCTGCTTGGGATTCTCTCTCTTCCTCTCTCTCTGCCCCTCCCCTGCTCGTGCTCTCTCTCTCTCTTTCTCTCTCTCTCCTCTCTCAAAATAAATAAATAAACGTCTTAAAAAAAGATGCTTCTATCACTCAGGAAATTACCATAGTTTTAGAAGCTCTGTACCAGGAGCTGGGGACAAAGACAAAATATGCATATATATGTTATTATGTCACAGTGCCCCAGCCTGGGAAGACTGTGGACATTGGATGGCCACCCTACTGAACTCTGTCTGTAGTTCATAGACTGTGATGGAGGGAAAGTTTCATATGGTTCTGCTTGGCTTTTGCAAATTGTTAAAATCATTGTATTTATTTAAGCCAAAATAAGTTGAGATTATTGTATGGACCCATCATCCATCTTCAATAATAATCCACTCATGACCAATATTGTTTTATTTATATCCATATCCAATTACAACTTCTTTCTTCCTCTGGATAATTTTGAAGCAAATTCCAGACATCATATCATTTCCTCAGTAAGAATTTTAGTATGTATCTCTAAAAGAAAAAGATCAGTAAATATTCTAGTATTTTCTCTAAAAGAAACTCTTAAAAAATTTGGGGCGCCTGGGTGGCGCAGTCGGTTAAGCGTCCGACTTCAGCCAGGTCACGATCTCGCGGCCCGTGAGTTCGAGCCCCGCGTCAGGCTCTGGGCTGATGGCTCAGAGCCTGGAGCCTGTTTCCGATTCTGTGTCTCCCTCTCTCTCTGCCCCTCCCCCGTTCATGCTCTGTCTCTCTCTGTCCCAAAAATAAATAAACGTTGAAAAAAAAAATTAAAAAAAAATTATAAACTGAAAAAGTTGCACCTCACTCTCCCCCAATTTCTTAATATCATCAAATATTCAATCCATGTTCAAGTTTTCTGATTATCTCATAAATTTGCTTTTCCTAAAGTTAGTTTGTATCAAGATCCAAATAAGGTATACACAGCGCCATTGGTTGATACACCTTTTAAGTTGTTTTAAATCTGTAGATGTCCTTTCTTCTCTCTATTCTCTAGTCTCCTTGCCCTCCTCCCCACATATGCTTTTGTAGGAAATAAACCTGGTTGTTTGTCTGGAGTGTTTCCTATAATCAATATTTGGTAGGTTATAGCCCCATGATGTCATTTAACATATTTCTCTGTCCCCTGTATTTCCTGTAAAGTGGTTGTAGATCTAGAAGCTTGATCAGATTCACGTCAAACTTTTTTGGTAAAATTTTTTTGCTGTATACTTTCTTAACAAGGCTCATAATGTTTAGTCGTCTTTCTTTGGTGTTGGTTGATGATCATTGCCTAGGTCTATTCTTCCATTAGAGGGTGCAAAATGATGATATTCTAACTTTATGGTTTTGTGGCAGTCTCGGGAATATGCCTAGGAGACTTTCTGTGTCTACACGGAGCATATTTAACTGGCGTCCAACTGCTGCACTTTGAAATCTAGTGCTGTCTTGGCCCTGAGGCCCTGCCTTCACAAGCAGCTCCTCCAGTGACTGAGTGCAGTGACTAAGGCAGATATGGACTCCTTTGCAGTTGACTCTGGCCAACCTTCCTTAGACTGCATGGCCATTTAGAATGCTTTCAACCAGCTTTCTCTCCCTCTCCTTGACGCCCAGGTGGATTTGCATCACAGTCCAGATGCAGCCGATTTCCCAGCCCTTTCCTGCTCCTTCTCTACTTCCTTTCACACAATCATTTCACCCAAGAAACCCCTTGCTCTTCTCATTCAGTCTTGGCGTCTGCTTCACAGGGGGTTCACACACATCCCTTCCTTATTTATTACCTGTAATGCTTCTAAATAGAGAAAATTCTCCTCATCAACTATTTGTTTACCTTCCGGTATAATTCCTATAAAATGGCAAATAAATTATTTGCTCCCTTTATTTACCAGTTTTCACTGTTTTTAAGTTTATTTATTTATTTTGAGAGAGAGAGCAACTGGGGGAGGGGCAGAGAGAGAGGAAGAGAGAGAGAATCCCAAGCAGGCTCCACACTGTGAGCATGGAGCTCTATGTGGGGCTTGATCCCACAAACCATGAGATCATGACCTGAGCTGAAATCAAGAGTTGGATGCTTAACTGGCTGAGCTACCCAGGTGCCCCTATTTACCAGTTTTCAAAATGATGAGTGGCTCCCTAGAATTTTTACAAGTGTCCAATGAGTTAAAAAATGTTGAATCATTGTGAACTCATGCATTTAAACATATTTGGTGTGTTTCAATCCATTGCAAATATTTTATTTTTTTTTTAAAAAGATTTTACTTTTATTAAGTAATCTCTACACCCAACGTGGGGCTCAAATTCACAACCCCGAGATCATGAGTTGCATGATCCACTCACTGAGCCAACTAAGTGCCCCTGTTGCAGATATTATTCTTATTGTTGCTAAAATTGGTTTTTGATAGATTCCTTGCTTTCTTTATGGCAAGAAGTTCCCAGATTATTTTACGTATTTTCTCAGAGATACGTATCTCAGGCCTGAAACTAATTATTTCTCCAAGGAGTCCTGACTTGTGAAGGTTTATTGGTGGGATAACATCTGTGACAAGAAAAGAGGAAGAAGAATTGGGCAGAGGAACCATCAAGCCACCATGAGCCAAAATCTATGTATCAGCTAACCACATTCTTCACAGGTGGGCAGCCAATACTTTCTTGAAGGGAACCTAGGTGGGACATTGCAATGCCAGCAACTGCAAGTGACCCAGATTTGGCCAAAGAACCCTATACTTTGGAAACAATTGCACAAAAGACTGAGTACATGATATAAATAGAACCAATTAAGATTCTCTCTGAAGATTGCTATAAGGAAGCTAGAAAGAAAAAGCTCTGCCTTTTCTGCTGGAATTGTTCAACTAGAATGAGAGCCTGGCATTGCCAGTGGCCATCTTCCTTGGCTACCTGAAGGAAGTCTGGCAGGAAAGAATGATTCTAGTGTGCAGGCTCGGATGACAGAGGATGGGAGAGAGTTGGGGGAGCACTGAGGTTCCATTCCTCACTGTAGGCCCTGATTTTTGGTAGCACTCCCTTAGATTAATTCCACCTCAATTAATTCTGCCCCAATACACCTCCCAACCAGTGAGCCAACAAATACTCATCTTTCCCCTTTTTAATTTGCTTAAAGAAGCTTAAGTTGAATTTAATTTCTGTCACTTTACAGCTAAAAAAACTCTTGAGTAATAATTTATTTAAAATTATACTGTCTTAGCGGTGGACAATTACTTTTTGAGAAATCAACAAAGAATGGTTCTTGTCTAGTTTGCACTCCCATGTAAACAACAAAACCATCTTTGAGGAAAGATTGTTTTTGGCATTCTACTTTGAAGGTTTTAGAAGGTTAGAAGCCAGTGGTTACTAGCTACTAAGTAAGTATATTGGAGAAATAAGAATTTTTGTTCCTCTAAATCCCTAATTATTTTTTAAGTTTTGAAATACTTTCTTAAAATTCCAATCCTAGTATAGTTAACGTACAGTATTATATTAGTTCAGGTGTACAATATCATGATTCAGCAATTCTGTACATTACTTGGTGCCCATCAGGGTAAGTGTACTCTTTAATCCCATTTACTATTTCCCCCATATCCCCATTCAACTCCCCTTTGGCAACCACTAGTTTGTTCTCTATAGTTAAGAGACTGTTTCTTCATTTGTCTCTTGCTTTTTAATATACTCATTGTTTTGTTTCTTAAATTCCGTATATGTGTGAAATCATATGGTATTTGTTTTTCTGTCTTATTTCATTTAGCATTATACTCTCTAGATCTATGCATATTGTTGCAAATGGCAAGATTTCATTCTTTTTTATAGCAGAGTAATATTCCATTGAATATATATACCACAATTTCTCTATCCATTCTTCTATTGATGGACATTTGGGCTGCTTCCATAATTTGGCTATTGTAAATAATGCTTCAATAAACATAGGGGTGCATATATATTTTCAAATTAGTATTTTTGTGGTTTTTTGTGTAAATATCCTAAAGTGAAATTACTGGATCATATGGTAGTTCTGTTTTTAATTTTTTGAGAAATTTCCATTCTGTTTTTCACAATGGCTGTACCAGTTTGCATTCCCACCAACAGTGCAAGGGGGTTTCTTTTTTTCTCCACATCCTTGCTGACACTTGGTGTTTCTTGGAGTTTTTATTTTAGCCATTTTAACAAGTGTGAGGTGATATCTCATTGTTATTTTGATTTGCATTTCCCTGATGGTGAGTGATGTTGAGCATTTCTTCATGTGTCTGTTGGCTATCTGGATGTCTTTGTGGTAATGTATGTTCATGTCTTCTGTCCATTTTTTTAAATGTTTATTTATTTTTGAGAGAGAGAGAGAGAGAGAGACAGTGTGATGGGGGGGGGAGAGAGAGAGAGAGAGAGAGAGAGAGAGAGAGAGAGAGAGAGACAGACAGAATCCGAAGCAAGCTCCAGGCTCTGAGATATCAGCACAGAGCCTGACATGGGGCTCAAACTCATGAACCGTGAGATCGTGACCTGAGCTGAAGTCAGCGCTTAACCGACTGAGCCACCCAGGTGCCCCTCTTCTGTCCCTTTATTAATTGGGTTATTTTGGGGGTTTTTGGTGTTGAGTTATAGACGTTCTTTATATATTTTGGACACTAATCTTATATTGTCATTTGCAAATATCTTCTCCCATTTAGTATTGTTGATTGTTTCCTTTGCTGTACAGAAGATTTTTATTTTGATGTAGTCCCAATAGTTTCTTATTTTTGGTTCTCTTTCCCTTGCCTCAGGCGACATATTTAGGAAAACATTGCTATGACCAATGTCAGAGAAATTACTGCCTGTGCGTTTTTCAAGGATTTTTTATAGTTTCAAGTCTCATATTTAGGTCTTTAATCCATTTTGAGTTTATCTTTGTGTATGGTGTAAGAAAGTGGCCCAGTTTCATTCTTTTGCATGTAGTTGCATAGTTTTCCCAATACCATTTGTTGAAGAGACTTTTTCCCATTGTATATTCTTTCCTCCTTTGACATAGATTAAGTGATCATATAAGTGCGGGTTCATTTCTGGGTTTTCTATTCTGTTCCATTGATCTTTATATCTATTTTTATGCCAGTACCATATTGTTTTGATTACTACATCTTTGTTATATACCTTGAAGTCTGGAGTTGTGATACCTCCAGTTTTGTTTTTATTTTTCAAGGTTGCTTTGGCTACTTGGGGTCTTTTATGGTTCCATACAAATTTTAAGGTTGTTCTCGTTCTGTAAAAAATGCTGTTGGTATTTTGATAGGGATTGCATTAAGTCTGTGGATTGCTTTAGGTAGTATGGATATTTTAACAGTTTTTTTTTTCAATCCATGAGTATGGAATATCTTTCCATTTCTTTGTGTCATCTTCAATTTCTTTCATCAATGTTTTATAGTTTTCAGAGTACAGGTCTTTCAGCTCCTTGGTTAAGCTTAATTCCTAGGTATTTTATTATTTTTGGTGCAATTGTAAATGGGACTGTTTTCTTAATTTCTCTTTCACACTTCATTATTAGTGCACAAAAACAGATTTCTCTGTATGTAACCTGTGGTCTTACTGAATTCATCTATCAGTTTGAGTCATTTTTTGGGGGGAGTGTTTAGGGTTCTCTCTATATAGTATTGTATTATCTGCAAATAGTGAAAGTTTGACTCCTGCCTTACCAATTTGAATGCCTTTTATTTCTTTTTCTTGTGTAATTGCTGTGGCTAGAACTTCTAGTACTATGTTGAATAAAAGTGGTGAGAAGTAGACATCCTTATCATGTTCTGGATCTTAGGGGAAAGCTCTTAGGTTTTCACCATTGAGTAAGATGTTAGCTGTAGGCTTTTCACACAGGGCCTTTATTATGTTGAAGTATATTTCCTCTAAACCTACTTTGATGAGTTTTTTTTTTTAATCATGAATGGATGCTGTTCTTTGTCAAATGCTTTTTCTGCATCTATTGAAATGGTTATATGGTTTGGGGCGCCTGGGTGGCGCAGTCGGTTAAGCGTCCGACTTCAGCCAGGTCACGATCTCGCGGTCCGTGAGTTCCAGCCCCGCGTCAGGCTCTGGGCTGATGGCTCAGAGCCTGGAGCCTGTTTCCGATTCTGTGTCTCCCTCTCTCTCTGCCCCTCCCCCGTTCATGCTCTGTCTCTCTCTGTCCCCCAAAAAATAAATAAACGTTGAAAAAAAAATTAAAAAAAAAAAAAAGAAATGGTTATATGGTTTTTTTCCTTTCTTTTGTGGATATGATGTATCATGTTGATTGATTTCTGAATATTGAGCCACCTTGCAATTCAGGAATAAATCCCACTTGACTATGGTGAGTTATTTTTTAAGATGTTTTGTATTCAGTTTGCTAATATTTTGTTGAGGTTTTGGCTCAACAGAGTGGTTCCCTCTCACTCTCTCTTTTTTGTAGTGTCTTTATTTGGTTTTGGTATCAGAGTAATATTGACCTCATAAAATAAATTTGGAAGTTTTCCTTCCTGTTCTATTTTTTGGAATTGTTTGAGAAGAATAGGTATTAACTCTTTCTTAAATATCTGGTAGAATTCACCTGTGAAGCCATCTGGTCCTGAACGTTTGTTTGTTGGGAATTTTTTGATTACTGATTCAATTTCATTGTTGGTAATTGGTCTGTTCAAATTTTCTATTTTTTCTTGATTTTGTTTTTGAAGGTTATATGTTTCTAGGAATTTATCCATTTCCTCTAGGTTGTCCAATATTTTGTCATATGATTTTTCATAATATTCTCTTATAGTTCTGTGTATTTCTGTGGTGGCAGTTGTTATTTCTCCTCTTTCATTTCTGATTTTGTTTGAGTCCTCTCTCTCTCCTTTTTAAAAAATTTTTATGAGTCTGTATAAAGGTTTGTCATTTTTTTTACATTTATTTATTTTTGAGAGACAGAGTGAGACAGAGCACAAGCAGGGAAGGGGCAGAGAGAGGAGACACAGAATCTGAAGCAGGCTCCAGGCTCTGAGCAAGCGTTCAGCACAGAGCCTGATGCAGGGCTTGAACCCATGAACTGTAAGATCATGACCTGAGCCAAAATCAGATGCCCAACCGACTGAGCCACCCAGGTGCCCCTTGGTTTATTGCTTTTGTTGATCTTTGTAAAGAACCAGCTTCTGAGCTTCTAGCTTTTGGCTGCTTTCTTTGATCTGTCCTTCTTCTTCTTTTTATTATTTATTTATTTATTTTATTATTTTTTTTCTATTTCGTTATTTTTTCTCTAATCTTTATTATTTACTTGCTTCTACTGGTTTTGGGTTTTGTTTGTTCTTCTCTTTATAGCTCCTTCAGGTATAAAGTTTATTTGAGATTTTTCTTGCTTTTTGAGGTAAGCCTGTATTGCTATAAATAAATTTGAAATAATTTTTTACTTCACAGAAGAGTTTCAAAAATAAGGTAGGATTCTCATATGCCCTTCACTTAGCTTTCCCTGAAATTAACATCTTATATAACCATAGTAAGATGATCAAAAATAGCATCATCTTCTCTGGTCCCCTAATCCCTCTCCCCACCGCACCCCCCCATAGTCTTTTCCTGCCCATCCCCTATAGGTAGCCTACTCTGGGTGTGATGCCAGAGTATGGTGGTTAGATGCCTTCTTTATTTCTATGTTCTTTTCTATTGTACTGTTTTCTATTTTATTTTATGTATTTATTTTTTAAATGACAGCGACAAACTCTTCTTTTTTTTAAAGTTTATTTATTTATTTTGAGAAAGAGAGAGAGAGAGAGCATGAGCAGAAGTGGGACAGAGGGAGAGAGAGGAGATTGAGTCCCAAACAGGCTCCACACTGTCAGCATGGAGTCCAATGTGGGGCTCGATCTCACAGAGCTCATGACCTAAGCTGAAATCGAGAGTCCAACACTTAACCAGCTGAGCCACCCAGACACCCCACTATTTTCTATTGTATTTTAGTTTTTTGTCTTTCTTCCTCCAATGTGTATCTTCATATGTGCCCCTACATCTAGCATGCCCTTATGATGATAAAAGGGGGTTAATAAATTATTATTAAATGTTGAATGAATAAGTGAGTAAACACTATGCATGGATGCTGTGTTTTTCAGTTTTTTAGCAATTTATTTAATCTCTTGGTTTATAATTCATCCCACTACACACACACACACACACACACACACACACACACACACACACACAAATATGTAATGCTTAATTTGGTAGTTTATGTAGATCAGGAAAAAATTCAAAACAAAAAAGCTTTAAATTGAAACAGAAAGTAGATTAGTGGCTGGCAGAGGCTGAGGAGAGGAAGATGGGAAGTGACTGCTAATGAGTACAGATTTCTAAAGAAGAAAGCATTCTGGAATTAGATAGTGGTGATGGTTGCATAACTTTGTGAATATACCAAAAACCACTTTACTGTACTTTAAAGGGGGGAATTTTATGGTATGTGAATTTTATGTCAACTCTTAAAAATCTGTGACTTGGAAATCGTTTTCTTTCCATATTTAAATTTATGTATTTATTTATATTTATTTTAAAATGTAATTTAATTAATTTATTATTGTTATTTAGTTTTATTTTTTAATTTACATCCAAATTAGTTAACATATATTGCAGTAGTAATTTCAGGAGTAGAATTCAGTGATTCATCCCCTACATGTAACACCCAGTGCTAATCACAAGTGTCTTCCTCAATGTCCCTTGCCCATTTAGCCCATCCTCCCACCCATACCTCCTCCACCAGCCCTCAGTTTGTTCTCTATATTCAGGAGTCTCTTGTGTTTTGCCTCCCTCCCTGTATTTATATTATTTTTGCTTCCCTTCATCTATGTTCATCTGTTTTGTATCATACATTCCACATATGAGTGATGTCATATGATATCTGTCTTTCTCTGACTGGCTAATTTCACTTAGCATAATAGACTGTAGTTCCATCCACATTGTTGCAAATGGCAAGATTTCATTCTTTTTGATTGCCGAGTAATACACCATTGTATATATATACCACATCTGTATCCATTCATCTGTCAGTGGACATTTGGGCTTTTTCCATACTTTGGCTATTGTTGATAACACTGGTATAAACATTGGAGTGCATGTGCCCCTTTGAAACAGCACACCTGTATCCTTTGGATAAATACTTGATAGTGCAATTCCTGGGTCGTAGTATAGTTCTACTTTTAATATTTTGAGGAACCTCCATATTGTTTTCCAAAGTGGCTGCACCAGTTTGTATTCCCACCAGCAGTGCAAAAGGGTTCCTCTTTCTCCACATCCTTGCCAACATCTGTCATTGCCTGAGTTGTCAATTTTAGCCATTCTGACTGGTTGTGATGTGGTATCTCATTGTGATTTTGAGATATGATTATGAGTGATGTTGGGCATTTTTTCATGTATTGGTTGGCCATTTGGATGTCTTCTTTGGAAAAGTGTCTATTCATGTCTTTTGCCCATTTCTTCACTGGATTATTTATTTTTTTGGTGTTGAGTTTGATAAGTTCTCTATAGATTTTGGATACTAGCCCTTTATTTGATATGTCATTTGCAAATAACTTTTCCCATTCTGTTAGTTGCCTTTTAGTTTTGCTGATAATATCCTTTGCTGTGTGGAAGATTTTTATCTAGATGAGATCCCAATAGTTCATTTTTGCTTTTGTTTCCCTTGCCTCTGGAGATGTGTTGAGTAAGAAGTTGTTGCAGAGGAGGTCAAAGAGGTTTTTGCCTGCTTTCTCCTCTAGGATTTTGATGGCTTCTTGTCTTATGTTTAGGTCTTTTATACATTTTGAGTTTATTTTTGTGTGTGGTGTAAGAAAGTGGTCAAGATTCATTTTTCTGCATGTCGCTGTCCAGTTTTACCAGAACCATTTGCTGAAGAGACTGTCTTTACTCCATTGGATATTCTTTCCTGCTCTGTCAAAGATTAGTTGGCCATACGTTTGTGGGTCCATTTCTGGGTTCTCTATTTTGTTCCATTGATCTGAGTTTCTGTTTTTGTGCCAGTACCCTACTGTCTTGATGATTACAGCTTTGTAATACATCTTAAAGTCCAGGATTGTGATGCCTCCAGCTTTGGTTTTCGTTTTCGGTATGGCTTTGGCTAATCAGGGTATTTTCTAGTTCTATACAAGTTATAATATTGTTTATTCTAGCTCTGTGAAGAATTCTGTTGTTATGTTGCTAGGGATTGCATTGAATATGTAGATTGCTTTGGTAGTATCGACATTTTAATAATATTTGTTCTTCCAATCCATGAGCATGGGCTATTTTTCCAGTTTTTTTTTGGTGCCTTCCTCAATTTCTTTCATAAGCTTTCTATAGTTTTCAGTGTATAGATTTTTCACCTCTTTGGTTAGTGTATTCCTAAGTATTTTATGGTTCTTGGTGCAATTGTAAATGGAATCTATTCCTTTATTTCTTCATTATTGGTGTATAAAAATGCAACTTATTTCTGTTCATTGATTTTCTATTCTGTGACTTTGCTGAATTCCTGGATCAGTTCTAGCAGTTTTTTTGGTGAATCTTTTTGGTTTACCATATAGAGTATCATTGTCAGTCTGTGGAAGAGTGAAAGTTTGACTTCCTCGCCGATTTGGATGCCATTTATTCCTTTGTGTTGTCTGATTACTGAGGCTAGGACTTCCAATACTATGCTGAATAACAGTGGCGAGAGTGGACATCCTTGTTGTGTTCCTGACCTTAGGGGGAAAGCTCTCAGTTTTTCCCCTTTAAGGATGACATTAGTGGTGGGTCTCTCATATATTGCTTTTATGATCTTGAGGTATGATCCTTCTATCCTTACTTTCTTGAGGGTTTTTATCAAGAAAGGATGTTATATTTTGTCAAATGCTCTCTCTACATCTATTGAAAGGATCATGTCATTCTTGTCTTTTTTTTTTAAATTATTAATGTGATATATCATATTGATTGATTTGCAGATATTAAACCAGCCTTGTATCCCAAGTATAAATACCACTTGATCATGGTGAATAATTCTTTTAATGTATTGTTGGATCCAATTGGCTAGTATCTTGTTGAGAATTTTTGGATCCATGTTCATGAGGGAAATTGGTCTGTAGTTCTCCTTTTTAGTGGGGTCTTTGTCTGGTTTTGGAATCAAGGTAATGCTGGCCTCATTAGGGGAAATGCTTCCCTAATGAGTTTGGAAGTTTTCCTTCAATTTCTATTTTTTGGAACAGCTTCAAAAGAATAGGTGTTAACTCTTCTTTAAATGTTTGGTAGAATTCCCCTCGAAAGGCTTCTAGCCCTGGACTCTTCTGTTTGGGGAGATTTTTGATTACTAATTAGATTTCTTTACTGATTATGGGTCTGCTCAAATTTTCTATTTCTTCCTGTTTCAGTTTTGGTAGTTTATATGTTTCTGGGAATTTGTCCATTTCTTCCAGATTGCCCAACTTATTGGCATATAATTGCTCATAATATTCTCTTATTATTGTTTATATTTGTGCAGTGTTGGCTGTGCTCTCTCCTCTTTCATTCTTGATTTTATTTATTTGGGTCCGTTCCTTTTTCTTCTTGGTCAAACTGGCTAGGGGTTTATCAATTTTGTTCATTATTTCAAAGAACCAGCTCCTGGTTTCATTGATCTGTTCTACTGTTTTTGTTTGTTCGTTTGTTTGTTTCTGATTTCGATAGCATTGGTTTCTGCTTTAACCTTTATTATTTTCCATCTTCTGTTGGTTTTGGGTTTTATTTGCTGTTCTTTTTCTAGCTCTTTAAGGTGTAAGGTTAGGTTGTGATCTGAGACATTTCTCCCTTCTTGAGGAAGGCTTGGATTGCCATTTACTTCCCTCTTATGACCACCTTTGCTACATCCCAGAGGTTTTGGGCTGTGGTGTTATCATTTTCATTGACTTCCATGTACTTTTTAATTTCCTCTTTAACTTCTTGGTTAACTCATTCTTTCTTTAGTAAGATGTTCTTTAGTCTCCAAGTGTTTGTTGTCTTTCCAAATTTTTTCTTGTAGTTGATTTCGAGTTTCATAGCATTGTGGTCTGAAAATATGCACAGTATGATTTCGATCTTTTTGTACTTGTTGAGGGCTGATTTGTGTTCCAGTATGTGATTTATTCTGGAGAATGTTCCATGTGCCCTCGAGAAGAATATGTATTCCACTGCTTTAGGATGAAATGTTCTGAATATATCTGTTAAGTCCATCTGCTCCAGGTGGTCATTTAATGACACTGTTTCCATGTTGATTTTATGCTTAGATGATCTGTCCATTGCTGTAAGGGGAGTGTTGAAGTCCCCTACTATTATAGTATTATTGTCAATGAGTTTCTTTATGTTTGTGATTAATTGAGTAATATATTTGGGTTCTTTCATGTTGGGGGCATAAATGTTTACAATTGTTAGATCTTCTTGGTGGATAGACCCCTTAATTATGATATAATGCCCTTCTTCATCTTTTGTTACAATCTTTATTTTAAAATCTAGGTTGTCTGATATAAGTATGGCTACTCTAGTCTTCTTTTGGCATTCATTACCATGATAGATGGTCCTCCATCCCCTTACTTTCAATCTGAAGGTGTCTTTAGGTCTAAAATGGGTCTCTTGTTTTTAATTTTTAAAAAAAAATTTTGAGGAACGTCCACACTGTTTTCCAGAGCAGCTGCACCACTTTGTATTCCCACTAACAGTGCAAGAGGGTCCCCATTTCTCCACATCCTCACCAGCATCTATAGTTTCCTGATTTAGCCACTCTGACCGATGTGAGGTCAATAGCACTGCTAGGAATTTACCTAAGGGATACAGGAGTGCTGATGCATAGGGGCACATGCACCCCAATGTTTATAGCAGCACTTTCAACAATAGCCAAAGTATGGAAAGAGCCTAAATTTGCATCAACTGGTGAATGGATAAAGAAGATGTGGCTTACATATACAATGGAATGCTACTTGGCAATGAGAAAGAATGAAATCTGGCCATTTGCAGCAATGGGGATGGAACTGGAGGATATTATGCTGAATGAAATAAGTCAGTCAGAGAAGGACAGATGTCATATGTTTTCACTTATATATGGATCTTGAGAAACTTAACAGAAGTCCATGTGAGGAGAGAAGGGGAAAAATAGTTACAAACAGAGAGGGAGGGAGGCAAACCACAAGAGACTCTTAAATACAGAGAACAAACTGAGGGTGGATGGGGGGTGGGGGAGAGGGGGAAATGGGTGATGGGCATGAGGAGGTCACTTGTTGGGATGAGCACTGGGTGTTATATGTAAGTCAACTTGACAATAAATTGTATTAAGAAAATAAAATAAAATGGGTTTCTTGTAAACAGCACATAGTTGGATCTTGTTTTCTTACCCATTTGTTACCTTATGTCTTTTGATTGGAACATTTAGTCCATTGACATTTAGAGTGAGCACTGAAAGATATGAATTTAATGCCATTGTGTTGTTTGTAGGGTTGGAATTTCTGGTGGTGTTCTCTGGTCCTTTCTAGTCTTTGTCGCTTTTGGTCTTTTTTGTTTTGTTTTGTCTTTTCTCCCCTCAGAGGGTCCCCCTTAAAATTTCTTGCAGGGCTGATTTAGTGGTTACAAACTCCTTTAGTTTTTGTTTGTCTGGGAAACTCTTTATCTCTCCTTCTAGTTTGAATGATAACCTTGCTGGATAAAGAATTCTTGGCTGCCTATTTTTCCAATTCAGTATATTGAATATATCCTACCACTCTTTCTGGCCTGCCAAGTTTCTGTGGATAGGTCTGCTGTGAACCGTCCCATATAGTTAAGGATGTTTTTTCCCCTTGCTGCTTTCATAATTCTTTCTTTGTCTGTTTATTTTGTGAATTTGACTATGATATGCCTTGCTGATGGTTGGGTTTTGTTGAATCTAATGTGAGTTCTCTGTGCTTCCTGGATTTTGATGTCTGTGTCTTTCCCCAGGTTAGGAAAGTTCTCCACTATGATTTGCTCACTTAAACTTTCTACCCCCTTTTCTCTCTCTTCATCTTCTGGGACCCCTATGATTCTGATGTTATTCCTTTGTAATGAGTCACTGAGTTCCCTAATTCTTATATTGTGCTCTTTTACCTTCGTTTCCCTCTTTTTTTCTGCTTCATTATTCTCCATACAGTTGTCTTCTATATCACTGATTCACTGCTCTACTTCATCCATCCTTGCCACCATGGCATTCATTCGAGATTGCATCCCAGTTATTGCATTTTTATTTTTGGGACAGAGAGAGACAGAGTATGAACGGGGGAGGGGCAGAGAGAGAGGGAGACACAGAATCGGAAACAGGCTCCAGGCTCTGAGCCATCAGCCCAGAGCCTGACACGGGGCTCGAACTCACAGACCGCGAGATCGTGACCTGGCTGAAGTCGGACGCTTAACCGACTGCGCCACCCAGGCGCCCCCCAGTTATTGCATTTTTAATTTCATCCTGACTAGATTTTACTTCTTTCATCTCTGCAGAAAGGGATTTTATGCTTTTTTCAACCCCTCTAGTATTCTTATTATCGTGACGCTAAATTCTGGTTCTGACATCTTGCTTATATCTGTGTTGATTAAATCTCTCACTATCATTTCTTCCTGTCCTTTCTTTTGGGGTGAATTCCTTTGTTTTGTCATTTTGGAGAAAGAAAAAAATTAATAAAAAATTTAAATAAAAAATTTAAAACAACATTAAAAAATCAAATAAAGGAAACTAGATTCTAGGTATGTGTTGATCTGGTTTCTGAAAGAAGCTTGATAGACTAGAGAAGAAAGGGAAAGAAAATAAAATTTAAAAAAAAGAAAAAAGGTAAGAAAATGTTTAAAATTTTTAAAAATGTATACAATAAAATAGTAAAATGAAATGATGAAAGTAAAATAGACTGAAAAAAATTACAAAAAAACAAAAAAATAATAAAAAATATAGTGGAAAAAAATATTTTTTTTATAAAAACGGAAAGTAAAAATAAATTCTTTCTCTTTCTCTATCCAAGAAAAGAAAAAAAAAACCCGAATGAATGGACCATTAAACAGAATGAAATCTGAACGAAATTACATCCAGTTTCCCCTAGAAATCAAACTATGAAGCATTTTATAGACCGTACACTAAGCTGGTGGAGAACATTGTGGCTTTCCTCTAGGGCTTGGGTGGCACAGTTGGATGGGGCTTGGTGTAACAGCTCCATTCTCCACGAAGAGGCATTGCTTAGCTTACTGGGGTGGGTTGGTGTGGCACGTGTATGTGTGCATGAACATGCACGGGAGAGGTGAAAATGGCGACATCCAGATTCCCAGTCTCTAGTATCAGAACTCTGTACTCTTGCCAACCAGCAATCAAGCACCCCTCCTTGCCTCCAGTCTCTGTCCAATCCCTGCTTCTCCACTGTCCACAACCAAGCTGTCAGCCTGTCAAGTAGCCCCTCCCTCCTGAATTTTATCTCAGATGGGGCTGTGTTTCCAAACCCCTCACTTCTGAGGGTCCTGCAGCTTGAACCAGCTCCAACCCTCTGGGGGAGGGTCTCACCAGGCTATGGGCGGATGCTGGCTCATTCCTGGGAGTCGTCATGAGACTGTGCTGCTGCAGAGGCCCAGAGACTTTGGCTGGTGCCATCCTGCCCAGAAAATTTTCACATGATCATGTAGCATCAGCCATTCAGGGACTATAGTAAATCACAACACACATCTGTCCCCAGGCTTCACCACTCCCTAGCGTCTTTGTTCCAATACCAGCAAAAATGACTGTAATCTGGAGTCTTCTGGGATCTTTTCCTGTCGGTAAACTGCATGGCCTCTAACAAATGTCCTCCCAGCAGGAAAACCGCCTCTCCCCATGTGACCGAGGACCCCTCAGACCTCGCTGTCTGCTTTTGGGTATTCGTCCTTCCTGCCAGAGCACCTCCAGGTATCGAGCTGTGGAGTTTCTAATTCCGCAGTTTATAGAGCCTGTTTATAGGGCCCTAATGGTACTGAAACCTTCCCTCTTCTCCTTTCTTTTTTCTCCCTTTCTTATTCAGTTCCTTGTGGGTGTTTCCATCCTTTCTCTCCAGCTACATTTGGGGGGGAGTGGTTTTCTTATACTCTCCCCTCTGTCTCCATCTTCTCTCCTCAAACAAAAACAACTCCCCACCCTCTGCGGTTTCTATCTCCCCTAGTTCACCTCTCCACACCGTCTATCTGCTGAGTTCTGAGGCTCAAGTTATGCAGATATGTTAGTCCTCAGATCAATTTTCTAGGTGTGAAAAATTGTTTGGTGCTGATGTAACTGCATTTCAGGGATGAAAGTAGCAGGGAATTTCCATGGTGCTCCTCCATCTTGGCCTTTAATGTAATTTTTTTAAGTAATCTCTACACCCAACATGGGGCTTGAACTTACAACCCCAAGATCAAGAGTCACATGCTCTATCAATTGAGCCAGCCAGGTGCCCCTCATCTTTTACTTCCATATTTAAAAAGATAATTAACAGATGGAGCTAAACTCTGCATTCAATTCATACCTTTTTATAATCAGCACCTGGAATAACTAGAGCTAAACCATTCATATCAAACAAAGAACCAGTTGTTTGTGAAATCACAAAGATTCTTGTGAAATCATTAATATTCTTCTAGCCAGAAAGTTGTCCATTACATAAATATTTTTATAGAAAGCCTAAACTTCTCCAGATGTGAATGAGAGCAGAACATTTATATTCCTTGACAGGCTTTTATAAAGTCATGTGCAAATGAATCTTAATTTCCTTTGCTTGTACACTGGGCCCATTGCTATAAACATTGTTGGAAATCATGGCATTTATCCAAATGAAGTAATATCCTAAAAGAACTGAAGGCAAAAATCATTTTGGCATATATTCCCTTGTTTTTTAGTTAAATCATGCAAACTAAATACACATAATAAAGCTTACTGGGAATAGAAGACCGCAGAGTCTATATCCTCTAAATGCTGAGGAACCAGCTTTAACAAGAAGCATGGTGCAGAGAAGTAGTCCAGTTCACATAATTCTTTCCCTACCCAAACATTCCCTCAGTGGGAAGGAACATGAAATGAACAAAGACCTAATGATTTACAACTCAATTGGTAAAGGAAAAGATAAATATTTTAAAACTAGTTTCTGTGGAAATCTATTTCTGTGGTGAGTTCCTCATTCACTTCTAGCCCATGCCAGCAACTGGTCAATCTTTGGTGGAAATACAGTCCCAGAAGGTTATACCCAGGGATATGGTTTTATGGTAATGAGTAGGTTATATGAAAAAGGTTGTGAGATTGTTTTCCTCTGGGCAAACTGTATCTTTATTGCAGGGCTCCTCATTGCAGACTAAAATCCTGGTGTGTATCTTGATGAAACACTTTCCATTTCTTGGGGGAACAGGCTCCATGCTCAATAGCTACAGACCTGTAGGTAGGCCGGGCTTTCTGCATGAAATTTCATAACTCTCATTTGGCAGGGACCACGTCTAGGCTACAGGTAATAGAACCCACTTACCTGCCCTCTTCCCCAAACAAAACCAAAACAAAACAAAAGAAACAAAAAAAGAAACAAGAGCCTGAGAGTAGGGATATAAATAATCTTTAGAAATAACCAACCCCCCCCCCTCAAAAAAAGAAATAACCAAAACCAAGTATTTCATTTTTGTTCTTTTTTATTGCAGACTGGCATTCTCAGAAATAGTAAGTAGTCACATGGTTCTAGGTAGACAAAAATCATATAAAAAGATGAGATTCCTCTCTATAGGTGGGAGCAGCAAAGGTTCAACCTATGATGGCTCAGGCTTGCCTGGAACCTGGGAGAAGTGTGGGGAAGAAGGCACAGTGGCCCCAGTGTGTCTTTTGGTCCCTGTGTAATGGCTTAGTCGGAACCTGGGATCTTAGCTGTGTTTTTCCGGGTTTGTGGGCATTATACCACTGTTGTATTCTAAGACTATTGGACTCGGTTCTGTTACTGAGTCTGTGGACCCTCAAGAGATCTTAAACTTCATCCCGAATATCAAGGAGTCTTCCTGATTCCTCTTAGCTTCCTCCCCCTGCCAATCAGGAAAGAAAACTAAGGTGTATATGAGAAATTGTGACTATTGTGGAAACTTCTGAAGGCATTAGAAAACTAATGATTCTGCAAAACTGCCAATTTTGGGGGAAAAAAGAATACAGAATTAAAACAGTGAGAGACCAAAGCTTGTGGGCTCTCTAGGAAGGCAAGTAATTTGTACCCCTTCAATCTTAAACATTTTTGTTCAACATTCCAGCCTAAAATTCATGTATAGTTGACATATAATATTTATATTTTTTATTTTTTAAACAGCTTTATTGAGATATAATTAATATATTGAGATATAATTCATTTAAAGTGTGCAATTCCGTGTTTTTTGTTATATTCACTCATATGCACAAACATTACCACAGTCAATTTTAGAACATTTTCATTACCTCAAAAAGAAACCTCATGCCCTTTAGCTATCAGCCCCCTATTGCCTAATCTCCCACTCCCAGGCCTAAGCAACCACTAATCTGCTTTATATCTTTGTAGATTTCCCTGTTCTGAACATTTCATACAAATGGAATCATATAATGTGTGGTCTTTGTGACTGACTTTTTTCATTTAGCATAATGTTTTGAAAGTTCATACATGTTGCAACATGTATGAGTATTTAATTTCTTTTTTTAATTCATTTTTATTTCTTTTTTTAATTTTATTTTTAAAATTTTAAAATTTGTTTTATTATCAATTTATTTTAAAAATGTTTTTAATTTAACTTTTTATTTTTTTAAACTTACATCCAAATTAGTTAGCATATAGTGCAATAATGATTTCAGGAGTAGATTCTTTAATGCCCCTTACCCATTTAGCCCATCCCCCCTCCTACACCCCTTCCAGTAACCCTCTGTTTGTTCTCCAAATTTATGAGTCTCTTATGCTTTGTCCCCCTCCCTGTTTTTGGGTTATTTTTGTTTCCCTTCCCTTATGTTCATCTGTTTTGTCTCTTAAAGTCTTCATATGAGTGAAGCCATATGATTTTTGTCTTTCTCTGACTGACTAATTTCACTTAGCATAATACCCTCCAGTTCCATCCACATAGTTGCAAATGGTAAGATTTCATTCTTTTTGATGCCGAGTAATACTCCATTGTATATGTGTGTGTGTGTATATATATATATATATATATATATATATATATATATACCACATCTTCTTTATCCATACATCCATCAATGGACATTGAGGCTCTTTCCATACTTTGGCTATTGTTGATAGTGCTGCTATAAACATGGGGGTGCATGTGTCCCTTCAAAACAGCACAACTGTATCCCTTGGATAAATGCCTACTAGTGCAATTGCTGGGTCACAGGGTAGTTCTATTTTTAGTTTTTTGAGGAAGCTCCATACTGTTTTCCAGAGTGGCTTCACCAGCTTGCATTCCCAGACATATAATATTATATTAGTTTCAGGTGTACAACATAGTTACTTGACAATTATATGCATTACAAAACACTCACCACAGTTAAGTATAGTTACCATCTGTCACCATACAAAGTTATTACAGTATTATTGACTATATTCCCTATGCTGTGTTTTCCATCTCCTTAACTACCTTATTTTATAAGAGAAATTTAATCCTGGAGAAGTAAAAAAAAATTTAAGATGCCAATGATGGCTAATTATAGTAATCACTTAAGAACCTCACAATTGTAACATTGTCTCAAGAAAAACTATAAATGCGTATTTTTTTAAGTTTTCATTTTTCTTCAAAGTAGTATAAGCAAATAACTAGAAGTTTTCAAATAATATAGAAGATTTTATAATGAAAAGCAACAGCTTCCTGCTCTACCCTTCTATTGTTGAAGTCCTGCTCCACAGAGAGAAGTAATTTTAACTCAATTATTTTTGTTTCTGTTTTTAGGTTTCCTGGGGTTTATCTCTGTATCTCTGAATAATATATTATAACTGTTGTGTCTTGATGAATAGTTTTAGGCATAATCTATGACTTGGCATGATGGAGGAGGATTAAGAGTTTATAGCACTCCCCTTCCTCCTCTTTCTCAACGTAGCACCAACTCTATTTTTAGTTCCCACCTCAATTCCTTTATAATTTTAAGTGCTATATATAAACCTCTATTTTTGGTTCTGTCTACTTTAAAAAGTATCCCTTGATTTCTTTTTTATTTTTTTTTCAAGTTTATTTATTTTGAGAAAGAGAGAGACAGCAAGTGGGGAGGGGCAGAGAGAGAGGGAGAGAGAACCCCAAGCAGGCTCTCATTGACAGTGCAGAGCCTGACAGGGGGCTTGATCTCACAAACCATGAGATCATGACCTGAGCCGAAATCAAGAGTCGGACACTTAACCAACTGAGCCACCCAGGTGCCTCTTGTTATCCCATTTATAACATGAGAAGAGCAGTGTCAGTACCATGCCCTTTGCTCACCTCCTCATTGCTACCTCTCAACTTCTGTAAATCTCTACTTTTACTTGTATATTTTCAAAGTTGATAAAACTTACATCCTGTTCTGTACCCATAATTAAATAATTTGTTAATGGTTAACAATTTTAATGGTTGAAATCTCAATAGTTAAAAAGTCAATGTTAACATTATCGTGATTATGTGAATATTGTTAAGGGCATAGCCAAGCTTCAATTTCTTTTATCCATTTATTAACCTCTTATTAACTGCTAGGCACTTTTCTAATTGCTCAACAATTGTTAACTAATTTAGTTCTGTAATAACCCTATGATGAAGCACTTTTTTTTTTAATTTTAGGGAGAGAGAGAAAAAAAATAGTGTGCACGTGTGAACAGGGGAGAGGGGCAAAGGGAGAAAGAGAGACAGGTGCAGGGCTCTGTCCCAGGATCCTGGGATCATGACCTGAACTGAAATCAAGAGACAGACACTTAGCTGACTGAGCCACCCAGGTGCCCCAGGAAGCGTATGTTTAACTTCATTTTATTAGTGATGAAACTGCCAGGCAGAGAGGTTAAGCAAATTGCCAAACGTCACTGAATTAGTTAGCTGGTGAGTCAGGCATTTTTTTTCTTTGAAGCTTCTACTTATTTTTCTCTATAACAGTTTTTTTTCCCCCTTGTGATGAGAACTTTTAAGATTTACTTTCTTATTGACTCTTAAATACTAAGAACAAACTGAGGGTTGATGGGGGTGGGGAAGAGGCGAAAGTGGGTAATGGGCATTGAGGAGGGCATCTGTTGGGATGAGTACTGGGTGTTGTATGGAAACCAATTTGACAATAAATTATATTTAATAAAAAAAAAAGATTTACTTTCTTATCAACAAATTTGTGATAGAATATTATAGACTATTGTTCCCATGCTGTACATTATATCACCATGACCTATTTATTACTGGAAGTTTGTACCTCTTGAATCCCTTCATACATTTCATTCACCCCTTAATTCTTCATCCCTGTGGCAACCACCAATCTCTGTATCTATGAGTTTTGTTTTCTTTGTTCATTTGTTTTGTTTTTTAGATTCCAGAAATAAGTGAAATTGTATCGTGTTTGTCTTTCTCTGTCTGACTTGTTTCACTTAGCATAATGTACTCAAGATCCATCCATGTTGCAAATGGTAAGATTTCATTCTCTTTTTTATAGCAGAATAGTATTCCATTGTATATATATACCACATCTCTTCTGCTTTTTTCTTTTTTTAAAAGATTTTATTTTTAAGTAATTTCTACACCCAACATGGGGCTTGAACTTACAAGAGATCAAGAGTCACATGCCCTACCAACTGAATCAGCCTGGTGCCCCTATACCACATCTTCTTTATTTATTCATTCACTGATGGAAACTTGGATTGTTTTCATGCCCTGTCTATTGTAAATAATGCTGCAATAAACATAGAGGTGGTTATATATTTCTAAACTAATGTTTTTATTTTCTATACATAGATACCCAGAAGTGGATCATATGGTGGATTTTTTTTTTTTTTTTTTTGAGAAACTTCCATACTGTTTTTGTTGTTGGTCCTTTTTTTTTTTTTTAAAGGGCCAACTTCATACTGTTTTCCATAGTGGCTGCATCAATTTACATTCCCACTAACAGTGCACAGAGTTCCTTTTTCTCCACACCCTCACCAGATTTTTTTTTTTTTGTCTTTTTGATAAGAGCCATTCTTCCAGGTGTGAGATGTATTTCACTGTGGTTTTGATTTGCACATCCCTGATGATTAGTGATGTTGAGCATCTTTGCATATGTCTGTTGGCCAACTGTATGTCTTCTTTGGAAAATATCTATTCAGTTCCTCTGCCCATTTTTTAAATTTGATTGTTTTTTTTGTTTTTGAGTTGTATGCATTCTTTATATATTTTGGATAGTAACTCCTTATTGGATATATGATTTTCATTATACTTAAATTTTTTAAGTGTTTATTTATTTTTTGAGACAGAGAGAGAGAGAGAGACAGAGCGCTAGTGGGGGAGGGGCAGAGAAAGAGGGAGACACAGAATCTGAAGCAGTCTCCAGGCTTTGAGCTGTCAGCACAGAGCCCAAGGTGGGGCTTGAACTCAAGAAATGCAAGATCATGACCTGAGCCGAAGTCAGACATGTAACTGACTGAACCACCCAGGGGCCCCTGATTTTCAAATATCTACTCCCATTCAGTAGATTGTCTTTTAATTTTGTGGGTGGTTTACTTCACTGTGGAGAAACTTTCTAGTTTGATGTAGTCTTATGTATGTATGTATGTATGTATGTATGTATGTATGTATATATTTATTTTTTTATTTTTATTTTTATTTTTATTTTTGTTTTTGTTTTTGAGGGACAGAGACAGAGCAGGAGTGAGGCAGGGTCAGAGAGAGAAGGAGACACAGAATCTGAAGCAGGCTCCAGTCTCTGAGCTGTAAGCACAGAGCCCAGTACGGGGCTCGAACTCATGAACTGAGATTGTGACCTGAGCTGAAGTTGGACACTTAACTGACAGAGCCACCCAGACGCCCCAATGTTGTCCCACTTACTTATTTTTGCTTTTGTTGCCATTGTTTCTGGAGTCAGATCCAAAAAGATATTGTTAAGACCAATATGAAGGAACTTATCACCGATATTTTCCTCTAGGAAATTTATGGTTTCTAGTCTTAAATTCAAGCCTTTAATTCATTTTGAGTAATTTTTGTGTATAGTTTAAGATAGTCGTCCAGGTTTACTTTTTTGCCTATGGCTGTACAGTTTTTCTAGCACCATTTGTCAAAGAAATTGTCTTTTCCCCAGTGTATACTCTAACCTCCTTTTTTGGTAAATTAATTGACCATATATCCATGGGTTTATTTCTGGGCTCTCTATTTTGTTCCATTCACCTATGTATCTGTTTTTGTGCCAATACCATAGTATTTTGATTACCATAGTTTTGTAGTAGTTTGAAATCAGAGGGCACGATGCCTTTAGCTTTGTTCTTTTTCAGAATTGCTTTGGCTTTTCAAGATCTTTTATAATTCCATACAAATTTTAGAATTGTTTGTTTTATTTCTGTGAAAAGTGCTATTGGAATTTCGACAGGATTGCACTGAGTTCATAGATTGCTTTGAGTAATATGGACATTTTCACAATACTAATTCTAAACCATGAGCACAGAATATTTTCCCATTTATGTGTGTCTTTTTCAGTTTCTTTCATTAATGTCTTATAGTTTTCAGTGTATAGTTCTTTCACCTCCTTGGTTAAATTTATTCTTAGGGATTTTATTCTTTTTGATGCAATTGTAAAGGAAATTGTTTTCTCAATTTTTCTTTTCTGATAGTTTATCATTAGTGTATAAAAACACAACAGATTTTTGTGTATTGATTTTTGTATCCTGCAACTTTACTGAATTTGCTTATTAACTGTTCTAACAGTTTTTTGATGATGTCTTTAGGGTTTTCTATATATAAAATCATGTCATTCTCAATAAATGATAGCTGTACTTCTTTCCTATTTGGATGCCTTATATTATTATTTTTTTTTCTGCCTAATGGCTTCGTCTAGGACTTCCAATACTATGTTGAATAAAAGTGGCGAGAGTGGGTATAGTTGTCTTGTACCTGATCTTAAGGGAAAAGCCTTAGCTTTTCACCATTGCGTATGATGTTAGTTGTGAGCATGTCTTATATGGTCTTCATTAGGTTGAGGTATGTTCCATCTATATCCACTTTGTTGGGAGTTTTATCATTAATGGACATTAAAGTTTGTTGAATGCTTTTTCTGCTTCTATTGAGATGATAGCATGATTTTTAGCCTTCATTTTGTTAAAGTGGTATATCATTTTGATTGAATTGTGGATGTTGAACCATTTTTGTATCCCTGGAATAAATCCCATTTGATCATAGTGTATGATCCTTTTAAAAAATTGTTGAATCAATTTGTTAATATTTTGTTAAGGATGTTTGCATCTGTGTTCATCAGGAATATTGGCCTATAATTTTCTTTTTTTTTTCTTTTCTTTTTTTTATGGTGTCCTTTTCTGGTTTTGATATGAGGGTAATGCTTACCTCATAAAATAAGTTTCAATAAAAATTTTTTTTAGTTTATTTATTTTGAGAGAGAGAGACAGAGCATAAGCAGGGGTGCAGCAGAGAGAGAGAGAGAGAGAGAGAGAGAGAGGGAGAGAGAGAGAGAGACAGAGAGAGATTCCCAAGCAGGCTCCACACTGTCAGTGAGACCGTGACCTGAGTTGAAACCAAAAGTCAGATGCTTAATTGACTGAGCCACCCAGGCGCCCCTCATAAGTTTTGAAACATTCTCTCCCCTTTAGTTTTTGGAAGAATTTGAGGAGGATCAGTATTAAAGCTTTGAATGTTTGGTGGAATTCACCAGTGGAGCTGTTTGGTCCTGAACTCTTGTTTGTTGGGAGATTTTTGATTCCTGATTCAATTTCCTGACTAGTAATTGGTCTATTTAGATTTTCTATTTTTTCATGATTCAGTCTTGGAAGAGCATATGTTTCTAAGAATGTATCTATTTTTTCTTCGTTGTCAAATTTGTTGACATATAATTGTTTATAGTAGTCTCATAACCTTTTGCATTTCTTTGATATCTGTTGTAACGTCTCTTTCTTGTCTGATTTTATTTATTTGAACCCTCTCTTTTTTCTTTAGGGAGTCTAGTTAAAGATTTGTCAATTTTGTTAATTGTTTCAAAGAACCAGCTCTTAGTTTAACTGATTTTTCTACGTATTTTTAGTCTCTATTTCAATTATTTCTGCTCTATTCTTTATTATTCCCTCTATGATAATAATTTCAGGATTTATTTGTTTTTCTTTTTCTAGTCTCTTTAGGTGTAAAATTAGATTGTCTGTGATTTCTTTTCTTGAGGTAGACCTGTATTGCTATGAACTTGCCTCTAACAACTGTTGTTGCTGCATCCCACTCATTTTGATATATTTTACTTACATTTTCATTTGTCTCAAACTATTTTTTAATTTATTTTTTTATTTCTTCATTGACCCAATGATTGTTCAATAGCATTGTTGTTTGATTTCTACATATTTGTGATTTTTTCAATTTTCTTCTTATAATTGATTTCTAGTTTTATACCATTGTGGTTGGAAAAGATGCTTGATATGATTTCAATCTTGTTAAATTTATTGAGACTTGTTTTGTGGCCTAACATGTGATCTATCCTGGAGAATGCTCCATGTGCACTTGAGACGAATGTGTATCCATCTGCTTTTGGATGGAATGCTCTGTATACATCTATTAAGTCCATCTGGTCTAATGTGTTGTTTAAGGTTGATGTTTCCTTATTAATTTTCAGTCTGGATGACCTATCCATTGACATTACCTGGATATTAAAGTCCTTTACTACTATTGCAATGCTGTCAATTTCTTCCTTTAGATCTGTTAGTATTTGCTTTATATATTTAGGTGCTCCTATGTTGGTTGCATACGTATGTACAAATGTTGTATCTTCTTGCTGGATTGATCTTTATCATTATGTAATGCCCATCTTTGTCTTTTATTAAAGTATTTGTTTTAAAATCCATTCTGTCTGATATCAGTATAGCTACCCTGAGCTTTCTTTTGATTTCCATTTGTATGAAGTATCTTTTTCTATTTCTTCACTTTCAGTCTGTGTGCGTCCTTACATCTGAAATGAGTATCCTGTAGGCAGCATATAGATGAGTCTTTTTTTTTTAATCCATTCAGACATTTTCTGTCTTGATGGAGAACTTAGTCCACTTACACTTAATTGTTTCTTACATTTAATTATTGATAGGTATGTACTTATTACCATTTTGTTAATTGTTTTTTTGACTGTTTTGTAGTAACTTTCTCTTCATTTTTTCTTTCTTTGGTTACTTCCTTTATGGTTTGATGACTTTCTATAATGTTATGCTTAGATTCCTTTCTCTTTATCTCTTGTGAATCTACTATGGGTTTTTGCTTTGTGGTTACTACTAGGCTCATATATAACAATCCTTTTTAAGTTGATAGCAAGTTAAGTTTGAAAACATTCTAAAATTCTACATTTTTATTTATCCCCTATATTCTATGTATTTGATGGCATATTTTACACCTTTTTATTTTGTGTATCTCTTAACTAATTATTATAATTATTTTTACTACTTTTTTCTTTTAACCTTTATATAGCTTTATAAGTGATTAATCTGCTACCTTTACTACATATTTACCTTTACTAATAAGATTTTTACTTCTGTACTTTTTTCTGATTAGTAATCACTACCCTTTCTTTTCAGGTTGAAGAAGTCCATTTAACATTTCCTGTAAGGCTAGTTTAGTGTTGAGGAACTCCTTTAGCTTTTGTTTGTCTTGAAAGCTCTTTATCTCTCCTTCAATTTTGAAGGATAACCTTGTTTGGTAGACTATTCTTGGTTGGACATTTTTTTCATTTCAGCACTTTGAATATATCATCTACTTCCTTCTGGCCTTCAAAGTTTCTGTTGAGAAATATGCTGAAAACCTTAGGGGCTTCTCTTGGATGTAACAAGTTTCTTTTCCCTTGCTGCTTTAAAGATTCTCTCTTTAGGGGTATCTGGTGGCTCAGTTGGTTGAGCATCTGACTCTTGATTTTCACTTAGGTTATAATCTCACAGTTTGTGGGATCGAGCCTGTGTCGGGCTCTGTCCTGACAGCATGGCCCCTGCTTGGGATTCTCTTTCTCTCTTTCCCTCTCTCTCTGCCCCTCCCTTGTTTGTGCTCTCTCTTTCTCAAAAGAAATAAGACTTAAAAAAAAGCTTCTCTCCTTATCCTTCACTTTCAACATTTTGTAACATTATAATGTGCCTTGGCATGGGTACCTTTGGGTTCATCTTCTTTGGAACTTTCTGAACTTCCTGGATCCAGACGTATGTTTCCTTTCTTAGGTTGGGAAAGTTTTTAGCCATTCTTTCTTTTTTTTTTTTTTTTAATTAAAAATTTTTTTAACATTTATTTATTTTTTGAGAGAGAGAGAGAGAGAGAGAGAGAGCATGAGTGGGGGAGGGGCAGAGAGAGAGGGAGTCACAGAATCTGAAGCAGGCTCCAGGCTCTGAGCTGTTAGCACAGAGTCTCATGCGGGGCTCGAACACATGAACCATGAGTTCATGACCTGAGCTGAAGTTGGACGCTTAACTGACTGAGCCACCCAGGCGCCCCTAGCCATTATTTCTTCAAATACATTTTCTGTCTCTTTCTCTCTTCTTCTGAAACCCTTATAATGAAAATGTGATTCTGCTTGATGCTGTTCTATAGGTCCCTTAAACTATCTTCACTTTTAAAAATTCTTTTTTGTTGCTGTTACTCTCTAATGGGTGAGTTCCACTGCCCTATCTTCTAGCTCACTGATTCTATCTTCTGCTTCACTTAGTCTGTTGTTGAACCTCTGTACTTTATTCTTCAGTTTGATTATTGTATTCTTCAGTTCTGTGACTTCTCTTTGGTACTTTCTTATATTTTCTTTTTGTTGAAGTTCTGATTGTGTTCATCCATTCTTCTCGAGTTTGGTGAGCATAATTATGACCATTACTTTGAATGCTTTATTAGGTAAATTACTTATTTCTGTTTCATTAGGGTTTCCCCCTTCTCTGGAAATTTATCTTGTTCTTTCATTTAGGACATATTTCTTTATTTCCTCATTTTGCTTTGACTCCTGTGTTTGTTTTTATGTATTAGGCAAAATGGCTATCTCTCCTAGTCTTGCAGGAGTGGCCTTAGGAGATAAAACTGTTTTACCTTGCCCTAGCTCTTTGATGACTCTCAAACTTTTGTGATTGTCTAAGCAGTCTGATTTATTCTTGATAAGTTCCAATTGATGGAATTGTACTGAGACCTGTGAGTGTTTTGGAAGGACGGATCTTAGTTAGCACCCAGTTTCAGGCTGGTTGGAAGCTAGACCCTCAAGCAGCAGTTGTTAAGGTATGCAAATATATATAGTCCTGTGAGACTATAATTATAGTCTGTGCTAATCTCTAGACAAAATGACCTGGAAGTGTCAAGTTAGTGACAATTGCAAAATTTGGGGCTCTAGACTAGTGAACTCCTTTCTGGGAGATGAGCTATAGTGAAGCCAAATGAGAGCTCAGAAATTGCATTCCCCTGACCTATATTCCCTCAGAGCACTTCTGTAGTTTCTCAATGTGTGGTAAACCTGATGCCTGTCTCTTGGCTAAAGCTCCAGCTCAAGTGGGTAGGCCTTTTTCACAGGAAGTCTGGGGGGTGTATGTTAGTCGTGTCAGTTCTTCACAAATGTATTGTTGTTGTTGTTTTGTCTAAAAAGTATAAAAGCTGCCTGCTTTTGGTCACTTCTTTGAGTCTCACATTTTCAAGAGCTCATGTATATATGAAATTAAATTTGTTTTTCTTCTCTTAATCTATGTCAATTTAATTATTAGGCCATTCAAGAAGGGAAAAGTCCACCCCCCCCCACCCTCCACCACCAATAAAATCCATCACTGTATAGTTTTCCTCATTGGGTCTCTCAGAGTTTGGACCTACATATTCTTAAAGGCTAGAAACATTTAAAAAATGGCCATCTTTGGGGCTTCTGGTTGGCTCAGTCAGGTTTCTTAGTTCCATCTCAGGTCATGATCTCATGGTTGGTGAGTTTGAGCCCTGCATTGGGCTCTGCACTGACAGTACAGAGCCTGCTTGGGATTCTCTCTCTCCCTCTCTCTGCCTCTCTCCCATTCATGCCCTCTCTCACTTTCTCTCTCTCTCTGTCTTTCAAAATAAGTAAATAAACTTAAAATTTAACTGCCAGAAATTATATCTTTTGCATTCAGTGAAAATTGCAAATTTGTAGGGAAGATACTTCTTTCGTTCTGGGAGAAACAATTTCATTTTAAGTTTTAGGAAGAAAAGGTAGTTTCTTTATTTGAGCTAATCATCAGATGTTTTAAAAGCATATCTTTAACATGCAGATCTAGAGTGCTCAGAAGCACCTAATGAGTATGGTTTCAAATATAAGTACCTTAGTAGTCATATCTGAACCTGAACACACAAAACAGGAAGTTCTTCCCCTCACCAGCCATTCCTGGGTTGGTATAGGCCAGACTGAAAAGACTTGGTATGCATTGTATTCTGAAAGTGGGCGGACTGGGATAGTGCTGGAACAGGGACTAAAGGAACATAAAGGGATAGTAATTTAGGGGAAAACATATTGGTTTCTCTTCTCAGATTTAAAACTAGAGATACATCCACCTCAGAGACTCAGATAAACATTTCTCTATTTTGTTTCAATCAATAAAAACAAAATGATGAACAGTGAGATGAACATTTTGGGGCATAGTTATATAAGACCAGTTTTCCTGACAATGTCCCCCTTTGCTATCCCCCCTACTGTCTTTGGGAACATCTGGACTTTGATGAAGTTGTCCAAAGGCAAACAGATCAGATTAGGATGTTAAATATGTTGCTTAATAATCTAGAAGTTGGACCCCTGGTAGTAGTTTGGGAGACATGGTGGGCAGGGGAGAGAGTACACCAGGGGGATGTTTTTCATAAGATGCCATGAAGAAAAGGGAGAGAAGAAGACAAATTTTGACCGTCTCTGAGTTGGGGGAGAAGAACAAATGGGGAAAAAGGCTTTTTTTTTTTTTTTTTTGGGACAGAGAGAGACAGAGCATGAACAGGGGAGGGGCAGAGAGAGAGGGAGACACAGAATCGGAAACAGGCTCCAGGCTCTGAGCCATCAGCCCAGAGCCCGACGCGGGGCTCGAACTCACGGACCGCGAGATCGTGACCTGGCTGAAGTCGGACGCTTAACCGACTGCGCCACCCAGGCGCCCCAAAAGGCTTTAAGAGAAGGATAGGATTGCTCAGTGCCTGATTTCATTTTTCCCATTAAACAGTTCTGTATTGAGGTTTATTTCTGAAAACAATATGTAGCATTGAATGAATTTTTTAAATGTTTATTTATTTATTTTGGAGAAAGAGTATGAGTGGGGGAGGGGCAGAGAGAGAGGGAGACAGGGAATCCAAAGTAAGCTCCATGCCCTCAGCGCAGAGCCTGAAGTGGGGCCTGAACTCATGAACTGTGAGATCATAACCTGAGCCAAAGTTGGAAGCTTAATCAACTGAGCCACCAGGGGGCCCCTTGAATTATTCTTAAGTTTCCTTGCTTATCCTTAAGTTTATACTATGTGCTGTGTGGCTTTCAGAGAAGGTGCTTGCTGTTTCTGCTGAAATCACATGGTCATCCATCTGCCCATGGCCCCAGTTCAAGGGTGTATGATTCTGCCAGTCCCTCTCTGAGGGTTGTGGTTTTGTGATGAAAGGAGCAGTCTGGATCCACCTCCAGGTGCAGACATTCAGTTCTCACTCTGACATCTTTCACAATTGAATTCTCTTCCCTACCACCAGCCAAAAATTCTTGAAACCAATAAAGGAACCCATCCAAGGGATTACTTTGCAGACAAAGTCCACCAGGCTGTCAGGCTTCACTGCTCCTGAGTATATCCCTTGTTACTTATTTTTATTCCAAATGATAAACAGATTTCTGGCTACATACATGGCTATGTTATTATTGCCCTCTCTTCCCTCTTGGCAAATGAATAAGGCCAATGCTCAGTGGGGTTTTTGTGGTGTTATAAGAACTGAATTTATGGAGCATGGTTCCTTTTCCCATTCACAGTGTTTGTGACTAAACTCAGGTGAGCCTTGGAGCGCAGAGTAGTAAGCACCAGGAATCTGTCTTCCCACCCAGACAAGAATTACATGAACAAAAAAAGGCAACCTACAGAATAGGAGAACATATTTACAAATCATATCTAACAAGAGACTAATGTCCAGAATACATAAGGAACAACTAAAACTCAACATTAAAAAAATAAACAACACAATTCAAAAATGGTGAAAGAACTTGAAGATATTTCTCCAAAGAAGATATATAAATGGCAAATAAGCCTAGGAAGAGATGCTCAACACCATTGACCATTAGGGAAAGACACACATCAAAACTACAATGGGATAGTACTTCACACCCAATAGGATGGCTACCATCAAAGAAAAGAGAGAATAGGAAGTGTTAGTGAGCATATAAAGAAATTAAAACTCTTGTGCCCTGTTGGTGGGAGTGTGAAATGCTATAGCCACTATGGAAAATAAGGGCAGTTTATCAAGGAATTAAACATAGAATTACCACGTGATCCAGCAAAACCTTATCTGGGTATATATCCAAAAGAATTGAAAGCAGGGTCTTGAAGACATATTTGGACACCCCTGTTTATATAAGTGTTATTCAAAATAGCTAAAATGTGGAAGCAAATCAAGTGTCCATTGACCTAAGAAAGGATAAGGAAAACGTGGTCTATGTATACAATGGAATATTATTCAGCCTTAAAAAGGAGTAAAATTCTGGAATATGTACAACATGGATGAATCTTGAGGATCGAATCTTGAGGTGACTGCCATGGACTGAGGGACATTGGGTTGGGGAGTTAGTTCTTAATGGGTATGGAGTTTACAGAGTTTCGGCTTTACAAGGGGGACGGTGAAGATGGATGATGTGATGGCTGTACAATATGGATGTAGTTAAAACCCCTGAGCTGTACAATTGAAAGTGGTAAATTTTATGTTATGTGTATTTTACCACAACAAAACACTTTGGAAAAAAGACTAGGAGCAGATTCAGAACCTGCTGCTCTATGGAAATTTGTGGCAGAATGGGATTTATCTATTACTTCTGGAGTGGATATTACACAAAAGCCAGAATCAGAACTGAGTAAAGGCAAAGCTTAGGGGACAATTGCATTGGGCTTTAAGATGACCTCAACAATGACTCCCAGTCAGAAGTGTCTGAGGGGCATTGTCCAGTCAGAGGACGCCACAACAACACCTCCCCTAGGAGAAGATCCCAAAACTCTGAAAGCAGCTACTGTAGGATAATTGGCCTCTGAAACCTGGATATTCTATGGGGGGTGGAGAAAACCAGGCTGATTAACAGGAGGCTTAGATGGGAAATGCAAAGAATGACTCGTTCCATTGTGCTTTGTCCTACTCCCAAAATAGAACAGAGGCTGTATCCCTAAGGGAACCAGGTTGCTGGGATGCAGAGGTCAGAGCAGAAATGGAAATTAAAACAAAGTGGAGAGGAAGCAGAAGGGAAGGGGCAGATAAAGCAATGTCTCCCAGCTCATAACTTCAACTCCTGGCCCTGTAAGCATGTTTCATACCTGAGTTACTGCACTAGAACTCCTCATTATGACCCACAGGGAAAAGTACTGATCTCATGGCAGAGAGATGACCTGCATCAGAAATACTTGCTGTTTTGAAAAATTGGACGCCTGCATCCCAGCACAGGTGTGAATCAGAATCTCTGGATGAGTAGGCTCTTGTTACAAGCTTTAACCACGTTTATGCCCTGGAAACCTTTTCATGTCGCCAGAAAGACTTAGCTGGTGTTACAGAATTTATGCCACTGTAACTGGCAGCCTGAACTGGGCAGCTGGCCGTCCCTCTCCTGCCACCCTGGAAGAGGGGCTTTACTGAGAATAGGTGGATTACAGGTCCGATACCAAGAAACACAACACAGAGCCCCTCACAACATCTGTGGCAGATTGTACTTTCCGGAAGGGGCTGCAACAATATCTCCTGTCCCTTTTACTCTTCAAGGACCTTGCCACAATACACTGAGAGTTAGGTTCTATGTCCTCTCTCCTTTGGACCTGGGTGGACCTTTGCAACTGCCTCAACCAAAAGAGTTCGGCAGAGGTGATGCCGTCTGACCTCTGAAGCTAGGTCATAGAAATGTGCACTTCCATAACATTCTTTTGCGATTCTTACCCTGGACACCCAACAAACATGCTGTGAGGCGATCCAAGCAGCCTCTTGGCTAATATGGAGAGCAACCCAAGCCCCTAGGCTCAAGCCCTGGCTGAACCACTAGCCAAGAGGCAAAGTGAGTACATCATCTAAAAGGGATGGTCCAGCCCCAAGCCAGCCACCCCAGGTCATACAGCATGAGCAGAGATGGGGGATTCTGCCCCAAATTGTAGACCATTGAGTAGAAGAAATGACTCTAGTTGTTCAAGCCACTAAGCAGGCACAGCTGACTCTGATGCCACATCCATGGGAGGGGGGAATGTACGGATAATCATTTTGTACCCTGGAAGTTGAGAAAAATTGTCTTCTGCTATTCTTTGCTTTGTCAATTTGTAAATCATCTACATGTCTCCCTTCCAAACCCCATCTTCTTCAAAGGAGTTGCTGCTCCTTCGTATTAGCAATTTCTAGCCTCTTGTAGCATTTAAGGAGGGTTTGGTTTAAAGGAAGGAGCTTGATGCAAGGCAGCCTTAGGCATTTGGAGTGCCCAGAAGAAACATGATGTCAAGGAGTGGGAGAATGAATCTAAATAATAACACTTCTCAGTTCTAGCAAAGATTACAAGAAAACTCCTATTTATCATGACTTTTATATACAACACATATGAAGTATGTTGTAATTTTCCAATAAGCGATCTGGAAAACATTTTTTAAGAATTCCACCCTCATCCTGCACCTTTGGGGCTGTGGTTCCTAGACTAGAAAGCCGAGATAGAACTAAATTGCTTTGTGTAAGAAAGGTAAGTGGACTGGGGTGCCTGGGTGGCTCGGTTGTTTAAGCATCTGGCTCTTGATTTTGGCTCAGGTCATGATCTCACCTGTAGTTCGAGCCCCACATCAGGTTCTGCGCTAACAGCATGAAGCCTGCTTGGGATTCTCTCTCTCTCTCAAAATAAAGAAATAAACTTAAAAAAAAAAAAAGGTATGTGGACTGACCCGACATTCACTGCAGCATTATTTACAGTGGCCAAGACATGGAAACACCTAAGTGTTCACTGAAGGATCAATGGATAAAGATGTGATATATATATATATATATTTCCCAGCCATAAAAAAGAAGGCAATCCTATTTATGACAGCAGTGGATGGACCTTGAGGGCATTAAGCTAAGTGTTAAGTCAGTAAAAGATAAACACTGGATGGTGTTGCCTATGTGTGAAATCTAAAACAAACGACCTGAACTCATAGATAGAACAGATTGGTGATTGCCAGAAGTAGGCATGGTGGGATAGGGAGTCAAAGGTACAAACTTCCAGTTATAAAAGAAATATGTCATGGGGATGTAATGTATAGTGTGGTGTTGCATATTGTAAAGTATTGCTATTGGAAAGTTGCTAAGAGAGTAATCTTAAGAGTTCTCAATACAAGAAAAAAAATTGTGACTATGTTCAGTGATGGATGTTAATAAGCTAGACTTATTGTAGTGATCATTTTGCAATATGTACGTGTATGCAGTGCATACATGTATCAAACCATAATATTGTACATCTAAAACTAATACAATATCATATATCAATTCTATCTCAGGTTTTTAAAATGCCACATTAACCTGTGGAGAAAAAAGAAAGAAAAAAATGTACTTGAAGCTCCTGTGGCTGGCTTGCTGCATAAGACCTTAGGGAGGATAGAAATGTCTGATGGCAATTTCAATTAGAAGATCTGCTATGTGGCTTATGACAGAAATCCTCTCTTTGGTTCGTATAACCTACAGTAAACTCTACATTGCTCAGCAAATACTCCTGGAGTGTATTTACTTTAAAGTATGGAAGTGCCAGATGCCATCTTAGCAACCAAAGGAAGCCTAAGGTGAATCAAAATACCACACTTTTTTGGGGTGAGAGATTGCACAGGGTGACACCTTGTCTGCCAGTGGTGGGAAAGTCTACAATTAGAAAAGTTTTTCACTTGACAACATTTAAAACACTTTTTATTCTGGACATTTTCAAGCATATATATATATATATATATATATATATATATATATATATATGAAAGAAGAGTAGGATAAATATTTGATGTGTTGGGTGGGTGCCTGGGTAGCTCAATAGGTTAAGCATCTGACTCTTGTTATTGGCTCAGGTCACGATCTTGCAGTTGTGGGATGGAGACTCACATCAGGCTCTGCACTGGGCATGGTGCCTGCTTGGGATTCTCTCTCTCCTCTTTCTCTGTCCCTCCCCCACTCATTCCCCCCCCCCCAAAATAAATAAAAATAAACATTTAAAAAAAGAATCTTTATGTGTCAACTATACTTAAAAAAAAAGACTTTCAAAATTAAAAAAAGAAAGAAAAAAAAACTCTCCATGTACCCATCATTCAACTTTAACATTTTAACAAACTTGGGTTCATTTTTTTAAAAAATCATATTGAATTTTTCATGAAGTTAGATTTAAAGACACAAGAAATGTGGAGGATGTTCATTTTTTAATAGCAGTCATTTTAGAGAACAGCATGGGAAATATACTTCTTTTGGAATAAACTGGAGATTAAAAAGGTCTTGAAGCCATTGGAAGCCATATGATTAGTTGAATTAGTTTCTAAGATTTGGGGTGAGATAGCACAGCAGGTGCAGTGTGTCATTCCAGCATTTCTTTCACCACATTGTGAATATGACCTGTAGAAATCAGGAAAAAAAAAAAAAAAAAAAAAAAGGAAAGAAAAGAAAAGAAAAGAGAGAATGAATGAACAAATCAGGACTTATCAGTTTCTTTCTTTATATTATCTTGTTCCAAAAATCGAAACTTCTGTTCCACCCCAACCCTACTGCCAAATTGCTACATATTTAAAATTTACATCAAATCATGGTCCTTGGTTCAGTACAATCTATTAGAAAGAATCACAATCACCAGTTAAGATTTACATGAATCTCCTAGGTGAGGGCCTCATTATGCTTCCTTGCTTGAAAGTTGCATTGAGTTATTCTTCCACAATATTTATTAAGTGCCTACTGAGTGTCAGGCACTGTCGCTAGGTGGTTGAGGGAACCAATAGAATACTCTGTAGATTGCCAGAGTTAATTTCTGTTATCAAATGTCAATGAATCATCAACCATGCCAAGTTAAGAGTCTCCAAAGGGCAGAGAACACTAAACAATCTTTTTCATTGACCGGATGACTATGCCAGTAAACTGTCACATCCTCCTTCCCTTAGGGCTACTTTGGCATCAGGTTCTGAGTCAAGTTATTAACACAGGCCTTTTAACAAACGTCACTGCTTGGAAAGAGAGATAATAGTCAATTCTCAGCAGGTAGAGTAAAGGAGGAAGAGGGATGATAAGAAAACTCCCCATCTTGACTCTGCATTTCAGTCATTGAGGGTTGAAAGCAATTGGGAGACAAATGCTCGGATACTAAAATGGTATGAAAATGCAACATGAAATGAACTAAAATGCTCATGGAGAGGACATTGTTTTGTGGAGCATGTGGCAAAATAGCTAAAAAAGGACAGATTGGGCCAGTGACAACTTATTATGCACATGAATGTACCATCCTAATCAAACATTCTCAAAGGCCTCTTGGGAGATAGGATTTTATAGATAATAGCCATTTCCACGTGAAAACTAAACATTAATTGCAAATTCCACGGGGACTGGCAATAAGAGATTGAAAGACAGGACAAGTAAACTATTACCTGCTTGCCTGAGAGAAGCAGGAACTCAGAAGATTAAAAATGTGAGTAGGGGAGCTTAGGAAACCAGGTAAATGAGCAGCTACCCAATTTTGATAACATAGTCACAAAAAAGTCAGTAACTCTTTTTCATAGTGGGGGCTTTGGGAATTTGGCATAACTGGGTGAATTGTCCACACTTATAGAGACTAAAAACTAGCTTCCCATCACTTTGGAGGAAGGATTGTTATATTAACATTCTGATGTCATCAAGAACACAGAACTAGGCACATTACGCAGTCACGTTTAGTATAACACCTCAACTGGTTACTGTTGGTAACAGTAGATCTAGGAACCATACTTAGGGAAATGAAGGTCTGGTCGCATACATATCTCTACTACCTTAAGTCATGGTCTAGTTAAGATATACGTGGTTGATATGTGGCATGCTCACTTGGTGCATCACACAGCCACCCCTCCTGTGGCAGACAACCTAAAAAATCCCAGAATTCGTTGTTATCCTATCAAATTTAGTCCTGTCAAACCATGGAAGCTGACTACCGACTGTTGGTGTGGCCTGGCAATTAAAAATCATTTGTCCCCCATTTTGTAAGGTATGTTTCATGTGTTTGTGAGAGAAGACCAAGGAAATAAAAGATGTTATTGAGAATTTGTTTTGTTACTCCTAAATCAAAGAATTCCCAACAACTTACCAAGTTGTAAGCCCTTTTTAGAAAGCATTCATTGCTTTTCTTTTCTCAATATCTCGCTTGAGTTGGCAAAGGGTGCAATGAGGGAAACATCCCAGCCATAGGAAATCACTGCAAATAGATCCCTGTGGAAAAACAAACAGTGGGTCAACATATATCCCATAAATACATTCACACAATTCCTTGCATTTGTATAGTTTTTCAAAACTCTTTAAAAGGTACATTGGGGGCATCTGGGTGGCTCAGTCGGTTAAGTGTCTGACTCTTAATTTCAGCTCAGGTCATAATCTCATGGTTCTTGGGTTTGAGTCCCGTGTTGGGCTCTGAGCTGAGCATGAAGCCTGCTTGGGATTCTCTCTCTCTCTCTCTCTCTCTCTCTCTTTCTGACCCTCCCCTACTTTTGCTCTCTCTCTCTCTCAAAATCAATAAAATAAACATTAAAAAAAGGTACATTGTATGTAACTGCTTTATCATGAGAATTCTGTGACATTATCCTCATTTTTCTGATGACCAAGTGAAGCTAAATGACTTGTTCAGATCACATAACAAATTGGTGGCAGCTCTTGGTCTTTCTTTTTTCAAGCCAGTGCCCTTGTGACACTATGTCAAATGATCTGCAGTTTACAACTATAGCCCGAGTCCTCTGTCATCTCTTCTAAAATGCTTCCCTTTAAAGCTGATTGTGAAATGCACAAATTTTCTGTAGCTTGCAAGTAGTGCCAGCCCAGGCCCCACACTGCATCCCTCTAGCCAATTTCGTTGACCTCTCTCAAGTTCTGCAAAGGGGGGTGTTAGGAGAAAAGGAGATACGCAAATTATCGGGAAAAGAAGAAAGTAATGAATATTGTTTGGCAAACCATGGTATGGAGTACTTTGCAAGGATTTGGGGGCCTTCTCAATGGAAGGGTCCAGTTGGGTCTTCAACGACCTTCTGGGAGACATGCCCTTGAAAGGACTCCTATTCTGGTGCAGGAGACACTGGGTGAACAATTCCAACATTCACATGTTCTATGACCTTAAGCCTTTCTCATTTTCTCATATATATGGTTTCCATATCTATAAAGGGAGGTAACAATTCCTGTACCACAGGAGTTTGCAAGTAGTAAATGAGTAAATATACATCAAAATAATATCCCAGCAAGTAGTAGTACAATCAGTGGTTGTTTCTTTCTTTTCTTCCTCCTTCTCTCTTATGCCCTGGCCAAAGGGATGCTTTCTTGACTGTGTCCATGAAGCGGGGGGGGGGGGGGGGGGGGGTGCGCAGATCAGAGAGGCTGCATTGTACCAGCCCCATAAAAGTTTGCATAGATATGAAAGAGAAACGAAGCAGAGAGCCTGAATGATACAAATCAGTCCAGGGAATTATTTTTAGGTCTGTTCTAAGGAGGAAATAGAGATACACTGTCTATAAATATATTGCTTCATTGTACATCGAGGAACCATACCTTATCCTAGAATCCTAGAACTAGGAATCATCTTGCACAACTTCCTCATGACAGATGAAAAAATTGATGCCACCAAATGACTTAGCAGAGAGTCAAACAGTTTGCTATATGTTGAGTGTTTCCTAACCCCTTATCTCCAGGATCCAGCTAAGTTCCCCTTCCTATATTCCATGTTGAGGTTTTGGGTTGCTTTGAGAATCTTACCCTCACACCATATACATAAGTACATATGAATGACACTTTGCATGCAATTCAGGAAGTTCAAGGTCAGGGCACAATATTAAGAACCTCTGTGTATTATGCTGCCTTAAGAATAGCATGAATGAGAGCAGCTTCACTTGCAGCTGCTGAGCAAGTCAGGCAGCTGAGCAAACACGCAGGAGAAATGAGTCAGGCTCTGAACACACCTCTGCCCTGTGAAACAGCTGAGAGATTCTCGAAGAAAAGAACAGAAGTAAAAGTAGTTGTTTACCAAGCACTTAGTTAAAAAAATTTTTTTTAATGTTTATTACTACTTTTTAAAAAAAAATTTTTTTAACGTTTACTTATTTTTGAGACAGAGAGAGACAGAGCATGAACGGGGGAGGGTCAGAGAGAGGGAGACACAGAATCGGAAACAGGCTCCAGGCTCTGAGCTCTCAGCACAGAGCCCAAGGTGGGGCTCAAACTCATGGACCGTGAGATCGTGACCCGAGCCGAAGTCGGACGCTTAACCGACTGAGCCACTCAGGCACCCCAATGTTTATTATTTTTGAGAGACAGACAGAGACACAGAGCAAGCAGGGCAGAGGCAGAGAGAGGGAGACACAGAATCCAAAGCAGGCTCCAGGCTCTGAGCTCTCAGCACAGAGCCCAAGGTGGGGCTCAAACTCACAGACCGCGAGATCATCTGTAGCCGGCCGCCCAAACTACTGAGCCACCCAGGCGCCCCTACTGAGCACTTACTAATTGCCAGATCCTGTGCTATAGATAGTATATACATTGTCCATACATTATTTCACATGACTCTTACTACACCACCAAGGGGAGGTATCATTATGACCATTCAATCAGTGAGGGGGCTGAGGCGTAGGGAGATTAAGAACTTGTTCCCATTTCTATGGGAGCAGTGATTGGGGCAGAGGCTAAGTTTTCTTTTTTTTTTTTTTTTTTTTTTTAATTTTTTTTAACGTTTATTCATTTTTGAGACAGAGACAGAGCATGAACGGGGGAGGGTCAGAGAGAGGGAGACACAGAATCCAAAACAGGCTCCAGGCTCCGAGCTGTCAGCACAGAGCCCGACGCGGGGCTCAAACTCACGGACCGCGAGATCGTGACCTGAGCCAAAGTCGGCCGCTCAACCAACTGAGCCACCCAGGCGCCCCTAAGTTTTCAGGAAAAAAATCTATCATGTCACTTCTTTGTTTAAAACATTTCAATGGCTTCTCTGCTCACTCAGAGTAACAGCTAAAGTTCTTATAATGGTCTTCAAGGCCCTAGAAGTTCTAACTCTTGCTCTGATGTCATCTTTTTCTATAACATTCTACCCTCACCCCCTCACTCTCTCTATACCTACCTCCCTAGCCCCTTGCAGTTTCTGGAACATTCTAGATAAACTCTACTTTAAAAGTCTTTGGTGGTGCCCTTCCCTCTGCCTGGCTGAAGACCCCCAGGTGGGTCAACTTCTCATCCTTTTAGGTCTTTACTTTTGTACCAAGGCCTTCCCTGATAACCATACTTAAAATTAGAACTCCCTTCCTAAAAATGTGGATGAGTATTGAATTGTGTTGAATGCTTTTTTCGGCATCAGTTGAGATGATCATATGGCTTTTCTTTTTGAATCTATAAATAGAGTATTCTGATACTGAACCATCTTTGCATTCCTGGGATAAACCTTGTTTAGATGAAAATACATTTTATGATGCTGAAAATAAAATAAAATTAGAATGCTTCAACACTCTTTATTCCTCATCTTGGCTTTATTTTTTCTGTACCGCTCATCAGCACCCTAGAAAGTGTTTACTTAGTTACATTGTGGCCATCTTCTCCTATTAGAATGTAAGCTCTGCCATTGACAGCCATCATAGTAACAATTGATCCAGGCGAGAATTGTCAATGGCTATTATTCCTTGTGGATGAAGGTTGGTGAGGAATAAAATATTTATATCTCTCACCAAGGTGCTTACACATTATAGAGGGGAAAAAGGCAACATTACCGTCGAGAATCCTAGCAGACGCTATATCTTAACTAAGTAATCAAATTAAACAACCATAATGGGATACACCGATGTCATGTGCCTCTTGACATGAAGCACAGCACATACTGGGTCAGTTCTGTGGAGGTTCTGCGAAAGTGTAAAACCTGTCTAACCATGAAGACAAATTTGACACACCAAATTGAGGGGTAGTGTACAAAATAACTGATCTGTACTTGGGAGGAAAAAAAGACAGGGAAAGAGTGAGAAACTATTCCCTATTGTAGGAGACTAACTAGGGATGACAGTTGAACAAATGTGTGATTCCAGATTGATTTTCTTCTCATCCAAAGAATGTTAATTGGGTTAATTGGTAAAGTTTAAATAAGATCCACATATTAGCTGATAGTGTTGTATCAGTGTTAAATTCCTGATTTTGATCATTATGTTATGGTTATATAAATGAACGTCCTTGCTATCAAGAAATACATGCTGTAACAGACGTAATAGGACATCAAGTTTGTAATTTCCTCTCAATGTTTTGGAAAAAATAAAACAGAATGGACAGAGAGGTTGAGGAAAGAGTAAATAAAGCAAAGGTGGCAAGATTTTAGTATTTGGGGAATGTGGGTGAAGGGTATTCAGGAATTCTTTGTATTATTTCTTTTTTGTTGTTGTATTATTTCTGCAACTTTTCTTTAAGTCTGAAACTATGTGCAAATAAAGCTCTCAAAAACATAAGAAGAAAAAGGATGTAAGCTACACGCAGACAGGGCTTTTGATTTGCTTTGTTCACTGAGGTGTCTCTAGCTTCTGGATTCGGCATGTCCCATGTACGGGATAAATCCCTGTTGAATGAATGAATACGATAGGACTTAGCCAGGGTCCAGATGCTCAATAATCACTTTTGAATGAATGAACACTGGCTTAGAAGGCAGACGTGCCAGATGTGAAGGGATCCACTACACCCCCATTTCTCCCCACGGCTTTCTAACTGTGGCTCAGCCTGCAGATTTGTAGGGTCCTATGTCTGACTCTGAGTAAAGCCAGGAGAGGCTAAGGGCCCTCCGTTCCTCACCTACTCACCTCCAGCAACTGTTTCAGGGACATACCTACTGGAACAATTTAAGATTGTGGTACTAATTTGTTCCCTGGTGTCCGTGGCAGCACAGCCCCTGGTAATCACTTGACACATTTAGGACAGGAGTGGAGAAAAGATCAGGGCCAAGCCATGAAGGCAAGGTGGGCAATCACACAGTTGTGGTCAGACTGAAGGGAGCCCTCTGGTATCTGGGCTCACGCCTCACCGTGCACACGGGTGACTTACCGGGATGCCATATCGCGTCCGATACAAGGTCCTCATGGCGACACTCGCTCCGCACAGACAGCATTCGTTCATGTCAGAGGCGATCTGACAGGAAAGGCATAGGGGAAAGAAGGTCCCACAGAGGCCTGGGTGCGGGGAGGAAGAGGGGGAAGCCACATAGAAGAGTTAGTGAAAGTCACCATGCTTTCAATGAAATCACACCTCTTTCAAAAAGATGTTGGCTCAGGAAATGACTTTAATGGGGACTTGGAGGAAACAATGTTGTCACCTGGCTCTCAGTGTCTTGCTTCTAGAGCCGGCTATCCAGGAACTGGGGATAATTTGTGAGTCATTATTACCGGGTCAGATTTAATTGCAAAAGCTCCTGCCTTGCCAGTCTGAGATTGTTCCCATTATCTTTCTTCCCTGCCCTTGTTACATTCGGGTCACGCTTGCAGAGGAAGTTTGTGGCGTCAGGATGTCTGAGAAGCCTTGGAAAAACCATGGGAGGGTGTTTAGGGGCAGAAAACACTGAGTAAAGAAATCATTACAAAGAGCAGAAATAGTTTCTAGGTGTTCATTCAGGCAAAAGGAGGGCACTGTCCTCATCATGTGGATGGAAGCAAGCAGGAATTAAGGGATATGTGTATTGGTAGTTTAAAAAGTTGAGCGCAATTTCACTTTACAGTCTCTGTAAGGCAGAGAAAGGGCTTAAGAAAATAGAAACAGGGGGACCTGGGTGGCTCAGTCGGTTAAGTGGCCAACTTCAGCTCAGGTCATGATCTCGCTCGTGAATTCGAGCCCCGTGTCGGGCTCTGTGCTGACAGCTCAGAGCCTGGAGCCTGTTTCAGATTCTGTGTCTCCCTCTCCGTCTGACCCTCCCCCGGTCATGCTCGGTCTCTCTCTGTCTCAAACATAAATAAATGTTTAAAAAAAATAAAAAAGAAAAAAAAGAAAATAGAAACAAACAGGAAACTGTTCTCAAATATGCTTTGAGTAAAAATCTGTTTTGAAAAGTTCTGGGGTGGAGTTCTGGTATGATAAGAGAGTCTGTGGTTTCTTGATTGATTGTTTTTGGCTATCTCCAAAGAACCTGGTGGAACTTCCATCACATACAAAAAAGGAGGCTATTTCTTACACACAATGGAAAGATGAGCCCCACAGAGGATGTCTGCAACCCATATGGCATGAGACTCTGAAATAAGAAAAGGTTTCTCATATAAAGAGTGTGTTTTGTTGTAGAAAACAATTAGATTTCAGTAAAGCTAAAAACCCGCAAGGCTTCCTGAAATGGAACAATGACAAGAGTCGCAAGAACATCACTGAAAGCTGGGAAACACGGGACGGCATTGTAGGTAAAGGGAGAAGTAAATAGAAGACAAACCAGACCGATATGTCAAGAACATGGTGATACTAAGAGGTGGAAAATTGCAAAAGGTGATCGATCTAAGCAAGGATCACAAACTCAAGGTCGCACAGCTAAAATGAGTGAAATAGATTGAGACAAAAAACACAGAATAGACAATGGTGGACATAAATACATATGGCAAACTAGAATGAGAATCTCTTTCAGTGGGATTAGCTCATGCTAAGCAGCAGCAGACTCCCACCATGTGTGCTGAAGGCTCATCTCTCCATATTTTCCAATTTCCAAGAGAAGCTGGAAATCCACAGTGTGAGGCCAGATTTTTATGTGAAATCTGATTTTATATGTTTCCTAGTATTTTTTAATTTTTTTTTTCAACGTTTTTATTTATTTTTGGGACAGAGAGAGACAGAGCATGAACGGGGGAGGGGCAGAGAGAGAGGGAGACACAGAATCGGAAACAGGCTCCAGGCTCCGAGCCATCAGCCCAGAGCCTGACGCGGGGCTCGAACTCACGGACCGCGAGATCGTGACCTGGCCGAAGTCGGACGCTTAACCGACTGCGCCACCCAGGCGCCCCTGTTTCCTAGTATTTTTAAAGTAATGCATGAAGAGAGGTCATTGTGTACAGGACAAACAAAACATATCTGGCGGCTAAATCCACCCACGGGCTTGCGGCTTGTGACTTCTGAGTTGACCATAAAGCAGGAGCTCAATGGCAGGATGAGTAGATGAGTTTTATTAAGTCAGGAGCCTGCATTATGGGAACCGAGGAAGAACAATAACACGTGTACTTACAAATCCCCAGGTCATCACAGCAGTCAAATACGCCAGATTGCCAGTCACTATGCATCACACCCCCGGTCCCATATCCTGGCTGTGAAACAACGGGATTCATTTTTAAGGCTAAGTTCCGAAGGGCACTGCCTGTGAAAACAAACCCAAAAAAGTATTTTTTTTTTAAAAAAAATTTTTTTTTTTTTTTCAACGTTTATTTATTTTTTTGGGACAGAGAGAGACAGAGCATGAACGGGGGAGGGGCAGAGAGAGAGGGAGCCACAGAATCGGAAACAGGCTCCAGGCTCCGAGCCATCAGCCCAGAGCCTGACGCGGGGCTCGAACTCACGGACCGCGAGATCGTGACCTGGCTGAAGTCGGACGCTTAACCGACTGCGCCACCCAGGCGCCCCCCAAAAAAGTATTAAACGCCTGCCTGTATTGGTTGGATATCACGCAGATTCCAGTTGAGAAGACATTTCATCACATTTCTCTTAATTAGGGGTGGCCACACTCAACTGACTTAACAAGACATTTCCAGATATTGTCGATACTAGGCAATTAGAAACATCAAGGAGATGGGGTGAGGGCTCCTTTCACAGGTTTTCTGGGGGGGTTTGTAGCCCCTTTCTCTGATCTTTTTCTCTTTTTATTGGCAAGAGGATTTTTTTCTTCTTTTTTCAAGACAACCGTATCCTGAACAATATCTATTTTGCGTATGAGGTGTTTTATTTAATAGTAATTCTAATAACTTTTACAAAGCTGTTGCACAGAGGGGCGCCTGGGTGGCTCAGTCGGTTAAGCGTCCAACTTCGGCTCAGGTCATGATCTCACAGTTTGTGGGTTTAAGCCCCATGTCGGGCTCTATGCTGACAGCTCAGAACCTGGAGCCTGCTTCAGATTCTGTGTCTCCCAGTCTCTGTGCGCCCCACACCCCATACTCTGTCTCTGTCTCTCTCTCTCTCTCAAAAATAAATAAAAAAACATAAAAAGAATCCAAAGCGATTGCACAGACATTATCTCAGTTTCTCCTTAAGAGAACTTTGTGATATAGAGTTCTTTACTTCTCCAAAAAATTGCCACCACACAGATGCTTCTAGCTAATGTCAGCCCTCATTGCATAATTACTAGTGGTGTCCTGATAGCTAACAGATGTCTTAGGTTACTTAAAAAAAATGATTAATTTTTTTAAATGTTTATTTATTCTTGAGAGAGAGAGAGAGAGAGAGAGAGAATGAATGGGGGAGGGGCAGAGAGAGAGAGAGGGAGACACAGTATCTGAAGCAGGCTCCAGGCTCTGAGCTGTCAGCACACAGCCTGACGTGGGGCTCAAACCCATGAACTGTGAGATCATGACCTGAGTCAAAGTCGGTCACTTAATCAACTGAGCTACCCAGGCACCCCAAAAAATGATTAATTTTTTTTTGTGTGAAATCGTCAGTCCAGAATCTGAAAAAAAAAGGGTGAGGGGGTGGTGCTTCAAGCTTCCACAGAAAAATGCAATAGTTGAAAAACCATTAAGGAATAGTGTCCCTTGAACAAAGTGGTACCTATACTTTTTAGATTTCATCAAGTGATCAAGTGAAGTCTCCTGAGCTTTAACCAGTCAGAACTCCCAAGGGAGAGAATGTGTTTGGTTTCACAACGACTAATGTTAAAGCTTTCTTCTTTACTACTTCATATCTAACCATATGCAGTGCTCTGTAGCCTTGGTCCCTGTTCACCTGCAACGTTTCCCTTAACCAGGTGCAAGGCCCTGTTATCTGTCCACCTGTTCCTCCATGTTGTCAGGGAAGGCCCCAGTCAAAGATGCTCCCACTTGCAGGGCACCTGGGTAGCTCAGTTGGTTAAGCCTCCGACTTTGGCTCGGGTCACGATCTCACAGCTTGTGAGTTTGAGCCCCACATCGGGCTCTGTGCTGACAGCTCAGAGCCTGGAGCCTGCTTCAGATTCTGTGTCTCCCTCTCCCTCTCTCTCTCTGCCCCTCCCCTGCTTGTGCACTCTCTCTCTCTCTCAAAAATAAACATTGAAAAAAAAAAGATGCTCCCACCGTGCATCTCAGTCCTGGCTGTGCACTAGGTTCATCCTTAGTGCTTGGCTGCAAAACACATATACTTGATTCTGATTCACTAGCTGGGGTGGACCCTGGGTGAGTAACATTTTAAGAGGCAATTGTGAAGCAGACAACAATGGAGATCTGATTTACAGGTCTCTCTCAGCCTTTGCCAGTCTTCTCAGCTCTTCCTCTGCCCTGCTCTTTTTCCTGATTGATTTTGTATATGCTGAAATCCATGGCTGTGATCAGCTGATTCCCCCAACAGGTGAGTCCTTATAAAAGGGGTGGAGGTTTTGACTCGGTGATCAGTCGGTTAAGCATCCAACCTCGGCTCAGGTCATGATCTCTCAGTCTGTGTGTTCAAGCCCATGTCGGGCTCTGTGCTGACAGCTCAGAGTCTGGAACCTGCTTCGGATTCTGTGCCTCCCTCTCTCTCTGCTCCTCCCCTGCTCGCTCTGTGTCTCTCTCTCTCTCAAACGTGAACATCAAAAAAAAAAAAAAAAATTAAACAAAAGGTGGGGGTGGAGGTTTTATGGAATAATAAAAGCCAAGGCACTTTGGACTGCCTTGGAAAGGTGCCTCTAATATTTATTATCGAGAACCTGCTTTATGACACAAAGGGAAAACCACCAGGTTGAGAAGGCTCTATATTTACTGTCAAATCACATTAGGAACTGTGTTGAAACTGCAGGGCTAGATAGATATTTCATTGGAGTCCAAAGGTCTTTCTCCTCTCTGATTATGTAGGAGGATTATGATACCTTTCCTACCACCGTCTAATTAGAGCGGGCACACAGTGTGAGCTCAATCTATTATCCAAGAAATAGTTACAGAATATGAATAAATTGTGCAGGTAGTGGGCTGCTCAGTATGGAATGCTATAGATATACTTCTGGCCTCAAGGATGAATTATCCATTACCTTCAAAATATATACTGGAAAAATCATTACAGACAAAATGTACGCATAGCTGTGGCTGCTGCATGTGTATCATTAAAGAAAGAAGTATACCAATAAGTCTATATTCTTTTTTTTTTTGAAAAAATTTTAATGTTGAAAAAATTTTAATGTTTATTTTTGAGAGAGAGAAAGAGAGAGCGTGTGAGCTTGTGAGTGGGGGGAGGGGCAGAGAGAGAGGGAGACACAAAATCCGAAGCAGGCTCCAGGCTCTGAGCTGTCAGCACAGAGCCCAGCACGGGGTTTGAACCTACAAACCACGAGATCATGACCTCTGAGCCGGAGTCAGATGCTTAACAGACTGAGCGACCCAGGTGCCCTAACATCTTTAAAATGGGTATAATACCACTTTTCTCATGGTTTGTTGTATTGCAGTCATCTCTAAGACTATGTCAATAGACTATGTCTATTAAGCACTGTGCTTCCTGTATGCCAGTGACCTGACATATGCTCCCCTGTGTCTATTTTAGACTAAACGTTGCTAAGTAGCAAGGATAGTGGGTGGGGTCACAGCTCCAGAAGGCTAATGACAGTGTGGTGATAAAGTAAACAATGGGGTAGGAATCTCAAGGCTTGGATTTTATTTTATTTATTTATTTTTTTAAGTTTATTTATTTATTTGGAGAGAGAGAGAGAGCTGGGGGTTGGGCAGAGAGAGAGGGAGAGAGAGAGAGAGAGAGAGAGAATCCCAAACAGGCTCCACACTGTCAGCGCAGAGCCCGACATGGGGCTGAAACCCATGAACCTTGAGATCAAGATCTGAGCCGAAATCAAGACTTGGACACTCAACTGACTGAGCCACCCAGGCACCCCTAAAGGCTTGGATTTTAGTCATTGCTGGTATTTGGCAGGCTCAAGTAAGATCAAGTTTGAAAACTGCAAACTACCATATACATGAGGGAGAATCTAAAGAGAGTTTCAGTGGCAAGAAAGCAGATGGAAAAAAACCTGAATGTGATATGTTGCCAATATAACAATGGCTGATGTTCGCAAGGAGCATTCTACTTTCCAAAGTGTGTTCGTGTTTGATCTCTAGTTAACCCTGATCTCTAATGTTCCCAGCACGCTGAAGCACTCAGGGAATAAAGGCTGGTAAGACACTTTCTACTGCAGACATGAAAATGGAGGCAGAGAGGTTACATGCCAGAGCCAAGGAAAGTCAGGATCATTAGTCCAACCTCTTTAATTTATAGATGAGGAAATGAGGCTTGTCTTGAAGACGGAGTGTTGCCCTGCACCCTCTTCCCAGTCTTTCAGGGAAAAGACATGGGACAGCTAGCAAGAAACATTATGGAAACCCAAAGATGGGAAGGTGGACCAGACAGCAGGATCCAGTGGTTTCCATCATGGACGCTGGCCAGACTCCAGCTCCGCAGTCACTAGCTAATGACCTTGGGGGAGTTACTTCCCTTCTATGTGCCTCATTGTCCTGAATCTGTGAAATGGGGATATGCACACTACATAGTAACAAAGCTGTCAGGTGCAATAAATAATATTTGAAAAGCTCTTAGAGTGGTGGCTGGCATGGGGTAAATTCTTCCTGAGTAGTAGTTACATTAAAGAGAGTACTTGGCCCTGGAGGGAAACAAGTAGAATCCCCACCCCTCCTTTACACTCTCCTATATATTCAAAGACAAGGGCATTTCTTCTATGAGGCCACAGATGAAAGGGAAAGAAACAGAAAGTCACGTGTCTGCAGTAACAGAGTGGCAGGGCTGGGATTTAAATTCAGTTCTTGGGACTCTAAAGCTTTTATTATTATTTCCACAGACTCTACCAGTCTGGGATTATAATCTTGCCAGCGAAAGCAAACAAGACCTGTTCAGGAAGAAAAGGTAACTTCTACTGCCCATCACTATAGTTGCTCCAAAGCCAGAATCATAATCTTCAAAACAGCCCTTTCATTTATTTTTTATTATTTTTTAGGTTTATTTGTTTATTTTGAGAGAGACAGAGACAGTGCGAGTGGGGAAGGGGCAGAGAGAGAATCCCAAGCAGGATCCACACTACCAGCGCAGAGCCCGATGCGGAGCTTGAACTCACGAAACCGTGAGTGAGATCATGACCTGAGCTAAAACCAAGAGTCGGACACTTAACCGACTGAGCCACCCAGGTGCCGCCAAAATTGTCTTTTAAAAATAACTTTTGGTCAGGGCACCTGGGTGGCTCATTTGGTTGGGCATCCCACTCTTGATTTCGGCATGGGTCATGATCTCATAGTTCATAGGTTTGAGCCTTGCATTAAGCTCTGTACTGACAGCTCAGAGCCTGCTTGGGATTCTCTCTCTCTCTCTCTCTCTCTCTCCCTCTCTGCCCCTCCCCTGCTCTCTCTCTCTCAAAATAAATAAATAAACAAACATTAAGAAACAAAAAAAAGAACTTTTGTTCAATCTACAGTTGTCACTGTCAGTCCAGAGTTCTTTCGGTTGGGCTTTTTTGACCTTTACTTGAATATGGACATGCTTCACAAATTCTCCACCTGTACTCTTTGGGATCCAGTTTCTTTACTTTAGGGACACGTTTAGGGTCAGAGTAGAGGGATCGGCCTGGTTCTCAATTTCAGACACTCTCTAAACATGAATGAGTTCGAATCATATTCACCCCTACACTGTCACACCCCAGAATTGTACAGATTGCTGGGATACGCCAATACCTAAGATTTAAACAAGTTGACTATTAGGTCTTTCACATAATTTTAGCAGAGAGATGTCTTGTAGTTCTTTCCCACAGATCTAACACATAGTTCCGTGAATAAGGAAACCACACATGTACTCCACGAGGTGTTTCCAACAATGTAGGTCTGCAGAGAAAAAAGCCCCATCAGGGCAGACCTCAACTCTTTCAGTAAACATCTAATTGAAGTGCAATATACATGTAGTCAAGTACAGAGCTCATAAGCATGATTGATGAATTTAACAGTGAACAGTCCTTGTAACCACAGCAGGTTCAAGAAGAAGGACATTACCAGCACCGCAGAAGCCCTCCTGAACTCTCTTAGGAACTCATACCCCTCTGCCCAACTTCTACTTTGTCTTTAAACACCAGAGCCTCGTTTTACCTGCTTTTGAGCCTTACATATATTTAATTATATGCACTATTTATTCTTCTGTGTCTGGCTTCTTTCGCTCAAATTTAAGATTGTGAGATTCAACCATGTCGTGTATAGCAATAATTCACTTATTCTCATTGTCATATAATAAATCATCCTGTAGATATGCACAACTTATTTATCCACGCTACCATTGTATTGTTTCTAGTTTGGACTATTAGAAATGGTATAGCAGTGCTATGAACATTCTTGTACCCATCTTTAGGCGGACCAGGTATGTATTTCAGTTGTGTCTACATCTAGGAGCAGAATTGCTGGGCCCTAGGGTTGGTAGAAAGTATCAAACAGTATTGTGAAGTAGTAGAATTTACACTCCCATCAGTAAAGGATGAGAGTTCTATTTGCCCCATGTCCTTGGAATACCTGTTGGTACCACCATCTTTCATTTTACCCATAGGTTGCTACAGAAGCTGGGAAGCAGAAGCCTAGGCCTAAGACTCAGAAAAGCAGAAATTAGCGTTAAACGATTGAACAGGGTTGCCGCATTTAGGAAAATTAATAAAGGAGATTCTGTTAAATTTGAATAAGTAAGACTCAAGCAATATGTGAGACATACTTACACTAAAAAGTTTTTCATCCATTAGTTGAAATTGAAATTTAACCGGGCATTTTGCATTTATTTGGACAGTTGTGAGAATGATTTTGGAATTAGATAATTCCACGGTGGGGGGCGGTTCCTGCCTCCCAGTTTACAGGATTGGGATTGGTGTAAGGGAGGCCAGAACAAAGAGGCTTCCCTAAGGTTGTGCAGGAAGCTGTCTCCCACCCCCCACAGAGTGGGAGAGGCCAAAGGGCACTAACGGTCGGTGGTCATGATTTATTACTTCTATCTAAATTCTTACAAGAGCATTTCCTCTGGGAATGCAGTTGTTTATTCATGGATAAGGGAAGGAAACGGAAATTTCTTGAGCAGTTTCTACTGCCAGAGTTCATGTTAAGCAATCTTAGGTATGTGAGGGGATTCTAGTTTCATAATAATCTTTTCTCCTAATTTGAAACCAAATACGTGGAGCAGTGCAGCCAGGTTCCCAGGTGGGTGAGCTAAGGCTGAAGTCCATGCTCTTCCATTCGACCAAGTCCTATCTTTAGGAAGGAGTCCAATTGATTGGCCCAGGGCCTGCATGGGCTCCATTTCTCTCCACCAGTCTCAGCTATGCTCTTGGGATCCGCCAAACTGCTGAATGTCACTTGACTTGAGTTTCCCTAGTCCCCTCATTCCCTCTGTTTCCATCCTGCCTTTCTCCTCTACCTCCTTCCAGCTCTCAGCTTTCTACCAGATCATTCCATGGGTTGTATGCAACCCATTTCTGGAAAAGCAAAGTAAATTACCTCAATTGGGAAAGCCCCTGCTTTGAGTCACTTGGAGCTTCTCCAGCACCCAAACAGCCCCCAGCAGGCCTGTTTTTTAGTGCTGGGTCTCATCTGCATCTGGAACCAGTTGTCCCACTCCCCTGCGTCTCAAGCAGAATTATGCAGTCTCTGCATCACATGGGGACTCTGACTTTGCACCTGTTGTGTGTAGACCAGAAAATGCCATTCCAAAATATGCCTCTCTGGCATAAGAGTTATTTTTAGTTGATTATTTTGAGAGACAGCACACATAGGAGAAGCTCTGAAAACAAGGAAGTTACCCAATAAGGGAAATTTACATTTATAAGGGAAAAATCTCCATTTGTAAGTGTCCCCTTCTCATATCAGGAAGAGAGGGATGATTCTGTACCACAAGAAACTCTTATCAATGGAAAAAGTATGGACTCAAATCTTCATTACAAACCTTAACCTTGTTAACCTGCTCCCCTCCCCAAAATTGGCTTTCCCTACACTTTCTCTCCAGTGACTTCAGCTGAAAGCTGGTGTGTAAGCCCAAATTGTAAGCCACCTCTGAGAGTTATTCATTTTCCTGCATATCTCCCGTGTACATGAGATACATGCATAATAAACTTCTGTTTTTTCTCTTCTTAATCCGTATTTTGTTTCAGGGGCCCCAGTTGAGAACTTGGAAGCATAGAGCGTAAATTATTTTTCATCGCCTACACAATCATTTCTGAAATTTTAGCCAAACTATGGAAACTCTCAGTTATAAGGAAATTTAAAAATGATTATGCATCATTGAAAGTATGACATTTCTGAATTTAAACTAAATAATATCTGGAAACAAAAAGCCTTTGGTCACTGTCTGGGGTGGTGGGGTGATGTGGGGAGGGCATTCTGCACAACTTAGTGAAGCCTCCATGGTAGGCCATAGGTGAGGATACATCCCTTCTGCATATTATAGACTCGGAGTGGGGAAAGGAGGTTTACCAGTATCTGACTTCTCGGTTTCCCTCCCTCCCCAGACACATTCAGATCCTGCTCCTCCAGGGAATCTTCCTCCCTGAGCTTCTCCAGCACCCAGAAACACCACAACAGGCCTGCTGTTAGTCCTGGGTCTGAGTCTGCATCTGGAGTCAGTTATCTGGATCGCCTACAGAACCCTGCATTATCTGTATCACAGTACGATCCTTGGATGATGTACCACCAATCGCATCATTTCTGAAATGTTAGCCCGAACAACGAAAACTCTGTTATATGTAAAATTAAAAACGATTGTGTATAATTGAAGGTATGGCATTTCCTAATTTTAGCTAAATAGTGTCTATTTTTTTTTTTTTAATTTTTTTTCAACGTTTATTTATTTTTGGGACAGAGAGAGACAGAGCATGAACGGGGGAGGGGCAGAGAGAGAGGGAGACACAGAATCGGAAACAGGCTCCAGGCTCTGAGCCATCAGCCCAGAGCCTGACGCGGGGCTCGAACTCACGGACCGTGAGATCGTGACCTGGCTGAAGTCGGACGCTTAACTGACTGCGCCACCCAGGCGCCCCAATAATGTCTATTTTTAACATTTATTTATTTTGAGAGCGAGAGCGTGAGCAGGGGAGGGGCAGAGAGAGACGGAGAGAAAGAATCCCAAGCAGGCTCTGAACTATCAGTGCAGATCCCAACGTGGGGTTCCACCCCTTTGACCGTGAACTCATCACCTGAGCCAAAAACAAGAGTCAGACACCTAACTGAGCCACCCAGGTGCCCCTAAACTAAATAATTTTTATAACCAAAAAGCCACTCCAAAACGTTTTCCCTTTTGTTAAAAATGGTGCTTATGCTTGGTAATCCTTTAAAAATGTTCTTTTTAATGTTTATTTATTTTTGAGAGAGAGAGAGAGAGCACGTGAGTGAGTACGAGTGGGGCAGGGGCAGAGACAGAGGGAGACACAGAATCTGAAGCAGGCTGTAGGCTCTGAGCTGTCAGCACAGAGCCCAACATGAGGCTCGAACTCATGAACCGTGAGATCATGACCTGAACCAAAGTCAGATGCTTAACTTACTGAGCCACCCAGGTGCCCCTTATGCTTGCTTGGTAATCCGTAAATGAGGAGCCTCTCAGGAATATTTATTTATTTGATTGTGCTTGGGAATTTTCCTGACACCAGGAGAGTTCGTGATCCTCCTTTCATCAAGGAAGTAAAGGTTCTTATTAAAACCGTGAACTGGGGCAAAGGTCAGGGATAAAGAACAGTGATATATTGGAACCTCCCAGGTCTCTGTTGTCATTCTCCCACACTCCTTCTTCGGTGACCTAATTCATTCAGCTTCTTCTCTACTTTTATCTTAAAATTTGTTAATGTGCTCTCAGGCGTAAGTGGTTCCAGGGGAAGAATGCCTTTTCATTCCCAAACTGGTCACCTTCAGGAAATGATCCACCCTATTTTTCCAGTCCTTTGATTACCACTTCCTTCCCTTCTCAGGCCACTTTGCACACCACTCTTCAGGAATTCCCTCCGCCCTGTTCCTGCTGTGAGACCCTGCCCCTTGTTTCCCTACTTACCCGTTAAGCTCTCATGTCAAATGCCACCTCCTCCATGAAGCCGTTCCTAATCCTCCAAGTTGGATTTGCCTGTCTTCCTACTCAGCCTTGCTCAACTCTCTCATGATGTGGCACAGAGCCCACTGGACATAGGGGTCAGCACACTGGGCACGAGCCACACTATTGATACTTGGCTGCCTCTAAAAGCCAATAACAGTGTCTCGACTTCCTTCTCCCCAGGGTCATCGGGGAAGCGCTCAGAAGCTATATCAGCTTCAGATATGAGACTCAGATATGTGCAAACTGAACACTTACATTTTTTATTTTGTTTTGTTTTGTTTTTTCATTTGCAGGTTTTCTGAGGGTGAAAGTGGATTCCAGTTATCTGCATCCCCCAAAGACAGTGACTTGCACATAGCCTAGAAAACACTAAGTGTTGGGGTTCAGGATACACCACCCTAAAATATGGCAAGTTGGCATGTTGACTGTATTAAGCCAAAGGAGTTGGAGAAAATGGCAGAGGCTGGAAGGTCATTTGACCTCTTTTTCTCGCCCTTCTTCCCTAAAAGTAGGAGATAAATCTGTCATGGGCAAGGTACCTCCCCAGTACCAGGAACTGCTATTGACGTCTAGTGGAGAGAGGTCAAGGGTATCACTCCCCATTCTTTCTTCCTAATCCTCCATTTAATCCCTCTTTCCTGCCAACAACAAATTATTTGGCCCAATAGTGTCAAGGCTGAGAAACTCTTGATTAATACTCTTATGCTGTTCTTAGGAAGATTTGAGCGTCTTACAAACTTACAAATATAACAAGATGTAACATGGAAAATGAAGAAATTGGGCACAGGGAAAGTAAAGTCTGAAGCAAATTTAGCACATGCTTTAAAATTTCTGTATATTGCTGGACATGGGCTACAAATAAAATTCTGAGTTTCCCATCAGGCAAAGCAAAGAGGGAACACAAACATTTAGGGAACTGACCATGTCTATAAAATAAGAACAGATTGAGACCTAGAGAAATTTCTCATCAAGGTCCTCGAAAAGGAGATGATGTATGACATGTGGTGGTCAAAGCCTTTAACAGAATCTCTACAATAAATAGAACAGTGACTTTCATGAACTTATTTCCTAGTATAGGGTTAAAGCACAATGCTGGAGTAGAATCACTGAAAGCAATCTATGAGAAACTAAAATGATCCCAGCAAACTACTTATCCCCCTGATCATCTGGATGATTCAGGATTAAAAATCAAATTTTGTAGATTGTTCAGAGAAACACTGGATGTATATGCTCGGACAACCCTCCATGAGTATTTTAACCAGCTACGATATGGTAAGAATTGGGCAGCAATGGGGCTGAATTAAAAGTGTTTGGTGAGAACCAGAGTTTGGATTCCCCATGAAGGTTGCTTATGCATAGGAACAGGGATGCAGAAGGGAAGGCATTTAAGGCAAATGTATTGTCATCAAAATTAAATGAGGCAGTCAAGACACACACCTGAATAGAAGGCCACCCTAGTGTAGCACAGACTGAGTTAACAGCCATCCTAACTCAAAGTGCAGATAAGTTAAAAGCGTATTTATGAGAAGCCTGTGTTTTCCTCAGACACCAGTTCTAGGCCTTCCCTGAGGGGGAAGCTGAGAAGTGAAAAATGGCCAACAAAGGCTACATACAATTGACATTTGAATGATCCATTTAGAAGAAGTATATAGTGTTTTGTTAAGAGGTACATCTTTTTTCTTTTTTTAATATATGAAATTTATTGTCAAATTGGTTTCCATACAACACCCAGTGCTCATCCCAACAGGTGCCCTCCTCAATATCCATCCCCCACCCTCCCCTCCCTCCCACCCCCCATCAACCCTCAGTTTGTTCTCAGTTTTTAAGAGTCTCTTATGTTTTGGCTCTCTCCCACTCTAACCTCTTTTTTTTTTTTTTTTTTTTTCCTTTTTTCCTCCCCCTCCCCCATGGGTTCCTGTTAAGTTTCTCAGGATCCACATAAGAGTGAAACCATATGGTATCTGTCTTTCTCTGTATGGCTTATTTCACTTAGCATCACACTCTCCAGTTCCATCCACGTTGCTACAAAGGGCCATATTTCATTCTTTCTCATTGCCATGTAGTACTCCATTGTGTATATAAACCACAATTTCTTTATCCATTCATCAGTTGATGGACATTTAGGCTCTTTCCATAATTTGGCTATTGTTGAGAGTGCTGCTATAAACATTGGGGTACAAGTGCCCCTATGCATCAGTACTCCTGTATCCCTTGGGTAAATTCCTAGCAGTGCTACTGCTGGGTCATAGGGTAGGTCTATTTTTAATTTTCTGAGGAACCTCCACACTAAGAGGTACATCTTTTGCATGTGCTGATGAATTGCATGTGACCATAGGAGTGATCAAAGTCCCGAAGTTGTGTACCATAGAACCGGGAAAATGCTTATGTCGGGTGTTAATGAAACCCACCCACTGTGACAATAAAAGAAGGCAGTAAAACACTCTTGGAGTACAATTTTAGGGAACCAATTTCCTGGTCAGTACTATGGAGATAAAAGAATTGCAACATGGAATCTTAGATAATGTAATGAGTTGACCTTTTAAAAATACCAACCACTTGGCTCCACTCTGATTCTGCGGAACCACTGCCTGGGCAAAGGGGTTAGTGGCCTTGGAACCGATAGTTTTAATGTGTCCCAGGAGGCTCCAAGATGTGGTGAGGGTTGCAAATCGCTGTGTTAAAGAAAGTCCATCAGAAATGATGATTTGAATATTGAAGTAGTGGCACTTAAGTCTTTTACACAAAAATAAAACACTATTTCCCCCCAATTTCAAATTTTTCCTACCACTTACAGTTTTACTGCAAATACATATAATTATAAAAATGTAGCCAAAATAATATGCTCAGTGAAGATACTCTAACAATCACAAAACGATCAAAAGAAAAAAATCTCTGGTAAATCTACCATACAAAGTTAACCTTACCGAGATTTGTGATGTAATGGCCTTGTATTGAGCCCAGTAAAAACCAATTCATGTACAGGACCATGTCTTAATGAAGATTCTTTTAAATTAAGCGATAAATCCATTTCTCCTACAGTATAGAGAAGGTTACTCCCCTTGCTGTTCATTAACACTTGGGGAGCAGGTGTTCACCTCTTGTAGAAGTGGTATCCAATCATTGTGCTCCAGCTCAGGATTGTTATTCTCTGATTGGCCAAGACCCTTACTATGACTCTTGGATGGGTGTAAAAGAGCAGAGAGTGTCTTTCTTTCTAAGAAACAATTTAGTTGGAGTTTTTCCAGCTCACCGCACAATTTATTTCAATCTGCATAATTAAAGGTTGAAATACTATTAATTGAGGGGTGCCTGGGTGGCTCAGTCCGTTAAGCATCTGACTTCGGCTCAGGCCATGGTCTCATGGTTCATGAGTTCAAGCCCCACATGGAGCTCTGTACTGATAGTACTGCTTGGGATTCCCTCTCTCCCTCTCTTTCTGCCCCTCCATGACTGGTGCTTTCTCTCTCTCTCAAAATAAATGAATAAACTTGAAAAAAAAAAATAAATACAATTAACTGACTGAATCAATTTTTGAGTTAACTTTAAAGTCCTAATTCATATGCAAAGACTCTGACATCCCTCAACTTAAAACCAGATTTCTCACTTAGGTAATGGTCTGTTTCCTCAGACTGGTGCCTTGCCTTTATTCGGTTTCTCTCTTCAAGTCTTTCTGGAACTCTGTCTCCATGAGGAGCTCAGCAAAGAGGAATCTCAAAAGGAGAAGAGGGTATCACCATCTCCTGGATTTGCAGAGGGCTTGGCTCCCCCATATCTGGTATAGCATATCTGGTATCTGGTCATATCCACAGTATAGCAGCCTTGTAGATGTCTTAGACTTAATAGTTTGGCTAAAAGAACTAGAAGACTTAGGAAGCATGCACTCGATTTTAAATCTTGCTGTGACTCATATTTGAATTGGAATTACCTGTCCTTTTTAATTATGTGGGCCTAAGGTCCCTTACCTGGTAAGTCAATACAGCTAGCTAACAGCTGCATCCACTTCAGTACAGAACATCTTGAACAGACTTTATTTTTTAAAAAATGTGTTTGGTAAACAGTCAAGTTTGTTAAATGATTTTAAATTTTATTTTGTGGTGGGTGGGTGGAAGAATTTCTCCCTCCACACCCCTATCCCCTATCCCCAATGCTAACTACTCATATTGGTGATGGAAATAAGGCTCAGATAGTTCTGGTCCTTAGCCACAAAATCAATAATCAAAACTTCCAGATTGTTGAATTTGGATGGTGTCAGTAATCTAAAACTTGAGCAGGACCCATCCAGTACTTTATAAGAAAACAACAAAACCATTGCAAATGCTTTCATTGGTATACGTAGGTCTCAAAATTTCAATGAGAATACAGTTACTTGTGGCCATGGAACACTTAAATGATGACAAATTTAGTTCAGGGAAGAGGCAGCAGACTATACAAACACTTGATTATAATGGTTTTTTTTTTTTTTCAAAAGCCTCCAGATGTACTCTTCCAAAACATTGTCTATATGCTCAAAGGGTCATCCATGAAATCCACATCTGTCTCCATTTTCACTACCCCCAAGTTAAACCCAAGAGAGCATCAATGCAATGTTAAGTGCAGATTTCTCAGTAAAATTGATGGCCACCCATGGAATGCCTGCTCAGTCCTCTGGGCTTCCTGTACATTTTGCTAACGCATCAAGTGCTCCCAAGGTTGGTTACCTACCAGGAGGTAAATGAAGCACATCCTTAGGGCACCAATAAAGCTGGGCCAATAAAGTAAAATAAATGAGAGAAAATTTTAGAAAAATATTTAGCCTCCCTGCTCAAATAAATGTAATCCTTGAGGGAAATAATCATAATGATATTGGACTTCACCCTTATTTACGTATGAGAGGGTGTGGACAGGTAGCACATCATATATATTTCAGTGCATTTAAGACGTTTAAAGATGTCTGTCTGGTCCTGGATATTTTTAAGGTAAGCTGTTCTCAGGTCCTTCTCCTCTTCTGGAGTCAGAGACATAACTCCACTCAACTTTTTATCCCACCACAGGGCCTGGAGCAGAGCAGACACTCAATGGGTATTTTTTTTTTTTTAAACATCTGAATGAAAAATGTATGAATATAGAAATTGTAAGTTTCATACACATAATTTTAAAGTCTTTAGACATCTAGATGTCAGAAATACCATTTATAACAAATGTGCTTTTCTTAGGGGCTGGATATAAGAGGAAGGGAAAAAAGTTTCTTTTTTCCTTTTCCTCTAAATCATGCCAGTGAGAAAAGCTAATCATTCCCTCGACAGGGAAAATACTGAGAGCTGCCTTGGTGTTACTGCTGATAATAACAATGCTACAAATCAGGAAAGGTAACAAGTGGCCAGATCCCAACAATTTCAAAAAAAATGGTTTTTTTTCCCCCTAACAAAACAGAGACATTTAGAGTTAATTCTGACAGTAATGATAAACCTCAAAATGATGGAAAGCAGAATCGTGCCTCCTTACTAGCAAAACTAATTCCAACAGCAAATCCTGAAACCAATCATAAAACAAGAAACTTTCTAGAAGCAATTTAAAATATTATGTTTAAACACACGAGTCTTAATGGTAATATGATGATTTCTTCTTTAAGGATAAAGAATATTTTTTCCTCATACAAATGTATCTTCCAGTAGCACATTTTAAAGAAACAGTCATGATATACCTAGGCTCTTAAGAGTCACTACAGCCAAATTTAATTTAAAAGACAATTGCATATTGCAGACATATGCTTTTTAAAAAAAATTCGGTGAGACACATGATGAATACCTACCATTCAATTCTGCCCTGGCTTGTGTTAATTACATGGTAAGAATTTACTAGCTTTATAGTTTCTTATTTTTTTTAATAATTTTTTTCTTTTTAAAGAAGATGGTAAAGAGAAAAGGTTACACAACTGAAATGTATTACTTTGTATCGCAATAATACTTACCACACTCTGGTTAACTACAGAGGACAGCAGCCCGGGTCAAACTGGAGAAGCCTCAGGAACACGACTGCTTTGTTGGCTTCAGCCTTAGGGCTGGAGTCAGAGAGGGAGGGGTTAGGGGTGGGGAAAATTAGGAGGTGGGGACTGCAATCTTGTGGGAATTGTCTCTTTGCCTTGGGGGTCAATGTTCTTCTATTTAAGAAAATACACACTGCATTTAATTTCATTATATTATTTTCTGTGACATTTGCCTGACACCATGGTGAGATTTATTTATGATTAGACAACAACATGTTTTATGAAGATCCAAGGCTTGTTTATTTATTTAGGGTTTCTCTAATTTATTGACTCCCCAAGGCATTTAAGGGGCATGAAATGCATTTAAAAGTAAGCATTGGGCAGCTGGTCTGAGGTCTCAGAAATGCTGAAGAGATATGTAACCTTCCTTCTGGCTGGGTTGTTGGGACTTACATTCCTAGCTAAGGAGCTGGATGAGAATATCTCTTGAAGGGTAGGGGGCAGAGCAGGGATGTGGTCAGTGGCAAGCTGATGCCACCTGTCTGGTGCCAGCGTGGAGCCTGGTTTCTGAAAAGCGAGACCGACGTCCATCTCACAACTTCATAGTGAATGAAGGATGCAGAGGGCCTGAGCAGGGAGGAGAGCAAGAGGAGGGATTTAACTAAAAATCCTAATAGGAAACAGCAGCTCTTTGGAATTGGGCGAGGGAAGGGAAGAGGGAATGATTCACTTAAGGAATCATTAGAGAGGCACATAAATACACAATACTCTATATAAAACCTCAATTGCTTCCAGGTTGCTGACTAAAAATGTGTTAGCTTAGCCAAGGTTAAAATGTCCTTAATTCCTATTGGTGTGACCCTAATGAGTTGTACTTTCTGTCATGGTATTTGAACATAAAGCTTGAATGACTCACATCACTTACACTGTTTTCTGTTCCCCCAGGTTAGAGGTATGTACAGAGGGAGTTGTTCCTGGAGGCACAAGATAAGTGGGAAAGGGTTCATGAGTGCTCACTTATCTCCGAGGGACATTTGCCTAGACTATTAACATTTCACATGTACCGCTGGGTACACTATCGGTATAAAATGCTATCTTATTTCGGAACCTTACCGTGCGAGCAATAGTCACTGCACACATAGGCCACTTGATAAAAAAGGTGATGTCATGCCTGTCCTGGAAGAGCTCACAGCCGGGGAAGGTAGACACACTGCACAGACCGTATAGAAAGTATCCTTGGCATTTTACAAAACAAGAGGCCATCAAGTTCTAGGCCACTGACTATGTGGCTCTTGGGCAGATCTCTTAAAAAAAAAAAAAAAAAAAAAAAAAAAAGGTGGTGGTTTATTGAGGACCTGCTATGTGCCAAGCACAGAATTGCTTCATTTTGAGGAATGTATCAGTTATATATTAGTTGTTTTTATCCTCCTAAGACAAAGAAACAGAGTGCCTTGGCCAAGAGCCCTGGAGCAGATAATCTGGGACGGTGAAACTTGAGCCCAGGCCCACGTTTTGCCACTATTCTTAACTATAAATGGTGATAAAAGTATTAAGTGTGTTGACTGTGGTGAGCATTAAATGAGATAATGGGAGGGAAGGATGTGGCCACGGGAAAAGTGTGCATTAGAGAGCTGTGTTTCCCTCCTCCCTTGTCATCCCTGCCCTTCCTCACGACTCCACTCCAGTCCCCTAAGTACCCTCTCCTCCACCTGCCTTGGACGTTGCACCTGCCTAGCCTCTCAGCTGGACGCTGAGACCTTTGGAGAAGGTAAGGCTTTGTCATCAGCACGACTTTACAGTTGGGGCCACACGAGGCAAAGGCATGTAATTCAGGATCTCGCGGAATAACATTAAAGTGTTTTTAGAGTTATAGTCTAAGCCAGCCGCTCATGAACAGGAAAAGGAATCTATCAAGTGGAGAAGGATCCACGTCTGGGGGATTTTGCCCATTTATGCCAATCAAGCAATTAAAAGATGCTCACCAGGTCATCTGTGATTGGGGTGAAATCAACTTCCCAGGACCTATGTTCTAGTCTCTGATCCTTTTTACCATTCAGTCAACAAATCCTTATTGAGAATTTATTATACACCTCAGGCCTATGTGAAACACTAGGGGACCCAGCAGGAACAGGCAGGCGCCCTGCTGTTGAGATGCCTGTTGGGTTTTATTCTAATAAGGGAGAAAGACAAAAGAAAAACACACGCAAACACAAATAAAACGTAAGGAAACATATAAATGGACAAAAGAGTCACACATGGTTCTAAGGGTCTTAAAGAAAACTGTCAAGGGGCTGAGATTCTCAATAAGGGGGGGGGATAGGAAGAAGGGGGGCTTACCTTGGACAGGGGGGCAGGAAGGGCCTCCCTGAAGCAGAGCCAAAGGAAGAGCAGGAGCCGGTCGTGAGAGGGGTGGGAGGAGCATCTCGGTACAGACAAAAGTCCCAGCCTAAGCTCAGCAGATTTTAAGGAACTGAGAGGGGGACAAGCAAAAAACATTCTAATGGACCATGTGAAGAGCCCAGGAATGGAGGTAGACGTAGTTTTATAGGACTCTTCAGGAAAGACTCCATGGAATGCTGTATTTTAAAGATGGACTGGCAGACTGGATCGTTGGTACACATGCATGTGTGTACATGTGTGTGAATTCATGCTGAGAAAATCACCAGGCCATTTGTTTGTCTTTTCATGATTGATGGAAGGAAGTGGAACAGCCACAACCTAGCTTCTGCTGCTCCTCTCTTTGCAAACAGGCTCAGCAAGCTTTGGGGCTGAGAATGGGTAGATTTAGTGGTTGATGACCAATTCCCTGAGAAAAATAGTCAGGACAGGTGTGTGTGACTTCTGACATGAGCAAACTGCTTTAGGGTCATTGCCATTTTCAAAAAGGACTAAGTAGCCACTGGCCCATATGACGTGGGGTACGCCCGGAGTGAATTCTATAGATACGGCTCCTGTGGTTAGCCATTCAGCAAATGTTTATCAAGACAGGAAGGCAGAGTGGTTGCTAAGTGTGGCCTCTGGAGTTGGAGTCACCAATGGCTCAGCGTGTGGCCTGGGACTGGCTTCAGATTCCTCACAGGGCTGTTAACAGGATTAGAAAATGAACATGGCCTAGAAGTCTATCAGCATATAACGGGTGCTTGCAAATATCAATGATCTTTTTTCAACCCAGAAACAAGGAATCATAGTGAGAAGAAATTGAGGAAATAGAATGTGCGGACTTGCCACATAGGAGGTGGACAGTGAGGAGAGGGAAAACCAAAATTGTTCCCAACTTTCTAGCCTGGTACACTGCTCGATAGCTGAATCATTTAAGGCTTTTTGAATCAAGTCACAGAATATTTTTTTAAGTTATTTATTTACTTATTTGTTCCAGAGAGTCAGAGAGAACACAAATGGGGAAGGGGCAGAGAGAGAAGGAGAGAGAATTCCAAGCAGGCTCTGCACTGCCTAGTGCAGGGCCCGACGTGGGACTTGAACTCGCGAAACGGTGAGATCATGACCTAAGCCGAAACTAGCAGTCAGATGCTTATCCAACTGAGCCACCCACAGACCCCTCAAGTCACAGAATATTAAACAAAAAAGGGATTTATTGCCTCATGTCTGAAAAATCCTGGGTACACCCAGCTTTAGGACCAACTTGTTCCAGGGCTCAACCCTGTGATCAGGGCTTGAGTCTTTCCTCCGCTTGGCTTTCCTCTTCTTCATGCTGACTTCACTCCTACTCACACTTCACATCCCCTGTGGTGGCACGGGGGCTGCCTACAGCTCCAGGCTTGTTCTCCCAGATCCTGGGGCAAGAGAAAATAACAAGAGTTAACACCCACATTTGCATGCTACATCATAGGCACTGTTCTTTTTTTTTTAAAGTAGGCTCCATGCCCAATGTGAGGCTTGAACTCATGACCCTGAGATCAAGAGTCACATACTCTACAGACGGAGCCAACCAAACACCTGCTGTTCTAATTATTTTTACAGATAGTGATACTTATAATTTTCACAAGAATGAGGTAGGCAAGAAAACTGAGGCAGATTAAGTAACTAGTCCAAAGTTACCAATTGGAGATAGAGCCAGGATTTGAGCCCAGGGGTCTGGTTTCAAAGTCTGTGCTTTAAAGTGCTTCATTTGAAAAACAGCCATCATCTTTTGGGACCCGTTTGTACTATATTAATTTGTTTGGGTCCCTAAGGCTAGGGGAAGTGATGTCTACTTGGCCAGTGGCAGTCGCACGCCCATCCTGGGGGTGGGCGCAAGGAAACGCCATGCAGGGCTCCTGGGCTGGGCAAGGGGAGGGACAGCCTGGCAGGACAGCATCTGAATACTCTTTTCAGAACAGACAGCAAAACAAGAGATTTCCATCCTGACTGAGATGGAAAAGAAAGAAGAGGAAAGGGCTTTAGGGAGAAAATGATGAGCTCATTTGAAGTTTGAAGTGTTAGAAAAACGGTCATGCAAAGATACGGCTCTTTGGACATACCGATTCATACTTGAAATAAAATGATAAAAAGGTGAAAGTAACAGGCAAAGAGACACTGGGCAAATGAAGACAAATGAAAACAGGAGTGGTAATGTTAATGTCAGACAAGGCAGAACCTCAGGCTAAAAACACTTAGAGTGTAAGGAACATGCGTATGTAGTGATAAAAGGCACAAATAAGCCGATATAACAGTCAAGGTAGGCATCAAGGAACATAGCAGCCAAATACATAAAGGCAGGAAGGAGAACTTTATACAATTATAATGAGAGATTTCAAAATACCTTTCTCACAATCAGCCAGAATTAATAGTCAAAAAAAAAAAAAATAATCATTCAGCTTTACAAGTAATATGATGTTATACTAGCCAAAACTTTATTCAGATGAACTGAGTCATATAATCAAATAACTTGAGATAGTACATCTAAGGACTTCTTACATCCCACAAATAAAGAAAAATTTTTCATAAAAATGAAAAATGGTAGATACATGATGAAGATGACTGAAAAACCTTAAATTGTCAGAAATGAAGGCACAAACTCCTAGGTAAGTCTTGGATGAAAGAGGAAATAAAAGGGAATTCATTCATTCTTTAGAAACCAATGAAAAGCAAACCACTCTCTATTGAGACCTGCTGGACCCTGAAAGTAATACTAAGGAACATTTAGAGCTCTAAAATGCCTTAGTGATTTAAAAGTGAAACCAAAAAAATAATGGAACTAAATACCCATCTTCTTTTTAATGTTTTATTTTTATTTTTGTGAGAGAGAGCGTGAGCGGGGGAGAGGTAGAGAGAAAGAGGGGAACAGAGGATCTGAAGCAGGCTCCAGGCTCTGCACTGACAGCACAGAGCCCCATGTGGGACTCGAACTCACCAACTGTGAAATCATGACCTGAGCCCAGACGGGGCACTCAGCCTACTGAGCCACCCAGGTGTCCCTAAATACTCATCTTAAAAATTTAGAAAAATAAATCAGGAAATTGGGATTAATAAAGGTAAAAGCTAAGATTAATGATATACATAGAAACAACAATAGGATAAAAACAGTAAGAAGGACAATTAAGTCAAAACCTGCTGAAAATGACTCCAAAATTTGATTAATAGACTCCTCCTTCAGATCTGTGCCTCAGTGGCCTTTCCTGTCTCCCCATGACCCGGGGCCCCTGTTGCGAGCTGTCACTGCAGGCCCATTCTCCCTGGGTGACTTGCACGCCCGTCTCTCCAGCGTTGGGGGCACCCTGTTGAAAACCACAATTCAACCGAGTGAATTTGAAGATCTAATTGTCTTTATTAAGCAATTCATGAATCAGGCACCTCACCTAGTAAGTAGAGAGATAGTCTCAGGAGTTGTAAAAAAAATGAAGGTTTTAATAACTTCCTGGGGCAAGGAAGTTGTGAGAAAAAGAAAAGGCAGAATTGTTTCAGGCATAGTCCCTTTCACCTGGTCTGTAAGTGTTATTTTAAGGGGGCAAGAACAGGGGTTTTATCATGTGGATTACCTTATCCTCATCTTCCTCTCTGGGATCTAGAGGGCCAGATTGCCTCACTGGGGCAAAAAATTCCCGACTAACCTGTTAGAATTACATTTCTGGGGGAATTTGAAACTGCAGTGATGTTGAATGTTTAGCCTCAGTTTGGTGACCTGGCCTGGCATAAGTGACTCTGTCTCAGGCCTGTGGTTTTCTTTTTAACCACCCCAATGAAGGAGACGGTACATCTGTTCTGGTCCCTGCTGGGAGCCCGGTGCTTGGCACACGGCAGTCCCTCCAGAAATATTGAGTGAACACAAGAGAAAAGCAAGGGCAATAAGACGGCAGGAAGACTCGAAGAAGGCAGAAGAAGCAGAGAAAACCACACCTGGAGACGGTGCAGTAGAAACTTTTCACGAAGGAGGCGAGGGCAATGATGCTGAATGCTTTAAGAAGCAAAAGCGAATGAGGAATTTCTCATTTGGTTTTCCACCATCAAGTTCTTTCATAGCACCAATGCTAGTGTGTTGACCACGTAAACTGATTGTGGCTGATGTGCTTTGAGTGTCTCTGGAGTACTCTGAAGGCCGTCATCACATTTGCTTCTTAGAAATGCCCCAGAGGAGTATATAGCATTATTATCATTCTTATTTTGCAGATGCAGATGAAGAAATAAAGGCTCAAAAAGGCTAGGTAACTTTTCCAGAGTCACAAAGCTAAAAAAGGTGGAGTCAAGGATGGGACTCAGGTATTCTGATTAAACATGGTGCCCTATTACATTTCCCTACACATTAATCACATCTAGGAGGTTGTCAGGCAGTTGGTGGTCAAGACACGGATTTATTGAGCACTTACTGAGCCACGCATCCAGTATGATGTAGTGAATGTGACCCAAGAGAGCCGGTCCCTTCCTGAGCTGACTATAGTGCGGGGAGACAGAAAAGTATAGACCACCTCAAATGCTAAGCATTGCAAAGGGGTGCTTTGGGAGAATAAAGCTCAGGAACGCCGCCGAGGCTGGGGTGGGGGTGGGGGAGTGAAAGGCATCACAGACTTTGTTTTCCTCTGAAAATGAAGTTTCAGGACCCTGCCCTTAATTGCTGTTGGCAGCAGCCAGACATATTGAAGCTTGTTTTGTTCTGTGGGAAGGTTCCGTTGCCGTACAGGTGGGTTCAATAGACTTGTGAGTAGCAAGTCCAGTCTCCACCCAGACCAGCCGAAACCGGTTTCAGTGTTTTCACAGCCTGGGAAATACACACTCTGTGAAGTGTGTCTTTAAATACACCCAGTGTGAAGCAAGAATTAGAGTTAGCCCCTGGGTGGAGAAGTGATACCGGACATCTCACCTATTCTGTTAGTGTTACTTGAAGCAAAGGAAGGCCATCTCTCACATCGCTGTGAGGAAAAAAGTGCTGCTTGATGCAAATCTTGCAAAACTGACTCCTGTCTACGTTCCTCTCTTTCCCCAAATTGACACAGAGAAAAAGTTGGCAGGAAAGTACTAACAAGACACAGTTACAAAAGTTAACGCTAACACCTGGAGGAATTCATCCCTGTGAAAGCAAAAAATAAGAGAACAAGTTTCTTTGTTATTTGTCCCTTGGTTCGGAGTGTTTGTGTATTGTACGTGCTTAATAGATGAATTGGATGTCTGACAATACAGAAATCATAGTCCCCACCATGTGACAGACATTTAGTAAGGCCAGAGATGTTAGAGTGTCAGTGGAGAATCGCCATTCATTTATTTGCTGATTTATTGAATGTTGAATAAACAGTTATTGAGGGCCTACTCTGTGCCCCACTTTATTGTAGGTGGTAGGGATGCCGAAGGGAAGGAAACAGCCAAAACTCCTGCCCTTGTGATGGCCCAGAAAAAGAGAGGATAGTAGTAGGGAAATAGTAGGGAAATGGGAAGCATAGGAGGGGGCTGTTAGCAGTTTTCGACAGAGTAGTCAGGGCAGCGGCATTTGAGCAGACATCTGAGGGAGTTTTATACTAAGCCACTCAGAAACCCAGGAAGAACCTTCTGGGCAGAGAGACTGCATGTCAAGGCATGAGGTGGGAATGCGCTTGGCACTTTCAAGGAAGAGCAAAGAGGTCAGGGTGGCTTGCGTAATGAGCGAAGCAGGAGATAACTGGGTTCAGCTCATGTAAGCGTTTCATAGGCCATTGTAAAGACTTCAGTTTTTACTGTGGCTCTGAGGGGAAGGTGCAGGAGAATTTTGATCAGAGGATATTAATGCTGGTAATAGTTAACCTTCACACAGCATTTACTAGATGCTGGACACTGTTCTAAGTACTTTATGTATATTGACTCACTTATTTCCTATTTCAACCCTGTAGGTATCATTCTCATTTACACAGATGATGGAACTATGGCTGAAATATTAAGTAACTTGTCCAAAGTCACACAGCTGGTAAGTAATGGAACCGTAATTCAAACCTAGGCAGTTTGGCTGCTGCCCATGTCCCCCTTTTCCAGGCGACACAGTGAGACTCTACTTCCCAACCTCCCCAGCAGTTAGGTTGTGGCCACGTGACTGAGTTGTGGCCAATGGGATGTGAGCAGAAGTGAAGGGAGCTACCTCCAGCTTGCATCTGCAGCCCTTCATCGCCTTACCTCATCTTCCTGCTGAATATAGAGAACTTCAAGCTTTTACTGGAAGGTAGAGCCGCAAGATGAAAAGAGTCTGGGTTTTTTTTTTTTTAATGTTTATTTATTTTTGAGAGAAGGGGGAGGTGCAGAGAGAGAGGGAGACACAGAATTCGAAGCAGGCTTCAGGCTCTGAGCTGTTAGCACAGAGCCCAGCGCAGGGCTTGAACTCACCAACTGTGAGGCCATGACCTGAGCTGAGGTCAGATGCTTAACTGACTGAACCACCCAGGAGCCCGGAACCTGGGTTTTTAAATTACCACATGAAAGCCCTCCTGCAGATCAGTAATTGCTCTTTAAAATTCACAAAAAACTTCTATTGTGTAAGCCACCAAGAAATTAGGCATTGTTTTAAAAATCTTGAATTTAGCAAGACCTAAATCTGACCCTGTCTCTCTCTCTCTCTCTGCCCCTTCCCCTGCTCACGCTCTCCCTCTCAAAAATGAATAAAGACAAGGGTGCCTGGGTGGCTCAGTCAGTTAAGCGTCTGACTTCAGGTCATGATCTCGCGGTTTGTGGGTTCGAGCCCCACGTCGGGCTCTGTGCTGACCGCCTGGAGCCTGCTTCAGATTCTGTCTGTCTGTCTGTCTCTCTCTCTCTCTGCCCCTCCCCTGCTCACGCTCGTCTCTCTCTGTCTCAAAAATAAATAAAACATTTAAAAAAATTTTTTTAAATGAATAAGCATTAAAAAAATAATTAAAAAAAAAAAGTTTTGAGTTTAGGGTTGAAGGCGGCATGGCCCCTCGCAGCATATTAAGGGAGACAGGCTTGTGAATGATGGCAATACAGTTCTCTAGTACTGGCAGTAAGAGAGAAGTCCGCTGCTCAGAGAGAGGAGTTCTAAACACTATCTAGGAAAGTGGAGGTGACATCTAAATAGGGTGATGAAGGGTGCATAGGACTTTGCAACCCTTTGAACCCACCTGTACGGTAACTGAAACTTCTCACAGGACAAAACAACCTGGGGTGAGGAAGTGTGGGGAATAGTGGTGGGGCCAGCTCAGTGACATCCTGTGCAAAGGCATGAGAGGGAGGAGGAGTCTGGGACGGATGAGGTGCTCTGTCACCCAGTTTATCTCATTTTGTGCTAACTCCTGCTTCCCATCCTCCTACCTGTGCTTCTTCATGTCTTCAGCCCTCTGACCTGAGGAGGCAGCACACCCCAGTGGTTAGTGAAGTTAAAAATTTTGTTATTCTGATACTTGTCCAAATTGTAAGAACTGTTTATTCAGGATTGTTGTGATGGGTGTCAAGAAAAGAGAAAAGAGGGGAAAGGGAGGGGGCTTACTTCCAAATACAGCAAAGGTGGCTGGGGATTGACAGCCAGTGAGCAGACTGAAGAGGTCAGTGCATGGAAAAGTGCTAAGACATTAAGGGATTCCTGCTGAAGACAGGCCAGGCTGATGAGATAGCGAGGGTGGGGCGTGAGGAATTTGATCAGATATCAAGGGGGATTAGATATCAAGGGGGCGGATTCTCTAAACTGACTTAGCAAGGTTCTTGTTACAACTAGACACAGCAAGGATAGGGTGAGGGCAAGGTCGAAGCCTAGTGGAGGACGGGGTTCAGAGGAGTTTGAAGTAGTTAAGGAGAGTGTCTTTATCAGGTACTTGGGCTCCTGAACAGGAATGCCTGGATCTGGATTCTCATACTGCCTCATCTGGAGCTAGTTGCTCGATCTCTCTGCGCCAGTTAAATGGGGATGATAATACCTATTTCATAGAGATACTGTGAGAGATAAGTGGGTCAAATATACAAAGTGCTTAGAACAGAGCCTGGCACATAGCAAATGCTCAGTAAATGTTAGCTGCTGAGGCTGGTGTTGCTTCTTATAATTGTTATTCGTTTCTTGGACTATAGAACAAGCATTCAGAAAGCAGAGAAAGTGAAGTTTCATCCTTATTTGAAGTCCTTATTTAAGTCTCAACTGGGCCATGAACTCAGGTTATCCAAGGGAACTTGCTTGACCTATATTGAGTCTTTGGTTTTATCATTAAAAAAAAAAGTGTTTATTTATTTATTTTGAGAGAGAGAGAGAGAGAGAGAGAGAGAGAGAGAGAATCCCAAGTAGGCTGTGCACTGTCAGCACAGAGCCCGACCCATCTCATGAACTGTCAGATGATGGATGGCCTGAGCCAAAGTCAAGAGTCAGACGTCCAACCAACTGAGCCATCCAGGCGCCCCTGGTTTTATCTTTTTTTTTTTTTTAATTTTTTTTTTTCAATGTTTATTTATTTTTGGGACAGAGAGAGACAGAGCATGAACGGGGGAGGGGCAGAGAGAGAGGGAGACACAGAATCGGAAACAGGCTCCAGGCTCTGAGCCATCAGCCCAGAGCCTGACGCGGGGCTCGAACTCACGGACCGCGAGATCGTGACCTGAGCTGAAGTCGGACGCTTAACCGACTGCGCCACCCAGGCGCCCCTGGTTTTATCATTTTTAAGTGAGGTCATTGACTATAAAAACTCATGCCCCCTCCTCACAAGGTTCCTGTGAGAGTCACTTTTTTAAAGTGGTAAAGCTCTATTTAAATGGAAAGGGTTATAAAAGGTACCACATCTACCCTTGCTTTACTTCCCAGCCCAGCCTTCATCCCACAGGCCTGTTAGCAACCTCTCAACAGCATCTTCCTTCCCTCAACCTCTGGTCTGGGCTGGAATCTACCTTGATACTCTCTGTACTAGGCCTCACTCCAGGGCCCTACCTGCATGTAGCTGCTGCCCATGTACCTGTCACTCACAACCCAATCTAGCCCTGATCCCCATGCTCTTATGTTAAAATTCGGAGCAACTCAGACGGAAGGTGTAGGCAGAGAGAGTGAAAGGTTCCCAGAAAAAGAAAGACAACACATAGCTTTCATGACATAAGAAAAAATCATTTAGGCCTCCAGCCATCTTGTGAAAGAGTATAAGAATAGGAGACAATCTAATCGTATCGGGGACAAAAAAATCGGTGGTAAAATTCTCAGTGTTGGTTCAAAGTAAAGACCGGCCTGACATGCATTCTTAAGCCCTCTTTGTAGGAGCTAAACCCATTTGAAAACTCATATACTAGACCAACTAAAAGCAGAGAATTGATCATGCTGACCCTTCTGAGCGCTCATGACTTCAGCCTGGACTCCATCACCTTAAGACCACTTCTGCCCCAATTCCGTGGTGAATTCCCCACTGCTCAAGCCCCTTCATGAACATGTATGCGCCCTTAGCTTAAAACTTCCCTAATTTTGTTGTTCAGGGAGACACTGCTTTGGGAAATACTCCCAGCATCTCCTTTACTTGTTACAAATAAAACCTTTCCTTTTCCTATTCTTTGACTTGGTTCTGTCTTTCAGCTCAGCAGCCACCAAGAGGAGGAGCCGTTGTGGGTAACAAAGGTGCCCCCAGGTAGCATTGCCAGATGAGATACACGAAGCCTTGTTAAATGTGAATTTCAGATAAATAATGAACACATTTTTAGCATAAGTATGTCCAAACTATTGCATGAGACATACTTATAGTAAAAAATATTTTATTATGTACCTGAAACCTAAATTGAACTGGATGTCCTCTGTTTTTATTTGCTAAATCTGGCAAATTTATACCCAAAAGGGGGACAGACAAAAATACACAGGAGGAGGGGCGCTGGGTGGCTTAGTCGGTTAGGGGTCTGACTCGGTTTCAGCTCAGGTCGTGATCTCACGGTTTGTGAGATTTAGACCTGCACTGGGCTCTGAGCTGACAGCAAGGAGCCTGCTTGGGATTCTCTCACTCCTTCTCTCTCTCTGCCCCTCCCTTGCTCTCTCAAAAATAAATAAATAATACCTTAAAAAAATACATAGGATGAAATGGAATTGGGAAGATGAGTAGAACGAGGGAGTGAGAAAGTTGTGTGAAAATTTCCTAACCCATTACTCTCCTCATTTAAAAAAATCCAAAGCCTGTGGCCCACTGTAGTGCACATTTCTCCGAGCTATTCTGAAGAGAGAATAGGGAAGACATAAACTCTTTCCACTACATTGTCCAGAGTGATCTTTTGAGAGTGAAAATGTGATTATTTCCCTGCTTTAATCACTTTTGATTTTTCAGGGGTCTGCAATCTATGGCCTCCAGGCAAAATCCATCTGCCTTCTTGTTTTTGTAAATTAAGTTTTCTCAGAGCACAGCCATGCTTATTCATTTACTTTTGTCTGTGTCTGCTTTTGTGCTACAGTGGCAGAGTTGAGTGGCTACAACAGAGATTGTCTAGCCTGCGGAGCCTGAGATATTTCCTATCTGGCATTTATGTTTTTAAACCACCCAAATGTCCTTCTTCCTTCTCTTTTTTTTTTTCCTAGTGAAGTCCTGCCCTAAATGTGCGATTTCTCTCTGCTTGTAACCTAGAATCCCTGCTTCTCTGTGCTCCAGTAGTATTTACAACTCTTTAGCACTTAAGAAAAAAGCATTTGTAATTACAGGTCTGGTATCTGTCCTCTCTATTAGCAGTGGTTTCCTTGGATTCCAGGACCATATTTTGTTTTCCTTTGTAGCTCCCTGAGCTACATAGGGCAAGTACCTAGTGGGTATTTGTTGAATGAATGGGAAGGTAGCTACAATGGGAAGAGTCTGGGTGTTAGATCCAGAAGGACTTATTTCAAGGTCCAATTTCTTCCTCTTTTTTAAAATTCATTTATTTTATTTTTTGAGAGACAGAGAGAGGCAGAGAAGAGGGAGACAGAGAGAATCCAAGCAGCTCTGCACTAATAGGGGCTCAAACTCACAAACCATGAGATCATGACTTGAACCAAAATCAAGAGTTGGATGCTCAACTGACTGAGCCACCCAGGCACCCGCCATCTCTTCCTCTTATTAACTGTCTATTTACTTAACATTGATTGAGCAAGTTACTTAACTGATCCTTCGTTCTCTCAACTGTAACATGGGGATAGTAATACTTAGTGAGGCTTCAATGAGATAATACATATAAATCACGTGGTATATTATTTCCTCTTTCTCCACCCCCCGCCCCGGCCCCGCCTTTGAATGAGGGAAGAGAGTAGAGGGAAGAAAAGGGAGCAGTGGCTTCCAAGGAAGGGGTAGGTAGAGGAAGTAATAAGGAGACCAAATGGACTGTCTCTCTGACTGTGGCTAGATCTCTCTGAGCTTGGGGACAAGATTAGGTACAGATACATCTGTGCTATGCTCTGGGGATAGTCACTGCACCACAAATCAAAGTTCTGTCTGCACAGAACCACAAATAGACACAAGCCTCAAGTGGAGATGGTGATCAAGATGCTCAAGCACCATGGTCTCCACAGCTGGTTCTGATGACCCTTCTCCAAACTGGGCATCTCACAGGCTGGGTCTTCAAGTCCATGCTGTGCATAAGGAGAGCTCTGCCCTACTTTGCCCTTGGCCTTCAAATCGCTGAGATAGAAACATCTCCCCACCTCCTCAAATTAGGAAGTTAGCTCTTGAGCCAGTGAGTCAGAGAATAAATCACAAGGGAAATTAGAAAATATTTTGAGAGAAATGAAAACAAAAGCACAACGTACCAAGACTTGTGGGTTGTAGCAAAACACAGCTAAGAGATAAGTTGTACAGTGAAAAATGCCTGTATTAAAAAAAAAAAAAGATCTCAAAACAATAACCTAACTTTATTTACACTTCAAGAAACTAGAGAAAGAATAAACTAAGTCAAAGTTACCAAAAGGAAGAAATAATAAAGATTAGAGCAGAAATAGACAAAATAGAGAGTAGAAAAACAATAGAAAAAAAATCAACAAAATTAAGAGGTTTTTTAAAAGATCAATAAAATTGACAAACCCTTAACTAAACTAAGAAAAAAAAGAAAGAAGACTCAAATAACAAAAATCAGAAACAAAAGAGGAGGCATTATAACTGATACCACAGAAATAAAAAGGATCATAAGAGACTGAGACTCCTATCAACAATTATATGCTAACAAATTTGATAACCTAAAAGAAATGGATGATTTCCTGCCAACATACAACCTACCAAGACTGAGTCAAGAAGAGTTTAAAAATCTGAATAAATCTATAATTACTAAGGGTTTTGAATCAGTAATCAAAAACCTCCTGGGGGTGCCTGGGTGGCTCGGTCGGTAAACATCCGACTTCAGCTTAGGTCATGATCTCATGGTTTGTGAGTTCGAGCCCCGCATCAGGCTCTGAGCTGTCAGCACAGAGCCTGGAGCCTGCTTCAGATTCTGTGTCTCCCTCTCTCTCTGCTCCTCTCCCACTCACACTCTGTCTCTCTCTCAAAAATAAATAAACGTTTAAAAAAATCTTAAAAAAAAAAAAACCAAAAAACCTCCCAACAAAGAAAAACCCAGGACTAACTGGCTGCATTGGAGAATTCTACCAAATATTTAAAGAAGAATTAACACCAATCTTTCTCAAATTATTCTCAAAAATTAAAGAAAAGGGAACATGTCCAAATTCATTTTATGAGTCCAGCATTACCTTGAGATTAAAATCAGCCAAAATACTAAAAGAAACTCAGGCCAATATCCCTGATGACTACTGATGTAAAAACCTTCAACAAAATACACTAAAAACTTGGATTGTGAATAACTTGCACTGCAAGTGTTCCACAAGATGAGCAAACGTTTCTTTTTTATAAAACTTTTTAAGCTTATTTACTTATTTTTGAGAGCAAGAGAGAGAGGGAGCAAGAGAGAGAGTGAGCATGATCAGGGTAGGGGCAGAGAGAGACGGGGACAGAGGATCTGAAGTGGGCTCTGTGCTGACAGCAGACAGCCTGATATGGGCCTCAAACCCAAGAACCACAAGATCATGACCTGAACCAAAGACAGATGTTTAACAACTGAGCCATCCAGGGGCCCTGAGCAACCATTTCTAATAAATTTCAACTTGATAAATGAGCAATGTCTTGCAATACGAGTAGCATGTGATGCTGAATGTCACATGATCACAACTGAGCCAGTGGTTCTTTAACTTTGCTTTGATATACGAGTACTTTGGATGACAAGGATGTTTCCAGAATGAATTATGCTCTCAAACCAAGGTTTTACTGTACTAGCAAACTGAATTCAATTACACATTAAAAGGATTTTATACTATGACCAAGGGGGATTTATCTCTGGAATGCAAGGATGGTTTAACACACAAATCTATCAAGGTAATATACCATATTAGCAGAACGAGGGAAAAACCCCCACATGTTCACTTCAATTGGTGCAGAAAAATATTTGACAAAATTCAATACTCTTTCATTTACTCAAAAAATTAATATTAGAAGGAAATAACCTGAACATAATGAAGGCTATATATGAAAATTCCATAGCTAACATTATACTCAATGGTGAAAAACTGAAAGCTTTCAGGAACAAGGCAAGGATGCCCACTATCACCACTTCTGTTCAACATAGTACTATATGTCAGAGCAATCAGGCAAGAGAAAGAATTAAAGGCATTAAAATTGGAAAGGAAGAAGTAAAATCATCCTATTCAAGATGACATAATCTTATATGTAGAAAACCATAAAGACACCACCAAAAAACTGTTAGATCTGAGAAGCTAATTCAGCAAAGTTGGAGGATACAATGTTCACATGCAAAAATTAGTTGCATTTCTATATGCTAACAATGAATAACCTGGAAAGGACATTAAGAAAATTATACTATTGTAAATGGCATCAAAGGTAATAAAATACTCAGAAATAAACTTAACCAAAGAGTCAAAGAACTTGTACATTGAAAACTACAAAACATTGCTGAAAGAAATTTAAAAAGATACAAATAAATGGAAAGACATCCCATGTTCATGGATCAGAAGACTGAATATTGTTAAAATGTTAATACTACTGAAAGTTATCCACAGATTCAATGCTATCCCTATAAAAATCCATTTCAATGACATTTTTTTTTTTGGAAAATAGGAAAATCTATCCTAAAATTCATATGGAATTCCAAAGCACCCTGAATAGCTGACACAATCTTGAAAAAGAAAAATAAAGCTGTAGGCCTTGTACTTTCTGATTTCTAAACATATTAGAAATCTACAGTAAGCAAAACAATATGGGACTGGCATAAACACAGAGATATAGACCAGTAAAACCGAATACAGAACTGAGAAATAAACTCTTACTTATGCAGTTAACTTATCTTCAACACAAGTGTCAAGACATCACAATGGGGAAAGGGTAGTCTCTTCAATAAATGGTTCTGGGAAAACTGGATATCCACACGCAAAAAAATGAAGTTGGACCCTTACTTTACATCATATGCAAAACTTAACTAAAAAATTAACTCAAAATGAAAGACCTGAAACTATAAAGCACCTGGAAGAAAACATGTGATACATTATAACGCTGTATTCTGGAGTGATTTTTTGGGAATCACTGTGCCAAAGCACAGTCAATAAAAGTAAAAGTAGGCAAATGTGAATATATCAAACTTCAAAACTTCTGTGCAGAAAAAGAAACAATCAACAGAGTAAAAAGGCAATATATAGAATTAGGAGAAAATATTTACAAATCATATATCTGTTAAAAGGGTAATATCCAGAATATATTCCTACAGCTCGACAACAAAAGCCAAACAACCCAATTAAAAAATGGATGAAGGACCTAAATAGACATTTCTTCAAAGAAGGGCAACAAATATATCAAAAGATGCTCAACATCATTAATCATCAGGGAAATGCAAATATAAACCACAATGAGATATCGCTTCACATCTAACAGGATGTCCCATATCAAAAAAAAAAGAAAAAAAGAAAAAAAGAAAAGAAAGAAAGAAAATAGCAAGGATGTGGAGAAATTGGAACCCTTGCACATTATTGGTGGGAATGTAAAATGGTGCAACCATTTTCAAAAACAGCATGGAGTTTCCTTAAACACTTAAAAATAGAATTACAATATGATCCAACAATCTCACTTCTGGGTATGTATATATTAAAAAAAACCCTGAAAACAGTATCTCAAAGAGATATTTGCATATCCATATTCCTCATAGACTATTCACAATAGCCAAGAAGTGAAAGCAACCTAGATGTCCTTTGATGGAAGAAAGCATTAAAAAAATATGGCATATACATAAAATGAAATATTTTTTAGTCTTAAAAAATAAGGAAATCCTGTCATATGATACAATGTGGATGAACCTTGAAGACATTATGCTAAATGAATCTAGTCACAAAAAGACAAATGCTGGGTGATGACACTTATATGAGGTGTCTAATGTGGTTATATGTGGTTAAGTTCATAATGATGGAAATAATGAAAGTTGCCAATGGCTGAGGGAGAAAAGAACGCGGAGTTATTGTTTGATGGGTGCAGAGTTTCAGTTTGGAAAGATGGAAAAAGTCTTAGAGATGTAGAGTGAAGCCGGCTGCACAACAATGTGAACTTAATGCCACTGAACTGTACCACTGAAAATGATGAAAATGGTGAACTTTATGTTATGTATATTTTACCACACACACAGATAGTCCTGAATGTCATCTCCAGAGATCCTGAGACTGTAAACCCCGGGGCCCAGGAATCTGCATCTTGAGCAAGCAAGTGAGGTGATGTGGATAGGGGCAAACAAGGGGTTAGACATACAAGGAGATAAATTACTATCTGGGAATGCTGCCTGGAGGACATTTGGCAAACTGCCCTATGGAGCTCTGGGTGATTGAGGGACACTCAGTTTTTATTGTGTTGATAACTCACTGTTGGACACCACCTGTGCACAAGGTGTCTCGTTAGGATATGGGCAGGGAACACAGAATCCAGTTTTAAACTCAGGGGAGATGGTCAAACCAAGTATAGAACCAAGAAGCGCAAAGGCACCCTTTGTGACTTCTAGCACTTTGACACTCCCCTTCTTTTCCGAGCATAGGGCAATGACGCCCAGTTCACAGGTCGGTTTTGCACACAAAATGAGATAAAACGTGGGAAAGTGTTTTTTTTTTTAATTTTTGCAATCAATTATTCAGTGTTTACTTTCAGGGTGAGTGCTGGAGTCTTGGCTCCATAAAGTGCCAGGGCAGAAGTTCTTAGTCCTGAGTACATATTTAACACTACCTGGGGAGTTAAAAAAAAAAAAAAAAAAGTCTCTGTTAGTCTCCTCCCCTCGGAGATGCTCATTCAGTTGTTTGAGGAGGGGCCTGAGTATGGACATTCTTTTTAAAAAGCTCTTAGCGTTTTCAACTGGCAGTCAGGATTGAGAACCATTGTGCACTGTAACACACAGGAGAGAATGGTGCATTCAAACTGGTTGGATGAGAAACACTCACAGAGAAGGTTATGTTTGTGCTAGACTTTTAAGGGATATGTAAAATTTGAGGAATAATGTTTTGGGCTGGGCAACGTGTACACATGATATAAAATTCAAAAGTCTGAAAGTATCTATCATGAAAAGTGTACCTACCTCTTCTCTCTCCGGGCCCCCTCCTCTATTCTCTCTGGAGCAAAAAGTCTTACTGGTTCTTGTTTATATTACTAGAGACACTGTCTCAGTTGCTATTAGGAAACTTGTCAGTTGGCAACAGGAAAGGAGAAAAAAGGAACAGGTATTATTTTCTGTTATACCATCTTCCAGTAGGCACAGAATGGCATCTAGGTAAGTATAGCTTGAGGGAAGTTCATCTTAATAAAAAAACCAAAAAGTGGATTCTCAGAATGAGTTTGTTTTTGGTTTTTTTTTTTTTGTTTGTTTGCTTCTTTTTTTGGAGTAGTGGGGTTGTTCTTTCTTTCTTCCTGTCATAGTACATTCTGAGTAGCTTGATTTTTAAAATTGCACTTTTTATTTTGAACGAATTGTAGATTCACATGCAGTTGTAACAAACAATACAGGGATAGCGCACATACCCTTTGCCTAAGGGGCTTAACTTTAATCCTGGTGCTAATCAAGATATTTCAATCCAATTCTCTGGCACACTAGGTTTTTAATGTTTATTTATTTTTGAGAGAGAGAGCACAAGCAAGCGAGCAGGAGTGTGGGAGGGGCAGAGAGAGAGAGAGAGGGAGACAGAATCTGAAGCAGGCTTCAGGCTCAGCTGTCAGCACAGAGCCTGACACGGGGCTCGAACCCACAAAACCCAAAATCATGACCTGAGTGGAAGTCAGACCCTTAGCCAACTGAGCCACCTAGGAGCCCCATGGTACACTAGGTTTTTAAAAACTGAGAAACTTAACAGAAACCCATGGGGGAGGGGAAGGGGAAAAAAAAGAGGTTAGAGTGGGAGAGAGCCAAAGCATAAGAGACTCGTAAAAACTGAGAACAAACAGGGTTGATGGGGGGTGGGGGGGGTGGGTATTGAGGAGGGCACCTTTTGGGATGAGCACTGGGTGTTGTATGGAAACCAATTTGACAATAAATTTCATATACTGAAAAAAAAGTAAAAACTGTGCATGGGAACCGAGAGTGAGTAGCAGGGAGGGGTAGGGAGTGAGGGAAACAAAGTGTTTCGGTTTCCCTTGTAGTTGCTGAGAAATCAAAACTAACATGCTAATGTGCTTATTTCTCCGTGGGACAGGTGCTGCCCCTCTTTGTTAACATACTTGTCCGGTGTGTGTGTGTGTGTGTGTGTGTGTGTGTGTGTGTGCGCGCGCGCGCGCAGGCGCGCACTGTAAGTCATGGCCGCACCAGGTTAGGGACACCAAATGGAGCATGACGCTTTCTCTCATGAGGTTGGTTGAATCAGCAATTTCTACTAGCTGTGCCCAGGCTGCAGGTTAGGAGCTGAGCCCTGCTGTTGCAAATCCCATCTTTCCGATTTCCAGACTCCCAGGAACAAACAAATGTAGGCAGCAAGCCATTCTTGACTCTTGGGTTCCCACATCGTTTCTGATTTGTTACTGGATTCCTAAGTAATGCATCCCCTCTGTTAAAAGAATCACAAAACGGTAACGGGGTAGCCCCAGTCCCTTCCTGCCTCTTCCTTTTTCAACTGCATTGGCAAGAAAGGACACCTAGTTGGAAAGACTGAAAGGGGGCTGATCTTCCCCCAATTCACCTTCCACTATTTATTGGTTGTCTTGCATCGCAGGTGTTTTATTGATTGAAAATGCGAATTGCCGGGGTTGAGATTCTGTCAGTTCTTTGTGACTTCTTGAGTTATATATACCCTCCCTGTGGATGAACTTGGCCCAGGATTTGGTTCTTATGCTGTCATTGTTTGTGATGATACTTCTGGTTACAATAATATTATTTATATGGTACTTTTTGTGAGGAAGCAGGTACTGACAAATTGGGCTTCATGACATACATTCCTTAAGATATTTAAGGTATACAACAGGGGAAAAGAGTGGAACCCAACCATTAATAAACATGATCCCTGGGCTTTGTAGTTACGTGAAATAGGAAACTAGGCAGATATGTGAAATTCAGGCACATTCTTTTCTATATTGATTAAAAGCTACTATTTATTGGATGTTTGATATAATCTGGCAGAATGTTTAAAATAAATCTTTTTTTAATGTTTATTTATTTTTGAGAGAGAGTGAGAGAGAGACACAGAGACAGAGCATGAGCAGGGAAGGGACAGAGAGAGAGAGGGAGACACAGAATCCAAAGCAGATCTGAGCTGTCAGCACAGAGTCCTACTGATGGCTCGAACCTATGAACTGTGAAATCATGAGTTCGAAGTTTTAACCAACTGCGCCACCCAGGCATCCCTCAGTCTCATTTAATCCCTGCAATAGGTCTGGGACACATGCTGTTACTGTCTCCATTTTATTGTTGGAGCTACCAGTGTTCAGGAAGGCCAAGTGATCGCTCAGGGTCCACATGGCTGGTGGGTGAAGTAATGTTTGAATCCAGATCTATCTGGTGCTAAAGCAGGGACTCCTAACCCATTGGTGCTACCTACAGCTAGAGAAGCCTTTGGACCCCTTCTTAGAAAAAAATGTTTTTAAACTCCAAAAATAAAATACAAAGATTTACAAAGAAAAGCAATTCTATTGGAGCATAGTTCTCAAGTGTGATATGCAGCCTTGGGGGTGACCCTCAGTGATCCTGCTTTTGGTACTCGTGCCCTTGAATAGTTCCCTCCTCCTGGGTTTGAGCTCGACCTAGGATAATGACTCACTCCTAATGACAAAATATGGCAGAAATTATGGGATATCACTTCTGAGATTAGGTTGTAAAAAGACTGTGGCTTCTTGGCTGTTTCTCCTTGTTCTCCCACGGATTACTTGTACTTCAGGAAGCCAGCTTCCCTGTCCTGTGGCAGCTCTGTGAAGAGGCCATGTGGCAAGGAACTGAGGCTTGCAGGCAATCACATGCGTGAGCTTTGAGGCAGATTCTTTCCTGTCCAGCCTCAAGAAGACTGAGACCCTGGCTGACACCTCGATTATAGCTTTGTGAGAGAACCTGATCCAGAACCACCTAGCTAACCTGTACCTGAAGTCCTGACCACAGATACCGTGACAAGTGTTTGTCGTTTTCAAGCACTAGTTTTGGGGTAACTTGGTATACAGCAATATCTAGCTAACACATCAACACGTTAAAATAAAGCAAATTCGGGATATACGTGTGGTATTTGGTGATGAGAAAGTGTGTTTCAAATATATGCAAATTAAAGTTAAGATTGCATAGTTTATAAGACACAACAATATAAAGGCTGTTGTTCTTTAGCCTGAATAAGAACATTAAAAAGTGGGCCAAACTTTGACATGGGTAGTAGCCACATTTCTGTATTTGATGTTATGACCTTTCCCAGGGCTAGCCACTTCCCAGAGACGGTAAGTGACGTGCCTCTCATATGCAAATCGGTTGATCCAGAGCCCATACCCTCTCATACTCCAGGCTGTGCCCACTGGCCCTTATCACCCAGACCAGGTACCGGACAACTAGGGACAGCGCTTACACCCCAGAAATCACTGAAGTTACTCAAACTAACCAATCCTAAACCTGCTTACCCTGCCTCACCTGTTCCTTCCCGGCGAAACTACAAAAGGCTCTTATTCATGTTTTCTCCTTACGAGCTCTGCCTCCTGACAGACTCCAGGGCTTTCCTTGCGACCCTCCCTACCCCCCAAGCCCATGGTATGATGTTCCTTTTCTCTTGGGACCCATAAGTATAACTGTTATGGACTGAATGTGTGTGTCTCCCCAAACTCATGTGTTGAAGTCTTAATCCCCAGTGTGTCTGCATTTGGAAATGGGGCCTCTAAGGAAGTAACATTTAATGAGGTTATAAGGGTGGGGCCCTGATCTGAAAGGATTAGCATCTGATAGTCCTTACAAGAAGACACAGAATATCCTCTCTCTCTGTCTGTCTCTCCTTTTCTTTTTTCTTCTGGTGTACTTGCACTGAGGAAAGGCCCTGTGAGCACACAGGGAGAAGGTGACTGATTGTCTACAATGCAAGGGGAGATCTTTCACAAGATACTAACTCTGCTGGCACCTTAACTGTGGACTTTTACCCTCCAGAACTGTAAGAAATAAAATTTCTGTTGCTTAAGCCGATCTTGTTTTGTTATAGCAGCCTGAGCAGATCAATAATCAACTATCTTGTCAATGGCAATCATCTCCTGATATCCTGGCCTTGCCATGCTCTGAATAATTATTTTAAATATTAATTTAAATTATTAATAAAAATAGTAATTTTAAAACCCTATTTTAAAAGAATAAGGCGATGTGCATGTCATAATAGACATTCAGTGCATTTTCATTTTTGGTTTTGATATTACGAGGGTTAAGAATGCTGTTCCACAAAACTGTATTATTGCAAAGGAAGTGAAAGCTTCCATTTTTCAAACCAAATGTAGGAGGCTTCTTGCAAGGAGTGCCAGAATCATCCAAGACTTAAGTACAACTCTATTTGAAATAAGCATTTTATCAAAGATCAATAGAGTAACATCAACAGTTCCTCAATCGATCAACTTCTATTAAAAAGAAAATGATTCTAAATTCATGGTCAACTTCGATGCCATGACAATAGAAATAAGTCTTGAGAGTTTTACTAAGTGTTTCTAAATGTTCTCAGCTCAGTTCAGATGCTCTCTCTTTTTAAAGAAATAGGGAATTTTGTAGGTATGAAATGGACAAGAAGCAATGTACACCTCTGGACAGCCAATGTAGAATATAGGACATCTGGGCTCGTAGCTCAATAGCAACAATACACAAGAACTGCTCCACGGATGATCTACTAGGGATCTGAACACCTCAGTAGATTTGAAGTAGTGATGAGTGAAGTTATGCTTCAAGATATTTCTAACAAGTGAGTTGGATATGAAAATATCTGTGATTTCTACTAGTGAAAATGTCATGGGTTCTGTGAAAACTCCTGGAGTTTGTTGCCTACATTCATTATTGAAAGAAATGCTCAATTTCATTCTCAGACTAGTGACCATAAAGGTGTATTTTCCCCTCATTCATGTTCTTGGGACCTAGTTTAGGACTCTGTCGTAGAGCTGTGCCACTCATACCTCCTTTTCCATGGTTAGGCACTAAGGTGACAGCGAATGACCCATGAGCTTAGTTGTCACAGTTATAAGTACCTAACCATGGTGATGTCAAGGGTAATAGATCACAAGTATATTTCTAACATAGGATTACAGAGAAGGGAAATGTAGGTATGCTCCCAAACGTGTGACTTTTCTAATAGTTCCAGAGTATGCAGGAGAGTGGTCATACAGGGTTAACCTGAGCTGGGCCAGCAAGGGAAGGAGGCTTGGGACATTACAGGGGCATTCATGGCCAGAGTCCTATTAAGACCAGCAGAGACCTTGAGACTGAAAAAATGATTTCTCCCTTCTTCCCCTTCTATGTAATTAAAATTTAAAACTATAGCAAATCATAAAATAATTATTAGGCAGCCAAGGTTTTTATTTTTCCTGTGGTGACAAATTTGATACTTTGGGGAAAATATCTAATTATATTACCAAAAACATTGTTTGGATACCTCTGCTTTAAGTAGCCTATTGGGTAATTCAGCTCTGGTTAGGGTATTGCAAATGAGAGAAATCCAGTTTCATTTTGGAGCTCAGTCAAGCTCACTGCCCGAAGGAGCAGAGTTCCAGTGATGGTACCTGGCTGTGATGGTTTCTCTTCCTGGATCAGGCATCTGCTGGGTGGCCTGGACAAGGAGGGCTGATCCAGAAAGAAAACACTTTGGTGTGAGGTGTTGTTCCTGTCATAACCAAGGCACCGGGACCTGTGTTCTCCAAAGGTGATGGAAGAGCATAAGCTTTACAGAAATCAACAGATAAATGGCACTTAAGTTAAACATTGAATAATCACATTGAAAAAGCCCAAGAAAATCTGCAAGTAGTGGTAAGAACTATGAACCAAGGAGGCCCATCCCAGTGTATTTGACATAAACCTTGGGTAGCTTGACAAACACCTTATCAAAACTGAGAGAGGGCGGTCAGCAGGATCGGAGTAGTTCACCTGGAAACAAGGGTGATTCCTTTAGACCCCCAGGAGACTAGAAGAAAGGTTCCCACCAGTTCCTAGTAGGAAAATACAGATATGTACTCTAAAGCCAGCACTTCTCAGGTGCCTTAGGTGGCTCAGTTGGTCAAGCATCTGACTTTGGTTCAGGTCATGATCTTGTGGTTCCTGGGTTTGAGCCCTGCTTCCAGTGAGCATGAACCCCGCCTCTCTCTCTCTCTCTGTCTCTCTGACCCTCCTGGGATTCTCTCTCTCTCTCTCTTTCTCTTCCCACTCCCTGCCGTGGCTCACTTGTTCCATAGATCTGTCCACTGAAAGAGTCTAGAAATAATGATGCTCCAGTAGCAAGAAGTATGACTACTATCCAGGTCTTGGTCTTTAAGAAAGATTCCTCTCAGTAAAAAGAAGCCAGATTTACTTGGAGAAATGGCTGATTCCATGTCTGGGGCAAGGAAGGTACAATGTGAACCTAGGACATTTTCTTGTGCCAGAAAGTAAGGAAGGGTTAAAAACAAAATGATGAAAACTTCAAAGGACACAAAATCCAACTTGAAGGGGTCTTATCGACCAAATTTGGAACAATTTAAGCATTAAAAAAAATGAATGAATTATAACTCATTGAACCAGTAACAACCCATGAATCTATAACGTTACTTAAAAAAGGAAGTGGGAGAGGTGCGTGGGTGGCTCAGGCAGTTAAGCATCTGACTTCTGCTCGGGTCATGATCTCATGGTTCATAAGCCTGAACCCCACATCAGGCTCTGTGCTGACAGCTCGGAGCCTGGAACGGCTTCAGATTCTGTGTCTCCTTCTCTCTCTGCCCCTCCTCTGCTTGTGCTCTGTTGCTCTCTCTCTCAAAAATAAATAAATATTAAAAAAAAAAAAAGGGAAGTGGGGGGAGAAAAGAGGGATAAGAAAAGAGAAAAATAAAAGGGACAAGAAGAGGGAGAACACCACCAATTAATAATATAGAAAGAACAATAGAATTTAACACATCATTTTGTGCTCCAAAATAGATTTAGACAGTGACCATCAGTGGATTAGGTGAATTTTCTTAGGGAATGGCATATCCCCATGGTGCCAATGGATCACCCCACAGATTGTTTACTAATTGCAAAGGGGAAAAGTACTGTTACCATAGACAGACCTGGCACTCATCATCTTAGACAAGTGACTGAACTTAGTATCATTAACAATGGGGCATTTTGATCTTATGCTTCCCGATGAAGTGCAGCATGAAGCTCAGGGCATCACTGATGGAGAGCAGGCTTCCCCCTCTGTCTGAAAGTAGACTGTTCCTTATGAAACCTTTTGTAAACCCAGATGGCTTAAAGTGGGAAGTATCTCCCGCTTTCTGAAAGTTTGCCTTATGCCTCTTCACCTTTTTAAAAGACCGTGCCATTAGTACAGTAATAATTCTTTACATAAAAGAAAAATTCCTCTTCGAATTTCTTTTGGTTAGCTAAACAGGTACTACCCTAGGTCTTTCGTGAAGTGGCATAACGTGAACTTTCAGAAAGTAGGGAATATTGTATTCCCCTCCCCCCCCAAATTAATTTAAATCAAGTTAAATTAAGCCTTCTGACCTCACTTCTAGTTTGAAGTTTACAGTCTTGTGATTCCATTTTAAAGAATCAAAGGCTGGGGCACCTGGGGTTAAGCATCTGACTGCACCTTGGGTCATGATCTCTGGTGTCTGAGCCCCATGTCAGGCTCTGTGCAGACAGCTCAGAGCCTGGAACCTGCTTCAGATTCTGTGTCTCCTTCTCTCTCTGCCCCTCCACCACTCACGTCTCTGCCTCTCTCTCTCTCAAAAGAAAATAAACATTAAAAAAAATTTTTTTTAAATGTCAAAGAGAGTAATTATTTACACTTTTGGTTTTTAGTCGGATTCTTATTAAATCTCTTAATTTAAAACTCACTGTATTAATAAGTTTGATTTATTAGATTTGTATTCATTATTTAGATTCCCAGGAAAGCTTTAATATTAATCAAATTGTTATATACGTATGAGGAAAATAAAATATCAGATTTATAAATGTACCTTAAAAGGTGTTAGGGGGGCGCCTGGGTGGCGCAGTCGGTTAAGCGTCCGACTTCAGCCGGGTCACGATCTCGCGGTCCGTGAGTTCGAGCCCCGCGTCAGGCTCTGGGCTGATGGCTCAGAGCCTGGAGCCTGTTTCCGATTCTGTGTCTCCCTCTCTCTCTGCCCCTCCCCCGTTCATGCTCTGTCTCTCTCTGTCCCAAAAATAAATAAACGTTAAAAAAAAAAAAGGTGTTAGGGAGTTTATGTAATAACATTTATAAATGGCACCAAATAATATTTAAAGACCTTCAAAGTCATTTTTAAAATTTGTCATATTTATAAAAGAACAATAAGAATTCTAAGTTGAACTTAAAACCTTAAAGTAAGCTAAGTTTTTAAATTGCAACACCAATACATTAAATATAAATTTTTAAAACTGAAGTAACTTCTGGGGCATCTGGATGGCTCAGTCGGTTGAGCGTCCAACTCTTGATTTCAGCTCAGGTCATGATCTCACGGTTTGTGAGATGGAGCCCTAGTCAGACTCTGTGCTGACAGCGTGGAGCTTGCTTGGGACTCTCTCTCTTTCCCTCTCTCTCTCTCTCTGCCCATCCCCCCCATAAATATAAATAAATAAATAAATAAATAAATAAAGCGTCTCTAAACTGTAGCCACCACAAACTCCGGTCTTAAAAACAAACAAACATATAAAAACAAAAAACTAAAGTAACCCCTGAATAATATTTTTCTTTTTAAAAAAATTTTTATTTTATTTTATTTTAATATGAAATTTATTGTCAAATTGGTTTCCATACAACACCCAGTGCTCATCCCAAAAGGTGCCCTCCTCAATACCCATCCCCCACCCTCCCCTCCCTCCCACCCCCCATCAAGCCTCAGTTTGTTCTCAGTTTTTAAGAGTCTCTTATGTTTTGGCTCCCTCCCTCTCTAACCTTTTTTTTTTTTTTTCCCCTTCCTCTCCCCCATGGTCTTCTATTAAGTTTCTCAGGATCCACATAAGCGTGAATAATCTTTTTCTATGCACAAAAGCTAACCTCAAGGGCATCAAAAGACTCACACTGACAATTTATACTTGAGGTCTGTGGCTCCTGGATAATGTGCACAGCATTGCATGCTGGAACAGGAGGGGCCGGGTATAACGGGTTAAACTGCGCTCAAAGGTAGAAAAACGCAGCCTTCCTTTTTGTAATTATTCTCTTGTTCTGAAAGTCCCATTTCCTCTCTGATGGGGAAGTGGGATGGTGGAATGAGGGCAGATCACCGAACATAAACTTTCCAATTCGTGATAACCAAAGACAACTTTTGAGTTACCCAATATTTTCTGGGTTAGGTGCTGGGTCTTTCAGGTATTTTCCTCTCTCCCCTATCCCTTAGCCAAGATGGCGTCTGGGAGAGGAAACGTTTGGGCATCCACATGGCATTTGGTGAAGTGATGACTGGTCCAAATCAGGATTTTGTTTTGCCCAGTGGACCCTTACTAGGCTCTGGTTGCACTGCTGTATCCCATTTAGACCAGGATATTGGTCCCTGCTCTTGCTGAATCCTCTTGGCATCCAGTGGCAATCTGGCATTGACTTGGGTCTCTGCAGGTTCACTAGGCCTTTCTACTTTTGATGGCACACAGGAGGCACCCTACAAAAGGACACCTCCCATTATCTCAGGGAGCCCTTCCAGACTCTGCTTCTGAGCTACTCTCTTTGTTCTGCTTATCTCCTACTCCAGACATTTCCCTCGGGATTAAGTTCTCCTGCCCTTGAACCATGTCCTGTGTATCAGACTGAGAGGTGCCTTATTGGTCAGTAGGTCTTAAGTCTTCCTTTGCTCCTGCCCCAGAGTCCGGGGCCAACCCTTCTTTTTTTTTTCAACGTTTATTTATTTTTGGGACAGAGAGAGACAGAGCATGAACGGGGGAACGGGGGAGGGGCAGAGAGAGAGGGAGACACAGAATCGGAAACAGGCTCCAGGCTCTGAGCCATCAGCCCAGAGCCCGACGCGGGGCTCGAACTCACAGACCGCGAGATCGTGACCTGGCTGAAGTCGGACGCTTAACCGACTGCGCCACCCAGGCGCCCCCAACCCTTCTTATTCCAAGCAGAGTCCCTGGCCTGGCTCTGCAGAAATAAAATCTATCAAATCTATGAATGTCCTGCATTGCTTAAGAATTCACAAAACAGCATTTGACAAAGATGTAATAAAAATTGTTAGGATCTGTGAAAGTTATAGGATATTAATTCTTTTAAAATAAAGATGCTAACTTTCTTCCTGATAAAATTAAAACAAAAACAAACACTTAAATGTGAAATAATTTGGAAGAGACGTTTACCTATAGATCAGAGCCACTATTAGCCAAATCATGCCTCTATGAAAATTAGAGAGGAGCTGTTGCCTCTGAGGAGGATTGCAGCCTTAAGCAGGGCTCCCACGTTGGCAAAGGAGGTGGAGTCCACGCTAAATTCAGTTCCCACTCAGCCTTCAGCTGGTTGCCCCTAGGCAAAACATCCTGCCCAACAGTACACTGTGGCCTGATGAAAATGATGTCTCAGAGCAGAGTTTTATTAACTGTCTGCCTTTGGGCAAACACCTCAGCCCTTAAGACTTTTCTGTTTCATATAACAAAGTGGAGCACTCATTACTGACCTCAAAGGCCCTTTTTATCTAAAAAATACCATGTTCTAAGCATCAGCAATTTTTTTTAAGTGGAAATCTTCTCAGAAAGCAGAGGAAGTAAGTACCAAACGCTAGCCACAAGAAGGAACTGATTGGAGAAGTAGAAGTGATATGAACTCACAGGAAAAAAGTGATCCGGTTCTTCTAGGGTTCATGGTAGTCAGCAAGAATTGGGCATGATCAGATACATGTCCTAGACTTCGGTGAGACAGATTTGAAATTTTTTGATAAATATGAGGAGTCCCTGAACAGAGACCCGGAAAGGGAAGATGACAAGTGTCCGGAAGAAGTGCTTCAAAATTAAATTCTAAATCTTGTAAACAAGGATGATGTTGGGTAGGAAGAAAAGGGAGAGTTATCTAAAGAGGCATGCTTGGCAGCCTAGCTCTCTAGAAAACTCAGATATCAAAGAACATTTGCAAAAGATGGAAGAGGATTAATTTCAACTGGCCCTGAACTGAAAGGCAATTGTCAGGAAACTCGATCCTTAGAATGATGTGATACTTGTGAAAAATTTCAAAGGCAATAAAAAGGACTTACAAATCAAACTTATTGGGATATAATTTATATACGCTAAAACACATACATTTAAGTGGGCAGTCTGATGAGCTTTGACCAGTGTATACAGCCGTCAAAATACAGAACATGTGCAATGACCTGAAAGTTCCCTGTGCCCTATTGCACTCAGTCCTCCCCCAGGCTTCCTGGGAGACCACTGATCTGGTTTCTATCACTATAGATTAGTTTTGCTTATTCCAGAATTTCCTGTACATAGAATTATACTGTCTGCATGCCCCCCTTTGTTTTCTTAGCATAATTGTGGAAAGAACTAAGAACAAAGAAAGGTTTTGCCCTTGGGGCTGAGGATTTGGAGTTCATCAAAAATGAAGAAATGTGGACTTCCTTTATATTGGGTTAGGATGCTCTGAGATGAAGGAGGACTTTTGAGGCCATGTGTGTAAAGCCCATGGACCTTAAAATTGAAGCCTCATAAAACTTCATCAGCCTCTGGCTGCTGCCCAACAAACTTCCACCATTTCCCCATTGATAAGAGGGAAGGAGGAGTTGGTAAGAGATTATTTAAAAACAGTATGGTACCACCAAGGCCGGCTGTTGATAGCTGGTTTCAGAGTTTTGGCCATAGATATCACATAAGGAAGAGACAGCCTCTAATCTAGTAGATTTTCAAGAGGAGCTGACTTGGTTTTTTTGTTTGTTATTTTTAAAGTGCGCTCCATGCCCAGCATGGAAGTCTGGCCTTGAAGTCACGGCCCTCAGCTCAAGACCTGAGCTGAGATAGAGAGTCAGACGCTTAATCAAGTGAGCTACCCAGGCACCCCATCAAGAGGAGGTGAATGTTCATGCTATTTGACCAAACCAATTGCAATTGAATGCAGATACATTTTGCTGTGAGTGTCCCCTAAGAAATTGGAAAGAAGCTTCCCATCTTGTCCCCTGCCCTGAGTACAAAGACACTTAGAGTTAAGAAATCCAAAGTATCTCAACTGGGAATGATGGCTCAGGTAACAAAGGTTCTAGGACCTCACTTAATGGATTTCAAGGCAAGAACAAAAGCTAATGTCTTGTATGGTGGAGCAGTGTTCCCATGGGACACCTGGCTCTGATCCCAGGACTGCAAGCCTCACATAGGATTTGCCGCTAAGAAAGCCAAGGAAATATCCTAGGACAAGGTCCAAGAAATTCTGAATATTCTAAGGCATTAGAATTTCGCAAGAGAGGACTTTCCTCAGACGAGAAAAATGAACAGTTAACAAATAGGAAGTCGCCAAAGTGTCATTCCTATTTTCTTAACTTTTCAAGTTTGTTTTGAGATCAGGAGACTTGGAGTCCTTATCTCACTGTGTCCCCTAATTTGAAGAGTGTGATTAATTAAGGTGTCAATCAGGACATGGTGAACCATCTTGAGATACCTGAATATTTTGCCATCATGGAAACCCACAGCTACCTCTGGACTAATTATTGGGAGGGAATTGTGAGAGAGGATAATGGGAAAAAAGAATCTCTAAGGCATCATCTTTGGGTAGAAAGAATTTCTTCAATAAGAACTTACATGTGTATATGTATGTTTGGCATGGAAAATACTTTTTTTTCTGTAACCCCATTTTTAGTATTAGTTTCTTGTAAAGAGTTTCCTAGAAACAAGGTGGGGATTTTACTAGATTATGATTTGAGGACTATCTTATTTTGTGATGCTTTGAAAGATTGTCCCCTACTTGGTCGATTTTGCCATTAAGACCTCTATGTCTTATTTCCTTTCCTTGTTCCCACAATAAAGATGGGATTTCTGTATCATTAACTATCTTCCCAGCGCACAAATCTCTAAAAAAGAAAGCTTTCTCGGGAAACAACAACAACAACAACAAAAGAAAAGCTAGACTAGGAAATAGGAGCTTTGATTGTCAGTAGGTGCAGTGACAGAGAAAATATAAACATGGCTGCTGCTCCCAAGGAGTTTATAATTAGAATTGTAATGCATATTGAGAGTTATCAAGCTTAAGAGTGTACTAATAAGCAGAAACAGAATATTATTCACTTTCTTTCAAAATTATAAGTCCTATTAATGTTAACCAATTGCCAGATTTTAGTTACCACTTCTAAGAAAGCATTGGCAATACCACAATTAATTTATTCTAATAGCAATGTTAAGTGTTGGATTGTCACAGACTATGAGTCTAGAGTTCTCTCTTGCCCAGCAAGAGAGCAGATGCAGAATTGAATACAAGAGAGGCTAATGTCCGGGAGGAGACAAGAACCTGGAGCAGGGGTTTTTTTCTCCGTATTTATTGAGTTCACAAGCTATTACCCATGTGGTGAACGTGAAGAAAACAAGATCTTACACACATGAACATGGAGAAAAAGTCAGACAGTAATCATTAAGTTGTGTGTAAGAAGCGAAGGGTCCGGGGTGGGGGGGCAAGTGGAGTTTGTGATCAAAGTACAGTAGTATATTGGTGTCAGATGGAAAGTACTCATGATCCCACTACAATATCTTGCTAGCTAACCTTGGGTGTTTTTGCCTCGTGGTGGAGGCTTTCTGCCCTAAGCTTTTCCTTAACCCATTTATGTAAGTAGCACCTATTTCTGCACATTGGATAAGTTTATCTGGTAAAGAGAAGAGATTGAGATGCAAACATTTAAGTTGGCATCTACACCATTGGAAATGATATGAATGTAAAGATTCAACAAGATGAAGGGACTATTTTTTAAATTTATGTACACCTGACACAAACTGAGATTAATATATGTAACCTGTCTGCCAACCTTATCCTCCCTCCAAACCCATCTTGGAAAGGGGCCATCATCTAAAATTCAGCTATTTGCAGACAAATTTTCTTGGCAATGTAACAGTAACTGAGGTCATTCTTTTACTATAAGGCTTAGAAGAACCAAATCTAAAGTATGTGATAAATCCCATGCAAACTATTAAACCTTAGAAAATGTAGGCTTTTGTTTTAGGTAGCTTGAAATAGCAGAAACAAACTATCTTATTTTTATAGGCTATTTTTGATATGTATACTTAAATGTTTAAATTTATAAGAACTGTTTCCAAAGAGATAAATTCATAGAAACTTTATTTATTTATTTATTTATTTATTTATTTATTTATTGAGAGAGTGTGTATGTATGAGTGTGGGTGAGGGGCAGAGAGAGAGAGAGAGAGAGAGAGAGAATCTTAAGCAGGTTTCACACCCAGCATGGAGCCAGTCACAGGGCTTGATCTCATAACTGTGAGATCATGACCTGAGCTGAAATCAAGAGTTGGACACTTAACCGACTGAGCTACCCAGGCGCCCCACAGAAACTTTATTATTGACTTAGTTTTAAATATGATCTTTAGTAATTTTTTAGATTTTAATATATGTTTTTATTTTCTCAAGTGTTAATGTTTATTTTTGAGAGAGAGAGTGACAGAGCATGAGTGGGGGAGGGACAGAGAGAGAGAGAGGGAGACACAGAATCCTGTGTCCAGGATGTCCACCAGTGTCACCAAGACACCCAGCAGACAGACTCTAGGAAGGTATTTAAAACCAGCTTTCAGAACCTGGGCTCAGAGGCAGATACCCAAGTGGGGGGCGCTTGTTGCAAATGACAACTGTCGTCTCATAATAAAATGAATATTGGATTTCTCCTCACATTGGACTCCTTTCTTTAGATGTTTCTCACAACGTGGAAGCCAGGTAAGCAACCGTGATGAGCTTTGTACGTCATTTGAGGAGTTGGTAAACAGGGATGACAGCAGCAAGTCAGCTTTGCAGTTTCAAAAGCCTCTGAATATCCTCTCTGTTTTGAGTTTATCATCATCATTAAGGTTAATTATCTCTAGACCAAGTTATTATACAGGCCAGTCTGCAGTGGAACAGGCGGGAGATGGTTTAAATTCACTACGTTCTCTAGAGAAGAATGGCAAATTTGGTTGTTGCTGTTGTTGTTGTTGTTGCTGTACCAAATGTGGTTTTATTGATTCAACAAATTTGTTTAAAAGAAATACGTTGAGGGGCGCCTGGGTGGCTCAGTCAGTTTAGCCTCCGACTTTGGCTCAGGTCATGGTCTTGGGGTTCGGTTTGTGAGTTCAAGCTCCACATTGGGCTCCCTGCTGTCAGCGCAGAACCACTTTGGATCCTCTGTCCCCTTCTTTCTGCCCCTCCCCTGCTCACACCAGCTAGGGTGAAGAATCAGACTTCAAGCACCAGAAGATGGTTGTACAATTATTATACATCAGTGAGAGGTTACGTTGTTCCTAAGAGGAAAAAGATGGGAAAAAGGGGAAGAGACAGAGGATGTAAAGCAGAGAGGCAAGAAAATGCTGCAATACAGGACAGTCGGGTCTCTATCTGTGGGTTAGGGTAGGGGCGTGACGGGCTCTGACTGGCCCTGGAGAGATGGCTGTGCACTTCCATCAGTGACATCATGTAGAAAGCTCAAAATAACCCAAGGTTGAAGTATTCATACCACAGAAATCAGTAAATGCTACAAATCAAGGCTCACCAACTTCACCCATCCTCCAAGTGTTTGTTAGAACACTTCTGGGTCTGGGGTAGGAGTATAAATAGAAGCCAACATAACATATGCCTAAGTATTTAAGAGTTGTAAGTCAGGGGCGCCTGGGTGGCTTGGTTGGTTAAGCGTCCGACTTCGGCTCAGGTCATGATCTCACGGTCCGTGAGTTCGAGCCCCGCGTCGGGCTCTGTGCTGACAGCTCAGAGCCTGGAGCCTGTTCAGATTCTGTGTCTCCCTCTCTCTCTGCCCCTCCCTTGTTCATGCTCTGTTTCTCTCTGTCTCAAAAATAAATAAACGTTAAAAAAATTAAAAAAAAGAGTTATAAGTCAGGGTTTATTTAACAAAACTGTTAAATAAAATATATGTTACCCTCCTACTTTCACAAGTATACTTTTAGAATGATCTGGAAGTGTAGGTTCCAATTTAGCATCCTCAGACTACTTGGGCTCCATAACAGAATATACAGACCCAGGTGGATCCCTGTATGAGCCTCCCTAGGGTGTAGGCAGTGCCTCTTCTATTTCTACCCATGGCCCCATCCCACACTGTGAAGGGCCTTGTGTGCACATATAGGGACAGCCTGAGCTGCATATCTAAGCTCTATCTACACCCCCTTCATAAAACATGTGTCTTTGGCACCACTGGGGGCTATGAGTGTGTACTGTCCCTGGGCAGCCTGCCCTTGTGAGGACCGAACCAAGAAAGAGACTGTACAAGTCCTGAGGTAGGCTCAGAACTGTTTGGGCAGATAATCCTGGGTTCTAGGGCACCCGGAACATGATATAGAAGGGAGTGGTGCAGGACCCACGTGGGCATGTCTCCTCAGCTTCACAGACTCCTTGGCCTGTAGGGAGGGTATAGTCAGAAGAGGGCCAGAGTAAGTCTCTTTAAAGCACAGGGTATATAGTGTAGGCTCTCTTCCTGCTACGTCTCAGGAGGTATTGTGCTGGGCATTGCTCAATGGACTCCTCTCTATGGATCCTCCAAATTCTAAGCAAACTGTACACAATTATGAAATGCCTGGGTTGCTAGGTCACCCCCCCACACACACACACACTAGAAACTGGAGAACAAATGAATTCTGGGTCCTTGGTTGAGACAGAATGAAATAGAAGCCATATATATATACACATAGAGCATCAGGAGCTAGAAGTTCCAGCTAACCTGAATTGAAAAAATTTATTTTTTTCCACCTGTTCTTGCTTTTTTGGGGACCTCAGTCCACCAACCATCTTCTTCCCTATATCTTCCACCCTAATTCTTCAATGGTCCCTTCCCGTCAGTATTTACATATGTTTAAACTTTTCTCATTTGAACTCAACAACAGCAAAACTTCCTTAGACTAGTTCTCTACTGTCAAGTCTTGTCCTATTTCTTTCTGAATACTGAGAGCCAAAATTCTTGAAAAGTTGCCTCTATTTCTTTCTTTAACTCTTACCTTAAATCTGGCTCTTACTGTCATTATGCCATCAAAATTCAGAAGACGTTTTCCAGCCCTTCCTTTGTTTGACTTCTCTCTGGAATCTGGAACGATTAACTGTTCTCTCATTTCCTGATATGCCCCCTCTTTAGCTTCCAGGAACTCATTTTTCTGATTACTTTCTAATACCCTACCACCTCTCCATCTCCATGGCAGCCTCTCTTCCTCCCCCGTGCCTTAAATGCCTGCTGTCTTCAGGGCTCTGCCCCAGCCTCTCTGCTCTTTTCACTCCATTCTGTCTCTAGGGTAATCTCTATATGTGGATGAGTCCCCAGCTTTTATCTTTAGACCAGATCTCTTTCTTTTGATTTCTAAGCCTGAATATTCCACTCTGGGTCCACCTGGAAATCTTGCAGTCACCTGAAACTCAACATATCCAAAACTGAACTCATCTTCTTTCCCCTTCACTTAGCAAATGCCATCCTGTCTCCCAGTTGCTCAAGCCAGAAACCTATTCCTGGTGTCCCCCTCTCTCTCACTGAGCTCAGACTGAGCATGTTGCAAACTGACCTAAATCTAATTGGCTTTTAACAACTGTTAGATTCTCAGTGGCAGATGTTGAAGGTCTTCAATAGTTAAGAGGCTGGTGAGGATTGCATGTTGTTGTGCCTGAAATTTACTTAAAAGTTGGCATGTTACTCTAGTATCAAGCCTCAGACTAAATTCCGCTCCACCTGTCATTTTAGCAAGCAGGCACCCTGTTTCCATAAGCTCAGCTCAATCCATTAGGTATTGTACTAGTTGAGATAAGGCGAAGCTGATGTAACAGAGACCCAACAATATTATAGTAGTTTAAAGCAACAGTTTAAGGTGAACATTTCAAGTTGGCAGGTGGCTCTACGCCATGCAGTCACTCAGGGACTCAGGTTCCTTCGAAAATGATGCCCTACCATCTTGAGAGACTTTTGTTCTCCGCAGGGCCAAGGTCCTAGCCATCCAAATGGGAAGAAGGGAAGTCTTAGGTCTTAGGGTTTAGGCCCAGAAGTCTAGGCACACATTCTTTTACTCACATTCCATCAGACAACATGTAGCCATGTGACCACACCTGTTAGGCAGGCTGTAATGCTTGTGTAGCCACACACCTAGGAAGAAGGGCAGAATGGATTTTTTGATGGGCAACCGGCTGTTTCCACCACTGGCACACTGCCAAATTATCTTGTATGAAAAGGTTAATCAAAGCAGATGCAATAACATTGTACAGGCAAGTTTAGCTCACTTACGAGTCAGAATAGGTAGCAGAATCTTCCTTCGGGTCTAGATCAGAAGCAGAGCCAAGAATACCATTATAAAAGAATTGGTCTTCTGGGCTTATAAATTCATATCTTCCTGTACATACAAGGGCAGAGGTACCTTTACAGTATTGCTAGTTGATATACATATCTTAAGTATCACTTGTTTTGCCAATTAAAAATTATCCTATCATTTCTTAAGCTTATTAACAATTAGTCTATTGAAATGGAAAGTGTTGAAACACTTCTAATAGGTCCTCTGGAACATGAAGACCCGATAAAGGCATTTCAAGTATAGCCTGGAGAGTAAATTCCTGATTAAGGGACTTTAAATGCTGAATTACTTTCTCTAGATTAAAACTAACACACGCACACACACACACACACACACATATATATATGACAACATTGTCCATGCTCTTAATGTATATCGAAAACATTTACACACACACACACATGGGAAATATAGAAGATAAGGTATCAAAATAGAGATAGTAATTAGCAGGTAGGGTCCATTCTGTCCAGTTATCAACATAAAAATATTTCTAGAGAGATTGTATAATTCAGGGTCTTATGAAGACAAAGATCTATATGGAAATATGTTGTGTTTCTATACACTAATAATAAAGTAGCAGAAGTAGAAATTTAAAAACAATCCCATTTACAACTGCACCAAAAAATAATAAAATACGTAGGAATAAGCGTAACTAAAAAAGGCAAAAAACCGGGGCACCTGGGTGGCTCAGTCAGTTAAGCGGCTGACTTTGGCTCAGGTCACGATCTCACGGTCCGTGAGTTCGAGCCCCGCGTCGGGCTCTGTGCTGACTGCTCAGAGCTTGGAGCCTGTTTCAGATTCTGTGTCTCCCTCTCTCTCTGATCCTCCCCCGTTCATGCTCTGTCTCTCTCTGTCTCAAAAATAAATAAATGTTAAAAAAAAAAATGTAAAAAAAAAAAGGCAAAAAACCTGTACTCTAAAAACTATAAAACATTGATGAAAGAAACTGAAGGTGATACAAAAAAATGAAAAGATATTCCATGCTCCTGGATAGGAAGAACAAATATTGTTGAAATGTCCATACTACCCAAACCTATCTACAGATGTAATACAATCCCTATCAAAATGCCAACAGCATTTTCCACAGAATGGAACAAATAATAATAAAATCTGTATGGAACCACAAAAGACCCCTAATAGCCGAAGCAATCTCGAGAAGGAACAAAGCTGGAGGCATCACAATCCCAGATTTCAAGATACGCTATAAAGCTGTAATCAAAACAGTATGGCATAAAAGTAGACACATAGATCAAGAGAACAGAGAGCCCAGAAATAAACCTATGCTTATATGGTTAATTAATTTATGAAAAAGAAGGAAAGAATATCCAAAGGGAAAAGACTTATCTTCAACAAATGATTCTGAGAAAACTGGAGAGCTACATGCAAAAGAATGAAACTGGACCTTTCTTACACCACACACAAAAATAAACTCAAAATGGATTAAAGACCTGAAAGTGAGACCTGAAACCATAAAACTTCTAGAAGAAAACATAGGCAGTAATTTCTTTGGCATTGGCCGTAGAAACATTTTTCTGGGTCCATCTTCTCAGGCAAGGGAAACAAAAGCAAAATTAAACTATTGGGACTACACCAAAGTAAAAAGGTTTTGCATAACAAAAGAAACCACTGATGAAAAAACCCAAGGCAACCTACTGAACTGGAGAAGATATTTGCAAATGATATATCCAATAAAAGGTTAATGTCAAAGTATATAAAGAATTTATAGGGGCTCCTGGGTGGCTCAGTCTTTTAAGCGTCTGACTTTGGCTCACTCAGGTCATGATTTCACAGTTCATGAGTTCAATCTCCGTATAGGGCTGTTAGCACAGAGCCCACTTCAGATCCTCTGTCCCCTTCTCTCTTTGCCCCTCCTCTGCTCATGTTCTCTCTCTCAAAAATAAATAAACATTAAAAAAATTTTTTTAAATGGACCTGAATAGTCACTTTTCCAAAAAGGACATACAAATGGCCAACAGACACATGAAAATGCTCAACATCACTTATCATCAGGGAAATGCAAATCAAAACCACTATGCAATTATCACCTTACGTCAGTCAGAATGGCTAGAGTCAAAAAGATAAGAGATAACAAGTGTTGGCAAGGATGTGGAGAAAAAGGAACCCTCATACACTATTGATGAAAATACAAATTGGTACAGCTACCGTGGAAAACAGTATGGAGGCTCCTCAAAAAGTTAAAAATAGAATTACCATATGATCCAATAATTCCACTGTGGGGTATTTATCCAAAGAAAATGAAAACACTAACTTGAAAAAATATATGCACCCTTCTGTTTATTGCAGCATTATTTACAATAGCCAAAATATGGAAGCAACCCAAGTGTCTATCAATAGATGAATGGATAAAAAAGATGTGGTATATAAATACAATGGAATATTACTCAACCATAAAAAAGAATGAGATCTTTTCACTTGCAACAACAGGGATGGACCTAGAGGGTATAATGCTAGGTGAAATAAGTCAGAGAAAGACAAATACTGTATGATTTCACTCATATGTAGAATTTAAAGAACAAAACAAATGAACAAAGAGAAAGAGATAAACCAAAAAACCAAGACTCCAAAGAACATAGAACCAACTAGTGGTTACCAGAGGGGAAGGGGGTGGGGGATGGGTGAAACAGGTGAAGGGGATCAAGAGTACACTTGTCATGATAAGCACTGAGAAATGTAGAGAGTTGTTGAATCATTATATTGTCCACTTGAAATGAATATAACACTCTTAATTATACTTCAATTAAAAAAAACTGGAAGAAGAAGGAGGAGGAGGAGGAGGAGAATGAATCCACTCCTCGCTTTACACAATTCTAAAGGTCTTTTTGTCAATTTCCAGTTCCTCTCCTCTAAGGAACTGGCCGTAACTGTTAACCTCTGTGGCCAGAGGAATATTTCCGGGATGGCCTGGATCCTCTTTTCATTGTTTTACACAGTTCTCATTGCAGTTTGGGGATGTCCACTTCCTATTTCTGGATCTTTATTATAAGTAAAAAGTGGTTCTTGCTTTTTTCCTTCAACCCTTGCTCAAAATACTCTGCAGCCACTGAGTCCTTCTTGATTCCTTTGTGTGTAATTGTATTATTGCCTCTGAAGGGAAAATCTGACTGACGGTCAAAGCAAGGACTCTGGACCCTGATCATGGGTGGCAAAATCCCAGTGTTGTCATTTACGCCTTGCATGACCTGGTGCCATTACTCGACTCCCTCTTCCACTGTTTCCTACCTGTGAAATCAATTAATAAGTGCATAGTGCTTAGCACTATAAGGGTGTTGGCTACTTACTTTCTCCTGATAGACCTATAGGTTGTGAGACCTTAAATCTTCTCCACATTTTACTTTTATTTTAAGAAGTAAACCAGTAACAAATACTTTATACTTTATCAGTCTTAATATGTCACATGACCTACCTCTCCATTAAGTAGCTGCAGGGTGTAGGTGATGGCTGCTGGGGTTTTTTGAAGTTTAACAGGCTTGAACATGTAATTCTAGCATGAAAGAAAATTGCTTTTTTATTGCCCTTTATCTGTTGTTTGTCTTCTAAATATTTACCTGATAATTAGTCTTTCTATACGAAGAAATAAAGGGGTAAAAAAAAAAAAAAAGAACTGAAATAATTTTTGAAAGAAAAAAGCCTCAATGGGCAGTTGTTGAAAGAAAGTCTGAAAGTTTCCATGTTGCCTGTGCATTAAGTTTTCCTATATACTATTTGTTCCCCTTAATAGTCGTAGACTTTTACTGGTGTTAAGATATGCTGAAAATTCTGAGGACATTATTTTGAAGTCAAGTTTGTATATGACGGACTTTATGTAATTTGGGCCATGAGGCTGCTTCACATTAACTATTCATCCATTGAGTTTATGGTAAATATTTTACTATCTGATTGGAACCAGTACTAATGCCTAAAAGATATATAAAATTTACAGTGTACTGTATCAAAGAATTACACATAGATTAACATACTTAATTCAATTCTGAATTAGAGCCCAAATCAGGTAAGATCTCAGCAACTCATTTTTCTGTTTTCTTGTATTCCTAGGCAATGCCGCTGTTGGAATCGTGGCAGGACAATGGATTAGAAGGATTCTGGTTTGCCTGGGATTTCCCTAGTGGTAGCACAGAAAGTCTCCTATTGCAGGAAATCCCTCAGTCCCAGGTAAATCAGGACCTTTGGTCACCTAGCTAAAGGGTAAGGAGGCCTTGCATGCCAGCCTCAAAAGGTCTGAGTTTATTGGTACAGCAGCACTGTGAACAAATAGGCATCAGGTACTGTACTCCAAACACAGGTTCCTAGAAGCCTCTTCTCCCGAAGGAGGAAAGAGGAGAAGTAGCCATATTTATTTCCCTCCAAATTGCAAATTTGCCCCCAAGGATCTTGAGTGCCATGTACCTTCCTCAGCACTCACATCATGGCAACCTTCAGCTGGACTTACATGTCTTTCAGACCAGGGCTGAGGTTTTTATCACCTGTGCCCCACACGGAGACAAAAGATAATAAAGGTTAAGAGTAGGGGAACTCAAGCCCCCCCTCTGCCCCTTACTAGCTCAGAATTCCTCTTCCTATGAGGCTCTAGTGAGATTCACCCTGCATTTGAGGACCTCTGAGTCTGCAAATTCACTTGGCTCAAGAAACTGAGTAAAAAAAAAGGCAGTGACTTGCCACTGAAATAACTCAAGCCCGGTTTTGGCTTCCACACTTAGAGTACTCCCTGTAGTGCAGCTCAAGCCGTATGGCAGCTGCCCATCTATTTTGATCACTTAGCTGCTGCCAAGATGTTTACGAGCCAAAGCATTCTGATTACTGATGTGTCCCTGCACTCTTTGTGATAAATATGGCCACACACCTTGCCTTTGGCTAACAAATGCTGCCAGTTGGCCTTTGATACTCTGGGATCCCATCATCCCCGGTGAAATCCCCAACCCTTCCTCATGATGACACCTCCTACAGTGCCGGCTCGCCTATAGAAAGAGAGCCACGGCAGAGCTTTTCAGGGATGCAGGTGCCTCAGTGAAGGGAGTTGTCTTCCAGGCATTTTCCCAGAACACAGATGGGAGGTGGATGTGCAGGTTGCATACCATAAATCCAGTCCAACATTCCTAACTCTTGAGGGCTTTGCCTGGCCTCCTCCACATCATGCCAGGAAACTCTTAGTAAGTGCACTCCTGCCAGTGAATTTGGCCTGACTCGGCATTATATCCACACTTCCTGTTCTCATATTTTTAAAATGAACTCCCACGTACGTTCCTCGGGTTTCTGAAGCTATATATTAGAAAAACATGGCCGTTCTTTGGGCATGTAAACTATTTCTTCCTGGGTCAGAGTGTGTACCGGGCTTGTTGAATACGCTGAGATTTAACTCTAGTTATGCATCTAGTCATAATAGGAGGTGGTTGGGCTGGGCCTTGAGGAGAATGGAGTTGAAGATCACTTTCAAGAAGTCTGCCCCAGATGAGGTTTTCACAGGTATTTAGGCAAAGGAAGATTAGTTTGCTTGGACTTAGTTTGCAAGCTGCTTCCATAGGACAGAGGCTCAGAAACTGTAAATTCAACCATTGTTTTAATTCAGCAACCCACGCAATTAAATTTTATGTTAGTTTTCAGCAATATCAGCCCTCTGAGTAAAAAGAAAAGATTATTTTAGGGCCGTCAGGGAAGTTTTCTGGTTCTCCAACTGTGACTTGAGCTGAGAGCTCAAAGAGTCGAGTTTGTCATTTTCTGAGTATTCAAGTGCACTCCCAAAACTCGATCTCACACCACACTCCTTAGAGCCGTCAATTGCTACAACAGTCAAATGCGATGACCGTTGGGATCCTAAGACACGCTTCAGTTTGCATTTCATCACAATTAAACACAGGTGATAGTAGGCCTGTGAGGTCCCAGCATGCCAGGGATCACTAGCTTCCCATCTCCCATTGGCAACAAGCTCAGCACTGTGCTATAACCAAAAGGCATGACCAAGCCAACCCCCACATCCCACCTTTACAGATCTACCTCCTAGGGCTGTGCCCAGTGCCAATTCTGTGTCAGTCAGACTGTACCGGGAGAGTCCAAGCAATATTCGACTAGGGAAAAGTTTACTATAAAGAATTATTCATTATAACAGGATGATAACTATCAGGAATAAGGAGAACGCTAAAGAATGCCCTAGGGAGGAAAGTACCCAAAGAAGACACCAACTGGAAGGAGTCCCTCTCCTGTAGCTGGGACTCAAACCTGGTTGGGGAGTGGTTTCAGCCCACTAGATGGTGGCCAAGTTGCTGGGTGGCCCTTGGCCAAAGCTGGTCTATAGATACTGGACAAGCAGGGAAAACCCTTCTGGAGGGTAGGAGAGCTGGACTGGCAAGCAGGAAACATCCTCTGGGGTGGTCGCTGCGATGGGGCTGACAGCTTGCTTTAATGTGCACTCTGGTTCAAGACTGATGCTCTTGCTGTTCTTTCTTCCTGGAACCTTGTTGCTCCGGCTTTCCCCATCACATCATTCAAGCCTCTGTCCAGCTACCACTCAGAATTTGTTCCCTGGCACTCTATCAAACAGCCTTTGTTCCCTGTAACTCTTTCCCTTTATCAAGCCTTGTGTTTTTCTTCATGAAAACTTACCACTATGCCAAAATATATTATTTTAAATAGCATAGTTATTTATTGATTTACCTATGCACATTTATTTAATGATTCACTCATTCACCAGCTCTAGGAAGGAAGGGACACATCTTGTTTGTTGAGGCATCTTCAAAACCTAGAACAGTTCATGGTATGGAATAGGTATCCGATAGACATTGATTATGTGAATGACTGCAGGTGTCAGAAAAGGGGTAGTTCTTCTGCAATATAAGGCCGTATGCAGACAGACCTATAGCAATAGAATTTTAACCCTTAACTGAATTAGCACAGCAACGAAGTGTTTGCACTTCGGTTATTCTCACCCCAACTTGATGAAAATGAGTTCCATTTGCTTTGTGTGTGGTATAATATACAGTAAAATTTACTTTTGTGTGTGTGTGTGTGTGTGTGTGTGTACAGCTCTCTGAGTTTTGACAAATATATACAATTTTGTAAAATCATTGCAATCAGGGTATAAAACAGGGGTGCCCAGGTGGCTCAGTTCATTGAGCATCCGACTCTTGATTTTGGCTCAGGTCATGATCCCAGGGTCATGGGATCAACTTCCAAGTCAGGTTCCATGCTGGGTGTGGAGTCTGCTAAAGATTCTCTCTCCCTCTTCCTCTGCCCCACTCACCCACTCTCTCTCAAATAAAATAAATAAATAAATAAAAATTTAAAAAAAGATATAAAACAGCTTCATCATTTCCCAAATTTCCTTGTGCTCTTTTGTGTTTAACCTTTCCCTGAACTCCAGTTACTGGCAGCCACTGCTCTGTCTTCTGTCCCCACAGTTTTGCTTTTTCCAGAATGTTCTAAAACTGGAATTCTACAGTTCATTGCTTTTGGAGCCTGGCTTCTTTCACTTAGCATTTGAAATCCACGCATGTGACTGCATGTATCATCAGTTTGTTCTGTATTATTGCTGATACACACACATACACACAGCACAGCACAGTTTGCTAACCTTTCACTAATTGAAGGACATTTGATTTTTTCCAACTTGAGCGATTATGGATCAAGTTACTATTAACACTCATGTACTGGTTTTTGTGTGAACCTAAGTTTTATTTCCTCTTGGGTAAATACGTGGGTGTGGGATTGCAGGGTCATATGGTCAATGCATAGTTAACTATAAGAAACTCTTTTTTTTTTTAATTTATTTTTTTAATTTACATCCAAGTTAGCACATAGTGCAACAATGATTTCGGGAGTAGATTCCTTAGTGCCCCTTACCCATTTAGCTCATCCCTCCCCCCACAACCCCTCCAGCAACCCTCTGTTTGTTCTCCATATTTAAAGTCTCTTTTGTTTTGTCCCCCGTCCCTGTTTTTATTGAACTGTTTTCCAAAGTGACCACACAATTTTGCCTTTCTACCCGCATTTTCACTACCACTTTTTATAATGTAGCATGGCTATGGAAATAAGATCAGAAATGTGACCTTTTTGTTCTGCTTGATTTGTCCCTATTTCAAGGCTTTACACTTGTGGTTCCTTCTTTCTAGGACAGATTTACATGTGTTTTTGTAACTTTCATTGACTTTTGACTCTAGACAAGGGCCTGTCTACACACATAATAAAGACCAGCCAGCAACAAAATGAAGAAAACCAGAAACATGAATGGGGAAAAATTATAAAGCCAGATATCTTTTTCCTAGATTCTTCTGCATATCCTGAGACCACAACAATGTTCAATGAATAATTAGTTTGTGCTAAAAACTTTCTCATTGGTAACATGTTTTAAAGTGAATTTAAAATATTTATAGAGTATTTAGTTTTAGTACTAAAATACTGATCGCAGGTAGAAACTCACTCTGATACTAAAGTGTTAATGTTGTCCTTATCTATCTTGGAGGAAGTAACATAAACCAAAAGCAATCTGTGTTTATGAGGCATTCCCGAAACACGGCCTGACCTTGGATACCAGTAATGATAACTTACTTTCGTTACATTGCTCAATGATGCCTAAGGAAAAAGTTAAATAATAACCTTAATTTTTAAAAGAAGATTCTTAGAGTTTCAAACCAAGGAAAACAAATCCAATTAGCATTTGCATTGTTACTTTTGATTTCTTTACACTGAATTTACACTTTATTAGTGAGTAGACTATCCCCTTGAAAATTCATCCATCATCTTAACAAGTTCTTCATTTTGTGTTCCACATTCCCCATTGCCAATAAACCAAAACCATTTAAGAAGCTCAGGCTTAGGAACTGAATGTAAAACTGTTCTCCTAAAATAGCACCTTGAAATCAGCTGTCTCTTAAGTAGTTCTTCCTACATGTCTTTTAAAAAGAGAGAGAGTTTGGACAGGAAAGCAAACCTGAAAATGCCTGCAAATGGAGACAATATTTAATGAACACATCCTGCGCTATTAAAAGCTTCACATATATGATTCATTCAACAAATATTTAGTGAGCACTTACTCTGTGCTAGGCACTACTCCAGACTTTGGAGATAAAGTATCGATCAAGACAGAAAACATCTGTGCCCTCACGGAAATTAGATTCTAGATGATGAGGTCAGACAGGAAAGAAGTAAAAACAAATTATATTGTATGTCCCGCTATGGAGAAAAGTAAAGCAGAAAAAGAGAAAGGGACATCTGTCTATGGAAAGTGTGAGGTTTTAGAGAGGGGAGACAAGGTTTCACTGAGATGATGCTATGTGGGCAAAGACTGCAGACTGCAGGAGGGGGAGGGCAGCCTGGATGGAAACGGGGAGAAGCCCCTTCGTGGGAAGGACAGTGATGCGAGGGAAGGCTGGAGCCGCTCTACAAGGCAGAGAGGGATGGGGTGGCAGAGTCAGGAGGTAACAGGTGGCTGGGGCAGACGGGCCCTGAGGGCCATGCCTAGGACTTTGGCCTTACACTGGCAGAACTTGGGAGCCACTGGGAGGTTCTGAGTGGAGGCATGGCAGGTGCTGGCTTATGTTTTAACAGGATCCCCCTGGCTTTTGTGGTGAGAACAGAATGCAAGGGGCAACAGAAGACCAGTTAGGAAGTGCTAATCCGGGGACAGAGGGTGGTACGGTTGGTAAAGGGGAGGTGCTAAGAAAGGTGGGGTTCTGCATACCTTCTGAAGACGGAGCCAAGAGGCTCTTCTAACGTCTTGGATATGGAATGTGAGAGAAAGGGAGGAGTCGTGGACTAACCCAAGGTTCTGGCCAGATCAACGGGAAGCATGGATGCCACTACTGAGATGGAGTGAAGGGTGGGAGGAAGTGTGAGGGGGAAGGTCGGGAGTTCAAACAGGTTAGGCTAGAGGTGCCTCTTTGGCATTCAAAGAGAAATATCAAGTAGGCAGTTTAGTATCCAGTTCTCCCCAGTTCAAGTTCAAGGGGGGAGTTTAAGCCAGATTTAGTTGGGATTAATAAACATATAGACTGCATTTAGTCCCGAGACTGGAGTTTATTTTCTCGCGCAACCCTCACACTGCCACCGTGAGGTAGATATTATTTTAATCCTCATTTTAGATATTAAAGAAATTGAAGCCAGAAAAGTTTAAATATTTTGTTCCAAGTCATACAGTTAGTGACCATATGAACTTAAATGGCCATTCTTGGAGTGCCCAGGTGGCTCAGTCAGGTAAGCCATAGAGTATTGATTTTGGTTCAGGTCGTGATCTCAGGGTTTCCGGGATTGAGCCCCTGAGGGGCTCTCTATGCTGGGCATGGAGCTGCTTGTGATTCTCTCTCTCTCTCTCTCTCTCTCTCTCTCTCTCCCTCCCCTGCTTGCTCACTCGCTCTCTCTCACAAAATAAATAACCTTAAAAAAAAAAAGCTCATTCTTACCTCAATTCTTATCTCACAATAGCTTGTGATTATAAGTAAATTATTTCTCCAGGCCTTAGCTTCCTCACAAACAAAATTAGGGGATAAACAGTTTTCAGATGGGACTGTGTGAGAATTAATTTCGAGGCTCCTGAGAAGTCCAGCGGGGGCTTTTTTCAACAAGAAAGGGGTGCTCAGAAGGGAGGATTCAGGTATCTCCATCCTCTGCTTTCATCTGGGTTCATACATTGGGGCCATATGTAAGATTTTGCTTGAAAAATGTATTTCTGCTGCCTGTTTCACAGCAGTTAGAGAAACCCACTGGTCTCGGTGGTCTCTATGACCCCTACCTGCTGCAATAGTTCCATTTCTTGACCCGAGAAGCAGTCAGTGCCTGCTCATGCTGTTCTAGTCACTGTGCTCTCTGCTCTTACGATTCTAGTTCAACGTTGAGAGTGAAGGAAAGCTGGGGAGCGTTTCCTATTTTCTGATTAAAGTGTCAATAGATGAGGAGGAATAACTGAATATCTCTATATCTAAGTGGAACAATGCACTATCTTGCCTTGTAATTGGCAGGGATCCAAAAATTGTGTCTTAGTGTTGGCCAGACTCTGAGGAAAGAGGCCCCCATGTACCGCAGGTAAAAATATAGACCCTTTCTTAAAAATGTGCACACCACCATGCCTCACCCTCTACCCCCACCCTACACTCCCTGGAAATACGCACACAGAGCTATTCTGCTTCTAGGAAGTTATCCTACGGAAGTAACCAGAGATGTGCCCAAAGATATGACTCTATTCACAGCACTAGTGTTTGTGAGGGAGGAAAAAAAGTAAAAATCCAATGTAATCAATAAAAGGATTAATTAAATAATAATAGTACATACATATGATAACCTATGCAACCAATAAACGCTCATATTTTGAAAGGTTTAGTGACATGCGAAAATATTAAGTAAAAATATATTTTGAAAAAGAAGTGCAATGTGACTCCAATTTTATTAAAAATACGTCTATATGCCTATTAAAAATCTAGAGGAGTATCAGTCTGGTAATAGTGCATACCTTTGGACGATGAGGTTAAGCCACCAATTTTATTTTTTTGTGCTTTTCTGTATTGCTAGACTTCCCACAACGTACACGTTACCTTTGCATTAGGAAAAAAGTGCAGTAAGTATTTTAAAAAGAAGGAAAGAAAGCTATGGGCAACATTTTATTTCATGCCTTTTATCAATCTTTCCCGAGGACAAGAAGATGGTGTTGCTATTTCCCGTCATATGTTTCTGATAATGAGGAAGGTGTGGCGATTCATTGCCCAACATTACAAGAAGACTTTGGACATCATTGGTTAAGAAACTATGTTGGCTTCACAGGGAGATGAGGAAGTGACTGTTCTACAGTGTGACTTACTGGTAGCCTTTAAAAGCGTGTCTCAACTTCGGTACTCTGTTGGGGTTTATTTTCTTTGTTAGAATTATAACTCTGCTGCAGATGCGGGCAAGGATTATCACTTAAAGGAAGACATGGAAGTCTGAAACTGCAGTTCCAGACCTTCCGTTAGTACACAATTTCATCCTTTATTTTGGAAAGAAGTTACTAAAATAATAATAATCTTCTTTCCTTTGTTTTTATAGGGGTTACAAATAGGTTGTATTGAAATCTATTTTTGAAAAGTAAATGTTGAAAAGTGAAAATAATACTGGAAGAACTGTTACATTCATAGATTAGCTTGAAACATGAAATTTAGGACAAGTGCCCCCCTAATTATATTACAAAGCATAATAACTTATTAACCTATGACATAGCTTTCTATCTGCTTCTTAGGCTTTCATTAGATATTTATTTCTACATAGTTCTAATCATGTGTACATGAAAATGTGTATTTTTATTATGGTGTCTCACATGGTGATTTTTTCATATGTTGTTGAATGGCATTAATAATTTTTTTTAAGTTTATTTTGAGAGAGAGAAAGAGTGCATGTCCACAAGCAGGAGAGGAGCAGAGAGAGAAGAGAGAGAAGCCTAAGCAGGCTCTGTGCTGTCAGTCAATCTCACGAACCATGAGATCGTGACGTGAACCCAAATCAAGAGTCAGTTGCTTAACTGAGTCACCCAGCCTCCCTGGCATGAATAATTTCTAATGGTTGGACCTAACACTAGGTCTTGGAAGTACTCAAATATTAGCACAGTAGCACTGCATAATGTATAGAATCGTTGAATCAACTGTGTCATACACCTAAAACTAATACAATGTTGTATGTCAACTCTATTTCAATAATAAAAATGAAAAAAAGTTAGTAGACTAATGTATGATAAATTACAAATACTTATTGAGTGCTTACAGTATGGTGTGTTGGGGCTACTTTAGTGACTAAGACAAAGTCCCAGTTGCCATGGAATCTATATTCTAGTAGATGGAGACTAATGATTTCCATGAGAAGGGTAGCCCCGTTTGAGGGACTGAACCCACAGAGAGATCACTAACTGACTCAAGTTCATCCAACTGGCAGGCAGAGATTCTAACCCATACAAGCTATTTCCTGGACTTGCATTCTTAGCAATTGTCCCACTGGTACCAACCAAGTGCTCTGGCAGGTCAGAAGACAGGTCAGTCAGAGCTGGAATAGTTGTTACATTAGTTTACTTTTGCCTCTATAACAAATTACCACGAACTTAGTGACTTAAAACAACACAAATTTACAATCTTACAATTCCAGGGGTCAGAAGTTCAAACTCTGTTTCACTGGATAGAAGTCAAGGTGTCAGTTGGGTTGGTTCCCTACAGCCCCTGAGGGGAGACTCTGCATCCTTGTCTCTTTCAGCTTCTAAGAGCCACCTGCATTCCTTGGCTCATGACTCACCCTTACTTCACTCTAACTTCCTACTTCCGTCGTTTGACCTTCTTGCCTTGTGATTACGGTGCGCCCACCTAGATAACCAGGATAACCGCCCTCTCTCAAGATTCTTCTTAATCACATCTGCAAAGCCCCATTAGTATATAGTACATATATATACATATAAGTACACACACTATACATACACATATATAGTATATATACTATACAGTTAGTATAGAAGGTAACATATAACTGGTTCTGGAGATTAGGACATGGACACTGGAGGATTTTATTCAGCCTACCACTGTTGTGATTGCTCTAAGGGCTAAAACATGTGCTTTAGGACAAGAAGGTAGGATTGGGTGGAAAAGGAAGAGCTTTCAGGTGAACTGCATTTGAAGAGTTGTCTTTTCCATGCTAGGCTTAGTACCAGGGCTTTGTATTTTTTGCTAGGGCTGCCATAACAAAATACCATGGACTGAATGGCTTAAAAAAGTTTATTTTCTCAGTTCTGGATGCCCGAAGTCTGAGATCGAGGTGTGGGCAAGGTTGGTTTTTTTCTGAGGCCTCTCTCCTTGACTGGTTAAGTGGCCATCTTCTCTCTGTGCCTTCACAGTCATCTCTGTGTGCGAGTGTCAATGTTTTCAGACTTCCTCTTATAAGGACACCAGTCACAATGGATTAGGGCCTACTCTAATGCCTCATTTTAACCTAATAACCTCTTTATTGACCTCATCACCAAACACAGTTACATTCCAAGTTATTGGGGGATAGGACTTCGATATATGAATCTGGGGCAATACAATTCAGTCCGTAATAGGCTTTAACATATATGCCAACTGTTTCACGCTCTACAACTGCCCAGTTTGGGCAGGTGAGAACGTAGCGGCAGAGGGCAGGTCATCACTTGCCTGAGGTCAAATACTACGGGGAGGATTCATGCACGGGCCTGCCTGCTCCAGAGGCCAAGCCCTCGTCATGGACCAGCTTCCAGGACAGTGGCAATGGCAGAGCTGGGCAGATGAGCGTGGCCTGTGGATAGCGAAGAGTGGGTGAGAGTGTGTCGATTTGGGGGAAATAGTAGGGTGTGACCTGTGGAAGGCTTTACAATCTGGAAGAGGCATAGAGCGATCTCACAAAGTCCAGGAAGAGGAGAGCTAGCACTTGTGACGTGTTATTTCTTGCTTCTGTATTTTCTATAGAATGGAAATTTTCTATAGCTCGTATCCCACGTCTACCCTCACCATAAACTCATACTAGGTAACTGTTCAGTTTACAAAGTCCTTTCACATGTCTTTCTGTTTACAACCTCACAACGATTTTGCAGCAGAAAATTAGGGCAAGCGCCTTCTCCACTGAATGAACCTCCCAAAATAAGACTGGTAATTTCACTATCTGAAGTTACAGTACCCGCCATGGCCAAGCGGGAGACAGACACCCTGGCACTAGATCACTAGATGGAGGACAGCTGAACTTCCTTCCAATGCTGAATTGCTTGAAGTCCATGATTTTAGAGGCTAATAATCTACTTCCTCTCCCCCCTCCCCCACCCCAATCTGCTCCTTACTTATTAATACTACTTTTTCAGCTTTATACCTGGGAGAAGAAAGAAGAAATGAAATGAAAAGGAACCAAAATAACTGTTAAGTTTAAGCAGCTTTTTGAGAGCAAGGCAATCTATGAATTTTAACCTATATTCTCCTGTTCCTATTTATCATAAATGACTGCAGTTTTGCCGATTTTAGGATTTGTCCCATGTTCACTTTCATCAACCAACTTAGGGAAATAAAATCAAAACACGTTGTACTTACCCTCTGTTAATTGGATCAGCGCTAATGGGTTAAGATTCTAAGCATTGTAAAGTATAGATTGATCTGCAAATTATGTAGCTAGTCCAGAACAGATTACATAGACTTTGGCAAATCATACAGCCAGTTCTCAACAGAACTATTGCCCCTTTTAGACATTGGAACTTTTTCCTGCATGCAAAAGGCATTCTGCTTTAAGGTTTCCTTTAGGGTACAATGTAGGGGATGCCACACCAGGCCTCTTTGTGCTAAGCACCGATCCCCATTGGCCAGGCTCCTCCACCATTTATCCTCGCCAACATTCTTCTAGAGCCCATGCATGGGAAAAGGCATTCAGAAATCAACATTTTTTTTCTATGAGAACTGGTATATTTTTAAGAGGCATAACCCTTTTCTAAGCTCAATTTTTTCCATTTCTCATTTCTTTCAATATTGAAGACATCCCTCCATCTGTTTATATTCCATATTTCTATTATTGCATTTTTTAGAAAAATTGTGTAAAAACGAACAAAACCCAGAAATCAACAGATTTAAAGCTTATCTATTCAGATGCAAATCATAGGAGCTAATCATATTTCCCTAAAAGTAGGGTACATTTCTATTCTCCCCTTCAACTCACTGTTGCTATAGCAGAGTAGAATCATGGATGCTACTTCTATTAAGTCTAAACACTCTTGTGGTTCAGTATTTGCTGAATAAACAGTTCACTACATTTTCCTGTGCTTATTTATCAGGGCCTGCCTGGTGTGTCAGCTACATTTACCACCACGACCATTATCACCAATATGCAATTTAGTGTTCACTGCTGCCCACAATCCACACACACAAATAACCGCCTGCCTTACATCCCACGGTCCACGAGAGCCACTTAAATCCAGTAAAATATATTTTAGGTGAATACTGCTAGGTTCTGAAGAGAAAAAGACAATAAAGAACACGGAAATACAAAGTGTAGGTGGCATTTGTTATGAAATTTTACAAGCAGTGGCTGAGAAAAGCCTGAGAAGGTAACATTTAGGAAAAGACCTGCTGTGAAGGACTGACATGATTCAAGGACAGCATTCCAGGCAAAGGGAAGTATACATGCAAAGGCCCTGGGGCAGAAGTCCACCAGCCTGATGAGGAACAGTGAAGAAGCCAGTGGAGCTAGAGAGGGGTGTGGGAAAGTAGTCTCAGATGAGGCCAAATCATGAAGGGCCTAACAGGTGACAGGAGTTTTGGTTTGTCCTGAGGGACCTCAGAAGATCCTGGAAGGTTCTGAGTAGAGGAATGACAGAACTTCGTATAGGTTTTAAGAAAATCACTCTGGCTGCTGTGCTGAGAACATGCCGTGCTGAGAAGACAGCAAGGGAAGAAACTGTTAGGACATTTAACCAATATGCCATTATCCTATAAATCATAATCAAGTAAGATAAAAAAAGAAATCAACAGGAATTAAAACAGTCCCTGGTGACTGCCTGCCTGCCTACTTTGGTTACCATGGCTGTACCCAGAGACCGGATGTGTAAATAAATGTCAGGACTGGTAACAACAGAAGTCTGTATGGATATTGTAGATAAAAGCTTTTATTTACTTCAATTCTCCTAAAATATAAAAAACAGAATGGTTTCCTAACTTACAGCTTTTGGCAGTGAGTAAAGGTCATAACAAAGCACAATAAACCCCAACTTGCCAGCTTTTATTTTTCCCTAAAAGTAAAGTCCATTTTCCTACATTCATTCATTTAGATGAGATACAAATCAGGTGTCTTTTAAAGTGCCCAAACTCCTACTGTTACCGTAACTGCAGATGGGAATTATGAGCAGTTAGAATGCATCCACTTAAGTACTCAAGGTCACTCAAATGCTAAAGAGTTCCTGGTTTCTGAGACGGGGGAAGGATTTTCCTAGAGAATACTTGAACTAAATCCAGGCAAATATGGTCTATGTCTTCATCTCGTGGTTCTTAATTCTTTAACATATTGCAAGACTGTTTATTCAAATCTAATTATGTGGTAACAAGACCTGAGAGTGTTTTGTAAAATTTGTTTTAAACATTCCTAGATCCACTTCATTTGCTAATTTTCTATTCTACTATCCATACTTTCCTTTGCTTCATCTGTCTTCTTTTCTTTCCACAAATTCCCAAGGACAATCCCTAACAAAACTATTAGTCCTAGTGTTCGGTTGGAGGTAAATTTATCCCAACAATCCTCAGGTCTGTGGATATCTAGAGTGTAAATCTGTAAGAGAAGATCACAGTGCTGCATTAGTATTTAATATAAATTTTCTGGCATCACAAATAAACACATCAGTACAGAGAAGAAAATTGCACTCTCTTACAGGATTTTAAGCAACGGGAAGCCTTTAATGTACCCCAACCTGTTTCCAGTGTAGAAAAATCTACCGTTATCTCTCACTGGCTAGGTATTATCTAAGCTGTGTCCTAAAAACTTCCACTTGAGGGGTGCATGAATGCTTTGAAAGGCAACCCACATTATTTTTAGTTCTAACTAATTAGAAAGCTCTAAATATTTACACAGATCTAAAATCTGCCTCCTACAATTCCTACCCTCCAGTTCTAGCGTTATTCTTTGGAGCAATGGTTCCCAGCAGGTGAACAAATCCCATTTGGGAAGGACAAGTCTATTGTGCAGGGCTGTCTAGAGCACTGAAAGGTATTTAACATACCTGGCCCTCACTCACTAAATGACTGTGGATACCCCGCCGAGTTTATTTATAACTGAAAATACCCCCATGCATGTGGAAATCTCCTTCCCATCCCCACATAGAGAAGGGGATCTGACAATCTAGACCTGCTGTTAGTGACCTAGAACAAATACATTCCTTTTTCTCCATGGCAGTCCTGCAAATATATCAAAAAAAGTGTCATGTCCCTGTCTTATTCATTCCTAGGCTTAACCGTTAGCATCCCTCATTTCCCCAAATATTCTTTATCATGTGGCCTCCAGACTTCAAATCATCACGATTTCCTTTTTTCCAAATACTAGAAGTCTATGTCCATCTTAAAATATTGTGGCAAGGACTGGATAGAAGACCACAAATGCAATTTAGAATTTCAAGATGGGTTTAAATATTGCTTACAGTATTTGTAATTGCCCTCGTAATTTTTGCCTTTGTCCACTAACATCCCAGGTGCTTAAATATGGCTAAACATCCATTCTCCTGGCCAATCAGTTGATGGTGACAACCCCCACAGTGCTGCGTTATGAGCAAAAGGGGATGCTAAGAAATTCTGAGGAGGAAAATGGTGAAATCTAGAGAATTCTGGAGAATCACCAATTCCTACCGTTTAAAATTTCATTGTGAGGAAAACCATGAAGGTGATACAGCATGAGGTTTACTTTGTGGACATTAGGTTTTGGTTTCCTTCTTACTATGTTATGCAAGTCTTGTTTACACTGATAAGTAATTTGCAATGATGTGTATAAAACAGATCATCTACAGAGAGGCTAACACCTTTTTGAATCCATTCAAAGAAAGTAACAGTAACACTGATACAAAAATAGAGTCCATTTAGAGGCGCCTGGGTGGCTCAGTTGGTTAAGCGTCTGATTCTTAATTTCAGCTAAGGTCACGATCTCACAGTTCGTGAGTTCGAGCCCCACATTGGGCTCTGAGCTGACAGTGCAGAGCCTGCTTGGGATTCTCTCTCTCCTCCCCCCTCTCTGCCCCTAACCTGCTTTCTCCCTCTCTCTCTCGAAATAAATAAATAAACTTAAAAATTTTAAGAAAAAAAAAAAAAAAGTCCATTTACAAGCAACCTACTTCATTAAAATTAGATTTGGTTCATTCATTTTACAAAAGTAAATAATGTAGATCCCAATATAAGCTTGTGGATGATGGCTGAACACGCTGAAATGACAGTTTTCCACTATGTAGGCAGAATTCTGTCTGACATGTGAGCACTTCGTGTCCTATCTGGCCTTGACTGCTAATGCCAGTGGAACCCATCCCTATGAATGATTAGTTTGCTAACCATCACAGCAGCCCACATATTAAAAGTACAGTTATGTTGATCAGTTTGCTTTCAGAGCAATTCAGCTCAACCCACAACCTTCAGACATTGCTGAAATTTTCCCAGACATCAATCAGAAGTAATTCCAGAAAAATCAGAGGGGAAAAAAAAAAATCTAGGTTTAGTTTTAGATTATTTCTCTAAACTAATACAGTGAGCTTTTTTAGATGATATGTTGAGGCAGGGGAGGGGGTGGTTCAAGATAGTATAAGCCAAGTAGTTGTTTGTTTTAAAGAAGTACGTTGCTTGGTAAACAAAGAGGTTGTTTCTGTTTAAATAGTTTTTACAATTTATAACCCAAGGAAAAATGAGGGAAAGTGTAAGAAAACGGTCAAACCTGGTGTGCCAGATGGGCTCCTACAGCAGCCAGAGCAGTGTAGTAGGGCACGGTCTGAGCACTGTTCACTCCCACCAGGCTCAGCGCCCCTAGCATCGCCACACCGAAGCCACTAAGCCACCACTTGGTGTTTTCATGGAACCGCAGCGCCGTGGACTTAAGACCAATCAGAGCATCATCACTTTTGTCCTAACATCAGAAAGTAATAATAAACTGTGTGGTTTTTATTGACATACCACAAAATTCACCATTCTGGTTGTATAACTATCACCATTATCTAATTCCAGAAGAAAGGGTCTTTATCTTCCTCCCCCCACCCCCCCAGAAGAAACGGTCTTTCAAAGGACATATGCTGTGAAAGCTGACAGTAACTTAGAAACACAGGCTGATCAGTAATGAATGTGCAGGCCAAATCCAGGTTAAATGTCACTGCTAAAACTATCTTCCAGCTCTATACATTGCTACATGTCACTGTATTGCTCACCACCCTATGAATGACTTTTAACTCTACACGGACCACATTAGAGTCAAACTCAAGTCTAACTGTTCACATAGCTCCTTCTTCCCTCTGAGTTCTCAAGTCTCAACAACTTCTTGTACATTTTAGTTTCAATCCTGAAGCCGCAGATGCAGAAAAATGCTCCACTGGCACCTGACCACATCTATTCACATTTCACTACTAGTGTGGTTTATTCCTCACCTCTCCCATCAAATCCTTTAAGTAAAAGTCAATTCTGGTGATACACTCCCATCTACCTGCCCGATCTCTTCCAGCAATTTTATTTCTAAGAACTTTCACATACTGTTGTGATTACAGCCACATGATGTCAGAGGCTGTAATGCCCAACACTGCACCCAGATAGCTATCTGATAGGCTATCTTTTGGGCTTCCAAATCCAAGTAACAACAAATGCAGGATTAACGTATGTTTTTCCCTTCATACTGTAAGCACCTTCAGGTGCAAACTGTCTTTCATTACACGCAGTACCAAAGTGTGAATGAGTGCGTGGTGTTTTACTGAAGAAGTGAATCTAACTGGAGTACAGATATCCTCATCATTGGTTCCAGACATTACTGTGAAAAGTATAGGCATCTCTTCTGAACTGTCAGTCAAGTTTCACTTCAGGAAATCAGGCTGATTAGAGACCTAGCAATCTTCTTCATGACAATACAAACTCAGTGGGGGAGAGGGGTAAATGAAAGAAAGCACGATGAATTCCAGACTGGAATATCAGAAAACATTCCATTGAACCAACATATATTCTTCAAGTAAATAATTGAGAAGACAGTTACATTTCAGAAAAATACTGAGAAGAAACTGTTTCAAAGTTCGTAATGTAAAAGGAAAATTAAGAACATAAATCAAGAAAAGCAAAAGTGGTGTTTTTTTTATTACCCGTATGAGAAAGGCAGTATCAAAAGCTATAAATATGTTTATATTCCTTAACTAAGTAATACACTCCTAAAAATTTATCCCCAAACACATAAAGATATTAGCGATTAGAACAACATTATTTATAATTGCAAAAACTCTCAGAACTTAAATGGCTCAAATGGACAAATTATTAAAAAGATTTATGGCAAAAAAAAAAAAAAAGATTTATGGCATATTAAATCAATGGATTATTATTCTGCAGTCTTAGAGTGGTAATGACAAAAAATATGGGAAAGTGATTACTACCCACACGACTAGGAAAAAGATCTGCCTGGTAGAGGCCTCCACAGAAGGGAGGAGAACGTGGCCGTTAAAAGTGCAGACTGTAGAGATTGTCTGGGTCTGAATCTCAGCTCTGCCATCCACTAACTGTGTGACACAGATATGGCTCTTCTCCACATGTTTCCTCATCTACAAAATGAGGATAATAAAAGCACCTTCTCTCCCAGGTTGTTATGAGGATTAAATTAGTATTTGTAAGGTTTTTTTTTAAACTGTGCCTGGCAATACAGTATATACAATTTAAATGCTTGTAAATTAAAGAGTTGATCTCTTTGGTAAACATACATTTACAGGAAACAAAAATATCTTGTTGGTGCCAAAGAAGTGTGAATGATTTTCTTTTCGGAAAACATCCCTTTAATGTGGTTCATAAAGTTCTTAAACGGCGATAATAACTAACCCAGAGTTGAGAAAAAAGATATTTTTTACCTGGTGAGCGTAGATAGTATCATAAATTAGCGTCCACATAATTCCAGAAAAATAAAGAGGCAGACAAACAGATGGGTCGCAGGAGCCCTTGATAGCAGACCATCCAAGTAATGCTCCCCAATTAAAAGTCAACCCTACAATTGGTGAGACAGAGGGAGAGGGCAAAGACACTTTAGACTCCCAAAGGGGGGAGGGGGCATTGGCATGTACCAAGTGCTTCTGCGCATCAGGCTCTGTGCACTGTTTGCTACTAGGTCGATTCCTGAAATTCTCTCAGCTCTCTGTGGTGATGACAAGCTACTCTGCACAAAAAAGGAAACGGGTTCAGAGAGGTTAATTGACAATTCAAATAACACGGGTAATAGAAAAAATACTATCACCCTAATAGGAGGTTTCACGAGAACATTCCCCCTACCTAGCACGGTGCCTGGCAGTCAATGAATGGTAGAAGCTGGGGTTTCAACTTAGACCTAGCTGAGCCAAAACCTTGTGGTCTGTCCTTTAATCACTCTCCTTCCCCCATTAAGTGACAGAAACAACAGTACAGACGGGAACACTTATTCGTTCTGTAAGCCCATCCTCTCTGAGGACTGTAAACGAACATCGACATGCGGACGACTCTCAAATCTCTATGTGCACTCTGATCGGCTCTACACTTCAGACTGGACCTGGAACTGTCTGCTCGACATCTCTACCTGCAAGTCCCTCAGGTACCTCATACTCAGTGGGTCCCACAGGTCTTTTCTCAGAAACCCCCTTTCTTCTGTTATTCACTGAAAAAAATGGTTCAAGCATCTGAAAGGGCGGGCCTACGCCGGCTGGCTGCATCTTGTTCTGTGTCCTTCACCTAGACCATGCCTCCTCCCTTTGAGTGACCTCCCGCTCACCCATTCAAGCTTCCTGATCAAAACACGCCCAGCGACCTGCGTGGCGGGACTCTGACCCTTCCCCAGCCAATCGGCTGAGGCCATGTCCCTTCCCCAGCCAATCGGCTGCCCCTAGACCCCTATAAAACCTTTGTGCTTTTGAAACTCACTCTCTCTCCCTGGTATCTCACCGCTGTGTCGGTGCAGGTAGGGGACTGAGCTCGAGCTAGCTCGAATAAAGGCTCTTTTGCTTTTGCATCGGACTCGGCTCCCTGGTGGTCTTTGGGGATCACGAATTCTGGGCATAATAGCATCTAGAATACCTTTAGGAATATTCTAGCTTATTCTAGTAGAAGGTATTTTTGCAATAGATTTTGATTTACCTACCCATCTTTTGTTTGCTCTACCAACAAATATTTATTGAATACCTGTGATGTGCCAGGTGCTATGGTAGGTAGTGGGCCATCCACATGCAAAGAAAGCTTTATCTGTTAGGCATTTATTATTTATAACTGGGGAGACAGAGGAAGCCCCCAGCATCTTCTTGTTTAGTTACTGCTGGTGAAATGAAGAAGTGCCACTCCGGAGTGTTGTGGGAGCCAGAGGCGAGACTGGCTAACTTTCTCTGGGAGGGCTAAGGAAGACTTCACAGACAGGGGCTGTCTAAGCTGTCACATACTAACCCTTCCTGCCTGAGTGTGCTTTTCACCCCAACCCTCCAAGTGCTCAGGGCATCCAGGTCAGTCACCTAAAGAGAAGGGTATAGTCAAATCTGTTAATTTTTTTCTTCATGACATACCAGATTTTTAAAAAAACATTTCAGGAAATAATAATGATGATAATCTTAATAAATATATAAGGTTTCTTAGCCAATAAAAATGGCTAATTACCCTCCCTTAAAATATGAAATTCTATTCTTGGTTTAGAAAACTTTATGACTGACTGGACATTTTATCACTGCCACATCACACACACACACACACACACACACACACACACACACACACAAAGAAGTTTGAGGGTATCCAAGGAAATACTTGTAGTTATTTCAAGCTCACCCAAGGCTAACTGAGGCCAGTATGTAATTCTTTTCATTAGCGGGTAGGTGATGACAAGAAGTAGGGATGCTGCTCCCAGAGCTATACTGAAATCAAGAAAAAACATTAAAGATTAATGTCACCATCTCTTAGAAATTGCTAAATAAGACAACAGTAATAATACTAATTGGAAAATGATTGATCTTAAATTATATATTTTGTTACGTAAAATTATTTTCCTGGACCTTGATTAGGATAAAAGATGATTAGAAGGTATTTTAAGTATTATAAAACAACCAAACAAAATAATAATGCATATAGTGCTTTCATACATTAGGTGCTATTCTAACTGCTTTACATATGCTAACTCATTATAATCTTCACGACAAACCTAAGAGGCAGTTTTATTCTACTTGCTTTTGCAGATGAGGAAACTAAAGCACAAAGAGATTAAGTACTTTCTCGACTGTCACAGAGCCAGTCAGTAGCAGGGCCAGGATTCAAACCTAAGGCAGGATGGCTCCACAGTCCAACTTAACACCCACTCTATGCTAGTGCCTCTCTAAATGTTGTTTTAGACTACTGGAGATGTCCAAACAGAATCAGAGTCAACACACTCCTCCCTATGTGCACGATGGGTGCTACTCCTCAGAAGAGGACAAGGTCACAAAGCACCTATAAAAGGATGACAGCATAAGATGTTCTTAGGCACCAGCTCATCTAACACCGCCCTCCCAGGACAGACCTTCCAAAAGCATTTTCACGTGATGCTATCAGGGCAAAGTACGCGGTTAAGTCTAGTTTCTATAAAGTGACACTTATTTTTTGTCCTTTTTTTTTTTTTCTCATTTAAGTACTTTCTAAGCAGCCATCTGATGCACAAAAGTTTAATTCTATCTCTATTTAAGAGACATAGGAATGAATTCTTCCATTTTTTTTTCCTTTGTCATTGATAATGAACATGACTCTCGGAAAGACCCAGTTAATCTTTTTGCAAAATGAGTATAATTACTTCTATCTACTTTAGAGATACTGTCAGGATAAATAAAATTACACATAAGGGTATATACACACATCCATGTATGTATCTGGAAAAGCTATGAAGGTGCCGTGTGTTCCCCAGGGAACATGCAATGAAAGTATAATGGTGGCTCAGGATAAATTAAATGCTGCTCTTCCAATTCCTTTGGCTGAAAACATTCCTGATTTTACAACATGTGGCGACTTATTTATACTTGCTAACTTACAGATGCTCAATAGGTAACCAATAAACAATTCTGTGACAAAGATATTTCTATTTTATTTATTTCTACTTTCTCCACTTCCAAAAGAGAGATTTTTATACACGATTCTGAAAGAGACATTCACTATACCTGTAGTAATTCAGACACAGAAGAACACCCAGTGCCAAGGTCAGCTGTCCCCCGAGGAAAATAAAGGATTGAAAAATTGAGATGTCTCCAGCAGCTATTGGACGATTTGCTGTTCTTACAACCTTAATACATAAAACCAGATACCTTAGCCTCATGTAATGGTTCCATCATGCATTTAAACATGCAATCAAGAGAATGGCCATGGCAAGCACTAAAGCAAAAATATGAATAAAAAGTGAAATCAACATTGGAAACACTGCCAAAAATGAAAACTTCATATTTAAAACAGCTTTGAAAAGTACCAAAAATTCCCACCACTCATTCCACTTCCTTTCCTTCTCCCATCTCCATCTCCAAACAGACAAAACAAAGCAACTTCCTTATCTGGCTATTTAGCTACCCAGCTTATTAGCAAGTATATGCCTAATTTTCAGAGAGCAAGGAGAGACAATAATAACGATAATTCTCAGGAAAAAGGAAATTGCAGTGAATGTTTTGATTACAGGAAGCACTGCAATTAGAAATCAAATGTAAATACAGAAAGAAGACAGATTATCTGGGTTTGAAACTGGGAGTGCTTTTGCCAGGCTATTTAAGAATGCGTCTATAATCTAATATTAATTGTACCCAAATGTAAAGAGCAGACTCAATGTAAGAATATGAACAGACAGAGCTATTATGTGGACAAATAATATACATTATTCTTTTCCTGTGTAGAGATCATGAAATGTGATTATTATACACTGAACCATTAAAAAAAAAAAAAAAAGAACATAACCAAAATTGTCATCATTGTTAGAAGAACTCAGGATCTGGGATCCAAGAGCCCAGTGTTCCATCACCTACTGGCTGTATGAATTTTGGCAAATTACTTAACCTCTCTTGGGCTTACTTTCCTGCTAAAAGAAAAACAGAAAGAGAGAAGGAGAAGAAGAGGAGAAAGGGGTACTAAGAACGCCTACCTCATACAGTAAATGCAGTGTCTAAAGCACGTAAGTATGTAATAAATGTTAGCTACTATTAATATAACACATTTTTGTTTTGATTCTGATTTATATCAAGGGTTAGCAAACTACGGCCTGTGGGCCAAATCCAGCCTACTGCCTATTTTTGTTTGGCCCATGAGTAAAAAGAATGGATTTACTTTTTTAGACAGTTGAAAGTAAGTTAAAAAAAAAAAGAGTAATGTATTATGATATGTGAAAATAATACGAAATTCAAATTTCAGCATCCGTAAATAAAATTCTATTGAAACGAACATATTGTTAACATATTGCATATGGCTGCTTTTGTGCTCCAACAGAATCAAGCGGTTGCAACAAAGATGGTATGGCCCACAAAGCCTAAAATATTTACTATCTGGTCCTTCACAGAAAAAATTTGCTGACCCAATTTATAAGCATGCCTCACTGTGCAATACAACAGTTTGTCAAAGGCTACAATGACTCACCTTGGTTAGAGTGCCAGAATCGGATCTTCTATCTCTGATTTTGTCCCTAGAGTCTTAGTTGGAAATATATTTATGTCTTATATTTGTTGTAGGATGTTACAATTATTCCGGCTAGTACGTGAGTGCTCACAATGTGACACTATTCTGACAACTATGTATGCATCACACCACTGAATCCTTACAACAACCCTGACTTCTAGCCACTCACAAGTTCCTGCCATTTGTTTTAGAAAACTGAGGCAGAAGAAGCTTGGTAACTTTCCAAGGTCACAGATGGTTAGTAGAACAGTCTGTCTAGTCCCACTGACCACACTACTTACTAACCACAGATTATACTGTTGCTTCAGTGGTGATAATTAATTAACCTAGCTAAATTCGAAATAATTAACCTAGCTAAATTCGAAAGCTGAAAATAAACAAGCACTCCATCAAAAGACTAAAAATGATGTAATATGATGATCAAAACATATTCCATGTGGTTTTTATGAAACCAGATTGCTCACAGCTTATAAAATTAAATCATTAATACCTGTGCCTTGAGATTATTTTAATGTTTATGGACCTAACGTTCATTGCATGGTTGGCAGATTATATATGTCAAAAAAACACATTAACCCATATATCCGAATAGTAATTCAACTTATCATTTAATATATGAGCAATTTACTTATTATCTAATGTACTAAACAAAACCCAAGCCACAAACATATCTTTATTGATATAGAGTTTTTAAGAAACTATGAGATAAGCATGACAACATGGCCAAGCTTTTTAACTCATCAACATGCAAAAATCTGTGGGAATGCAAGCTGGTGCAGCCACTCTGATAAACAGTATGGAGGTTCCTCAAAAAGTAAAAATAGAACTACCCTATGACCCAGCAATTGCACTACTAGGTATTTACCCAAGGGATACAGGTGTTCTGTTTCGAAGGGACACATGCATCTCAATGTTTATAGCAGCACTATCAACAACAGCCTAAGTATGGAAAGAGCCCAAATGGCCATCGATGGATGAATGGATAAAGAAGATGTGGTATATATATACAGTGGAGTATTACTCGGCAATCAAAAAGAATGAAATCTTGTCACTTGCAACTACGTGGATGGAACTGGAGGGAAATTAGTCAAGAGAAAGACAAATATCATATGACTTCACTCATATGAGGACTTTAAGAGACAAAACGGATGAACTAAGGGAAGGGAAACAAAAATAATATAAACACAGGGAGGGGGACAAAGCATAAGAGACTCCTAAATATGGAGAACAAACAGAAGGTTACAGGAGGGGTTGTGGGAGGAGGGATGGGCTAAATGGGTAAGGGGCATTAAGGAATCTACTCCTGAAATCATTGTTGCACTGTATGCTAACTAATTTGGATGTAAATTAAAAAAAAAAAAATGCAAAAATCTGTTGTGTTCCTTTAGGCTAATAATGAACTATCTGAAAGAGAAATTAAGAAAACAATCTCATTTACAATTGCAGTGAAGACTAAAATACCTAGAGACAGATTTAACCAAGGGGGTGCAAGACCTGTATATTGAAAACTACTAAACATTAATGAGAAAAATTAAAGAAAACACAAATAAATGGAAAGATGTCCCATGCTCATGCCCTGGAGGAATTCATATTGTTAAAATGTCCATACTACCCAAAACAATCTACAGATTCAATGCAATCCCTATCAAAATTCTAATGGCATTTTCCACAGAAATAGAACAATCCTAAAATTTGTAAGGAACCATGAAAGACCCCAAATAGCCAAAGAAATTTTGAGAAAGAAGAACAAAGCTAGAGGCATCACACTTCCTGATTTCAAACTAGACTACAAAGCTACAATAATTAAAACAGTATGATTTTGGCATAAAAACAGATCAATGAAATACAACAGAGAGCCCAGAAATAAATCCACACATATATGGCCAGTTGATTTATGATCAAGTAGCCAAGACTGTAGTATATTCCCTATAAAATGGGGAAAGAACAGTCTCTTCAATAAATGGTGCTGGGAAAACTGGACAGCTACATACAAAAAGAATAAATCTGGACTCCTATCCTATAGCATACACAAAATTAACTCAAAATGGTTTAACGACTTGCACGTAAGACCTGAAACCATAAAACTCCTAGAAGAAAACAGAGCAATAAGCCCCCGACATAGGTCTTGGCAATGATTTTGTGGATCTGAGACCAAAAGCAAAAGCGACAAAAGCAAAAAGAAACAAGTGGGACTACATCAAACGAAAAAGCTTCTTCACAGCAAAGGAAACCACAACAAAATGAAAATCAACCTACTGAATGGGGGAAAATGTTCGCAAATCATGTACCTGATAAGGGGTTAATATCAAAATATATAGAGAACTCATATATAACTCAATAGTAAAAAAAAAAGCCTAAAAAAACCCAAATAAAAAATGGGCAGAAGATCTGGATAGACATTTTTCTAAAGAAGACACATAGATGGCCAACAGGCACACGAAAAGATGCTCAACATCATTAATCACCAGAGAAGTGCAAACAAAACCTCACACCTGTTAGAGTGGCTAAGAGACAAAGAGACAAGAAATAACACCTATCGACGAGGATGTGGAGAAAAGAGAACTCCTGTGCACTGTTGGCAGGAGTGTAAATTGACACAGCCCCTGTGGAAAACAATATGGAGGCTCCTCAAAAGATTAAAAATAGAACCACCCTCTAATCCAGAATTCCACCTCTGGGTATTTATCCAGGGAAAACAAATACATTAATTCAAAAAGATACATACACTCCCATGTTCACTGAAGCATTATTTACAATGGTCAAAATATGGAAACAACCTAAGTGTCTGTTAATGGATGAACGGATAAAAAGAAATGTGGTACACACACACATATACACAAAATGGAATACAATTCAGCCATTAAAAAAATCTTACCATTTTGCATCTCAAGGTCTTTATGCTCAGTGAAATAAGTCCTACAGAAAGACAAATACCGTATGATCTCCCTTACATGTGGAATCTAAAACAAACAAAACAAAAACTCAAGCTCATAGAAAAAGAGAACATGTTGGTGGTTGCCAGAGGCCGAAGGGCTAGTGGAATGGGAGAAATGGGTGAACTGATTTTTTTCCCTCCAGTTTAAATAAATTAAACAACAATTTTTTAGAAAAGAACTTGGATTACAAAAGAGAGATGCAGATAACATTTTAATGTCTTTTTTTTTTAATTTATTTTTGAAGGAGAGAGAGAGAGCATGAGCGGGGGAGGAGCAGAGAGAGAGGGAGACACAGAATCCGAAGCAGGCTCCAGGCTCTAAGCTGTCAGCACACAGCCCGATGCAGGGCTCAAACCCACAAACTCTGAGATCATGATCTGAGCCGACTGAGCCACCCAGGCACCCCCCAATAACATTTTAAGTCATGCTAGCAAAATCTCTTTAATAGTTATAAAATACTCATTTAAGAACTTTGTTATATGTCTATATAGAATCTGGACTCAGGGCGCCTAGGCGGCTTAATATCCAATTTCGGTTCAGGTCCTGATGTCACGGTTCCTGAGTTCAAGCCCCAGGTCAGGTTCTGTGCCGACAGCAGGGAGCCTGGAGCCTGTTTCGGATTCTATGTCTCCCTCTCTCTCTGCCTCTCCCCTGCTCACACTCTGTCTCTGTCTCTCTCTCTCAAAAATAAACATTAAAATTTTTAAAAAACTAAATAGAAACTGGAATCTTCTAATCAGAGAAAAATGTCAAGGGGGAGATATACCTAATCAATAACCTTTTACCTAAGGAGAAAAAAATCACTTAAAGGGAAACTAAAATCGTTCTATTTTGTTAATTAAAAGCTGGTTGGTTTGAATATTTTTTTAATTAACCTTTTTCTTTTGAGATAACTGTAGATTTATATTCGGTTTTTAAAAACATTTCTGCATTTTGGGGTGCCTAGGTGACTCAGTTGGTTAAGCATCTGACTCTTGATTTCGGCTCAGGTCAGGATCTCGTGGTCATGAGATCCAGCCCCACATCGGGCTCTGCACTGGGCATGGAGCCTGCTTGAGAGTCTCTCACTCCCTCTCTTTCTATCCCTCCCCTGCTCTTTCTCTCTATCTAAAAAACAAACAAAAGAACCCCCCCCCCAAATCTCTAGTTTTTAAAAATATAGAGATTGCATATGCCCTTTATCCAGTTTCCCCCAAGAGTAACTCACATTTGCAAAACTTTACATTACAGTAAAATACTACAGCCAGGACTTTGACATCAGCTGGTCTAAACACGTTCAAGAACTATTTTGAAGCGATACATCCCAGAAGCTGCAATCCTATGGTTATGCAGAAGGAAAAACTAACCAGGTGTAGGAACCCCAAATCAACCAAGCATGCTTCTCCTGGCATGGACTAACCTATCCCAATGGGGCCAGCGGGACAGAAATGTGTTTATCAGGCAGTTCCTGCCACTTGCCACTATCCTATATTCCAGCCACACACCAACCACAATGCTCCAGTTGTTAAGCTTTATACTTCATCTCACAGCCATGCCTCCGTATCTACTGTTCCTTCTGCACAGAGTGACCTTCGCCCTACAGCCCACCCTTTTTTGCCATCTTGTTCTGACACAGTTCAAAGTTCACGCCCCTGGAAAGAAGTTGTCTCTGCTTCTTAGGCTGAGGTAGGTGGTCTTCTGTAAGTTCCCTTGTGGACACCACTCTCACGATAGTGCTGCTGTAGTGTAACCATGAAATTGTGAGGTCAGAAATACTGTCTCTCATCCATGCAACCCTAAAACCTGTCACTGCGTCTCACGCACAGCAAGTATTCAATAAACATTTTTTTGAATTAAAAAATACATTATGATACCGTTCTTATGAACAAAAATCGTTACAGGTGTGCCCTGCTGAAGGAAAATTCAGACCAGTATGAAAGGCAAACTAGGGACGATTATTCACTTTACATAAATGTATAGAAGAGTATTCACTTTATATATTCACTATGGCTTTATTATTTTTTTTAATGTTTATTTATTCAAGAGAGTATACGCACGTGCATGGAAAGGGCAGAGAGAGAGAGGGAGAGAGAATCCCAAGCAGGCTCTGTGTTGTCAGCGCAGAGCCGGAGGCAGGGCTTGATCTCATGAATTGAGAGATCATGACCTGAGCTGAAATCAAGACTAGGATGCTGAACTGATTGAATGACCCAGGGGCCCCCACCATGGCTTTCTTCTAAATCGAAAGTTTACTGAGGAGGGCACCTTTTGGGATGAGCACTGGGTGTTGTATGGAAACCAATTTGACAATAAATTTCAAAAAAAAAATAAATAAATAAAGTGCTTTAAAAAAAAAATAAATCGAAAGTTTACTTGATTATTTATTCAAAGATTTAATGAATGATCTTGAACTTGTTATGCACAATTGCTAAGATAAAAGGCAAACGAGATGGATGCTTCCCTTGAGAAAATAACAGTCTGTTGAGGAAGAAAGAAATAATTATACACATGCATTAGAGTATGCATAGAAAATAATTGAGAGAAATACAGTGCATCAAATGGTTACATGAAGTTTCTCTGGGCGTTTGGGAGAGGAAATAAGGAACACTTGTACTTTCTATACTTTCTATTTTGGTACTGTCTGAATTTTTCAGATTAAACAAACAACTACTATTTTTCTAAGGAGAAAAAAATAATAATAAAATTGCATTTTTTAAAAGAAATAATCATAGCAAATGCTAACAGGGGCTTCCTTGGCTTGTTTAAATTAAGATTTGATCCTGCCATTTGCAACAACATGGGTAGAACTGGAGGGTATTATGCTAAGTGAAATATGTCAGTCAGAGAAAGACAAAAATCATATGACTTCATTCATATGTGGAACTTGAGAAATTTAACAGAAGACCACAGGGGAAAGGAAGGGGAAAACATAGTTTCAAACAGAGAGGGGGGCAAACCATAAGGGCTCTAAATACAGAGAACTGAGAGTTGATGGGGTGGGGGTGAAGAAAGGAGAAAATGGGTGATGGGCATTGAGGAGGGCACTCATTGGGATGAGCACTGGGTGTTGTAGGTAAGCAATAAATCACAGGAATCTATTCACAAAACCAAGAGCACACTGTACACACTGTATGTTAGCTAACTTGACAATAAATTACATTAAAAAAATTTTTTTTTTTTTTTTAAACGTTTATTTATTTTTGGGACAGAGAGAGACAGAGCATGAACGGGGGAGGGGGCAGAGAGAGAGGGAGACACAGAATTGGAAACAGGCTCCAGGCTCTGAGCCATCAGCCCAGAGCCTGACGCGGGGCTCAAACTCACTGACCGCGAGATCGCGACCTGGCTGAAGTCGGACGCCTAACCGACTGCGCCACCCAGGCGCCCCACATTAAAAATTTTTTAAGTAAATAAATATTTGATTTATAGAAGAATAGTTACAACTCTAATATATATCCTAAAAAACATTTTTAAATGTTTATTTATTTTTGAGAGAGAGACAGAGACAGAGAGAGAGAGCGTGAGCAGGGGAAGGGGCAGAGAGAGGGAGACACAGACTTTGAAGCAGGCTCCAGGCTCGGAGCTGTCAGCACAGAGCCAAATATGAGGCTCAAACTCAGGTGGTGAAAGGGCGGGCCTACGCCAGCTGACTCCATCTTGTTCTGTGTCCTTCACCTAGACCACGCCTCCTCCCCTTGAGTAACCTCCCACTCACCCATTCAAACTTCCTGATCAAAAAACACCCAGCGACCTGCGTAACAGGACTCTGACCCTTCCCCAGCCAATCGGCCAAGGCCATGCCCCTTCCCCAGCCAATCGGCTGCCCCTAGACCCCTATAAAACCTTTGTGCTTTTGAAACTCGCTCTCTCTCCCTGGTATCTCACCGCTGCGTTGGTGCAGGTAGGGGACTGAGCTCGAGCTAGCTCGAATAAAGGCTCTTTTGCTTTTGCATCGGACTCGGCTCCCTGGTGGTCTTTGGGGATCACGAATTCTGGGCATAACAGTGGTAAGATCATGACCTGAGCCGAAGTCGGTGGCTTAACCAACTGAGTGACTCAGGCACCTGTGTAGTTGATTACCACTGCCTCTTGTATCCCACATATTTCTTCTGTGGTTTACTTTTAATTTTGCCATTCTTGAATAATAATTTTTTTTAAGTTTATTTATTTTGAGTGAGAGAGAGAAAATGCAGGGGAGGGGCAGAGAGAGAGGGAGAGAGAAAATCCCAAGCAGGCTCCATGCTGTCAGTACACAGCCTGAAGTGGGGCTTGATCTCACTATCGTGAGATCATGACCTGAGCCGAAATCAAAGAGTCCGACACTTAACCGACTGAGCCACCCAGGTGCCCCAAGTAACTTTGTTTTTTAATGTTTATTTATTTTTAGAGAGAGAGAGAGAGAGAGAGAATGAGTGAAGGAGGGGCAGAGAGAGAGGGAGAGAGAGAATCGCAAGCAGGCTCCAGGCTCTGAACTGTCAGTGCAGAGCCCGAAGTGGGGCTCGAACTCACGAACTGTGAGCTCACGACCTGAGCCGAAGTCGGAAGCTTAACCTACTGAGCTACCCAGGTGCCCATGACTCTAATATATATCTAACAGGAAAGAATGATGGTTGTTTTGGATCTCCGAAGGTTCAGGATGAACTTTTCCTTCGCTCCTCACATCCGTACCTTGGCCTTCTAAATTCTAACTCATTTTGTAAAAATGAAGTACACACCCTGCCTGCATGGCTGCTCCTGTCGAGAAAGGAAGTACGTTGCACTTTGCGACACCCGCCATCCAACTGAAAAATGGCACTTATTATGTTGGTACACTAAAGTACACTAAAAAAACCTTTGCTTTTTGTGGAAAGTGATGCCACCATGTTACTCTGCAGAATTGAGAGGAGCCTCCCTATTCCTTTCCAGGAAGAAACTACCTTTTTTTTTTTTAACGTTAATTTATTTTTGAGACAGAGAGAGACAGAGCATGAACGGGGAAGGGTCAGAGAGAGGGAGACACAGAATCCGAAACAGGCTCCAGGCACTGAGCTGTCAGCACAGAGCCCGAAGCCCGATGCAGGGCTCGAACTCACGGACCGTCAGATCATGACCTGAGCCGAAGTCGGCTGCTCAACCGACTGAGCCACCCAGGCGCCCCAAGAAACTACCTTTTTATCATAGTCCCGGTCCCACATGTCATTAATAGTACAGCCTGCTCCACGCATCAGAACAGCTCCAGTGCCAAAGAGGGACAACATGTACCAATCTGGAAAACAGCCTGGTTCAGCTGCTAAACCAATGCTCCAAGTACATGGCAGGTACAACAGCCAGGTTCCTAAGCAAAGATAAAAGACAAAAAAGATGCATATTCAAGTTAGTTATCTGTCTTTAGTTTAAACACTACATCCCAGAGAAGTAGAGAACACAAAGTCAAAAACACATGACAAAACCGTGAAAATAAATTTACAACTCATATCACAAAGGAATCTTCGGCCCAATATGTAGGGTTCCTAGAAACTGGAAAGAGATCACTAGTCCAATGGAAAAACAGACAAAAAAGATAAAGTTCACAGACAAAGAACTACAAATGATTCTTCTTTATATGAAAGATCACCTTTGAGAAATACACATCAAAATTACATTGAGATAACATTTTTCACCTGTCAGATGGGCAAAACCCAAAGTCTGACAACACACCTCGAAGTGTCTGATACGCATTTCTCATGAGGTCACCAAGTGGTCCAACCCATATGGAGGACAACCAAAAAATTTTTACCCTGTGTGCGCTCACCCCCACTCACCAAATACATGTATTTGAATGTCAGTATGTTCATAGACCGTGTCAGGGAGGATACATTAGAAACTGATAATAATATTGGTCCCTGGGGATGGGAACTGGGTGGCTGGGAAACAGGGGAGGAAGACTTAGTTTTGATTCTACGTCTTTGCACTTTCTGAATTTTGTGTCATATGCATGCATTACCTCTAAAAAAAGTTAGTAAAACTTTCTTTACTGTTGTTAGCACAGTAAAATAAAATAGGCTTGAGGGAGAGAGATCACTAACCTACTGTTTTTTAAATATTTTGCAGCTACATGCACAAATGGGATTCGTTCTTGGCACACAGCCCAAAAGCTAGATGAAATTAAGCTAAAACCAAATAGACCATACAGATGGGAGACTTCACATGTGAACTCTGATATTCTACTTTCAAAAGAAAGTCTTTCGACAAATGTTTGGCTATGGTGCCTATTAAGATAAATCCTGAGCTTTCCTTCCCAATTCAGCCACGTAAGAGAAAAAGAGGATGTGGCTAAATAAAGGTGAGATCCTATACAAAAATGGCCAAATGACAAAGTGCCTATAATCATATTTATGCTTCATAAGTTTAACCTTTATTCATTTACAGGAATCTATAAAGCACATATGGGAACTAAGAATACAACAGTGACTAAAAGAGAGAGCCTTCCTGCCTTCACACAGCTTATAAATGAAAAGGAAGAAATACAACTAAACAAATAACAACAACAAAATAGATCAATCCAACAACAGGGCAAATACAGGGTCCTGTAAAGGCATAAAACAGTGCCACCCAAGTCACTGGGGGAGGGATCAGGGAGGACACAGAAGAAAAGATAAGGAGAGGCTGAAAACAAGAAATTTGAGTCCAGACTCAAATTCGGGTTCAGGGTGTCTGGGACTGACTCATATTGGGTGTGTCCCTTATAAAACAACAGCAACAATCGCTCACATTTACTGCAGGTTCAGGAAATGTTAGCCACTGTTTTAAATGCTTTATTCATGCAAACTCATTTAATCCTCAACCATACCCTTACAGAGTAAACTCTATTACTGTTTCTATTTTACAGATGAGGAAACGAATACACAGAGAGGTTACGTGAAACAAGTGAAACAACGGGTTGAACTACTTCCTTTTTCCTGGACCTACCAGGACAGCTCAGAGGGGCAGGGTTACTCTGAAACAAAAGAATACCACTTGAAAGGCATTATTTTCCTGGTGCAATTAGAATGAGTCTATTTAAAAAAGAATTCTGGAGAGAAAAGATGTGTAATCACCTATAGCATTTCGTGTCAAGAACAAGACTTCCTTTGCCATCAGTCTATATTATAGGTACTATAGGCACTTACCTATAGGAACCGGTAGGGCATCCCTATGGATGAGGGGGGTTTCTATAATCAAGGGGAAGGTCAGACATTCGGTTTGATGTCTGCCACTAATAAGTGGAGTGATGCTGGACACTAAAGTATACTAAACTTTAAGGTTCAGTCTTCCTCGAGTACAAATGAGGGGAAAGAATATCTACCACTCAGAGTTGTTAGGAGGAAACAATACTAGTGATGATGAATATAAAAATAGTAACAGCAAATACACAGCTGTTACTATGTGCTGTCATGGAACACTTGATTCTCACGACAAACTTATGAGATAGGCACTATTTTCAATATACCCACTTAACAAATACAAAAGCTGAAGCACAGAAAAAGTAATTTGTCCGAGGTCACAAAGGCAAAAAGTGGCAGAGTTGACATGTAAAGTTAGGTTTGTAGACTTTGGTCTGGTTCTAGTCTGTCCAAGGTCAATGCTGAGTGATAACTCAGTATACCTAAATCTCTACAAACACTTAAGTTCCTATTGCTCCTTTGTGCTCCTGATTCTCAGCAACAGCTCTTTCCTTTCTTCCCTATTACACTGTCCTTATTCTCTCCTCCATGAAGAAGGATGCAGAGGTGACGAGGACGCAAACAGAAAGAAAGGCCTATTGTAGGAAAAGGAAAAATTCTCTGGGAGATGAAATAAAATGAGCAAGTTCTGAGAGGTGTGGGCAGAATGGGCAGACCAAAAAGCCTGTGTAAACGGACTCCAAGAACTTTACTAAATTACATATTATCTTCAAGACAACGTAATTACCCATAAAGGCAGTAAAACAAAAATTACACCATCAATTTAGTGTAAAGAGTGCCACCTGCTGAAACTTTCTGGAATACTATAGTTTGTGACACATTTGAAAGAAGCTGCAATCCATTCTGAAAAACAATGAAACCCACTTTGGTTTATAAAAACAAATCAACTATAGCAAAGTAAAACAATGAACATACAACTTACCCCACAAAAGAAGAATTTAAATGAAGAAATACCAAACTTATAAATTCTGTCAATTTATTGTTCCTGGCATACAGTAGGGCTCAAAAAATGTTTGTTGAATGAATTGCAACACAGTACTATTAGTAAATTGTCTTAAAAAACCCTACAATTATCACTTTATTTAGAACTAGAGCGTGCAAGCTGGTATCTTCTTCACATACATAACTATTACCCCAGTCTTCTCCAATTCCCTCTTCTCAGGTATTAATGCCAAACATTTTCTTGAGCACTTATTATGTAAGTCATTGTTCTAAGGACTCAACACACATATATATAAAATAATTTTCATGACAACCTTATAAAGTCCGTATTATCAGTATCTTCATTTTATAGATGAGAAAAGAAGAGGTCTGATTCCAGAGTTGGAACAACTATGTAGCTAGCCTCTTATGTGGTGGGATGGTCAGCCACTAATGCAAAAAGCCAGAGGTTTATGGCTATGGGAATAATGGCAGCTGTTGATCTGTCCTGGATGTCTGTAAGCCTACACTGCAGCTCCGTCAGACACCAAAACAGAATTATAGTTATGCTTTAGATTAGACCTAGGCTTGGAAATGTATGCCTATCAACTTGTATCTGGACCCAAAATGCAAGGGGTCATGATGGCAGGACTGTCCCTATTATTTAATTTGCTTTTATACTTTAATAGCTAATCGTTATAACTCTTAGTGCTCTGATCCCAAATAAGTAGTGCATCAACCTAGAATACCACAAGCAAGACCTACATTTGGGTCTTGGCTAGGCCTAGGTGGAGTGAATGCATCCAGGCATCTGAATGTATTTCCCTGCATTGCAATGGCAAATGCTATCATCTTAGATGACCTGGAGTTTAAGCTCTGCCCCTCCCACACCACTGTCCATGCTTCTTTGGCTCAGCTCTTATCCAGCCTCGCCTCCCAGTATTTTCTACACCCACCTGCCATTCTAGATCAACTCATATTCTTGATGTTCCAACTCTCCACACTTGAGTCTTTGCAAAAACATTTCCCCCAACTATGAAGATATCTGCTCTGCAAAATCTACCTGTCCTCTGAGATACAATTTGCTCTTGACACTTTCTAACAATGGAGATCCACACTAATTACTCCTTTTCCTACAGCACTTGGCCATCTGTACCACTAACGTTTGATCTCCTTCTTTCCCAGCTCACCCAATAATTTGTCTTTTTCCACCAAGACTAGGAGTTCCTTGAAAGCGGTGAGTGTGTATAGCTCTTTCCGTCCCTGAGGCTAGGTGATACGGTCGGAATTGGTTTGATACTATTGCCAAGCTATGTAGGAGGCACTAGACAGAAATGTCCCATTTTTGTGGCGCTTAGACTGTATTGGAGACTCAATCAACCAATAAATGCATCAGGTTAGTTAGTGGTGAGTATTGTGAAGGAAAATGGAGGGTACAAGTGTAAAGAATGAGGTGGCAGATGTTATTTTAAATAGGAAGGTCACGGAAATCTTCGGAGGCGACAGTTAGCTGATAGGCGGTCCATAAGTACTGTACCTGCTGCACTCACTTGAATTAAATCTTTTGTGTTACGGGTGGTGGAGGGCAAAGCTAGAACTCAGCATCAAAACTAGGTTCACCTGGTCTGGCTCTGCTTCCCTCAGTTGTAATGACAGTTCCAGGTTTTTGCTTTGGGAGCCTTAAAGAATTACAGGAAGGATCAAACATAATGAATGTGGACGTGTTTCGATATTGTAAATCTGTGCACAAAAAGGGACACAAGAACGGAACTTCCGCTCGATTCACTGTTTACACAAGGGCCAACTTTTTGCCCGTCCCGAGCACTCAGGATTCAGGGGGATGTGAAGGCCCGCGAGCCACTTCAGGGACCTCCCCTCAGGGCGTTCCGAGACTATCGACCGCCTGGCAGCTTCTCCGCTACTCCCGCTTCTCCGTTACTCCCGCATCCCCGCGGTGCGTCCGCTCGCACTCACCAATAGGCTTGTCCAAACGCATGAGGCGCAAGTAGGGCTGCAGGGGGCGGGGCGCCGAGTTCACGACCGCGGCGGCCGACAGGCTGAGCCCACGCCTGCGCGGTCCCGGCCCGGCAGAAGGCTGCCAGTGCCTGGCGCGGGGTGTGCCGGCCGCGCGCGCGAGGGCTAGCGCGCCGGAATCCCGCAGCCACGCCTGCGTCATTACCCGCAGGCCCCGCGCGAACCCCGCGCCGCGAACACCCAGCATGGCGCTCGGGAGGGCGTGGCTCCATACAGGCCTGAGGTTGTTCTCTGGCGTCAGGTCGCGGCAGGCTTGCGCAGTGACGTCAGTGGATGACGGTCCACGCCTGCCGGACTGGGTGGCGTTGCGGTCTGAGCCTTTCTAGTTATGGTGAGGTAGGGATTGTCGTGGTCGCTTTAACCCGGGGCGGTTTCTTAGTTAAGGGGAATTCCCATTATCCGCTTTCTCAATAAATGAACAAGGATGGTGTTCATTTATTGGGAACAGTTGTACCAGGAAAAAAAGAAAGCCTCGGAAAACTTACCAAAACATTGATTTTGGGCAGGTGTTTTCTTTTTAAAGCTAAAAGGGCTCCAAACGCCAAATGTAAGAATGTAAATTAAAACCGCACTCAGAGTTAAGGGGCATTCATTACACAAGTGAAAATCTTAAATGTGACAGTCAATTCAGAGGACTTTTCTGTAATCAAGAGGCAGTGAGCCTTGTGGGATGGTAAGAGGCTGCAGCTAGAACATCTGGTCGTGCTCTTAATTACAGCCAATTCGTGGATAGCGCTGTCTGCCAGGCACTGTTACCGGCACTATGCACGTATTATCCCATTTAACCACTTAGTGACCATGGGTAAGTCACTCATCTGCATTGTAGTATTCTAGAGAATTGCGTTAGTCTTTTTTTTTTTTTTTTAATGTTTATTTGTTTTTGAGAGAGAGAGAGAGAGAGCACAACCAGGGGAGGGGCAGAGAGAGGGAGACACAGAATCCGAAGCAGGCTCCAGGCTCAGCTGTCAGTACGGAGCCCGATCCGGAGCTCTAACTCACAGACCGTGAAATCATGACCAGAGCTGAAGTCGGAGGCTCAACCGACTGAGCCACCCAGGCACCCTCAATTGCTTTAGTCTTTAAACCCCTTTCCTTAAAACCAGAACAGTGATTCTGTGATATCGTGAGGTTCCAGTGGTGGTGGGGAGGGGACAGTCCTTGATAATTCTACAAAACTAGCTCACAACTTGTTCACTGATTGCCGACAGAGGGATCAAGGCATCAGGAAGTTTTACTATATAATTGTAAAGGAAAAAACACACTTCCTCCTGTACGTGTTACCTCTACTCTCAGTACTCGGCTACAACACTACATCACTTCTGAAACCAGATGTGTGGGTTTTCCACATATCAAGTACTTCTGTGACAAAATGTGGAATCCTATCATTTAACTCAATTCTGGCACCTGCTATCTAAAGATACCATCAGATCCCACAGGTTAAGGGCTTGGCCCCACAAGACAGTTCCTTGCCCCACTTCGGATGCTAAATGCAAGTCCAGGTTATGACCTGTGCTTCTGACCTATTGGCTGTAGATTGGAGGTTCTGAAGACCCCTTCTTCTGTTTGATTAATTTGCTAGAGTGGTTCACAGAACATAGGAAAATATATTACTTGCTGTATTACTGGTTTATTATAAAAGTGTGTAACTCAGGAACAACCAGATAGAAGAGATGCTTAGGGCAACATATGTGGGAAAGGGCCCAGAGCTTCCATTTCCTACTCTCCCTAAACTCTCTTCATGTGTTCGCCAACCCTAAAGCTCTCTGAACCTTGTGGTTTTGGGTTTTACTGTGGACACTTCATTACACAGGCATGATTGATGAAATCCTTGGCCATTGGTGACTGAACTCAGTCTCTAGTCCCTCTTCCTTCCCTGGATGTTGGATGTTGGGCTAAAAGTCCCAATCCTTTAATAACACGTGGGTTGGTTCCTCTGGCAACCAGCCCCCAGCCTTCAGGACTTTCCAAAAGTCCCCTTGTTAACCTCAGGTGTGCTCAAAAGGGGCTCCTTATGAATGACAAAAGACACTCCTATCACTGAGGAAGTTCTAAGAGTTTAGGAACTTTGTGCCAGGAACTAGAGAGAAAGACCAAGTATATTTATTATACCATAGTTTTATATATATATATATATATATATATATATATATATATATATATATATATACACACACACACACACACACACATATATATACACATACATATATATACATATATACATATATATATATTATTCAATATAATCTATAAATACTTATTTAGAGAGAGCACAGTGGCATTTTGAAGCCTAACTTGTACCTGCTCTTGCTTTGCAGCTTGCTCTCAGAAGTTAGAAACAGATAAGCTCACTTTTTTTTTTTTTTCCAACGTTTATTTATTTTTGGGACAGAGAGAGACAGAGCATGAACGGGGGAGGGGCAGAGAGAGAGGGAGACACAGAATCGGAAACAGGCTCCAGGCTCTGAGCCATCAGCCCAGAGCCTGACGCGGGGCTCGAACTCACGGACCGCAAGATTGTGACCTGGCTGAAGTCGGACGCTTAACCGACTGCGCCACCCAGGCGCCCCAGATAAGCTCACTTTTAAGAACAGGTAACCGGAGCATATTGACGCACAGTAACCCAGAGACTGCCAGTCTTTTGAAGCCAAAATAAATAGATTAAGCACTTCAATTAGATAAAACAGATAAAGCACTTCAATTAATAACTTGTAAACCTGCCTCTGGGGATGAGGAAAGCTCTAAAGTGACAGCCCTTGCTGATCCAGCCATGTGGCATGGACGTTTCCTACCTATTCTCACCCAGTTATGAAAGTTAACAATATTTTGCTGGATCAGATTTGCTACAGAAGGAAAGAAGGTCTTGGAGGTTATTGGAGGACAGTGAAAAACTTCTGAGGCTGCATTAGTCCTGGGATAAGGGTGCTTTTGGGGGATCTGCATCGTTGTGGGATGTCTCGGGTAGTTGGAAGACAGGGCCAGCATTACTGGAGGGGAACTCCTGGCCATTCAGCCATTCTTATACACGTCTTGCTAGATTAATTAAGCAAGGAAGCCATTAAATGGATGTAGCTCCAATGCTGTGACAGCCAAAATTTAAGCCTATAAAATGCCATAGGATTATGAAATCAAAATACTAAGAACAACCAATCACAGATAGCCAATTAGGCTTTAAGCTATAGCCAATCAAATAATTTCTTTGCTTCTACACTTTTCCCATGTAAGACTTTGCCCTGGCTCCTGTCCAGGGAGCTTTCCTAACCACTTGCATTTGGAGCTGCCCGATTCAAACCAGTAAAGGCTCAAATAAACTCTTAAATATTTTAATGTGTCACAGTTTCTCCTTTAACAGTTTCAGTGCATTTTTCATCTGAATTCTTAAACTCAAGCCCAACAAAGACATTGCTTTGGCCTTTGGAAAGATGGGTTTCTGTAGGCATATCGAGGACTTAGATTGTCCCTGAAGCGGAATATACCAATACAATGTGATCCTTAGTTATACGTCTTAGAAGCCTCTCAGTATATATGTAGATTTGGGGGAGAAAATCCCACCTTTTCCTTTCCTTTTCATCATTTTTAGGAGATTTAAATTTGGAGTGAAAATGATACACATTATCCTGTCTTTGATGAAAAGAACCCAGGGGAGATACAAAGAAAACTGAAGCCTCCAGACAGCCTTTTTCCTGCAGCTCAATTCAAAAAAGTGCTCACTGCAGATGTGGTCCCACAATTGTCATCATCAGTGAGTGTCCTCATCTGGAGCTAGGCTTCCAGCTCGCTTGGTTGGCTCATTGCTCTAGAGCAATCATTAGACTTGTGAGCAGAGCAGGTTTTGTGTTTGTTGGAGAAACAGCCCTAGAACTGGATTGGGGTCAGGGGGAAGAGATGAAGGGGAAAGTTGAGTTTCTGAGTTTTCTATTTTGTTTGACCACACTCTCTACCACTGAAACTCATGTGAGAGAGCAGTGACTTTCCATTACTATCACTCTGGCTTTCAGAGTTATAGACCTAGTCCTTCAGTTATATGCAATTGTTCCCTCCTTAAACACCGGGAGAACTTTGCTTATTCTGTTTTACAGAATTTAAGTAATTTTCCTTTGTATTATACTAATTTTATGTTCTTATTTTGATTGTAAACCCCTTAAAGTTAGGTATTTAACAAAATTTAGCAAGGTGTCTATTGAATTCTTGTTTTATGAAAGCACTGTGCATAGCACAGGGTATGTCAAGGGGGAAAGCGCTATTGTCAAGGAGAACAGACTAGAGGGGACAACAGACAGCATTTGATACTAGGTGGCAGTGCTGTGTTATATAGGCCCAGGGCACTGTAGGTGCGCTCAGGAGGAATATCCTGTTGAGCTTGGAGTGGTGAGGTCAAGAAAGTCTTCCAGAAGTGATGTGTGGTCTGAGATCTGAGGTTCAGGTCCAAATTAACTAAGCCAAGATGGATAGGAGGAGGAGAGGAGATGGAGGCAGGACGTGCTAGTCTAAGAGCACATATAGAGGCGCCTGGGGGGCTCCATCGGTTAAGTGTCCAACTTCGGCTCAGGTCGTGATCTCACAGTTCATGGGCTCGAGCCCCACATTGGGCTCTGTGCTGACAGCTCAGAGCCTGGAGCCTGCATCAGATTCTGTGTCTCCCTCTCTTTCTTCCCCTCCCTCGCTTGCACTCTCTCTCTCTCTCTCTCTCTTAAAAATAAATAAACAATTTTTAAAAATAAATAAAATAAGAGCACATACAAAGTTCTGAGGAGTAGGGAAATAGATCCTCCTGAATTTCTCAGGGCTCCTATGAAAAGAACTGGCCTTCTGGGCTACAGAGATGTGTATAGTATAATGATAGAGAATGTTCACCTTCATCCCCCCTAGAAATATTTACTTTTTATGTACCATGAAGATCCAATCTATAGCCCTTTGTCTAGTGAATTGCTCTGATCCAGAAGGATAATAAAATTTCTTATCTCCCTGAAATGGACACATGGTTAAACCCAAACTAGGCTCCTAGGTTAAGCTCTGTGTTGTTTCCCCAGTAATTCCCAATTCTCCTATTCTCTGAAACCAACTGTGTGTCCTAAATTCAACTCATTTCTGTAATTCACTAGACAGAGTTAGTGCAGACCCCATTATTTAAGTCAGTCCCCCAAGACTACCCCTACTTCAGATGCCAGCAACAAATGGGTCTTCAGGATAGCTCTACTTTTGCCTTATGGATTACATATTTAAGCATTCCTGTGATCCTCCCTCAGGTTTGAAATCCAGAAGTCAAGGAAGCATCACATTTATGATTATATTTGATTGTAAAAGATATAAATGAACAGCCAGATAAAGAGGCATACATGGGGCAAAGTTCAGAAGGGTCCAAAACACAGAAATGTCCCTATGGAGTCACATTGAACCACTCCCCCACCATATCAACATGTCCAACAACCAGGAAGCACTCTGAATCTTGCTGTTCCAGAGTTTTTTAAATCAATTCTTCACTATAAAGGCACTATTGATTAAATCATTGATCATCAGTGATTGATCTTAGTCTCCAGCCTCCCGCCTCTCTCCTGTCTCCTGGGGCTCTTTCCTGGGTCTCTAGCTTGCTGCCCTACTCTGCAGCTGTGGGACTTGCCAGCCTCCATACTCATGTGAGCCAATTTCTTAGAATAAATCCTATATATATGTATATCATGTATATACACATATATAATCTGGTTTTATTTTTCTAGATACTTAAAACAGGAGCATAATACCTAGTAGATAGTGAATAATTCATTCACTCCACAAATATTTGTTTAAATGATGAGTTAACCAGAACACTTCATTTTATGGTAATCTGCTCCCCCTCCAACCCCTCTGTTCTCCTTGCTTTCACTTTCCATTGGTTTCACTTACCTGAGGTCAATGGTCATCCAGAAGCAGATGATTTTCCTCCTGACAAATCATCTGAAGGTCAGCCTCTGATGTAGCCTCAGGCTACATCACAGTGCCTACATAATTTACTCCATTTCATCTCATCATGCAGGCATTTTATCATTTCCCAAGAGAAGGGTGCCCTACAAGAAGAAGAGTCAGTGCAGTACGATAAGATATTTTGGGAGAGGGAGGGAGACTACATTCACATAATTTTTATTATAGTATATTGTTATAACTTCTATTTTATTATTCGTTTTTAGTGTTAACTCTACAAATTCTAAATTAAACTTTATCATAGGTATATGTGCATAGAAAAAAAAAAACCAGTGTATTTAGGGTTTGGTACTACCCATGGTTTTAGGCATTCACTGGGGGTCTTAGAAAACTATCCCCTGTGTGTAAGAGAAGACTACTATATATGTATCCTTTATTTTTACAGATTTACTTATTTAAGTACTTCTATGTTCATCATAATATTTGATCCTTAGACCAATTTTTACTTCTTTACTACATTTCATCTGATTTTGGGGTGAGTCCTAGAGATGTTTTAGATTTTAAAAAAGATATCATTTGACTCCCCAAATGGGACAGGAAAGTTGTGAAAGTGACTTTTGAGCTTAAATAAGTAGAATCATTATCTGTAATTGCTTCAAGCCTTAAAACAATATTACTTGAAGTCGATGTTCTTTACAGAAATTGTAACTGGCAATTAAGTGACTATAAAATGATAGCTGCTGAGGCTTATGAGAACAATAAAAGAAAGACCCTGGGATGCACCCCGTTTGCTTCTCACCAGTACTGGCAGACCTGTGCTCTCATTGCATAATGTAGTAAACTCAGCAACAAACCCTAATTTCCATCTTTTCCCCTCCACTCTCCCTGATCTCTCACCCCTGCTTCCTGAAATCTCCTCCTTAAAATTACCTACCCTAAGTCCTCATCTCAGGCTTTCTTTGGACAATCCCAGCACCCGACACCTAAGCATGAGAAAGGGCTGAACCCAATATACTAGTGGTTCTATATCCTGTTTCTAGACTCTCTAAAAAGCTGATTGTTGCCTTACTCGGAGCAGTGGACCTGAATTGGTAATTCTGTTAATTCTGGCCGGCGGAGTAAGTTTATAACTTTGCGATAGAGAAATGATATTTTTATCCAAGATGTAGTTATATAGATTTTACTCTCATTTGGTTTTTTTTTTAATATATGAAATTTATTGTCAAATTGGTTTCCATACTACACCCAGTGCTCATCCCAAAAGATGCCCTCTTCAATACCCATCACCCACCCCCCATCAACCCTCAGTTTGTTCTCAGTTTTTAAGAGTCTCTTATCATTTGGTTTTTAAAGATGTTTACATGTTTAGGGAGCTTAAACAAAATAAATGCTTAGGACACTTAAATCTACTAACTTTGTGTGTGATTTATTAGATGTGTAAGAATTTTAAAAATGTGTTTGAAATAATATGTTAAATATGCGAGTTTGCCTTGCTAAGTTTGGAGTGCTGTAGAATGGGATAAATTAGCCTTGTTATTGTCCTTTGAAAGGTCTATAGGAATTGAAATAGATAGGTAAGTTGGATTTAACAAAGTAACCTATCCCCGAAAAAAAAAAGGAACCTAAAACCAATTAAAAAAAAAAAAACCAAAAAACCTAGCTGGCTATCATCAAATGTATGAAAATAAAGAACAAATCTGATTTAAATCAAGAGTGTCATAAAAACCTATAGCATTTAATATTATGATAATAATGACAATAATAGAAAAGGTTTTTAAAATAATGCTAAATTTTTAAGTATCTAAATTTCTCCAGGGTTTTCCAACCCATAAGTCTGTAATATTGAGAATGTTATAAAATTGGAAAAGGACAAGACCAGAGTATTTTATCCTTGAAAGAACCCTAAGTCTCTAACCCAAACATGGAGTGTGAGTTGGTCTGCCCCTCATCAGTAACATTTTCTAAAAGATCACTAAAGATATCTGCAGTTGAAAGGAGTTATTCATGCTGATATTTAATTTTAAACACTCCTGCTTTGATTTTGTATTGCACTGTCAGATTAGACAAATGGGTGTTTGTATTAGTTTTGTTGGTAATCAAATTAAGGCCAGAAGGACAATTAAAAGATTGACCAACCATGAGGTGATTCAACAGATTGATGAGATACATCAGAGTTTTTAAAAGAGAAAAGGAAAATGAGTACCATTACTGACTGGACAAGCGCTGAGCACGCAAGTTTCACAACAGGACTTAGAACATACCAATATCAGGGAGATGAAGTGATAAAGGACAAAAATATGTTTGATCCAATATAAGAAGATGTAGAAAATAAGCGTATTTGATTAATTAAATACCAGTGAAAGGGCATGGGCTTAAAATGTCTCACTGACACTATAAGCAAGAGTTTCCTCTAAGGAAGCTTAAGAAAACCTTAATGTTAATACATTTAATATTCATCAATATTTAAGAGCATTCCTTTCCTCACATAACCATGTCCCCATAACCATCTGCCATTAGTAAGAGCTCACCAGTAATCATTTTTAAAAGACTCTCTTTTTTTCAGATTTTTAAAAACATTTATTTATCTTTTGTAAGGCAGAGTGTGAGCGGGGGAGGGGCAGGGAGACAGGGAGTCACAGATTCCGAAGGAGGCTACAGGCTCTGAGCTGTCAGCACAGAGCCCAACATGGAACTCAAACTCACGACCATGAGATCATGACCTGAACTGAAGTCAGATGCTTAACCACCTGAGCCACCCAGGTGCCCCTTTAAAAGACTCTTAAATGTTAATAGACAATACCTTCTCAGATTGAAGTATCATTAACTTTATTTGCATATTAAAAATTAAAATACTTAGGCTAGTTTCAAATTTGTTCTTTTCTGTCATTAAGGAAACATCTGAGTGGCTACTGTGTGCCAGATAATATGATAATTACAGGGAATGCAAAGATGATTTAGATACTGTACCTCTTTCTTATAAGCTTAGAGTCAAGTTGGAAAGATATATGGATCCAATAAAATGCATCATAAGTGACATAGTAAATGTTCAACTGCCAAAGGAACAGAGAAATGGGACTAAAGCTTCTTAAAGGACAGGAGAGTTATGGAAACTGGTGTTTGAGAAGGTCTGATTTATTTATTTATTTAGTCCATGTGTGTACATGAGCAGGGGAGGGGCAGAGAGAGAGAGGGAGGGAGAGAATCCCAAGGAGGCTCTATGCTGTCAGTGCAGAGCCCAATGAGGGGCTTGATCCCACAAACCATGAGATCATGCCTTGAGCCAAAATCAAGAGTCAGAGGCCTAACTGACTGAGCCACGAGGTGCCCCAGAGAAGGTCTTAATAAACATGAAAGTTTGATTTAAAGAAGAGTTAACACTATTTTCTTGAAGCTGTTCCAAAAAACAGAAATAGAAGGAAAACTTCCAAACTCTTTCTATGAAGCCAGCATTACCTTGATTCCAAAACCAGACAAAGTCTCCACTAAAAAGGAGAGCTACAGACCAATTTCCCTGATGAACAAGGACTCAAAAATCCTCAACAAGATACTAGCCAACCGGATCCAACAATACATTAAAACAATTACTCACCATGACCAAGTGGAATTTATACCTCGGATTCAGGGTTGGTTCAATATCTGCAAAACAATCAATGTGATGCATCACATCAATAAAAGAAAGGACAAGAACCAGATAATCCTCTCAATAGATGCAGAGAAAGCATTTGACAAAATACAGCATCCTTTCTTGATAAAAAAAAAACTCTCCAGAGAGTAGGGATAGAAGGATCATACCTCAAGATCATAAAAGCCATATCTGAAAAACCCACTGCTAATATCATCCTCAATGGGGACAAACAGAGAGCTTTCCCCTAAAGGTCAGGAACAAGACAGGGATGTTCACTCTCACCACTGTTATTCAACATAGTATTGGAAGTCTTAGCTTCAGCCATCAGACAACACAAAGAAATAAAAGGCATCCAAATCAGCCAGGAAGGTCAAACTTTCACTCTTCACAGATGACATGATATTCTATATGGAAAACCCAAAAGATTCCACCAAAAACTGCTAGAACTGATTCATGAATTCAGCAGTTATAGGATATAAAATCAATGCACAGAAATTGGTTGCATTCCTATACACCAATAATGAAGCAACAGAAAGAGAAATCAAGGAATCAATCCCATTTACAATTGCACCAAAAGCCATAAAATACCCAGGAATAAATCTAACCAAAGATATGAAGAATCTATACACTGAAAACTATAGAAAGCTTATGAAAGAAATTGAAGAAGACACCAAAAAAAAAAAAAAAAAAAAAAAAAAAAAAGGAAAAATATCCCATGCTCCTGGAAAGGAAGAACAAATATTGTTAAAAAGCAATCTACATATTCAATGAAATACCTATCAAAATAATACCGACATTCTTCACAGAGTTAGAACAAACAATCTTAAAATTTGTATGGAACCAGAAAAGACCCTGAATAGCCAAAGCAATCTTGAAAAAGAAAACCAAAGCTGGAGGCATCACAATCCTGGACTTCAAGATGTATTACAAAGCTGTAATCATCAAGACAGTATGATATTGGCACAAAAACAGAAACTCAGATCAATGGAACAGAATAGAGAATCCAGAAATGGGCCCACAAACGTATGGCCAATTAATCTTTGACAGAGCAGGAAAGAATACCCAATGGAATAAAGACAGTCTCTTCAGCAAATGGTGCTGGGAAAACTGGACAGCAACATGCAGAAAAATGAACCTGGACCACTTTCTTACACCATACACAAAAATAAACTCAAAATGGATGAAATACCTAAACAGAAGACAGGAAGCCATCAAAATCCTAGAGGAGAAATCAGGCAAAAACCTCTTTGATCTTGGCCGCAGCAACTTCTTACTCAACATGTCTTCAAAGGCAAGGGAAACAAAAGCAAAAATGAACTATTGGGACCTCATTAAAATAAAAATCTGCACAGCAAAGGAAATAATTGGCAAAACTAAAAGGCAACTGACGGAATGGGAGAAGATACTTGCAAATGACATATCAGATAAAGGGTTAGTGTCCAAAATCTACAGAGAACTTATCAAACTCAACACCCAAAAAACAAATAATCCAGTGAAGAAATGGGCCCAAGACATGAATAGACCCTTCTCCGAAGAAGACATCCAGATGGCCAATGGACACATGAAAAAATGCTCAACATCACTCATCATCCAGGAAATACAAATCAAAACCATATTGGATATCAACCACCTCACACCTGTCAGAATGGCTAACATTAACAACCTAGGCAACAACAGATGTTGGTGAGAATGTGGAGAAAGAGGATCTCTTTTGCACTACTTGTGGGAATGTAAGCTGGTGCAGCCACTCTGGAAAACAGTATGGAGGCTCCTTAAAAAATTAAAAATGGAACAACCCTACAACCCAGCAATTGCACTACTAGGTATTTATCCAAGGGATACAAGTATGCTGTTTAGGAGGGATACATGCACCCCAATGTTTATAGCAACACTATCAACAATAGCCTAAGTATGGAAAGAGCCCAAATGTCCATCAATGGATGAATGGATAAAGAAGATGTGGTATATATATATGATGGAATATTACTTGGCATTCAAAAAGAATGAAATCTTGCCATTTGCAACTACATGGATGGAACTAGAGGGTATTATGCTAAGCGAAATTAGTCAGAGAAGACAAATATGACTTCACTCATATAAGGACATTAAGATACAAAGCAGATGAACACAAGGAAAGCAAAAATAATATTAAAACAGGGAGGGCGACAAGACATTAGACTCTTAAATATAGAGAACAAAGGGTTGCTGGAGGGGTTTGGGGTGGGGGGATGGGCTAAATGGGTAAGGGGCTTAAGGAATCTACTCCTGAGATCATTGTCGCACCATGTGGTAACTAACTTGGATGTAAATTATAAAAAAAAATAAGTAAATTACTAGATTAAAATAAATGAATAAATTTAGTGACTAAACAAAACAAAAAAACATGAAAGTTTGCCACACAGAGAGCAGAGTTAGGAGACTGGTCTGGGTGAAGAACAGAAGGAGCAGCACCAAAGGTTCAGACCCCCAACCAATGCATTGGTTGGGGAACAGAATTCATGGTCAGAGTAACAAGAGTTGAGGCTGAAGAAAGAGGCAGGTGCCAGGTTATGGAGCACCTTATTGTGACTATACGAAGTGGGGAACCATTTAAGAATTTTAAGCAAAGTCAGGGAGAACAATTAAGAGATTATTATAATAATACAAGTGAGAGCGGGGCGCCTGGGTGGCTCAGTCGGTTAAGCATCTGACTTCGGCTCAGGTCATGATCTCACGGTTTGTGGGTTCGAGCCCCGCATCGGGCTCTGTGCTGACAGCTCAGAGCCCGGAGCCTGTTTCAGATTCTGTGTCTCCCTCTCCTTCTGCCCCTCCCCTGCTCCTGCTCTGTCTCTGTCTCTTAAAAATAAATAAATGTTACCAAAAAAATAATACAAGTGAGAGATTAGGCTTTAAGTTTATTAAGTGGCAGAGGGGACAGCAAAAAGAAATTTGGACATGACTTTGCTCATGATTGAGTTGACATGATCAGGGAGGAAATGTTGTTTGTGCCTGATGAGCTCTTTTCTTCAAGGTCAGCTCTTCTGATGTGGGGGAAGCTGAAGGGACAGAAAAGTAGGAGGTATACACAAAGTGCTGAAGGAAAATAAGGCTTGCAAATGGAGGGATCTGCAGGCTTTTTTTTTCCAGGCTTAAGTTTTATTAAAAGAATAATCATGCAATATTGAGGTTATAAAAATTACTTTATTTCAAATGTGAAAATATAAAAAACTACTTATATATAAAATTTAGGGGTATTGAAGCATTCAGACTCTGGGTTGTCTTTATCTCTTTATAAATGTACTTAAATTTAATAGAGACAATATTCATAGCAGACATAAATATAAAGAGAATTCTATCTCTAGAAATTAAGATATAGGAGAAAACAATACGTTCCGTCACTGATAAAAGCACAGAAACATAGTGGTCAGTGCCATGGACTTCCCAACACACTCTCCATTCCAAAAGACCACTAGGAGACAATTACAGGGATCTCACTGATGTTGGAGTAACTGGGGAGAATGGCCACGTGACCCATTCCTGACCAATAAGACATGAGGAGACATGAGGTGAGGTTCGCTGAGAGAACCTCTGAGAAAGGGTTCTTCAAGTCTATGAAGGAGATGCAGAAAAAGTTGCTCATCTTCTTTCTCTGGCTGCTGCTGGGTCCGAATGGGTCTATGGCACGGCTCCAGCCATCACATCACCAGCTGGAGAATGAAGCCAACACTAAAGGTGACAGACCAGAGATCGAAAGGACCTGATTCCTGGATGACATTCTGAGCCCACCCTACTTGAACTTCTTGTTATGTAGGATTATAAATGTCCTCATGGTCTAAGCCATTTGAATCAGGGTTTTCTGCCACTTGCATCTGAAAGTTTCCCAACTAAAACAAGAACTAAAGGTGGATTAAAAGTAAACATCAACAGGGGCGCCTGGGTGGCTCAGTCAGTTAAGCGACCGACTTCAGCTCAGGTCACGATCTTGCGGTCCGTGAGTTTGAGCCCCGCGTCAGGCTCTGGGCTGATGGCTCAGAGCCTGGAACCTGCTTCCGATTCTGTGTCTCCCTCTCTCTCTGCCCCTCCCCCGTTCATGCTCTGTCTCTCTCTGTCTCAAAAATAAATAAAACGTTAAAAAAAATTATAAAAAAAAAAGTAAACATCAACAGTTATAATGTATCGAATTACATTTTCTCCTCTTGGTAAGTAGGTCAATTTCATTTACAGTCGCTTTAAAATTTCATTTGAAGTTTACATAATCCAGTCCCTCTGAATTGTCGTTCTTTTTTTATACTATCACTTCTAACCATCTGTCCTCTCATGCAGTATTGTTGACAAAGAACCACGAGAAGAGAAGCAGCAGGTAAATCTAGCTCTCTGTTAAGGTGAAAAGAGACTCTCTCATTTATAGACAATTTGAAGATTGTGGCAGTACACTTTTTCTGACGGGAGCCCATAGAAACAGCATATAAAGAATCCTGCAGTCTTTTAATAACCGTTTTTTTTTCTTTTTTTTTTTTTTAATTTTTTTTTTTCAACGTTTTTTTATTTATTTTTGGGACAGAGAGAGACAGAGCATGAACGGGGGAGGGGCAGAGAGAGAGGGAGACACAGAATCGGAAACCGGCTCCAGGCTCTGAGCCATCAGCCCAGAGCCTGATGCGGGGCCCGAACTCACGGACCGCGAGATCGTGACCTGGCTGAAGTCGGACGCTTAACCGACTGCGCCACCCAGGCGCCCCTTAATAACTGTTTTTTAAAACAAAAACAACGAAGCACTTTCTTAAAAATAGTGCTGTATCCCTCACTTACTTGCCTCCTGGCTATATTGGGAGCATCCATATACCTTTTTAATAACTTTAAGTAAAAATAGAACATGCAAAGAACTGAGGGTAGTGTTTGGCACCAGGTATTATTATTAGCAATGGTCTACTTAGAACAAAAGACTGTGCTAAATCTAGCACCGCGAGTGTCCCAGTGTCCCTAAAGCTTCCCTAGTTGATCTGTAATGTATCTGCTTGCCTTCCTATAGCTTGGGTTTTGCTTTCCTCTTATCAATGCACTTGAAAACTTCAATCTCAGGGATGGTGTATGCCTTTCATTTTCAGAGGCAAGCGGTAACTTTGGCATTTCTTATCACAAAAAATCCATATGAGAAAGCTGGCAAGCCCAGTGTACTTCCTGGGCGGAGAGGTTTTTCTGTCAAAGCCGGGAGGGTATGATCATCTACCATCTTCAGAGTTTGACCATTGAGTTGGACAGATCTGCAAAGGGGAAAGATAAACCCAGGTTAGCCAAGTGGTGTATGCTCCACCTTCTCTGCAAAAGTTGTGACATCTTTTTAAGGCCAAAAAAATGGTGACAGCCTGTATTATATAACTTGTTTCAATTCTATATTGGGTATTTGACCCAGATGATCTTTAAGCTACACTGGGAGAGCTGAGTCATTCTGACAGAGACCATATGGCCTGCAAAGCCTGAAATACTTACTATCTGGCCCTTTATAGAAAATGGAACACACATAATCTATATAGTAGGCACTACTATGGTGGTATAAAAAGGATAAACATGACATAACTTCTGATTTGTGGCAATTTTATTTGATGGTAAGTAATTGAAAACATTTTTAGATAAAGCAAATAGGTAGAAGGGAATGTAACTATCACAAATTTAACATGCAAAATGACATAAAATTTCCCACTTGTCACCGTGCCCATAAACCTTCTCACTCCCTTTCTGCCAGGCGATATGCATTCATTTTGCATTTCTTATGTTGTTAAGATATTCTGGTAGAATATATATTGCTGGAGTGCAACAAAATTATTTTGTAGGTTAGGGTTAGGTTTAGGGTTCACTAAACCAAAAGCTTCCAAAAAATCGATGTTTTCTTTGCATTCCACCCTTGGAATTCAAATTCAAAACCAAGTCAAGCCATGTAAAAAATATCTTAAGGACAAATGTTATTTTTTATGCACATTTACTATTGTTTAAATCAAATTAATACATGCTCACAGCAACAGATCCAACATAAACAGGGACTTCAAAAGAAAACCTTCGGTCTGCTTTTAGTTCCACTGATAGTTAATTCCATAATTCTAAACATGGCTTACATTTCTATGATCTTGTTCTCAAGTGATTTTAACACTATGAAGTTTTTACAATACGAAAATAATTTTTATTTTACATTATTTTATTTTTTAAAATATTTTGAGAGAGAGAGCAAGCAGGGGAGATGCAGAAAGAGAGGAGGACAGAGGATCCAAAGTGGGCTCCACACTGACAGCAGAGAGCCTGACGCAGGGCTCGAACTTACAATCCATGAGATCATGACCTGAGCCAAAGTCAGACACTCAGCCGACTGAGCCACCCAGGTGCCCCCCCCCCCAAATTTTATTGTTGAAAGTTGGTTAATGTCAGAGTTATATGTATGTAATACATGTAATATATGTAGAACACTTATAAGATCGCCTTGCATAGAGTAAGCACTACAAAAATATCTATGATCACCATTATTCTGATAAATGTAACTGGTTAATTCATCATAACCATTTTTTTCTTTTTCTTTTTTTAAGTTTTTATTTTGAGAGAGAAAGAGCAGGGAAGAGCAGAGAGAGAGAGAGAGAGGGAGAGAAAGAATCCGAAGCAGGCACCATGCTGCAGCACTGAGTCCAATGTGAGGCACAATCCCACAAATCTCGAGATTATGATTTGGGCTGAAATCAGGAGTTGGACGCTTAACTGACTAAGCCACCCAGGTGCCGCTCATCATAATCATTTTTAATATATCCTTCATCTCTTTTATGTACGTACACCCATATTTTCATTTAAACAAAAATGAAGATACAATATGTAGTCTCTCCCTCTTTTTTTTTATGTTTATTTTTGAGGGGGGTGTGGCAAAGAGAGGAGGACAGAGGATTCAAAGTGGGCTCTGTGCTAACAGCATAGACCCCGATGTGGGACCCAAAATCACAAACCCTGAGATCATGACCTGGGGCGAAGTTGGGACACTTGACCAACCGAACCACCCAGGTGCCCCAGTCTCTTAAAACTTGATTCTTTTTCCCTTAGCACATGTTAACATTTGCTCACACCATTAAACATTCATCCACCACATCATTTTAACAGCCGTACAGGATTTCACTGTGTGAGCATATTAGCTTATTAGTTGTCTAGTGTTTGGTTGTTTACAATTTAGAATTATCAAAGATCCCTCAAACTCGGGGCACCTGGGTGGCTCAGTTGATTAAGCATCCAACTTCAGCTTAGGATGTGATCTCACAGTTTGTGGGTTTCAGCCCTGCGTTGGGCTCTGTGCTGATAGCTCAGAGCCTAGAGCCTCTTCAGGTTCTGTGTCTCCCTCTCTCTCTGCCCCTCTCCTGCTCGTTCTCTGTTTCTCTCAAAATAAACACACACACACACACAAAAAAAAACAACGAAAAACTAAAAACCAAAAAACAAAGATCCCTGAAACTCTATCCTAAGTATCAGTCAGCAGAAAAATTAGTTTCCACTTAATCTTTGTTAGGTGCCCTGCTCTGGGGGCTGTACCTAAAGTCTTAAATAAAAGATAACCATGATTGTACTAGAGGCCATCAAGCCTGCACTGAATTTACACTCGGTCCACATGCGCGTGAGTTTTGTTTTAGTACCTATATCACATCAATTTTTAGAGGAGATTGGGGAGGAAATGCCATGACCATCATCAGGAAACCACAAACAAAAATAGGCCTTGAAAACATCTCTATGTGTCAGTAGTAAGAGCTGTTCTGCACGCAATTGAGAACCATTTTCAAGGGTACATAAAAAAGTTTCAGAAATGCTTTAGGAGAGGCCAGCGAGCTTAACGGTAAGCCTCATCACTATAAATTAATACTGCTGTGGGTTAAGATGATAAAACATGGGCAAGATAATACCCTATACCATCTGGCTATGTTGTTTAATCGGCTGTAAAAATCGCTAAAGTATGCTATCAATATATTGAGTATAAGCTTAAAGCATGCTGATTATTTCTGCATCAGGCTGGGTAAATCAGGGTAGGATTTTATTCAAGATTAGTATCTTGTTTCATATTTTGAAGTCAGTAACATGATGACAAGAAATAGAAGGCATGCTTGTCAAGTTTCAGATGAAACAGAGCTGAACAGAATTAGCAAGCAAAAGTAATCTGAATTAGGGATTCTGGACAAAATTGATCTGAGATAAATATAGAATACTGCTTTTATATTAAAAATATACTCACTCAAAGCTTACTATGGAGGACCTTCTGTCGGTATTATACAAGTTGTTCAACTAAAAATGATTTTTTGGGGGGCGCCTGGGTGGCTCAGTTGATTAAGTGTCCGACTTCAGCTCAGGTCATGATCTCGCGGTTGGTGAGTTCGAGCCCCACGTTGGACTCTGCTGACAGCTCAGAGCCTGGAGCCTGCTTTGGATTCTGTGTCTCCCTCTCTCTCAGCCCGACCCTGCTCACACTCTGCCTCTCTCTTTCTCTCAAAAATAAATAAACATTAAAAAATGATTTTTTTTTAAAGATGATCATCGTTTAACCCTCTGAGGTCATTAGAATGAACAAGTGTCCAGACTGTACACTCATCAAACTTATCTGGGGTACTTTTGCAACATTTTATTTTATTTTTTACAACATTTTAAAGAGATAAAAGTATAAGTAATATACACTCATCACAGAGAATTTAGGGTAAAAAAACATAATCCATAATTTCACAAATTTTCCATTAATAATTGATAAGCATGAAATGTGTGATCAGAATGCAACAGGGTCTGATAAACAAAGAGAAGAATCATTGAAGAAATGGCATATTTAGCCTGGAGAGACGACAATCCAATTGTCCTTCAGATACTGGAGTTATTCTGGAGGAAATGAGGTATTTGGTATTGTTCCAGATTAAGGGTAGCAAACTCAAGGGCCCACAAGAGCCAAGGAATTTATATGTGCAAGTGCAGTAGGACAGGGTCACAGAGGTAACAGGATCACGGAGGGACTGTGAAGAACCTGTCTCAAGTAAACAACCCCAATTCAACTCCATCTACTTGGGGAAATAAGCCCAGAGTTGCTAGAGTATCTATCTTTTAAAGAAAGGATAGAAATCCAGATATTTTCATAGTTGTCAATTTTAAAATGTTCATAACTGGGGCGCCTGGGTGGCGCAGTCAGTTAAGCGTCCGACTTCAGCCAGGTCACGATCTCGCGGTCCGTGAGTTCGAGCCCCGCGTCGGGCTCTGGGCTGATGGCTCAGAGCCTGGAGCCTGTTTCCGATTCTGTGTCTCCCTCTCTCTCTGCCCCTCCCCCGTTCATGCTCTGTCTCTCTCTGTCCCCAAAAAAATAAATAAACGTTGAAAAAAAAATTTTTTTTAAATAAAAATAAAAAAAAATAAAATGTTCATAACTTAGTAAAAATAAGAATACGGAGCGCATGCCAACCTCCCCTACCACGAGAAAAAGAGGGAAAAAAAGCTCTCTAAACCCACTTGTCCATAGGCATGAGGTGCAGTTTCCGACCTCTGCTCTCCAGGACAGAACTCAAAACAGGAGATGAAAAGCAGAGAGAGGTTCACATTACCCTTGAGAGGACAGCTGCCTGGAGAGGCTTTGAGATCCAACAGATGAGCCATCAAACAGCTGAATGGCTTAAACTACCCATCTAAGGTTGGACTAAAATATCTCTTAACACACTTCCAACTCTACAACTATTATTCAGTTACTTCAGAAAAGCTTTTCCCTTGTCAGCATCAGACACAAATATGCTAAAAATACCCATTTCCAAAACTTAGAACCCAAATAAAAAAAAAGTATGGGTTACCCAAATATGTATTATTTACTTTACAAAAAAGAAAAGGTTTAAACAGCAAGAAAATGGGTAAATAAACCATGATATTTCATAAAACATGTAGCCCATTAAAAATGTCTACAAAGGCTATGTATGGAAAGACATTTTGGAAAACTTGTGGGTGCCCTCCCTTTTTCTTTTCCCATTAGGCATTGTGTGATTACAGTTGTGGTAAAATAAAGCATAGGGGAAAAATAAACAATGGTACCCAATGTTAATGATGTTTGCCTATGGAAGATAGGTCTTTGTAGAAAGCATGCTTACTGTCCTTTGTCAGGTTCTGATGCTAATTATCACTGAAAACATCACTCATTTGCAAAGACAGGAGGAGATGATGAGAATGTTGTAAACTCTTATAATTTTTTATTCTCCAATGTGAGAAGAGTCATGATGAAAAGAGCTCCTTCCAACACACATTGGACAGAATCTTACAATGGTTTTGGGCCTGACTCTTCAAGGGTCATAGTTATTTAGGGTATTCTGTTGAATACGGTCTCTTATAAAACATATCCAATGACTGGCTTTTAAAACCATAATGATTATGACCAACTTCAAATAATTCACCTCAAAGTTATACTTCTGGACATTTTATTTTCTTACTCTAGCCAATATAAAACTACTTTAACATGGTAAGAGAGTGACACTCAGCTTACATGGTGTAATAGTGTGCCCTTAGTACAATCATACTTAGGTATGTTTTGCTTTACTGACTCTGTTACCAAGAATTATAACTCTTTTTTGAGCAAATAATCTCAATGTCTTGAGGGGATTTTGAAGTATCAAGTTGTTTTGAAATGCAAAGTATTCCCTAAGTTAACTGCTAAATGTTTTCATATCCTTCTGTGTTGGACTCTGAGTGAGTTATACCTGTATGGATAAGTATTCATCTATAAACTTCACGAATATTAAGAATTGTTAGAACTTGAAATCGTTGACTTTTTTTTTTTTTGCTCCCTATCAACACTCTGTATTCTGATAAATACAAATGAATTTTGTGAAAGTTTGAAATGAAGAAAGGAAAATTACTCACTTAGAAAGTAATCCATCAGGCCCTAAAGGTTTTACGAGGTATTTGTCCACTTGTTTGTCAAATAAGTGATACGGCAACTGCAAGCGTTTGGTGACATTATGGAGGTTTAAGGCATACAGGGTTAAATCTCCTTCTTTATACCTTGGGCTAAAAGCAAACAGATTAACTCAATGAAAATAGTTATCTAACTTAAGTAATTAAAAACTCAATTACAAACATAGTCATGGAGACTAAGTATTAGTATCTATAATGATGATGGGCCCTTTTTTTATCCTTTCTTTCATGATTACATTGGACAACTCATGTGGTCCTATTTGAAAAGATAATTTAATTTTTTCAAAAAAATTTTTTTCTTAATGTTTTTATTTATTTTTGAGACAGAGAGAGACCGACCATGAGCAGGGGAGGGGCAGAGAGAGAGGGAGACACAGAATCCGAGGCAGGTTCCAAGCTCTTAGCCATCAGCACAGAGCCTGATGCGGGGCTTGAACTCACAGACTGTGAGATCATGACCTGAGCTGAAGTCGGACGCTCATCCGACTGAGCCACCCAGGCGCCCCTGACAAGATAATTTAAACAATATTTTTCTTCACACTACCATTTTCTGGGTGACAGCATTCTGAGATCTTTGCTGCTTAGCCAGACTGAGTTGCCAGGAAGCTGGTCAGCCCACCCATGTTCAGACACAGAAAGGTTAAATAATAAAGTGAATTTTGTGGGTTCCTATGAATTCAAATTATAAACCATACAAACAGCAGCTTTTTCTATCATTATTTAAAAAAAAACTAAAACAAACAATAAAATTAAATCTATTGACACTTTTCAGAATTTCCATCCAGATCATTCCCCTACTTCCTAGTGGGTCCTCACTATTTAAAGAGTTCTCATTCGCCAGAAATGACAGATGGCTTTTTTTTTTTTGTAGCTATAGTTATTATTTTAGTATCATCCTATCAGGAAGGACATATTACTGATTAAAACTTGACTGGAAAAGGGTGTGTTACATACTTACTGGTTGGTGTTGGTACAGTGAAGGTATACTCGAAGTTTCCTGCTGTCTGGACCTTTCACGCTTGCCCTTAATACATTGGTGCCCACCAATTTCTTGAACAGAAGAGATAGCCAATAATCCTAGTTGGGTGGTTGGGAAGAGGAGGGACAAAAGTAGATCTTTACTTATTTCTTTATATATCAAAAACAGTGTGAGCAAATAGTTAACCTTACAAAGACTGTGACTGTTATCCTAGAGGTATTTAAATGGAATACATCTTTTGATCCATGTTCCCACCATGAATCTGAGGGCAATTTCTTGTTTGCTGATTTTTATCACGGGAGGACTGTATTCCCACAATTCTGAAAGCCATGACCACTAGGAGTTATATCTTCAAGAATGCAATTCATTGCCGAGAGAGTTTAAATGTTCTTTATTATCTATCACCAAGAATTCAAAGCAAAGCTCAAAGCAGAACTTTTAGGTATGCACATGTACACACACTCACCTACACACAAAGGCAGGTTTTTACAATAAAACTTCTATCTGCTTAAGAGATTAAAATACTTTATTTCTTTACTTTTTTTTTTTTTTTAATTTTTAAGCAATCTCTACACCCAATATGGGGCTCAAACCCACAACCCAGAGATTGAGAGTCACACACTCCACGGACTGAGTCAGCCAAGTGCCCGTAAAATAATTTCTTTTAGAACCTTATCATCCCCATTCCTGAATGGGTTAGGCAATAATCATCGCTAGCTATCAAGGTTTTAAAACCAAAAAAAAAAAAAAAAAAAAAGGAGAGAGAGAGAGACAACCAGAGATCATGTGCCTGTTGATGGAAGCATGCCACATCTCGTTTGAAGAATTATTGCAGGGGCGCCTGGGTGGCTCAGTCAGTGAAGCGTCTGACTCTTGATCTCAGCTCAGGTCATGATCTCACGGTTTGTTGAGTTCGAGCTTTGTGTTGGGCTCTGAGCTGACATCATGGAGCCTGCTTGGGATCCTCTCTCTCCCTCTCTCTGTGCACCTCTCCTGCTCTCTCTCAAAATAAATAAATAAATAAATAAAACACATTTAAAAAAAATTTTTTTTTCAACGTTTACTTATTTTTGGGACAGAGAGAGACAGAGCATGAACGGGGGAGGGGCAGAGAGAGAGGGAGACACAGAATCGGAAACAGGCTCCAGGCTCTGAGCCATCAGCCCAGAGCCTGACGCGGGGCTCGAACTCACGGACCGCGAGATCGTGACCTGGCTGAAGTCGGACGCTTAACTGACTGCGCCACCCAGGCGCCCCAAAACACATTTTAAAAATTCTTTAAAAAAAAAGTTTTGTATTGCAAAACAAAACAAAAACCAAAAATCTGAATAAGCTCAAGCCTCTAGATCTAACTGCCAGTTTACAAGAAACAGAGGAACATACTAAAGGACAGTGCAGGAAGAAATGTAGCAAAATTCAGAATGTGGGAAACACCACAGAACAAATTGCCTGCTCTCTTTCAATAATTAATTCCATAACACAAAAAAGGAGTGGGAAGGGAAACTTCAAGATTAGCAGACTTCAGAGATATTTCAACCAAATGCAATATATAGATGTTGTTTGTATCCTAAAGTGACTAGGCCAACTATTAAATACATTTGAAAAATAAATAAATAAAAACATTTGTGACAGTAAGGAAAATGAGAAACACCCACCGACTAAACATTTGATGATATTGAGGAATTACTGTTAATATTTTAAAGTATGATAATATTTTATGTTTGTCTAAGGGAGATACATACTGACCTACTGATGGATAGTGATACATCTGAGATTTGCTTGAAAGTAATCCAGTAGGTGGGAGGTGAGGAGTGGGTAGGATTATGGATTAAACAAAACTGAGGATTAAATGCTTTTCTCTCTACTTGAAATTTTCCATAATAAAAAGTTTGTTGGGGTTTATTTATTTATTTATTTATTTTAAGAGAGAGAGAGAGAGCACACACATGAGTGTGCACACAAGGGAGGGGCACAGAGAGAGCAGGGATCAATCTCACAACCTTGAGATCATAACCTGACCTGAAATTCAGAGTTGAAGGCTTATCTGACTAAGCCACTCAGGTGCCTAGTTGTTAATTTTTTTGAAGAATATACTCAATGTATATTCCAACTCTTCCTTCTTGAGCTGAGGAAATGTAGACTCAACAGGGCAAACAGCTTTTGTTTCTCTGCTTACATTCAAATTTTTCACTGGAGACAAGAGCAGAATCAATAAACATTTACAAAGGAGACATAACTTCAGCGTGGTTTGGTGACTGTTAGGATAGAAAGCATTCAGGCCTCAGAGCCAGGATTTATATGGAATTCTAGAGTAACATGGGACAACTGTGTGACATCCAGCTTATTACAAAACCTTGTCTCAGTTTGAACTTCCTCATCTGGACAATTGATCTAAGACACCTGCTTTGCCAGCTTCCAAGATTGTTATACAAATCAAATAAGAAAACAGCCATGTATGTTGGATTTAAGACTGATTCCCTTGGACCCTGCAGATGTTAAGGGTACCATTTACTCTTGCAAGTTTTTCTAGATGACTGTGAATCTTGAGGAAGGGGGTGCCTGGGGCGGCTCAGTTGGTTGACTCTTGATTTCGGCTCAGGTCATGATCCCAGGGTTGTGGGATCAAACCTCTCTTTGGGCTCAGCACTGAGCATGAAGCCTGCTTGGGATTCTCTCTCTCCCTCTCTGCCCCACTCCCCTGCTTGTGCTCTCTCTCTAAAACTAAAATATTAATTAAGTAATTAAACAAACAAGCAAACAAAAAACCACAAAGGATCTTAAGCCAAAGGTTTATGTTTGGGAACTGAAAAGATATAGACAACATGGTACTATTTACAAAGACTGACAAGACAAGCTGGCTAATTTCTAGGCAAAGTAAATTTTGTAGAAACTATTTATGTACCTTCCTTGTTCAAGGTCCATTTCAGAAAGGGCCAGCAGCAGATTTGGGATATTTGTCTAGTGAAATTATCATGTTTGGTTTAACTCTATAGTTGATTTATAATATATTGGCGAAGATATATTCCACTTGTTACAAGGTCATTTTGTAAAAATTTTTTAAAAGTTATGAACCACGTGCTTTGTGAGTTTGGACTACTATAGATTAAAAGCAACTTTGTTGGGAAATCTATCTACAAACCACAAAAACCTAGCTTATATTTTGGCATGTGCTTTCTGCCAAACTTTCTTAGCTTTCCTACAGTATTCAAATAATTCCCTTAGGAATTATTCTTTGAAAATACATATCCTCAACTGCCATTTTAGACTACAAAAATCAAGGTCCTACTTCTCAGGGCTGTATCTATACTATTCCAAGTTTTAGACATATATTTCCAGGTGGCTTTTTATATAAAAAGTCTACATTTCCTGATTTAGCACCAGATGCAGTCAGAGGTAGGGTAAAACGGACACTGTATTCATAAATATCTTGAAGATTATTAACAAGATAGCCAATTCTTAGGGTGAGATTTTTGAACAAATACATAGTACTGATTTATCTCAAAGTTAAATAAATTATAATTTCATGCATAAAAAACTTTTGAAGCTTTGCATACTGTAGGTAATTTTAACTTTGATTTAATTTGCAAAACATTGTTTTTGACCCAAGTTTGTTATCTTGTAAAATCAGAGTCACAAAGTTTCAAATTGTCCCTTTAAAAAAAAAAATCCCGGAGTCCCTGGGTGGGTCAGTTGGCTAAGCATCTGACTCTTGATTTCTGCTCAGGTCATGATCACACAGTTCACAGGTTTCAGCCCCACATTGGGCTCTGTGCTGACAGCATGGAGCCTGCTTGGGATTCTCTCTCTCTCTCTCTCTCTCTCTCTCTCTGCCCCTCCCTTGCTCACTCTCTCACTCTCAAAATAAATAAGTAAACATTAGGAAAAAACCAAACCCATAACACACCCCAGGTGGCACACATTAGAATGGATGATCTCCAAGGTTTCTTCCAATTCATCATTTCAGGGTCTACTTGCTAAGAATACTGAATTTATTGACAGGATTGACTTTTATTAGGAGCTTGATACAGGGGTGCTCAATATACTCTATTCTACTCATAGCAATAGGAAAATAACAATCACTTACAGGTAAAGGTTCGAAGTTTTGATCCACTAAGTGGTAGTTTCCGGCTCCAAAGAGCACTTGCCTCATCACCACTTCTATGCCCATTCTAGCCGACAGGCCCAATTTATCCAGCCACCTGAAAGGGAGGGAGGACCAGCTTTCTCCAGGTTTGGAAAACAAAAAAACTCAATTCTAATTACACACTATTCTGATTTATTCATCTATGTGGGAGGAATTGACAGGAAACCAGAAAAGTGGTATTAATTACAAAGAAGCTATTCAAATGAAATGGAGACTATCCTTTCCTTTACATGTTCCCACACTTGAGCATGATAATAAATCCTAGAATACTATTAATATGCCATATGAGTTTCTTTCGGGGTAAGAAAACTTCTGCAAAGCAGAGTAGACAAATTCTCACCCTACAGGCAATCGTTCTCCATCTTGCTGGATACCCTCCCCACTTCCCCACTCCCAGACCCATGTAAGGGCTAAAGAAAAGGCTGCTTGTAGTCAACAGTAGTACAATGTGAAATAAGTAAAATCACACCTAGACTTTTATGGCTGTCCCCCTCCACTCCCTCCATCTTTGGTGGATGGCAAAACAAACACTTTTATCCTTCATTCTCCTCCTCATGCCCCCCATGAGCAAAATGATTTTTTTTATTATGGATTTATAAGAACGAGGATAGGAGAGGAAAGAGAATAAGTCTCAGTGTGAGGATATAGAACTATAGATTAAGAGTGTTAATGGAGTTATGGAATATAAGTAAACCAGTTGTTTAAAGCAATCAGGTTTGTAATAGGTACTTGTCCAAAGGATACAAAAATGCTGATTCAAAAGAGCATATGAACCCCAATGTTTATAACAGCACTATCAATAATAGCCAAAGTATGGAAAGAACCCAAATGTCCATTGACTGATGATGAATGGATAAAGAAAATGTGGTAGATACATACAATGGAATATTACTCAGTGATCAAAAAGAATGAAATCTTGCCATTTGCAACAACGTGGATGGAACTAGAGGGTATTATGCTAAGTGAAGTAAGTCAGAGAAAGATAAATATCATATGACTTCACTCATACGTGGAACTTAAGAAACAAAACAGAAGGACATGGGGAAGGGGAGGAAAAATGAAGTAAGATAAAAACAGAGAGTTTGTTCTCTGTAGAACAAACTGAGGGTTGCTGGCGGGGAGGTGGGTAGGGGAATGGGCTGAAGGGTGATGGGTATTAAGGAGGGCACTTGTTGGGATGAGCACTGGGTGTTGCATGTAAGTGATGAATCACTGGGTTTTGCTCCCGAAACCAATACTACACTGTATGTTAACTAACTTAAATTTAAATTAAAAAAAAAAAAAAAACAATCAAGTTTCTGGTGGTTGGATAAAGAGGTGATTTAGTAAGTCTTTAAACTCATTGGTAGTTCCTCTGGTGAGACCTCACACTTCCGACTCTAAACTCCTTGGGAATCTATGAATAAAGCTACTATAAAAGTACACTAAGGATCCTTCTCAGACTCAAACCTCTAGAGGCACTCTTTTACATTCGCTTATGGAGGAAGGAATCCTTGGCATATTTATGGGCCATAATTAAGGAACAACACTTCTAAAGCAATTCATTCACACGATGATTAATTAGGGACACCCATTAAAGATGTCCAACAAACTTGAATAAAATGATTTCTTACAAAATGCGGCATGAATTTTGGGTCTCAGCCCTAGAAACTTTCTTTGATCAGCTTTTTGGCTGATGAGCCATCTCAGTAGAATCTGTTTAATAAAAGGCCAGGAGAATGCTGCAGCCTGGCCCCTGAGGCGGTGCTGCTTCACTCACATAAAGCCAGCCGCAAAGGTGTTGGACAGCAATGGCGCTCCACCCCCGTATGCAGAGCTTGTTTCTCCTAACCAAACTTTCTTGTGGGGTCTGGTCTCCTCAACAACCTGTGGAACAGGAAAGTCCCCATTATATTTGCAAACAAGCTGACCAAATACGGTGTTGAAGATTAATGACGTTTAAAACTTTGTGTTCCCAGACTGATTTGTCCAATATAGTTACAACAAAACATGTTCGTGGTCATTGAGGTCTTGGGCAATTTACTTTTATTGGAATACAAATTGTGGAAGGAATTTAAATAATCCCATTCCTATGGCCCGTGAGGCTATTCCATAAGGAGGTATTTTTAATTTTTAATCGATATGCATGGATAAGATCTGAGGGTAAGGGGGACTGATGGTGAATAAGTACCTGTTATCTAAAATTGGAAAAACATGTAAATTTATATACTTATAGAATTTAGAATTAGCTAGACTACACAATAAGGACTGGTTTTACAGACGTGCCTCCTTATCTGCGATTCTGCAGTCTCGGTTACCCATAGTCAACCGTGGTCTGGAAGCAGATGATCCTCCTTCTGACCTATCATCAGAAAGTCAATAGTAGCCTAATGCTATGTCACAATACAAATGTCATTTGCCTCACTTCCTCTCATCACGTAGGCATTTTATCATCTCACATCACCACAAGAAGACTGAGTGCAGTATGAGAAGATATTTTGAGAGAACACATTCATATAACTTTTATTACAGTATATTATTATAATTGTCCTATTTTATTATTCGTTGTTGTTAATCTCTTACTGTGCCTAACTTATAAATTAAACTTTATCATAGGAATGTATGTATAGGAAAAAGTATATTTAGGTTTTGATACTACCTGTGGTTCCAGGCATCTACTGAAGGTCTGGGACCATATACCCTACAGATTAAAGGGGACCACTCTACATTAAAAAAAAAAAAGACTATTACCTGGAAAATTTTTTGCACAGATGAAGCAAAAGTGTCTAACACATCAGGGTTTAGAAAATCCTCTTTGGTAGCAATTCGTCCATTCAAGTAGTAGCTAAATTATTCAGAAAATATTCAGAAACAAACAAACAAACAAACTTTACTTTCTGCTTTTAAGTTAGTTGGCTCCCTTGCTCTCCTTCCTACCTCTTCCCACCCCTCTGTTATTAAGAAGAAGAAGAAGAAGAAGAAGAAGAAGAAGAAGAAGAAGAAGAAAAAGAAGAAGAAGGAGGAGGGGGAGGAGGAGGGGGAGGAGGGGGAAGAGGAGGGGGAGGAGGGGGAAGAGGAGGGGGAGGAGGGGGAGGAGGAGGAGGAGTTGTTCTAGTAAGAAAAGACCAAGATGGAAGGGAATCAGTTACTCTGTTTTGAAAAGACATAGTCACAGTGCAGGTACTTACGGGTTACCCGTTCTTTGGCAAGCATATTGATCTTAGCTACTTATCTGCTCCATGATTTAAATGACAGTATGCCTTGATCTTATAGAACCTACCACATTATTTAAAATAAAGTTAAAACTTTTGTTTTATTAATATGAAGTGTGTAGTACAGTGCTGCTTGAGATATTATTTGTTTCTTGTTGGAACTATGCATTAGCAGTTAAATGAAAACACGTTTTTGAAAACTAAGTAATAAGTAAAACTAGCATTAGTTTCTTAGTACTAAGAGCAGGAGACATACTTACTGGTGCCATGTAACTGAATCAATCACTTCTCCCCCAGCCTTCAGGAAACTAGAAAAAGAAATCTATTATGATCTTCACTTAATCCTCATATGCACAACATATATATGTACACAATATATGCACAGGAGTTTCATTTTTTAGAAATGGGCTGGTTACTGCTTTAGTATCAGGCCAAGTACAAACTTCCTAATTCTTATACAAATTATATTGTAGGTTCCATTTGCCCCCAGATTCTTGGTATTCTGAGCCAGTCAATCTTTTCCTCTTTTGGTAAAACATTTGCTTAGGTAGCAAATGGTTTAATAACATGAGGATTCTCCACCAGAGAGCAATATTATTTTTAAGAAAAGTGGTTCTGCTTCCTCTAGTTCCTACCTCGTTAGCATCTTGACAGTCTTTCCTCGAGGCTGGCCAATATCAGGACCATAGAGATTCACAGTTTTGAAAGTGGATTTTGCTAGAAGTTTATGCAACTTGACAAAATCTTCTCCTAACTGCAATCCATCGATGAAAATACCAGCCTTCTTCCGGAAACTGTTAGGTTCTGAAAGATAGCAATTCTCAAAATAATCACGTATCTAGAAATTTTGCACTTAAAAGCAAACAAAGGGGCACCTGGGTGGCTCAGTCGGTTAAGCGGCCGACTTCACCTCAGGTCATGATCTCGCGCTCCGTGAGTTCGAGCCCCGCGTCGGGCTCTGTGCTGACAGCTCAGAGCCTGGAGCCTGTTTCAGATTCTGTGTCTCCCTCTCTCTGACCCTCCCCTGTTCATGCTCTGTCTCTCTCTGTCTCAAAAATAAATAAATGTTAAAAAAAATTTTTTAATAAAATGAAAAAAAAAAACCACAAACAAAATGGCAGCATATAAAAGCAGGAAAACATTTCCCAATTACAAAAATTTAGAGTCCAAAGGCAAGAATAGTAAAACCTCCCTTTTTATAAAGAAGATACTTCAGTAAAACAAAAATTTAAATGACAAAACTGAAGTGTGAGAGGGCACTAAAACAATTTGAAGTTAATTAATGGGGATATTAAACTAATGGGTATTTTGGAAATAGTCTACATCCAGTCTTTAATAAACTAATTTACTTTAAAAAGACAAAAAGTTTGGGGCGCCTGGGTGGCGCAGTCGGTTGGGCGTCCGACTTCAGCCAGGTCACGATCTCGCGGTCCGTGAGTTCGAGCCCCGCGTCGGGCTCTGGGCTGATGGCTCAGAGCCTGGAGCCTGTTTCTGATTCTGTGTCTCCCTCTTTCTCTGCCCCTCCCCCGTTCATGCTCTGTCTCTCTCTGTCCCAAAAAAATAAATAAAAACGTTGAAAAAAAAATTAAAAAAAAAAAAAAAAGACAAAAAGTTTGGGTAGGGGGGGAAGACATTTAAAAATTGATTTCTCAATGCCATTAAAGGTCTTATTAAGACTGTTCATTCACAGCCACCTGGGTGGCTCAGTTGATTAAGCCTCCGACTTCAGCTCATGTCATGATCTCGAGGTCTGTGAGTTCCAGGCTCACGTCAGGCTCTGTGCTGACAGCTCAGAGCCTGGAGCCTGCTTCAGATTCTGTGTCTCCCTCTCTCTGCCCTTCCCCTGCTCTCTGTCTCTGTCTCTCTCTCAAAAATAAATCAAGATTTTAAAAAATTGAAAAAAAATAGACTGTTCATTCACAAATCAGATGTACAGGTGAGCTTAGAAATGGCCATGCTGAACACAAGGGAGGGGGACACAGAAGTGTTCAATCTACTCCCCCAAAACACCTTGCCCAGGCTCTCCCTTCTCCTTGTCTCTGGAAAACAGACCTCTTCCTTGCAAAATTGAGCCCAAGGAAGAGGAAATCATGATGGCATAGTTCTTTTATCTTACTCTGAAAAGCACGGGTGGGGAATGGGTACAGCAGAAAAGTAGGGAGGGAGGGAAATATAGAGATGCGTAAGGACGGGTTCAGATGACCCATTGTCCACGTGGCTGCCATTATTCAAAGTTGTTCAGCATCTAGCTAAGATATGGTTACCTCTACCCCTATATTCTATGTTCTGTGCTTCAATTTGCCAGTAACTCTCAGCAACCTGATCTCTAAATCTGCCTCTAGACATTACTATAATACATACCACTATAGACATATATCTTATTTCTTTGCTTGCCTTCTTGTTGATCTGCTTCCCTTCCTCTAGAATGGATCTCCCAAGAAAGCAGGGACCTTGCTCAGGAGCCAGACTACCTGGGTTCAAATCCCAAGTCCTCCACTTGGTAGCCCAGCATCACACAGTTATTTATCTAAATTTTTGTGCCTGCTTTGGTCATGTGTAAAATGAAAGTCATAATTGTATCCACTGCAGGGTGGTTATAAAGATAAAATAATACTTATTAAATGCTCAGAGCTGTTCCAGGAATGGAGTATGTGTCCATGATATCACTACATCTCATTTCCAATTTTTTTTCAGTTCCATTGGCTCATGTGTGGAAAAAGCACCATACATATGTTTAAATGAATGTGGCTGATCATTAGTACTTTAGTTAGAATTTACAAGTTCCTTGCAAAAACGTCAAGAAGGAAGGAAACAATCAGGAGCTTGACCTGGGTAGGATTCTATACTAGGAATTTCTAGCTTAAGCATATCATGACGGTTGGGATGGAGTTGCTAAGATAAACTGACAGGTGGAGAAACAGAGAAAGAAATGGAAGGGGGTAAAAGCAAAGTGCCTGCTTTACAGTTTTGCTGAGTCCAGCCTGCCATCCGTAATAGGATTAAGTGACCCTAAAAATTTCAAGTGAACCTGGGAGCTGTGGAAGTTTCTGGGTCCAACTAGTTGTCTTCAGCTCAAGTAAAACAAAACTGGGATTAACAATAGGTTCTGGGATATGTAAAGGAGTTTTCTGCCATAAGCAGAAAAGTTGCACTGTTGAGCACGGGTACAAGTGTGCCAAGCCAGAAGAATATTTGCTAATATTAAAAAGAATGTCATAAATAGGAACAACTAATGCCAAAGGGTAATCTCCTTATTAGTGAAATGTCCCTGGGGGCACTTACCATTGCCTAGTTCCCAAGAAATGTTATAATTCTTGGAAGAGCAATAATCCAGGAGCAACTGAGCATTAGAACTGTTCCACTGCAAATCTGCTGTTCGTAGTAAGGCATTTAGACCAAAGATCAAGTCCAGTCCTGAGCAATTTGCAAAAGTATACAGCATATCCACTGAGCTCCCTAAAAGAAAAATAGTGGCGATTTAATGGTTAGGTCAGCACCACAATAATGAAGGCCTCCAGATTTGTTTTCCAGTGAATTACCATTTTGGTTGTAAAATTGAGGAAATTACAATCCTGAGTTATAAGTGAGAGACAAAAAAACGCACAGGCAAATTAAAAGATTAAAAATTAATATGACTTAGTTACTTCAGCTTTTGAATCAACTTTCCATGCTGAACCATGTAAAGTACCAGAAGCTTTGGTCTGGCACTCAGGTTTTGTTGATTCAAATGACCTCAGGTGACTTCATGCACAGGCCAGACTGTCATTAGTCAACATAAGCCCCACTCCTCAAAATTTAAACATGTCTACTCACAAACTCAGTCACAAAATATTTTTGGAAATTTAGCTATATTTAAAATTATTTTTTGGAAAATTCATGTATATGACTTATTAATTTTAAATAATTAAAATTAGACTTTAAAAATTGGCCTAGGGCTATAGATCTGTGGTTTCCAAAGTATGTGCCAAGGGATCCTGGCAAACCTCAATACATTCACCACATGGTTGTCAGATTTAGCAAATGAAGATACAGGCATCTGGTTAAATTTGAACTTCAGACAAACAATGAATAATTTTTAATGCAGGTCTATGCAATATTTGAGAAATACAAGAAAAAAATTCACTTATCTGAAATTCAAAGTTAACCAGGAACCTTACTCACAAGGGCACTACAGGAGCCTTTAAACTTATGAGGGAAACAGGGTTCCTGGGTGGCTCAGTTGGTTAAGTGTCTGACTCTTGATTTTAGCTCAGGTCATGATCTCACAGTTTGTGAGTTCAAGCCCTGTGTAGGAGCTTTGCACTGAATTCGAAGGCTGCTTGGGATTCCTTCTCTCCTTCTCTCTGCCCCTCCCCCACTCACTCTCTCAAAATAAATAAACTTAAAATTTTTTTTTTCAACGTTTATTTATTTTTGGGACAGAGAGAGACAGAGCATGAACGGGGGAGGGGCAGAGAGAGAGGGAGACACAGAATCGGAAACAGGCTCCAGGCTCTGAGCCATCAGCCCAGAGCCCGACGTGGGGCTCGAACTCACGGACCGTGAGATCGTGACCTGAGCTGAAGTCGGAGGCTTAACCGACTGAGCCACCCAGGCGCCCCTAAACTTTAAAAATAAATAAAGAAGGACACCTATGTGGCTCAGTCAGTTAAGCCTCCGACTCCTGCTCAGGTCATGATCTCACGGTTCGTGGATTCGAGCCCCGCTTCAGGCTCTGTGCTGATAGCTCAGAGCCTGGAGCCCGATTCGGATTCTGTTTCTCTGTCTCTCTTTGTCCCTCCCCTGCTCACGTTCTGTCTCCCTCTCTCTCTCTCTCCCTCTCTCTCTCTCTCTCTCTCAAAAGTAAACATTAAAAAAAATTGTTTAATAAAAATAAACAATTCACAAGGGAAATATCAACCGTGTTGGACACGATGAGAACTATTACTATTAGGTTGTTTGGACCTAACAACTTAGTAATTGAAACACTCAGGTATTTCCTTGGGGCTAAGTAAGATGTGAAAAAAACTTACTGAGTCACTACAGTGCCATAAACTTTTGGGAACTTTTGAACTCCGCTTTTCTAACCATTAGCTTATCTAAAATCACTTCTTCAGAGTGGCAACAATGTCGGTCTGAATATCATCTTTAAGTCAGGTATCACATGCAGAAGTCTGTAATTTTCAGGTATAGTTAGAGTCATTTGCTGAATAGAAATTCACTCTCAAACTCTCCTAGTTTAAAAACATCTAAGTGAGGGGCACGTGGGTAGCTCAGTTGGTTAAGCGACTGACTCTTGGTCTTGGTTCCAGCTCAGGTCATGATCTCTCAGTTTGTGAGTTCAAGCCACAAATCGGGCTCTGTGCTGACAGTGAGGAGCCTGCTTGGGATTCTCTCTTTCTCCCTCTCTCTCTGTCCCTCCCCACTCATGCCTTCTCTCTCTCTCTCTCTCTCTCTAATAAATAAACTTAAAAAAAAAATCTAAGTGAATTCCTTGGATCAGCATAACAATGAAACCTAAATTTAATACTGCCGATAAAGGCTGGGGGCAGAACGGCTCTAGCAAGTTGTTTGAGTTATTTAGGGTGTTTGCTGCGTCACCCACTTCCACAGGACTGCTGCCTATCATCAAGGAGTTACAGACAACAGGGACTGAAAAGCTCTTCCGTCCTGCGGCCCAGCATTCCACTGGATCTTGAGCCACACTTTGGGCCAACACAGAGCCTCCAGGGTTATTGACTTCTCCCCAAACCTCCATCCCCATTTTTCTCTGAGGAAACTGGCACCAAAGAAATGTGCTTTGCCCAATACACATGGCTATTTGGTGGCAGTGCCATTACGAGAGCCTGTTGTCAAGGGGTGACTCGACTGTCTTAGTCACAGCTCCGTGTTAGACTTGTGTATTGCAAAATCACGCGGCAGAAAGTTTCCTGGATCAGGAATCCTAACACCTGAGTTCCAGCCCTGCTCTCCCACTTACAGATTGTACAACGAGGTGACCCCTTTGCCCTGCATGAGCCTCAGCTATGCATCCACGATCCTGGAACTAGCACCATTGTGTGCCTACTCACAAAATTGAGGTTGAGACAACATATGTGAAAACTCTTTGTAAATCATAAAAAGCCCTTATACATATTAGGCACTGTTATTACATACTCCCTCTATGGCATTTCCACAAAGCCTGAAATGTTTGCATTTTGGAGTATTTATTCAACTTATACTTCACTCTTTTTCTATTTCCTTTTTCCAAATGCAATTGGAATTTACATAGCTTAAAATTCTATTGTACACCTCCTACAACAGAATAGTAACATCTCCTAGAATATGGGCTGTATACTCCTCAGTTAGACTCTACTCTTAAAAATAAAACCAACCAAAACACCACCCAGCCTACTCCCTCCTCAAAATAAGAATAAGAAAACTCACAGCTAATTTTCTAATTCCCAACCATTACCCAGTCTCTTGTCTCTTACTTTATGAGAGGGTAGAAAGACCCCTGGGACAAAGATAATCTAAATGGCACATTAAAACTGGCACTGAAAGAAAAGAAAAAAAAAAAAACAAGAAGAAACAAAACAAAAAAACTGGCACTGACTCTTTCCCTGGCATTATGCCTTGTCCGTTTATACAAATGTGTCCAGTTCTAGTGAGTGATAGAGGAGGAGGAGTCAGGCGATGAGGAAGAGAGGTAGAGAAGAAGGAGAACAAAGAATTAGCTCATTAAATATGATTATTGTAATAAGAAATTTCATTATGCAGTCAGCCACACCCAGAATTACATCTACAACATTGCTTCCTTTTCCTGCCTAAACAGGTTTACAAAGTTTGTAGTCTTGTGACAAATGTTTCTGTCATCTTCTACTTAAGTGAAACCCACCACCTAATGGGTCCTGTAATTAGAAAACTTACCTATATCTTCTAAGACACCTGTTTTAAGGGTGCAGGCCACTGACTAAGCAATTAACCTCTCCTTGCCACAGTGGACTTTTGCTATTTCCTCCATTGGACAATGCCAGCCCAAGGTACTCACACATTACCAACCTCAGTCATCAGTGTGGAACAATGTGTGAAAACATCTATTAGCTTCTGAGATACTTATCACTATACTGAGTTGGTGCCCAGATGAACACAACAGATTCCCATCTATATGTTTCTAAAACACGTATATTAAAATAAAAAAATTCAAACCAGGAGGCAAATGTTTCCAAATACAAATCAACAATCTGTATTTGTTAGATATTTGAGCATTGCCGACAGGGTAGCTGCAGTTATAATGACCCAGTTACATAGTTAGTGAAGGAACTTCTTCGGGGACAGGAACTATGAAGGTCCTAGTCCCAGAGGCAGGGGAAGATGGTAGAAACGTACTATCTTGATTCCAGAAAGATCATGTGAGCTAGGAAATCTTTTTTTTTTTTTTTTAGAAAAATTGAAGAGGGGCGCCTGGGTGGCGCAGTCGGTTGAGCGTCCGACTTCAGCCAGGTCACGATCTCGCGGTCCGTGAGTTCGAGCCCCGCGTCGGGCTCTGGGCTGATGGCTCAGAGCCTGGAGCCTGTTTCCGATTCTGTGTCTCCCTCTCTCTCTACCCCTCCCCCGTTCATGCTCTGTCTCTCTCTGTCCCAAAAATAAATAAACGTTGAAAAAAATTTAAAAAAAAGAAAAAAAGAAAAATTGAAGATAAACTAGTATAAAGTTTAACTCGATACAAAATAAAGTAGAAATCAACAGATTACCTAATACCATGGAATCTTCTCTTAGCAGACCCGTATCATAATGATTTATTACAGGTGAGACCTTACTGATACGGGTCTCCTGTCACTCCTTTCTTGGGATCTGAAACAGGCCTGCCTTATGCCAAATTCCATTCAACCACAGGTCATTTAATTAAAATGTCAGAGTAGTCCCTCTCCTTTAAAATGTAATAAACAATTTAGAGGACTCTATTAACATGTAAACTATTTTCTGATTTCTTATGTGTCACATTTCTTTCTGTACCTTATAAATAAAAAATACAAAAATTAAAATCCACTGGATACATTGAAATCCAGACGGTATACAGAAAAATCTTACAAAGATAAATAATCTACTTTCAGTAATGTACTCTTAGAAATGCCGAGGGACCCAAATTAACTTCAAGATAATTTATTTTCCAAAAATCAAAAGAAGACAGTTGTATCTGAGCAGATTATTTCCTTAACTGAGATCTGGGGCAATATCATCCCTTAGTTGGGTATAAAACATCAACTTTCAGATAAAAATAGTTCTCATAGTTAAGTAAGGATTGCTTGGTTCCAGTTGTTTTGAAGCTCTGCATGCCAACATCATCCCATTTTGAAGACTGGATAACTGTTTCAGTGAATGGAAATAAATTCCTGGTTAGTCGAGCTAGTTCTACACAAAGCCACAGAGGAAATAAAAAAAGAGAGCGCTTCTTGATGGCCAAGACTGTCTGATATGACTCAGTCTTCCACTACCTAATGGTACACCTACTCATAACAGGGGTTGCTTCTGGGAGGAAAGAGAGAGAATGGATGACGAGGTGTGAATGGTTTTCACAATTTAGTCTTTAAAAAAAAAGATTTTATTTTTAAGTAACCTGTCCACCCAACGTGGGGCTCGAACTCACAACTCTAAGATTAAGAGTTGCGTGCTCTACAGGGGCGCCTGGGTGGCTCGGTCGGTTAAGTGTCCGACTTCAGCTCAGGTCATGATCTCACGGCTTGTGGGTTCGAGCCCCACGTTGGGCTCTGTGCTGACAGCTCGGAGCCTGGAGCCTGCTTCAGATTCTGTGTGTGTGTCTCTCTCTCTGCCCCTCCCCTGCTCATGCTCTGTCTGTCTCTCTGTCTCTGTCTCTCTCTCAAATAAATAAACATTAAAAAATTTAAAAAAAAGAGTTGCGTGCTCTACAGATTGAGCTAGCCAGGCACCTCCACTATTTATTCTCCATACTTTTGTATTTTACTGTTCCATGAGGAATCTATCCATGTCTTCCTTGACTTCCTAGTTCTTCAGAGCAGGAAAGGTCACTATCAGTTCGTGAATGAATGATTTTTCACTTCATGGCTAATAGGCAAAGTCAGGTGAAGAAAAGAAAAACAAAACAAAACAAAACAAAACAGAAATTCAAGATTTCCCATTAACTCCTGATAACATTTGAGTATTATGCAGCTTTATACAACTGCAGTAGGGCTTATGTGATTCAAGCCCAAGTTCAAACTATCCATGTATTCTGGGGGCTGGGACACCTGCAGGTGCCTTTCATCTCTTACTTGAGTAAGTGCTATTGTTGAACTTTTTCTGATACTGTTCTCTGAGAAGCAATTGCTCCTGGAAGGGCCATTCCAACTGCAATCTCTTCTCTACGTCGGAAGGGATGGATCCAGATTCACACATATCTGCAAAGGGAAGAAATAGTTTAGAGAATCTGTTTTCACGGTGATAAGGTTGAAGTCCCACACATTTATTTAGTTACCTATTTATGTGACTAAAGCAGGATAATTATATTCCTGGTTTTTAGGTAGGAAATCAGAAAAAGATATATTCTGCTACATGTCAAATTTGCAGCTAACCAGTCACCACACACACACACACACAAACAACCAAGGGCAGGTTTCCCAGGAAACACTGGACATACACTGGACACAGATCTACTGGACATAACTTCAAGTTATTTAACAATTCAGAAAATTCCTCAGAAACTTGAAATTACTAGAGAATCCCACTGAAGAAAACAGTTCAGGGGCGCCCGGTGGCTCAGTTGGGTAAGCATCCGACTTTTGATTTCGGCTAAGGTCATGATCTCACAGTTTGTGGGTTCAAGCCCCATGTTGGACTCTGCACTTCACAGCGAGGAGCCTGCTTGGGATTCTCTCTCTCCCTCTCTCTCTGCCCCTCCCCCACGTGCGCTCTCCCTCTGTCTCAAAATAAATAAACATTAAAAAAAAAAGATAACATTTCAATTCTCTTACAGTTCGCTTTCAAAATACATAAAAATTTGTTTCGCTGGACTATAGCTGCTTTGTGATGATTTCTTCTTGCCGTAATAGTAGGACAGGAAATGGTGACTTTTTCTTTTCCTTCGAATATGTTATCTTCAAAGCTTCTGAGACCACAGCACGTGTGCTTGGAAAACTCAGCCACTAAACTGTCGGTTGACTGTGCTCCTTTATCACAAGGCAGCACAGCCGCTGCATGCCTGCTGCCAGGACTGGCGACCCGCCCATAACTTCCTTTCTGGGAAGCTGCACATTCTGACTTTCTGGCAACTGGTGCCTCATCCATCCCCGGGCTCACAAAGGATGCTTCAGAGGCACTGGCACCTCCCCTCTTCCACCACATATACACACAGGATGGAGAAAATTGATGGGGAAAGGCCGGTTTCCTGTCTGAACTTAAGAGACCTTGCAGATACACATGACAGATGGGAATGGTCAAGTCCCAACATCAACTATTCCCATATGTTATGTTAAGAGAACTCTCCTGCTTTTTTTTTCATTTTTTTCTAATTAGTCTTCTATTAGTTTTGGCCCAATTACTGATGAACTGTTCTGGAAACTTCCTAACTGAAGAAAACAGAGGGAAAATATGTAATGTATGAAATAATGACATATTATTCGCTAATATATACATTATACTGTCATTATTGTAATTCAATGATGCACACCTTATTTCTCATAATTGGTAAGATAATGACTCAACTTCCATTTGATGTCTGCATAGCACTTATGAAAGACATAGAGCAAATCCTCATCGCTCACTAAGGCAGGTTTCTCAGGGGGAACCAACAGACTTCAAATTATCAGAATCACCCGAGAAGCTTCTAAACTCATAATCTAAGGTTGGAACACAGAATCCAAATATTCAAACTCACCCCAGGTGACTGTGGATTGTCAATAACGTTTGACAATCACTGCCCAATCAGTGAAGTCTTAAAATCCATTCTAAGAAGCAGAGTGTACCTCAACAGCCTCTTGTTATACCCTTCATCCACATTCTATTTTCAAAATAAATGGGTTTCAGTCGATCACTTATGTCTTCAGCTGGAAGTACTCTTTTCAAATTGACACATTTCTACCCACACACTCCTGCTAAGCAGCTGTGTCCTTCAGCTACAACCATTGTCCTACTTACAGCACAATTAACTCTCAGTTATGCCCAGCACACATTTTTTTTGGTGAGGTTTCACATTCATGAAGACACCAGGAGGAGGAAACCTGCCCACTGCCTCCTCCTTTTGTGTGGGTGCCTTCATTGGCCAGTTGGGAGCCCTTGATTTCTTATTAATTGTTAGATATCAGCAATAGCACTTCTCTGAGGACGCGCAAGCCTGACTCAAGTGAGTCAAAACATATCGTGAATCTTTAAAAAGTTCACCCTGGTTGACTTGAGACTGCCAGTAACTTCTCTCTTCAAAGGTTGGTTCTTTCTTGGGATCAAAAATGAGAAAGTCTGTCTTGGTGCCACCAAATCTCAGGTATGCAGGAGACAAACCTCTGGCCAAAGTACGAAGCTTTGTAGAACTGTTGGAAGACAAGCAAGAAATTAAAGTTATTTTTTTCCAAGACAATCCAGTGAAACATGTTTACTCTCTTCTCTCTAGATGGACCTATTTCTTAATATCTAGCTATACAGGAGGGAGGGAGGGAGAAGTCCAATGGCTATCACCGGGAAATCTTCTCAGTCTGAATCTTTTTTTTTTTTTTTTAAGTTTATTTATTTAGAGAGAGAGAGAATGGGGAAGGGGCAGAGAGAGAAAGAGAGAGAGAGAATCCCAAGCAGGCTCTGTACCATTAATGCAGAGCCCAACGCAGGGCCAGAACCCATGAACCGTGAGATTATGACCTGAGCTGATATCGAGGGTTGGATGCTCAACCGACTAAGCCATCCAGGCACCCTTTAGTCTGAATATAATTGCAAGGTCGCACTTCTAGGCACCTGCAGGCAACTGGGACCTCTGACTCTGGCAAGAACTTATTTTTTTAACTTACAAGTAGGCTAGCATTCAGTACTTTCAAAAAACTTGTAACCTTTTATGATTGATGGAGGAAAAGAGGTTAAGAGAGTAGAAACTGTAGGAAAGATGACTCTGTGTTTTTTGAAAAATAGACTGTCTTCAAAAATTTATGTTCCAGAGAAGTTCATAAATGACTTAGGATTTTTCCTCTTCTCCCTAGCTCCAGCTTTCAAGGAAAACCATACTTCTAAATTTAAGTCAAATGAATTAGATAGATAAGATTCTAATTCCTATCATCAACAACTCCAATTTGAGCAATTTATTATGTATTTAATTATTTATCGAGAGACAGACAGAGTGTGAGCAGGGGAGGGGCAGAGATAGAGGGAGACACATAATCCAAAGCAGGCTCCAGGCTCCAAGCTGTCAGCACAAAGCCTGACTTGGGGCTTGAACCCACCAACCGTGAGATCATGACCTGAGCCGAAGTCAGATACTCAACTGACTGAGCCACCCTGGCACCCCTTCAATTCAAGCAATTATAAATGCATATCTCATCAAGTCAAAAATGCTCCTGATAGGTGCCTAGTGTGTGCTCAGATGGTACCAAATGCTATAGAATGGAAGTAGAATGATTTATAATCCTTTCTCTCAGAAAGGTGAACATGTCATGAATATTCAAACAAAGTTAAGAACATAGGAGAGCCAGATAACAGGGACGGTTGCCATACATTTCTGAAGTCTCATACACGTGATTATGGCCACACTGTGCTCTGAATTCTCTTAAAACACATAAAACCAATGCTGTGTAGTTCTTTGGAATGGTCCAATTAATTAACTTACATGTAGGTTCTTTCAAATTGGAAAATCATTCTAGGAGGACTAATTGACAATACCTCTTAACATCATAATAAATAGAGACCTTACCTAAAATTTAAAATTTTTTCAATCTAAAATTTTAGGATATTGCTTAACTATATACACTGCTATGTAAAATGTTTGAAAGATGTCTTCAGGGATGTCTGGGTGGCTCAGTCAGTTAAGCGCCCGACTCTTGGTTTTGGCTCAGGTCATGATCTCACGGTTCATGAGTTTGAGCCCCATACTGGCCTCTGTGCTAAGAGCACAGAGCCTGCTTGGGATTCTCTCTCTCCCTCTCTCTCTGCCTCTCCCCTGCTCGCTGTCTCTCCTTCTCAAAATAAATAATTTTTTTAAAGATATCTTTATTTATGCTTAGGAAAGAGAAATTCAAAGATGGAAATAGACCAAAAAGTCTCCTGCATTAAAAACTTCAGTGATTCCTCCTTACCATTTTTACTGTACTACAGGCACTTTTGCCTTCATGGTCCAATTCCTCCATTAAAAAATACTGAAAATTATATTTTATGATGATATTTCTATAAAGACAAACACTATTGTATTAAAATATTTTCTTTGACCTAAAAGTTCATTTTCTTTGGATCTTAAAAGAACTTAGAGGAGCTCCTAGGTGGCTCAGTCGGTTAAGCATCAGACTTTGCTTAGGTCATGATCTCGAGTTTGTGAGTTTGAGCCCCACATTGGGGCTGTCAGCACAGAGCCTGCTTGGTATTCTCCCCCTCTTTGTCTCTGCCCCTCCCCTGCTCGAGCTTTCTCTCTCAAAAATAAACAAATAAATCTTAAAAAAAAACTTAGAATATTTTCATGGGTGCCTAAATATGTCGTAGGTCCTAGAATGAGGAAATGCAGCACAAAGTGAGGCTTCAAAAATGTTATCAGCCTGGGATTTGGCGCTGACTGACACATCTGTTGGCACCAAAAAACACCAGGAAGGATGGCCTCGGCCATGAAATCCTCAAACCACTTGAAAATAAACGGAAATGCTAACTTGGACTATGTAGGGATCAGAAGAAACCCATTTCCACTTTGCTACAAACCCCAATAAAAAAAGCTGTAGGGAAGGGAAGAGAGCACTGTTGTTTGACGGGCACAGAGTTTTAGTTTGGGAAGATAAAGTTTGAAGATGGGTGATGGCAATGGTTGCACAACAGTGGATATACTTTTTAAAAAAAACTTTTTTAATGTTTATTTTTGAGAAAGAGAGAGACAGAGTGTGAGCAGGGGAGGGGCAGAGAGAGAGGGAGACACAGAATCCGAAGCAGGCTCCAGACTCTGAGCCATCAGCACAGAGCCTGATGCAGGGCTCAAACTCAAGAACCACAAGATCATGACCTGAGCTGAAATCGGACACTTAACCAACTGAACCACCCAGGTGCCCTAACAGTGGATGTACTTAATGGCACTGAGTTACACACTTAAAATGGTTAAATGGTAAGTTTTATGTTTGGTATATTTTACCACAATTTAAAAAAAAAACTGCATCGTGTGATTTCAGCAATGAAAATAATATATATAGAAGGAGATAACGGGTCATTACTATATACTGAGATGGATGGTAGACTCTTTTCTGATTTTATCAGTTTTCCATAATAAGCAAATGACATTTTAATTTATACAAGGTAGTTTTGTGTATATGTTTCTATTTTTTTAAGACTAGGTGAAGAAACCAAAATTTAGTGAAGGGACACATAGCTATCCATTCATTAATCAATAAATATACATGGCAGGCCCACTCTGCCAGGCATTATGCTAGTTTCTGGGGATACAATAGCAAATAAAACAGAGATAGCTCTCATATAATTTACAATCTTGCATATATATATATATATATATATACACATATATACACATATACATATATATATACATACATATATACATATGTATACATATATACATATACATACGTATATACATATATATATATATATATATATACGTATACATGTAAGCAAGTAAGTAGGCAATTCCAAAACAGTGTTATGAGAACATACAAAGGGGATCCTAACCCAGACTTTGGGCTGGGGATCATGTGTGGTTAGGGGTTTTCAGGAGAAGTAGTTTCACTGTTAGACATTCAAAAGGAATACATCTAATCCAGATCAAAGATAGATGGGATTGAAGCAAGTGTTCCAGGTGTAGGGAAATGTCCATAAAGACCAGAGGTAGAAGAGAATATGGCACTGCTGAAGAGCTAATGGGTGTAGTTAGAGCCTACAGATTGAGAGCAGGGAGAGGACAGACTGGAGAGGCAGATAGGGCTGTACCATGTAGGGACTATGAGCCCCCATGTCCTGGAATCCAATTTTCTGTGAGGGCAATATGGAGCTATGGAAGGATTTTAAAGCAGTGGAATGGCCTCACTAGCCTTCCATTTTAGAAAAGAATCTCAGGCTGTAGTGTAAATAACTGAAGAGAAGGACCGAGACTGTGGTCACATTCATATAAACTGAAAGTGATGGGCTGAGGTAAGAGAACAGCAGTGGGGATGGAGAGAGGTGGATACATTCAGGACACCTGTGGAGGTAGACTACTAGATTCGGTGTTTAATTGGATATTGCAGAAGAGTCAAGGATTACCCCTGGGAAGCATGTTGGAAAATGGTAATATTTGCTGAGATGAAGAACAGGTGATAGACTGGAGATGGCCATGAAGGCGGGGAAGGCGCGCAGTTTTGTAGAATTTGAGATGCTAAGGGAAAACCAAAAAAAAACATACTTCCATCTGGCCCTTGGTCATGTGTAACAGGAGCTCAGGGACACATCTAGGCGAGGTGCAGGATGTACAGTCCTCGATCTAAATGTCGGTGACTAGTAACCCCCAGCCCACAGGTGCAGAGACACAGCCCTAAAACTGATATAAGGTACTTCCTCAGAGTCTCTTGAGACTGGTTCTGTTCCCCTGCCTTTGGCCAGGCACTGATTTCAGTCCTCGGCATTTTGATTGCATTGGATGATAGAGGAAGCTCATTTAGATTTGTTATGTAACTGGTATTTGCAAGCAATACCAGACACTGGCGCTCTCTGGGAAATGGGAGGGAAAACCAGCACAATGTAGAAGGAGCTATGGTACCTCAAGATACATATCTGTGCACAGCCCGTGTCAGATGCCCGAGTCCCAGAGCCTGCCTCCCAGAGATAGTGACTATACCACCTCGGGTCACTCTCGGTCACATTGCCCTGCATGTTCTTCAAAGGATTCACCACTTTCTGAAATTAACTTACTTATTTGCTTGGTTTACTACCTGTCTCCCCTCCACCCCTGTAAGCTCTTATCTGTCTGACTCATCAGAATCTCCTTGGCACCTACATAAGTGCAAGGCACACATCTGGCGCTTAATAAATATTTGTTAAGTGAATGAATAAGCGAGTGCTCCCTGGTGAAAGGGCAAGTAGAGCCAGACAAAGACTGTTTTCTGAGCACAATAGAAACTCAGTGCTATAGCTCCTGCCATGTAAAGGAAGTCACGTGTTGCAAAGTGTTGGTATTAAAGACCTTTTTCACTATCTCCTTTGCAGGGGAACATTTCCTTATTTTGAGAATACAAGACTGATGCCCTCTGACAAGAACCAGACTTTAAACAGCTGCAAAACGAGTCCTAAACACAAAATTGATCAGAGATACACTGTTTCTATCACAGACAGAAAAAAGAAAAGGGGGTGGGGCCTCTACCACCACCACGGTGGTATGGAAATAACAAAAGGACACATAAAAGCAGCCGCAGATATTCCATTTAGGGAGCAGTCTGTTAAGGGAAAGAAAAGACTACAGGTATTTTTATCTTACCTTATGTGTAAAAATAAACTGCTTGTCTCTGACACAAAAGCAGAGATGCGCTGCAGCCAGCTTGTACTGGCTCATACCAGCTGTGAGAGCCAGTTGTTATATTTTGAGAACAAGTTGTTAAACTCTTGGCAGTTTGAAACCAGCCATGGTGGGAGTATATATACCACAGAAATCAGAAAAAAAGAAAAAGAAACACAAAAACACAAAACACCGTAAATCAGTTTCCCCTCGTCCCCAAGAGCCAATTGCTAAACACTTCCCAGCATACCACTGCATGAATTCGAGCCCTGAAAGTGGGTGAGACCACTCAGGAGATTCCGTGATGTGAAAAGAAGGCCTAAGCCAGAGGCCTGAGGAACATCCAACATTTGAGACAAGCTAGAGAAAGAGACGAAGTGTTAAAGAGGCACGGGAAACCCCCAGAAATGGAGGCAACACAGAGTTTCAATCGTCAACCTTGCCAAATGCTTCCAAGAGCCTCCATTACTTTGCTCGGGCTGCGGTAACAAAGTACCACAAACCAGTGGCTTACACAGGGAAATTTACTTTCTTTAAAAAAAAATTTTTTTTTAACGTTTATTCATTTTTGAGAGACTGAGAGAGACCGAGCACAAGCCAGGTAGGGGCACACAGAGAGGGAGACACAGAATCTGAAGCAGGCTCCAGACTCTGAGCTGTCAGCACAGAGCCTGACGAGGGGCTCAAACCCGTGCACTGTGAGATCATGACCTGAGCCGAAATCAGACACCTAACCGACTGAGCCATCCAGGCGCCCCATAAATTTACTTTCTTTTAGATGTGGAGGCTAGAAATCTGAAATCAAGGTGTTGGCAAGGCCACGCATCCTCTAAAGTTACCAGGGAAGGATCCGTTCCAGGTTCTCTCCCAGCTTCTGATTTCCCTGTGGCAGCGTTTACCCCAGTCTTCACACAGTGCTCTCTCTGTGTGCATATCGGTCTCCAGATTTCCTCTACTTGCAAGGACATCAGTCATAATGGATTAGGGCCCCTTCCATTCTGGTACGACTAGTTCTTAACTAATTATATCCTCAGTGGCACTATTTCCAAATAAGGTCTCATGCTGAGATACGGGGTTAAGACTTCAATGTATGAATTGTGGGGGACACCGAGAAATTAAACCCATGACTGAGACCAAATAAGATACAGACTGAAAGGTGTTTATTGGATTTTGCAACAAAAGGCCATTGTGATACTGGAGACATTGATTTTATGACACCATGATGGGGACATCGTGAAGGTGGACCAAGGAAGGAGTGGGCAGGCAGTAAGGAAGGCCACAAAGGGGAAGAGAGAAAGAGGGCAGTTACTGCAGAGGCATACATACAGGGTGGCGTTTGAGACAGGAAAGACTTGAGATTTTTCTACACTGTGGGGAAGGACTCAGTCAAAAGGGAGAGATTAAATACGGGGGAGAAGAGAAGAGATGACTGATAGAGCAAAGTCCTTGGGGAGGCTACAGGACACTCAGCAGAGCTAGAAGCGCTGGCGTGAGGAGAGAGAAAGGAAGAAAGCTAGACGTGGCCATGGTATGTATGCAGATTTGGTGGCAAGAAGAAAAGGAAGTTCTTGTCCAGTGACTACATTTTCTTTGGGAAACAGAAAGGTGGTCATACATGGGTTAAAAGTGATGAGGTGGAAATGGGTTCAGAGTTGTAAGGACGTGGAGAATGAGAGAGGCAGAGAAATGAAGAATTGAGGGGTAGCCCTAGGGCCAAGTAAGTCTGGAGGCCACGAATTTATAGGGCAACCCATGTGGCTGGGACATTCCCCTCTGCCCCAAGAGCTAATAGCCCAGCTATTTAGGGAGGCACACTAAGACAGGAGGCAAAGGCAAATACAAAAAAGTGGCTTATTGGGGCGCCTGGGTGGCGCAGTCGGTTAAGCGTCCGACTTCAGCCAGGTCACGATCTTGCGGTCCGCGAGTTCGAGCCCCGCGTCGGGCTCTGGGCTGATGGCTCGGAGCCTGGAGCCTGTTTCCGATTCTGTGTCTCCCTCTCTCTCTGCCCCTCCCCCGTTCATGCTCTGTCTCTCTCTGTCCCAAAAATAAATAAACGTTAAAAAAAAAAAAAAGTGGCTTATTAATAGGCACTATAATTCATAATCAGGCAATATTTTTCCTCCCCAGACTTCATGGTAACCTTCCCCTGAAAAGGGAAACTGTAGCTAGGTTCGGAGCTACAGGTTTGGGTTTGGCAGGAAGAACCATGGAGCAACAGTTTGGGGATGTTATCACAAGAATGATTCATGTGGCAAACCAAGAAGCCCAAATGAGATGTGGAAGAAGGAGAGACAGGAAAAGGCTGTCCAGTGGAGGTTAAGTAACAAATAGTTGTGGTGGATCCACAGAATGAAAATGTAAGAGGGTAAAGAGTGTGGTCCAAGAATGGGAGATTTTCATTTACGACTTCAGATGTTAAAAGGTCCTTAATGATGAAAAGAGGCATGGCCGTGGCATGAAGCGGTTGAAATGGGGTGAAGTGGTGTGTGCTAGCAAGCTGGCTCCCTTTTAAAAGCAAGTGCCCTGTTTCTTAGCACTTGCCAATTTCCGTGGTGTAAATACCCACCAGGGCTGATTCAAGATGGCAGCATTGATGCCAGTGAATGTGGAATTGGGAAGAGCTGCACACATTTCATAAGATAGTACAAGCTGGTTCCAATATAACAGTGAGTGACGAGTATTATGAAGCATGGGTGTGAAGAGATTGAGAGACAGTTTAGTCAAGTGCACTTGAAGTCATCTAGGATGATGGTGGAACGTGGGAGGGGAGAGAAAACTGTGAAATCAATGCCAATCTTTCATCGATAAGGAGAATGAGTCAGAATAAAGCACAGTGCAGTGATAAGGAGCATAGGATGAGAGCCAGACATAGAGGAGTGTACCTCACACTGGAGTCATGACCGTCATCTCTAGCATGCACTAGGTTTGTGCAAACTCAGTGTTTTGGACACTCGGCATAAAATATTTTACTCAATCCCGAAACAAACCAGAGAGGTAGGTATCATTATTATCCTCTTTTTACAGACAAGGAATCTGAACAAAAGGAGGCTATTGCCCAAGGTAACAATCCAGTAGGGATTTGAACTACATTCAAAATGGTGGGCAATCACCTAGAAGGTGCATTGGTGAATGGGAAAAGGGCTGCAATATTGGAGAATGCATAGTTTCTACCCCAAAGGGTTACCTCAGGGAAGTAGCCACGTCTCTTTCTCCACTTGGGTCTTCAGAGAAGAGCCAAGTTTTAGCTAGGGTGGGAATAGTCTGTGAGGAGGATAAAGCAGGGGTACTATGCAAAGGGCTCCAGAGAGCACAATGAAAGGTTTAGGAGAGAAGGGAACAATGAGCACTTAATCAGGGAGAGAGTGCTTCTTGGGGGTCAGGAAATGTGAGTCAACGGCTTGTAACTGTTCTCAGTTCTGTTTCTCTGGCTGTGGTGCATTCTCTCAGCAATAGGCACGCAGAGGGCCTGAGGTTATTTCCAACATCAGTTTTCAAAACGTGCACCTGACGTTGATTATAAGTGACTTTCCAAATAAGAAAAGCAATTTTGTCCATGAAGATGCAGGAATCTGATTACTGAAAGTCATTATTAATAACTATTCATCAGACTGGCAAAAAGGAATGAACTTTGCTGGAAAAAAATAAGCAAACCTTTATGAAAAGCAAGCACAACTGCATTATTACTGCTGTCGACATGTAGCACCACCTTTCCCGCTCTGTAGTCCCTACGAACTCTAGCACTGACTCGCACTCTCCTTTTTTACCTCGTGTTAGAGGACTGTGCTTGTGTCTGTATCTTGTTTGCAGTGTGGGCTTCATTGCCAAGATGGTAACCACTAGCCAATGTGGCTAGGATTTGAAATGTGGCTAGTCTGAATTGAGATGTGCTAGGAGCATAAGATAGACCCCAGATTTTGAAGACCTGATGTGAAAAGGAGTGTAAGAGATCTCATTAATATTTTTATATTGATGACATGTTGAAATGATAAACTTTGGATATTTTGTGTTACATAAAATATATTATTAAAATTAACTTCACCTGTTTCTTTTACTTTTAAACGTGACTTACCAAAAAAAATTTGTTTTTATTTTTATTTTTTTAATGTTTTTATTTATTTTTGAGAGAGAGAGACAGAGAGCAAGCAGGGGAGGGGCAGAGAGAGAGGGAGACACAGAATCCAAAGCAGGCTCCAGGCTCTGAGCTATCAGCATAGAGCCTGATGCTCAAACTCACAAACTGTGAGATCATGACCTGGGCCGAAGGTGTATGCTTAACCGACTGAGCCACCCAGGCGTCCCACCAAAAAGTTTTAAATTGCACACGTAGTTTGCATATGAGGCTCACGTTCTATCTGTTGAGCAGTGCTGGTCTCAACACTCCCTTCTTTGAGGGTCAGTGCCTGTTCAGAGCTCTGCACATCGGCTTAGGAAGTTTTTGATCAGGTTGTTGATTACCTCTGGGAAGAAGGCAAACTGAAAAGATGTTCCTTTCCAATTCTAGATTGTTCTATCATTGGCACTTAAGTTCTGCGCACTCTACGTTCTCTAACTGCAAATGTGGAAAAACAAAACAAAACACATCTGTTTGCTGTGATGGGAAACCAGACCACGCCATCTGATTAAATTTGCTTAGGATTCTGTTGAAGCACCTCAGAGGTTTGGGCCCTGATTCTCCTACTCTCGGGTCAGTGCTTCTTTTCATTATATCAATCTCCTCAATTTGTTTCTGGACAATCTTTTTCCTCTATACCCTACCCTACTGCTTTAAGAAATATAAACTGCTTACTTTGTTTTTGTATACTCTTGTCCCTGCAATTAGTATCTAGGTCCAGACTCTGCTCCTTCATGAACAGCTGGCTGACTAGGGGCCAGTTACAGAGTTTCCCTAAACCTCAATGCTTTCTTTTCTTTTCTTTTTTTAAAATTTTCAATGTTTATTTATTATTGAGAGACAGAGCGTGAGCAGGGGAGGGGCAGAGAGAGAGGGAGACACAGAATCCGAAGCAGGCTCCAGGCTCTGAGCTGTCAGCACAGAGCCCGATGCGGGGCTCGCACCCACGAACCGTGAGATCATGACCTGAGCCGAAGTCAGACGCTTATGCAACCGAGCCACCCCAGCGCCCCTCTTCATTTTTTAAAATGGAGATGATAATATCACTGACCTCATAGTTTTGTAGGAAGGAATAAATGCATTAACACCTAGGAAATGCTACGAACGGGGCCTGGCATATGACAAAGGCTCAATTATTTTAATTACCCTCTCCTTATTACTTGAGCTTTGCTCTGCTCAGCCGTTGCCATCTTTGCCTGAGTGGCATCCCCTTTGAGGAACAGTACCAGAACAACACCCATCTCACAGCTATTAAGCTTAGTGTTGCCTTCTGAGATGGCCAGCTCACTTTGGGCACTGTGCTAACCACCCTGGCGAGAGGGACTCTCAGACCCTCATTCAGAAGCTAGGTCTTAGCTGAGAGCGAGAGGGAGGGAGCTCCTGCTTATCTGAGCCTCAGTCTTTTCAGATCTCGGCTGGGAATAGTATGGAAGGGCTTGCAGATGCCCCTGAGGAGCAGGCATGAAGACAGCCGCTGCCAAGGGAGTGGACTGGTGTGGTCAGGAGCCCGTATGAGCAGGAATACACGGAGTTTTATCTACTGCACAATATAGTCTTTTGGTTTTCATTATCCTCCAGCCTTCAACCAAAAGGTGGGGCCAACGGGGAAGAAAGAGTGCTATGGGAGACAAGAGACAAAGGTATCACCCTTGCTGAACTGCAGACTGGAAGTTGTGTGTGTGTTGGGGGTGGGGAGGATGACGATGGTGCTAGTCCATGTGTTAGCCTGACTGCAGGGCCATCAGGCCTGGACCCTAAAAGTCATGCTGTAGGTTTTTTCCTTTGGACGTGTTTCTCCAGGAAGAATCCCCAGATGCCCTTCCTTGGGGAGGGGTGGGCACAGCCTAGCTGCAGCAGCAGAGCAGGACTTGAGTTCTCCCGTTTCAGGAAAGTGGTTTAGTCAGTGCCTCTGTTTTTAGCAAGGCACCCCCAACACCCTCTCTTTTCCTATCATCACCCCACCACCACCTCCCAAGCTAGCCTGAGGTGCTCACACATGGGGCCCTGTAGTTCAGCATTTCTGCAGAGTAATCTGTCTCCAACCACCTGCTGTGTGGTATTCAGCTTCCTATTCCCAAGGGGAAGGGCAAAACATGGGGGTTCCTCTCCACCAGGAAATTCTCCCTCTGCTACCACAGGGAAAGATGGAGGTTAACTCTGATGGAAAGAAACACACAGAGAACTGGTGAGTGGTTAGCAATACTCCTCATTTTCCGAGAAGAAGCAATGAGCTTAAATTTTGAACACTCTGTGTCAAACACTGTGCTAAGTACTTCTGTATTGTCTCATGAAGTCCTCTCCTCAGAACAATCCCACCAAAAGGCTTTAGAAGTTCTATTCTACAGGTGAAGGAATTGAGGCTTGGGGTTGCCAAGCAACCTGTAACAAGCAAGCCACCCAACTCTGGCAGAGGTGGGAATCAAGTTAGTGTAGTCAGACTGCCAACCTCTTAACCATTAGGCTACCTGCTTTTATGGGCAGAACAAATGACTGAAATTAGCAATGGCAGTTCAGCTGACAGAGTGGGCGCAGAAAGGACTGGGTGTGAGTGTTTGGCAATGATGAGATTCCCAGCTGTGTGTGTTGGCTGAGATGTGGCCATCTCTGGAGGCTCTCATGATCTAGATGAGTGGCCTAGATGACCTGGGACTGTCCCTGAAGCTCCCTGTCCTGGGATCAGCCTGCATTTAGGAGGCGGGGGCCAGTGAACATGCACCAGTTTGTCTCTTTCAGGGGAGAAAAAAAATTACAGCTGATTTTGCAGTCTCGTGTTGGAAAAATATCTTTTTATTAAGGCTCTGTAAGTCACTGCAATAGTCTCCTAGGTCTCCTTTACTTAATATTTAGATTTTTTTTTAAGTTTATTTCTTTATTTTGAGAGAGACAGAGGCAGTGAAAGTCGGGGAGGGACAGAGAGAGTGGGGGAGAGAGAGAATCCCAAGCAGGCTCTGCACTGTCAGCACAGAGCCCTATAAGGGGCTTGAACTCATGAAACCGTGAGATCATGACCTGAGCCCAAACCAAGAGTCGGAGGCTTAACCAACTGAGCCACACAGGTGCCTCTAATACTTAGATTTTTTTAAAAAATATAGTGTAATCCTGGAAATCTCTGTACCTTGTGCTCAACTTTGCTGTGAACCTAAAACTGCTCTTTGAAAGTTTATTTTAAAATATATAAAATTATATTTTACACACACACACACAGCACACACACTTACTCTTCTTTGAGACTTTTAACATCTGACTTCTTTTCTTTTTCTTTTTTCCTTTTAACCTTCCTAACAGAGTTTAAGCGAAGGACGCCTGGTCCACAATCTTACCTGTCCTACACTGTGCTGCAAATTCAAGGGCTCACAGGCTCCAGGTACACTTGCCCGAGTCCCCTCCTCCAGAAGTGTTTCTGGGGCAGGTGGCAAGTTTCTTTTCCAAATTTCCCCGTAATACCTGGCCCTCAGTTGGCGCTCAGGCAGCACTCGCTGAATGAATGCAGGCGGGAACGAGCGGTTTGGGGGCGGCTGTCACAGGAGAGGGAGGGAGGAAAGGCGGGATGGAAGGAGAGAGGCAGAGACAGATCAAGGTTCCCGGGCGTGGCTGTCAGGAAGACAGGACCCAGGGACAGGCAGAGGCCGGCGCTTACCCCAGGAAGGTGAGGAACCGCGGGTCCGTGGCCAGGTTGGCGTCGATGGTGAAGGACAGGAAGGCGGGACTCACCAGGTGCACCGGCCGCTCGGTGGAGAAGTCCAGCTCCGCGGCGGCGTCCGCCTGCGCGAGTCCCACCGGGGCGCGCGGGGACAAGGGGCCGAGCGGCCCCAGGAGCAGCAGCAGCTGCAGCAGCGGCGGCCCCGGCTTCCAGCGCAGCGGCATCTCGGGCTCACCTGGCCGGCCCACCCGCGGGGCGCCTCGCAGCAGGAGCCGGGACCTGGCGCACTTCCTCCCGCCACGCCACAGCGCCCTTTTCTCCCTCGCGCCTCACCCCTCCCACCGCGCCCTGCAACCCTCCCACTCCTGCCCTGCATCCCTCCCCCGGCTCCCTCTTCTCGCCGCCCCGCCTCCCCCGCTCACTCCCACTTCCTAGCACGCTTTCCCCTCGGGGCCGGTCACGCCCACTTTCGAAATCACCCACCCGCGCTCGGAGGGTGCGGACGTGGCCGGATACGTGCGTCCAGGAGGCCTGGACGGGGAGCGCCCGCGGACCAGCGCTGGGCATCCCGAACCCCGGAGCGCAGGGTCGTGGCCCGCGTGCCCCACTTCCAGGCGTCATCGGGGTGGCGCCGGGTCTTCTGACCCTCAGCTAAAACCTCCAGTTGAGCCTTCGTCACTCCCCCTCGCATCTGGCTCAGCAACACTTGCTTGTCCCTTGATTAACCGTGTGTCCTTTGACCAGAGAGCTGTTTCCCAGGCGTATTACTTTTACGTGAAAAAATCTGACCTGGGCGTCGGCTCACCTACAGCTAGAAGGAGATCAACCCTCAAAAATTCCTCACCAATTTAACCATGGAAACAGTACTGGGCAGAGACTTAACGTGTCAGGTGCTCCAGCACCTGAAACTCAGGCCGTGAAGCCTCCAGACAAGTCCGGGGTAGTGACTGTCTCTTGAATTTGGAGCCAATGCCAAATTTCCCCTCTGTACATTTATCTTTAGCTGTTGGGCAAACTCCTTCAGTTTTCCCCTGATGCCTTACACTGATAAATAAGGGTGATTAGCACCTCGCACTTAGGGCTTCCTCTAGGCCGGATGCCCTAAGAAGTGCTTTACGTGTATTCTCTTCATTCCCACAACTCTGCCAAGTGCACTTTATGCCCCGTTTACACATGAGGGCCCGGGCTCTGTCCAAGTGTCAAATTGGGATGTGAAGAAAGTTACACAAACCCCTAGCAAATGGCAGCCTGTCTCAGCTGAAACATAACTTCCTCAAAGAAGCTATATGCCTGAACCTCCAGGCAGCTGAATGTCCCCATGATACACTCTCACCGCACCCCGAATTGGCTAGAACTTACCACATTTGCTAGTATCGTGACTATTGCTCCCATATTGGGCTCATCTGCTACATTACAGACTCCATGAAAGCAGAGATGGGGTTTGTCTTGTCCATCGCACTCACTAAACCTCATGACTTTGTGCTTGGCACTTAGCGGGCTTCCAATAAATATTTGTTGAGTTAACAAGTGACACCAAAACCCTTAGAATTTTCTACTGAGATTGCACCACCTATAAAGCAATAAATAAAAATGGATTGGGGGCACCCGGCTGGCTCGTTGGGTAGAGCATGCAACTGTTTCTTGATCTCAAGATTACGAGTTCAAACCCCATGCTGGGTGAAAAGCTTACTTTAAAAAATAGGTAAATAAAAACGGATTCTTTTAAAACGTATATCTAATTTGCATAGATGTGTATATTAGGGAACTTAAATTTAACTATATAGTTAGTTGAGGAAGGTGACAGTTTCAGAATTGTGTGTATCAGTTACTACTTTGCAACTTGAATGAAATTTATATCCTGCAACTATACATAAGAAAAAAATTCATACATAAACCAAGTTACCAGGACATCACATGCAAGTGGAAAAGCAGATACCTTGGCTCTTTCTCTGCCTTGCCACGACATTGACCCTACATGCCATCCCAAAGGGCAAAAGTCACAACAGTTTCTTTGGAATATTTGGGTGATTTGAAAAGTGGATCATTGCCAGTTTTCTAAACAGTGAGTCCTCGTGACATCCTGAGATGTGGACCAATGCAGTTGACATACAAGTTACTAATATAGAAACTGAGAAAACATAAATGAGGAAGCAAAGGAGAGCAACTTGCACGCGTGATGGTCTGTGTTGTAGATGACATGAGTTTCTGGCTCCTGGATCTAAGTTAGTTTGATCCATTACGCCAGAGGAAAGGACTACATAGGCGCATAGCAGGGAGGGAATATGCAGTGAAATTAATAGAAATTATCATTTCAGAGACACTTTGTAATTGGATACCTTACATTTTTATGGCAAGTTCCAGCTTATATACATCCTAGCTAGAGCCCTTCTACATGCATCCTAGACCTGCAGCTTGAAAGGCTGGGTCACTTTTTCAACCTCCCAGAGCCTCAATTTCCTCATCGGTAAAGTGGGAATAATAATGCATATTTCACAATGCTTTTTTTTTGAGAATTTACTTAATATATGTAACACTTCTAGCTCTGCATACAATATGAAGTAGGTGTTGGACAGATATGTTTTTATTATTACTTCATGTAATCTTTTTTTTAATGTTGATTTATTTTTGAGAGAGAGAGCACAAGCAGGGGAGGGGCAGAGAGAGGGAGACAAAATCTGAAGGAGGATCCAGGCTCTGAGCTGTCAGCACGTGAGGCTCAGACTCACGAACCACGAAATCATGACCGGAGCTGAAGTTGGATGCTTAACCGGCTGAGCCACCCAGGTGCCCCACTTCATTTGATCTTGACAATAAACTTGTGAAGCAGATTTAGACCCAGGTTTCTGATTCCAAGTCCAGAGTTTTTCCACTATGTCGCACAGATCTGGTGACTCACAAATTATGTGATGATAATGATTTAGAAATAAAAATCTCAGGGGCGGCTGGGTGGCTCAAGTGTCTTCAAGGACACTTGAAGTCAGTCAAGTGTCCGACTTCAGCTCAGGTCATGATCTCATGGTTCGTGGGTTCAAGCCCTGTGTCGGGCTCTGTGCTGACAGCTCAGAGCCTAGAGCCTGCTTCGGATTCCATGTCTCCCTCTTTGTCTGCCCCTCATCTGCTCATGCTCTATCTCTCTCTCAAAAATAAATAAATATTAAAAAAAAGAAATAAAAATCTTCAAATGAACTAGGACAGTTCGTATGGATTATTTAATAATTATAAAGTGGTATTATTTCCATGTGGTCTTTGGACTGACTTTCTCTAGTGGCATTGGGTTTTTAGGGACTCACACAAGGTTTACATGGTCAATAACTATAAACACTCATAAGGCAATAGGCTGATTTCAGGGCATCTTCAGAAAAGAATAATCTCTTCACTTGTCTATCTAGAAAACTAAGATTTTTCTAGCGTAGAAATCCCTGAGTAGGGGCAATTTCTGAAGCATATTTTGTTCCCTCTAGGCTGTGTAAATTGTTCACATAAGCTATATCGTTTTGAGTTACTGGGTTAGACTTACTAAATTTAAGTTTTTGTTTAAATTTTCTGGTTATTGAACTATACTCTGAAACAAGGAGAAACTCCAAGCAAATGTGTGGTAGGGGCTGGAAAGAAGGCCATTAACACATATTTGGTGCACGCTGTTTGTTCTTCAAGGTGCTTTCACGTATTTGTCTATTCATCTAATCAAATATCTGTTGGGTGCCTACCATGTGCCAAGCACTCAGCTAAGTAGCAGTAAGCTTACATTCTCTTCTATTAAGTTAATGTCCATATGTATACCCTATAGATATCTATTTCTCTGTAGGAAAGTGGCTACTTGGAGCCAGTAAGCCAGAGTGTGCCAGAGAAAGCAGGAATGTCCCTAGAATAAGGACTCCTAAGTTCCAGGGGTCACACACACACAATAGCCAGGTGGGTTATTATGGTGTAGGCTGAAAGATTATTCAAAAGTCCCCAGAGAAGAGCTGACTGCCCAATTCTGGTCACCTGTCTCTGGGATGATGAAGGGCCTGGAGACCCTATTAATTAGACTCATGCCAAAAAGGCACAATAATGTGAATTAAGCGGGATGTTATTTGTTGTTACTCCCAGGCTTGGTAAATGGTGTAAACAATATAAACATGGGGCAGAGAAGGGAGAGTTCCAGGAAATGCATTGGAAATAGGGAAGTGGTTGGGGTGGGGACATAGGGAGGAGATGTCCTATCCTAGTATATGTAGGCAAGACTCTCTATTCTGTTCTTCACTTTTGACCAGGCAGCTAGGTAGTTTTGGGCTCCCTCAAGAAATAACTGCTATGCTACTGGGTATTTACCCAAAGACTACACAAACACTAGTGCAAAAGGATATGTGCACCCTTATGTTTATTGCAACATCATTTAAAATAGCCAAATTATAAAAGTAGCCCAAGTGTCCACTGATAACTGAATGGATAAAGAAGATGTGGTACATATATACAATGGAATATTATTCAGCCATAAAAAAGAATGAAATCTTGTCATTTGCAACAACACGAATGGAGTTAGTATAATGCTAAGCAAAATAAGTCAGTCACAGAAAGACAAATACCATACGATTTCATTCATATGTGAAATTTAAGAAACAGATTCTTATGTGAAGTTTAAGAAACAAAACAAACAAACAACAGCAACAACAACGAAAAAGAGCGAGAGAGACACAAACCAAGAAACAGACTCTTAACTATTGAGAATAAAGTGATGGTTACCGGAGGGGAAGGTGGGTGGGCAGATGGGTGAAATAGATGATGGGGATTAAGAGTACACTTATCATGATGAGCCCTGAGTAATGATGTATAGAATTGTTGAATCACTATATTGTACACCTGAAACTAATATAATACTGTATGTTAACTATACTAGAATTAAAATGTTAAAAACTTAAAAAACAAAAAGAAAGGAGTGCTATGAAGAGAGCTGAAAGTATTTCCTGCTTTGTTGGCTCCGGTTAATCAGGAAGATGAGGCATATAGGAGCAGTGGAAGCAATTTAGTGGGAGTGACTGAAGCCTTATAAGAGCTACTGTTTACATCCAGGAGAAGTGCATGTTGATTGGTCAATGAGTTGGGCAGACAATTGCTTCCACAACTTTTATTGAACAGTTGGTTCAGGCATGATTCTGCAATTACTTGAATATTGCATAAGGCTTTGTCCTTAGTTAATAAAATGAAGAAAAAAAAAGGAAAATACTATGCATGAGAAACATGGTCTCATTCACTTGCTTCTTTGAAACAGGTGGGAAATCATTAGGTGTGCTGATGGAGACAAATCTCTATCCTTGATCTGATGTAAGCTGACCAAATGTGCATTTACTTCTGAAGGAAAAACTCATATTAAAGTACTTACTCAAAAATGCTAGAGGGGCACCTGGGTGGCTCAGTTGGTTAAGCCTCTGATTTTGGCTCAGGTCATGATCTCATGGTTTGTGAGTTCAAGCCCCACATCGGGCTCTGTGCTGACAGCTCAGATCCCGGAGCCTGCTTTGGATTCTGTGTGTCCCTTTCTCTCTGCTCCTTCCCTGCTCACACTGTCTCTCTCTTTCTTTCAAAAATGAATAAACATCTAAAAAAAATTTTTAATGCTAGAAATAACCTTATTACAATTTCAACTTAGACAAATAAACCTTATTTAAAAATTTATGAGGCAATTGGGGAAACATGGACTGGATAGTTAATGACATCAAACAAGTTATTGTTAATTTTCTTAAGGTGGGATAATGGCATTGTGGCTATTTTTCAAGATTCCTTATCTTTTAGAGATCTAGGCTGAAGTGTTTGTGGATACACTGATGTGGTGTTTGGGATTTGCTTCAACATTAGCTCAGCAGGAGAAGGGAAGTGGGTACGGGTTTGGGTGAAAGAAGACTGACTGTGGGCAAACAATTATTGCAGCAGGGCAATAGGTATGTAATGCTTGTGGCATCTCGGTTACCTGTGCGTTAGGAGGAAGTGTGTGTTGTCTTTTCCCAAAATGGAAATGGCTTTGTTTTGTTTCTGTTTATGAAGTGAATCTGTGTTCTTTCTTAAAAATTAGTATACCTAGAAGCAACTCAGATGTCCACTCAAATGTTGTATATACTTACAATGGAACATTACTGAGTCTTAAAAAGGAAGGAAGTCCTGTCATGTGTTACAACATAGATGAGCCTTGCAAGATAAGTGAAATAAGTTGTATGATTCCACTTATATGAGGTTCCTACGTTAGTCGAATTCATAGAGACAGGGAGTAAAATGGCGGTTGCCAGGGGCTGGGGTGAGTGGGGAATTGGGAGTTGTTTAATGGGTACAGAGTTTCAGACTTGCAAGATGAAAACGTTCTGGAAATCTGGTTCACGGCAACATGGATATCCATATCACTACTGGACTGTACACTTGAAGACGGTTGAAATGGTGAATTTTATGTGATTTTTTTTTACCACAATAAAAAAAAATTTAGCTAGTACTTTTAGAAAAGGAATAAAGAAGAAAACAAGTATCTCACTAATCTTGCAGCCTAGAAATAATTAGCATTAATGGGTATGTATCCTTCCATACGTTTTTCCTGTGGATACACACACACATACATATACACACACAAACACTATTTTAATTAAATATGGGATCATACCCACTTAACAATAAAGAAGATACCTTTTCATTCTGTAAATAGGTTTTCATGCTCTATTTCAATGGTTGCAGAGTTTTCCATCAAATTAGATGTATGGCAGAATAAAACTTTGGCAGTTGTTTCCAAAATTTTTGTTCTCAGGATTCCTTTATGCTATTAAAAATTATTGAGATCCCAAAGAATTTTTTGTAGGTTATATCTGTGATATTTAATGTACTATATATTAAAACTTATCAAGTAAAAAGACTTATTAATTAATTTAAAAATAACTATAACAAATACATTTCATATTAATATAACTAACATTTTTAGGATAAATAGCTATCTTTTCTAAAACAAGAACATTAGTGTGAAGGGTGGCATTGTTTCACATTTCTACAAATCTCTTACCTAGCTTAGTAGAAGACAGCTAGATTCTCATATCAACATCCGTAGCCAGTTATGGCATTACATATGCAGCTTCTAGAAAATTGCACTGTACTCTTATGAGAGAATGAAAATGAAAAGATCAAATAACATCTTGATATTATTATGGAAAGAGTTTTGACCTTGCAAGAGTGTCTGAGACCTTTCATGGACTGTGGATCGCATTTTAAGAACCATTGTTTTTTAGATACTACTCTATGTCCTTAATTTTTTTTTAATTTCAGCTTTATTAAAGTATAGTGACAAATAAAACTGTAAGATATTTATGGTATACTATGTGGTTTTTTGATATATGTACACATTGTGAAAAAATCCCCCTATCTAGTTAATTAACACATCCATCATTGTACATATTTACCTTTGTGTGTGTGTGTGGGGGGGGGGGGAGGCATTTAAGGTCTACTTTCTAAGCAAATTTCAATTATACAATATAGCATTATTGACTATAGTCACCATGTGTCACATCAGATCCTCAGACCTTATTCATCTTATAGCTGAAAATTTGCATCCTTTTACCAACCTTTCCATGTCCTTTTTTTCTTTCGAGCCTTCTCTTTTGAACAAGTAGCCAGCCAGGCTCATTGTGGGGGCTGGGGGTTGGGGGTGAAAAGGCAGGAGAAAGGAAAGAAAGCTTTCATTTCCAAAAGCCTAAACCTAAACCCATGAAGGAGATTGTATGAGGGGCATCAGAGGTGACATTTCACTATAGTGCAGTCTTCCGACCTTGTACGCATCTTGACATACATAGACAATTACAGCATTTGCAGAGCATTCTGGGGAAAGTGAATGCCCTGGAGGAAATCTATATATACACTTGGTGAAAAATGCATTCTATTTTGGATGTTATATAATTACGGTAAGAAAAATAAGTACAGAGCATATGTTTGCTAAATATCTGATTTATATACAACTTGCAAATACTGTCTCTTCCATTTTTTTAACAAAAGACTGGAGTTTGATTTTATGGACAAAACTTTTGAATATGCACGGTTGTGTGTCAAATAGCTTCTCCCCATCTTGATCAAAAATTTTAGATGATAATCTCTTCAAATTATTTAAAAAAAATTTTTTAATGTTTATTTTTTTATTTTTTTCTTTTTTTCAACGTTTATTTATTTTTGGGACAGAGAGAGACAGAGCATGAACCGGGGAGGGGCAGAGAGAGAGGGAGACACAGAATCGGAAACAGGCTCCAGGCTCCGAGCCATCAGGCCAGAGCCTGATGTGGGGCTCGAACTCACGGACCGCGAGATCGTGACCTGGCTGAAGTCGGACGCTTAACCGACTGCGCCACCCAGGCGCCCCTATTTATTTTTGAGAGAGAGAGAGAGAGAGAGACAGAGTGTGAGCTGGGGAGGGGCAAAGAGAGAGACACAGAATCCGAAGCAGGTTCCAGGCTCTGAGCTGTGAGCACAGAGCCCAATGTGGGACTTGTACTCATGAAGCGTGAGATCATGACCTGAGCTGAAGTCGGTCACTTAACGGACTGAAACACCCAGGCGTCCCAATTCAAATTCTATTTTTATTGAAATATAGTTGACACACAATGTTACATTAGTTTCAGGTGCACAATGCAGTGATCCGACAAGTCTATACGTTATGTTGTGCTCACCGCAACTGTGACTACCACCTGTCACCATACAACGCTATTAGAGCACCACTGAGTATGTTCCCCAGGCTGAACCTTTTATCCCCGTGACTTATTCATTCCATAATTGGAAGCCCGTACCTCCACTCCCCTTCACCTGTTTTGCCCATCCCTCTACCTCCAAATTCTTGATAAAAATTTTTGCTCACACAAGTAGATAAGAAGCAATTTTCATTTTTTTTTTTAAATTTTTAATGTTTATTTTTGAGACAGAGAGAGACAGAATGAGCAGGGAAGGGGCAGAGACAGAGGGAGACACAGAATCTGAAGCAGGCTCCAGGCTCTGAGCTGTCGGCACAGAGCCCGACGCGGGCCTCGAACTCACGAACTGCGAGATCATGACCTGAGCCGAAGTCGGTCGCTTAACCGACTGAGCCACCCAGGCGCCCCGCAATTTTCATTTTAAAAACAGTTGTAATCATATTTAAAGAATCTCACAGCAATTCTTTCTCTTTCATGGCAAAGATAATGTTGGAATTTTCCGATAAAGAGAGTGGACTTTCAGATACAAAGAACCTTTTCACAGGAAGCATTTCAAAATAATGATGAAGCTGCAATTGGCAGAAAGAGCTTGCGGATGACCAGGCAGCGATGGCTCAATAGATGCTCCAGCTGACATCAGGGTGGGCGGATGCCTGGAGGACACGTCTTGCCCATCCCCTGTCTGCTCCCTACATGCACCGCACCTTGGCATTGCCTACAAGCACCCAGCACTCAGATATTACCCTACAGAAGAGGGAAAAATCTTAATTGACAAGGATTGCATTTACCCACCTCCTATGCAATGGGTTCAAAATAAAAGTTGTTACAGAAAATGTTCTGAAGTTTTATATTTAGTGCACACCTCAGTTTGTGCTCTGAGACTCATTTCTGCCACAGTGTTTATTTAGCTGGTTTCCGAACATTTTGTTATGATAAACAACACTTTGGGAAACTTCTTTCCACACACTTGTTTTTCAGCTACATTATGATTATTTCCTTAGATTCAGTTGCTGAAGCAGATTTGCTGGATCAAAGGTTTGTGGCCTCTATCATCTATCTATCTGTCACCTATCATCTCTTTACATTTTGCTTTTTTTTTTTAAAGGTCTTTGTTACATGTTGGTCGAATAGTCTTAAAAGTTAACTACTGGGTCACCTGGGTGGCTCAGTCAGTTGGGCATTTGACTCTTGATTTTGGCTCAGATTATGATCCCAGGGTCGTGGATTAGAGCCCTGAATTGGGCTCCTTACTGAGCATGGAGCCTACTTAAGATTCTCTCTCTCTTTCCCCTGCCCTTCTCCCCCATGTGTGCTCTCTCTCTCTCTTAAAAAAAAAAAAAAGTTGTTAACTGCTTAAAAAAATAAAAATAAAAATTTAAGGAGAGCCCAGAGGGCTCAGTTGGTTGAGCACCCAACTCTTGATTTTGGCTCAGGTCATGATTCCAGGGTTGTGGGATTGAGCCCTGAAATGGGCTCCTTGCTGAGCATAAAGGCTGCTTAAGATTCTCCCTCTCTCCCTTTCTCTATCTCTATCTCCCTCTGCCCCTCTCCCCAACTTGTGCTCTCTCTCTCTCTAAAATAATAAGAAAAAAAATTTTTAAGTTGTTAACTACTCATATTTTTTTTCTATCATTGTATTGAAAATTTGCAGATACATAGAAAATTTGAAAGACTTATACAGTAAACATACATGTAACCACCACCTCAGTTCTGCAATTAACATTTTGTTTTTTGTTCTATCATGTCTATCTGCCTAACCATCCTTCCAACAGTCCATCTTATCTTTCAACTGAGATACAATTCTCATATCATAAATTCACCCTTCTAAAATGCACAATTCAGAGGTTTTTCATATATTCACATAATTGTGTGGCCATCACCACTAATTGCAGAATATTCTCATTACCCCATAAGCAATTGCTCTAAATCTCCATCTGCTTTCTGTCTCTCTGGATTTACCTATTTTGGAGATTTCATACAAAAGAAATATACAATATGTGACCCTTTGTGTCTGGCTTTTTTCACTTAGCACAGTGTTTTCAAGGTTCATCGGTGTTGTAGCATGAATCAGTACTTTACTCCTTTTCACGGCTGAATAATATTCCATTGTATGGATATACCACAGGTATTTGTCCTTTTATCAGTTGACAGACATTTGCATTGTTTCAACTTTTTGGCCATTATGTATGATGTTCCTATGAACACTTATGCAAATTTTTGTGTACTTATATGTTTTCAATTCCCCTGTGTATATACCTTGGGAGTAGAATAGATGAGTCATACAATAACTCTATGTTTAACATTTTGAAGAATTGCCAAACGGTTTTCCACAGTGACTATATTGCATTCGTATTAGCAGTAAATGAGGGTTCCAATGTTTCCACATCCTTTCAAACACTTGTTATTTTCTGTCTTTTTGATTATAGTCTTATGGAAGTGAAGTGATATTTTCTCGTGGTTTTGATTTGTATTTCCCTAATGACAAATGATGCTGAACATCTTTTCATGTTCTTATTGGCCATTTGTATATTTTCTTCGTAGAAATATCTATTTAAGTTCTTTGCCCATAATCTTGTTCTTTTTTTTTTTTTTTTTGATATTACAATGTAAATTGCAGAATCCAACATGCATTATAATCATTACCTAGAGTTCAGTATTTGTTTACGGTTCTTTTTCTTTTTAGGTAGAACTTACAAACAGCATGTTAAAAACAAGACAATAGGCCTCAAATGGAGTCACTTATACTAAATCCCATATCACCAAATCCAGACTTAATTGCAGTTTCAGCTTTCCCAGAGACGGAATCTTAAACCAATTAATCAGGAATCACATGATTGGCACTAGTTAGATAATCTGCCTGAAAGACCCCTAGTATCCCCTAAACAAGAATGACCTTGGAGCGCCTGGGTGGCTCAGTCGGTTAAGCATCTATCTGACTTCGGCTCAGGTCATGATCTCACAGTCTGTGAGTTTGAGCCCCACGTCGGGCTCTGTGCTGACAGTTCAGAGCCTGGAGCCTGTTTCAGATTCTGTGTCTCCCTCTGTCTTACCCTCCCCCATTCATGCTCTCTCTCTGTCTCAAAAATAAATAAATGTTAAAAAAAAAAAAAAAAAAGAAGAGTGACCTTGCAATAACTAATGCACTTTTTTTTTTTTTTAACCTGGTGTAAGTTCCTTGTTCCCACTCTTACTGCCTATAAAAGTCTTTCATTTTGGGGACGCCTGGATGGTTCAGTTGGTTAAGCATCCAACTCTTGATTTTGGCTCAGGTCATGATCTTGCAGTTCTGGGTTTGAGCCCCGCCTGGGCTCCATGCTGAACAATGAAGTCTGCTTGGGATTCTCTCACTCCCTCTCTCTCTCTGCCCCTCCCCTGCTTGCACTTTCTCTCTTTCTCAAAATAAACAAATAAACTTAAAAAAACAAAAAAAGGTCTTTAGGGTTGCCTGGGTGGCTCAGTTGGTTAAGTGTCCAGCTTCGGCTCAGGTCAAGATCTCACGGTTTGTGGGTTCGAGCCCCACATCCGGCTCTGTGCTGAGCTCAGAGCCTGGCACTGGCTTCAGCTTCTGTGTCTCCCTCTCTCTCTCTGCCCCTCCCCTGCTCGTTCTCTGTCTCTCTCTGTCTCTCAAAAATAAATAAACATTAAAAAAAAAAGTCTTTCATTTTGTACTGCACCTCGGGATCCTTTCTATCTGCTAGATTGGATGTTACCCAATTCATGAATCATTGAATACAGCCATTAAGATCTTTAAAATGGACTCAACTGAATTTTTTTTTTCCACAAATGCACAAACCCTAAGTGTAACATTGGATGAGTTTTGACAAATCTGTGAACCCCAACCTCTATCACTTCAGAAATTTCTTCAAAGCCTTTCTGGGCAAACCCCTGCTCCCATCCCCAGAGGTAATCACTCTTCTGCTTTTATTCATCTTATATTAGTTTGGCCTGCTCTATAAGCACATATTACATAGTCTTGTGTAATGTTCCTCTCGCTCAGAATACTATGTTTGAAATTAGGCTGTTGCATGTATCAGAGTTCAGTCTCTCTCTCTCTCTTTTTTTTTTTCCTAAGCAACCTCCATTATATGAATATATCCCAGATTGTTTATCCATTTTCCAATGGATGGGCATTTGAGGTTGTTGCCCATTTGGGGCTATTATGAATAAAGCTGCTAAGAACATCCTTATCCCAGTCTTGTTGTGGACATATATTTTCATTTCTCTAGGGAAAATAGTTGGGAGTGAAATTGGGTCATAGAGTCTTGAGTGAAACCGCCAAAAGTTCTTCCCAGAGATTGTACCATTTCACACTCCCACAAACAATGTATCAGGATTCTGGTTCATTCTATGTCCCCACCAACACTGAGCATTGTCAGTTTTAAACACTGTAGCCTTTATATGCCTGGACAGGACAGAAGTATAGTCCTATCTCATTGTGGTTTTAATTTTCATTTCTGTGATGACTAATGTTTTTATGTGCTTGTTTGCGATGTGAATAGCTTCCTTTGTGAAATGACTGTCCAAACTTTAGTTAATTGCATAGCATTTTAACATATGTTGGGTTGTATGCCCTTCCAGATAGTAAAAATTAAAAAAAGAATACATGGTGCTATGAATTCACATTTTTAAATGTCTGAAGAGCCAAAGAAATGCAAAATGTATTGGCAAGATGGGCCCGCCTAGGTGGCATGTCAGAGTTCTGTAAATTAATGTTAAGAATTAGGGCCTGATAGAGCTCACACCCAAGGATGTGGACTGTGAATGGAGTTACATTAGGACTTTCAGAGAATCTGGGGCACTTTTGCCTTTGTGAGAAAAAACATTAGAATTTGTATTCTACTATTGTATTGGTATAAAGATGACTACAATCCAAGCTTGATTTGGTATTACATATTCACTATTATTACATAAATATTTTTCTTCTTATTTTAAAAGAAATTCCAATTAAAGTATATTTGTGGGCACTCAAAAGTATTGTAGGCCTTAGACCCTGTGCCACTCTCAAAAATGAATGTCATTCTTGTTATTGACCACCTCTTTCTTAAATAATGGCAGAGAAAACTATGGTAATTATAAAAGGGAACTCACCCTAAGTCTGGGTTGTCCAATATATATATATATATATATATATATATATATATATATATGTATGTATATGTATGTATATGTATACATATATACACACACACACACATACTGGCCTGGAGGTCTGTAGTTCAGGCTCACTGTCCAGGCTGAATCTTCTGGTTGTTCTGCAACCTTTCAAGCATCTAAGAAGGTAATTGCCTAAAGGGTGGGACAATGGAATCTTTTCCTTGGTGGGGAAGCATCAGTATCAGAAAGCATCATGTACAGGAATGTTTAGGAAAATCACCCCTATACATGAATATTTTGGAGTGAGAAAACTGTACATATTTGTTACTTCAGGGTTTAAGCGATTTTGGCCTGTTGGAGTAATACTTTCAGCTTTGTAATTCCCAGCTAAATGTATCATCCAGCAACTGATTTAACTCATGATTTTAATTTCAGATGTTATATGGTTAATCTATTAGATTTTAACTTGCCTAAGAACATAAGGTTTGTTGGTTTAAGTAGTACTTGACAGAAAAATCAACTACGTCAAATGTATAAATATAGTTGGAGATACTTAAGGGGATCTACTCACTCTAAAAGTCCTTCTTTAAGGTGAGGGTTAAAATTGTCTAGATTTATCAAGAGAATTATACATTTTTTAAAACTGTGACCTCTTAAAAGCTTAAGAAATCGATTTTGAATAATTTGGATACTAACTTTTAAAATGAGAATAACTCTCTGTGCACAAAAACCACCCATGAGGACATTTAAAAAATGGCGCTGACCATGTGCATTGTGACAATGAAGGAAACTTGTTATAGGTGGTGAGGACAGGTTGAGTAAAGCAGGGATACCAGGAACCAAATGCAAATAGAAGCCTGCTCCTCCTCTTACCCAGGCCTCATATGTGCCATTTTTGAACCTTAGTCCCAAGCCCAAACACATGTATCTATGAAGTCATATGGCATATGCCCTAGATACTCACACCCCAATGTCAAAGCCCTGTGTCAATTTGCTATGGTCACCTTCCTACAAAATATATTTAAATCTTTCCATCAGTACCTGGTCTCTCAAATATGGCTGCCTTCTTGGCCCAGACTCTCTGCCTTTGTATTATTTATCTGGCTATTTATTCCACCCAAATTCTTCTTTTTACTCCCTGGGTGCAAATTAGAGCTTTTTGAAGCAACCTCAAATTTTTGAGTCACTAGGGTCCTATTTACCCTTATTTAACAGAATAATGATTCCTTAAATGATGCCCTAGCGGCCTGAATAAATAGATGCCCCCTTCGAATTGCCTAATTTGCATCCTGAGCATGAGTTAGCCACCCAGCAACATCTAGAATTCTCTTTTTATTTATCACATTAGTTAACTTTCTAGTTACTTCGAGAACTATTCTCAGAGTAGCCATATCATGTTGCTTGGATAAGGGAAATACTAAAGCCCCTGAGCCAATGTGGGTTAGTTTAAGTTGCTATATGAGGTAAATGTATATGTATAATACATACATATTCATATGCAAAAAGTATCATTTTTTAAATGTGCTGGTCATGATATTCCAATATGCAGGCACGTTAAGATATATTAATTTCACATTAAAGTTACCAAGTTTTTGTTCCCTGGGATATTGTCATGTGCACATACTCTTCATGCCTCTGAGAACTCCTCCTCCCACCTGTCCACAGAGTTGATTCTGTGCAGAAAATTTGCACCACGTGATGGCCAGTGTTTCTTGCCACAGTTGATTAACCAAGGATGAGAATGCAATCTCAACTTGGTCATTCCTTCTTGGGAAGTTTAGAGACACAGGAGAATGTTCTCTGGTATGCACGTGGAAGACCCCATGAACCGAGTTTGGAAGCTGCAGCTGGAGGACAGCCAGCCTGTACCCCATCCATAGAGCCCAAGGAGCCCATTTACAGAGAGTGGGGAGAGAGAGAGAGAGAGAGAGAGAGAGAGAAGCAGATGTGTGGAGCAAAGTAATGGTAGATAAGGTCAAGGCAGCAAGGGAAAGAGAGCAGCTAATTGCTGATGGTTTCATGGTTCACAATCCCTTGTAAACCTGAGTGCACATCTTGTCCTTGGAATCTATGAAATGACCCTGCATTTTATAATAAATTCTGTTCATCCTAGGTTACTCTGTTTGGGTTTCTTTTACTTATAACCCAAATAATCTTGACACAGAAATAAAGGCCACTTACTACATAGTAGGTACAAAATCTGAATCATTTTTTAAAGTTTATTTATTTTGAGACAGAGAAAGAGAGAGTGCACACATGCATGCAAGTGGGGGAAGGGCAGAAAGAGAGGGAGAGAGAGAGAGAGAGAGAGAGAGAGTCCCAAGCAAGCTCTACGCTCATCGCCGAGCCCAAAATAGGGCTCTATCCCACAACCCTAGGATCATGATCTGAGCTGAAATCAGGAGTCGGATGCTTTAACCCACAGAGCCACCCAGGTGCTCCAGAATCTGAATCTTTTTTAAAAAAAAATTAACTTATTTAGGAGAAGACTAATGCAATCTCTTTCTGGTGTTCTGTAGGCTTTTTGTTTGTTTCTTTTGTTTTTATTACATTTTTAATTTTAATTCCAGTACAGTTAACATGCAGTGTTACATTAGTTTAAGGTGTACAATACAGTGATTCAACACTTCCATACAACACCCAGTGCTCACCACAAGTGCCCTCCTTAATCCCCATCACCTATTTCACCCATCCCCCACACCCTCCCCTCTGGTAACCATCAGTTTGTTCTCTATAGTTAAGAATCTGTTTATGAACAGTGCAATTTGAAATGAAAGAAAGATCATGATCTAAATGGTTTTATTAGGTTCAACGGTTGTTAGGATTTCCCTTCCTATCTTAAAGTAAATAAACTGCACAGTAAGTTCAACCTAAAATACTAGCGTGAACATTGCATAAATATAAGCACATTGTCATTTTCCCTTGGTTTCCTCAGAAGCTTTTCCTTTTCAGTGGAGATTTGTGAATTCTGTAATATACCCTGTTCAACAGCAAAGTTCAGATCTTTTAGCAGACGCTTAATAAGCAGGTAAGAGATTGTGCTGATATTGGGGATACAAGATGAATAAGACTGGTTCTTGCCTCTATAGGAGCACCCAACACATGAAGAAAGAACACCAATGCTTGTAAGTTCCCTTTCTCCTCTTTCTCTGCTGTTGGGGCTCTATGGAAGATGGGGTGTGGTCACCAATGTCAGCTAGCTGGTCTAAACAAGCCACCTTCCTTGGAGTCTGATCTAGCAGAAAAGCACTGAATTAAAAACCTGCTTAAAAAGCTGGGCTTTGCCAATACTAACACAGCTCTGTGAATCCTTTTCCTAAGCCAGTTTCCCTGTTTATTTTCACAACTCTAACTGGGGCAAAGGGAAATTGAGAAAGGGGCTCACAGGGTTCGGTTGTAGGAAACAAATGACTCCATGTATATTTTGCAGAAAGGGATTTTTAAAACGGCAAGTAAGCACTTACAGAATTGCTGCTGGGGCCGTAAGAGAGGGCTCTTGGCTGGACCTCTGGGATGATTCTCAAGGACATCTTGCAGAACTGGCTCACCAGGGAATCAGAGGCTGAAGCGGGACTTGTTGATTTCATGGACACACTTTTCTAGCCTTGGTCCACGACTAAGTGCCTCTGGACACCCATGAAGCCAATGATGGACATAAAAATGCCGCTACGGAAAACCCCAGGACAGTACTTGCCAAAGGAAGAAGCTAGAGAGCAGGAAGATGGCCTGTACCTCACTTCCACCTTCAGAATAACGATTATAATAAAGCTAACACTTACTGATAACTATGCACCAGGCTAAGCAATTTGTAGGATTTAACTCAGTCCTCTTAACAACGCTATGAGGTAAATGCTTTCATTATCCACATTTTACAGACAAGGAACCTGAGGTAAAGAGTGAGTAAACATATTCGGGTCACACAGGTAGTAAGTAACAGTAGAGGTGTGCATGCATCCCATTGGTGCAATTGATTTCATGTCTGGATCCTAGCTGCAAGGAAGTCTGGGAAGCAGAGAATGACTTTTGTTTTTCCCACTCCTGCAGCTTTCGAGGGAGTCCGGAAGGCAGCAACAGGGTTCTTCACCACATCTATCCCTACAAGGCAGCTGCAGATCCAGGGCAAAAATGCCACAGCAACAGTGGTTCAGCACAAGTAGATTCAATGCGTTGAGTCTGTCATCTGTTACCCAAACATTAGCTCCCCACAAAACCCTATCAAAGTGATACCAGCAGCTTCTAGATTGTTATCTGACGCAACTCCTGTTTGAACAGGCTTCATGTAGTTTGCTGTGTTTATTTCATTCATACAAAGTTACGAACTAAAATTTAGTGTTTCAAATTTACTCATTTTTGGCAAAATACGAAGCGTTTTTCTTTAAAAACAAGCAAGCCAACTCTGAAAAATGATCACGAACTCATTGGATGTCAACGACTCCCCTTCATTTCTCAGAACCAAACTCAAAAGTTGTCTCTTTTGTGACGATTTCCTTCTAGCGTTGAGTACTTTTGTGCATTAATTATATTATCTTCTATGAAAATATAATGTCGGCATGAGTTTTCTAGGGCTGCCATAAAGTATTACCACAGACAGAATGGCTTAAAAACAGAAATTTGTTTTCTCACTGTTCTAGAGGCCGGGAGTCTGAGATCAAGGTGTTGACTGTGTTGGTGTCTATTGAGGCCTCTCTTTGTGGCTCATAGACAGTTGTGGCTTATAGACAGTTGTGTCTTCAGGCAGCCTTCCCTCTGCGTTTCTGTCCTAATCTCCTCTTCTAGAACCAGCCATATTGGATTAGGGCTCACCCTAATGACCCCATTTTAACTTAATTACCTCTTGAAATTCCCTCTCTCCAAATATAGTCATATTCTGAGGTACTGGGAGTTAGGGCTTTAGCATATGAATTTAGGGGGCACAACAGCCCATAACATGCAGCCCATAACAACGTCCTTTGCCGGGGCACCTGGCTGGTTCAGTTGGAGAAGGATGCGAGCCCCACGTTGGGTGTAGAGATTACTTAAAAATAAAATCTTTAAAAAACAAACAAATAAGAACAACAACAACAACAAAAACCCAGTGTCCTTTCCCAATTAAACTATTGTACTCTCAGCATTTTTCATACCAAATGCATTTTTTCCAAATCTAATTTTATTTTTGCATACAGGAGTTAAAATGTTTTATGTAGACAAACATGCCCGTCTTTCCTTCAATTCTTCAATTATAGTTTCTTGATTTTTTATTCTATTTATTTATATAACTAAAGTCTCTCAAGCTTGTTTTAGTATTATTCAAGTGAGAGCCTAGATGGTTTTTATTTCTCTAAAATTTTAACTAATTATTCCAACATCACCTTTTGAACATGCCTTCCTTTTTTCATTTGTAGGTGATGATGTCTTCTTTATAATGTCATAAAGTTATTCGTATGTAACTCTATTGCTTGGCATCCAAGACCCACATATAGGTTTAGACTCGCGCCAGAAAAGGGAGAGTGTTCTTCCATGTTTTCAGTTGGGGCACCCCTCAGCCTGTGAGGGGACAGCTGAGGAGGGTCACTGCAAATCTACTTCCCTCCTTGCTCTGGTCTCCTCTATTGTCCCCCGGGGTCCAGACTCCATTTTGCTATACTCTCAGTGGTTGAGGCTTGTGAAATCATTTGCCGTTTGCATCAGAGTCAGGCAAAATAAAATTTTCTCTCCATCCCGAAGGGCGATGGGTCTTTACATCCTTCAGATATCTGATAGGGGTGGAGGTTCGAAATAGCCATTCTGGCAAGTAAAAGAGGGGACTGGTTGGTCAGAGAAATATAATAGGATTGCCGGGCAGGACTGAACCCCATTTAAATTTGGTGGCCATCAGGATGCTGGGGGTGGGGCTCAGTCAGTGAAGCGTCTGACTCTAGATTTCGGCTGAGGTCATGATCCCACGGTTTAGGAGTTTGACTCCCACATTGAGCCCCGCATCAGGCTCTGTGCTGGCAGTGTGGAGCCTGCTTGGGATTCTCTCTCTCTCTCTCTCTCTCTCTCTCTCTCTACCTCTCCTCACCTCGCTCTCTCTCAAAGAAAACAAATAAACTTAAAACAGAAATAAAATAAATTTGGTGACCATCAATTATGGTGGAAGCCAGCAACTTCATTATGTGCATGAGTCACTTTGGCAGGGACTAGGGAGATTTGAATTCCTTTGCCTGGGGATTGAAAACAAGAAGAGTGGAGAGGCTGAGATCAGAGAGATGGAGAAAATGGGACATTATCTAGTTCAAAAAGATAGGAATTAGGCATTTCAAAGAAGTCAACAGAGTGAGGACTGAGAACAGGCCACTGGATGCAGTTGCAGAGAAGCCTCTAGTGCTCAGAACTCCACGCTATTCTCTCCAATCTGCTCACCAGACTTACCTGTGTCATCAAATTGACAAATATTTTATTTTATTAAAAAATTTTTTTAAATATTTATTTATTTTTGGGAGACAGAGAGACAGAGTGCAAACAGGGGAGGGGCAGAGAGAGAGGGAGACACAGAATCCGAAACAGGCTCCAGGCTCCGAGCTGTCAGCACAGAGCCTGACGTAGGGCTCGAACCCACGGAGCATGGGATCATGACCTGGGCCAAGGTCAGACGCTTAACCGACTGAGCCACCCAGGCGCCCCAACAAATATTTTAAAACATTTGTTTCATTCACAAAAGTAAATATAACTAAATAGAATAACCTCAATGACATTTTCATTAGATATACTGTATTATGTTTTCCACTAATTATCACTAATCCTCTAAATGGCAATATTCCAGAAAATGTAAGAACATAATAATAATAATTTCTAAAGTCACCCCATAAAGATGAAGGCATTTTTAAATTTTTAGTACATTTTTTGTTGATCACTAGAAAAAAATGAATAGCTTTTCTCATGTTTGTAAGTGCGCAATTAAAAGCTAAAAAAAAAATCCATCAACACAAGTAATATAAAGATATTACCCTAATATATAGAAATAGGAAGTGTGTGGGGTGCCTGCTTGTCTCAGTTGGTGGAGTGTGTGACTCTTGATCTTGGGTTTGTGGGCTTGAACCCCACATTGGGTATAGAGATTACTTAAAAATAGAATCTTAAAAAATGTAGGAAGTGTGTAATACCAATAAGCAGTTTGGATTGTGTGTGTGTGTGTGTGTGTGTGTGTGTGTGAGGTTGAGTATAGATGAGCTCTTTGCCTGACAGGTTCACTCAGCTCTAAAGTCTAAGTTAAGGCTGAGCGCATATGCAAAACTGACTTTGGAAGTCAATTATAGACAACAGAAGGGAAAAGCCCTTACCCGTGCTTTACCCACTGTCCTCTGTATCTTCTGGGGATAATAATGACAAGGCATTGTCTTTATGACAATAGAAAAGATATTATTATTAGAATGTCATTGTATTTTCTTCTGCTAATTTCTTGGAAATGATTTTTAAGTAAAATTTCAATTTATATTTTAATATAAATATAATTTTAAAATATTTTCATGAAAATGTATAACAACCTTGTTTGCATCGCAAAAATTCATAAGGACGAAAGAGAGACACTGGCTACTTTGATGACCTTAAGGAAGACTCCAGGAATGTGCCCAACAGCATGACCTTTGAGATCCAATCCAACAACCAGAAGTTCGTCATCTTAGTAACGTTTGAGCGGCCATAACTGCTTGAACAATGTATGGCAGAACCTGGCTGTGTGGCTTCGATTCCCCCTTTCCCCAGCACCCCCAAAGCAGTTGGCCTTTGGGGCTGTGCCCAGATGGGTTTTCTCCTACTGTTTATCATGCCACACTGGTCCCATGGGTGGTTCAGAGCTTCCTGGCAGTGGGAAGACTGAACGTTGGCCCATCCGGTCCACATCGTAGGCTCCAGCAAAAGAGCCAGGCAGCACAGACTCTTCTTTTGCTAATTTTTTTGGTTGAGCATAATGAACACTCAACAAGGATGGAGAAAAAGAAGAAAAGCAAAGGAAGGTTTGTTGTCCAATTGTGATCTTAGTGGCTGTGCCAGTTATCAATTTATTGTTACTCGCCTCAAAATCTACCCTTTATCGTCTGCTCTGTGATAGTGGGCTAGACTGTTTAAGCACTTCTTGTTTTCAGCGAGCATTTGGTTAGATTTTATCAATAGAAGGTGCTGGAAGGACACTGCAGGAGGAAGGAGCTTCTCCTTCCTGTCTGTTTCTTCCATTTTATTTCCCCCGGATTAGACACATTTGCCCATCCAGGCAAAAGCAGCACTGGGCCACAGCAGGCTCCCTGAGGTAGGTGGTTGGTGTTGGGGGGCCCAGATCCCCCCTGCCAGCAGGCGTGCCCACCCCCCACTGTGTAGCATCCACAGTTGCTGCCTTGGCTAAAGTGACGGACTGATGAAGGGCACTTAACTCCATGATGCAATTTGTGCTCCAGAGCGTCTCCAGGGGATGAGACTGAGCTAGGCTTCCGTGGAGACCACATGCTTACCTCACCGGATTCCCCTATTCTGCTCTGCTTCCCCCATTCTGCTTCTCCTGAGACGCTGTTTCCCCCATAAAGCACTTGTACGCGAATTCGCATCTCAGCTCTGTTTCTGGGAGCTCAGCCAAAGACCCACCACATAGACCCTGCCACATAGAATTCACTCACCAGATGCTTGTTGAATAAAAGTAGAATGATTCTAGGCTCTCTGATACAAATTGGCTCAGATTATAGAGTCTGTTGCTTCGCTCTTCTGAGCCTCTAGTTTGCTATCTGTAAAATGGAATCAATCAAACCTAACCTGTGGAACCGTTGTGGATAAAGCACCCGGCCCAGCCCTATGGTTTCAGAGAGTGTTAGCTTCCAACCCCTCCTTTTGTTGTGTTTCCCTCTTTGAAGATGTGGGGACTCACTTGGTGCGTCCAGGGTTGGCATGAAGATGATTTGAAGCTGAAGACAGTTGAGATTCAACTGATGTAGAAAAAAGCCTTCTTGGAGCTTCCCTTACATGACTAAAAGCAGAAGCTTCTAAGAAAGGAGCCTGCCATAAATTCTCTTTGGGGTGGCTTCTACTCCTAGGAGCAGGACCAGTAATAAACTTACCATAATTACCCTCTCCAGGGGTGTTTCAAGGCCACGAAGAAGACAGAAAGACCACTGCATCCGTATAAACACATATTATCACAGTTTTTCTTATCTCCCATTTGTTCTCCTAGAAATCCATTTGTCTTTGCTAAAGGAATCTATTTGTTCTTCCCATAGAAGCTGTTAAATATACAAACCTTTAACTTGAACCATTCAACCAGCCAGCTGCTTCTTTGACTGGCTCCTGTGTATACGCTGAAAAACTTTTTCTCCTGTTAATGTGTCTTTTGCCCGTTGAATTCACAAGCCATGGGCACTAAACCTGAGACTAGAGGAAAACATCTTTCCTCTCCTACAAAGGCTTTGGAAAAGAGCTATTTTTTTCGTTTGTTGCTGTGTGGCTCGACTACGTACAAATACAAACATCCTGGAACATTATCTTAACAAGGATGGATGATTCTGCCAAAACAAAACAAAAAAGCAAAACCAGTGTGATCATTATTGTACTCATCAGCTTTTAGCAACTGCTGAACCATGTCCGAACCACAGATGTCCACAGTGACCCCTCTCTCCCTTACACAGAAGGAATAGACAGCACGTTTAATTACACTGTTAAAATTTGCAAGGGAAGTTAAAGTTTGCAAGGGAAGAAGGAAAGAATACAAACCAAAGTGTCAGCATGAATTATTTCTGGATGAGGACATTTTAAAATTTCCTTTTTTTTTTTGTTAATTTTTCTTTATTTTCTAAATTTTCAGCAGCGAATGTTAGTTTTATGATAAAAATCCTCTTTCCTTCTTAATAAACAGTATAAAAACAAAAACAAAAACAGGGACACCTGGGTGGCTCAGTGGGTTAAGTGTCCGACTCTTCATTTCAGCTCAGGTCATGATCTTGCAGTTCATGGAATCGAACCCTGTGTCGGGCTCTGCGTTGACAGCATGGAGCCTGCTTGGGATCCTCTCTCTCCCTCTCTCTCTCTCTGCCCCTCTCCTGCTCAAAAAATAAAAAACAAAAGTAATTAGAAATACAAGGTAGGCAACATTTCCTAGATCACTCTTACTTGCTGGGTTTTTGTCGTTGTTTGTTTTGTTTTGTTTTGACCTTCAATCCAGACTCGACATGGCTTTTTAAACATATGCTGCATATTTAGCATTCCTTGCTTGCTGGTTACATAGGCAGCAGGAGGTAAAGTCATTTCCTCTGAGATTTTGTAGTCGATGCAAAGGTTAAAAAAAGAGACAACAGGCCCCAAATGGAGTTGTAGCAAATGGAGTTTGCTCCAAATGGAGTTGTCTCTCTCTCTCTCACAGAGTCGTGACATCAAGACTTTTCTTTCCAGGAAGCAACTTTATTCATGCTGGCTGGGCTCAGTTGGGTGTGTACCTGAAAACTGAGCCCCAAACGCCACATGGCCTACTTTTTTTTTTTTTTTTTTAATATATTTGCTATTTCTTCATCTCCCATATATGGTAACACACAAACACACGGTCTGATTAAATGGTCTCATGTTCCAAGGTCGCGAGGGACGTTGTCACGTATGCATATGCCTTGAGGTGTTTTTTTTTTTTCTTCACATTCCTTAGGGAGGGGACCCTACCACAGAGTCACTTGTGCTAAGCCCACATCACCAACCCAAGACCTAATACCTAACTTAATGTACCCATAATTGTAACCAGATTAAAGTGAGTCTGCTCCTTGGTGAGTTTCAGGTAGAGAAGACTCCAGGTAGAGGGGTCACATGAAGGAAGAAAGTTTATGTGCATGCAGCAAGTAACGAGATCACAGGGAGTAAGTTCCAAAGCCGTAACTCCCAGAGCAGGGACGAGTGGGTTTCTTTTATTTAGAGTCAGGATAAATATTCGGAAAGGGGAGTTTTGTCATCTTATGTCGAGGTAGGCACGAGGTTGCGCATGGGTCTTAAGGAAACACGACTGTAAGTACGTTGTAGGTTGTGTTAGGGAGGCTTGTGCTCTCCTTGGGTGGAGATTTTAACATTACAATAAGGCCGAGGTAACTGACGACAGGATGTGGCTGCGGGCCTGCTCCAAGAGCAGGTATAAACTAGAGCTTGGGCTCCAGATCTCAGGTAAGGCCAGCAGGGCCTTGCTCACCTTTGAATCTGCACTTGGAGTTGAACCATTGGTTTATTGTCTCTGATCAGGTGTGGCTATTTCCAAGCCTGGTAGAGACTTCGTTTTTGCATTCCCTTTGTTCCCTTGAAATCCTTTACTGCTGAGGTTTCTGCATTTCTTTGTAATTCAGCACCTCCTGGGAAGTTCTGCCAGCCGTGTGCTTGGGCAAGCTGGGCACAGACCTGGGAGAATAGCTGCGGGCCTAAAATGACTTCTCTTGTTTCACAAAAGCTTTGTCTCATCTTTTCTTTTTCTGGTTCACAGCCCTCTCGGGAGCTTTCCTGGTGCAATCTGAAACCTGCCGCAGCAATCAGAGGGCAGGGAGAGACCGAAGAAAGAGGCAGGCCGCCCTGGGTTGGTAGGTGGCAATTTAAATAATAGCAAAGGGAACTTACCTAGGAGGCTTGTCTTGGGCCGCAGCAAGATGAATAGATCCCCACACCGTCGCCCTCCAAATCTTAAGAGTTTTATAAAGAGGCCCTAACTGGGCCAGTCAAGTATACCGTGCAGGTGTTTTCAACAGCACATCACCATCTCAACACTATGTCCTTGGAGCAGCCTCTGGGAGCTGGAAAGGCAAGTGGAACCCGCATTCCAAGGACAGGGGAGGGGGGAGGAGTCTCTGGGAGCCCCAGTTCAGCTCACGGGTCTGTTGGTGGTCACATCTTTTTGATGATGTTACCCAACATCTGGGGACCCCTAACTCTTTCTGCTTACATAATGTCTTAACCTCTCCCTGGAATGGAATCTTAGACCAGTCAACATGGAATTACCTAATTAGCACTAGAGAGGTAATCTGCCTGACAGACCCTTGTTGTTCCCAAAAGGAGGGTGACCTTGCCACCAAAATTCTGCTCTTTGCTAGTAACTTCCTTGTCCTGCCCCCTTCTGCCTATAAAAGTCTTTCTTTCATTTTGCACAGCTCTTTGGAGCTCCTTTCTATCTGCCAGATGGGATTCTGATTCATGAATCAAATAAAGCCAACAAGGTCTTTAAAACATACTCAGTTGAATTTTGTTTTTTTAACACAAGGGTTCAGCATTCGCCTCCCAAACCTGAAACCAGAGCTCATTTTGTTTTGTCTGCCAGAAATACTGCAGCTGGCCACTATTTCTCACTAGAGCTCAGCTCTGGGAGCTGTTTTTATCAAGCAGAGCTCCTATCAACAAAGGAAAGGAGAAATTTAAACAAGAAAGGAATAGAATGATTCCTTGGGAAGGACTATGAAATACTGACATGTCCTTTTGAAGCAAAGGTGATTTTAAGATCACATACAAGTTGTTTGAAAACAATACTAATGTTGATTACAATTCGATTAAGGACAAGTTCTAAGACACTTATACAACAGAGAACTTAATCTTGAACTGAATGAAGGTGAAAAGAAAAGAAGAATAAATTGGGGTCAAATAGCCTTATTGGGAAATGAGGAATGCGTGTCCACATCTCTGACAGACTTTTTTGCTTTTTAACTATTCTAATAAACTAGCATGTGTTGTGGAAATGTAATTAAAAGTGAAATGTCTTCTCAACTCAGAAAACCTCTCTACAAAGAAGAGAAAGAAAATAATTTTTTTATTGAATAAGCATTAAACCAGAATGCGACATGCATCTCTGGCCATCTGCTAAAGAGATGGCAGACAGCAGGGAAATCTTGCGCCCTTACAGCTGAGCGGATGCACCGGTGACATTCGGCAGGTTTTGCAACGTGAACTCAGATGATAGTTGAAGTTAAGTTTGTCTTCTCCTAGGAAACTGCGAGGCAGGGCACCATCTTCCTTGAGAAGTACATTTCATAGAGATGGCTCTTGGTCCTCGGGGACACATTTCTGAGCTGTGAGACTGGCAAGAGGCTGATGCAGCCATTAAAAAAAAAAGAAGAAAAAAAAAAGATTTACATACGTTTGAAAAACAGAGAAAGAAATTGTGAAAGAAAAGGGAAAGGAAGGTCTCTTTCCTTGTTTCCAAAAGGTAGAATTAAGCCCCTTATCTTTACGCCCTTTACACATACGGTGGGGTAACTTCTCAATTCACCTAAATCGGTAGATAATGAGGCGGGGAAAAGTAATTCAGTGAATGTCAGGTATGCAGTTTTTCCTCTTTGGCAAAACAGCAGAAACATACTCTTTTTCCGATTGCCTAGACCAGGGTTTCTTAACCACGGCACTATGAGCATTTTGGGGGGCAGATGATTCTGCGTGGTTTGGGACGGGCCTGTGCATTGCAGGATGTTTAGCAGCATCCTGACTTCTCCACCCACTAGATGCCCGTAGGACAACCCCCTCCCCCAACTTATGGCAACTAAAAATGTCTTCGGTCATAATGAAATATCCTAAGCGGAGTGGGGGTGGGAATCGCCCTCGGTTGAAAAGCACCGGTGTAGACAAATGATCAAAACACATGAACCAAAGAGGTAGGTGAGCCTAGGCTGGGATGCCAACAAGCCTTCTGCCCTCACTACCTGAGCCACACCTGAGGCATGCTGGAGCTGTGGCCTGAGCACGGATATCCCGAGGAACTGAGGGTCAGTCCGCTTAGTGGAAGACATCTCTGTTTGTATCACCCAGCCACCGGTCTCCTTCCCACCCACCCACCCCCTCCCCCGCCCCCACAGCACCTCTGGTCATTCTTTCTCAGTCCTTGTGATGCTGGGAGGAGGGTTAAGACCCGAATCATTGTAGCTCCAGGGCTTGTCTTGTGTCCAAGGCCTTGTCAATCACCACACTCTATCTTTGCGGCTATCGTGAAAAAGAGGAAAGAGGAATGCTTTTTTGGATGGTTTTGCCTGGCTGTGAGAGTATGATCCTGTAGGCAGCCGCCTGGCCACCGTCATGGGGGAGGCTGAGAATGGAAGCAATTCAGTGGGAAGCAGAATTAAGATAAAAGGCGAAAATATCCTGGACACAAAATTGGAGCCCTGGATCTAGCCATGTCTGAAACCATTGCTTCTGAATTGTCTGTTAATGTGAGTCATCAAAGCCGGGGCTGGGAATCTAGCATCTAACTGGCGCACAGCACTCACAGACCCTTCGAGCTTTCCATTCTCCCCAGATGGATGGGGACGTGAGGTGGGTCTTAATCCTCTTTTTTTTTTTTTTTTTTTTTTTTTTTAGTTGCAAAGATTTTACCTCAAAATATTTACAGTTAATTTTTGTGGTGGTTTTAACACATTTCCACAAATACCTTGATACTTTGCCTTCAAGCAATGGGAGCTACATCTGTCTCCCCTAAGTTATGAACTAAGTAGACAGGGTGACTCACTTGTAGTCAGTAGAGAATGGAAATGTCCCAGTAGTAACTACAATGTCAAGATCTGCAGACGTCACCTGAACTAAGTAGTCAAAGTAAACATCTCTAACAATAATGAAGGATGGTATCATGTCCCCTCTTCCCGATAGATGCAATGAGAAGGGTATTATAGCACATGATATTTCTTCCAAAAATGTACTACCCCAGTCTAATCATGGGAAAATATGAAACAACCTACCATGTGAGTGCCTTTCACAAAATAACTGAGGTCTTCAGGTCAAGGTCATAAAAACAAGAAAAGATCAATAAATTGTCAGAAACCAAAGTTAATTACGCAGGCCTGATGACTAAATGCAATATGGAATTTCGTTTGGTTCCTGGAACAGAAAAAAATATTATTGGAAATACATTATTGGGGCCATCGGTGAAATTTTAAAAAGTTTTTAGTTTCATTAATAATTTTGTACCAGTATGAATTTATTAATTTTCATAAATGTACCCTGACTATTAACATTCTCTTCTAAACAGAGCCCATACTAGATAATCCAGTTGAGGGAGTGTGATGTAGGCAACTGCTTAAAAAAGTGTTGAAAGACTTGGAAAGTCAAAGAAAGGATGGGGGAGAAGAGAAGGAGGAGCAAGCCACATATTTGCAACAGCAGACAGCTGCTACTACCCGTAGGACTAGAGAGATCAAGGGAGAAGGTGGTATCAGGAGGCCAGGAACCAGAGCCACCACCGTCGGTGGGAACAGTAGGGGCCAAGGGCAGGCCACCCCAAGATGGGCCCCTTTGGCATAAAGATTATTTTGAGTTAAAAGCAATCAAGACCCAGCAGATTCGGAAAAGCTCTTTACCTACCTCCCCCCACCCCCCACAACTGCCTAAAAAGAATGTATTTATTTATATTTATTTATTTCTCTATTTATTTAATTATTTTCAGTCAAAAGGTCTCACGTGTTTATTACTGAACCAACCTACAGGTGCAGAAGCATAATAACAGAGAAAAGTCTTTTCCATGATACAACAGATCAGGTAGTAGGGAGGTTTGCAGAGTGACGGAGTAGGAACACGTGACCTTCAGGCGGCATAAACGTGTGCCACCTCAGGTACGATCCCGTACAGACCCGGCTTCGTTCTTCTCCAATGCCGCCTCTTGGAGTTGTAGCTGGTGTTATTACCAGTTTTCATCCGAATCCCCTGAGGAATAATGGGACGATTCTGCTTTTTTGTTTCTTGGCCAGGAATCGCTTGATCCTGAAAGTCTTGTGAGAAGACATGGCAAGAAACAGTCAGCAGCGCACGCCATGATGGCGGAGAGGAGGAGAGACCTAAAAGGAATTCGGATTGAGGACCTGCTCCAGGTGGAGAGCTATAAACCCTAGATAACTACATTATACTGTGAACTAGGCGTGGTCCAAGCAAGGCCTGTTTGATGGAAGCCCTCCATGGCCCATTGTTTCTCAGTGGCCCAGCAAACATTTGTTTACCACACATTTACCTTTTTTCAGTCTTCCTAAAGACCCCATTCCTTCCCTTTGGAGACCCAGACCTTTGAAGACCCGGTTCTGCTTGGTTCAGAATGACATATATACTTCATGCTGCCTGACTGTGTTTGGAATTTCCATGTCTATGTGGATGCTCCCCAGGTCTGTAACTAAGTATGATTTTTCTCCTGTTAATCTGTTTCATGTCAGTTTGATTCTTTGTCTGGCTAGCAGGACCACGAAGGGGACAGGAATTCTTGCTTCCTGACAGAACTGGCCACACTGCCAGAGGAGCTGAGACTGAAGAGGGGGTGCCTGACAGAAGCTGGAGCCTCGGGGGAGCCATGGCCAGAGAGGCTGCCCAATCGCCTCCCAGTGACTTTCATCGGAGAAATTGGAGAAGAAAATCTTTTCCTCTACCCTCTCAGGTTCAGTAACTGGGGGGCTGAGAACTTAACTGACGAAAGGCAGATTAACAAGAAAAAAAGGCTGAGTTAGTTTGAGTGTGCAATCTGTTTATATGCCAGAATGCTGTGAGGAGTAACTCAAAGAGGAGGTTAGAATTTGGGAGTTTATTTACCTAAGTTAGTAGGGGAAAGGAAGGCTGGAAAAAAAGCTTCTATTGGAAAAACAGATAGGTTTCTTTTTTTTTTTTTTTAATGTTTATTTTTGAGAGAGAGAGAGGCAGAGTATGAGCAGGGGAGGGGCAGAGAGAGAGGGAGACACAGAATCTGAAGCAGGCTCCCGGCTCCGAGCTGTCAGCGCAGAGCCTGATGTGAACTCGAGATCGTGACCTGAGCCGAAGTCGGACACTTAACTGACTGAGCCACCCAGGTGCCCCAAATAGAGTTCTTTAAGAAAGACAAATGGAGGGGCGCCTGGGTTGCTCAGTCGGTTAAGCATCTGACTCTTGAGCTCAGCTCAGGTCTTGATCTCAGGGTCATGAGTTCAAGCCCCGTGTTGGGCTCCACACAGAGCATGACGCCTTCTTAAAAAAAAAAAAAAAAAAAAAAAAGACATATGGGTTTTTAGGAGAACAAATAAGAGATAAGAAAATGTGTCGTGATGTTTGTTTATATAGGTGCAGGTGGTCTTTCCACCATGGAATTCCCCCAGAGAGGGGAAATATGGTAGGTTTACTCTTGGTCTCTCTCCTGGGAGCAGACCTGCCCCTAGCAGGAATTCATGGAAGTTAAATTTCTCAGAAGTTTCTCCTTTTAGTCAGGTAAGGGAAGTTCTGAGGGAGCTTCATGCTGTATCTGTTGAATCAAATATCTTCAAGTTAAGTTAACTCTGGGGTTTATACCAACTCTGGGGTTCCAGGCAGGTCCTGAGGGGGTTCAGGACATGCTCCTGTCAAATATGACACCGTAGCACATTGAATATTTTAAGCTGAAAGGGTTTGAAAAAACAGAAGCAGTAAGGTCACTGTGAATTTCCTTCTGCCCTTCTCCCAAAACAGGTAATAAAATCCCCATGTGAGAGTTGCCCTCCCTGCACCCCAGGAGAAGACATCCTTATCACCAAAGACGAAGGGACATGGAGAAGCATCTGAACAAATAGGCCTTACTAAGTTTCCCCTGCTGTACTCACCCCATACTCTTTTACCTGCCGTGTTTCTACACGACTGCCTACTCTTTGTTAAACCTAGCATAAAAATACTCAGGTTTAACGGTTTCTTTGGGCATCACATAAAACCTATATTAAATAATGTGTGTGCTTTTCTCCCGTTCATCTGTCCCTGTTGGTTTAATTTTCAGCCCCAGCCAGGAACCCTAGGAGGGTCAAGGAAAACTTTTTCTTTCCCTATGGTCCCCACAGGCTTCACCTAACTGAGGGCCGGTGGGCAAGAGAGCCCGGGAAAAGGAAGTATCCAGACTCCGGGCCCTGAAATTCAGAGAAACAAGAAGCGGGGAATGGTTTTAAGAGCAAACGCACAAACGACTGGCCCATCTCTGTTTCTGTGGTCACCTGTGATCTTACCTTATCCTTTGCCCCATCTCGAGTCCTCCATTATGAAGGAAACAATGCCCACCCCTTAAACAGCAAGCCCAGTGGTTCATTTCTGGGTCTACTTAAATTGCTAACTTGGTGGTACTGCCTAAATAGCGAGCAGAGCTTTGTATTTGAGACACCTCCACCATGTCCCCAATAGTCATATACATGAAAACTACCAACTTACGTTGGTTTATAAGCAACACCAAACTGAGCGGTCATCATGAAACACCCGAATAACACTTGGAAGCTTCTTAATTCACAGTGTAGATGTGACAAGTGTTCCCAGAGATACGAAATGAAACCATCGTACCTATGGGACAATTGCCCTGCAATTCTAGCAGAGACCAGCCAGGGTACCTGTTTCAAGGTGGGATTCCACCTTCTCTTTCCCCAGAGATCACTGAAGTTCACAAGGGAGGAGCAGAAATCTGGAACGGGATTCTTCAGTCTTAGCCTGCTTAGTGGCTTGTATCTGACATAGGAATCCAACCAGCCACTGTGAATGAAACCACCAGCCATTATGAATCAGAAATATCCCAGTTATGCATTGGGATAAATAATGGGAAAGGCTCTCTGCCGAACTGACAAGAAAGAAGTTTTGGCAGCATCTGCTAGAACCTGCTCATTCTGCAGGAAGAGATAACAAAGCATGCCCTGCCCTCACTAACGCAAGAGCAGAGGCCGCCACTGCCCAGCTCGCTCTTCTCCTTCTGCTTCCGTCCTTACCTTTCCTAGGAGTGTGTGGATGTGGGCTTGTGTCCTTCGTGCTTCTCTCAAGGACTTTCAGCTTCTCCTGCAGGAACACATGTTCCTCCAGCCCAACATCTTGGCAAAGATGAGTCTTTTTGCAGCAGGGCCATTAATGATAGTAGGAGCTGGTGTAAATCTAGGAACCAGGGCACAGGGGAAGGCGGTGACCCAATTACTGACAGCTGTTAGAGCCTCGTTTCTCTGCATTTTAGTTTCCCCAGCAGAGTGGCACAGACACCACCATCATTAACATTTAATTTTGATTTAGTATGTCTGCACTGGCTGGAACAACTAAAGTGCAGCCTGTTGCCTATAAAAGTTCAAGCCCCTTTGAGGTCAGTCTGATCCGCACCTGCTCAGGCCCAAGCGAGGGGGAGAGGACACCGTTCAAGGTCATTCCAATTTCTAAAGGCTTCTTCCTGCTGCAGGTGTCTTGAAAGATAACTAAAAAGCTATGCGAAGAGCTGGGATTACTTACACAAAACCCTCTTCCTCCTCCCCTGTGGTCACGCTGAGAAAAAGAAGCAAGAACTAAGGTTGTCTAATATAGATAGAAGGAACCCAAATACCAACCTTAGTGATGGCAGTGTTTTTAGGTGGGCTAAGTGGTGCAATTTGAACATAACTAAAGAGTGATTAAGATCCTCTCCTTGACCATGCTTTAGACAGGCTCCTCTGAGCCCTCTTTTTGACCAGGCATGGACTTTGACCTCTAGAACCTGCAGGCTCCCAGCACAAATGATTCCATCCATTTCCCAGCCCCCCAGAAGCCCCTGCCAACAGACTTGAATATACACATAGTTTCTAATTGCTGGAAGCTGCATGCTTAGGATGACCCCAACCCCCTTTACAGTATCTACCTGAGGAATTCCTGTTTCAGCCCAAACCTGGTAACAAAGAGGCCCCAGGAACACCCCCACCCAAAACAGCTACTTTAGAAAGCTTGCAGTTGTAAATCCTTTCTTCCCAGCTTTGAGATGCAGACTTTCCACCACCCAGAACTGCAGGCTCAAGAACCCAGAGCTGTCGAAAAGCAAACGGGCAGGTAAACAACTCAGGCTCTCCCTCCCAGGCGCTGGGCGGCTTGCTCTAACTTGCACCACTACCTCCTGTCACAAAGATACTAGGAGTTTGCTTCTCCTCCAGATAAGCACCCAAGAGTGAGTAATCCCAGTCTGCTGGGACCCCAGCTTGGTCCCCTGCCTACTCCTTCATTCTGGCTTTAATACGTCTGTCACCTCTGCATGGATAGAAGTTGAGCTCAGTTCACACGGGCCCTCTTCCCCACTGCAGTGGTTATCAATGAATAAAGTCTGTCCTTGCCACTTCAACTAGCGGCCAGCTTATCTTTGACAAAGGTCAGGTGGTAGGGTCCCCTCCCTGAGGGGAGAAAAAAAAACTTCAAGGCAACTTGGCTATATGCATATATGTATGACAACATCCCTCACGACCTTGTAACATGAGATCACCTAATTAGGCCGCATGTTTGTGTGTTACCATATATGAGAGACAAAGAAATAGAAAATGTATATAATACTACGCCACGTGGCATTCAGGGCTCAGTTCTTCAGTGGACCCAACTGAGCCCTACCAGCACGAAAAGAGTTGCTTCCTGGAAAAAAAAAAAAAAAAAAGCCTTGGTGTCATGATTCTCTGCGCAAGAATCCTGGTACAGTCAAAGCCACATGTTCTTGCCCTAGGGAGCAAGGGTTGTTAGATCGCAGTGCTAACAAGGCTAAGGTTATGAACTTGATGTCTGCATGGCTCTGTCCATATCGTGGCCGCGTGCGCACACCTCTATCAGGTGTTTCTTTTTTTTAATTTTTTTTTAATGTTTATTTATTTTTGAGACAGAGCATGAACGGGGGAGGGTCAGAGAGAGAGGGAGACACAGAATCTGAAGCAGGTTCCGAGCTGTCAGCCCAGAGCCCGATGCGGGGCTTGAACTCACGGACCGCGAGATCATGACCTGAGCCGAAGTCGGACGCTCAACCAACTGAGCCACCCAGGCGCCCCCCCATCAGATGTTTCAAGAGTGCCTCTCATGGATCAGGAGAGACACCAGATTAGAAAGTAGAGATGGCCCAGCACAAACCATTTACTGCTGGCTTTGTTTTTGTTTGGTTGTTTTTTGGTATCTCATTACTGCTTTAAGAGCTCAGATATCCAGATGGTGTGGCTTGCAGCCTTCACTCAGCTAGAAGACCACCTTCATGTCTGCCTTCCGCCAAACGCCCTTGTCCCTCTGTGTTAGACATTCCCAATTGCCTTGCCCTTTTAGCATCTAGCTCATGGTCTGCCTCTTTCACCAGGTCTTTCTCAAAAACTCCACCTCCACTTCTCTGCCTCTAGTGCCTATAAGCATTTATCTTTGGTACACTGTCTCATTCTGTTACCGTCAGTGGCTCACGGTTCATGTAACTGTGTAAGAAACAAGGACCGAACATTCCACCTTTTGTTTTCCATCCATGTCAAGCATCAGGCTAAGTGTATTGAAACCGATCAGTTAAATGCATTTAGATATTTTCATTGAGCTTTCGAACAGCTTTGACAAATCTCAACAAAATGAGGTTGAATTCCTTCATAGCTTCTAGGATGGGCAGCGGGCTGTTATTATAATGCTCAAAGTGCTTACAAAGTTACACAGAATCAAATGCCTGTTACTGTAGTCTATATGGAGTAGACAGTCTATTGCCTGTGGAGTTTTTCCAATTTTGTGTGTGATCAGGCAATACTATAAAAAGACAATCATTTAGCATGTAGCATTGTTACAGCTAGGCTTTTACATTTGCATTGTTGTTAGCCTACATTTTCATAGCTGTACACAGATCTCTTAATTATGATAACACACTTTATGCCCATTTAAGAGAGAAAAAAGGGGGCGCCTGGGTAGCTCAGTCGGCTGGGCATCCACCTTCGGCTCAGGTCATGATCTCATGGTTCATGAGTTCGAGCCCCATGTCAGGATCCGTGCTGACAGGAGCATGGAGCCTGCTTCAGATTCTGTGTCTTCCTCTTTAACTCTCCCCCACTCACACTCCGTCTCTCTCTCTCTCTCTCTCTCTCTCTCTCTCTGTCTCAGAAATAAATAATAAACATTAAAAAAAGAAAAAAAAAGTTTGGGAAGATGCCATAGACTAGATGGCTTGTGAAACTCCTCAGAGTTAAGACTTCAAACTTCCAGTTTCCGTGGGAAAGTTATTTTCTCTGTGTCCGTTTACTCATCTGTAAAATGGAAATAATAGTATAAGCCATACAGTGTTGTTGTTAGGATTAAATTAGTCACATGAAAGACTTACAACGTACTTGGCACATAGAAATTACTAGGTAAATGACTGTTAAAATAGTCGAAGATGTTAAGGCACGAAGAACTTAGAATGTGGGTCTTTTTGCAAAGTTTCCAATGGATGCCTCAGGTGAATAAAACTTTAAACTGGTCCGGTACTCCAAATCATTGCTAGGGGCGCCTGGGTGGCTCAGTTGGTTAAGCCTCCAACCTTGACTCAGGTCATGATCTCACAGTTCGTGGGTTCGAGCCCCACATCGGGCTCTGTGCTGACAGCTTGGAGCCTGGAGCCTCCTCCAGATTCTGTGTCTCCCTCTCTCTCTGCTCCTCCCCTGCTCATGCTCTGTCTTTCTCTCTTTCAAAAATAAATAAACAGTGAAAAAAAAAAAGCTAGAAGGAAAAAGAATCATTGCTACTTATTACCTTTTTTCCTACAGATAACCAGTTACGTACATTCGAGCTATAAATCTAACAAGGGATGGGAGACAGGTGATATTTAAGTTGTGTTTATTTATTTTTTTCAATATATGAAGTTTATTGTCAAATTGGTTTCCATACAACACCCAGTACTCATCCCAAAAGATGCCCTCTTCAATACCCATTACCCACCCTCTCCTCCCTCCCACCCCCCATCAACCCTCAGTTTGTTCTCAGTTTTTAAGAGTCTCTTATGCTTTGGCTTTCTTCCACTCTAACCTTTTTTTTTTTTTTCCTTCCCCTCCCCCATGGGTTTCTGTTAAGTTTCTCAGGATCCACATAAGAGTGAAACCATATGGTATCTGTCTTTCTCTGTATGGCTTATTTCACTTAGCATCACACTCTCCAGTTCCATCCGTGTTGCTACAAAGGGCCATATTTCGTTCTTTCTCATTGCCATGTAGTACTCCATTGTGTATATAAACCACAATTTCTTTTTTTTTTTTAATTTTTTTTAACGTTTATTTATTTTTGAGACAGAGAGAGACACAGCATGAACGGGGGAGGGGCAGAGAGAGAGGGAGACACAGAATCCGAAGCAGGCTCCAGGCTCTGAGCCATCAGCCCAGAGCCCGACGTGGGGCTCGAACTCGCGGACCGCGAGATCGTGACCTGAGCCGAAGTCGGACGCTCAACTGACTGAGCCACCCAGGCGCCCCCACGATTTCTTTATCCATTCATCAGTTGATGGACATTTAGGCTCTTTCCATAATTTGGCTATTGTTGAGAGTGCTGCTATAAACATTGGGGTACAAGTGCCCTATGCATCAGCACTCCTGTATCCCTTGGGTAAATTCCTAGCAGTGTTATTGCCGGGTCATAGGGAAGGTCTATTTTCAATTTTTTGAGGAACCTCCACACTGCTTTCCAGAGCGGCTGCACCAGTTTGCATTCCCACCAACAGTGCAAGAGGGTTCCCGTTTCTCCACATCCTCTCCAGCATCTATAGTCTCCTGATTGATTCATTTCGGCCACTCTGACTGGCGTGAGGTGATATCTGAGTGTGGTTTTGATTTGTATTTCCCTGATGAGGAGCGACTTAAGTTGTGTTTAAAGAGAATCTTTGAATTGTTAATTCGGGTAGTACTCATTCTTAGCACAGGTTCCTACTTGGTGTGTGACACTGGACTTAAGTGCTGGGTGGCATCCAAAGAGGATAAAAAAAGTCTTGGTCCTCCAGGAGGTTTCAAACTAGCAGTATGAAAAAGGACATGGGCATAATGAAGGGCTCAGAATACTTACAGGAGGGAAAGAAGCATGTATGGGGTGGGGATCAGGACGTACTTGGACAATTTCAGCCAGGAGGCAGTATTTGCGCATCTTTAGTTGACAGCTGGGGCATACCGTACATATTAAAGATGCACTGGGTATAGCATTAAAGCAATTAGGAAAGGAAGAGTTTGGAAATCGTGGGAAAATTTTGGGATTTAGTCTAGTTTGATGAAAGGAGGTATTAAGAGAATAATAAAAGGTCTAGCAGCAAAGGCAGGCCGGAGATATGCTGAGGCAATTGGATCTCATTTTGTGGAGGACACTAGATTTTTGAGCAGAGAAATAACGTGCAGGTATCGAAGAAGATGGATTATTAGTGGGAAGGGTGAGAGGTATATTCAGACATCATCCACAGTTCTTAATGTATAATTAAAATGTATTTTTTCATTTTTAAATTATAGAGAGTCTTTAAGGAAAATATGTCTACTAAGTCAGTCATCTTAGAAAATGCTTGTCAGATGGCTTCATGCCTTCTCGGTGGAAGAGGTAATTCCGGGGAAATCAGAAGGCAATCTCAGCAACTCTTCCACTTCTTCTTGCAAAGCCTCTGCTTTTTCGTGCAACAGCATCTGCAATAAAAAATCAAGGCACGAGACCAAAATACGCATTGCCAGAGAATTGTGAACATTTTTACCACCGTCTATTAGATACTTGAATCTTAATACATCAGCGATGTAGACATTAAAACTAATAATGAGACTGAAAAATAGCCACTTAAGAACAAGTGATTATAGTAAATGAAGCTGAGGCTTTGAGTTAAAGCCATTTTAGCTGAGCACTGCATTTGGTACACCAAAAATAAAGGAGGTTTAAGACCCTCAAAGATTTGTTTTATTGAAGACTCAGCCACTTAAAAATTAACTTTTAATCTATAAAATGTAAGACAATTTTGCAAAAATTTAATTAGCTCTTGAAAATGTTATCCTTTATATATGCTTTTTATTATTCCTCAAAGTTTAGTATGCTATCTTTTAAAAACCTATCAGTGTTTCAAAGAAAAATTTTATTCAAGCTCCTAAAATTAACATGGCTAATTTCAAAAGAAACATAAAGAGCCAAGAAAGTAGTTCTAACGTGGCGCATAGTAAACGTCAATGAATATTTGCTGAGTAATGATTTTCCCTCTTTCTTTTAAAAAACCAGGGGCGCCTGGCTGTCTCAGCCAGTAGAACGTGCAACTCTTGATCTTGGGGTTGTAAGTGGGTATAGAGATCGTTTAAAAAAAAAACAACCCAAAACCAAAACCCAAACAACAACTTGAAGAACAAAAGCCCAGAAATCGAGTGTTGGTATTTGTGCAGCTGGGTTTTGTGTATACTGGGGTGTAGTATTTGCATCACTTCTGTTGCAAAAGTTTTATAATAAAAAGTTCCGCAAAATCACGTGGAGGAAAAAAATCATATGACAAACCCACTCGAAGCGTGGCATTACATAGCATTATATACAGAAGAGATTAAAATGCCATCAGGTAAGCTTTGCAGTAGGTGAGGTAATGGTGACCACGTAAAACTAATCTTCCAGTAGATCCTCTAAAAACGATGCAGATCAACAAGACCAAGTAAACTGCCCAAAACTCACGTGTCAGCATTACTAGAATACAGAGAACAGCATCAGCTTCAAATTACTTGTAGTTAAAAATACCTGCCAATTTCCAGCAGAACCATTTTTTTTTTTACAATTTTTTTTAGCTTATTTATTTATTTATTTATTTATTATTTAAAAAAAATTTTTTTTAACGTTTTATTTATTTTTGAGACAGGGAGAGACAGAGCATGAACAGGGGAGGGTCAGAGAGAGGGAGACACAGAATCTGAAACAGGCTCCAGGCTCTGAGCTGTCAGCACAGAGCCCGACGCGGGGCTCGAACTCATGGACCGCGAGATCGTGACCTGAGCCGAAGTCGGCCGCTTAACTGACTGAGCCACCCAGGCGCCCCTAGCTTATTTATTTTGAGAGAGAGAGAGAGAGAGCACGAGCAAGGGAGGGGCAGAGAGGGAGAGAGAGAGAATCTCAAGCAGGCTCCACACTGTCAGTGCAGAGCCTGACGCAGGGTTTGAATTCACGAACTGTGAGATCATGACCTGAGCCAAAGTCAAGAGCCAGACGCTTAACTGACTGAGCCACCCAGGTGCCCCAGGAATCTGTCAGTGAAATTGTGCTCAAGGAACATCACCTGCACCTAGACTTGATTTAGAATATTAGACCTTGAGCCTGAGTCTGATGCCATAAAGGAATAAATCTTGTAGGGATGAGTATATTTTGCATGTGAGAGAAATGTAAATTATCTGTGACCAGAGAACAGACATTACAGATGACTGCAGATTATCTGGCACTCCCCTCATGTACAGGTGGGGTCTAATTCCTCTTCCTTTCAATCTGGACTGATCATAATGGCCTTCTAGTAACAAACAATATACAGCAAAAGTGACACTACACAACTTCCGAGGTTAGTTCAGAAGACGTCCTGCCTTTTCTGCCTCGATCTCTTGAAATGTTCACTCTCTGGACATTTCCTCTTGAAACTGAGCTGCCATGCTATAACAAAACCAAGCCTCATGGAAAGGCCATATGTTCCAGTTGAAAGCCCCAGATAACAGCCACTTTTCAACTGCCAGCCAAGTGAATGCGCCATCTTGAATTTCCAAGTCAGTCAAGCCTTCAGATGACTACAGCCCCAGTCAAAATCTGACTGTAATTGCATGAGACTCCAAGTGCAAATCATGCTGCTAAACCTCTCCAGAATTAGGATTCTGGAAACATAAGCAAAATAAAATAGCTGTTTTAAGCCACTAAGTTTTTGAGAGAGAGACAGACACAGAGAGAGAGAGAGACAGAACCAGTGGGAAAGGGGCAGAGAGGGAGGGAGAGAGAGAATCCCAAGCAGACTCTGCACTGTCAGTGCAGAGCCTGATGTGGGGCTTGAACTCATGACCCTGAGGTCATGGTTACTCAAGCTAGTTTCCAAGCAAGTTCAACAGCACACCCTTGGGAGTTTCCAGACAGTTTTGTCAGCATCCCAGTGGCAGTTTCCTGCTTGCCAGCCTCGGCTGCAACACAACGAAGGAACTTATCTGCTGTCCAGTGAGCCACAGCCACACCCTCTCCAATGAAGTCTGAATCCCATCCTCAGGGGGTGGTGAGGGTGGACACGCTCCTCATGATTCCTTCCCGTATTTGGTAAAGTTCTGTTTACCCCTAAGAAACCAACTAGTAATCTTTGTTACTAGTTACTAATTCTTTCTTTTAAACGTTCCTCTTCAAATTACTGTGTGGTTTCCGTTCCTAATAATTACAGCCTGACAGATATAACCCCCAAAATAAGAAAGTCCAATAACGATGGGGACAGGTCAAAAAGACAAATTGGCCTACATCTAGAAAAGGGTAAGTAGGATAGTAAATCGCCTAAAACAAGATTATTTAATATGGATGAAAGAAACGGAAAAGAGAAACCTTTGGAGGCAAAGAGAGCTGTTTTCAAATATGTGAAAAACCACCATATGAACAAAGAGAACAGAACAGTTCTAGAGGGTAGTACTTACAATGTAATGGTAGACATTGTAAGAAGGCAACATTTAGCCTCATTATCTTGAGATGCTTTTTGTAACACTACAAAGTGTCCAAAAATAGAACTGCCTAATTTTTGAGGTTGTAAGCTCCATGCCAATGTAGGTGCTCAAAGTGGGAAGGCCAGATGTTGGGGATGCTGAGGAAAGGACTTCTGTGAAAAAGATGAGGAGGCAGAACTCCGTGAGATCCAGCCTTCCTTGTACTTCAGTGAACTCTTGAGATTGTCTAATTTTCAGGAGGTCTTTTTCTCTTTTTAGGAAGCCTTGTATCATAACAGATGCACAGTTTTTATCCACATATTGTGAGTATATGCCTTTGTGTCTTGTAGTTAAATGTTTTTGTTTTTATGTCCAAAGTATAAGGCGATAACACTACAAAATATCATGAAGGTTTAAAAAATGGTTTGTTTGCTTACCTTTGCTGATGAAACAATTTGCTTGGCCTGGCGTCTTGATAAATGATCGATTGTTCTTATTAGCACTTCAGGATTTGCATTAGCTAAGTGCGTTAGACTTTTATAACCTGCATTGTACAACTGTTTTGCTCGACCCTAAAAGGTATTACAAAAATCAGTAGGATCAGAATTTGGGATTAGGAAAAACAATTAAGTGAATTGCTGAAGGGAAAAATTTCACATGCAAGAGACAGAAACAGACAAAGGTAATAAGGTAAATATGAAGAGATAACACAACAGAACCCTGAGAAATTTTAAAAGATGAATTTGGGTGGTTCCAAACTGCAAGATAGCTTTCTGTGTGGCTTAAGTCAACTGATGTGTGTTGCAATCAGGAATGAGAAACCCATTAAGGCACTCAGGTGAGGGGCACTGGTTCAGACTCCCCATCAACATGTTCTCGTCCAATAGCCTTAAAATGTGTTCACCATCTACTCAGGGGACCACTGGGGTGTGTGTGTGCACGCACACGCGTGTGTGTTCCCGAGCAGAAGAATGCTTCTGATTGAATAACAGAAGAAGCTGAAACCAAGAGTTGGTTAAAAACACAGAGCTGAGAAACCAGCTGAGGATGCTTTCTTCTCACTCTCTTAGGGAATGGAAATCAGCCTTGTTGCCACCAAATCACTCCTTCCGGAAACAAGCATCTAGTCTAACCTGACAGAAGGTAATTCGTCATTAGAGTGGAGGAAGGGAGAGATGCTAAGGACGAATGGAAGCATACATATACTCGGGGAGTATCAGTCTTAGCCATACTGTTACTCTATTTTCACAAATGTGATTTTTCATCAGGGTTGCTGCCAGATTAACAGTGGATTTCTGGGAGGCCATGGCAGCAATTTATTTAAAAAGAAAAACAATCAACTCTCATGGCAAATGAGGAATAAGTCCGTTATTATGACTTACCTCATGATAACACTTCACAAAAGAGTAAAATCTGATTTTCCTGTTAGTTGAAATAATCCCAGTTGGGAAACTGGGATGGGAAGCTACTAACCTCTAAAACTCCAGTCACTTCCATGAGGGGAATGAGCTCTGCCTTTACACAGTAAGTCAACTTCTTGGTAAGTTCTACCAAAAGGGCTTTATAAACCCAAAACTCCTCAAGTTCCTGCAGAACACAAAGAAACATACAGAATTAATTTAAATCTGGCAAGTTATTTCAAAGTTTGGTTGGTGTGGTAATGGGCTCAGAGAAGATGTTTCCTTATGTAAGTTCTGAAACTTGGGGTAAGCCGGAGATGAACAATAATTCCAGGCAAAATTATTCTAAAGAAACACTGCAGAGACAGAAGAATCTGATGAAGGGGTTTTTGGGATGAGGAAGAAGATTAAAAACTGAAAAATGGGTCAGTAAGAAGAGTTCTGTTCATTTTTATCAAAACACCAGCGAGTGAGTGGATAGTTTTTCTTTCCCAAATGACTGAAAACAATTCCCACCTCTGGGAATTTATCCTGTAGACAGAATATTACATGTGGAAGAATTCTGATGCAAGATGCAGCAATATTTAAAGCAGCAAAAATATCAGGAGCAATATTTAAGACAATAAAAATAATGGAAACCCTGGGTCAATAACTGTTAAAGCTGGGTGGGTATTTATTACATTGTCTAATTTTATGTTTGAGATTTTCTAGAATAGTTTTTTTTTAAAGGTCACTTTCTAACCTTGGAGTGTCATTGTGAGCACATGTGATACGTGGGACAGCATTAGCTGGCTATTTTGTGGTCCCTAGAAAAGCAGTCCGTGCACTAAAGATGACACAGTGAAGAGAAGAAAACCTTGGACAGAACTAGGATCCAGAAACCCTGGCACCGCCTTTGCTCTAGCTTTCCTGTTACATTTGATAATCTTTTTTCCTCACTAAGCTTTATTGGGCTTTCCCATTACTTGTAGTTAAAGGTGCCTTAGCTAATACTATTGATTTTATACTACTTACGTAACTTTTTAAAAAGAAAAAAAAAAAAACACTTTAAAATACTGAAAATACACTCATGAGAGCACAAGTTGTCAGGTAGATTGTTTCCAGGATCAAACATCCAATTATAGTTGTTTTTCAAGTTCAATGTATAGATTCTTTTACTTGAACACTTCTATGCAGCTGAAGTCCTTATAGTCCTAAGTAAACTAAGGATGGAATATTAGGGGAAATACCTTTGTATACGAAGAACAACAAACATAGAAAACTCAAGAAAACACATTTTAAAGGCTAGCCTCTCCTTATTACCCATAGTTTTTGTCTATAGCTTAGCTAGCATGTGATTAGAGAATGTGAGCTAATATCTAAAACTCAGCATAAGTAGGAGATATTTAGAAATGTGAATTTGCTAAAATAATTATCATTCACCCCAAAGTCAAGTATTTTGGATTATTTACTCATTAGTACGTATTATAGAGTTAATTGCCATTATACATACACAGAATATGGGGATTTAAGATGGGGAAAGTGAAGATTTTAAATTTAAAAATAAAATTCATGGGGCAGCTGATTGGCTTAATCGGTTAAGTGTCCGACACTCGATTTGGCTCAGGTCACAATCTCATGGTTCATGAATTCAATCCCTGCATCGGGCTGTGTGCTCATGGTGTGGAGCCTGCTTGGGATTCTCTCTCTCCCTCCCTCTCTGTCCTCCCCCAATCACTCTCACGCTCTCTCTTTCTGTCTCAAAATAATAAACTTTTTAAAAAACCATAACATATATACTTTAAAAAATAAATAAAATTCATGGGAGGAAAATGTTTTTAAAAAATTGAGTATAGGAACAAATACGGAAAGGATTATTACACTGCTCAATTAGAAGGAATTTAAATGAGCAAAAAAAGGCTTATATTATAAATTCATCAAAAAATTATCCAAGAAGAAAAATCTGATAAGCTTTGTTGTGTTATTTAAGGACACTCTGAAAGCTTCTTTTAGGAAAGTCACCCAAATGCATATGGCCAAAATAGCTTTCTTCTTGAATTATCTTATAAACTAAACACTTGACATAGAAACCTAAAGCAGCTGCCAAATGCTGGAATCAAAAATGACAAAATACTATGGAAATCAAGAGAGCATGGTCCCACAGAGTCACAAAGTAGCTGCCGGATATTGGTAACACACTAATGAAATACTTTACATGGTTATCACTCATGAGAAGGATTCTCCCACAGATTCTACATCAATGGAGAATTGTTGTTTTAAAAGTTGATTTCAAATACTTGTAACTATTAAAAAAATTTTTTTAATGTTTATTTTTATTTTTTGAGAGAGAGAGAGAGAGAGAGAGAGAGACAGAGAGTGAGTGTGAGTGGGGGAGGGGCAGAGATAGAGGGAGCCACAGAATCCAAAGCAGGCTCCAGGCTGTGAGTTGTGAGCACAGTGTGAGGCAGGGCTCGAACTCACAGACTGTGAGATCATGACCTGAGCCGAAGCAGACGCTTAACCAACTGAGCCACCGAGCACCCCTTCAACTTTTTTTAAGTTTATTTATTTTGAGAGAGAGAGAGACAGAGAGCGATTGGGGGAGGGGCAGAGAGAGAGGAAGAGAGAGAAAATCCCAGGCAGGCTCTGCATTGTTAGAGCAGAGCCCTACATGGGGCTCGAACCCACAAACTGTAAGATCATGACCTGAGCCGAAACCAAGAGTCAGATGCTCAACCCAATGAGCCACCCAGGCGCCCCCAAATACTTGTAACTATTAACAGTGGTTCTAAGAGTAGGGATAACTAGGTGCTTTCTACTTGTTCACTATATATTTTAGTTGATTTTGTCATTTTTGTATCTTTACTATAAGCTAGTATATATAGTACTTTTTAAGCAGATAAAAACAAGCATAAGTCAACAATGAGAAAATAATGACTAAATGGTTTATGAGTTTGGTAGCAGTTAAAACAAAAAGATGCACAAAGCATGTGTCATCTGTTTAATGGAATTACCTCACAGAAATGCAGCACACAAGAGGAGAATGTGGCAGCTCCAGTAAGAAGACTCTGTATATATCCTCGAGGCATGTTAAATTTTTCAGACACACTCCAAATGTTGGTCTCTTTGAGCAGGGCATAAAGAACAAAAGACAGGTATAGTCTGTTGACAATGTCCTTGTCCACCTTCTAGAAAGACACAATCAAATAAATTTATGTACTGGACCTGCTAAAAATGTACATTATATTGAAATTGGACAAAGGTAATGTGAATGAAGTTATACTACAGGAAAGTAAGAATAGAATGATTCCACAGAAATAAAACTAAGTTCTAACATATGTACTTTATAGTAATTCAAATTACCATTTTTCCATGTATAAAAAAAAGAAATGTGCCAAATTATTTCCAATTTAAACTTCCTTCTACAGGGAAGGTGGAGTGGGCTGGATTGTGTTTGTTCCCTGCCCCCCCCCCAAAAGATATGTTTAAGTCCTAACCTGTGGTACCTGGGAATGTGATGTTATTTGGAAATAGGATGTTTGCAGATGTAATTAGTTAAAGATCTTGAGATGAAATCATCCTGGATTTACGGTAGACTACCTTTGGGGCTTTGTATTCAATGACTGGTGTCTTTATAAAGAGGAGTGGACACAGAGTGACACAGACAAGAAGGCAATGTTAAGATGGCACTGTCCAACGGAGACACTGGGTGGGGGGATGCATTTACAAGCCAAGGGATGCCACAGATTGCCAGCAACCACCAAAAGCTAGGAGACAGGAAAGATGTTTTCTTCCTCAGTGCCTCCAGAAGGAGCCATCTTGATTTCAGATGTCTGGCCTCCTGAACTGTGAGAGAATAAATTTCTCTTGTTTTAACACACTGAGTTTGTACTAATTGTTACAGTAGCCCTAGGAAAAAAGTACAGGAAGGGAAGGAGTTGGGAAGGCTTTTACATTTACTGTGCTATTTGTAGGTTGTATATATATGTGAATGTGATTAGACAAATGCATTTATTTAGAAAGGTATGTTAATAAGTTGTCCACATTGTAAACTAAGAGTAAATGTTGGATTCTATGATTTCCACATGGTTATGATAATTAATGTTTCCAAAGTTAAAACACTGACAGAGAAAAACGCCTCTTATAGTTGACAGTTTGTGTACCTGCTTTTGCCTATGGTGTCTAGGGACCAGTTCATGTGTAAAGTATTTCATAGTCAATATCAAGCTACCTTAGAAACTGAGTAACTCATGCTTAAAATCAGAGTAAAGAAAGGATGAACTTGAGAGAGAAAAAGTCAGTACAAAATATAAGATGATATCCTCTATGATAATAAAAGAATGTTTGGGATGAGAACTTAGGGTGGCATATCGAAGGCTGCATGAATTACAGATTCTGCATGTTGATACTGGATCACCTTTTAAAAAGCATTAAGCTGAAAAATCATGATAGCTGAATTGCCAGTAGGGAGAGATTGCTTTTTAATTTCCAATTTTAGTGCACCTTCATTATTAACTATAATTTGAGTCAAAGTAGATTTTGCTTAGAATGGATTTTCTAAGCCAATAAAAGTGATATAATTATATTACATGGTAAGATAAGATGTTTTATGCCAATTTCAAGATCTTTTACAAGAAATGTGTAAAGAAAAGTGGAGATGTCATTTTCAATGTGGAGAAATAAAGTCGATTTTAAGTAAATATGTTCTCTAGAATTTAAATCAACTGAACATTTATTGACTATGTTTCATTAAAATGCAACAAAAATAAATTCTGATTTAAGTTTTAAAGATGTATTATTCTAATAGGATTTTGTAAATGTTTATTATTTGGTAATGAGTTCTAAATTAATATGATTTTGTTTTCATTTTATATTTTAAAGTTGGATATAAAAGGTTTGTTTTAAGAAATATTTTTATTTAACATTTTAAACATTTAAAACAATGTAGCTATTTCTGAGGTAAAAGACCCAATCAAAATACTGGGATGACATGAACACTGAAACATATATTTATAATTTTATGATATAGCAGTACCTGAGACAGAGCATCAGTTAATTCAAATGTGAGTGAACACCACTTTCACTTTGCAAAATATAATTAGTAGTATTTATGTAAATTCAAAGATATAGGGGGAAATGGTAGGTAAGATAATTAGGTTTCAATAAAGATTGGATTACCAGAAAAAATTAAAAATGAAAAAAAGTATATTATAAGGTGGAAAATGATATTAACTTAAGGAATTTGAAGGTATATTTGCCAGAGAATCATTTCCATTCCTCTTAAAGTTAGTGTATTAGACGCTTCATATGTGTTGACTAAACTTCAAAACCCCTAAATATAAGATATTGCACAAAAAGTATTAACTTATCCACTTCAACCTTCTACAGAAGATACTTCAAGTACTAACTAGACTGGGAGTTCTTTAAGGACAACAAACAACAATAACAAAACCCTCAAACCCATCCTGTCTTAGAAACCCTGACACCAAGCAGAAGGCCTAATAAAAAGTTTCTAGGGGTGCAAAAAAAAAAAAAAAGGTTTCTAGAGGGGCACCTGGCTGGCTCAGTCAGTGTTTGATTCTCGATCTCGGGGTTGTGAGTTTGAGCCCCATGCTGGGCATAGAGATTATTTAAAAAAAAAAAAAGTTTCTAGAAAATACCTTTTTCTCCCTTGAACTGAACTTATTTCAGGATTATATACTATGATAAAAACATTTTATAAGTATTTTACAATTTTTATAATGTAAGGCATCAGTAGCTTAAGAAAAATAAGGCTTACTTTCTCCTATGACAAGAAGCTTATATGTGCATGACAGTGTTTCAGAAATACAAAGGTACACCCACAAAAAAAGAACATCACATCATCCAAAAATAAATACTATTTTTAAAAAATGCCCAAATTTCTGGTCCTGAGAATGTTTTAAAAAATAAACTGGGAATTATATTAACTTAAAGAAAAAAAACATGAAACAAAAAGATCAAGTCAACAAAAGAGAGGATATAACAGCATTAATTTTGTTAAATCAACTTATTTAGGAAGAGAAAAAAAAAACTATGGTACCTTCTTGATAGCTTGACCTGATGCTTTCTTCCCAATAAAGTTTTCAGAGACTCCAAGAAGAGCAGCTACATTTTGTTCTGCTGGACTGAGCTGGCTAAACTACATTAAAAAAGAGTAAACATAGAGATAAATCAAACTGTAACTTTTAAAAATTCACCACTTGAACCAAATCCAGTATTTCCTGTGATATTACATTCTCATGGTTTTAAAGGATAGGAAGAAACGACACAAATTTTATTAACACATATTTCAAGCTCAAAAAATGTTACTAAAATATAACATATATTAGTAGAACATTTAAAGACAGAGTCACAAGCACTATGACCATGGACTATGGTTTCCATGGACTATGTGGTTATGTTTAATACTGAGATGTTTGGGGGAGAGAGAGAAGAGAGTTAAGCTTTTGAAAGTAAACGCGTTGTATAGTACCACTTAAAAAAACTTAGTTATAGGATGCATGGGTGGTTCAGTGGCTTAAGTGCCAGACTCTTGATTTTGGCTCAGGTCAGGATCTCATGGTTTGGGAGATTGAGCCCCACGTCTGGCTCTGTGCTGACAGCGAGAGGCCTGCTTGTGAGTCTCTTTCTCCCTGTCTCTCTGCCCCTCCCCTGCTCATGAGCGTGTGCCCTCGCTCTCTCAAAATAAATAAACATCAAAAAAAAGAACAAAAAAAAAAACTTAGTTACAATTTAAAAATATGACATTAAAAAGAAAGTTAATTTCCTGCAATTAAAAGCCACATACTGCCTCTGCCTCATACATGTTCATGTCTCTGCCCTGTTATAGTAGAATCGTAACAAACCATACTCGACCACCTGGTTTTGTGACAAGCAGGATCAGTTCCACCTTGCTATTGGTGATAAAACTGACATTCCTTCTCAGGTGTTAACATCACTGGACCCATCATGCTTGGCTCTGATAGAGCTGTCATATAATTAAACTCTCAAAAAACAACTTTCACAATTTTCTTCACATTCTAGGCATTATAAAATGGAGTGGTCACCAAATCATAACAATAACTATCTTTAGGGAATGGGACCAGGGATGATCTTCTTTTCTTTTTTGGACCTTTCTTTATTTTTTCTATAATGAACATGTCCATATTTAACAGAAAAGTAATATTTAAGTTAAATAAACCAAAAATGCTATGGCCATATTACTATTTTAAAAACTGAGACATGAAAGGCCCAATTTCATATATATTTTAGCAGAGAAAAAAAAGTGAACAATCACTTAACAAAAATTACATCGTCATTAATAAATAAAATAGTCTATATTGAAGAACCTTGTATTCTCACCTGCCTGAAGTATATCATCCAGTCTGGGTCACACTGAGAAGCCATATCATAGGGAGTTGTTAGGTAAATTAGGTGAAGAAGGCTTTCGAGTACAAGTCCTTCGAGACCTTTCTTCAAGTCTCTGTAGAGAACGTCACAATAAGCCAAATCTATAGTTCCTAAAAGAAAGATACACACATTTTATATCTCATAATTGCCAAAGGGGAAAAAAGGTGGATTTTAAAAAGGTCTTATTTAGAAGTTACCTAAATATAGCAAAAAGTCTTTAAAATCTCTTTTAAAAATGTTTTTTGAGTCCAGTATAGTAACTGTGTTATATTAGTTTCAAGGGTACAGTGTAGTGATTCAACAATTCTATATATTACTCGGTGTTCATCATGATGAGTGTACTCTTAATCCCCTTCACCTGTTTCACCCATCTGCCCCACCAAAACCGCTTCTTAACTAATTCAGCACATTTGGAGGTCATTTTGATTGTATATATCAACATTTAACAAGTACATACCAACTACTCTGTTTTTGGAAATTTAAGCCAGAGAAACATTTCCACACATACCAAAAATACATACATGGAGATGCACACTGCAGCTTTGTTTATAATTGAGAAAAATAAAAAACAGTGCAAATGTCCGTCAACAGGAGAATGGCTAATTCAATTACAGAATTCACAGTATGGATGATTACAGTAGAAAAAGAAAAATGAGGTATATTTAAAGGGACTGACATGTTAAGATTCTCCTAATATTTTAAGTGAGAAAAGCAATTGCCAAAAAATGCTTCCAGCTATGATTTCATTCTTAAAAATAAAATATAAAATAATATTTTATATGCATAAACAGATGCATAAACAGATGCATAAAATAATCTATACACATGTACACACACACACATATACACATACACATATTAATCTATATATAAGATAATACACGGAAGGATACACATCAAATTATTAACAGTGGTTGCCCCTGGGAGAGTGGAAATGGGTCAGGAGAATGGGATTTTCCTTTACATAATTCTAAGTTCTAAGGATTTTTTAAACAATAGAAATGTATTATTTTTCATTAAGTAAATTATGATGTAGCCATTAAGAAAAAACTATTCACTGTCATACCATGGAATAATTTCCAAGATATTATATTAAGCAAAAAAAGCAAATTCTGGAATACAAATGATTGTTTATTTAAAAGCAAAAGCTTAAGAAAATCTTAAATTTGTATATATGTATATATTATGTTTTGAAATGAAATGTACAGAAAATGTCTGAAAAGACATACACCAAATTGCTATTCTTGGTAGGATATTCAGATTTGTATGATTGCTAGGGGAGAGGGGTATGAAAGGGGGATGACCATCTTTTCCCTCAAATACTTCTGCAGTACCCTAAATTACTTGTAATTCAACTGTTTATTTACTAAAAAAACTTTTTTTAAAAGTCAGCTCTACCTGCAAGAACTCATGACCCCAAGATCAAGAGTCGCATGCTCTACCAACTGAGCCAGACAGGCTCCCGTATTTTTCAACTTTTAAAAGCTAAAGTAGTTTGACAGTTTATAAACTTAATGTTATTAATATGAACTTACAATTCCAATTTAAAGAAACAGAATGATGTAATTTCTATTTTTTTTCCCAGCACATTTCCTCAGAAAGTTAGGGAAACTCTTACCCTTAAAAGAAGCTCGTCCCAGTTTTGTAATATGAAAACTATGTTGGAACTCTTCTTCAGACTTATCAGTAGTGTCTTTTTGTAGGAGTCCTTTTTCTGTCAGGTATCTAAGTGATTCCACAGTTATTTCCCACAGGCTTTTTTCTTTCAACAAAATTTTTTGCTGAACACCAAAAAATGTACCATTCATAAAGTGATATATGTCATCAAGATTTGTTGCAATCTGAAACAATTCAGGACATCATTGGGACATTGTCCTTAATTCAAGGCATCATTTTGAATGCATGTTAATCTCCATACCTCAAAATTATTGAAATAAATTATATAAAGTCAACATACTTGCATATATAAAGATAATTTTATAGTGGGATTTTGAAATTAATAAGAAACAAGTTAAAGAAGTTATCATATTCATACTTTTTATGAAAATCTACAGTTTTCATTAAAAAACTGCTCAGATTTTTGAATAATTTTTCCCAGTAATCTCCAAAACTGTGCTCTCTGTTTACTCTCCAGCCAATTAACCCAAATTCCCACTCAACCTCCTTCAGAAATCCCTTCACCTCTTCCTTTCAAGCCACCTGTGCAAGCATTCTTTAGCAATAAAAATTGTATTAAAACACACACACACACGCGCACACACACACACACACACACACACGTAAAACACAACTGAAAGTCTCCTCTGAAACAGGATCAGGCAATACTTCCAACATATCACCTAAAAATAAACAGTTTTCTCTTTTTGTCTCTCTTACCCCTGCTCTTTTGCTGCCTGTCTCTCCTCCCCCTCGTAGTCACTATTTAAAATCTATAATGGCAATTATAAGTAATACTTAACCCTCCATTTGGTATTCAGATGTAGAGTTGATGCTAAATTAGAATAATATTATATTAGCCAATTTCAATGAAATCAGCATATTATACTAAAATATAGTCAATAAGCATATTTTTCTCACAATTCTGGTGATAGTTTCAACTGGAAAACTTTAGTTATTTCATACTAAACCAATATGAGGGTTAACAAAAAAATATGAGGCACAGACATTTCCTATTGCTTTTCTTCCTTTTAATAAAACTCATTCTTTTTTTTTAAACATTTATTTATTTATTTGGGAGGGGGCAGAAAGAGAGGGAGAAAGATAATCCCAAGCAGGCTGTGTACTGTCAGTGCAGAGCCCAATGGGGGGCTTGAACCCACAGACGGTGAGATCATGACCTGAGCCAAAATGAAGAGTCTGACGCCCAACCGACTGAGGCACCCAGGCACCCCTTAATAAAATTCATTCTTAATACAGTATTCAATTAAGCCAAAACTGCAGTTTTAAGATATTCAAAACTGATACTCAGTTTGTAGATTATTACTTAATTCAAAGGTATGCAGGAATCAGAGATAAAACATACAGGGTGTCTGAAATATGGCTGTGATAAATAAATGATACCTAGAGGCTCCCTGAATGCGATGGCCCAATCACTGTTAATGTCGTCTCATTAATTCCTAGAGTTTCCTTCTCTTCCACTAAAGCATGGATCTTGTCTCTCCATGGCTGCTCATCTGTACCTTCCTGTACCTGCTGCCCAAGTCACAGACCTTGCCCTTCTTGCCTCTCACCCCTCTTCTACCTGGTTGTTCCTGTCCAGAGGACTTGATTTCTGCTTCAATTCCAACTCTAAAGGTTTTCCTGTTCTCTGCCTTCTTTCACCACTGGAGCCCTGTTGTGAACCCCTTCCCCAAGGTGTAAGAGGACCCCTGATGACCTGTCCCTCTCACGACTGGGTCCAGTTTCTTGAGTTCTGCCTCTTATGGGCAGGCGTGGAACAACAGCCGCCTACCTGCTAGTCTCCTGACCCAACTGCTGCCTGGACTTCTTGCTGCTGTACTCCAGCTGTTAAAACAGAATTTAAATGCAATGTTGTTCCCGGTAGATCTTGCATTGCCAGGCCCATAAAACCACACCCTTGTGGCCAAGTCAGGTCTCCCAGTCTCCCTGTTACCTGAGTGTGCTTGTCTTAAGTGAAGTCCCAACTCCCTCCCAATTTCACTGCTTTTTGCTGAGTCCTAACTCATATACGTATTTGTCAGGGTATGTATTATGAATATTTCCTCCATGCTTTTCATTTTTTAGCAGTGTCTTTTGAAGATAATTTAAAAAATTATGATGAAGTCTATTTCATTCATTTTTTTCTCTTCATGGTTTATGTTTTTTGTTTCCACGTAAGAAATCTTAACCCAAGGTAACAAACAATTTACTCCTATATGTTCTTCTAGGAGTTATATTTTAGCTTTTATTTACGTTTATGATCCACTTTGAGTTCATTATTTTGGACAAAATTAGAGTGAGGTAAGAGTAAAGGTTATTTTGTTGTTGTTGTTCTATACAGATATCTTGTCAGTACAGCACCATTTGTTGAAAAAAAAACTATCCTTTGTCCATTTAAATATCTTGGCACCTTTTGTTAAAAACTGATCATATATGAGGAATGCCTGGCTGGCTCCGTTGGTAGAGCATCGACTCTTGATCTTGAGGTCCTGAGTTCAAGCCCCAGTTGGGTATAGAGATTACTTAAAAAAAAAAATTGATCATATATGTGTGGGCCTAATTCTGGACCTACTAGTCTATTGTTGTATATGATCCTTGCACCAATATCACACTGTCTTGATTACTGAAGCTTTATAGTAAATCTTGAAGTAGTATGAACACTTGTTTTTTCACAAAATTAGATTTCGGCTATTCCACTCCTTGCATTCCCAAATAAATTCTATCAGCCTTCAATTTCCACAAACAAGCTTGTTGAGATTTTGACTGGGATTGCACTAAATTTATAGACTTTGGGATGTAACATCTGATCAAAACTGAAAATTCCAATTCTTGAATATGGTACCTCTCTCTATTTACTTAGGTCTTGTTTAATTTCTCTCAGCAGTTTTACAGTTTTGAGTATATAGGTCTCACACACAGTAGTTAAATTTATCCCTAAGTGTTGCATGTTTTGGATGCTATTGTAAATGGAGTTGTTTTTCCAATTATTTGTAGTGAGTATACAGATACGATTGAGTTTTGTACACTGACTTTGTATCCTATGACACTGCTGATTACTCTCTAGCTTTTTTTGTACATTCCTTTGGGTTTTTCTTGAACCTACGATCAGCAAATAAGACAGTTTTACTTCTTGCTTTCTAATCTATGTACCCTTGTTTTTCTTCTGTCTTGTACTGGCTACGATTTCTGATATATCCTGAAAAGCAGTGTGAAAGTAGACCTTTTTTTTTCTTTTCTGATCTTAGAGGGAAAAACATGTAGTCTTCACCATTAAGTGTGATGTTACCAGCAGGGTTTTGTTGTTGTTGTTGTTGTTGTTTTTGTTTTGTTTTGTTTTTAAATAAACACCTTTTATTGAGTTGGTGATGTTCTCTTCTAATTTGCTGAGTTTTTATCATGAGTGGGTGTTGAATTCTGTCAAATAAATAATAACATTGAATTTTGAATGTTAAACCAACTTTGCAATACTGGAATAAACTCTGATTGTGTTGCTGTATTACTAATACTTTGATAAGGATTTTTATTATCTATTTTTACTATAGATATGTAGTTTTCTCTTCTTGTAATGTCTTTGTCTGGTTTTGGTATCAGGATAATGCTGATCTCAAAAGATGAGATGAGCAGTGTTCCCTCTTCCTCTACTTTCTGGAAGAATATGTGTATGATTGGTATTATTTCTTCCTTAAATGTTTGATAGAGTTTACCAGTGAAGTCAGTTGAGCCTGGAATTTTCTTTGTGGTAAGTTTTAAGTTGTAAATTCAATTTCTTTAATAGATATAGGACTATTTAGACTTTCTGCTGCTACTTCAGTCAATTTCAAAAATTATGTCTTCCAAGAATTTTCCCATTTCATTTAAATAATTGAACTCATTTTTCAGCATTCAAGGATACAATTATTTCAGGATTATTCATTACTATCCTTTTAATATCTCTAGGATCTTTAGCGATGACCCTCCTTTCATTACTGATATTGGTAATTTATGTGTTCTCTCTTTTCCCTCTGTTATCAAATCAGTCAATAATCTTACTGATCGTTTCAGAGAGCTAGCTTGTGTTTTCATTATTTTTATTCTCTAGTTTGTCTATTTTTTATTTCATTTTTGCTTTTACTAATTATTTCCTTCTTTCTACTTGGGCTTTTTCCCCCCCACGTTCCTAAAGTAAAACTTAGACCCTGAATTTAGATTTTTCTTATATTCTAATAAGCATCTAAAGTTATAAATGTCCTTTTCAGCACTTCTTTGGCTTCATGCCACTAATTTTGGTATATCTGTTTCCATTTTCATTCCATCGTAAATATTTTCTAATTTCCCTTGGAATTTCTACTTTGACCACTGGTCAAGTGTGCTATTTAATCTCCAAATATTTAGGAAATTCCCTGTTATCCTTCTATTATTGCTGGTATACTATAATTGCTTTCATTAGACACAATACTATATTGGATTTCAATCCTTTTAAATGTATTGAGACTTGTCTATGATCTCAGAATATGGTCTACATTGGTGAAATATTTCCCATGCACTTGAGAAATATTTCACACACACACACACACACACACACACACACACAATGGTACACTGGAAAGAGTACAGGCCAGCATGGCAGGAAACTAAATTATAGTCCCATCTAAACCATAATTCACTGAATGATCTTAGACTACTCACCAGTTTTCTGAGTCTGTTACCTTATTTAATATATAAATGGAATAAGACTTGATGATCTTTATGATCTCTTCCTCCTTTACTAATTCCTTAGCAACCTCCCTATTGTAAGGATTTATTACATTATACATGGATTACTACAATTACTTTTAAACAAGTCTTGCAATACTTCTGCATGCTATTATCCCCATTTTACAGATAAGGCAACTGAGCGAGGTTTACGAGAGAGCTAATACCTTACCCAGGGTAATAAGAGACAGAGTTGGGACTGGGACACAGGTATGTGTGATATCAGAGCTCTTGCTCTCAACCACCACACTTTACTAATGCTCCACTGATGTGTGACAGTGTCACAACTCTTTAGGCTACTATTTAAGCATGCTCTCCTATCTTCCCCAATTTATAGCACACAATCTGGCCCAACTTTTCCCATCCAACCTTCACCTCTTCAGGATCTGTAGGCCTTCTCTAGAGCTACAGAATCTAGTCTGTTGACTGATACCCCACATCATCTTTAGCTTTCTCATCATTCATTCTATGTTAAGTACCTGGAATGGCTTATTCTTTCCCTCTGCTTATCTACAACTTCTTCTTTTTTTTTTGAGAGAGAGAGAGAGCATGCGAACAGGGGAGGAGCAGAGAGACGGAGAGGAGAAAGGGAGAAAGTCTTAAGCAGGCTCCATGGTCAATATGGAGCTTGATGTGGGGTTTGTGGGGCTTGTGGGGCTCAATCTCAGGACTGTGAGATCATGATCTGAGCTAAAATTAAGAGTTGGATGCTTAGCCAACTGAGCCACCTAGGTGCCCTGACAACTTCTATCTCCTTCACTACCTAGCACTGATTTCTTTTCTTCCTTATAACCTTTCACTATTCTGAACTGCTAAGGGATATTATAATATTCCACTATTCATCTATAAGGTAATCAAAACTTATGGTATTTTTTTTTATTAATTATCTTTTGTGTGTTCACCCAAACTGTTTGGGCTAATAAAGATATACTGCATGATAGGTTAAGACCACTGGTTTTGTAGTTGAACAAAGCTGAATTCAAACCCTGGCTTTGCCTCTTTATGGCCATGTGCCCTTAGACACAAAGTTAAAATTTACTTACGAATAACCCTAAAAAAGAATTTTAACTCAAGAGTAACCCTAAAAGAGAGCTAATCTCTAAGAAAAGGAGTGTTTTCCTAGTGTGCCTTTTCTTTTTAAATTTGTTGTCTGATAAAGGCTATACTGATCTCACAAATGTTTATAATATCCTAGAATGATCACAGGACAACAGGTGAACATTATTCCTCACAAAGGTAGAGATGATGGACTACCCCACATCAGGACCCATGTCTTTACAGCTTCTTATGATCCCCAGAGTCTCCAAAAAGTCTCTCACTTGTAATGATGCCCAGTTATGATTTGTTGATTTTTCATATTTCATACAACTCAAAGCATTAAAAATGCACATATAAATCTAGATTCAGATTTAGCATGACAGGCTGTTCTTTTCCACATTAGATTTGAGGTTAGCATTTTTTTCTACTTTATAGTTCTCATAACTTTTAAATCTCTATTATCTCACATAACAGTAATAAGATTTAAAAATATTGAAAAATACCTTCAAACCAATTAAAGAGAGAAACAAAGTTTGGATTCCCTTAGTGAATTCTTGAACAAGATGGCTATAACAGTTTTCCAATGGTCTGCTTATTAACTCCAATACCTACAAAAGTTAAAGCAATATTATGTTTTGTGTTATTATAAAAAAAGTGTTCTATATAAAATTTCCTATTTTGCATAGATCTTGTAGAGGCAGGGGGAATTTAAAGACATAAAAACAAACAAATAAGAATTTAGCAGGTGTTTTCATGAAAATGGAAGAAAGATAAATAGGGAAAATACTTTTTATTGCTTGTCTGAAATACAAAAGTATTCAAACTACTTGTTCTAGTTCTTAATCATAGAGGAGAAAGAAACACTATTTAAATAAATATTAATAAATTTTAATATTTTATAATATATTAATATTTTATATAATATTTAATATTATAAATATTAATAAAATTAATAAATTTTAAAGGATGATATATATCATAAAAGAGCTACAACCAAAGACCAAAATGAGACAAAATGATTAACCACCAACTGGATTGATTATTACCTGCTGCTTGTCTTTTTCTTGCAGTATAAGGATACTCTCCCCAATAGAATCTATCCCAGCACGGCCAGCTCGGCCAATCATCTGTTTATATTGGTTCCTCTTTAAAAACTCCTTGGCAACATAGGGAGCTCTTAAAATAACTCTATGGAATTGATAATATTAATTAAAAGTGATACTCCATCTATGATAATAGCATCTATCTTTTAAATTCTGTATTATTTATCTGGTATTAAATTTAATGACATGTTAACTCAAAATAATAAGTGACTACTATTTACCAAGAACCTGTGATGTCCTAGATTCTTTATGTACATTATCAGTAATTCTTACAAAATTCTTGGTAATAATATTCTTTATTATTTTATTTTATCTTATTTTTTTACAAAGGGGCTAACTGAAACACAGACAAGCTAAGTGGATTACCTCAACCCACAAAACTAGTAATTACCAGAACTATGGTCTGAACATGTTGGCCTAGCTACAAAGCTTATGATCGTCACTAGAACAACAGTCTCCACAGATTTTTGATTCTATACTTCATAAATGAAAAATCTGACCATGCACTATGAACATATGCCTGCTTATTTATGTATGTATGTATGTATGTATGTATGTATATATTTATATTACTGTCAACTATATAAAATTTCAAGTTTCAACCATTTTTGATGTACAAACGTGGTACTTTCAATCCTGCTCATGTATATAAAAGTCTGTAGCTAGTTTTCCTGCTCAAAAGTGAGAGGAAATCTGTCATTTATCTACTCACCAACCTACTCTTTTATTTATAAATCTCTATGGGCAGCCAAGATTATAAACACTTGAAGAAAACTAAGGACATAAAAAAAAAAAACCCACAAGAATATGCAGAAACAGGGAACAGAAAGAATTTTTAAAAATTCTAATCAGTATTCACAGAAAATTCTAGAGGGTATTATATTCACAATATGAGAACAGACTATTACAAATGAAGAGCAATAAGAGAAGATAGTTCTTGGAAATTAAGAAAAAATTTTAAATTCATTAAAAAAATTCAAAGACGGACTCAATAATGAATGAAAACAGTTAATGGGATACAATAAAAAACTGATTTTGTCACATAGAAGTAAAGTTGAAGAAATCACATACCTCATACAGACTGAAAACTGTGTAAGAAAACTTGAGAGATTTGAAAGCCCAATCTACCAGGCTTCAACCCTGTCCGAGGGAAGTTACAAAAACAGGGAACAGAGATAATGGAAAAAAAAGAAAAAGCCAAACATAAAGTAAGATGAAGGCATAAAACTTTTTTGGGGGGGAAGGGGGGAGAGGGTGCAAGTGAGTCAGGGGCAGAGAGAGAGAGAATCCCACGAGAGGCAGAGAGAAAGAGAGAGAGAGAGAAGCGGGGCTCAGCCGGGGCTCCTGTTTCTGTTTTTTTTTTTTTAATTTGAAGTGGGGCTCATGCTCACCTGATACAGCACGCATGCTCACCCAAAGCAGGGCATGAGCTCACCCGATGTGGGACTCGAACTCACCAACTGTGAGATCATGACCTGAGTCAAAGTCAGATGCTTAACGACTGAGCCACCAGGTGCCGGAGGCATAAAAGGCATAAAACTTTAGATTGAAAGCATTTTCCCAAGTGTAAGACCTATGAATAAAAAGTAGCTAAACTGGGATAGTTGGGATTAAGAATTAAATTTCCAGGGTTTCAAACCTTGGTTTTTGAAACTCATTTGTTGGCATGAAGTTGGGTACATTATTTAATTGTTCAGTGTCTCAGTTTTCTGTTCTATAAAATGTGGACAATAAAATATAACCTTCACAGAGTTGTCATGAAGCTCTATTAAGTCAATGCATGTAAAACTGTTATGACACAGGGGAGGGAGTGTAACAGCTGCAATTATAATTATACACTATGATGAAATTTTAAGGTGACAGAGAAAAATCTAAGTTTCTGGAGAGGAAAAAACAAACCTATGCAAAAACAAAAATGGGCAACAGTGGCTCCTAAAAGACATGGAACAATACTACAAAGTCCCCAAAGGGAAAAAATTGAAACCAGAATTCTTTTCCTAGCAAGATGTTCAAGTGTGAAGCTAAAATAAAAATACCTTCAGCTATAAAAAGACTCAAAAATTTTTACCCCCCAATCTAGCATTTAAAAAATAATTGCTCAGCAGTCAGAGAAAGACAAATATCATATGACTTCACTCATATGAGGACTTTAAGACACAGGACAGATGAACATAAGGGAAGGGAAGCAAAAATAATATAAAAACATAGAGGGGGACAAAACATAAGAGACTATTGGAGAACAAACAGAGGGTTACTGGAGGGGTTGTGGGACGGGCGATGGGCTACATGGGTGAGGGGCATTAGGGAATCTACTCCTGAAATCATTGTTGCACTATATGCTAACTAATTTGGATGAAAATTTAAAAAATAAAATTAAAAAACGAAGAAGATGAGAAGTCTGCCTGTAAGGAAAAATAAAAGAATGAAAGTAAAAGACAAAAAAGAAAGAAAGAAAGAAAGAAAGAAAGAAAGAAAGAAAGAAAGAAAGAAAGAAAGAAAGAAAGAAAGAAAAATTACTCAGGAGGTGCCTGGGTGACTCAGTCAGTTAAGCATCTGACTTCAGCTCAGGTCACAATCTCGTGGTTCATGAGTTTGAGCCCCTGCATCAGGCAGTGTGCTGACAGCTCAGAGTTTGGAGCCTGCTTTGGATTCTGTGTTTCCCTATCTCTCTGCTCCTCCCTAACTCACGTGTGTGCATGTGGATGTGCTCTCTCTTTCTCTCTCTCTCCCAAAAATAAATAAACATTAAAAAAAATATTACTCAGGGCACCTAGGTGGCTCAGTAGGTTAAGCATCAGGCTCTTGATTTCAGCTCAGGTCATAAAATCATGGCAGTGAGATTGAGCCCCACTTTGGGCCCAGCACTGACAGCGTGGAGCCTGCTTGGGATTCTCTATCTCCCTCTCTCTCTGCCCCTCCCTGAACTCTCTCTCTCACTCAAAATAAGTAAACTTAAAAAAAAAATAACTACTCAAGGATGGCAAAATTAAAAGTAAACCACAGAAGGAATATGTGAGATATGAGGTAGTGGTAAACAAAACAAGTATAATTCATAGGATAGTTTAAATAATTATGGACTATAAGATGAAAGAAAATTAAAAATCTGAAACTAAAACTTTAGGTAGCTGCAACATACATGAGGCAGTATAGGAGAATATACAAATGCTAATTCTTGTTATGTTCAGGAGAGGACAAAGTAATTGATTAAATCTAAAATGGCAGAAAAGCATGTTTGATTATAACTTAAAATTTTAAGAGTAACAACTGGAATAAGAGAAATAGGATATATAATTTCCTTTTTAATTCTCCAATTATCTGAAAAAAGGAAAATTTAATCAGTGACAGAGGTTGAAAATAAAAGAATGGAAAAAGATAAACTCGGCAAAGAAAATGTAGTCAGAGTGTTCAAAGTAAAATCATTCAATGAGAAAAACAAGGACCTATTATATTGATAAAAGGTATGATTCAACAATAAGATATTTGAAGTAAATCTTTGTATACTTCAACAGTTTTGAAATACAAAGTAAAAACTTCTAGCAATGCAAAAAGGAGAAATTGACAACTCTGTAATAACAGTGGGAGACTAACACAGCTCTCTGAAATCGACCGATCAAAGAATCACAAATAGAAAACAGAGGAGCTGGTAACAAGATTAACTGCGGTCTCATGGAGATGTCCAAAACTGCATACCCAACAGAAAATACATGTATTTGAAAAAATGTCACAAAGTTTAAAGTCACAAATTATAAAGATCATAAATCAATTATACAGGTCTATAGCTTTGGTAGTAACTGAAAAGATAATCAAAGACTTACTCTAAAAAGATACTAGACTCAGAAGTCTTTATGGATGAGTTCTCTAAGCTTTCAACGAAATCCCTATGTGTTTTTTTTTTTTTTCAACGTTTATTTATTTTTGGGACAGAGAGAGACAGAGCATGAACGGGGGAGGGGCAGGGAGAGAGGGAGACACAGAATCGGAAAGAGGCTCCAGGCTCTGAGCCATCAGCCCAGAGCCCGAAGCGGGGCTCGAACTCACGGACCGCGAGATCGTGACCTGGCTGAAGTCGGACGCTCAACCGACTGCGCCACCCAGGCGCCCCCGAAATCCCTCTGTTAAATACACTCTTTCAGATCATAAAAATGGTAGAAAGCTTGCCAATTGTTTACAACTAAAAAAATAAACCTTAATGTCAAAACCAGATAGGGAGAGCACCAAAGAAAGGAATTCTAATACCAGGAAATCTACTAAAGTTATCTTTCATCAAAATAAAGGAAATAAACCACACAATTAACTCAGCAAATGAGGAAAAACATTTGATAAATTCTCACCCACTACCGAGAAAGAACAAAACAACAGAACTCCTGGCAAGCTAAGAATTAAAAAGTTTCAAGCCCGGCCAATAGTTTACGTGTGTCTTACCTTCGAGCTGGTAGATTAACGCCTGCTGCGAGGGTGGATGTGCAGGTAAAAAGGCACAGAACTCCTGTGGAATAGGCCTCTTCCAAGAGTTTCCTTTCATCACTTGTTAAACCACTGTGGTGATAAGCAACCCCAAAAGGGATGGTGCGCTTTAAAACAGGACACAAGTTGCCACTGCTGACATTCTTCAAGTTTTTAATCACCTCATGTTTTTCTTCCTCCCTGTGTTTCAGATACTCCCTAGGAAAAACGATCTGTTAGAAATATGAACCCTTGATCTTACGGTGACAAAGTGCCTACTGCTTTAACTTTAGTAGGTGTGTGTAAAAGTTCTTTATTAAAAAAGATACTGCTTTCATTAATAGAAGTACATAAGATGTTCTTAGAATTCTGATTCTGAGTTCATCAATTATGAGCCACTCTCAATCTTTTTGTATATCACAGAGTCCTATGAAAATATGATTAAGACTAAGGAAAAGAAACATAAAATAAACATCAAACATAACACTTTGCTTATAAGTTCATGGACTTGCTGAAGTTCATTCCTGTATTGCCTATGAAGGCAGGTTAAGACACTTGCTGTAGATGTTACAATTAGTTTTTTCATTAGAACATACATTTTTATTGGCTTTTTAAAGAAATTTTAAGTCATTTGCTTCTGTGAAGATGGAAACATATTTGTTATCAAATCATATGTACTTATGTAAAACACCAATGGTCTAAACACTAGCATTTTAGAAGCTTCAATAATATCCCACAATGTCTCTGCATCTAAGAGTACCTATTATTTTAAACAGACATAGAGCCAGATTCTACTGCCCAGGGGATTTCATTATACCAGTTTCCCATGACACTTATGATAAGGAGGAACATAATTAAGATACAAGTAGATATCACAGGACTCTCAAGAAATCACATTTAAAAAATTTTTTTTTCAATGTTTATTTATGTTTGAGAGAGGGAGGTTGCAAGCTGGGGAGGAGCAGAGAGAAAGAGAGAGAGAGAGAGAGAGAGAGGCAGAGGTCAGTCAGCACAGAGCCTGATGCAGGGCTCGAACTCACGAACTGTAAGATCATAACCTGAGCTGAAGTCACACGCTTAATGGACTGAGCCATCCAGACACCCCTCAAGAAATCATGTTTTAAAGATACTCATTTAGAACCCATTTAGCTCTAGATTTACTTTATCTACATATAAATTACAGAATAAAGAAAGTATGCTCAAAACATGATTCACCATTTCTTAATCAAGAGCCACAAAAAGGGGTACTGAACTATACTCAGAACATTCAGCTTATGAAAGCAGCAAGTAATATGCAAAATATATTTTAGAGGAAATTTTCTTTCAGACGATGTTAAGTCCTATCTCTTTTAGAAAGTATCAAGTATCTACTATAATTCATTAACTAAGGATTCTAGAAAACCAAATTTTTAAGTGCTTCAGTGTTAAACACCAACATTTATGTCCCAAAAAACCTATTATCACCAAAAGCAAAATAAATCAAGGGTAAAATTAGTAAGTCTCATGTCTCCCAGGAAATGTCAGTCTCTAATAAATTTCCATATCGCTTAGCTGGTGCTATATTCCCTTATTCTATGAAAACAAATGATTTACTGAGACTACCTCAATGATAATTTAATTTCTTTAGGTTTTTATAATCAACATCATCATTGTAAAGGCAGACTATTAGTTACCAAAATGGGAAACTCCTTGACTTTATCCTAAACATCTACATCATTGTGCTGGTCAGTAAATTAACTATATTAGACCAATCCATGACAGTAGGACTGGATGGGGAGGTGAGGGCTGAATTAGAATCCATAACTGTCTATGAATGGTGATACAGCACTGGCTAAGGGGCCAAAAAGAAGTCTGAAAAATATGATAAAACTACACATGGGACAAAGATACAGAAAAAAACTGAATTGTTCATACTTAAAGTCACTTTATACCCATTGCTATGAGTATAAAAGAGCCAATATTAAAATACTATAAAGTTATAAGCTAATAAATTTCTTAATTACTTAAGAAATTCAATTCAAATTCAAATTTATTTACTTTAGTATAAAGTTTACTAAGAAAACTAAGGCAACAGTATTTAATTAAAGAGAAGGTTAAGTTGAAGATATGATTCATATCCACAGTGATTAGTGCCTGGGCCTCAGACTACCATAGCCAGTGGGTGAACTTGCTGCAGGTTGAACCTGCCTGGAAAGTTTTACAAAATCCTGATACCTGGGCCCCACCTGCAGAGATTCTGATTTTCTGGGATGTAACCTGGGCACTGAGATTTTTAAAAGCCCTTGAGAGGATGCATTTGCAGTCAAGGTTGAGAATCATTGATCTAAAACCATTATATCAGTCAGCATTCTCTTCCATATAACCTTAGAATTCTTCTTTGCCTATTTCACATATATGAATCTCACAGTTAAACTTTCTTCAAGGTTAGGACCTTCAAAATCGACTGTAGTGGGGCACCTGGGTGGCGCAGTCGGTTAATCGTCCGACTTCAGCCAGGTCACGATCTCGCGGTCCGTGAGTTCGAGCCCCGCGTCAGGCTCTGGGCTGATGGCTCAGAGCCTGGAGCCTGTTTCCGATTCTGTGTCTCCCTCTCTCTCTGCCCCTCCCCCGTTCATGCTCTGTCTCTCTCTGTCCCAAAAAAAATAAATAAACGTTGAAAAAAATAAATAAATAAAAAATAAAATAAAATAAAATAAATAAATAAAATCGACTGTAGTTATGATGTTCTACAAGAAATAATCAGTGCTTGTTGAATAAACAGAATATATAGCATGTAAATCATGATAAAATAAAACAGAATATTTTTTAAAGATTAACATACTTGCTTAAAAATTTGCATATCATTTCTGCTACGTTTTCACAGTTCTTCTTAGTGGGACAAAAAACTAAGCAGGAATAATTGGGAATAACTTCTGTCACCAATGCTACCAAATGATCAGGATCCATCTTTTTCAGAGTATCAGAATACTGCACAACAAGATGCAGGAACAAGGTAGTTAGCAACCATGAAAACCTGTCATTTTACCAGTGTGCTTTGAAAGGTAAGTAAACCATCCTTAATTTTGAAGTTCTCATTTAATAAATCTGATCCTTTAAAAGAAAAGAAGAGACCCAGATTAAATTTTAAAACATTAAGTCCCACTTTTAGGTTATTAGGGCTTTGTTAGGCATATTTAGTTTTAAATTACAGAAATGAAAATAGTACATGTTTTAATAACCCCACTGCATGTTCAGCTCCACTGGAGCAAAACAAAAAGTCCACAGAGAGAAACACAGATTGAGCCTAATAATGATCAAAGGACCATATAGATAAGATATGCCTTTCACTAACAGTTTTCAAAAACACAGATTCAATCACATCACAGGATATATTTTCAGAAATAAAAAATGTATTCATCAAGTAGACATAAGGAATTCAACATAGAGAAAAATATAAAATTATTTAAAAATCTCACTTCCTTCAACTTTATTAAAAACTAAGATACAGATTTAGAATATACTTTTATGGAATTCTAAACTATTGTAAAATCCCTTTCTTCTCTTTTTAATATACTTTACATAAGTCACAAAACATTAACGTAGTAGACATTAACATTTTATATACAATATCTGAACTACATAGCCCACAAAAGTTTATTCTTGTTTTGTGCTTGTTACTGAATGAATAAACATTTAAGGGAGAAGTCTCCAGATTTTGTTTCATGGAGCCCCAGGGCCAAAAGAAATACCTAACAGTTTTGTTTATTAGGTATTTAGGTGCAAACAACTGAAGTCGTATTTCCTCACAATTTCGTAGCCATTTGAATAAATAATACACATCAGTTGAATGAAAAAGATACTGTTACTTCATTTTTAACCATAATAGCTAACGAACAGGATGTGCGCACAACTGAGCACCCCATAGTCTTCCAAATCTTAGGATCAGATTGGACCTGGCTACTCTTTTTTCTGTCCCACATTGACTGTCACACAGTATTTGTTTACAGTAACTACAAAAAACAAACAAAAAAAACTTCACTAAGATATAATATCATAGAAAGGAATACAGTGTGATCTAATGTTAAAACTGGAAACTACCTCAAAGTGGTAGTTTGTATGGTGTCCAACAGATGTCAAGCATCCACTGTTTCTCTCAAAAATCTAAACTATCCTACGGCACCCATGTGAATCTTAAGTGGTGCCCCAGGGCACCTAGGCACAAAGTTTGGGAACCTCATATTCAAGGGATATTAAAATGTTACCTTATAATTCAGTAGACGTGAAAAAGTCATGCCATTCTCAGCTTTGCTGTCAACCTCATATATCGCATCATTTATTTTCAAATATTCTTTTAATTCAACCTTGCATTAAAAAGACATTTGCAATTAATACCACATATAAATTCCTCTTCCCAAGTTTAAAATTTTGTGAAGTATGTTGTAAAAAAGGACAGCTACAGAAAAACTGTCGCTTTTCTAAGGTATGCAAAACATGCTTCAATTTAAAAGTTTTTTCTTTACCATTTCTTTGAGTCTCTTTTCCCTTTCAATCAAAATAGGGATTAATACCCTTAAAGAAATACTTCTGAATTGAATAGCCACTAAAAGGAAACCAGACACTTCTGTTATTTGTCACAAGAAGTATAAATAAGCCAATGTCCACACTCTTTTATTAAGGAGTTATTTGTGTTATTCCTCAAGATCTAAAATTTTCTGTCTCATCAGTCATCAGTTTTAATTCTACATACCACCATATTCTCTTTAATTTAAGTATTTGTAGACAAAAGATGTTTATGAATACAGTTCATTGCATTTTTAAAAGAAGAGTGTCTAATTTGACTATTAAGGTCAGCCAAGTGTCTCGAAAATTCTCCTCTTTGATGCAAATGTAAAAACATCAAATTTTAAAATTAAACTTGGCGATTCTCAATAACTATTTTCTGAAAAGCTACTTAGACACTGAATATGCACATGAGTACTGCAGACAGAGCAGATGTTCACTATAAGCTACTTTCAGATAATTAAGAAATATATTTACTTTTTTAAATCTTTTGGGAATACCGTTATTAGGGAGTTTAAATTTAAATCCACATGAAGTCTTAGCTTATTAAAAAAGCATTGTAACTACCAATGCATAAATATATGAAAATATTTTAACTTTTAAGTTAAATGCTTTTATATGCCAATGACTCAAAATATGAATGACTAAATTCTGAGCAAATGAAAAAATTTTTAAGAAGTAGAAAAACAGAATGTATCTGGAAAATTTAATTCAATAAATATTCATTGAAGGCCCATAAGCCAAGTATTGTTGAGGTGCTACAGACACGCAAGTGACCCAAGCTAAGATCCTGACCCCATGGAGTTTATGTTCTTTATACACAAACTCTTATTAGCATATAGCTATGGTGACTGGAATTATACCCCTTCTATGGTATACCTACTCTATGGTATTTTTTATATGGTATGTTAGCTACTTTTCTTTTTTTAAATGATTTATTTATTTATTTATTTATTTATTTATTTATTTCTGTGAGAGAGAAGGAGAGGGCACACACACACATGCATGAGTGAGGGAGGGGCAGAGAGAGAGACAGAGAGAATCCCATGAGGTGCAAAGAGAGGAGAGATGGAGAGAGAGAGGGAGAGAGAGAGAGGGAGAGAGAGTGTGGATCCAGCTCACCCAAAGTGGGGCTCGAACTCACAAATTGTGAGATCATGTGAGCCAAAGTCATATGCTTAACCAACTGAGCCACCCAGGCGCCCCAGCTACTTTTCTTTCTGAGTAAGATGATATAAAACAAATCCATACAGCGCAAACCTTAGGTACATACTGGTCTAAACTGACTGGTGTAATATTCTGCTTGAAGGAATTCTTGAAGGTCTTCAACATTGTTCAGTGTTGCACTCATGCCAATAATCTGAGTTGTTTCTAAAAAAAAAATCCAAAGGATTGAGGAAAATGTGTTATTTAGTGTATCAAAATAGTAATTTCAGCAACCTTTTAAAATTTTTATTTTATTTTTAAAGTTTATTTTTATTTACTTTGAGAGAGAGAGAGAGAGAGAGAGTGCGCTGGGGAGGGGCCAGAGAGAGAGGGAGACAGAATCCCAAGAAGGTTCTGCACTGTCACGGCAGAGCCCGATGTGAAGCTTGAACTCATGAACCAAGAGATCATGACCTGAGCCAAAGTCAAGAGTCAGATGCTTAACTGACTGAGCCACCCACGTGCCCTTAGCAACCTCTTTGAGTTCTGTATTCTTCCTCAGTGATCTGGGAAAGGAGGGAGGGAAGGAAGTAAGAAAAATATAAAGATATTACCAGAGTATTATTCTGGCAGTCAAAGACTGAAAACTTTCAGGTATCTTGACAGCTACTATTTGGAATTTTACAGAATCCCACACTTGTCAAAAAGTCAGATCTTTATCAAGAACTTCTAAACAACAATGAGTATAAATATGCTTGTTGCTGACAATCTGGACCATTGTTAGGAAGAGTTATGACATGGTCCACAGGTATGGCTACAGGCAGATGAGTAACGTAGGATGTGGGGCTGAGTAGGTCCTGAACTCTTGTCATATAAAGCTCTTTATGGGATCTTACTATCAGGTTGACAATTTTTTTTTTTTTTTTTTTAAATAAAGGCGGAGTGTAACTCATGTGGCTGCATGTCCTGGGCAGTATAAAATGGCTGCTTGCCATAGGAAAGCAACTCCGTCAGGCAGGTTTTATGACTATCATCCATTTTTAAAAATTTTTTTATCATTGAAATATAGCTGACATACAGTGTTATATTAGTCTCAGGTGTATAACACAGTGATCGACAATTCAGTACATTATACAATGTTCACCATGGTAAGTGTAGCTACCATCTGTCATTATCATGGACTATCTTCCCTATGCTGTACTTTTCAACCTCATGACTTGTTTATAACTGTAAAGTTTGTACCTTCACTTATTTCACCCATCCCATTATCAACTATTTTTGGTGCATAAGGAAACAGGGGCACAGTTAATATAACTTGCTCAAGGCCACATGTGTTGTTAAAAGTTAGTCAGGATTTTATTCCAGCTCCAGAGTCTGTCCTCAGCCGTGTGGTAACCATGATCCCCTATACAGACAGACAGTAGGGAAATCAAGAGAGAATGTTTGAGCACCTAAAAGAAAAAGGAATGATAAGCAACCAAATGCTGAAGAAAAATAAGACAAGGACAGTCAGTATGCACTGGATTTGACAAGCAGGTGACGATTTGTCTCTCTTCCTCTGCTTTATATTTTTCCATGGAATTTGTCACCATCTGATACACCATATATTTTCTTCTTTATCCATTTACTGTCTGCTCACTTTCACTAAAACAGGCTCAGTGAAGGCTGGGACTCTGTGTTATTCACTGCTAGAGCCTTAGCACTTAAAATAGTGTCTGGCACAAAGTAGGAACTCAGTAATTGTTTTTAACGAATGATTATAAAGTGCTGCAACCTGCCTAAATAATATTGCTATCAAAAATTGTAAAATAATTCTTAATATTTGACCTTTATAATTAATCACTTTTCCATATATTAGCTCTTGCAATATATAATTTAATAAGTCATTGCAATAGCACATCTATGAATAGGAAAGAAGACATTTAGAATAAATATTTCATATACATTGAAAGACTATTTGATGTTGCAAATAGCTCCTTAAAGTGACTACTTACATTCACTGGTCTGATGATGAGGATACTGATGGTGGTGGCAACAACAAACGTTTATCGAGTGCTATGTGCTAGGTAATTGTTGAATGCTTTACCTGGTTAACTCATATAATCTTCACAACGATCCCATCAGGGTGGAACCATTATCCCCATTTTACAGATGAAGAAATAGGTTGAGTCACACGACTAAGTACACACAACTAGTAAGTGGAACAAGATGTCCTCAAACGTTAATTTCCTTCATATTCACAGCTCTACTCATATACCGTTTCCTCCAACAAAAGTTTATTAAGTTTACTTTAGAAGTAAAAAAATCTAAGGGGCGCCTGTGTGGCTTAGTTGGTTGAGCATCTGACTCTTGATTTCGACTCAGGTCATGATATCACGGTTCGTGGGTTCGGGCCTGCGTTGGGCCTGCTGACAGAGCGAAGCCTGCTTGGGATTCTCTCTCTCTCTGTCTCTCTGCCCCTCCCCCACTCATTCTCATTCTCTCTCTCTCTCTCTCTTTCTCTCAAAATAAGTAGATTTAGAAAAAAGAAAGAAGTAAAACTAATGCATAATGAAAAACTTAAAAAAAAAGGGAAGAAGTAAAAAGCTAATGCAGAATGCTTGAGTATCTTATTCTGTTACATAATCTAACTAATGACACAAGTCTTTCACAGGCTTCCTGAGTATAAATCAATTCTATTTGAAAAAATACTTACTGCTAGTGTAGAGGACTTTTGCTAGGGTCATTTCCAGTATAGCCCCACGGCTTCCTTCACCAATCATGTGTAACTTTGAGATTTAAAAAAAAATGGGAGAAAAGTAAATTTGCATATGCCTATATAGAACACGCATGTATTTATATGAAATCAAGTAATCTTTGCTCTAGAATTCTTAAGCATTTTGGATATAGCAATTAGAGTACACATGCATTGTACCACCGATATTTTATGTTAATGAGGCTTGGGGGCAACATCCTGACACACCTGGAAATTGATATGCATCATTATAAAATTGAATATACACATACACATATATTCACTCTTCAAAAAACACTTAACATAAAACTGAATTTAAGATTACTAAGCATGAAATGTATTCATCTGATTGTCTACATATTAAAATAAATTACTTATCCTCATAGAGGTACTAAGTGGACCCACATAATAATACATGTTGATATTAATTAATTAGTAATAAAATATAATTATTCAACAATTATTAATAAAATGATAAACTATACAAGCAGTTACTAACCTCATCTACAACAACCAGACCCAGACTGCCAATCCTTCCAGTTTCAATCAAGGAGTTCACCAGACTATGTCCTTTTTCAATAGTGGCAATATAGAGAGATTTTTTTTCCCTTCTTTTAATTGGGGGAAACTTTCCTTTGCTTCCAGCGTATTCTTCAACAAAGAAACCCAGTTCTATACCAAAACTTGACAAACCTGAAATCTAGAATATCAGTTAAAATAAGCAAAAAATTAGATAATTAACTCAATTACTAAGAGTTCATGTCTATTTTTTAAAAATCTAAAATAGTACATAATACCAATGAATGAGAACAAAGTCACAGATAAGACACATATATCTAAGAAATGTCATAATTCACGTGTGGCTCTTTGCAAAATGAATGCAACTTTTACATTACATAATCAATGTGAAAATAAATTTCAAATGTTTCCTCTTGATGTAAAAAAAATCAGCATAACTCACTTATTTTGATAAAATAATCAATTACTTTCTGCTTGAAGAGGCAGGCTAAATAGCAATAGAATGTAAAAAACATTTTTTTTAATATTTATTTATTTTTGAGAGACAGAGACAGAGACAGAGCACAAGATGGGGAGGGGCAGAGAGAGAGGGAGACACAGAATCCAAAGCAGGCTCCAGGTTCTGAGCTGTCAGTACTGAGCCCGATGTGGGGCTCAAACCCACAAACTGTGAGATCATGACCTGAGCTGAAGTCATTCGCTTAACCGACTGAGCCACCCAGGAGCCCCTCAATGGAATTTTTAAAACGGAATTTAATCCACCAGTTTAGAAAAAAAATAAAATTCTTCTTTTAAGAGGCAATTAGTATTAGAAAAGACTTTTGGTAGGTTCTACATACTGCTTTGCACATCCCAAAAATATTAATTTTCCATCATTAATAGAAGTACCTCTTCTTAGTCAATAAAAAGTTGATGGGGCGCCTGGGTGGCTCAGTCGGTTGAGCGTCCGACTTCAGCTCAGGTCACGATCTCGCGGTCCGTGAGTTCGAGCCCCGCGTCGGGCTCTGGGCTGATGGCTCAGAGCCTGGGGCCTGCTTCCGATTCTGTGTCTCCCCCTCTCTCTGCTCCTCCCCCGTTCATGCTCTGTCTCTCTCTGCCTCAAAAATAAATAAAACGTTAAAAAAAAAAATTAGAAAAAAAAAAAAAAGTTGTTACAGGAATGCCTGGGTGGCTCAGTTGGTTAAGTGTCCAACTTCAGCTCAGGCCATGATTTCATGATTTGTGAGTTCAAGCCCCGCATTGGGCTCTGTGCTGACAGCTTGGAGCCTGGAGCCTGCTTAGGATTCTGTGTCTCCCTCTTTCTCTCTCTCTCTGCCCCTCACCTGTCTGTTCTCCCTCTCCCTCTCCCTCTCAAAAATAAATAAGTAAACTTAAAAAAAATAGTTGTTACATTTATGGTACCTTTTCTATCTTAGTATGAAAATGTTAACAAATACTGCTTGTTAAAAAAAAAATCGCACCTTTTCTTGGACAATTGCCACATATGGTAGGATCATTAGAACATCTCTCCGCCGGCAAAGCAGTTCTTGCAGCATTAAAATCTCAGCCACAAGGGTTTTTCCACCACTCGTTGGCAAGGAATATATTAAGTTTTTTCTTTCTTGCACAGAATTCAGTGTTAAGCAAGTATGTTGCCATTCTACAGAATTAAAAAAAAAGAAAGCATTCCTTTCCCCTTCTACAATTCAGTCTTAAGAAAGTTTTCTAAGAAGGAAAAACCAAATTCCATTCTGTGTATCAATCTCCTCATAATAATAATTATACATACTTGTTAAATGTCAAACATCCCTAGTCCTCGATGGGCAAGCCAGTGAGAGTCTAATTCTAATTCAGGCCTGGGCAAAGAAGTGGGTGACTAGGCCACCTATTCGCCAGCTGCACACTTAGGTGTAAGATTCTAACAGAGCAGGTAGTGATCTCGGGTATCACCTGAGCCATCAGAGGAGCTAAAGGACAGTACAAAGATCTGTGTGAATTCTAATGCTTTGCTCTTATGCTCTGCAAGGAGATTGTGTAAGCTTCCCTTTCTCATCTACCCACACAACATCCTAGAGAGAAACAGGGGACGGAGGGGGAAAAAAAACCCATGAGGTTTTATACATGGTTAGAAAGACTATTCAACTGGCTATTATGGGGAGCTGAACTCTGGCCTGAATACCATTTTGAGCCGTAAGAATATTGAAACCACAGGACTAGGATTCTTAACCGGCACATCTAGGAATTCCACAACGTAGCAAGGTGGAATTCACTAAAAGGACCAAATCAGATCCAAAACAAAACTAGAGTTTTGAAAACTAGAGTAACTACTCTCAAGGATAATCTGACAATGTGGACCATCAAAAGTCTTCAAAATGTGCATCAGTACTTTATCACTAGGAAAATGGGCAAAGGATATGATAAGACATTTCACAGCAGGAAGAAATATGAATGGCTAATATATACGTGAAAAGATGCTCAACTGTTACCTACTCGGTTAGCAAAATAAAATACAAGTAACTACTAAAAACAAATAGCCCCACATATAGAAATTCTGGAGCTGACTGGGGACAAGGAGACATTCTTATGTGTGGCTGATGAGAGCATAAAATACTATAATCTTTTTAGGGGTGCCTGGGGGGCTCAGTCAAGTGTCCAACTCTTGATTTTGGCTCAGGTCATGATCTCACGGTTCGTAGGATCAAGCCCTGCATCGGGCTCTGTGCTTATAGTGTAGAGCCTGCTTGGGATACTCTCTCTCCCTCTCTCTGTCCCTCCCCTCTCCAAAATAAATAAATAAATAAATAAATAAATAAATAAATAAATAAAAAACAACAACCCTACACACTGTCTTTGGTCTAGTAGTATTGCTTCTAGGTCTCTACACCTATAGAAATAAAAACAAGATTATGTGCAAGATGTTCATCATAGCATTACTTATATAAAACAAAGAGCCATCAAAGGGTAAAGGTTGGATAAATTATTGCAATCACATGATATTCTTTACAGCCTGAAAGCAGGTGGTAGACTGATTTATACATGCTCAATATATAATGAAAGATTATAAATGTGTGTTAGACTGTAACTAACCAATTATGTACAGATTATTAGAAAACAATATATACATAGAAAAGTTGTACTTGAATGTATTACATTTTCCAAAAAAAGTTAAATAAAAAAAGGTAACTACTAATAGGATATATTACAAAGCTTTAAAAAGTTACATCTGAATAACAGCCAAATGACTAATTTCTTACATTTTGGTGATTCCCAAATATTTGCAAATGACTTCTTTTCACTTTACAAATATTTCAAAAGGGGGACCTGGGTGGTTCAGTCAGTTAAGTGTCTGACTCTTGATTTTGGGTCAGGTCATGATCTCACGGTTCATGAATTCAAGCCCCATGTCTGTGCCAACAGCATGGAGCCTACTTGGGATTCTGTCTCCCTTTTCCTCTCTATCCCTCCCTTCTCCCCCTCAAAAATAAATAAACATTTAAGAATAAAAATATTTCAAAAATACTTAAATACTTATGTTTAATATTTAATACTTACATATTAAAATATTTCAGGCTGGTATTACCCATTATATATGAAACTGCAGGTGTCTGTGCAAAAATACAACTTCACCATATCCGCATTTCATCCAACTCAGGTTTTTTTAAAGTATAAAATGACCAAAATAACAAATACTTAGCAATAGCACTTATCTTCACCCATTAAAAAATGATTAACTTAGTTCTCAACATTTATGGAAAACCCATTAAGCATGCAATTCTATGATAAAAAGGCAAAAAAATAATAACAGCGTAAGGTTGAGGTTCTCAAGCTCAGTGGTTCTCAAACTTTTGGCACACCAGGATCCACTGGAGGGCTTGTTAAAGCCAATTGCCAGGTCACACCCCCAGAGGTTGATTCAGTAGGTCTAGAGTGGAGCTTGAGAATACTTATTTCAAGGAGTTTCCAGGTGCTGCTGCTGCTGCTGTCCAACAATTACACTTTCAAAACCACTACTTTAGCCCAATGAAAAGTGACACACATATTTATGCTTTAAATTGGTCATGTCATCGAACCAGATTGATAAGCAAAAAGAGCTTTAAAAACTTGTTATTTACTCAAGTTCTTACTTAGAAGCCACGAACATAACGATTGACAGTCATTTCTCATTTCGCATGTCCTTGACGCAGAACATAGCTTGCAAAACAACCACGATTGTTACTTACTTTTTAATAGACCAGGAACTAAGGCTCAGAGTGCAAAACTTGTGTTTAAGTGACAGGATCAGAATTCACAACTAAGCTCACAAGCCCCAGCAGTTGAGAACCAACCGGAGCCTACCAGGCACAGTGGTAGTTAATTAAGAAAGAGGAGTCAGAGATAGCCCTGTCCTTAGAGAACTCGCTCTGGCAGAAGATGCGGATTAAACAAAGAACAAGGAGCTAGGAGAAAAGCAGAGGGAAGAAAAGTGAACGCCTGCTTCAAGGGCAATACACACCTTTAGCTCTGTAACTGCAAACCTCACAATTTAGAATTTATTAGACCCTTTTAGTCTTACATTAGACTTTGTGTCCTTTCTCCACCTGGTTGTCTTCTCCCTGAGATGAGAACCGTGCTTTCATATGGTTCGTAAGGTACTAACACAGGAGTTTCAGAAACACTTATGAAGTGATTGGTTGATAGGCTCATCTTTTGAGGATGGCAGCAACCGTCCCTTCTTTGTCTAAAGTGGCACATATCTGAAATATATGCAAAGACCCAGGATTTTTGAAAAACATTACAACATTTATTGTTATTAATACTATCTCTTTGCACTTAACTCTTAACTTCAGCTGTCTTCAGAGATGTTTAGTTTTAATCAGTGGTATTACTAATATTGATGCTGTCACTCAAGACATGAGTAGTAAAAGGAATTTCAAGTTTTGGTAGAGAAGACAGAGCCAGCCAAGGAAACACCAGCTAAGAAAACTGAGAAGCAACTAGACGATCAGAGATAAAAACAGGAGTGGAATGTCAAGAAGTCAAGAAGTCCGTGTTTCAAGGGTCTGGTTAATTGTGTCTGGTAAGCTACTAAGAAGTTAGAAAGAACTAAAAGTATTGGATTTAGACACCCTAGTCATATCTCAAGTGAGAGCACAGAACCCAGAGTTGGAGTGGGCTGAGAATTGTGAGGTGAGGAAAGGAAGACAGCAAAGATAACAGATTTGAGAAGTGTGACCATGAAGGGAAGAGGTTCAGTAGCAGCAGGATAGGAATGGAAGGCTTGAGAGAACTGATATTTTGATTCATCTTAAGATGAGATATGTGACCACGGGAGCATCTGCTTTCTATTGATTTGCACAAGTATTATGGTAATTATGGTAAATGTTTTTTCATTTCAGCAAAAAGCATTACCATATAATTTTCCAATTCCCTTGAACTGAACATAAAGGTCTCTCACTTTGCTGGGTAATGAATAAAAAGGACCAAGGTCATCTGATGATGACTCAATTGTTTTCTTGGCAACATTAATCTCCTCAGATAGGAGAGTCTCTTTGAGTTGTTTAGTCCTAGAAAATATTGGTGTTTGGGCCTTGGCATTTCCAGTCATGGCACTTTTTAGATGTTCTTTAAGGCTTTTTCTTCTATTCTCCTCTGAGCTAGTTCTGACTTTAGAAGAGGAATCATCAGTTTGCTGGTGTTGTTCTATGCTATTCTGGGGTAATTCCTCATTCACAGTCTTGTGGGAGGAGGAGTTGCAATCCCTCTCTTTGGTAGACTGATCGCCCAAATCATTTGAAGAATTATGCAAATTTTCAAAGTATAAAACCTGGGAGGAAGGTATATCATACAAAAGATCAGGTTCAGGTTCAATACAGACATCTTCCTGCCTACTCTGGTTCTTTGTGTGCTCATCCATTTTTAATTCAGTAAAGTTGTCTATGGTAGTAACGCTGAATTTGTTGTGTTTGTCGCTTTCTGAACAAAGATCGTCAGTGGCAAGGTCTGAGGCATGTTTCCTATGTTCAGGAAGCTGCATATATTGTTCCAGGTCATCAACGTGAGCTAAAAAAGAGTTTTCAGCAAAGCTATCATAGTCACCAAACATGTCCTCTTCACTGTCATTATTCTGGAAAGAAAATGAAAAGATTTATGGTCAATTCTAGCTTCACTATAAATAAAAGTTTCAGTCTCAGGCTATACCAGGGTATAATTATATGGATCATAGACCTTAATGTAAATCACCCTATGAAATGGATATTATCGTCTCCATTTTACAGATGAAGAAATGGAAGCCCAGAGTGTGTAAGTGATTTGCCTAAACTGCACTCCTAGTGTACGGTGATACAGGGATCCTGATTTAGTCAGTGCTAAATCCTTAAAGGTAATCCTAAAAAGGTAGCAAGACCAACCAACATCCCTTGAAATGTCATCTCACTACAAGTTTCTGATAACTGCACTATCTTTTCCCCTCCCATACTCCAATCTAAGACCAGCTTGTAACAGAACCATGCTTGTACCACTGGACATTCCAAGGAAATTCTGTTCCTAGGAATTTGGAATTGAAAGGGAGGGTCTGCATACGGACTTGGGATGATCTACTAAACAGAGGAGATATAAATTTAGAGGTAGCAGTACAGTGAAGTGATTAAGAAAGCAAGATCGGGAGGGGCACCTGGGTGGCTCAGTCGGTTAAGCTACCAACTTTAGCTCAGGTCATGATCTCATCGTCAGTGAGTTCGAGCCCCGTGTGGAGCTCTGTGCTGACAGCCCAGAGCTGGAGCCTTCTTCAGATTCTGTCTCTCTCTCTCTCTGCCCCTCCCCCACTCACTCTCTGTCTTTCAAAAATGAATAAATGTTAAGAAAAAAAAAAAAAAAAAAAGCAAGACCTGAAGTCAGAAACCCAGTTTCTTGGACGCCTGACTGGCTCAGCAAGTTGTGTCTGACTTCCGCTCAGCTCAGGGGTTTGTGGGTTTGATTCCCCAATCCCTCGCATCAGGCTCCCTGCTGTCAGCAAAGAACTCACTTCAGATCCTGTGTCCCACTCTCTCTCTGCCCCTCCCCTGCTCATGTTCTCTCAAAAAAATAAACATTAAGAAAAAATAAGTGTTTCTTAACTTTTCAAGGCCTGATTAATGTTGTAAAATCAAGATAATGCAAATAGCTTAAGCTTAACAAAATACCCCGCACATAATGAGTGTGCAATAAATGGCAGATTCTATTAGTACAGTAGGAACAGCAGTAACCTGGAAATCTAGATTTGCATCTCAGTCATGCCACTTATTTGCTGTAAGTATGACTTTCATACCTATAAAAAATGAGGATAGCAAAGCAATAATACCTCACAAGTGAGGACTAACAGCGATAACAAAGACGAAGTAAGCAAATGAAGGCTAGTAGATAATTGGTCAATTGTTTGCATCTAAGAAGGGAACTGCCGAAATTTTGAAGTTTCAAATTCCATCACTTCTACAGCTGGTCTCCCAGGGTTCTTTCAGTGGGCATGCACGCTAGGAGACCTGGGTTTACATCATCGCTCCAAAAGTGGACAATGAGACCAGGACCTTGGGGAATTTGAGAGCTGAGGCGGTTGTACCTCGACCGGCTGCACCTCCGCGGTTTTCTTCCGCCGACTTCCAGCCATCATCTCCTCCTCCTCCTCCTCCTCCTCCTCATCGCCTGGCTGGAGATCGGCGGCGGTGGGGGAGGCAAAAATGCTCTCTAGGCTAGGCCGGTTCCTTTTGCGGACAGCAACCCGCCGGCGGATGCGGGAACCACCTTCATTCATGGCAGGGGCCGAGGACCCTGCCCGAACTTCGTCCCGCGTGACCCAGTCGCCAAACCCCCGTGGAAGAGGGAGTGGAGCACTGGGCGAGGACAGCAACTGACGGGAAACCGCGTTCGCCTCTCCATCCACCTTAGGGTAATATCGCAAATCAATTGCCCTGAGGCGGGGGGGGGGGGGGGGGGGGACTCAAACCGGAAGCGGAGGCACGAGCAGAGGGGCCCGCCTTCTCCTTGTCCAATCATAGGTGTCCCAGGCTTGTGCCTGTGAAGGGTTGAACGAAAAGGTGCTGCGCAGGCGCATTGAAAACCTTACCGACTTCGGTTCGCCAGCGGAACCTTTGAATCGAGTTTTCGGGCCACCAAGGGAGGAACCCCGGAGGCGATTCGTCAGGACTATTTGGAAGGAGGATAAGGAAGAGGAGGAGCGAGGATCCATGGCGGCGCTGGTTGCTGTTTGCAGTGATCTAGGGAGGAAAAAGTTGGCGTACTTCATAAACCCAGCTCTCTGCCTCAGAGATCCTAAGACTCACGCGGGTAAAGTTTCCATAACCTATGCTCTTTTGTGGCATTGCAGCCGTTGCATTGGCCCTAATTAGGTTGGTGGAGTGGTCACTGTTAGCCAAACGACGCCGGTTTCTAGGCGATTAAGAGCTTCTCCAGGATACGTGGGAATCTGTAATGGCCCCGTGACTAGTGTTTTAAGGCAGAAGGGTGCGTGATTGTCGTCGAGGACACTTTTTTAACCACACGAAGAGAGTGATCTCCTGATTCTCAGAGTACTTGCTTGAGAGCTCTGGGTAGAGTTGGTAAGGAAAGTACATTTCCAGAGTCACCCAGCAGCAGATTATAGGGGATGTCTAACGTTCCAGATCAGGGCGAAATGGTGACATGGGCTCTCGAATCTGTCATTTCTGCACGTTATCTTTTCTGTCAATACTTTCTTTAGGGGGTCTGTTACTACATTTTCCCTATGGTATAACAATGCCTTTCTGTTGTTTTCCGGGTATTTCCATCAAAATCTGCCTCTAACCGTTGAGTGAAGGGAAAATAAACTTCAGGAAGAGAGCAGGTGAGAGGTTGTAGGGGTAGGGAGATATATGCCTTTTCCCCAAAGCCTTGGAAAGCACATTCATCATAAATCTTACTCTGCCTCACTTCTAAAGGTTTTTATCCTGTCGTTGTTTGTAAATATAAAACCTCTTTAAAAAAATCTTTTTTAACGCTTATTCATTTTTGAGAGACAGAGACAGAGCATGAGTGGGGAAAGGGCAGAGAGAGGGAGACAGAATCTGAACCAGGCTCCAGGCTCTGAGCTGTCAGCACAGAACCCCACACAGGGGCTCCTCACGAACTGCAAGATCCTGACCTGAGCCAAGTCCGACGCTCAACTGAGCCACCCAGGCGCCCCAAAACCTCTTCGTTCAATAAAAATTTTAAATGTTTATTTTAGAAAGAGAGAAAGAGGAAGAGTGTGAGTGGGGGAGGGGCAGAGAGAGAGGGAGACACAGAATCAGAAATCTGCTCCAGGCTCTGAGCTGTCAGCACAGAGCCCAGCCTGGGGCTCAAACCCATGAACCGGGAGATCATGACCTGAGCTGAAATCGGGTTAACTGACTGAGCCATCCAGGTGCCCCCAAACCTTTCTTTTATATTGTATCCCTTGGTTCACCTTGCTTCCATAAAAACAAAAATATTTCTTTAGTTACAGAGCTAACAAAAAGAATTGGTTTGTTTCTGTTTGTTTAATTGCAGTGCTGTGGAGAAGCTGTTCACAATATACACAGGTAGCCAGCAATGAGGACCTGGTAAGGCTTTTTTTCTTCCCTTTAAGGCATTTGCAAATATGAGCAAATTCTTACATTTTAGCTATTTGAATAAAGTTCAGCTGGACGACAAAACAATTAAGAAAATAATCAAAGTTTGAAAATTATAATTCATTGGTGAATCAGCACTTAAGAGAGCTTTGAAGTAAGAGAATTTCTAAAGATCTACCAAGAAGCATCAATTGTGTAAGACCATACTTTTCTTCCTAGATCTTAAAGATATGTGCTTTAGAAATTAAAGAAGGTAGTTTTGGTGTGTGCAATAATTGCAGAATATCCAACAGAGGAATTGGGCAAAGTCTCTTCCCCATTTCAGATTCAGTTCTTTGTGCCATTCATTACTGGGGGAGTTGGGGGGGGAGTGGGTTTGGTGTTTTAGTGAGTGAGTGATCAAAATTAAAGTTTTACAACCAGGATGTTCAATACAGTTTCTTTTAGCCTGTAGATGTATTTTTATGGGTTTCAAGTGCTTTATGGGCTTGGCCAGTACAGCTTTTCCTGCTATATGCAAAGATGATTTGACACTAATCAAACCATACAAAACATTTTAACACAGTGTAGAGAAGGAATGTAATCATTACATGTGAGCTGGATATAAATTGGATTAAGAGTCTGAAGGATTGGAAAACAGAATTCTAGTCCCTTGAGCATCCTTCTTGGTCATTTAATGCACACCACAGTTCAAGAGAGTAAAGGACATTACTAGAGCTGTTTTATAATTCCCCTGAGATGCTAATAAAATATGGGCTGTCAGAAAAAAGCTCACAATTTCATTCACTTGAAATTTTGCATACAACTACAGGGGGTTAAGGTCTTCAAAGCCATTTCTAGATAAGAATATCTTGATTGGAGACATGCCTGTACTGATTATAGACGGGAGGCATTGTGACAGAAGCATTAGAGGTAGTAGTGAGGACAGAAAAACCAAAAAGGTTGAGATATAAAGCAGTTTGGGGCCATGAAAGGTATTCTCCCATAAACAGATATTGTATTCTATCCCAGAATCCTCCTCCATGATTTAATTCCTCCTCAGCCAAACCAAAGTACACGTACAAAACATTTATAAACACATTTAATCCTTAAAATGGTGACTCTTTTTTAGAAACCTTGATTTTTCTTCTACAAGCCAAGCTGTCATATTTATTCTTTTTCATATTAAGAAAGGTACAACTAATCCTTTGGATAGATTCAAATGTGGTAACCTTAAGATATAATTCTATTTTAATATTAACACATTAAACTATTAGATTTTTTTCTTTCCTTTATTTTAGCCCATTCCAATGGAAAATCCTTATAAGGAGCCTCTTAAAAAATGTATTTTGTGTGGAAAACGTGTAGATTATAAGAATGTACAGGTGAGATATGGTTTTACTTCACTATGATACTTTTTAGGATTTTTGCTCCTGTGTTAGTCATAACTAAAGAGAATCAAGTCAGTTTTATAACAGGCTTTGTGTAGAGGCACCTGTTGTAGTAACTTCATAATTTCAAATCTGGTTTTCTATGTACAAGGCATCCCTTTTATTAAAATGAGAGCCCTTTGGCTCTCCCTCATCTATTATTTCAGCTCAGTGTTTTCTTCCCCCCCCCCCCCGCCTTAAAGATCTTACCAGTAGCTCACTATGCAGGGATTCTTAGTTGGTAGAGTTAACAATTTGGAAAAAGCCCCTCTGCTGAAGTTGATCTCTGTACTGATACACTACCAATATCACTGCTTCAAAGGTATTTTTATTTGTTGTCCAGGGCTCAGCAAATTAAGGGGCAAATTGTCAGGGCTTGGCAAATCAGGGGCAAGAATGGTTCTGGAGTTAAGTATCCTGACAGTAGCATAAAGTGATAGCTGCCTTAGGAGCAAAACCATTAAATTTAAAGCACGTCAGGAGGATTATGCGTAGTGCCAGCACAGTGCCTGCTACCTGAAAAGTACTAAAGAATTTAAATTAATAAAACACAAAATTATGGCAAGTGGCTTGATGTACCTGTTGAAGACCTCACTGTAGTCTGATAGAATAATGTGATAGCCTGTCATGATAGATGAAATGTTTAATGCTAAGCATAGTATTTTAGGAAAGTATTTGTGGAGGTCAAGGAAACAGCTTTAGCACTGAAAACAAGTGTTCATTAAGCTGTTGTATAGACTTTTTTTGACACACTGGATAAGAGATGTTAACTTTGGTAATTAGCTTTTTCATTTAAAAAGATCTATTAATAGAATGGACATAGTATTTTTATTTAATGAATTTTGCCTGAAATTAAGCCTTTACATAACTTGACAGTGATATATACATTTTTTAATTTACACAATCAAGGTTGAACAAATGTATTGATATAAATTTTTTTTCTCCTCCAAATAAAACTCAAAACAGCTTTTGTCCCAGTTTATATCTCCATTTACTGGATGCATTTATGGAAGGCACATAACAGGTATTTTGTTTTCTATTATAGCAACTTATAAAAATTAGATAAATCTACTTGTTATTTAAGAAAAATGGCAGATATTCAGATTGTGCTATAAATCACTATTAGACCAGATATGACAGTACTTTGAGAAAGCCTCTTTGTAGTCCAAAAGGGCTATTATTTTACATGTCTTCTTATGCTCAGAGCTAACTACAGGCGGACATGTAAAAAAAAAAAAAAAATGAGGGCTTAAGAAAATTGCATTGATGTTTTGGAGTATACTATAATCATTCCTATTTATTTAAACCTGGGGCCAATTGCCTCTAGGCCAAGTTGGATCTACCACTTGTTTTTGTAAATAGCCTACTTTACGTAGTGTCTATAGCCACTTTGTGAGCTACATCAGACTAAATTAGGACACTGTATGGCCCACAGAGCCTAAAATATTTACTACCTTGCTGTTTACAGGTTTTCTAGCCTTTCCTTAAGATAGTTGTTGTGCATTTTGAGTGCTGACATTTTTTTATGAATATGAAAGCATTTCTTTCATAGGTCTTTGTGGGAAGAAACAGAAAGAAATCACAAAAGCAATTAAGAGAGCTCAAATAATGGGTAAGAGCATCTGAAAAACTGAATTGGGCTAATCGAAAGTGTTTGCTCGTTACCTTTTGTGAAGAACTTTCATTCTTTTTTACAGGGTTTATGCCAGTTACATACAAGGATCCTGTATATCTCAAAGACCCTAAAGTTTGTAACATCAAGTATCGGGAGTAAATTACATGTCTTATCATCAGTAAATGTATTTTACAATAAATGGTTGTATGGTTTTAATATTGACTCAAATTAGAAGATTTAATAATCTTTGAGTAGAAAATAGGCTAAATCTTGCCAAACGCTTGTAAGTTTTAAATTCTTAATTGAGATCTTACAAGGAAAAAGTGCTTCCACTGCTCATTAAAGAAACATTATTTAAAATGTTAATACTCATCACATTTTACATACATACAAACTTTAAAAATTGGTACTGTAGGATTGTCATTTTATCTGGTCCCCACTTAGCTCATACCATATACAACTCATATTGGGATTTTAAGTATGGAATAGAGGACTTGGAATTTTACTTGAGTCCCAGATTTTGTCTTGTAAATGGGATTTTAGGCATATGGTTGCATCAAGGTAGAATGCTTTTATTAATGCCCAAATTCCATGTGACAGAGTGTAGACTTGAAATTGCTTAGGTTTTCTAACTACCAATATTTAAGTATGCCTGGCCGGGACAGTGGGTGTTCCCTTTATAGAGACATTAGTTACGCGGGTATGGATAGTGGTGCAGTCAAAGGCCCTAACATTTATTCCTGGGCTAGTCTATCTTGAAACTGGTAGTGTGCTTTGATTTTTTTTTTTTTTTAAACATTTACTTACTTTTGAGAGATAGAGACAGAGCATGGATGGGGGAGGGGCAGAGAGGAAGACACTGAATCCAAAGCAGGCTCCAGGCTCAGGGTTGTTAGCACAGAGCCCGACACGAGACCCAAACTCATGGATGGTGAGATCATGACCTGGGCCAAAGTCGGACACTTAACCAACTGAGCCACCCAGGTGTCCCAGTAGCATAATTTAAAATGATCCATAAACAAATGGTCTAGTAACTAATTGCCAAAAGATGAGAGTAACTGGGGGAAAATGATATAGAAGAACCCTTTTCCTTCTTTTCATTTAATTCCAAAAGGTGGGTCATCAAACTTAATTATGGAAATTCAGCTGGTACTGACCTTAGCATGCTTCTCTATGACTGGAAGTTTAGCATTTCTTTCTTCAAGATGGATCATTGTGCCAAAGTATGAACTAAATACATTACCTCTCTATAGTGCTTTAGCAAACTGAACTTTGTATGAAGGCCTGTTTCTTTTAAAGGGTCTGAAAAATCTTTAGTTGCTATCTTAAGACATTTGCATATGTTGGTTGCTTATTGCTTCTGCTGGTCCTAGTCTAGCTTGTTTTTTTGTTTTTTTTTTTTTAATGTTTATTTTTGAGACCGAGCATGAACGGGGGAGGGGCAGAGAGAGAGAGAGAGAGAGACACAGAATCGGAAGCAGGCTCCAGGCTCTGAGCCATCAGCCCAGAGCCTGACGCGGGGCTCGAACTCACGGACCTCAAGATTGTGACCCGGGCTGAAGTCGGACGCTTAACCGACTGAGCCACCCAGGCGCCCCTAGTCTAGCTTGTTTTATCTGTTGATTAGTAGACTGGTACATGGAGGGCAGGAAAACACTAAAGAGGCAGATGACTCCAGACTGGTAAGTAGCAGCGTAAATAAGCAAGAGAACTTACAAAGCTGGTCTTGGGTGACCACAAGACAGATCTCAGAAAAACAGATCTCTGCACTTGCCTGTCAAGAGTCTTAAAAGTTTATATTGAGGCCTTAACTGGGTTTAGTCACACACAATCCATATGGTCTTAACAGCTTGCTTTCTCAAGTCCATGTCCTTGGAACACTCCCAATGTGGTAACAGTAGGCAAAGTGTACATTCCAAGGATGGGAGGGGGTGAGGAACCTTTGTTTCAGTCCAGCATACAGGTAAACTAGGTGATGTGTGCTCAGTGACCTCCAGCAAATCATTTGTTGGCTGCATTTAGTCATTATGTTCTATGTGATGCTCTATATGCTCTAGTGATGTTTGTGGTTATTTTAATTTTAGTGTGTGTGAGTGGGGTGGGGAGGGGCAGAGGGAAAGAGAATCTTAAGCAGTCTCCACGCTCAGTGCAGAGCCCAACACGGGGCTCGGTCCCACAAACCCAGGATCGTGACCTGAGCCAAAATCAAGAGTCAGAAACTCAACCGACTGAGCCACCCAGCTGCCCACCTGCCCCATTTGTGGTTATTTTTAAGTCAGGTTTCAGACTGCCAACCTATTTCCCCTCCCTCTACCCTGTGTTGTTACACCACAGTGCTTCTTAGGTAAGCAGTTAAACAGCCCCAAAAGAAACTCTTTATACAAAACATCTCAGTTGTTAAGTGGGCTTCATTAGCACCCCATGGGTAACTAATACATGTTAACATAGATAAAAGATAATTTTGATAGTAGCTAGGAATTTGTTCTGCCACTAGGAAGTAGCAGATGGAAGAGCTATGCTCAAAGTTTGTGTTAAGCATTTCATCCAGTGAGTGAAACATGAAGGCTTCATATAATGTGTAGGCCTTGTGGAAAATTCTCACAAGTATGTAAAAGAAATAAAACACACAGTAAAAGCTCTCTTAGGCAACTTCCATTTAACCAGCTCACTGGATTAAACTGGAGCTTTACATCCTCAAATTTATCACACTGAAGCCCATAATTCTTCAAACCTGTTGAGTTCTACATTGCCAAGAGTCAGCTATTTTGTTCCCAAGTCTGTGTCAGTTTCGTCACTGTATTGAAGTAGGAGCATTAAAAAGTTACTGCAATGAAAACTAAGTAAATGCTTTCTAACTGACTGCACCACCCAGGGTGCCTGGGTGGTGCAGTCAGTTAAGTGTCCCACTTCGGCTCAGGTCATGATCTCGTAGTTCATGAATTCAAGACCCACATCAGGCTCTGTGCTGACAACTCAGAGCCTGGAGCCTGCTTCAGATTCTGTGTTTCCTCTCTCTGCCCCTCCTCCGCTCGTGTGCGCGCACTCTTTCTCTCTCAAAAATAAATTAAAACATTAAAAAAAAATAGTTGTCAAGTTAGGTGTGGTTAGGACAACTAAAGAAGGGTGGAAGTAGGAGGATGCTGTGAAATGGAAAAAAAAAAAAGTAGTAGCATTTTGTACTTAGGTTGCTTTGCAAGCTTCTTTAAATTCTTTATAAAGAAACTAAAACTGGGAACTATAAAAGTAATGGATGTGACTTATATAGGAACACCAGTATACTCACAGAAAAGTTCCTAGCCCTACAAAAGGTTGACAAAATGAATGTACAACTCCACTTTATGTTAAAATGAAATCTGCGATAGACATGTATATATAAATATATATACACATATGCACCATTTTTGGTTCCCACTTTAACTGGTGTTTCTAGCTACTTGACCAGCTACTGACCTCAGACACACCATTACCAGACTTGTCCTGTACTCAAGTACTGGATTCACTCAATTTTGTGTAGAGGACTCTAGACTAGGAAGAGATTATTTGTGCTGTATTTTAGTTGTGCCATAATCAGAACTGCCAGATTTAGCAATTAAAAATATAGGACATGCAATTAAATTTGAATTTCAGGTAACCAATGAATAATTTAATGAATGTCCCTAATATTGCATGTTTCCAGCATTTTATCTGGCAACCCTAGCCACTTATAACTTAAGGAGTAGAAACTGTAATGACTTAAATAAAAATGAAATACCTCTTCATATTTTTAGACATCTTCTTCTATTGTGTTCTAATGCTAGTCTTTCTTTTCCAATTCTAAAGTATGCTATATAAGTTTAAAAGAACCATCTACTTAAATTAAGCCTTTCCCTCAACAGTTTTGTAAAAGGGGCACCTGGCTGGCTTGGGCAGTGGAGTGTGTGACTCCTGATCTTGGGGTTGTGAGTTCAAGCTCCTTGCTGGGTGTAGGAGATTAGTTAAAAATAAAATCTTTCAAAAGGTAGGGGGCAGAAAAACGTTATGGTTTTAAAATAAAGTGCCTTAAAAAATAAATGCACTAGAACTTATGTATTACTGCAAATTGCTGAACATAGTAAAGACAATATAAATGTCTGGCTTTACCCTTCAGCCAATCAAAGCTCTCCTTTTGGCCTAAAAAGATCAAAATGTAGGAGACTGTGGATATTCACCAGAACCCTTCATTCTTTCAATCTCTTCATCTATTTCAGGGCTGCTCAATGTATATGCTTTTTCTTGATTACTACTATCAGTATCTGTTTTAGATGGTTTGTTTTGTGTCTCTAACAGCCGTGACTTCTTGAATTGCCATCCATCATCAGTATCTAAAGCTTTATGTTTAATCATTTGCGGTGTACTGCTAGCTGGACTAGCTTCAGGAATGTCGGTGTATTCTACCATTAAGGTCAGGTTGTCTATCACATCAAGATGGTGGTTGGCAGTACAGCTACTTTTAGAAATATGCCTATTTTTCAAAGAGATAACACATGAATGAAGAAATTCGCAATCTGGAAAAAAGGTCCGTAAAGCTTCACAAAGAAAAATGTTCTCCTGAGGATCTTTTTCGACGGTCTCCCCTAAACAAAATAAAATTAACAGTTCAACATGCGATATTCATTTTACAAAGCTTTTGTAGTGATCTATTTGTTAAGTCAAAAAGAGCTTAACTGAATATTTCTATCCTCTAAACTCAGAAAAATAGTGTGCATAATCCCAAATTCTAATTTACATGCCACTATATTCTAAACGAGAATTTAAGTTGTATTTTTTAATATCAACAATATAGTATAGCTATAATAATACCGATTTCTTTGTTAAGTAGGATTTAAGAGTATTAATAAAACAATTATTTTTAATCCTAAGGTACATAAGTTCATCAGTTAGTTTAGTGGGCTCATCCATTGTTCAGTCAGGATTTTTTTTTAAAAGCACAGAAGGCAGTGATGTGTGAACTTTTTACTTACGTGCTACTTGAATTTGTGCCTGTTTTATTTTTTTAATTTCCCATTTCAATCTGTGTACATCCTTTAGTAGTTTCTCTACTGCTCGCTCACTGTGTTCTACTTTTTTGCATATACTCTGCAAAATAAAATAAGGGTGTAGATAAAATTCTAAGTGGTGTACTACAGCCTAGGTTCATAAACAGAAGGCCCTTTGTGGATTTTATATTATTATTAGCCTTTATAAATATTTTTTTTTTATTTTGCTATTTTCTGAAGGAATGCAACAAGCACTTGTATGGTGCTTTATAGGTTATAAGATGCTTTCCAGATGTATTAACTTCCCATTTATACACACACAGCTTTATCACACCTGTTATCTGCATGGTAATACACAGAAATAAAAAACAAAAATATTTAAATCATTTACTTTGAAACAAAAAATACTGTAGTATTTTGAGAGATGCATATTTACTCCAAACACAACATTAAGAAACTGACAACAGGGGCGCCTAGCTGGCTCAGTTGGTAGAGTGTGTGACTCTTGTCTGGGGTTGTGGGTTTGAACCCCATGCTGGGCGTAGAGATTGCTTAAAAATAAAATCTTAAAAAAAGAAAAAGAAACTGACAATAGCAAGTAACTATGTTTTACTGGTACTACGAAAGAAACCAATGTGCAGACACAAAGGGAAGAAAGTTCTGATAGCATTTTGGCTCCTGGTTCCAATTCCTTCCCGAAGTTCAGCTGCTTTCTGCCTACAGCTCCTGTAACATACCTCTACATCCCCTATTTTAGCCCAAGTTAGTACTTTTGACATAAGAGTTCTAATATATTGCTATATGAAATATTCTGCCATTAAAAAGAACTAGACTATGTAGCAACATGAAAAATGCTTAGTGACATCAAATAAAAATCATGACAGTTCCCAACATCATCAACTACATAAAAGCATGTGTATATGTATTAGGGAAAAACCAGAAAATATGGTAAAGTGAAAATAGTTATGTTACAAGTTGGGATTCTGGACATGTCTGTTTTCTAAAATTCCTGTATTATCATTCACATTAAAAACCAGTGTGCAGGGGCACCTGGGTGGCGCAGTCGGTTAAGCGTCCGACTTCAGCCAGGTCACGATCTCGCGGTCCGTGAGTTCGAGCCCCGCGTCAGGCTCTGGGCTGATGGCTCAGAGCCTGGAGCCTGTTTCTGATTCTGTGTCTCCCTCTCTCTCTGCACCTCCCCCGTTCATGTTCTGTCTCTCTCTGTCCCAAAAATAAATAAACGTTGAAAAAAAAAACACAAAACAAAACAGTGTGCATTAGTACTATAAAATGTATTAACCCTATTTCTTTCAGTGTGGTGTGTATGTGTGTGTGTGTATATATATATACGTTTTTTTAATGTTTAATTTTGAGAGAGTGAGAGCACATGGGGGAGTAGCAGAGGAAGAGGGAGACAGAGGATCTGAAACACGCTCCACACTATCAGCACAGAGCCCGATGCGGGACTCAAACTCATGAACCACGAGATCATGACCTGAGCTGAAGTTGGATGCTTAACCAACTGTGCCACCAGGTGCTCTCCCTTAGTGTGCTATATTGAGAAGTACGGTGGCCATGGAATATACTACTCAGATCTCCACTGGAGGAAGCATAGTTGACTGACAGCCCCAGCTACCAAACTTTCAGGTCAGCTACTGAAGCCACACTTCCCCTCAGCCACTCTTAACCAATGACTAAACACAGTGGGTATTAGTACAAATCCATTCCTGTAGGACAACTTTGCTTAGCTACCTCTCTAGCCCTGTAGTCTTTTTTTTTTTTTTTTTTAATGTTTATTTATTTTTGAGACAGAGAGGGATACAGAATGTGATTGGGGGAGGGGCAGAGTGAGAGGGAGACACAGAATCCGAAACAGGCTCCAGGCTCTGAGCTGTCAGCACAGAGCCCAATGCGGGGCTCGAACCCACGAACCGTGAGATCATGACCTGAGCTGAAGAGAGACGCTTAACCGACTAAGCCACCCAGGTGCCCCTCTAGCCCTGTAGTCTAAAGCTCTCTCTACCCAGTTGTCCTCCCATCCTGTCTCCTCTCTCAGGTGTCAGACTCAGCATTGTAAGTCTCCCTGCCTGTTCTTGTTCCTCTCCCTTTTATCCTTCTCAGGCCTAATCTCTTACATGTCTAATCCCATCGTGAAGTCTACTTCTCAACTGATACAATGAAACAGAATTTAGTACTGTGGTAGATTATTCTGTTCTCAAATACATGCTTCCCTTTTTATCCTGTAAAAGGATTATATATCCCTGCCTACTTCCATGAAATAGGGATATATAATCTGGCCCATGAAATGTGAGTGGACGTGTCATGTAAGCTCTGAACAGAAGGGTGTTTTTTGGTTTTTAATTAAAAAAAAAAATTTTTTTTAATGTTTACTTATATTTGACACACACACACACACACACACACACACACACACACACACACACACACAGAGCATGAGCAGGAGAGGGGCAAAGAAAGACAGAGACAGGAGACAGGATCCAAAGCAGGCTCCAGGCTCTGAGCTGTTAGCACACAGCCTGATGCGGGACTCGAACTCAGGAGCCGTGAGATCATGACCTGAGCCAAAGTTGAACGCTTAACTGAATGAGCTACTCAGGTGCCCCTGAATAGAAGTTTTAAAGCTGTTGTGAATTTCCACCAGCTCTTGCTCTTTTCCCTTTGTCATGAGAAGAGCATGTCCCATATAAGGACTGCTCCTTCAATGTGGATCCTAGAATAAAGATGACATTTACAACAGGAGCAGAGCTGCAGCCAAGATATAATGTGAGTGAGACTAAACCTTTGTTTTTGTAGGCCACTGAGATTGAGGTCTTTGTTACTGAAACTAAACCATTAGAAAAATACGAATCTGGGGCGCCTGGGTGGCGCAGTTGGTTAAGCGTCCGACTTCAGCCAGGTCACGATCTCACGGTCTGTGAGTTCGAGCCCCGCGTCAGGCTCTGGGCTGATGGCTCGGAGCCTGGAGCCTGTTTCCGATTCTGTGTCTCCCTCTCTCTCTCTGCCCCTCCCCTGTTCATGCCCTGTCTCTCTCTGTCCCAAAAAGAAATAAAGGTTGAAAAAAAAATTTATAAAAAAAAAAAAAAAAAGAAAAATACGAATCTAATCAAATGTCAAGTTATCCCTAAAAGATTTGTTATCAATTTGATATGAACTCTAGAAGTAGTCTTTAAAAGTGTTTGATATGTGAACTTACCTTTAATTCCTCTTGTAAAGAAGCATACATTTCATTTATTTTATGTACCTCCTTTAAAGATCCATCTTCTTTAAAAAATTCAGAGCTGTAAAAATTACCATTTTGTCAAGCAAATGTGTAGAAGTCATTTTAATACTATGACGAAAACTTATTTGTAGTTGAGGAGCAACAGAAGATTCTTTTTACTGGTTTTGCAGGGACATTTTGTCAACCTACTTGTTCACAGCAAAACCAATCAGAAAACTTAGTTCATGTATCTTCACATTAGCAGACTTCAAAGCCTCTTACGTACTACTGCCAAGACTCAAAAGATGTTAAGAAAAATAAAGACTGAAGGAGAGAGGGGGAGAAAGGTTTTCAATTTTTAAAATATTTTACTGAATTTAAGTCATTGTTGATTAAAAGAGGCAACATTATTTTATATACCAAAAAGACAAAAACAAACAAAAAACCCGGTAAGGCATAGTTTGTAAATTATCCCAATTAGAGATAAATGTAAAACTGTGCATCTCAGAATTAATATATTCAGTTTCTTTAAAACTGTTAATTCTTGTGGAACACAAAAATAAATAAAATCTAGTCTCTTATTCTCCAGTAAGTACCCTGTAGTACCAGTGTTGTTATTTCTGACATTAACTATTCCCTTAACGAACACACAACAGTTCTAGCTATATAGCTGTAGCCTATAGTATGAGTGAGTCTTGGCTAAAGCCTCATATTTTTGTTGTTACTTAATATCCAATCTAATTTTATGCCTTTATGATCTAAATTGCTGCCTTAGAAAATTATTTTCAGGCCAGCTACTTACTCTTAGAATATATATGTTGACATACACAGGATATACAACAACACTTCTCTTTTCTGTGTATTATAAATGGACAAGTGCTAGAAAGAAATACGGAAACAGTAAAGAATAGTCTAGTTTATTTGAAATATGTGGTTATTACTTTTCCTTTTTAATTTTGTTGTGTAATAAAAATTAATTTCAAAAAATGAATAGAAATTTAGTGGGAAAGCAGCTGAAGAATCTCACCTGTGTGTTTTTATTGCTCGGCTAAAACCAGTGGACTCACAGGAACCTGATACAGTTTTATAACCCAGTTGTTCAGACATGCCCAGATTGGCCACCACTAATGGTATCCTGTGAAAAAGTCTGAAATAATAAAATTTTAAAATATAAAGTTAGAATAAAGTAAAATATTAACCTCTCCTTATTATATACCTATATATACTTATACGTATTATATATAGAATATCTTTCCCCTACAAGATAAAAAAATAAACAAAAACCCCATTCCATACTACTTACCTGAGATAAAATTTATTGACTTGAAGCAAATGGTATTTAAAAGTGATGAAATGTGCATCGTGCAAGGTAATTTTGTGAAAACAATACCTTTCTAAAAAAATTTTTTATTTTAGAGAGCACGAACTGGGGAGAGGAGCAGAGAGAGAGAGACAGAGACAGAGACAGAGAGAGAGAGAGAGAAAGAGAGACAGAATCCCAAGCAGGCTCTATGCTTAGCATGTAGCCCGACATAGGGATCAATCCAACAACCCCGGGATCATGACCTGAGCCAAAACCAAGAGTTAGACACTCAGTCGACAGAGCCACCCAGGCGCCCCTAAAAGAAGACTGTAATGTCTATTTTAACATGTAAAAATAGGCAGTATTGTTGAGATTCATCCTGTCTTCCATGAATAATAAAATTAATCTTGGCACCAGGGTGGCTCAGTTCGTTAAACATCCAACTTCAGCTCAGCTCATAATCTCACGGTTCGTGAGTTTGAGCCTTACATCAGGCTCTCTGCTGTCAGTGCAAAGCCTGCTTCAGATCCTCTGTTCCTCTCTCTCTCTGCCCCTCCTATACTCTCTCTCTCTCTCTCTCCCCCCAAAATAAGTAAACATTAAAAGAAATTAATCTTAGGGGCACCTGAGTGGCTCAGTTGGTTAAGTCTCTGACTCTTGATCTCAGCTCAGGTCTTGATCTCAGGGTGGTGAGTTCAAATCCATGCACTGGGGGTGGGTGTCAAGCTCACTTAAAAAAAATAATAAAATTAATCTTAGTTGGTACTCTTTTCACTTAATCCTCATATCCCATGAGAATGTTGTTTACATAACCTGTTGGGAGTCTCTGTTAACTCATTTTGGTGGACCACCAAGAACAACCTTGCTTCTTTCTTTGCAGAGGTTATAGGAAAGCTGCTCAAGTACCTAGGATTAGTTCTATATTACGTCCTTTAGGAACCATATCCAAAGTACACATATTTTTTCCACCTTATAACAAATCCTCTGTGGCAAAAACACAAGTCATCATTCCATACTGGGCTTCTAATTTCCTTATGCAACCTTCATCTTCCCCATCTATAAGAAAATATGGTACACTAACTTCAGAGGGTTATTGTAACAAATGCAACAGTATTTGAAATATTTGTTAGGCTGCAAAAAGTACAATGAAAACAGTGAGTATATTTTTCTATTAACTGAAAACAGCCAATGACTGGCCAACATTACCCCTTCTGAGGTTTATATAAGGCATGCTCCAGCCGATGAGTAGAGCAGCTTTCTGTTATTATACTTGGTGTTAACAGCAGAAAAACCAGTTCCCGGCTTGAAAGATGCTTCTGTAAGTTTTTATGAAGCAGTCTCTCTCTAAATGTCATGATCTGGTCTGAATGACGTCGGAATTTGTACCAACCAACCACAGCCTGAGGGAAAATACAGAAAAACATCAGGTGTAGACCTTAGTGGTTACAATTATTATGTGTCTTACTGTCATAATTAAGCAATAAAATTGACAACCTTTAAAATGGCACTCTTAAATTTAGCAAGATTTTGGCATATATAAACAAAGTACATACTTAAGTATATACTTTACATTTATAAAGTATGTAAACTGACTTGTGTAGTCAAATTATTTTCCATTCAGTTACGGAGCTACTATTTTACTCATATAGAGAAAAAAAATTCCTAACTTCTTTTAGTTTCTTGATATCATTTGCTATTTTAAAATCTTAGTCTTTAGTCAAAATTTAAATGAAGAAAATGTCAATGAAAACAAATTTACTTCCTATATGGATATTTGGTTTGCTAAATAAATTGAACCCAATAGCTTTTAACTGAAATTTATATGGGAATGATACCACCTTTAGAAAGTGGGTTTCAAAATTGAGTAAGATCATATGAAATGGTTTTACAAACTGTAACATTTGCTGAACAAACCTGTTAGTATTACTAAACTTTTTTTTAAAAACTGGAAAAATAAAATCTCATTTAGTAATTATAACAAAAAGCAACTACTTTGCTTAAAGGTCTGTATGACAATGTCAGCAACTAAGTTTTGTATCTGCACATTTAAACTAAGGAAATTAAAAGTTTTCTTCTTTTTAAAACTAAAAAATTTTTATAAGTACATTTTTAAATACCCAAATATAATCAGGGGGCAAGCCCAAAGCATTTTCAACAAAGGAAGTTTTTTAAAAGAAACTTACTGAATCTACTTTTATCCTCAACTCAGAGACCAAAAAGTTTTAAGAAGTACCCCCCCCCCCCCCCCCCCCGCCAATTTTGTATCTGGGGGGAAAAAATCTGTTTTGATCATTCAACAAGTCTTACCTAAACACTAAGTATACTAGTAAAGGTTAGGTGCTATATAGCAAAGCACTTTAACTGCAGCTATGTAAAAGAACAGTAATGAGTTAAGTCCTGGAATAAATGGTATGGGAAGGGGTATGGTAGGAATGTGGAAGAGGAAGAGATCAATGCTAATCAGAATAGTCAAGAAAGTGGGGTGCCTGGGTGGCTCAGGCGGTTAAGCATCCCACTTCAGCTCGGGTCATGAGCTCAATGGTCTGTGGGTTCAAGCCCCGCAGGGGCTCTGCGCTGACAGCTCAGAGCCTGGAGCCTGCTTTGGATGCTGTGTCTCCCTCTTTCTCTGCCCCTCCCCCGCTCATGCTCTGTTTCTCTCAAAAATAAATAAAAGTTAAAACAATTTTTTTAATTAAAAAAAAAAAAAAAAAAAAGAATAGCCAAAGATGAGAACAAGATTAATATTTTTAATGACTGGTTTTGCTCTCAGAGCAATCCCTTTGAACTTCTGGAAGGAAAGAGCCTTTCTTTCTTCACTTGCTTTATAGAACACTGTGAAGACAAATGTTGCCAAAAACTTCCGTTAAAGTATTACACAGTTTTAGGATATAATACCAAAAAAAACCCCAAAAAGTCAGGGAATACCTTTTTGACACCTGATAATATTTTCTTCAGTGCTTGCTCATTTAGTTCACCAGAAGAATTATAAAAGCTGTAAAAGCCAAAATTAAAGGCATTTCAAATAGGCTAAAAATATGGATTTTATTAGCATTTTTAACTTTAGTTACTCCTTACCCACCCAAAATCCATATACCTACTTGCTGGTCATATGAAGTTCTAAAAATAAGAATAAAGTTCTCAAATTAACAGACTTAAAGTGGTAGAAACAGGAGATCCATAAGCAATGAAAAAGGCAAAGGAGTGGAGAATCCAGGGATCCTTCATTCAACAAATATTTCTGTATGTCCGTTGTACGTAGAACACCATACAAGCTCTAGCTTTTTCTGGCAGAGCAGTTTAAGACCACACAAAAGCCTTTATTTCTATCATCCCCTACCACAGATCTTTCTCACCTTTACCACATGCTCCACTGCAGTTCTTCTACAGCCTTAGCTATGTGTACACACAGTGTGACTGTAAGATAGTAATGTTGATTTTTCAAGTACAATTGACACAAATCATAAAGCCATTTCATTAAAACTACACCATGTTGTAGTTGTTTGCTTTATGAAAATTTATCTAACTTATGTGTGTATTTTTCTACATGTATGTTATACCTGAGTGAAAAGTTTTAAGAAATATCACAGCCTATTAGGGCTACAGTGCTATTACTATCTGTAGGACTAAAAACACAAGTTTTCACCATAGAAAGGCAATAGGAACCAGGCTGGATAAAGAACCTAACCGGGCAAAAGATTACATTAGAATATGGTAAGTGAGGACACAAATGATCAAATAAACTGGAATGAAAGAGTAGAAAAAAGGGCTGCTGTTGATATATGAGAATGTGTCACTGAGTTTAGAATATGCAATGAGGTGACTGGGTGTGAGAAAAACCCTCTAGGTAAACTGGTACCTGGGAGAGGCAGTGGAGACCAGCGAAAGCAAGCATATAAATACAGAGAAAGAACTATTAGACAGGGTTGAAATGAACAAGTGAATTTTCCTTAAAAAGTCTTTTCATTTTTATCAGTACCACCATGTATAACTGACAATTAAGATATCTTGTTAGTTTTAAAATTTACCTCATTCACACAGAATAATTTTCACAATAGATCATTTACTTCCTCTTGCTACTTACCTAAAGAGCTGATAGCATGGAATATATTTCTGGATGTCTGGAAAAAAGGAATTTTTTGCTATGATTATGTAAGTTATCATTTGAATAGCATACACCAAGCACTTCATATATGAACAGCATATACTGAGGGAGGAAGTACTTTACCATGATCTCATTTAATCCTCACCACAAAGCTATGAGACCAATCGTTCCTTCCATTTTAAAGATGTGGTAACAGGTAGAGAGAGTGGGGGGCCAAAATTCAAAGCCGGTGCCTCGGTCTTAACTAAAAACACTACACTCCCTCTCAATAGGTTTAATAATGGCAACACAAGAGATAAATTTAAAGTTGCTATATTTTCATTGGGTTCTAAAAAGGTCATGCTCTAATTCTACCCAATTGACAACAACAGCTGTTAAAGGGATTATCTTTTGTTATTCCAAGCAGCTGCTTCATAAAGGATTTGTCAATGTTAACTACAAAAAAACAAACAAAAAAAAAAGCTAGTATCCTTTAGTAAGTAACTTTTATTCTCTTTCCAGTAGAAATACATCAAAATACATCTGAATTCTGGTAGCTACAGATGCTGTGCAAAACAGATTAAATTCTATTGCATAAGACATTATTATAAGTCTTGTAAGAAATATCCAGATGAATATGGTGTCCCCTCTATTATTCCAAACTTCCAGATCTCTCAAAATTATTCAAGGAGCAGTATGAGTGAAACATCCACATCTGGTAACAAAGAAACTTATCCAGTGCACACAAGTCCGGGGGCACCTGGCTGGCTCATTTGGTAGAGCATGCGACTCTTGATCTCAGGACTGTGAATTCGAGCCCCACACTGGATGCAGAGAATACTTTAAAAACAACTACAGAAAAAGAGAATACAAGTCCTTCTGGGCTTCCCACTTTTAATTGTAACTTGTGTCAAAAATCAAATTTTACCAGACAGCATTTACTGGATTACTGTAATAGCAATCACTTATTTCAGATAGTTCCTGTGACATGTCCTCTTTGCATATCTCTTAGTTGGGCAGATCCTAGCCAGATTACTAGAATTTTTTTTAGTTACTTAAATCAAAGACATCAGTTTGATTACAGAGAATTTGTGAATCTTCAGCAAGGTGAGGAAACCCACTATCAAACTGCTGTTGAATCTCTTCAAGTAAACATCTGAAGGCTGTAGACATCTCTGCATCTTTGTACCTGCAAGTGCCATCTTTAAAGAGAAAACTACATGAAGTCACCATTTCAATAACTTTATGTGTATATTAATAAAAGTCATTCGGTCTATTTAAAAAAGGAAAAGTGATCATCCTCTTGAGACATTTTTCTTCTAGAAAATGTATGTTACCCTCAGACAAATCCCTGTTTAAAAAACAACAACAACTGAACAGAAACAGTCTTTGTAACTGATAACTGGTCAAACATACTCTGGTGTAGATATGGGAAAATACAAAAATGATGAAAATCTCACTAACCAAAGCAATGTAGTAATTTGTAGATCCTGGATTTTACTTGTTATCATCTAATAATCCAACATTTTAAAATAATTTGAGCAAATACTTAAGTGTTCCTATAGCATTTGCCTAATACCTTAATGCTTAGCATTGTTCCAGCATGATGGAGTTGCTCAGTAAGTGGTTGCTTAAACTCCTCAAAATACTTTTGCTTACTTTGGGTGGTATGCCAGTTACAATGTGGGGGGAAGGAGGGAATGCCCTAAAGGCTTGTTTTTAAAGCTTCTGTCTGACAAGGAAAAAAACCACATTAACAAAGTAAAGCTACAAACTGTATAAACACCTGTAACACATAACAAACGGCCAATTTCCCTAAGTTGTAATTTGGTATTACAAATCAATAAAGAAAAAGCAAAACAGTAGAGTAGAAATATAGTCAAAGTATGCAACAGTGCTGTCCTTTTCAACAAACAAAAGCTAAGAAATACAAATTAATATAATTTCTTTTCATTTATCGAATTGGCAAAGATGAAAAGATTGGAAAATACCTACTGGTGGCACCAGTATGGGGACCCAGGCACTTTTACGTATTATGAAAGAGTCTTAAGAACATGACCTTTCCCAAGGCAATGGTCTACCTCTAGGAATTTGACTTTCCAACAGACTCGAAGTCATAGAGATATATGCACTACAAAGTGTTATTATATTGTTTTGTATTAACAAAAAAAAAACAAAGTCATTCGTAACTGGTAAGTAGATACAGTGGGAATTCCTAACTGGTAAGTAGATACAGTGGAAATATAAAGCCATTAGAAAGAATGGCAAACTAGACACATTGATACTATTCTACACTAACAGAACAGTATCAATGGAGATATTCATCTTGAAGATATTTACCCATTTATAGTATAATCCCTTTCGTGTAAACAAAAATACACATTTATATACATGTGTATTATTAATGAGCAAAAAAATACTCATAAAATAGTGGTGACCAGAGAAGACTCTATTGAGAGTGAATTTAAATTTACTTAATATATTTACACATATATACTACATTTATATACATATATAAATCTACATATATACTTCCATTTTTAACCTTTTAAAGTGGCAAACAAAAAATGACATACAGTAGGAATATAAACTGGTACAGTATTTCTGGAAAGCCATTTGCTAATACAGATCAAGAACCTTAAAAATGTTCATACCCTTTGACACTATAATACCACCCCCAAGAATCTATCCATAATAAATGTAGGAAAATATTTACGTACAAGGATGGTCACAGAATATAATTTATGATAATGAAAAACTGGAAACTACTGATTATAATTTAAAGGACTGCTGAAATCACATAGAGCCATTAAGAGTAAGAAAGCTAACAGAATACACTGCAGTTATAAAAAATGATATTTAGAGGATTGTTTAACATACGGAAGTGGTCATGACACAATATGATGTCATGATGCCACATTTTTTATACAGCATACTACCAATTTTGTTTTTAGAAATATGCTTAGATAAAACTGTTAGGTAATCAGAGCCTCCCCCCCACCCCCCATATATTTTTAAAGCTCCCTTTTCCCTTTCTTCACTGAAAGAACAGCTGCCATCTGCTGTAGGTGTTTCACCACCCACTCGTCAAACCCTTCACAGTCTTGCCTTTTCCACATCACACTCCAGAAGTTACTTACAATGATCTAAAACGGAGTCGAAAAAACTGAGTTTTTCAGTTCTCATCTTCCAATTTTTCTGTAGCACTTAATGTTTGTGTCCAAACTGTTTTATCTTTTTTATTGGTCTTGCTTACTGGTTCCTTCTCCTTTTGTTAGGCCACCTTCCTACCACTTAAATACATGCAGGAGCTAGTTCAGCCGCGTTTCCCCACAGTAATCTTACCGCATCTTATGTTCCACACTCTTGATTTAGGCCAGAGCCATGATTTTAATTGAGAAATGAATACAATGCATCTTTTAAAATCTGCATTAAAAGGTTTTATCTATTTTTTAAAACAATTTACAAACTAATTTATGCTGATCCCATTTAGTATAAACCATCAACTATAGTAGACACAGAAATAAGTGATCACAGGGGCACCTAGGTGGCTCACTCGGTTGAGCATCTGATTCTTGGTTTCGGCTCAGGGCATACTCTTGCGGTTTGTGACACTGAGCCCCACATTGGGCTCCATGCTGACAGCGTGGAGTCTGCTTGGGATTCTCTCTTTCTGCCCCTCCCCTGCGCTCTCACTCTCTCTCAAAATATACAAAGAAAGTTAAGGGGCGCCTGGGTGGCTCAGTCAGTTAAGCGTCCGACTTCAGCTCAGGTCATGATCTCAGGGGTTGAGTTTGAGCCGCACATCGGGCTCTGTGCTGAGAGCTCAGAGCCTGGAGACTGCTTTGGATTCTGTGTCTTATTCTCTCTCCGCCCCTTCCCTACTTGTGCTCTGTCTCTGTCTCTCAAAAATAAATAAATGTAAAAATAAAATTTTTTAAAAATGTATAAAGAAAGTTTAAGGAAGAAAAAGAAATTGAGTGACTCACCAATTGTATAAATAACTTCAACATCATCCATTTGGGAATCAGTAATACTATTCTTGGCTTCACCTTTCACTTCCCCAAGAAGAAAACCTTCCTATAAAGGTAAAAAGCAATCTATGGAATACCATGATAGAATTACTACTCAATCACTTAACCAATATATCCCAAGATCAGGTGAGGGTCCCTTGTGAGGGACCAGGTACACTTGGGAAATATGAACAGTTCAATAAAAATGAATAGAAGAGACTGTAAATACTGCTGTGATTTTAGCACATCTAGAACATAAAAGGCTTAAAGCCAGAAATGAGTACATAATGTCTGAAGAAGGAAGAGCAGGGTAGTTTGTCTTGGAACAGAAGGCTCCCCTTTCTGAGGAATGAAATTATGGATAGATGGGAATAGCGCCAATAATGAAACATCCCAAATAACTAGCCAAGGACTCTGGATTAATGGCACATGCTTCTGGGAGCCAGTGGGTGCTTCTGAGCTATGAAATGACACAATGATCAGTGGTTTTAGACTAAAAGTTATACAAAAATATTAAAGATTTGGAATTCAGTATCAAAGTCTGATTTCTAAAAGGGGAACTAGGAACCCTAACTGTTTTTAAAATGCAGGCATTTTGCCACAACAGCAGTGATGTCTTTGAATTTCAGAGAATTCGATATTTTCATTTGGCACATTTAAAGACCCAATATGCTTGATGGACAAAGATTTTACCTTCTTTATAATTAGGTAAGAATGCCCCCTCCCATCCCATTAAAAAAAAAAAATGACAAAAAAAAAGTTCCAATAATGTGAATCTTTACTGGAATCTAGAGGGAACAATCCAGAACTCTATAGTCCAGTTTTTTAGACAAACCCTGGGAAAGGAAGCAGTGTCAATGCAAGAACAGCTATCCAGAAAATCACCTTTTAAAGATGTTAGGAAAAATATGTAAGAGTAATGGCCTCTCTAACACAATGCTATTTCCCAAGGGCTAATCCTTTAAACTACAGAGACTTAAGGACCCATTTTGTTTATATTCACACAAAGACTTTCCAAAATAATTTCCACAGCCACACACATTATAAATTGTCATATATTTGCTCTTAGCTAGGTATTAATCTACAAAGTTATTTAAAATTGTAGGGGTTCCTGGGTGGCACAGTCAGTTAAGTGTCCAACTCAATCTCACTGTTCCTGAGTTCCAGAGCTGATGGCACCCAGCCTGCTTGGGATTTGGTCTCTCTTTCTCCCCCTCCCCTGCTTGTGCTCTCTCTCTCAAAATAAAGAACACCCCCCCCCCCAACTTTAAAACTGTATACATGAAAGGTATCAACTCCAACCTTATTAGGATTGTGCCAAAAAACAATTTTGGAAACAACATGAAATGAAATACACAATATTTAGCAGAAATCAGTAGGCTGTGTTCAGTATGGTATTCTCTAAACTGTACTAGCATACTAAGCTCTTAAATCTAAGCCAGTATTTCTTGGGCTCAAAGTTTTATAGTCTTTTTCTGATTTCATAAGTTTTTCAAAACGTGTACTGTATTTAAAAAACTACCTCACTACTTCATCCAGAGATTTTTGAACCTGGCAGAAGTATGAAATAATAATATCTAAATTTGAGGATAAATTTAAATGTTTCTATTGTAACTGAAAGCATCAAAAAGGAACTAGCCTTACAATTTCATAAACTTGACACCAATGCAAACAAAAATCAGGTATCACATACTCCAAATTAGGCTTTCCCATCCACTAAGCTTTGCCCCAGAACAGCCACTGGATGCATCTTCTATTCCTTCACTAGCCTACAATTTCAACAAACACGCACAGCAGCTGCTCTGCACGGAAAAATTCAGCGGCCTCTGAAAACCACTATCGGTAGTTAGGAGGAACGGAAAAGTTAACCCGCAACACCTTCCTACCGTAGTGGGAGAACGCTATGTGAACTCTCCATCCTTTCACAACTAAGTTTAATCAGAAAAAAAGGGGGACTGCTGGAAAAGAAACGCGGGTGTGTGGGACACTCCGGTCCGGGCGAAGAAATAAACACTGGTTAGAAAAGGAATGGCTACTCCTGGAGAAGACTTGCCGGACGGGAGACACACCTACGACCGCCCGGGAGAGGGACAAGGCAAAGCCCCAGGGCAGAGAACCAGCGCGGCGCCGTCGGGAAGCTCATGGGCGGGGGCCGGGGTAACGGCGGCGAAGGGCGCCCGCGCTCGGGGCCTCTCCCGAGGCGACGCTGGAGCCCGCCTCGCCCCTCGGGCTCACCGTGTCCGAGTCGGTGTTGAGGTGCTGGAAAGCGAGCGCGCCGAGCACAAAGCCGGAGAGCACCGCCGACGTACTCTCCCCCGCCATGCTTCCGCAGGCTCAACGCGCAGGGGGGATCGGGAGAAGCGACCCGGGCCCGACTCCTTGAGCGAAGCGGCGGTGAGGCGGGGCCGAGCGAGGAGGTGGTGCCTGCGCCGGCGCACTGGACCCTGCGCGCTCCGCCGAGGGGGCGGGCCCGGGGAGGCGAGGGAGCTCCCGGTGGAGGAGGGCGCGGCCAGGCGGCTGTGGAGGGCGGGGCCGGGGCGCTGTGGGTTTTTCACCTGGGGCGCGGTCCCGGTCGCATCGTGGCTTCCGCTGACGGCTTCGCAGTAAAGGCGGCTGGTTGTTGGCCACCACGAAGTGCGTTTGGGTGGCCAGCTGCTGCCAAGGGCCCTGTGGCGTATATGCAAACTATAAAAAAAGGAACAATGCTGACAGAATAGAAACAGTGCTTATGTCGCTGTAATAGCACAATGGAAATACCCTGGGTATGGATTTCAAAGTGCGTGATACTGCCATTTACCCATTTAGACCTCTAGCATACTGGCACCCTTTTCATAGTCTCTTCTAGAACTCTCCGGTGATGTTACATCGTGCGTGTGTGTGTGTGTGTGTGTGTGTGTGTGTGTGTGGTGGGGTGGCGGCTTCGGTTTCTTTGAGGATTTGCTATCTTTTAGAAAACTAAAGAATCAGGTTAAAGAATATGCTGATTATAAATATTTAATGATATGTATAACCGTGTTGTGTTGAGTCATTTGATATAAATGGTAAGGGGAGTGGGAAGACCAGGGCTCGACAATATTCCACACACAATATGTAAAGCTTTGTTTCTTAAATTATTAAGTCAGCAAAATATCAGACTACTGAATTGAGTTACTGTTGCATATTTCTGGGTTTTGTTGTGTGGCGGCTGTGTTTGGCTGAGTAACACGTTGAAGACAGATGTGTAGAATTATATGTTTATTACCTGAAATTAAGTTTCTTGCCTTCAGTTTAGCAAAATCAGTTAATACGAAAAGATTTGTCACATAATTTCTGTTTTGTGAATGGTAATAATCTAAAGGATTAAAAAATAAAATGCAACACTATTCCAAGAGATCAGAAATAACCCTCAATATAAAGTCGAGTAATTTTCAGTAAGTTTGCCAAGACTGTTCATTAGGGAAAGGACAGTCTTTTCAACAAATGCAAAAGAATTAAGTTAGGCCCTTTCCCTATACCACAGACAATAATTAGCTCAAAACGGATCAAAGATGTCACAGTAACACCTGAAACTATGAAACTCTTAGAAGAAAACATAGGGGAAAACTTCATGATGTCGGATTCAGCAATGATGCTGTGGATGATACCAAAGGCACAGACACTAAAGGAAAAAATATAGAAATTGCATTTCATCAAATTAAAAACATTTGTCCATCAAAGAACGCTATCAAGGGGTGCCTGGGGGCTCAGTCATTTAAGCATCCTACTTTGGCTTGGGTCATGATCTCATGGTTTGTGAATTCGAGTCCTGCATCAGGCTCTGTGCTGATATAGCTCAGAGCCTGGAGCCTGCTTCTGATTCTGTGTCTCCCTCTCTCTGCCCCTCACCTGCTCACGCTCTCTGTCTTTCAAAACTGAATAAATGTTAAAAAAAAAAAAAAAAAGAACACTATCAAGACAGTGAAAAGGCAACCCACAGAATGGGAGAAATATTTGGAAACCATATATGTAATAAGAGATTAGTATCCTGAATATATATAAGGAACAACTCAACAACAGTAAAATAACCCAATTAAAAAATGAGCAAAGAACTTGAATAAACATTTCTCCAAATAAGATATACAGATGACCAATAGGCACACAAAAAGATGCTTACCACCACTAGTCGTTAGAGAAATGAAAATCAAAACCACAAAGAGATATTACTTCACATGCATCAGGAAGGCAACGGTATAATAAAAATATGTTTGGTCTTTGTCCCTGCATCCAGGAACAATGCTCCTATAACTCTTGGAGTCTCCAAAGTGATAAAAGTATCTTTTTGCTAATGTGCTCTAGGGTTGGGGGAGCTGGATAGCACAAGGATGGGAACTAGTTGCCAGAAAGACCAAGCCTTAGTTAGATTGGAATTTTTAGCTCCACTCCAGACCTCTTAGGTGACGGGAACTAGAGATTAACTAGAGATTAACTGTGAACGGCCAATGATTTGATCAATCTTGCCTAAGTAATGAAACGTCCACTAAAACTCCTGAAGAATGGGATTTTCCTGGGCAAAAGCAAGCAAATGTCTGAGAAGTCTTACCAAATTTGTTTCCTAGGCTTCCTCTCATGGGTCTTCCAGAGACTAATTAAAAAAAAAAAAATTAAATTAGCTGACAAGGAAATGGGGAAGGGAACAGAGAAGAGTCAAAGAACTCTCCCAGTAAGGTGGAAACCTTTAGATGGTTATTAACAAATAAGATAAATAAAACGGACATTGACGGGGTTGAAAAGTGTACTTACTACAGCACTATTGAAGTTTGGATGGACCAAATGAACCCCCTGCTGGTTCCCCAACATTAAAATGCCCCAAACGAGTTTGCTCTATTTACCCCAACTTGGAGGAATTTAAAAAGTTGGAAGGCAAAGAATACAATGAGAAACCTGGCCTATGATCACCCGGGGCAATAGGCAGATTAAGCAAAATAAAGTTTGACAAAAGGGCAGGGTCCCTTGGCTGGGGACCCAAAGCCTAACACTCTGGAGTAGGTAAAATGGTCAGAGGATGAAGAAAAGAAGTTTCCAAGATTTCTGGACACAGGAGATGCATGCATGGTGGTATCAACAATCGTTGGTGAAGCCCTACCAGGGGCTACAATTAGATTGAGAGAATATAGAAATGTAAGAGTTGATAAGATTAAGGTGAAAGTTTGAGTGAAAATTGTAATGTTCAAACAGGCTTTATGTGAAGAGGTTTTGTCTCCTTTATCTGAATGCTTTAGAGGGATAGATACTGGTAAAAACAGGACAACAGGCCTAAAGTGGAGTCACTTCTGCAAAGTCCCATGCCACCAAACTGAGACTTAACTTAGAGTTTCTGCTCTCCCAGAGATGGAATCTTACATTAGTGCCTAATTAGCTCTAGTTAGGTAATCTGCCTGATAGAGCTCTGCCATCCCCCTAAAGGAAAGCAATCTGGCAATAATCAACCTTTTTTTTGGTCTAGTATAACTTCCTTGTTTCTGCTCCCTTCTGCCTATAAAAGTCTTTCATTCTTTACAGCTCCTTGGAGCTCCTTTCTGTCTGCTAGATTGAATGCTGCCCGATTTATGCATCTTTGAATAAAGCCAATAAAATCTTTAAAATGTACTCTGTTGAGGGGCGCCTGGGTGGCTCAGTCGGTTGAGTGTCCGACTTCGGCTCAGGTCATGATCTCATGGTTCACGGGTTCGAGCCCCGCGTCGGGCTCTGTGCTGACAGCTTGGAGCCTCCTTCCGATTCTGTGGTCCCTCTCTCTCTGACCCTCCCCCCATTCATGCTCTGTCTCTCTCTGTCTCAAAAATAAATAAACGTTAAAAAAAATTTAAAAAAATAAAATAAAATTTACTCTGTTGAATTTTGTTTTCTAACTATATTATAACTGACTGGGGAACACTTTTCCTACTTAGTGTGGGGCAATCCAGTCGGGTGGAGGCAGTCGTCCAGGAGTTGAAAGAGTTCACCCAAGGCAGAACAAAGGAGATAGAAGTTTATTGAATACACTGCAAGCAAGCAGTGGGCAGGGCAGCAAAGAGACTGTCTGCCACGAGGCAGTGGTGCGGGGCTATAGTTAACAGGAGAAGGATGGGAGGTATGGGAACGAATAGAATTTTCCTTTTTTGGTCAGCTAGGGTTTATGGACATTTTGAGGTGGGTTGCCTAACGGCTTGTTTGTATTCAGCCTGGGGGTCACTGTGGGCACTTTTACTTTACTCAGGTTTTCATTGCTCGGGTTGGTTGCCTAAAAGAGGCCTCTAAACTTAGTACTGTAAAACCAAAAATCTGCTAAGGTTTTTACTTTACACCATCAAATTGTCCTAGAGTAAAACTGTTGTAATTTATAATTCCATGAGAAATGACTACCTTGAAAAAATAAATTGTCACTAACTGGAATCTTTGCCAAGGTTATATGTCAAAAATTTTCTCTTAGGTAGTTTCAGTTGTTGTGATAGGTAGTTTGCTTGCTCATGAAGTTGAGACATTATTTGGCCATTTTTACTTGTTCTCTCATGAATTACATCAATGTATATTTGCTCTTTATCAATTGTTGCTTACATCTTATTGATTTAAAAGAGCATTTATAGGGGCTCCTGGGTGGCTCAGTCGGTTGAACGTCCGACTTTGGCTCAGGTCATGATCTTGCAGTTTGTGTTTTTGAGCCCAGCTCGGTCTCTGTGCTGACAGCTCAGAGCCTGGAGATTCTGCTTCAGATTTTGTGTCTCCCTCCTCTCTCTCTGCTCCTTCCCCGCTCATTCTCTGTCTCTCAAAAATGAATAAACATTAGAAAAAATTTTTTAAAGAGTGTTTATACATTAAAGATACTAAGTTTTGTCTGTCAAATATTGAAAGTGTTTTCTTCTCAGATGGTTTTTAATTTTTAATTTTAATATAGAAAATTGAAAGCTTTGTATTTAAAACTTCCATTCATGTCTTTAATCTTTCTAAGGTATCATGTTTAGGAACACCTCCCTATGTTATGATAAAAAAACATTATTTGGAATTAGAGGCAATTATTAGTTATGACTAATCACTAATGCCATTGGCTGCATGGAACCATAATAGAGATCATTTACCAAAAGTTTAAACACTAGATTCACACAAACAATAGTATTGTTTTTAAAAGACTTTAAAAAATGATAATTGTTGCCTTTCTTCACTAATTTTTTTTTGGGATGCCAAATAGTAAAGATGGGCTCAAAGAATGATGTAAACATGTCACCTTGGCCTAAGAGCCAGGTGGAAAACGGTGATACTAACCAAATCTGAGGCAATTTGAGTATTAAAATAACAATAATAATGGATTATGTCCCGTTAAATAAAGTAAGAATATTTGAGTTCATACTGATGTAAATGAATGAATGAATAAATAATTAGGGTAAGAGGAAGCTCTTACTTTCAGTAAAATATCAACTAATAAATGTAGAAGAAATTATGAAATTAGAAAATCTCTTTTGGGAACTCTCCTCCTCCTCCTCCTCCTCATCATCATCAATACAGGCAACAGGGGGGCCTGACTGGCTCAGTTGCTTAAGCCTCGGTCTCTTGATTTCTGCTCATGCCATGATCTCAGGGTAGTGAGATGAGGCCCCCTGTTGGGTTCTGCTCTGGGTGTGGAGCCTGTTTAAGATTCTCTCTCTCCCTCTCCCTTTGCCCCTCCCCTGCTCACATGCTCTTTCTCTCTCTCAAAAAAAAAAAAAAAAAGAAGCAATTACTGGCAACTGATACCACCACTGGGCAATGTTTGAGTAATAGGCTATTAATGTAGTCTCCAAGTATCTTCCCCAAAGATTTTTATGAATGGCTGGAGGAAATATACCTTCACAAACATCACCTTAACCAAAAAATGAAAGTTAACATCATCAATAAAGAGACAAATCAAGATCAGATGCCTCATGACATGATGCTCCGAGAAGAGAACATCCTGTCTGTGATATTCTTGCCAAAAGTGCATAATCTGAATTTTACCATGAGGAAACTTCAGACAAACTCAAATTGAAGAACATTTTATAAAATAACTGACCTGTACTCTTCATAAATGTCAAAGGCATGGAACACGAAGTTTGAGAAACTGTTCTAGATTAAAGAAAACTTAAAAAACAGGACAACTAAATGCTGTAAGAAATAACCCACAATGACAGGGACAAATTGGTTCAAACAATATTGAACTGTTGTTGAAAAATACTTTTACCTGATTTTTCTTTGCTTTTTTCCATCATTAGCATATGATAACTCAGGAAAACCTGAAAAATAGAGCAACTTTGGAATCTCCACTTTTTAAAAAAATTTTTTCTTTAACATTTATTTATTTTAGACAGAGAGAGACAGAACATGAATGGGGGAGGGTCAGAGAGAGAGGGAGACACAGAATCTGAAACAGGCTCCAGGCTCTGAGCAGTCAGCACAGAGCCAGATGCGGGGCTCGAACTCACGGACCGCGAGATCATGACCTGAGCCGAAGTCGGACGCTTAACTGACTGAGCCACCCAGGCGCCCCCGGAATCTCCACTTTAAGAACTATTTTAAAAATTTATAAATAGACCTCCTCCAGTTACCCAAATTGCAAATCTTTGAGTATGTTTAAATAATAGTTTGTAAATTTTCTGGTCATATTGAAACTTTTCTGCCATGTTCTACATTTTGTGAAATACACACACACACACACACACACACACACACACACACACACACATTTGTTTTTCCAACATAAGGAATTCCTTTAATATAGTCTATTAATAATAATTTTTAAACACCCTATTCTACAGGTGAAATACTTAAGGAACTGAGGAAGAGACTTTCAGAAATGTCATTGTGCATATCATTCCCCAAACTCTAAGAAAATAAAATGAGATGATCTATTATAAGAGAATAGTCTGAATTTTTCAAAAATCATAACCTTCCTTCATTTAAAGTTTTACTCCAGCATAATAATAATAATACAATCTTTACCTCAAAATCCTCATAAACTGTCACCATATGAAAATTTTATAGGAAGTTCTCATGAAGCTTGGCTTGACTCCTACTATGACAGATTCCTCCTGGTACATTTCTAATATTGTCAAGTATTTTCAAAATACCATTTTCACAGTATATGTCCAACATGTATGAGATACATTTCCAAAAGGAGCATTTCTAGACATACTCCTCCCTCATGTACCATCATAAGATATAAGAAGAGACACCAATAGAAGTCAGCCTTAGAACATACTAGAAAGGAAATTTCAACCTTAAATAGGTTTCCTAAGTTCCAAAGCATACTCTTGTGGAAATATGCTTTCCAGCTGTATTAGTTTTCTAGGACTACCATATCAAAACACCACAGACCTGGTGGCTTAAATAACAGAAATTTATTTCTCACAGTTCTGAAGCTACAAGTTCAAGATCAAGGTACCAGCAAGATTTTTTTTTTTTTTTTTGAGACCTCTCTCCTTGGCTTGCAGATGGCTTCCTTCTCACTGTGTCTCTGTGTCTTCATGTGGTCTTTCCTCTGTGCATAAGTATCCCTGATATCTTCTTGTATATCAAAATTTCCTCTTCTTATGAAGACATCAGTTGCTTGGGTTAGAGCCCACCCTAATGACCTCATTTTAACTTACTTACCTCTTTAAAGACCCTACCTGCAAATATAGTCACAGTTTGAGGTTCTGTTGGTAAGGGCTTCAACATAAGCATTTTGGGTGGACACAATTCAGTCCACACCACCAGCATGATGTGTTTGGGGTTCCAGATATCCAGTTCCACTGGAGATCTGATGCTGAGGTTCATTAAGTGGTCTCCCTAAGTAGAAGGCTTCCATAAGTAGAAAGCTATCTCCAAACGATCAATATATCAATAAGATACCATTGGGTATTGTCAAAGATAAACAAAGCTGGACATTTGTTAAAATGGTAAAAGCAGATTTTATTTAGTAACTACTGCCATAGGGGAAAGAACTGAGGTCCATTCCAATTTGTGCAGAGATGATAGGGCATATTAAAGGGAGTATGAGGGATGAGAGAGGGGGGAGCAAGTATGGGCTTAAGCAGAGTCAGAGAAGTGAAAAATTACATAAAAAGGGAAAGAGAGTTGGTCGATGTAAATGTGATTAGACCATCTGTTTCTGCTAACTAGCATCCATCAAAATTAGGCCTCTACCCTCCCCCCAAAAGACTGGAGGCAAAGACCCTATCCTTTCTCATTATTACATTTCAAAGGTATGGTTTTTTTGGTCCTTGGGAAAGACACTCTTGGTCATAGGAAATACAAATATATCTCAAAGGGGCAGAGGAAGGATTTATGATTGTAAGCCCTTTTTAGTAAGTGCTCCAAGAAAGGAAGGTCAGGAGCCTATCATCAGATATTGACTGAAACAAATAGCAAGTTCTTTTGGCAGTCTTGAGCTTTTCCCCTCAGAAATGCAAGGGAGGGGGAGGGGCAGTCATCCCAGGGACATGGCCTTAGTCTGCTCAGAACCATGCTAAAGTTTGGTCAAGGCTCTTAGTGTATGAGTTTGGATTGGAATAATTTGTGCTGAGAGTTTTTATAGTCCTTGGTATAAACATCTTTCTCCCATCATCTTTGGATCAAGATCCAAGATCTGGCAATGAGCTTTAAAATCCCTAAATATCATTCTCAAATAATTGAATGACTGCAATTCTTTCCAACCACTGGACTTTCTAACAATTGGACTTTCCAACTATTGGATTAATTGACACTGGAACCTTCTAGAATATTATCAGTCCCAATACATGTACATGCCTTAATTACACCCTAGGCTTCCAATAATTAACTGCTATAACTGTTATCTTCCAGGGCCCTGAAGAAACCCAGAAGACATCAAGAATATAAAAGAGATGTGGGGCTGATAATGGAAGCTATTATCTTATTATTTTCTCACAAAGTCATATAGAACCCATTATGTGATTTGTTTAACTCCATTCAGGGCACGTATCCTCAACAATCACACCAACTAAATCAAGGCAGCAACTGATACCTTCAAGTTACCTTAAACTGCACATTTGTCTACTTAATGAGAATCTCCGGGACATTTCTCCCTGCTTTTACCTCATCAAAATGCAGGGTGTAATTTGGGCATGATTCTGGTGAACAGGATTTACTCTCAGCTGCCAAGGTTTGCCTTAGCTCCAGAAGTCACCTCACAGTCAACATCTAACCCATCTTGCAGGGGTATAAAGGCCTGGCCATTTTGGCCCAAAGAGGGTTAAGTTTGATGAGTCCCATATGCCCCAGAGCTCTCTGTGGTTTGGCCAAGGCTTTGCAAGGTCTGCATGACCATTTGTTTTCACCTTCTGCTTAATCCTACTCCTATCTACCTCCCAAGTGTTCATCCCTAATAAATGCCCTATAGGCAAAATTCCATCCCAGTGTTGGCTTTCAGCGAACCCAACACACATCAGTGATCAGTTAGACTCCAAATACTCAAAAACAAACCCACCAGTTTCTTTATTTTATCAGGATAATAAGTTACCAGGAATGGTCTGAGACACTGCATGTCACTGGTTTATACAAGGATTTTTTGTTTCACCTAACTGCACGTTCTTGAACAAAAATCTGTAATACGTAATTTAACCATGACCCAAATTGGATAGTTCTAGGCTGACTAAAGAATTGAATGTAAAAGTGGGTTCTAAATATTTCTTATGATATTCATGATTGCATTGATCTTTTTGTGTTTCCCCATTGTCTGATATATAGGTGTTTAAGTGTTGCTATGCAGCCATTATCTCAAGGTTAAAGCCAACTAAAAATACTGTGTCAAAAAGCAGCCCTTACGTACACCTCTGTTCCTTTGAGAGCTGACAGTAACCAAAAGGGGGTAACTAGAATTTCTGATGAAGAAAATGATGCACTTTTGGTTTAACTAGATAGAGCTGTCAACAGGAGAGCAAAGGCAGACGTGATATACTATAGCTAAGACTCTCATGGCTTTCCAGAGCAATGGTCTCGAAGTGTGGTTCCCAGAGGAAGAGTATCTGGGAAGCTGTTAGACATGCAAATTCTCCATCCTCACCTCAAACCTAAGGAATCAGTACAGCACCCAGTGTTTTAACAAGCTCTCCTAGAACCTGCTAACTTTGGAGAACCACTGTTCAAAAGAGTCTGCAAGCAACTGAAATTGTTTTCCCCGGGATCCAGTAGCATGCTCTAGGGCAGACTCCAGGGTGGGCTCTCAAGGGTAACTTCCAGTCAATCAGAGACTTCAGTGAAAGAAAACAGAACCCCTATTCCTAGACTATCATTTTTCTTCCTGTTTTATCATCTTTTTTTAAGATCTTTTTTTTACCTTTGTTTGATTGTAAATAAAAGTAAATTCCTAATATGCTACTTATGTGAAAGATCTCTGAATTATTCTGTGACATGACCTAAGCAAAGCCAATTTGTAAATTAATTTTTCTGAAATTAATATTTTGAGGCTGGTAGACCTAATATTTGAGTCTGGGATTGGCAGGCTGAGGAAATAACCTACCCCAGAGTATAGCCTTCCAGTGGTGAGTCTAGTGTATTTGACACCTGGAACAAGCATATTGGTTTTTTTTGACCTTCTTTCTTCTCTACAACAAAGTTATTTTCAGTAATAATAACAAAATAAAATGAATAATGATAAAGTCCAGAAAAGAAATGCAAACACTGAAACTTTTCTTTTATTGAACTCTATGTATAATTATGTCAGGGAAAATGAGAAAACAAGTAAATAAATACTAGAGTACAGAAAGGACAAAACTAACGGATTAATGTATATTTTATTAAAAAATGTTTGTATTTATTTTTGAGACAGAGCGAGACAGAGCATTGAGCAGGGGAGGGGCAGAGAGAGAGGGAGACACAGAATCTGAAGCAGGCTCCAGGCTCCGAGCTGTCAGCACAGAGCCTGGCGTGGGGCTCGAACTCTCAACCACGAGATCATGACCTAAGCCAAAGTCAGACACTCATCTGACTGAGCCACCCAGGCGCCCCTATGTATATTTTAATAATAATATTATATTGATGTATATTTTTGAAATGGGGGAATTCATCTACACATTGGTCTATGAAGTAATCAACAGTAACATTACAGTTTTTCTTCTAGGGAAATAAACCCGTAATGAGGTATAGTCTCATTCTATGTTTGGAATTCCTGTGAAAACTAGTAGGTATCTTACTTGAATAAGAGAAAAAGATTTATGCCCTCTGCACTGTAACAATTTCGTGAATAATATAGCATATTGACCTAGTAGTTCAATACCAGAATATAGAAGATAACAGTATAAGAAAAGCAGTTCAGCTGCTCTATTAGAATCGTGTTAGTTAGAGACTTGATGCTTCAGAGGGATGTACTTGCTTACTGAAATTGGGATCCAATAATATTCATCTCTATTAAATAGTTGTAAGGCTCACTCTGGCAGCACATATACTAAAATTGGAATGATACAGAGAAGATTAGCATGCCCTCTGCGCAAGGATAACACGCAAATTCGAGAAGTGTTCCATACTTTTGAGATCTTTATGTAAAAGAAAAACCTATAACTTATTTTTGGAAAGCTAGATGAACAATCTTTTGGAATACTTGTGTTAATTCTTGTCCTGGATAAAACACGTGCCAAGCATTTATTGATCAACTCGTTAATTAGGTTTTCTATTATTTAATTTTTTTCAGTAATTAAAATCTTTTTTTCCACCTGCTGGAGAAGTGTGAAAGCTAATATTTGATCCTGGGCTTGGCGATGTGTGAGTGAAAATTGTTGGAAAAATAATTTAGAACCCATGATAGCTGAATGGGTAAAGAGACTATTTCAGTCTTTTCTATGGAAAGGTATGAATAGACTCACTCAGCTTCAGTCTTAAGTAGATTTTCCTGGAGAAATGAATGGGAGTGTTAAACTCTCTTGTTTTTTTTCCTAGAGCATACTATTGAATTTATATTTTAAAACAATTTAATACCTGCTTGCTTTCCAGATAACCGGGTAGAAAGCAAAAGCCACAGCTGTTAAGATGTTTGATGGATTCTCCTAACAAGACTCTTATTCAAGGTATGACTCACTGATGCTAATTTGTTTCAGTACAATTTTTTGTGCCCTCTGGCACTGGAGATTTCACGTTGCTACATCTTACCACCCTGGGTGATGAAATAGCATTTCTGTTTTGTTTTTCACCAACCCCAGAAAAAGGAAAGCTTGCGCAGGATTGAAAAAGCCTTAAAGGGGCGCCTGGGTGGCTTGGTCGGTTAGGCTTCCGACTTCGGCTCAGGTCACGATCTCACGGTCCGTGGGTTCGAGCCCCGCATCGGGCTCGGCGCTGACAGCTTGGAGCCTGGAGCCTGTTTCGGATTCTGTGTCTCCCTCTCTCTCTGCCCCTCCCCTGCTCATGCTCTGTCTCTCTCTGTCTCAAAAATAAATAAACGTTAAAAAAAAAAAAAAAAAGCCTTAAAGTTGAAAAAGATGGGGAGGGTGGTGCCTGGGTAGCTCAGTCGGTTAAGCATCTGATTCTACGTTTCGGCTCAGATCATGATCTCATGTTTCATGAGTTCAAGCGCCACGTTGGGCTCCACGCTGACAGTGCAGAGCCTGCTTGGGATCGTCTCTCTCTCTCTCTGCCCCTCCCCTGTTCACTCTCTCTGTCCCTCTCAAAAATGAATAAATAAACTTAAAAAAAAAAGTTGAAAGAGATGGGAGATAAAATTAAAGCTTTGGTTTGATGATACTAGTCAAAAGTCTACCCAGAAGTTCTTTTTTTTTTTTTTTTTTAATCACTTAACTGAAGGCAGGCGATGGTTGTTATTTTACTCTGTCTCTTCCTCAGAGAACAAGTTGGGGAAACCCAGTTCCCCTGTTAGAAGACTTCATGTAATGGGGCGCCTGGGTGGCTCAGTCGGTTAAATGTCCTACCTGGGCTCAGCTCATGATCTCACGGTTCGTGAGTTCGAGCCCCACATCGGGCTTGTGCCTCTCGGCACAGAGCCCGCTTCAGATCCTCTGTCCCTCTTCCGCTCTTACTCTCTCTCTCTCTCTCTCAAAAATGAACATTTAAAAAAATTCTATAAAAAAAGAGAAGGCTTCAGGTAGAAATGTGGGGATCCTAAGAATCCTGAGAAAGTGATTCCCATGGTGGTCGAGGCATTCTACAGCATTTCACTCAAGAAGCAGAGACCTAGTGTGACCCGTGTGTGAGAGTGAGCTTCAGCAATTCTGTAAAAATACTTTATGCTGCCACAGACATCTGAAATTGTAAAATGGCAGCCCATGAAGCCTCCCATTGCCACGAGCAGGCAGCACAGAACGGCTTGCTGCCCCTCCAGAGCCCTGCTGCAGAGCCCCCGATCAGAAACCATTGCTTCCAATCTCCATAACTCAGAAACCTCAAGTGGCACCAGAAACATGAAAGGATGCCATCAGGATTAAAAAAGAAACACCCCAAACTTCATTTGTGTGCACTAACTGCAGTAAAGCTTTCAGGGACAGCTATCATCCGAGGCACCACGAGTCCTGCCACACAGGGATCAAGCTGGTGTCCCGGTCAAAGAAAACTCCCACTACGGTGGTTCCCCTCATCTCCACCATCGCGGGGGACAGCAGCAGAACTTCGTTGGTCTCTACCATTGCTGGCATCCTATCAACAGTCACTGCGTCTTCCTCGGGCACCAACCCCAGCGGCAGTGCCAGGAGCACAGCTATGGCCGTGGCCCCGGCCGTCAAGAAACCCAGGAAGCCTGTCAAGAACCATGCCTGCCAGATGTGTGGGAGGACCTTCCGGGATGTGTACCACCTCAACCGGCACAGGCTCTCCCATTCGGACCAAAAGCCCCTCGAGTGTTCTGTTTGCAATCAGCGCTTCAAGAGAAAGGGCCGATGACTTCTCATGTGAGGTCTCATGAAGGAGGCAGCACCAAACCCCATACTGGCAGTGTCTGTGGGAAAGGCTTCTCGAGACGTGCCCTGTTGCCTTGGCCACCAAAGACAGACTGCGGACACACATGGGGTGCCACGAAGGCAAGGTACGGTGTAACGTCTGTGGGAAGCTTCTGAGTGCAGCACACATCACCAGCCACTTAAAGACACACAGGCAGAGCCAAGGTATCAGCTGTAATACATGTGAAGAAGGCATCAGTAGAACATGCATGCATGAGTGGAGACCGGCAGCCAGAAGCAGCAGCAGTGGCAACAACAACATGTGATAGATGACCGGGGAAGCAGGTGGGGACACTGAAACTGGGGGAAGAAGCTGTCAAAGCAAGCAAGCAAGAAGCTGCCAACCCGTGCCAGACCTCTGTGGCTGCTATGACACCTGTGACTCTCACTGCTCCATTCAATGTAATGTCCTGCGTGTCACCTGGGGCGATGTCAAACCCAATCACAGTGGCAGCAGCAACGAGCATGAAGCATCCAGTAAATGTTTCAAGTGCAGTTACCATAACCAGCCCAACGAACAGAGGGCACCCTGTAACTATAACCAGCCCATCACCTCTCCTTTAACATTCACTACCCCAGTCAACCTTCTCACCTCTGTCACTGCTCTGGTGAATATAGCCCACCCTGTCACGATCATGTCTCCAGTGAACCTGCCAACACCTGTGACGTTAGCTGGCCCTCTCAATATAGCAGTGAGGCCCGTAGAGGGCATGCCTTTCTTACCCCAAGCCTTACCCACATCACCACCTTGATAGACAGCATTATAAAATTTTAAAAAAGGGGTTAAAGTAAATATTTACCAGCAACTTACTTTTAATTTATTAAAGCAAAGAGTAAACTATGGGGACACCTGGGTGGCTCAGTCGGTTAAGCGTCTGACTTCAGCTCAGGTCATGATCTCATGGTTCCTGAGTTCAAACTCTGCGTTGGGCTCTGTGCTGACAGCTCAGAGCCTGGAGCCTGCTTTGGATTCTGTGTCTCTCGCTCTCTGCCCCTCCCCTGCTTGTGCTCTGTCTCTCTCTCTCTCTCAAAAATAAATAAACATTAAAAAATTTTTAAAAAGTAAACCATGAAATGGGGATATTTCATTACATTAGTTAATAATAGTGTAGCAGCATTTTTCTCCAATTTGGCTGGGATTATTCAAAGTAGGGTGTGTATGTAATTTATCACTGGACCACTTTAGTTTAATCAGAAATTCCTTTTAGCTGACAGCATTGCTTAAACAGGATAATAGCTGGCAAGATGAAATGCCAGAATTAAAACCAATCATAAAAAAGCAAAACCCATTTCACAATTAAAAAAAAAGCATTACTGTTTCTAATCCCAAGAAATCATTTTATTCTAAACACTAGCAGAACTCTTCTCCCCATACAAGGTGGATGGCTGGATGGCTGATTTTAACCTGAAGTCCTAAATCCACAAATTTAGACTTTGTGAGAGCTAGTGTAGAATTGTCTGTGTTTATTGTTTTTATAGTAAATACATGCATTGTCATAATAAAATGCATTTCGGAGAATATGCATTTTACCTTCGAGAATATGTTAATTTCAGGCAGCATTCTTTTTTTTTTTTTTTAATTTTTTTTTTTTCAACGTTTATTTTTGGGACAGAGAGAGACAGAGCATGAACGGGGGAGGGGCAGAGAGAGAGGGAGACACAGAATCGGAAACAGGCTCCAGGCTCTCAGCCATCAGCCCAGAGCCCGACGCGGGGCTCGAACTCACGGACCGCGAGATCGTGACCTGGCTGAAGTCGGACGCTTAACCGACTGCGCCACCCAGGCGCCCCTCAGGCAGCATTCTTTATGGGAAAGGTGATACCAGCTCTGATATGCAAAGCGTATAATAATTTATGATTCTACTTTCAACATAAAATAGAGATCGTGACCTGATATTTGGAGATGTAAATATCACTCAGCATATTAATCCTGATAGAACATAGCATTGTAGTTGACTTAAAAAAAAAAAACAAAACAACAACCAAAATATACAAATTTTGTTTTGGTAAGAAAAGGCCTCAACTGACAGTGGATAAGTCAAGTGTGTGAACAGGCAGACCCCTAACAAACAGAGGTCATGGGACTCTTATTCAGGGGCCAAGAAGTACTTTAGAACAGCCAAAATATATTGCTTTAAATTGGAAGATGCTGGAGGCACCAGGATGTGATATGCCCCTCCCCTCTCTTTCCCAATCAGAACCTGTTGATGCTATGATAGGGAAAGATGTGTTAGTTGCTCACTGCAGTTTATGTCTTATATTAAATTGTATACAGTTTGTATTCTAACCACCAGCTAGGACCAGGTAGTATGCCCCTTCAGAACAAGCAGAATGTATCTTTTTTTTTTTTAAATTTCTCCTTCCATTTCTTAATCAAGTATTGTGCAGATTTGTTCAACTTTGTAAACATGGACATCACTTTTTTTTTCTTTGAAAAAACCCTTGTATCAGCTTGGTGGTGTTTTCAGGGAGGCATTTATCTGTACTCCCTGTAGGAACCCAGGAATGATTCTGCACGTTAAGACAGGTGCTTTTTATTTCTTAGCAGGATGTTTTATCTCTGTATGTAAAGTAGAAACCAAAAGTTAGGGAAACAGATACTCTTTACACCATTAAGCCACGCATTAATGTTTTTAAAGCATTGTGTTAAAAAAAAAAAAGTTCCTAAAACCAAGATGCTGTGATTTTTTTTTAAGTTACAATATGTTTTGGGAGTTCCCCCCCACTTTTTAATCTTGCAGTTAAAGGAAATGAAATTTAGGTGTATTAATCTTGCAGAATGTTGGCAGGACTGACTATCAAATTGGATGACTTCAGTTTATACCCCACTGTGTCAGTTCAAGCATCAAACACCTTACATCTGAGGCAGACTTCCTACATCATGGACAGATATCTGTGTGTCATTATACAAAACAGTTTGGGGGGGTTGAATTACATAGTAAAAAATAAAATAGTACTTAGTGTAAAATAACTTTATAAATTATCTTTTGTACTTTAGGACATTAAGTTGTACAACTTCTGTACATATAAAAGCTTAGGAACATTCTGTTTAGCAGGAAGGCAACACATTCCTACATTTTTAATGTATATGTTTTGTTATAATGTCCATGTAAACATGCCCTCTGTTTGTGCCTTTTAATTAGTGTGTCTCAATAAACAAAATGTAGAGAAAAAATAGTTGCAACATTTTATTAAACCTGTAAGAACAGATACTACACTTTATCTAAGCCAAAAGGCTGAGAAGCAATAGTTGTGGCATTTAAAAGAGGCTGGTTAATGCAAACTCAAATCATTTCAAGGAAAAACTATGCTTTTTTTTTTTTTACCTCTTTATTCGCATTTTTATATATCTATTTTTCCCATAAAAAGGATCATAACAAAAAAAAGGATCATAACAAGAATATAGACAGCAATGATTGCAATTATGACGAGGGCCAAATTTTGAATAAATATGCCTGAAAATAAATGAGTATCATAAAGGAAGATACAAGTTTATCTTTTTTAAAAAAGTTTATTTTGAGAGAGAGAGAGAGAGACAGAAAGAGAGAGAGAGGGAGACAGAATGATCAGGGGAAGGGCAAGAGAGAAGGAGAGAGAGAGAATCCCAAGCAGGCTCACGCTGTCAACGTGGAGCCCGATGTGGGGCTCAAACTCATGAACTGTAAGATCATGACCTGAGCTAAAACCAAGAGTCAGATGCTTAACTGACTGAGCCACCCAGGTACCTAAGATAATATAAATTATCTTAACAGCCTATCACCAATTATAGTTTCTTCAAAGGAAATTGAGTATGTATGGCCATGGATATGCTCCACTCAGGTCTTCCAGGGAACCTACTGGGAGACACAGTTGGCTGAAAACCTTCACCTGCAGCTTCTATGAGAGCTGTGGCCACCCTCCCCCACCCTGGCTGCTCCCAGACAGTCAGTGCACATGATGTAGGTACTAATGAAGGCCCATCCTTAGGAGAAACCACATTCCTTTAGCAGGGGACTTGCTCAGAGAGTCTCCATCAGCCTGGTAGAGATTTTTTTTTAGCTTGCCTTGTACTCTGAGACTCCTCTACAACTCTCCTTCCTTCCCTTTATCCTTTTCCAGGTGCCAGACATGCATGACACTGTGAAGCCTCTCCCTCCTTACTCACCTTTCCCCTATCATTCACAGATATTTTCCCCAATATGGCTCTTGAACATCTAACCTTGTCTTTGTGTCTGCTTCTCAGGATCCAAATGGACAGAGTGCTTGCCTTCTCATGTCGCCCATGAAGGTCTTCCTGAGCCATAAAGATCCCATTTTCAATTTGTGCCAGTGTTTTTTATTTTATTAAAAAAATGTTTATTTATTTATTTTGAGAGAGAGAGAAAGAGAGCATGCACGCACACACAAATGTGTTCAAGGGACAGGGGGCAGAAAGAGAGAGGAAAGAGAGAATCCCAAGCAGGCTCCAAGCTATCAATGCAGAGCCCAACGTGGGGCTCGATCCATGAACCACGAGATTATGACCTGAGCCGAAATCAAGAGTTGGACACTTAACCAACCGAGCCACCCAAGCACCCCAATCTTTTTTTTTTTAAGTTTTTTATTTATTTATTTTGAGAGAGAGACAGCGTGAGTGGAGGAGGGGCAGAGGGAGAGATAGAATCCCAAGCAGGCTCTGCACTGTCAGCACAGAGCCTGATGCAGGGCTCGAACTCACGAACTGTGAGATCATGACCTGAGCTGAGATCAAGAGTTGGTCATTTATCCAGTCAAGTCACTGGGGTGCCCCAGGCACCCCAATCTTTTTTATTTTAAAATTCCCATCAGTGATCCAATGTAAATATTCATGTTGACCATTTACAGGTCAAAACAAAGTCATTCTTTTTGTCCCCAGCTTTACTGAAGTATAATCGAAAATATAATTGTATAAATTTAAGGTATATAATGTGGTTTCGTGTACATGTATATTGTAAAATGATTACCACAATAAAGTTAATTAACACATCCATAACCTCACATATTTGACTTTTTGTATGTGTGTGTGGTGAGAACATTTAAGATCTTCTCTCTTAGCAAATCTCAAGCATTCCATACAGTATTGTTAACTATAGTCATGATGTCATACATGGGATTCCCAGAACTTATTCATCTTATAACTGTGAAAGTTTGTACCCTTTGACTGACATCGCCCCATTTCCCCCACTGCCCAGGCCCAGCAACCACCATTCTATTTTCTGTTTATATGAGCTCAACGTTTCTAGGTGCTCCAAAAAGTGAGATCAGATGGCATTTATCTTTCTCTGTCTGACTTATTTCGCTTAGCATAATGCCCTCAAGATTAATCCATATTGCTGCAAGTGGTGGAACTTCATTTGCTTTTTATGGCTGAATAATATTCCATTCTGAATATACACTAAATTTTCTTTTCTTTGTTTAAAAATTTTTAATGTTTATTTATTTTTGAGAGGTGGGGAGAGGCAGAAGAGAGAGACCCGAAGCAGGCACCAGGCTCTGAGCTGTCAGCGCAGAGCTCGACCCAGGGCTCAAACCCATGAACTGTGAGATCATGACCTGAGCTGAAGTCAGACGCTTAACGGGCTGAGCCACTCAGGCACCCCCTACACTAAATTTTCATTAGATAAAGTCACTACATAGAACACAGTACAATATGGAAATGGAATTATAAAATATCTAAACAATATATCAGAAAAAAGTTTTAATCACATGCAAGTATAGACTGTTATTAGCTTACAATATATTGTTGAGTTTTATTGATAGACTCAAAGAATTTTGCCATAATTATGCTATTTTCTATGACTGTTTCCCAAATTTTCAAAATGGTCTGTGCTTATAGTGCTAGTTTGTTAGGGCCTGCCAGAACAAAATACTAGACTTGGTGGCTTAAACACAGAAATATATTTCCTCACAATTCTGGAGGCTGGAAGTCTAAGATCAAGGTGTTGGTAAGATTGGTTTCATCTGAGGCCTCTCTCCTTGGTTTGCAGATGGCCACCCTCTCCCTTTGTCTTCACCTGGTCCTTCCTCTGTGTGTGTCTGCATTTAAATTTCCTTTTCATATTAGATTAAGGTCTATCCTGATGACCCCATTTAACCTTAATTACCTCTTTAAATTCCCTATTTCAAAATATAGTCACATTTTGAGATACTGGAGCTTAGGACTTTAACACATGAATTTGGGGGACAAAATTCAACCCATAACACTCGCATGGATAGGTAAAATACACTCATCCTGTGTGTTTCTCATTTACTCTCACTATTGATATGTAATGCTTTTGTTACCAGATGTGTGGATTTTCCTCATATCAGGCAATTCTCTGATACCAGCCAGATGTCCTACAATTTAATTCAGTTCTGATAGCATCTACCTGGAGTAATCGGTCAATTTCGGCTCTTAGCACAGTGGCAGCTACCCTGTCCCATTCCCAGCCCCATAGTAGCCAGATAGACATATGTTCCTGGAGCAGCCTACACACAGCTTGCAGGAGCTAGGAGGAAAAAAAGATATTCGATGCAAATAGTTACCAAAAGAGAGCAGGGGTGGCTGTATAAATACCAGACAAAATAGACTTTATAATTTTTTTTTTCAAGGTTTATTTATTTTTGGGACAGAGAGAGACAGAGCATGAACGGGGGAGGGTCAGAGAGAGAGGGAGACACAGAATCGGAAACAGGCTCCAGGCTCTGAGCCATCAGCCCAGAGCCCGACGCGGGGCTCGAACTCACGGACCGCGAGATCATGACCTGGCTGAAGTCGGACGCTTAACCGACTGCGCCACCCAGGCGCCCCCAAAATAGACTTTAAATCAAAAAAGTTTACAACAGTCAAGGAAGAATCCCATATATGAATTGAAATTCAACACAGCAGGAAGATATAACAATTATAAATGTTTACATACCCAATGACAGACCAGCAAAACACAAGAAGCAAAAACGGATAGAGTTGAATTTTTTAATTCAAGAAATTAACTGCCGAAAAATCGACAGTTCTACAATAATAGCTAGAGACTTCAACACCCTCTCACAATAATGGATGAAACAGCCAGACGAAAGATAAGTGAGGTCATAGAGGATTTAAACCACACAATAAAACAAGTAGACCTAACAGACATGTACAGAACGCTTCACCCAGTAACTACAGTGTGCACATTCTGCTCAAGTGCACACGGGACATTTTCCAGGAAAGACCGTGTGTTAGGCCACACTTAAAAATCAAGAGATTTGGGCGCCTGGGTGGCGCAGTCGGTTAAGCGTCCGACTTCAGCCAGGTCACGATCTCGCGGTCCGTGAGTTCGAGCCCTGCGTCGGGCTCTGGGCTGATGGCTCAGAGCCTGGAGCCTGTTTCCGATTCTGTGTCTCCCTCTCTCTCTGCCCCTCCCCCGTTCATGCTCTGTCTCTCTCTGTCCCAAAAATAAATAAACGTTGAAAAAAAAAATTAAAAAAAAAAAAAAATCAAGAGATTTAAAAAGGTAAGTACCAGACAAAGTATCTTCTCCAACCACAGTGGGATGCAGTTAGAGACATCCATAACAGAAGGAAAACTTGAAAATTCACAAAATTATGGAAATTGAACAGCATGCTTTTAAACAATCAATGAATCAGAGAAAATTATCACAAGGGAAATTAGAAAATACTTCGAGATGACAATGAAAACATGGGGCTGCCTGGATGGCTCTGTCAGTTAAGTGTCTGACTCTTGATTTTGGCTCAGGTCATGGTCTCACAGGTTAGTGGGATGAAGCCCTGTGTCAGGCTGTGTGCTGGCTGTGGGGATCCTGCTTGGGATTCTCTCTCCCCCTCTCTCTCTCTCTCTGCCCCCCCCCCAAATAAACATTTAAAAAAAGGAAAATGAGGGGCGCCTGGGTGGTTCAGTCTGACTTCAGCTCAGATCATAATCTCGTGGTTTGAACCCCACATCAGGCTCTGTGCTGACAGCGCAGAGTCTGGATCCTGCTTCAGATTCTGTGTCTCCCTCTCTCTCTGCCTCTCCCCTCCTCGTGCTCTGTCTCTCTCTGTCTCTCAAAAAATAAATCAGTGTTAAAAAAAAGAAAATGAAAACATGACATAACATCACTATGGGTCACATTGAAAATAGTGCTAAGGGGGAAATTTATAGCTATAAATACTTACATTAAAAGACAAGAAGGATCTGAAATCAACAACATAATTCACAACTTAAAGAAGTAGAGAAAGAACACACTAAACCCAAAGCTAGTAGAAAGAATGAAATAATAAAAACTAGAGCAATAAATGAAATAGAAAATAGAAAAACAATGGAGAAAAATCAATGAAAAAAGTTCGTTCTCTTCCTGGTCAAGGAGGCCCTTTTTCCCATGAGAAATTTAAAAAAAAATTTTTTTTTTTTTTTTAATTTTAGAGTGAGAGATAGCAAGAGCATGAGTGAGGGAGAGGGAGTGAGGGAGAGAGACAGCAAATCCTAAGCAGTGTGGAGCCTGACATGGGCTCAATCCACTACCCTGGGATCATAACCCCAGGGTGAGAGTTGGACACTCCAATTAAGAGTTGAATGCTCAGGGGTGCCTGAGTGGCTCAGTAGGTTAAGCGTCTGACTTCAGCTCAGGTCATGATCACGGTTTGTGAGTTCGAGCCCTGTGTTGGGCTCCGTGCTGACAGCTTGGAGTCTGCTTCCGATTCTGTCTCTCCCTCTCTCTCTCTCTGCCCCTGCTGCACTTGTGCTCTCTCCATCTCTAATAAATAAATAAAACTTAAAAAAAAAAAAAAGAGTTGAACGCTCAAATAAAAAAAAAGTAAAAAAAAAAAAAAAAAGTTTGACGCTCAACTGAGCCACCCAGGCGCCCCTCTCATGAGAAATTTTATGACCTATTTTTTGGTAGAAAGAGTAGGTTCGAGTGCTCTTTCTGTCCCTGCTGTTTTTCAGATGTCATCAGCTCAAAATAATCAATATGCTAAAGCAGTATATTTTGGGCTGGCATGTTCTAAAGCACTTCACCTTATTTATTTTATGCAGATTTACTAAACATTCTCCTTGGTTGCAGGCATCAAATAATACAAGTATTAAAGGGAACTTCAGAGATTATTTAGTCCCTTCTCATTTTATTGATGCAGAAACTAAAAACCCAGAGCAATTAATCAAATCATCCAAATTCATAAATAGTTATTTTCTACAAACTATTTTTTATGGTTAATATTTATTTAGATTCATTCTCTTTTTAGCTTTATTGGAGTATAATTGACAGAAAGATATTGTATATATTTAAGGTATATAACTTGATGTTTTGATATCTGTACACTTTGTGAAATGATCACCACAATCAGGCTGGTTAACATGTCCATCACCCCACATAGTTACCTTTTTTGTGTGTGTGGTGAGAATAGTTAGGATTTACCTTCTTAGCAAATTTGAAGTATACAATACAGCATTATTAACTATAGTCGCTGTGCTGTATGTTAGATCCACAGACCTTACTTAGCTTGCATAACTATAAGTTTGTACTGTATGATCAACATCTCCCCATTTTCTCCACTCCCTAACCCCTGTCAGTCACCATTGTACTCTGTGTCTCTATGATTATGATTATTTAGATCATGAAATATTTGTCTTTCTATGTCTGGCTTATCTCACTTGCCATGGTGTTTTTCAGTTTCGTCCATGTTGTCACAAATGGCAGGATTTCCTCCTTTTTAAAAAGGTGAATAATATTCCTATACATTTCACATTTTCTTTATCCAATCACCCTTTGATGGATAATTAGGTTATTTCCATATCTTAACTATCAATTAATAATGCTGCGACGAACTGTAAATACTAATCTGAAGCAGAGTCGGAACCGGAACTTTGGGGTCCTGATTCCCAGTGCTATACCCGTCTTACTAGACCAAAAAAAATGAACAGGTGATTGAGAGAGAAGAGGTACCCTCACATATAAGGCCATTAGACTTTGGAAAATCCTCCGAAAATGCTAGGAAGGCTGGTAGGGCCCAGCTATTGTCATTTCTGAAAAATGTAGTTATGATAGCTGTTAGGGTTGTAAACCACTACTTTACAGAAGATTGTAAATGCTTTTATTACCAACTTTTAGAGGTAAGGACATTGCTTACGTCATAGGGTGGCTCCCTACTCCAGTATGACTGGTATTCTTGTAAGGAGACCGCCGTGTAAAGAGACAGACGTGCATGCAGGGAGAACACCATGTGAACATGAGGGCAGAGATGTTGTGATGTGTCTACAAGCCAAGGAATGCCAGACTGCAGGCAAACCATAAGAAGCTAGGAGAGAGGAAAGAAGCAGATTCTTCCTCCCAGCCCTCAGAAATCCATTCCTGCCCTCCCGAGCGTGGACTTCAGCCTCCAGAACTGTGAGACAATGACTTTCTGTTCAATCACCCAGTTTGTGGTACTTTGTTAAGGCAGCTGAAGCAAATTAATGCATTTCCTAAAATAGCAGATTGCTTTGCTGCTAAATCACTGTCTGATCCACCTAATCTTCCACTGCCCTAAGCCTTTTCCCCACTCCCCACTAAAATCATGCTTTCTCTACTGAATTTTACTTTCTTATAGCCCTGTCTTTGTCTCTTTGGTCTGCTCCAACAAAAATATCATGAACTAAGTGGTCTATTCACAGCAAACACTTACTGTTCACAGTTCTGGAGGCCAGAAAGTCCAAGATCATGGTGCTGGCATATTTGGTGTTTGATGAAGGCTTCTCATAGTAGCCTCAATGGCAGTGGACTTTCTGGGGTCTCTTTTACAAAGGCTCTAAGTCCAATCTTGAGGGCTTTGCTCTCATGACTTAATTAGCATCCAAAGGCCCCACCTCTTACAACCATCACCTGGGGCTTAGGATTTTAAAATATGAATGGGGGGGGGGGACACAAGCATTCAGACCATAACAGTCCCTTTCATTCCTTCTTTCTTTTCTACAAATCTGCATCTCACCTGTTAGAGTTCCACTTTCTCCTTAAATCCTTCACCATTGTACAAAGTTATTTTTACTCCTATGGAATTTTTCTAACCAACATCAATTATTTTGTTAGAATGTGAGCTTCATATGAATAGAGATTTAGAGTTGAACCCACAAATGGTGAGATCATGACCTGAGCCAAAATCAAGAGATGGCTGCTTAACCGACTGAGCCACCCAGTAGCCCCTGGTTTTTAATTGTTTTAACTTCTGGATATAGTAGGTGTTTCTTGGATTTTTTTCCCCTCAATATTATTCTAAATTCTTAGAAGACAGGAATCCTGGCCTTATACCTTCCTCATATTCATGAATTCACAACTCGTGAATATGTACTTTAAATCAGGCTAGTCAGTGCCTGCCTTAATGGAATTTATAATCTAATGTGAGACAAAAACATTAAAGACATAATCTCTTATGTGATGACATAATTACATAATGCTGATAAACACTGTAGGAAAGATAGAAAGCTAGAAGCAAGGATAATTAAGGTATCTAACCCCCCCTAGTGTTGGGATCAGGAAATGTCTGTTTAAGGACCTAAACACCGCCAGGGAGGAAGGGGTGGAAAGGAACACCAGGTGTGGAAGACAGGACAGAAATCTGAGGAAAGCGTTACCTCAGCTGAGAGAGAAAATTAGAATACATTTTGCAATCTTATTTTGAGTCAACTGTAAATAGACTCTTTAATTACACAAACGTAAAGCAAGTGTTTACGCTTTGTTTTTAGGAGAAACCTGAAAGGAAAATAGGAATGGAGATGTTTTGGACATTAAGTCTTAATCAATGCCATGTTTGGATTGTAAATAGTTGTACATGCTTTGTTGACCTTAAAGTTAGAACCTTTATTTTACCAGCAAAAATGGGTTTATTTGGGAATAGCAGAGGATTGAAATTTGGGGCAAACAAGCTACAGCAAAAACCACAGGCAAGTCCAACAAACAAGAGAGAAATGTTACTTTGTGGAGAAGAAGGAGGATGTTGGGAGGGGTGGTTCTGAATGAAAGTCCATTGGAGAAAAGCAAGAGTTCAGGATGATGATGGTTTCTCATCTGGATGAGTGGCTGGGGTAAGTTGATTTCTATGTCGGAGATGCAAAGTACATCTTTTCCTGTTGGGGCCTATAACTGATGATTCTCTCCTGTTGACGGTTCCTCTGTTGGGGGTCTATAGCTAATTAATTGGCAATTCTTGAGTTAATTGATGTTGAGTGTCACAGCATGAGAGCTCCCCCTTCTGGCCTCCTGACTCTATTTTAGTGAGGTTTCCTTTTGTTAATTTTCACAGCTTGAATTATTACTACACTCGGACTCAGTTGCTTCTGTGGTGGGAAATGTTTCTTGGCTTTATTTATGCCTACGGTTCCTGCTACATACAGCAAAGGAGGCTTATCCTTGGGGAGGAGGATGTGGGATTATTTAAGAATTGCTTGCAGAGCTCCAGAGCTCTTGCATTAGTGCAAAGAACCCAGGGTCCTTACCTCTACTAGAAGAGAGTAATGAGGAATAGGACTGGGCTTGGAAAACCCAATCTATGCTGGATTGTTGATATCTTATACATGGCTGTAAGACCAAATAAGCTAAAACACGCTGATGCTTGCTTTCAAAATGACTGCTCAAATAGCATAGTGGAAAATGGATTAGAAGGGGTAAAAGTGGATTCATTCTAGATTATTCTGTATTTATGAACCCTCTTAGTCAATTTCTTCACATGCACTGGACAATTTTATTTTTCTTTAAACCTCTGAGATTATCACAATATCTGGCTTACAAATGGTATGTCCTCCATATTTACTTATTGAATGAATGGACTTTTTCATTAGGAGTTACTAAAAAAGTCATTATATAGAGAATAGAGTAAGATATCCCTGGATCACCAGAATTTGGAAATAAGAACATCCATTGAGAATTAAAATAAGGTATACATTTATTATTTATACATTTATTGCTCATCACTTTTAATTTCTTTATTTCTTAAGGATTATTTATTTAAGGGGCACCTGGGTGGCGCAGTCGGTTAAGCGTCCGACTTCAGCCAGGCCACGATCTCGCGGTCTGTGGGTTCAAGCCCGGCGTCAGGCTCTGGGCTGATGGCTCAGAGCCTGGAGCCTGTTTCCGATTCTGTGTCTCCCTCTCTCTCTGCCCCTCCCCCGTTCATGCTCTGTCTCTCTCTCTGTCCCAAAAATAAATAAATGTTGAAAAAAAAAAAAAAGGATTACTTATTTAAGAGGATGAATGCAACTATGCATAATGAGTCATTTGTAGCAAAAAAAAAAAAAAAAATCAGAAAAAACTGGCAAATGTGTTGTGGAAGAGATGTGGGAAACACCCATGAAAGTGACTAGAGTACATTTCCCAGAAGAACCACCAGAATATGACTAACCCAAAAGGAACCATGACTTCACTAACTAACGATCAAGAAACCCATTTAAAGAAGATGAGAGTCCGGGTAGAATTGGGCCATGGATGAAAGAACCCTCGACACTAACTACAACTCTCCTGCTCTCATTTCTTTTGCTTGTGAATTTTGCTTTTCATCCCTTTGACAGAGTGAAGGAGCAGGTACTATATTTTGAAGATGTTCTGGCTACTAGGAAAATATATACAGCACCATATATATGGTATTAAGCACCATGATTCATAACTCAGTCTCCTCTGAATTTGATTATTATGAATCGGCCACAAAAGCTTGACTAAACCAAGTTTTAGATCTTAAACCCAAGGGCTATTTTAGCTATCTCAAGTGGAGATGATTACACTAAGGTAGTTGTGAGTCCCCATTTTTGATATTCTGTTTCACCCTCTCTAATCCCAGAGGAATTTTACGGGAAGAACCTGCCTCCTCAGGGTAGTTCATTCCTAGGCAATCTTGCAAAATCTCTGCTGTGGAGTCATTTGCATTTGGCTTTAGGAGTGCTGGGGAGATTGGGTCATGGTATTTTCCAGGTAGGAGTCACCAAGAAAATGCCCCCAACATACTTTTGTAAAGGCAGGTCAATAGGAGAGTTTGAGGCTGAGACTTTAGTCAACAGTGAAGAAGCTGATGTTTTCCTTACTTCATTCAACACAAACGTGTAGATGAACCATCTGTTTTTTAAGGTCTTTAGAAACAGAGCCATAGGCTGGGATTTTCGTGGTTCCAAAGAAAGAACATTTCCTACAGATTTAAGTTCATCAGATTCAGAACCATATCACCATCTTCCTGGGATGCTCAAACCAGAGTATTCTCAGATCTCTAATGTGTTTGTATGCTCTTAAGTTAAGAAATACTGAATTGAAAGAGTAGATGGCCACTACTTACTCACAGAAGATTTATGGATCCCCCAGACTATGTCTGTGTCCCTGTGGTTCCAGGAACCCCATTTTGAGAGGAACCGGAGGGATGATTGTCTTCACCTGACTTACTCACGGACAAGGTTGGGTTAACCAGTTTTCTTTGCATTGATGTTGAGGTCCTGCCCAAAACACTGTTAGTCATTTTCTAGTGAAAGCAATACCTGGTAGCTTTAAAGTAAGTAAAACAAAAAAAGTTTTCATTTGTTAAAATAACAAAAAAGAATGGGGGAAAGAATTGAAGCATAGAAATCACACTGGAATGTGCTTGGCATCATTACCTCATTCTAAGCTTTGCTCAACTAAACTCTGTTTTGATGACAAGAGTGGTTTTCCTCCAACTTCAGGGAGGAGACACCAGGAGGAGACAAAGAGAAATGGGTGAAGCATTATAAATAACAGGAGTGTGTTATAACAGTCATCACGATAGTTGAAGAGATTTTATTTTTAAGAGGTCAGAGTGCATTTGAAGCTACTAATTAGTCAGCAAATTATTTTCTTTTTAATTGTTGTCAGCTGGTTGCTTTCTGCTCAAAATGCAGAAGTGAACTTTAGCACTATATATTATAGGGCGGCGACAGCAAGCCATTAATTAAAGGCAACTCTCATGATTTGAAACGTTTTTAACTTATGAACTTGCAGAATGAAAGACTCTAGGACTAATCCTGGGATAAATTTGACTGTTCTTCTTAACTGCTAATCTACTTATTTTTATTCTGCCCTAGAAAAGGGAAGGTATGCATCTAAATAATGTTTAAAATACCAGTTTCTACTTATTACCACTTGTCCAAATATATAATTTAGAACTGCATTTGGTCTTTGAAAATTTTTATCTGTAAGTTCTTAATTTTCCCTGAAATGTGAATATTTTAAGGACAAAAGACAGAAAATCAATCTCCATGACAAGTTTTCCAGTCATGAATGAATTTCAGTCCCTATGTCATCAGAGAACGGTAAATCATGAAATCATGCCTATACTCACCAAACCACCAAGACCTGTGTACATGCAACTATGTATGTGCACGTGTGTGTGCAGATATGGTATAATACTTCACCAGAGAGATGAGGATTTTACTTACTCTCAGGTAAGTTCAGATGGCTAGATGTAGTATTAGCATCTCATCAAATTGTTGCTATTATCCAGAAATTTTGAATATAAAGTCAATTTTTAAAATCTGTTAAAGAAAAATAAACAAAATCTTTTAAAGGTTTTACTGGTTATTATAATAATGTCTTGATTCTTCCAAAATTGGGGAAATATTTTGGGAATATTGGTAAAAAAATTTTTTTTGAGAGAGAGACAGAGAGAGTGTGAGAAGGAGAGGGGCAGAGAGGGAAAGAGACAGAGAATCCCAAACACGCTCCTCAAGGTCAGTGTGCAGAGCCCAGTGTGCAGCTCAAACTCATGAAACCGTGAGATCATGACCTGAGCTGAAATCAAGAGTCAGATGCTTAGCCGAATGAACCACCCAGGTGCCCCTGGAATATTGGTAAATTATGTAAATGTGGATATTACTGGGTATAAAGTGATTACAGCTGCCTGAGGAAGAAGATCTTCCCTAAGTGACCAGTTCCTTAATGGAAACTTTTGCCAAAATGTTTATTATCCCCCAATTTTATACTCCTTTGTCATCATCTCTCCCTAAATTTCTGGGGAAAGGAAGAGAGATGATGACAAAGGAGAATAAAATTGGAAGATAATAAAAATGTTGGCCAGATTCTAGAGTGGGGTCTTCTGTCTCTTGGGGGCACAGGGCACTTGACCATCAAAGTCCTTCTCTAATCTTTTTCTTTTTTAATTAAAAAAATGTATTTTTAATGTTTATTTATTTTTGAGACAGAGAGACACAGAGCCCAAGTTGGGGAGGGGCAGAGAGAGAGGGAGACACAGAATCCAAAGCAGGCTCCAGGCTCTGAACTGTCAGTGCTGAGCCCGATGCGGGGCTTGAACCCACAAACAGCAAGATCATGACCTGAGCTGAAGTCAACACTTAACCAGCTGAGCCATCCAGGTGACCCTCTCCTTCTCTAATCTTGAACAAAGATCTCTAATCTTTGAACAACAACAACAACAACAATAACAACAAAAATTTAAAAGAGGGAAGGAAATAACAAAAGAAGGAAAGAAAAAGAAAATAAAAAGAAAGTTATTTCTTCATGATATCCAGCTCTTAGGAGTACTGAAACTCTAAAGCTTTGCTAGCAATGGGGTAACAAAATTCCCTGTGGAAGAAATTCTGACTAACTGGGCTAACTGAGGTTTATCTACTTTCAAATTCAAATACCTACTGGAAGAGGCTGGGTAGGTAATGAAAATGAAGAAATAGGCTGAGGTTAAGAAAAATTTTGCTAAGTCCCTAGGTACAAAGTACAAGTCATTGTTCTATAAGAAACACATCAATGGCATTCTATGACAAAAGACCATGAGAGGGATGAAGATGGAGAGGTTCTGCCCTATAGGAAGCATGCTCAGTGTTGCCTGATTATAAGAGTCTAGAAATTTTAATTTTAGTGTGAATATTTTAATATGTGGATTATCAATTCAAATTTTCTAAAAAAGCATTGAATGGGTCTTATAAAGGCGCTGTAATTTCTGATGGCTAATTTACATAAAATCAATGAATAAATGGCTTGGGAAAAGGGGAGCTTGGACTTTTTAGGCAGAGACTTCCCTTCTCCCTATGTACATACTCCTTGAAGCTACATTCTTGCCCTTTTGGGACATTCTGTTCAATTCAGCAAACGTGCATTGAGTATACGACTATATCATAACAGTTTTCCATGGCATGAAAAAAATTTTTTTTTTTTTAAATTTTTTTCAACTTTTATTTATTTTTTTTGGGACAGAGAGAGACAGAGCATGAACGGGGGAGGGGCAAAGAGAGAGGGAGACACAGAATCGGAAACAGGCTCCAGGCTCTGAGCCATCAGCCCAGAGCCTGACGCGGGGCTTGAACTCACGGACCGCGAGATCGTGACCTGGCTGAAGTCGGACGCTTAACCGACTGCGCCACCCAGGCGCCCCGAAAAATTTTAACTACTAGTTGTTGCTCCTACATTTGGAGACTAAACATAGTAGGTTCAGCTATCAGGTCCTATGATAGTGGTTCCCAATCAGATTGTAGATTATAATCTGTGGGGTCACATTCTAGATCCAAGAGTTAGTTTCTTAGCCCACCCACAAAAGAAAAAGTTGAGGGGCACCTGGGTGGCTCAGTCAGCTAAGTGTCCAGCTCTTGATTTTGGCTCAGATCCTGATCTCACAGTTCATGAGATGAAGCCCCACGTCAGGCTCTGGGCTAACAGGGCAGATGCTGCTTGGGATTCTCTCTCTCCCTCTCTCCCTCTGCCCCTCTCTCTCATATGTGCTCTCCCTCTCTCTCAAAATAAATAAATAAACATTTAAATAAGAAAAAAGAAAAGAAGCTGCGTATGTCAAAATCATCCTTGAAGAGTTCACTAGAAATTCTCCATCATGGAAACTGAGAGACTACCTCTTACCATGTCAGTTTTCCTTCCAATATTGGAATAGATTCATTGTTCCTTGGACTGAGCACAGATGAAGTAATTGCTTGGCTTTTAGGGCTAAGCAGTTTGAAAAATGTGCATTCTAGTTTTTAACACTAGAATCATACCCAGCAAGGGAAATGTTCACACTTTGAGAGATCCTCATCCCCCATCCAGGAACTGACACCTTGAGAAGGAAAAGATTTATGCTCCCTATCTCAAAATGCTACCTGAGTGGAATGGCCATTATTTCATTTTTTTTCTCTTTTCATTTTTTAGTCATATAATTTAATTCACATAAGTAAAAATGAGGCATGAGGTATTAGGCAACTCTGCCATAAATAATGTACCTCCATGCACTATTATTTTTTTTCTTGGACAAATACTTGTGTATACTTCAGTAGTTTGCAAAGCATAGCCCAGGGACTCCTGGAGGTCCTTGAGAGGCTGTCAGGGGTACATGAAGTCACAACTATTTTTATGGTAATAGTAAGGCATTAGTTTTCCTTTTTCCCCTTATTTTCACATAAGTGTGATTGATGGTATTTAATTTTTTTTTTTTAATTTGAGTAGAGTTGACTCACAATGTTACATTAATTTCAGGTGTATAACATAGTGATTTGACAAGTCTATACATTATGCTGTGGCTCACCACAAGTGTAACTATCATCTGTCACCACACAAGGCTATTACAATATCATTGACTATATTCCTATGCCATGCCTTTTATTCCCACGACTTACTCATTCAGAATCTTAAGGATGAGTTTCTGGAGTAGTTTTTCTAATCTGATTAGATTTAAATGCACCAATGCCTCTATTTTCAGGGATAAAGAGGACACTGGTGGTCCACCTCAAGATATGGTAGGAGACATGCAAAATATGGCCATGGGATATTCCTAATCAATATTAATAGAAGGCAATATTTTGGGTGACCCTATATTTACTATTTTCGATCATTTTAGTTAAACTAAGGAATATTATGAGGTTGGTATTTGTTCCTAACTATACTTGAGTAGTAGGGAAAGAAAAGGGTGAGCTTAGGGTTTCAAATTCTTGGGTGGCACTCCAAATAGATGACCTGACAGCTTCTTCTGTATGTGCCCTGAAAGGAACCCTAACCTTCTGACCCATGGGCCAATATGTCTGAAAAGCAAACCTAGAGCCTCATTCTGTGAGTGACTGAATTGCAACATGAAAGCTATGGCATTGATTGGAAACAAACAGGATCCTGAAAACTGACAAGTGGATATATGGGCATATTTGACAAAGCCAGGACACATTGAGCCCTTAAATTCTGCTGAGTCATCTTTGCCAGAGGAAGCAGTTTTCTACCTCTGCCTGAAGAACTCAGTCCTCCTTTGCCTGAAGGACCTGTAATGGCCTCCCCTGAGGTACTTGCCTTGAAAGACAATGATGACTCTCCATCACTCTTGGCTTCTAGACCTGTAACTACACTCAAGTCTTAGCAGCCCTGAAAGGTAAAGTACAAAGTATATGCCATGAGGAAATGTGCTATACTCCAAAAGAACTTCATGAGTTTTAAAACTTAGATGGGCAGAAATCTGTGGACTATGTGTGGGAATGGATATTAAGGGTGTAAGAGTATGGCGGAAGGAATATAAATATAAGGAATTTATATTTATATAAGGAATATAAGGAAGGATTATAAGAGTATGGATCAGGTGAAATCTATTGAAATGAGCCCGCTAAGCAGAAATTACAGATTTGGTGTTTCAGCTCAAGGGGTCAGAAAGGACTCTAACAGTATGATTGGTGGCTTGAAACATGAATCCAAAGATGGTCTCCATGAAAGAAGTTGAAAAGGCAGAACTACCTTGGTGTAGTATGAGGAAAGTATCCAAAGGCTTAGGGAGATTGGAATGTTAGAGCGGATTTGTCATGTAAGGTCACTCATCTTAGGAAGATCCAAAGATGTACCCCTCACTTCAACTGGGAGAAATAAATTTGTGAAAGGGGTCCCCAGCATTCTCAAAGAAGTTGGTGGTTGCTTTTCTCTGTAGGTTAGAATTTACAGTGGGAACCAGGGTCCGTAAGTGTAATGGGGATCATGGGACACTAGGAACACAGGGGCCAAGTGGCTGCACTTAATTGCCACAGACGGTGAGTATGATGACTATAGTGGGAGCAAAATCAGAGTAGTTATCAGAATAGTTTGAATCTAGTAAACCTCTGGTGTTGACCAGTTGACCAAAAAAAAAAAAAAAACAAAAAACAAAAATGAAAACAAAAAAACAAAAAAAACCAGATGGGCTTTCTACTGGATTCTCACTTATATTCTGTAGAAGTGGAAGATGTTCTAGGTTTAGTCAATAGAAGTCTACTTTGAATCACAGAGAGATGATCTTAGTCCCTCAATGAATTCCTCAATTTGAGCCAGATTACAGACCCTGAATCACTTCAAAGAAGGGGAGACTGAGTCCCCTTAAAGACTGACAAGTGTTAAACTGTTCATCTGTCTTCCCCCAAAAGACCTATGGCCATTTATCAGGGTGATTGTCCATTGAAAAAAGGGTAGTAATCAGACTCCCAGGGAATACTGGAGGCTGTTTCTGAATTGACACTAACTCCTGGAGACCTAGAACATCACTTTGGTTTATCAGTGAAAGTAGGAGTTTATGGAGGTCAGGTGAATGATGGAGTTTTAGGGCAGGTCCATCAAACAATGAGCCCAATAAGTCCTCGAATCCATCCTGTGGCTATTTCCCCAGTTTTGAAATGCATAATTGCAATAGAATACTGAGCAACTGGTGGGATCCCCATGTTGGATCCCTAACCTATGAAGTGAGGGATTTGGATGAGAGATCAGAAGAGGGGTGTGGGGTGGGAGTTGGACGGGGGGGGGGGGCACAGGGAGGGGGAACTGTGATGTGATCAAAGACCCAGAGAAGAAGCAACCCTGCAGAAACCAGAGGAAGATGAGAAAGTTTTGTTAGAACATAATGGGAGTTAGAGTTAGAGTGCTTCAAGAACTAGCCAAAGATATTTGAACTTTGTGACCATTAGGGTCACACTGCTGGCATTGACTAACAGTGTGGCATGAAGTCAAATTCTGTGCAGGTGGAGGAGTGGATAACAGAGGGCAGGGAGTAATACAGAAGAAGGAAAAGATCCCTGACAGGAAACAGTCTACAGTGGGACAATAAAGCAAATACATGAATCAAGGCAGGAGATGATGAAGGCCCAAGAAAGGTGTGAAATCTGAGAAAAGAGAAGTCTCATACTAAGACTGGAAATGAGAAACACGAAACTTGTTTGTTTAATAAAATGCTTCAGCAATCTGCTTCATCCCCAGATTTCTCTGTTCTACCCTACCTCTTATATTAAATCAATATTCATCATTTGGCTTCAACTATGGCATCTTATTTGCTGTAGGCATCTATTCATGAGAGAGTATTGACAATTGGTCAAAGTTTTTTAGCATAAACTCCTCTGTTCACATTATCCATTTGCTGTCAAAGCAAGGGTATAAAGAAGATGCAAAATCACAAAAGGAGTTCTTAGATAAGGGCCAGCTCTTCAGAATCAATTCTTTTTTTTCTCTAATGTATATGTATTTTAAAATTTTATTTGAGAGAGAGAGAGAAGAAGAGAGAGAGAGAGCTGACCCTGGGATCATGACCAGAGCTGAAGTCAAGAGTTGGATGCTCAACCAACTGAGCCACACAGGTCTTTGTGTTGGATCCCAAAGACCTACCTGAACCCTTGCAATCTTTTATTATCTGTCAAATGTGAAATTCATCCTTTGTCCATACTCTAAGGGCTTGCCACTCAAGTGTGGTCCGAGGCCAACAACATTAGCATCACCGAGGAACACACTGAAATGCAGCATCTCAGGCCCCATCCCAACCCTACTGACTAAGAACCTGCATTTTAACAAGAGCCCCAGGAATTTCTACCCACATTAACAGGTGAGAAAATCTGAATGAGATGGTAATCCCTTTTCTTCATCCACCAGCACAATTTCATTTGGCCTCCATTGTTGACAAGGGGTCAAGCATGGACACTGCAGTGATTTTTGTCAAATAATCTAATCTTTTAGAACTGGGAAGGCTCTTAGAAATTATGTAAAGGAAACCATGTGATTTACCATTCAAGCCAGGATATTTTTGAGTAAGAGGAGGCATTATTAAAATATGTGCCAGGACAAAAGGTGAAAAATAGGATTGTCCTGAAAAACCTCATTATTGAGCATTTTACTATCAGCTAAATTTTAAAAATACAATCTCAAATCCCAATACCAACCTCTCCAAATGGGTGTCATTATCCCCAGTTTACAGAGATGAGAAGTGTCATGAATTGAAGTGTAGCCTCCCCAAAGACATACCCAAGTCCTAACCTGTGAATGTGACCTTATTTAGAAAGAAGATCTTTGCCGATTGAGTAGAATTACATGAAGTATCTCGAGATGAGATCACCCTGGATTAGGGTGGGGTCCTAAATCCAGGATGACAAGTGTCTTTATCACAGAGGAGAAGGCAAGAAGAGATTTAGGAAGAAGGCCATGTGTAGACAGAGGCTATGAGTGTAGTCGTGCTGCCACAAACCAGCAAACGCTGGGAGCCACCAGAAGCTAGAGGAAATGAGGAAAGATCATCCCCTAGAGCCAGTGGAAGGAGCTTGGCCCTTCAGACACCTTCGCTTCAGACTTCTGGCCTCAAGACTGAGAAAATAAATTTTTATTGTTTTAAGTCACTAAGTCTGTGATCATTTGTTAAGGCAGGCTCAGGAAACGAATGGAGTAAGTGAAGGAGTCCTAAATGCATGAAAGGGAGGAGGGTCCTACTTAGGTTTGATTGAAAGCGACTCAAGGGCTGCAGGAGAGGGGAGAGGTGAGGTGAGTGCAAGGAAGGGAGTGAAAGGGAACGTTGGAGCCATTCACCCATTCTTCCCTTCTCTCCTTCTCCTCATCACTTGCAAAGGCGAGCCTATCTTGGCTCTTGTGTGTTTTAGGCAAGAAAACAGTGGAGAGCTTTTGCACTTGCACCAACTTGCCATCTGATCTCTGCACAGAGCTTTGTGGTTAAAAAAGTAGTTTTAGGCTCATAATCCTGTTTGACCCTAAAAATGATCCATTTTACTGATGAGAAAGCGGAAACACAGAAGGGCACTCAACCTAAAACTACAAATCCCATGTTATTATCATTCGACCATGCCATTGGGGGACAGGAATTCCTCCACAATAGCGAAAAAAAAAAAAAAACAAACCCAAGAACAAAAAACCCAAACTAGTTCATGGAGTTTGGTCATGAGCAGCAGAAATTATTAGGGATTGAAGGCAGTCAGCACCTGTGTGTGGGTGGGTAGAAAAAGCCGTCCTTACACTGAGTTGCCTGCACTGGGACTTTGTTGGGTAAACTTTGGTATAAACATTCAGCATTCCTTAGTCACCTTCCTTGGAGGAAATATAAGGAGAGTAAGGATTTTGCCTGAAGTGTTAAATGAGTTAATAGAATCTTTGAGGTTTTTTTTTTTTTTAATGTTTTATATTTTTGAGACACACACACACACACACACACACACACACACACACACACACACAAAGTATGAGTGGGGTAGAGGCAGAGAGAGAGAGAGAGAGACATACACACAGAATGGGAGGCAGGCTCCAGGTTCTGAGCTGTCAGCACAGAGCTCAACCCCCCCCCCCACCCGCCCCATATGGGGCTTGAACTCACTAACCATGAGATCATGACCTGAGCCCAAGTCTGATGCTCAATCGACTGAGCCACCCAGGCACCCCAGAATCTTTGAGGTTTTATGCTAAATATATGTTTATTTTCAGCAAGGACTCTGGACAGATTTTGGCAATTGTGTCTTCCTTGTTTTTGAAAACTGGCAGAACATACAGAAAAGCCAAGCCCCTAAAACTTCTTTATTCATAACTTGGTTCTCATGACCAAATCATAATTTTTTTTTTCTTTCTTAGCTGGGGAGGAGGTTGTGATACACACATGGCAGAAGGTGCAGAGGGCAAACATTTACATTCTTTGGTTTGGGGCTTCTCTGCATCTTTCTGCACCCCACTTCCTCCACACCCTAGGCAGGGGCAGCTCTCTTTACAGTATTTGCTATCAATACTGCTTCAATTCAGTTCGCTTGCCCTCCCAGTTTTTCCAGCTTGAAATAACACCTGAAAGAGACCCGTCTGTAGGAGAGTTTGGTCTCATTCGGTAATGATCTGGAAGCCCTGGGCAGCCTGATTTTCTGTCTCCTACAGTCTGGGCATCCCGTCTCAGGTTCGTTCTTAAAAACAGAGTAGGTCCCCAAGAGACATGAGCTGCAGTGAAGCAAACAGCCACATAGGGTTTTGCCCTTCATTGTTCCAGTAAGGGCTAGCAAGGCGGCTGTGCGGAGGGGAACTGAACGCCCAGGAGGCGCGCGTCAGCGTGGTGAAGATTTGAGCCGGCCTGGCATTTTTCTGCAGCTTCTGTGCGCTCAGGGTGTTGGGTGAACGGTTGGGCAAACTGGTTGGAATCTTCCCCCAGGAAGAGAGGGACCCCCAGCCCAAGGATTCCTGTGCCAGGGAGATGGCGGCTGAGTGGAGTAGGAGACTCGTGGAGAGAGCTTTCCCCTCTCCCGGGGAGCAGGAGAGAGCCGCACAGCCGCTCAGGGGAGAGGGCAGGGAGGCGTGGGAGACCTGCAAAAGCGGCGCAAACCGCGGCTCAGCGGCGCTCTGTGCCTTTCCCTCTTCTTGAAAGCTCTTCTAAAGAGGTTGTTTTACGACCACACAAACGTGACCTTCTGAAGAGTCCCGGGTGTGTCAATAGTTCATTCTGGAGGTGAAGAAATGCGAACATTTTGCAGAAAACTCTGCTCCCTAAAGGACCTTGGCTAGGCGTGCTGGGGGAGGCGGGGCGCGAGGAAGAAGGGAGGCCTCCCGGGAGGCTGCGGCGCTGGCGGTGCAGATTCCCTCCTGGAAGCTCTCCGTTGGGTGGCGGGGGAGGTGGGGCGCGGGCAGGGCGCAGAAATAGGGCGCCGGGCGCGGAAGCGCAGCCTGCCTCCGGCACGGTGCTCTTCCTGGGGCCCGTTCCGCACGGCTGTGGAAGTGGCCGGTGTGCAGTGGTGCGGTGCGCCCGCAGGGATCCGCGCTCGGGGAGGGCCTCCTGGAGGGCCTCTGTGAGTCAGCCGTTGAGTCGTCGTAATCGCCACCCAGAGGAAATTAGGCACAAGGGTGGGGCGCGTTCCTGACTGCTCTGTCCTGCCCGCGCCGCCGTGTCACTTCGCTCACCCCCCAGCTCCCGTCCTCTGGCCGGCGCGACCAGGTCTGTGCCCGCTGCTGTGGCTTCGGCGCTGGCCTGGGCCTCCAGCGGAGAAAGAGTTAACCGGCCGGGCCGGGAGGAGCCCGAAAGGGAAGGAAGGAAATTGCCGTCGTTCTGAAAGTTTTTTCCTTCCTTTTTTTTTCTTTCCCCGCAGAGGTGAGTGCCAGGAGGCGGCGGCTCTGACTCTCCGGAGCCCGGCTCCGCGCCTCCGCTCCCGGAGCTGCTGCCCCACTGCCTGGGGACAGGGACAGCTGTCTCCCGTGGACTCCTTCGGAGAGGGTGCGCCGAGCCATGGAGGGCGCAGAGCTGGCCGGGAAGATCCTTTCCACCTGGCTGACGCTGGTGATCTGCCTGATCCTCCTGCCTTCGGCCTTCGGGGTGTCTTTGGGCATCTCTGAGATGTACATGAAGATCTTGGTGAAAACTTTAGAGGTGAGTGCCGGGGTGGGGGTGGGGGGGGGGAGGGGAAGGCGGCGCCCCAGCACCGTTTGAGGGCTTTAGGGAGAGAGAACTTGGGGCAGTGGTGGCCGCCAGTAGAGCTGTTGAGAGCCGAGTTGATGCGAGGGGACCAGTTCCGAAGGTCAGCGGTCCCGAGGGCTGTGCGTTTCAGTTTATCCCCCTCAGTAGCGCCCAGACAGCATCCTGGCTACTCCTTCAGAGTGAAGGGATCCGGGCTGAGATCCGGGCTGGGACCACCGTGTTGTTCCCCTAGTTGAATGCAGAGCCATCCTCACCCGCTGCTATTATTGTTGTTGTTGTTGTTGTTGTTATTATTATTATTGTTATTATTATTACTGATTAGAATAACAGTGCAGCCGTCTTTTATATCATCGATTCTTTTATATCCATGATGTAGTGCCCTTGTCCCTTCACTCTCCTTAGTTTTTACAGCCCCAGGTTTCAGAGGTCCTTTTCGTGTACTAAGGCATGCTGTCCAGAAAGGCATCCTGTTCTAGTTTATGTTCAAGATAAGAAAGCAATTGTGGGGCGGTAGTGAGAAATCTGATTATGTTTTAATGGAGTCATGGAAATTTTATCTAACCAAAAGCACTTGAAATGTCATCGTAAGTTTATATTCTTTGATCTCTGTTCTCTCTACACTCCTGTTTCCAAATTCTGCTAAGAAAGCTGGTAAGTTAGACGGACGTGAGCCTGGTAGGGAACAGCAGCTCACCCTTACACAAAGCTTGATTAAATTACACAGGACTTTCCCATTTGCTCTTTCATCAGACGCTCCCCAAAGCCTTGGAAGGTAGGGAGGGCCAATGTTATCCCCCTTTTACAGGCAAGGAAACTGAGACTTAGAGCTAAATTCCGCGGTTTGCTTGAGTTAGGTGGAGACAGGAGTCTTAACTGAGGAGAGAACCTATGGTCTAGTGATTTAGGAGGACGGACTCTAGATACAGGTTTGCTTAGATTTGGTTCCAAAATCCCAGTTCTGCTTCTCAATATGTGACCTCAGGGAAGTCACCTACTTCTTGCGCTTCCTTTTCCTCATCTGTAAAATAGGAATAACAATTTAACACCTATTTGCATAGGGTTGTTTAACTGATCTAACACGTCAAGCATTTTAGAAAGGTGCCTGTGGGGTGTTAGGTGCTATATCAATGTTTGCTGCTATTAAAAGAATATTATTATTATTTAGACTCTAGCATCCTGGTTTCTCTAACTTCTCTGGTACCTTCTAATATGGGTTCTCATTTTTCTGCCCTTCTTTTCCGTCTACCCCCAGAACTTGGCTTTATTTGCTCTTCTCCCTCAGTGAGTGGGGTGGCTCCCAGATACACATCTGTAAACTGCTAATCTCCCACCTGGAGATTACCTGCTAATCTCTCACCTACTAAACTCCTGAGACTCTCTTCTACCTGCTAATCTCCTGTTTTGCCCCAGATTTTTGTTGCACTTTCTTTCTCGTGGTTATTTTTCTGTCTAGTCTTTGAAGTCATATTTGATTCTTCATCTTCAGCTCTCATGTGTTCAAAGGTGTTTTGTTTTTGCTTGGGAGATATTGCAGTTTTGAACCTTTTGTATTGACTTCACGCTCTGAACTTGGTCACACTGTGCTGTGAACTTCTCAGGCTGCCTCTTACTGCTAGATCTTCTTCAAATACTTTCCCCATAGCAGATGATCCTCTTTGGCTGGTGTTCAGAACTCTTTCTCAGAACTCTGAAATGGTTGAATTGTTCTCCCATACAGCAGTGTCTTTTGGAGTTTATACCCCAAGTGACATTGGAGTGAAGGTAAATTGCACACACTGGTTTTCAGCGGCTGACTCCTGTTGGTCTTGCTTTAATAATTCAATGTATGACTGAAGAGTTGTCAAGGAGAGAGGCCAGCTAGTTGCTGTCAACCTGGCAAATAACTTCTATACTTGGAAGCGATATATCCAGCTTAGAGTCTGACCATCAATTAGGTAGGGCCTCAAGTTTTAATTTTTGTCCGTCTAGAGTTGAAGAGACTTTTCAGAGATGCACTGCTTGGTTAGTAGGAGATAGACCATTTAGCTTGGAAACCAGGTAGATGGCAGCATAAGGAACTTCCGTTTTTGCTGAGAGTAAGCTTTTGGGTCAGAGTGATGCTTGGCATATATGTAATTAGAATGGAGATTCATTTTGTGGGCCAGCTCTGACAGTAGTTGCTCGGAGTGCCTGTGGTTGGGAGCCTCTGGGCTCATCAGGAAGGAGCTGTGATCCCATAGTGATGTCTGCTTTAGGCACAGGGGAGGGAAATGGTGACCCAGGGTTTCTCATCCTTCAGCCAGAACAGCCTTAGATGTTTCAAAGACATTTCTGTTAGGCGGCGGGTAGTATAGCGGATTGCTTTTCCTGACCGTAGGGATAATTCCCTTAAAACTTGTGCTGTTTGCTTAGTATTAGGACATCTTTAGGTCTGGACAAATGCTGTCTTTTTGTAGATTCTATGCAAAGCCCAATCCTTCAGTTACTCATTGCACTTTGTTTTCAACGGATTTGGTTGTATCTTTCTCTGAACCAGTGATTTTCAAGGGGTATATAATCATTTCTAAGGAGTATAGATGGCATTATTACAACTTTATATTGGGAAAATTGTTTTTAGCAATTCAAACTATGAAAAGTAAAACTTTTGGGTGGGGATGTGTAGAGGGTAGTCCATCTGGATTGGAGGGTGGTGTATCAGAAATTCTAGAGGGTGCGTGTGTGAAGTTTTCATGTATATTAAATAGGAGCATGGATTTAATGCTGTTTTCAACCACAGAGTATGGATTAAGTGCTGTTTTCAACCACAGAAATCGATGGGGGTAAGGGGGGGTGAGGATTGCTATTTGTTGGCCTAAGGCTCATGATTAGAGGGAAATAAAGACTGGGAAGAGAGTATAGCATTGGTGGAGAAGAAGGTAGGGCAATGGTATGTAAATTATCTAATCTAACCGGGTAATACAGGCAATGGACAGATAATGAATGTCTACGGGGCTAATTTTTGCCTCAGCTTTTGAGAAATAAGATGGAAGGCTAAACAGATTCCTCCAAATTTCTGGCCTTGTGACCTTGGGCAGGTCACTTAACATCTCACCCTTAGTTTCTACCGGGGGGTATAGGAGAATGCATCCGAGAGTTACTGTACCGTGTGCATGAAATGAGGAGAGGTCAGGGAAAGCATGATACACAGTAGGTGCTCAAATCTCAGTGGAGTTTGAATGGAAACACTCTTTGGTCTTGTTTTTATTTTTTGTTTGTCTTTGCTCCTATGTGGCTTGAGATTTAACCCATCTTCAGATCTTTAATGAGTTAGCATCCATACTCAGAGCAGACTATTCTTGCCTTTTATTTTATTTTATTTTTAAAAATATATATTTTTTTTAATTTTTTTTTCAACGTTTATTTATTTTTGGGACAGAGAGAGACAGAGCATGAACGGGGGAGGGGCAGAGAGAGAGGGAGACACAGAATCGGAAACAGGCTGCAGGCTCTGAGCCATCAGCCCAGAGCCTGACGCGGGGCTCGAACTCACGGACCGCAAGATTGTGACCTGGCTGAAGTCGGACGCTTAACCGACTGCGCCACCCAGGCGCCCCAAAAATATATTTTTTTAAGTAGGCTTTCTGCCTACTCGACCTGAGGATTGAGAGTTGCATGCTCTATACACTGAGCTAGCCAGTCACCCTACCTTTTGTCTTAATTATTTTTCTTCCCCTTTATACTTTCCTCCATCCACCAATTAGCTTTTCATCTTTTCAAAAGACATGTCAATAAATGTCATGTAGGATGGTTTATAACACCTCTGTTAATATGATATTCAGGTGTTATTCCTGGTGTTGGAAATACAATAAATGTGCTAGAAGGCCATGGCTGTTTATGACAGAAAGTAAAAATAAAGAAAAGCTACCAAGGCATTGTGCTTAAATGCACAACTCTCTGACATAGCCTATATTACTCCCACTGATAGATTGGGGAATGGAGATTCAGAGAGTTAATTTGTCCAGATAGTGGCACACAGTTGTTCGTAGTAGAATTAGGATTTTAATTTGAATCTAGAGCCTGAGTTCTTGCTCTGCCAAGATGACAGATTTGTCAAGAAAACTGTTTTATTAGGCTACAGACAGTGGCCTGCTGTTATCTGCATAAACCTAATATTTTGAATTTTTATGTAATTGTATACATTTTCATCCTCTCCTTTTCTCTTTTTAGTTAATCTTTAAATGTCTTTTTAGTGTAAAAACTAAAAGTTGTAATCGTCTAGATGACAGTATCATTTTTGCAAGCTTTTGATATAAGCTTTAAAACTCAGACTTAACCTGTTTTTCTTTTTTTGGTGAATTAGAGACAGCTACCTTTTGCTCCCCAAGAGGAGTTTTAAAACTAAATAGAGTGAGAACCTGATTTGAAGGCAGTGTCTTTCAACCTTTCTTTGTAGGGAGAAGTGAGATGGGAGTAGCCATGGGGATTAGAAACTACTATCATACTTCAGCATCATCCTGTGGGCAAGAGGCAGATGTGTTTTGAGATAACCACTATAAGAGGTTGGGAACCTCTGAAGAGATATTCCAACCTCTGTCTTCGGGCTTACTTGATCATTTGACATGGTGGAAGTGGAGTAGCTATTTTGTGGGAAATGCACTGGGTGGTTTGCGAAAAAGTGATCATTTTGGCAGCTAATAAATTGTGGGGCGTGAAGTGGGAGGAGGAAGCCAGTGTTTTCTACTTTGAGGCCTACTGGGTGGTGGTCATTGGAAAGATTATCTTCTTTACTTTTTTATCTTGGTATTGTCCCTGGTTTAGGGATGATGAAATTGAGGTCCCAAGAGGTGACAACCTTTCATCCGAGCCGGTACAGCCAGGAAGCACACAACTGCGATTCGTATGCATATGTGTCTGGCTGCAAAGCATTAGCGCTTTTCACTTTTGCTGGAGAGTAAGCCCAAAGAAGAAAATGGTTTTCTAGTGCAAATTTCCTTTGACATTAAATGACTTCTCCTTCTACCTGAAAATTTGTAACTGCATTTTGTAGGACAGACCTTTGGCGTGACCATTTCAGGAGAGGTTATGCATTCTGATACTTGTGACAGAACATGGAGCTCTTTGTAGTACATCATGCTGTATGAAGCACGCCCCTGTATTCGTTCGCTCTGGCGGCCATAACAAAGTACCACAGACTGGGGGGCTTAAACAACAGAAATTTGTTTTCTCACAGTTCTGGAGGCTTGAAGTTCAAAATTAAACTGTTGTTGGCAGGTTTGGTTTCTTCTGAGGCCTCCCTCTCTCCTTGACTTGCAGATGGCTGCGTTCTGTGTCCTCATATGGCCTTTCCTCTCTGTGTGCAAATCCCTGGTGTCTCTGTGTGTTCAAATTTCCTCTTCTTATGAAGACACCAATCATATTGGAGTACGGCCCACCCTAAAGGCCTCATTTTTTAACTTTGTCACCTTTTTTAAAAGGCCCTATCTCCAATACAGCCATATTCTGAGATACCGGGGAGTTAGGGCTTCAACATATGAATTTTGGGAGAGACACATAATCAGCCCATAACAGCCTCAAAATATCAATATTTTCCATAAAATAAGCATGGAATAATTGTCTTAATCTAAGGTAATTATCATTTATATAAAATATAAAATCATATTGCTACTTATAAATGATAACAGGTGCTAAAGCTTTAAAGTGGAAAAACTATGGAAATAAACCTTTCCTTCTATTGAGAAGACATGGGAGGTATATCTAGAGTTTGAGAACTCCTACACCAAATCAGCAAGGAAGGGAAAAGGCTGCAATCAGATTAAGATTGAGTCTGATTATCATTTGTGACTTGCCACTTGAAGCCCAGAAGATTAAGTCTCTATTTATAGGCTGTTCTCTAAGCACAAATAGCATGTTCCTACTTGGCTCTTTGGGATGTTGTGCAGGGGTCCTGACGTAGTCAGATCATGCCCTACTTCATGACCTTCAGGTATAGGTTTTAGGTCATTTGGTCTCTATCCATCATTTTCTTATTGATTTGAATTTTTAAAAATTTGTTTAATTCCTTGTGAGCCTAGAAATACCTGTTTTTCGCCACTAGGTTTTTGATAAATTCTTTTTGCTCCTTCAAGGGCACTTAAGTCCTAATTATAACGATCACAATGCCCTTTCACCTCTAATTTCACCCTTCCTCCTCCCACTCCCCCATCACCTTTGACAATGTTAGCTTCTGGAATTGTAATCACCATTGTAATCATTTAAATAATATTTTATTTGTTCCCTTTCTAAAGTAGAAAAATAGTCATAGGGATTTTCCAGGATGCTGTCAACAAAGTTAGTTCATTTGTGGTTTTTGAACTATTGTTAATGGTTGATAATTTTGGAAATGTGTAAAAAAGCGCATAAAGAAGCAAATAACAAGTCACATCTTGGTGTATTTCTTTATACTTCCATGTACATTCAAAATAAAATGAGAATTGGGATGCCTGGATGGCTCAGTAGGTTGTGTCCAGCTTCGGCTCAGGTTATGATCTCACAGCTCGTGGGTTTAAGCCCCACAATGGGCTCTGTGCTGACAGCTCAGAGCCTGGATCCTGCTTCAGATTCTGTGTCTTTGGCTCTCTCTGCCCCTCCCCCGCTCATACTGTGTGTGTGTGTGTGTGTGTGTGTGTGTGTGTGTGTGTCTCAAAAATAAACAAACATTAAAAAAAATTTTTTTTAATGGGAATTGATTTTCCCCGTTCTTAAATTCTCACAGATGTGTGGTTCCTCATATTCATAACATTTTCCGTGTCCATCCCCACAGAAGCAAGTGACAGGTCGGCAGGTGGTTTCCTTTGTTAGTGATTTCACTAATTCCTTTCCGGCTCCCCACGTCTTTTTTTTTTTTTTTTTTTTTTTTTTTTTTTAATATTTATTTACTTAGGGACAGTGTGCAAGCAGGGGAGGGGCAGAAAGAGAAAGAGAGAGAGAATCCCAAGCAGGCTCCCTGCCGTCAGTGTGGAGCCTAATGTGTGGCTCAAATCCACATACTGTGAGATCGTGACTGGAGCTGAAACCCATAGCCATCCAGGCACTCTATCCAGCTCTCCAAGCCTATTTAAAAAAAAAAAAAAAAATTTTAACGTTTATTTATTTTTGAGACAGAGAGAGACAGAGCATGAACAGGGGAGGGTCAGAGAGAGGGAGGCACAGAATCTGAAACAGGCTCCAGGCTCTGAGCTGTCAGCACAGAGCCTGACGCGGGGCTCAAACTCACAGACCGCGAGATCATGACCTGAGCCGGAGTCGGCCACTCAACCGACTGAGCCACCCAGGCACCCCAAGCTCTCAAAATCTTAAGCCTATTTCTGACATAGGCAATTAGGTCTGTTTGAATGTGTCTTGCCCCTGAATGCCTAATTGTTATGAAAATATAGTTATTTTTGGGGCCCCATGTTTCAATTAATCCTCATAGCATCCATATGGGATTGGAACTATTATCCTCATTTTACCGATGAGGAAATGGAGGCCTAGAGGGATTAAGTAACTTTAAACTTAGTCTTTTTAATTTTTTTTAACGTTTATTTATTTTTGAGAGAGAGAGAGAGAGAGAGCACGAGCAGGGGAAGGGCAGAGAGAGAGGGAGACACAGAATCCGAAGCAGCTCCAGGCTCTGAGCTGTCAGCACAGAGCCCGATACGGGGTTCGAACCTGTGAGATCATGACTTGAGCCAAAGTCGGACGCTTAACCGACTGAGCCACCCAGGCTCCCCTGAACTCAGTGTTGATGCCCTAACCTGAGCTCTTGCCTGACATGCTTCATGATCTTTTCAAGGAGTAGTTTATTGGGGTACCAGGTGTGTGTGAGGGGTTTAAATAGGGTTTATATAGGGTAAATAGGGCATGATCAGTGACTAATATAAAAGAGTATACTTGAGACTTTGAATATTGCTACTTCTGAGATTTACTGAGGTATCTCTTTAATTCAGATAGTCCTGGGCATAATGTTTAATTTCACTTCTGTATAAGCATGGTTTGAGTATTTTACATTGTGTCTATGGAACAGTTTAAATTAACAACACTACTTATTTTTGAACAGTGGGCCACAATACGCATTGAAAAGGGAGTCTCAAAGGAGTCGGTCCTTAAAAACTCAGCTTCTGTTGGTAAGTCTCCTTTTTCAGTTATGATGGCTAACATATCCACACTGTAAAAATTTACATCTACCAAATTTGAACTTGAAATATGCAGAGAGCAGTGCATTCTATAGGCCTAGGATCGGTCATAATTTTGTTCTTTATGCAAAATAGCAGTTGCCTGAGTTTTGAATGAGTTTTCACTGGAAAGGTGGTAATAATGTGCTAGTTCATCTATGTGTTCTTACTTCTAAAGGCATACATTTGAAGATGTCTGCCTATAGTTTTCAAGATGCAGTCAATGTTTTGAAAAAATAATGCTAATTGGACTCCTTTGGAGTTAAACCTATTTTTGAGGTTTTTATTAGCACTGTAGTCTAACTTGCGGTTCTCAAAAATGTTCCTCAAAATACCCTTTCCTGCTAACGACTGATTGATAATACATGAAATAAATAATAACTGCCCCATGAAATAAGTTTGGGAATCACCACATGCTATACCTTACATTTGGAAAGTAATATTATACAGTAACAAAGGCTCAGAAATGTCCTACAGTAAAGAAACCTGTTTAATTTTTGTTAGAAGTGAGCTGACAAGTCAGCTGAGCTCACTCGTGTATCCATTACTGCTTTGCTTTTGTTCCAACAAACCTTTTCACTTTTGGGGTAAGAATTTTAAGAATTGGTTAAGACACGGGGGATCATAGGAGAGTAGAATTCTATGGAAAGGATGACTACGAAATTAGGAACTTGATTTAATTAAAAGACTAAGCCTTTGTGTGTTTTTCAAAAATAATGTGCAAACAATTTTGTGCCTATCTGATTTAGGATAAAAGATGACCAAAGTGTCAAGCCCTTCACTAGAAGGAACTTATCTTCCAGAGGCTTGTCTAGGAGAAACTGTAGAAATGGTATACCACAGTGCATTTTGGAAATAAAGTATTTGAGTGGAAACGTTGGCTCATTTTGTGTAAATGGATTGTTATGTTCAAATGATTGAAGCAGCTAGTAGACCTTCACGGTGTATACTTGGACACCAAGTATTATCATCAGTAACATTTTACCAAAATTAGATATTTTCAGTGCTACACAATCCCCTTTTTATTGCCAGGTACCTTCTCTTGGACATAGCAGATCTACTAATATTTTATGTTTCTGGGTACATTTAAAAATGTACGTTATGGGGCGCCTGGGTGGCGCAGTCGGTTGAGCGTCCGACTTCAGCCAGGTCACGATCTCGCGGTCCGTGAGTTCGAGCCCCGCGTCGGGCTCTGGGCTGATGGCTCAGAGCCTGGAGCCTGTTTCCGATTCTGTGTCTCCCTCTCTCTCTGCCCCTCCCCCGTTCATGCTCTGTCTCTCTCTGTCCCAAAAATAAATAAACGTTGAAAAAAAAAATGTACGTTATGATTACGTACTCCTTATGATTTAAGGAGACGACAAACTTTATTGCTGGTTTTTCTGTTGTACTTGGTGAGACTTTGGGCTGTCACTGATTTTCTTGTTGTTGTTGTCAGTTTATTTCTTTTGAGAGAGAGAGAGAGAGAGAGAGAGCAGGGGAGGGGCAGAGAGAGAGGGAGAGACAGAATGCCAAGCAGGCTCCAGGCTGCCAGCGTGGAGCCCAATGTGGGGCTTGAACTTAAGAACTGTGAGATCATGACCCGAGCCGAGGTCAAGAATCAGATGCTTAATTGACTGAGCCACCCAGGCGCCCCTGGGCTGTCACTGATCTTGAGTGAAATTCTGTAGAGCCCTAGAGATTGGGGTATTGGTGGTGCATGTGTTGGGCCATGAATTTAAAAGGGCACAAGGTGTTTCAATTTGGTAGGTTAAGAGGATTAAAATCTCTAGGTGAGGGTTTCCTTACCACTTTTTAGCCTAAATAGAAGTGAATATTGTCACTTGTTGAATTTTTTTTTTTTTTTTGTCACACATCTGTCTTTTCCATGGTACCACCAGGAAAGAATAGAAGCGAACAAGAGGAGAAAACAGAAATCATAATGGTTTAGAGTATGGCTGAAGACTGCCAAATTTTCTTCTTTCATTCAGAGTAGCCGTCTTTCCTTTTAGCCATGAAATTGGGAGTGACTGTTGCAGTTACGAGCATTTGATATCTGTAAGGTTGGTGGGGAATCCAAAGATGATGAAGATAAGGTTCCTGTGGGGAGACAGGTATCCGACCGGTCACTGTGATAAATGCTAAAGTAGGTGCATAAGCAAAGGACAACGTGGGATCTAATTTAGGCTCTGATATATCCTGCTTTCGTCTCTGTTAATCCCACAAGTGTGCATGGTATGCACCTCCATTCCCATTCTGATTTGCATCCTGCTTGGGTAGCCCTGTTAGAGGGTGTGTGCCCTATTGATACATCCTGCTGTTTGGAGTCAGCAGAGAGGTAATATCTTAATCCTAGATAGACTGGCCAAGGGTGATGAAACACACTGAGCACTTGTGTGCCTGGCTGGTGCAATCTTCTGCCTTCGGAGCATCATGTCTCGGTACTGCAGCCAACAGTAGCCCGAGTCAGCGTTGAGTCGGTCAAAGTTGAGGCAAGGGTCACAGGCAGACCAAGGGCCCCAAGAGTGCGGATGTGATGTCTGAATGATATAGTGCTGATGACAGGTTTACGAAACTGAGAGGGAGAGAATTGCTAAACAGGGAAAATAGTTATGTTTATTTTCTGCACCCAAAATTCACTCTGCTGCTCTTTTACTTAATGAAGCACATTAAAAAAAAAAAAAATGTTTATTTTTGAGAGAGGGCCGGGGAGAAGGGGGCAGAGAAAGGGAAACCGGGGATCTGAAGCAGGCTCTGCACTGTCTGCACAGAGCCCGATGCCGCGCTCGAACTCATGAACCATGAGCTCCTGACCTGAGCCAAAGTCGAGGCTTAACCGACTGAGCTGTCCAGGTGCCCCGAAGCACATTTTTGGAAATACTTTTTAAGTCTCTCTTTCCAGTGAGACCCCTTTTTCAGTGTATTTCTCCTGTGCCTTTATTAGTAAGACAGCTAAAAGCTGAACCTAGAGAAATATTACCTTTGTGGTTAAATAATCCTCTTCTGTCTTTAGCCATATTCTGCTGTATCTTCTGTTAAACATCTGTCTCATTTATTGATGGAGCTTCAGATATGATCATGAGCAAGAGCTCTTTAAGAAGCTCTGTTATTGCACCTTCTTCTTCCAGTTTTAAGGACTTTTCCTCATTGTTAATACAACCATGAAGGTAAATATTTCCCCCCCTCTTCAAGTAACTGTGTTATTCTGAGCATCTTGACTCAGTGGAGAATGTAGAAGTCCCCTCTACCCTAGTTTTTGTTTCCTGAGGGCTCATATGCTGGAGAGGCTAAAACAAGAGACAAGAAGGCTATTGAGTCCTTTGCTTCTCTGCATCAGCTGTGCTTTATCACTCCAGCCTTAGGACAAATGCATCTTCTGGGACCCAGGTACGTGGTCTGATGGAGATAGTATCAACTTTTATTTTACTTTGTCGTAAATAGTGCAAAGGACCATCGACTATTAATAAGAGCCACCAACCTTGGGTGCCTGGGTGGCTCAGTCATTAAGCATCTGACTTCAGCTCAGGTCATGATCTCACGGTTTGTGAGTGTGAGTCCCACAGTGGGTGAGCTTGAGCCTGGCTTGGGTTGATCATGAGCTCTGCTTTTCTCTCTCTCTCTCTCTCTCTGCCCCAGGTGAGATTCTCTTTCTCTCTGTCCCCCTCTCACTTGCACATCCCCCCTCTCTCTCAAAACAAACAAACAAACAAACAAACAAACAAACAAACACCACCCCAAATAAAACAATGAAACTGTAGTTTTATGCTATATTTATTAAAAAAAAAAAAAAAAGCCCCCAACCTCACCCTTGGGTGCCTAACTGATTTGGAAGACTTCTTGTGTAATAGATTTCAAATAGTAATTAGGATTGCTCTTGTAATCATTGTGATTCATTATGCCATTTTCATGACTCAAGATGAATTCCACTGTACATTGCATTATATTACTAGGACATTTTGAACAATTACCCACCATAGGTCAACAGGCAGGATGAAAGGCCCGAATTTGCCCTTGGCCTGGAGTGTCTCAAACAAAACCAATAAATAGAGGCTATGGTTCAGTCATTTTGGCACTGTTTTCTAGAATGTGGCGCTGGCCTGACTTAGCGTTATCTGCATGCCAGATGCATGCCACCTCCTCAGTCCTCCCCTTTGCCCCACTTCAGGAGGCATCACACACAGGGATCTGTGGTCACATGGCCTGTTGTTAGTGAAGCCCCGTGCTGAATTTCTCTCCTGCCCTGTGCGTCTTACCCCCAGAGCCCATCTCTTCCTCCACCCAAACACACACAAAGGACAAAATGCTGTGGAGAAACTTCTCATGTTATACCTATTCAGAGAGAATTCAGGCTGCTTAACATTTCCACTGATTTTACTCTTGGAATTCTTTCTGTGAGACTTGATCAACCATGGTGATGCTGGAACAATATAGGTCACATCAATATTGTGAATTTAATAAATTCACAAGCTAAAGATATTGTAAATTCAATAAAGATTTTTATTTACTATATTTATCTTTATTGTAATTTACAATAAAGATATTATAAATTCAATACCTTGAATTTATAGAAAATGTGGCATAATATTCTGTGACAGAAATTTGAGTATCATTTTCTATACTCATTTTTGCTTCGGGCAGGCTGTTTTTGATAGTCTGTTTACATCAACTAATTGTCAACTAGTATTGTCTTGGCATAAACTCCCTGAGTACAAGTCCTCAAGGATATAGAGTATAATGCATTTAAAGGGGTTATCTTGCTGATAAAATATTGGAACTTGTCTAGCTACTTGTAGAGAGAAAAATAATCCATTTATGGGATATGGAAGGATTATAGCGTGAGATTTTTCCTTATCACGGCCAAATGCTTTTATTAGTCTGCCTCTATTCATAAATCTTGTGCCTGATGGTGGTGATGAAGATGATGATAATTTTCAAACATACACAAAGGTAGAGAAATAGTATATTGAACCCAATATAGGCAATATTTGTCAAGATTTTGCCACACCTGATTCATCTATGCCTTCTTACTTTCTGCTAAAATATTCAATGCAGTATAAAATTTCATATCCTTTCATGCATTTTTAAATTAAAAATTTTTTTAAATGTTTATTTTTGAGAAAGAAAGAGCATGAGCAAGGCAGGGCAGAGAAAGAGGGAGACACAGAATCTGAGCTCTCAGCACAGAGCCTGATGCAGGACTTGTACCCACAAAACACACGATCATGACCTGGGCTGAAGTCCCGTGCTTAACCGACTGAGCCACCCAGGCACCCCTTTTCATGTGTTTTTAAAAAAGGATTAAAAAATAATCAGTGCTATTATCCCTTTAATTCAAACCTAATTTTTTAATATCATCTAATATACAGTCCATATATAAATTCCCCTAACAGTTTCAAAATGTTTTTATAATTGATTTATTTGAATTGAGGTTCAGTCATGGCCCATGAACTTGTTTGTTTATTTATTTATTGATATGGCTTATTGGACAGATGGAGTATAATTTTTGTTCTTGGAACAAAATAGCAGTTCTTAATAGCAGGTGATTCTGAAAAATTTCGCTTGCATACCTTGCATTTTTATCCTCACAGCTTGATATAGCTCTGTGGAAGACAAGGTTTAATTCTTTTGCTTGTTTATTTGTTTGTTTGTAAACCGTCAGATTATTCCTCTGTATTTCTAAGCAATATAATGAAATTTAATCAACCACTTAGGAGAGCAATTTGGCACAGCTGAAGACTCATTACACGGTAGCCCCTTAATTCCACTTTTCCTAAGATATCAAACCCACCCAAACTCTCAGCATGTATGTATTAGGAGACATGCATCAAATGGATACCAATAGTGAAAATAGGGCAACAATCCTGTCACTCATCAGGAGGAGAATTAATATGTGAGCTAGTTCAAATGAACTAACTGGATTTACATGAAGAGAACAAAGTATGTACATCTTAATGTTAAGTGAAAATAACATGTATGGTGTAATATTTATTTAAAATTATTACTATACGCAGATACCATATAATTATGTAGATATATGCAGATAAGTGTAAAATATATGTGGAAATGAAATGTACTATAGGTTAGTGTTTATCTTCTAGGAGGGAGGAGAAAAGGTGGGGAGATGGGCTTTAACTGTATCTCTAATTGTTTTCTTTAAAGACTATCTGAAGGGACGCCTGGGTGGCTCACTCGGTTGAGCGTCCGACTTCAGCTCAGGTCATGATCATGGGGTTCATGAGTTCAAGCCCCACATCAGGCTCGCCACTGTCAGTGCAGAGCTCGCTTTGGATTCTCTGTCCCCCTCTTTCTGTCTCTCCCCTGCGTGCTCTCTTTTAAAAATAAATAAACATTAAAAAAAATTTACCTTCCTTAAACAAAAAAAAGAATACCTGAAGCAAATATGACAATAAGTCTCTTTTTTCTTTGTTGAACTCAAAAATTTTTTGTTAAACTTATATTTTAAGCATAAAAATTTAAAAAACCCAACTAATAAGATATTAAGAATATTAAGAATTGCTCAACTAGAGTCCTTAGTCTGATGGGTGGAAGTAGTTTTATAATAGAAAATAAAAATTTGTCTCAGGGGTGTGATTGATGGTTACCTACCTGCTCCAAAGTACATCTTCATTCAGTCTGTCCAATGCTTGGAGTTGACATTTAAACCAATGGGAATCGAAATATATTACCTTTTGGAGCTGGGATTCTCAGCCTCAGCACTACTGACATTTTGGGTTGAATAATCCTTTGTCATGGGAGTAAATGCATTGTAAGATGCTTAGCAGTATCCCTGGTCTCTACCCACTAGATGATAGTAGTGTACCCCCTAATGTGACAACCAGTGTGTCTCCAGACACTGACATATGTCCCCAGGGGGCAAAGTCCTCTCCTGACTCCTAACCTCTGTCCTCTCCTTTGCAAAGCACTGCTCTTAGAGAATAATGTGTTTTTCTATTGGAATCCAATATCATTAGCATAATTTATCTTAGTTTTCTAACAAATAGGCCCTTGAGGGAGCAGAACTTGATTTCCAGTTTTTGGTGGTGTGGCTGGTGTGGGGAAGGACAGAAAGTGAGGTAAGGCACGTGAACAACAGGGTGAGCAGAGAACACTGGATGGTGGGAGAGGAAGCTTGCTCCTTAAGGAAAGGTAGAAGTGAGACAAGGGACTCTTTCTGCAAACTTTGCCTCATAATCTGATGAAAATATGCTGTTTTGGAGGGAGCTTTATTTTAGAATGGATTGGAGACTTGTGTATAACTATGTACTCTAACCTCCGGAAAGGAGATGACTTAACATTTAATTCTGGCCAACAGTGAGTAAGCAGGAAGGAGTGGTTCTGGCAGGAAAGAAAGTAAAAAGTCAGGTCAGACTAATGGCTTTCATTGCATTGTAAAGTGATGGGTGGGAGGAGAGTGATATAAGCCCTAAATCACAGAAAGGAAGGCTCCTAACTTAAGAAAGCAGTTAGGAAGCTCATAAAACATACTCTCTTATTTTGCAGATTGTTTTCTTGTCACGTAGCAGGAACAAAGTAGGTGATGTGCCCTGTGCCCAATCCCTATTTTCTATGAAATGAGTTTTGCTTTTAAACATAAATGATAAAAGCAGGTTTTAAATCTTTCTATCCCCAGCACTGTTTAGCTGTTGGCCATCTTGTTGGTGCTTTGGCTCTCTTAGTCCTAAACTCCTCAGCGGATTGGGAGAGTACCTGCATCTCAGAATTGTGGAGGTTTGAAAAAGTCAGATGAGAATGAGACTCAGGGATTCTTTGAGAGTGAGAAGATAGCTGGATCAGGTGACTGGATAGTCAACTTGAGAAGACATTCTCTGTTTAGAGAAGTTCTCTGTGACATTGGGAGGAGCAGACATCTCATCAGGTACCTATCAAATCTAAAATCCAGCTTGTCACTCTAGAAGTGTTCCCCAAACTAATCTCCCCACCTAACACACCCCCCAGAGAAAACCCTAGTCAAAACTACAAAGCTTCTGCATTTTGTTTCTACTTTATAGACAAAATCCTGTCAATAATAATAAGAATCACCACCATTTATTAAACAGTGGCTCCATTGTGCAAAATTATTTACATGAGGGAGGTCTTGGTAATTCTCTCTTAACTGATGAGAAAACAATGGGTGAAGGAGGTCAAGTGACTCCTTCAGATCATTTAAGTAGTCAGGGCAGACTGAAAAGAAAGCCCAATTTGTCTTTCCTATTCAGAATCTCTTGCCACAACTCCCTGCCTAAACTATACCTTCCTTACCTGCTCCTCTGGTCATTCCATGCCTTCTCATTCTCCCTTGGAAGGTTGAGGTAACTCTTCCACAAATGGAAACTCCCTGCTGAAAGTTGGCTTCGTCGCATCTTAGGAAATGCATAACATTTCAATTTCAAATCATCAACAGAATTTTTAAAGAAATGAAATCTATTAAGAACATTTAGAATTATAATAAAAGATACTATACATAAATGCCAAGCCATAATGTTGACATTATAATTGATTTGATGGCTTATTTGACAATGAAGTTTTATAGATGCTTCTCTGTTGTGGGATTTCTTGTTTAATCAAACGAGTTATGTCCAAATCAACAAAGTTAATGGGGTCCATCGGCCAAGAAGAGATGGGTTAACAGTATACTGAATGGGATGTTAAAATGTTAGTTAAACTGAAACTCTGCCTGTTAATTCTAAATGCCTGTTAGTTTCTCTGCGGTGTTGACAGAGAATTGATTACAACAATGTCCATACTTCCCTCCATTTATGCTTCAAAACAGTTGTAAACACGTGGTTAATTTCATGACTAGCATTTATATCTGGGGGTTAAAATCTTCCTCTTTTGTCATTAGCATTGGTTATTTTGTAAGTTTCTAGGGAACTACCGGGGTATATAATGGTGAAAAAGGGAGTTGATTTTCTCATCTGCTTTTCTCAGGAGAACAAAAATTTGTCTCCAGTACTTGTAGCTTAGTACTTCTAGTCTTGATTACTTGTAGCTTCGTACTTCTAGTCTTGATAACTGAGAGACACTAACAGGAAAGTACTCTAAATTTAATAAGGGCCACATTTTTCTATTACAGATATATAAGCCATACAGAAAACAGGAAAATAGAAGGTACCTTTACTTCAGTAAAGCTTTTGATTGTATCCTATTCCAAATAACAGGGTTGACAAATCCACTCTCTCTGTTACCCCTCCCACGGCCCTGGAAGACATCTCTGGTTGATGAAGTCTTTGCCAATGAACCACCAGGTAGCCTCCTTAGCACAAACCTGCAGACACGCCCTCACTTCTCACTGATTTGGAGTTGGTCTGTGACGGCTGATGAAACAGTTGAAACAAGTTGAAACCTTGTTACCACTCGATCTGGAGAATAAATGGAGTTTCTCATACTATGTAGCAAAGGATCACTAACTAAAAGGAGGAGAACCTCTTGAGTAATTGGGCTTTGGTTTTGGTTAGATTTGGTTGTATTGTTCAAGGGGTTGTATTGAAAGTGCAGTATCATTGACTGAAAGCTCTTAGTTGGGTTTTAAATTACCTAGGAAACCGAATAGAATTTGAAGTAATCTTTTTAAAAATTTTATTTATTTAAATTCAAGTTAGTTAGGGGCGCCTGGGTGGCGCAGTCAGTTAAGCGTCCGACTTCAGCCAGGTCACGATCTCGCGGTCCGTGAGTTCGAGGCCCGCGTCGGGCTCTGGGCTGATGGCTCAGAGCCTGGAGCCTGTTTCCGATTCTGTGTCTCCCTCTCTCTCTGCCCCTCCCCCGTTCATGCTCTGTCTCTCTCTGTCCCAAAAATAAATAAACATTGAAAAAAAAAATTAAAAAAAAAAATAAATTCAAGTTAGTTAAAATACAGTGCAGTATTGGTTTTAGGAGTAAAACCCAGTGATTCATCACTTCCATAGAACACCCAGTGCTCATCCCAACAAGTGCCCTCCTTAGTGCCCATCACCCATTTAGCCCATCCCCCCCATCCACAACCCCTCCAGCAACCCTGTTTGTTCTCTGTATTTCAGGGTCTCTTATGGTTTGCCTCCTTCTCTGTTTTTATCTTATTTTTCCTTCCCTTCCCCTATGTTCATCTGTTGTGTTTCTTAAATTCCATATATGGGTGAAATCCTATATTTGTCTTACTCTGACTTATTTTGCTTAGCATAATACACTTTGGTTCTGTCCACATCGTTGCAAACGGCAAGATTTCATTCTTTTTGATACTCAAGTGATATTCCATTATATATACACCACATCTTCTTTATCCATGCATCCGTTGATGGACATTTGGGCTCTTTCCATACTTTGGCTATTGTTGATAGTGCTGCTATAAACATTGGGGGTGCAGTGCCCCTTAGACACAGCATTTTTGTATCCTTCGGATAAATACCCAGTAGTGCAATTGCTGGGTTGTAGGGTAGCTCTATTTTTAATTTTTTGAGGAACCTCTACCCTGTTTTCCAGAGTGACTGCACCAGTTTGCATTCGCACCAATAGTGATCTTGATTGTTTGGATTCGTGAGCCATCAGAGAGAAGATTGACATTCAAGATCCTTTATCAAAGGTGGATGCTCGGAAATGGAATAGAAAAGCCAGCCTTGATAGGAAAAGGCTTGCCACTTCAGAAGGGCCAGAGGCAGAGTTTTAGACCATCAGGCATGGAAAGCCAGGGAAAGTATAGAACCCAAAATAATGCTGCAGTTCATGGCAGAACCAGCATGTTCAACACACAGTGACAAGCTGCTTTGAATCACTCACCCTGGTCTCTGCATGAACACTTTACGCAGTGTTTTCTGGGTACCTGGGTTATATGCTGAACTATGCCCTCAGGCAACCCTTAGCCTACTTAAGGAGATATCACCAATATCCACATGTCCATGTGGCAAATGGGAACCAGGCAGTGCTGATGGTGTTGAATTTCACAAAAATAAATATAATTACCTCGAGTAAAGAAATGCATAAGCGTAGTATGAAAAGAGATTGTTTCAGATGGGGGATGTCAGAGAGAGTGTTTTGGTGAACATGTTAGTGTTGAACCAGTCATGTAGAGGTGGATTGGGATTAACTGAGGTGACAGGGCTTTCTAAACTGGGGGAATGAGGGAATAGCTTGGACAGCAATGGTAGTGAGCTAAGTTCATAGAAGGGAACAGACATAGAAATAAGGTTGGCAAGAAGATGACATGAGGTTGTGAAGGGCTCAAATGCTAAGTGCTTTCGATGTGATATAAAGGCATAGAAAAGCCTAGGTTTACCGTTTATATTGAGGGTGGTAAAGAAGAAATTCTGAAACCTGCAAAAAGGATTACTATAGTGGCAAACCAGACCTGTGAAGGTTGATTATTGAACTTGGAAAAAAAGAAGAGATGATTCCAATGACAGTTGATTAATTATTAGAAGGTAGAAGCCATCCCTCTTTCCCTCCACATCCATAAAAGATGGAACAAAAGAGGGGCACCTGGCTGGCTCAGTCCATGGAGCATGCAACTCTTGATCTCAGGGTTGTGAGTTCAAGCCCCACATTGGTCATGGATCTTACCTAAAATAAATAAATTTAAAGAAATGTTGGAACAAAAAGAATGTTGTAAAGTAAAAGAGTTGTTACATGTAAGACAGAGATTCTTAGCAAAAAATGATCATAAAACTAAACCAAGCTAGTAGGTAGATTATAATACAGAGAAGTTTTACAAATGGAATACGTAGTTGGGGCACCTGGGTGGCTCAGTTGGTTAAGCGTCTGACTTCGGTTCAGGTTATGATCTCACAGTTCGTGAGTTCGAGCCCCGCATCGGGCCCTGTGCTGACAGCTCAGAGCCTGGAGCCTGCTTTGGATACTATGTCTCCCTCTCTCTCTGCTCCTCCCCTGCTCATGCTCTGTCTGTCTCTCCTTCAAAAATAAATAAAAACAGGGGCGCCTGGGTGGCGCAGTCGGTTAAGCGTCCGACTTCAGCCAGGTCACGATCTCGCGGTCCGTGAGTTCGAGCCCCGCGTCAGGCTCTGGGCTGATGGCTCAGAGCCTGGAGCCTGTTTCTGATTCTGTGTCTCCCTCTCTCACTGCCCCTCCCCCGTTCATGCTCTGTCTCTCTCTGTCCCAAAAATAAATAAACGTTGAAAAAAAAAAAAAAAGTGTTTAAAAAAAAATAAATAAAAACATTAAAAGAAATAAAAAAAAAAACAAATAGAATATGTAGTCGAGAACTTAAGTTTTTCAGTGTGTGTTTGTCTCTATGTATCTGTTTGTGGGTCATTGGCTCCATAGGCAGAGGAATCAAGAAAGCTCTTCATCGGCTCTTTATTCTGCCAATAAGTCATGACAATCAAGCCCTCTTTACCTTTTCTCTTCCCTCTAGGAGGTTTTATAATGGCATTTCCCAGTTTTCTGTTTTCTTGCTGAAGCTTTTGGGAAAGCCTACGTTTTTGAATGAATAAGAAGGTGACAGGCTAGAGTGCCAAAGCATGCTTGGTACACAGAAGGCTGGGGAGATGGGGAGCAGATGGTGGTGGTTCCATTATTGTTCAGGATTGGCTCTCGGGGCTCAGGGAAAGGAGAAAGCCTGTTAGAATTGTGATTAGACAGAGTCCTTTTCTTGGGTTGGGGTAGGAAGAAGCTGGTGATGTCTGGATGCCTTGGGGATGGGCAAAGTTCTTAGACAGGGACCTTCCCCTTGTATGCCAACCCCAGTGTTTTGAAAGCTCTCTTCCTGTACCTCCTCTCCTAACTTCTCTAGGTCAGGTGCCTCGTTTTTCCACTTCTCTTTCTCAGAGTTCTGTTTCCTTCAAAACTTGAGCTGAGTAGAGAAGAACTTTAATTCCCTGGAGTCGTATTTTGTTTTTTTGAAGATTCCTCAGGGAGTAGAACCCGTAGAGCCCTTATGTCTCCTGTAACTTCTGGGGACACCTGGTGAACAAAAAAAAGCTGGGATGTGGTCCGCTTTTCTGTTAGGGTCTTAGAGCCTTCACCCTGTATTGCCTCAGCATTTCTGGAATTGATGGGCCTTGCCTGTGTGCTTTTCTGGTGTTGTGTGCTGGGTAGCCTGCACTGACTCATTTCACCTGGGGAATGGAGTGGACCTGAAAGCCCGAGGATGTAGGAAATGCCGTAGACAAACTTTGTGGGTGGGATAATTTGGTCCTTTTACCTTTAAAAGGGAAAATGCACTGTCTGCAGAGGACAGCAACTTGGAGGAACATTGACTTTGGCCCTTACAAAAAGCTAAAATACTTTGGAGACAGTGCATATACATATGAAGTGACATTCTTCTTCAAGTTATAAGAGAAAACAGCATTATGATTTCTGGTATCACTTTGCAACCAGTGGAATTCTGTTGGCTTACACAGAGAGGAAATTGATAATGAATTCTAGAGACTATCTTTAAAAGAAAGAAAGAAAAAAAGAAAGAAAGAAAGAAAGAAAGAAAGAAAGAAAGAAAGAAAGAAAGAAAGAAAGGAAGGAAGGGAGGAAGGAAGAAAGGAAGGCGGTAAAAAGGAGATTAAGACTGGACAGAGAGTGTAGGTTTTGGCTATGAGTAATTGATAACATTCGCCTACTTGGTAGACTATGTGCAGTACTTAAAGCCTTTGCAAGGATTAAGTGTATGTCCCCTTTTTCCCAAGTGTGGTAAGTTTTTTAGGTTGTTATGTTAGAGTATCAGGCATATAGATCACTTCCTTTCCTTGCCTCTGTAATGACATTGGTACAAATCTACACAAATAAATGAGCATCTTCATTTTCAATGGCTCAAATGTTCCTAACAGTCAGTTTATTTGCACCCAGTGGCCAATCCACATGACCTCTCCAGAACAGATTTCAAGTGTGTGAAGCCAGCAGGCATTGTGAAATCCCAACATGTGATGGTGTTCAGCCTTTGATGTTCATCTGACATTCTGCACAAGCCTGTCACCAGTCAGTAGAGAAGCGTGTGTCTCAGGGTATATATTCAAGGAGAGAGAAAGACAGGTATTTTGTAATCAACAAAAAGAAAAAATGTCCTTTTTTCCCTAAGGAAAGCCATTGCTTTGCCATTCTGTCCTTACCCCCATAGGAAAAGCCACCCATTGTGTCCTTTAGAATAAGCTTGTTTTAGAAACGTAGGAAAGACATTTCATGAGTTTGATGTAACTTGGTCTTTTTTTCTTTTTTATATTAAATATAATTTATTGTCAAATTGGTTTCCATACAGCACCCAGTGGTCATCCCAACAGGTGCCCTCCTCAATGCCTATCACCCACTTTTCCCACTCCCCCACCCCCATCAACCCTCAGTTTATTCTCAGTATTTAAGAGTCTCTTATGGTTTGCCTCCTTCCCTCTCTGTAACTTTTTTTCCCCCCTTCACCTCCCCCATGGACTTCTGTTAAGTTTCTCAGGTTCCACATATGAGTGAAAACATATGGTATCTATCTTTCTCTGCCTGAGTTATTTCACTTAGCATAATACTCTTCAGTTCCATCCACATTGCTACAAATGGCCATATTTCATTCTTTCTCATTGCCAAGTAGTATTCCATTGTATATGTAAACCGCATCTTCTTTATCCATTCGTCAGTTGATGGACATTTAGGCTCTTTCTGTATTTTGGCCATTGTTGAAAGTGCGTTATAAACATTGGGGTGCAAGTGCCCCTATGCATCAGCACTTCTGTATCTCTTGGATAAATTCCTAGCAGTGCTATTGCTGGGTCATATTTTTAATTTTTTGAGGTACTTCCACGCTGTCTTCCAGAGCGGCTGCACCAGTGTGCATTCCTGCCAAAAGTGCAAGAGGGTTCCCGTTTCTCCACATCCTCTCCAGCATCTATAGTCTCCTGATTTGTTCATTTTAGCCACTCTGACTGGCATGAGGTGGTATCTCAGGGTGGTTTTGATTTGTATTACCCTGATGGGGAGTGACGTTGAGCGTCTTTTCATGTGCCTGTTGGCCATCTGGATGTCTTCTTTAGAGAAGTGTTATTCATGTTTTCTGCCCATTTCTTCACTGGATTATTTGGTTTTTGGGTGTGGAGTTTGGTGAGTTCTTTATAGATTTTGGATACTAGCCCTTTGTCTGATATATATTTGCAAATACCTTTTCCCGTTCCGTTGGTTGCCTTTGAGTTTTGTTGGTTGTTTCCTTTGCTGTGCAGAAGCTTTTTATCTTCATAAGGTCCCAGTAGTTCATTTTTGTTTTTAATTCCCTTGCCTTTGGAGATGTGTCAAGTAAGAAATTGCTGCAGCTGAGGTCAGGGAGGTTTTTTCCTGCTTTCTCCTCTAGGGTTTTGATGGTTTCCTGTCTCACATTCAGGTTCTTCATCCATTTTGAGTTTATTTTTGTGAGTGGTGTAAGAAAGTGGTCTAGTTTCATTCTTCCGCATGTTGCTGTCCAGTTTTTCCTGCACCATTTGTTAAAGAGACTATGTTTTTTCCACTGGATATTCTTTCCTGCTTTGTCAAAGATTAGTTGGCCATACTTTTGTGGGTCTAATTCTGGGTTATCTATTCTATTCCATTGGTCTATTTGTCTGTTTTTGTGCCAATACCACACTGTTTTGATGATTACAGCTTTGTAGTAGAGGCTAAAGTCTGGGATTGTGATGCCTCCCTCTTTGGTCTTCTTCAATATTACTTTGGCTATTCGAAGTCTTTGTGGTTCCATACAAATTTTAGGATTGCTTGTTCTAGCTTTGAGAAGAATGCTGGTGCAATTTTGATTGGGATTGCATTGAATGTGTAGATAACTTTGGGTAGTATTGACATTTTAGCAATATTTATTCTTCCATCCAGGAGCATGGAATGTTTTTTCATTTCTTTGTATCTTCTTCAATTTCCTTCTTGAGCTTTCTATAGTTTTCAGCATACAGATCTTTTACATCTTTGGTTAGGTTTATTCCTAGGTATTTTATGCTTCTTGGTGCAATTGTGAATGGGATCAGTTTCTTTATTTGTCTTTCTGTTGCTTCATTATTGGTGTATAAGAATGCAACTGATTTCTGTACATTAATTTTGTATCCTGTGACTTTGCTAAATTCATGTATCAGTTGTGGCAGACTTTTGGTGGAGTCTGTCGGGTTTTCCACGTATAATATCGTGTCATCTGCAAAAAGTGAAAGCTTGACTTCATCTTTGCCAATTTTGATGCCTTTGATCTCCTTTTGTTGTCTGATTGCTGATGCTAGAATTTCCAACACTATGTTATACAACAGCAGTGAGAGTGGACATCCCTGTCGTGTTCCTGATCTCGGGGCAAAGCTCTCAGTTTTTCCCCATTGAGGATGATGTTAGCTGTGGGCTTTTCATAAATGGCTTTTATGATGGTTAAGTATGTTCCTTCTATCCCGACTTTCTCGAGGGCTTTTATTAAGAAAGGATGCTGAATTTTGTCAAATGCTTTTTCTGCATTGATTGACAGGATCATATGGTTCTTATCTTTTCTTTTATTAATGTGATGTATCACATTGATTGATTTGTGAATGTTGAACCAGCCCTGCAGCCTAGGAGTGAATCCCACTTGATCATGCTGAATAATTCTTTCTATATGCTGTTGAATTCGATTTGCTAGTATCTAGTTGAGAATTTTTGCATCCATATTCATCAGGGATATTGGCCTGTAGTTTTCTTTGTTTGCTGTGTCTCTGTCTGGTTTGGGAATCAAAGTAATGCTGGCTTCATAGAATGAGTCTGGAAGTTTTCCTTCCCTTTCTATTTTTTTGGAACAGCTTGAGAAGGATAGGTATTATCTCTGCTTTAAATGTCTGGTAGAACTCCCCTGGGAAGCCATCTGGTTCTGGACTCTCATTTGTTGGGAGATTTTTGATAACGGATTCAATTTCTTCGCTGGTTATGGGTCTCTTCAAGTTCTCTATTTCTTCTTGTTTGAGTTTTGGAAGTGTGTGGGTGCTTAGGAATTTGTCCATTTCTTCCAGGTTGTCCAGTTTGTTAGCATATAATTTTTCATAGTGTTCCCTGATAATTGCTTGTATTTCTGAGGGATTGGTTGTAATAATTCCATTTTCTTTTTTGTTTTTTTTTATTAAATTTTTTTTTTCAACGTTTATTTATTTTTGGGACAGAGAGAGACAGAGCATGAACGGGGCAGGGGCAGAGAGAGAGGGAGACACAGAATCGGAAACAGGCTCCAGGCTCTGAGCCATCAGCCCAGAGCCTGACGCGGGGCTCGAACTCACGGACCGCGAGATCGTGACCTGGCTGAAGTCGGACGCTTAACCGACTGCGCCACCCAGGCGCCCCAATAATTCCATTTTCATTCATGATTTTGTCTATTTGGGTCCTCTCCCTTTTCTTTTTGAGAAGCCTGGCTAGCGGTGTATCAATTTTGTTTATTTTTTCAAAAAAACAACTCTTGGTTTCATCGATCTGCTCTACAGTTTTTTTAGATTCTATATTGTTTATTTCTGCTATGATCTTTATCATTTCTCTTCTTCTGCTGGGTTTGGGGTGTCTTTGCTGTTCTGCTTCTATTTCCTTTAGGTGTGCTGTTAGATTTTGTATTTGGGATTTTTCTTGTTTCTTGAGATAGGCCTGGATTGCAATGTATTTTCCTCTCAGGACTGCCTTCACTGCATCCCAAAGCGTTTGGATTGTTGTGTTTTCATTTTCATTTGTTTCCATATATTTCTTAATTTCTCCTCTAATTGCCTGGTTGGCCCATTCATTCTTTAGTAGGATGCGCTTTAACCTCCATGCTTTTGGAAGCTTTCCAGACTTTTTCCTGTGGTTAATTTCAAGTTTCATAGCATTGTGATCTGAAAGTGTGCATGGCATGATCTCAATTCTTTTATACTTATGAAGGGCTGTTTTGTGACCCAGTATATGATCTATCTTGGAGCATGTTCCATGTGCACTCGAGAAGAAAGTATATTCTGTTGCTTTGGGATGCAGAGTTCTAAATATATCTGTCAAGTCCATCTGATCCAATGTATCATTCAGTGCCCTTGTTTCTTTATTGTTCTCATGTCTAGATGATCTATCTATTGTTGTAAGTGGAGTATTAAAGTCCCCTGCAATTACCACATTCTTATCAATAAGGTTGCTTATGTTTGTGATTGATTGTTTTATATATTTGGGGGCTCCCGTATTTGGCGCATAGACATTTATAATTGTTATCTCTTCCTGATGGATAGACCCTGTAATTATTATATAATGCCCTTCTTCATCTCTTGTTACAGCCTTTAATTTAAAGTCTAGTTTGTCTAAGTATGGCTACTCCAGCTTTCTTTGACTTCCAGTAGCATGATAGATACTTCTCCATCCCCTCACTTTCAATCTGAAGGTGTCCTCAGGTCTAAAATGAATCTCTTGTAGAAAGCAAATAGTTGGGTTTTGTTTGTTTCTTTATCCATTCTGATACCCTATGTCTTTTGGTTGGAGCATTTAGTCCATTTACATTCAGTGTTATTATTGAAAGATATGGGTTTAGAGTCATTGTGATGTCTGTAGGTTTCATGCTTATAGTGATGTCTCTGGTACTTTGTGGTCCTTGCAACATTTCACTCACAGAATCCCTCTTAGGATCTCTTGTAGGGCTTAGTTTAGTGGTGATGAATTCCTTCAGTTTTTGTTTGTTTGGGAAAACCTTAATCCTTCCTTCCATTCTGAATGACAGACTTGCTGGGTAAAGGATTCTCGGCTTCATATTTTTCCTGTTCATGACATTGAAGATTTCCTGCCATTCCTTTCTGGCCTGCCAAGTTTCAATAGATAGGTCTGCTACTACCCTTATGGGTCTACCTTTGTATGTTAAGGCCTGTTTATCCCTGGCTGCTTTCAGAATTCTCTCTTTATCCTTGTATTTTGCCAGTTTCACTATGATATGTCATGCAGAAGATCAATTCAAGTGACATCTGAAGGGAGTTTTCTGTGCCTCTTGGATTTCAATGCCTGTTTCCTTCCCCCTATCTGGGAAGTTCTCAGCTATGATTTGTTCAAGTATACCTTCAGCCCCTTTCTCTCTCTCTTTTTCCTGAATTCCTATGATACGGATATTGTTTCGTTTGATTGTATCACTTAGTTCTGTAATTCTCCCCTCATACTCCTGGATTTTTTTTACCTCTCTTTTTCTCAGTTTCCTCTTTTTCCATAATTTTATCTTCTATTTCACCTACTCTCCCCTCTGCCTCTTCAATCTGCACTGTGGCCGCTTCCATTTTATTTTGCACCTCATTTATAGCATTTTTAATTCATCATGACTATTTTTTAGTCCCTTGGTCTCTATAGCAATAGATTCTCTGCTGTCCTCTATGCTTTTTTCAAGCCCAGTGATTGATTTTGTGACTATTATTCTAAATTCTTGTTCAGTTATATTGCTTAAATTGGTATTATCAATTTGTTAGTGTCACCACTTCCTGAATTTCTTTTGAGAAGAATTCTTCCATTTAGTCATTTTGGCTAGTTTTCTGTCCCTTATGCATTTTAAAAGCTTGTTGTGTGCTTTGCACCTGTGAGCCCTGCTATATTAAAGGAGGGTCATATACTCTCCAGGGCCTGGCCCTTCAGGAGGTGTTTTTTCAGAGGTTGTTACTTGCTCTCTGTTGTTGTGACTTTTGTTATTTTGTTACCCTACTGGTAGTGCTATTTTGGACTTCCCACATGTATGCTTTGATTTGTTCTTTGGAGTACCCCTATCTTTTTTCCAGCTTTCCCATTTTCTTTCTGGTAGATTCAGTCTCTTTTCCTCCCAGGCTCTGGTGTTTAAAGTCTTTTGGCTTATGCACTTCTTTGTTTGAGAGAAGCGGGAAGTGTGGATCCCCCTACTTCTCTGGCGTGTTGGCCCCTCCTCCTGAGCTAACTTGGTCTTTTTTTGATCTTTGCTTATAATTGGTTAAGACAATGCCTGCATCATGTAATGAATGGAGTTCGTGGTTCATGGGCTTGAAAAAAAGGGGGGGGGTGGCATTCTGCTGATGTGAATAATTTTGAATGATTTTAGGACTAGAGTCATCAGGTGGAAGAAATTGTAAGGAAAAGCAGGAGGGTGGGAGAACCCAGGAAGTATTAGGAGCCCAAAGACTGATTTAGTTTGGCTGGAACTAGAATAAGTGAAAATGAGTTGGATATAGGAGTAAGATTAGATAGATATATAGGTTTAAGTTAAGTCCTAAAAGGCCTCAAATGCCAGGTTAATAAAGTACTTCTTTAGATGAGGGCGTCTCAAAGTTCCATGTATCTTTAGCTTTGCAGAAGTAGGATTAGACAGGAAAAGGGAGGGAGAAGTGGAGAAAGAAGAGATGGTAGATGGCAAGCCATTCTGGAAATAATGGGACCTTGATTTGCAAATATTGATCACTCTTGTATCCCAGGCATAAATCTCCCTTGATCGTGGTGAATGATTTTTTAAATATATTGTTGGATTCGGTCTGCTAATATTTTGTTGAGGATTTTTGCATCTATGTTCATCAGAGATAGTGGCCTGTAGTTCTCTATTTTTGTGGTGTCTTTGGGTTGTTTTGGTATCAGGGTAATGCTGGCCTCATAGAATGATTTGGTAGTTTTCCTTCCCCTTCTATTTTTTGCAATAATTTGAGAATAATAGGTATTAACTCTTCTTTAAATGTTTGGTAGAATTCACCTTTGAAGCCATCTGGTCCTGGACTTTCGATTGTTGGGAGATTTTTGATTACTGATTCAATTTCATTCTGGTTATTGGTCTGTTCAAATTTTTTATTTCTTCCTGTTTTAGTTTTGGTACTTTATATGTTTCCAGGAAGTTACCCATTTCTTCTAGGTTGTCTGAATTTGTTGACATATCATTCTTCACAATATTCTCTTAGAATCTTTTGTATTTCTGTGGTGTTGGTTATTATTTTTCCTCTTTCATTTGTGATTTTATTTAAGTCTTCTCTGTCTCTCTCTGTCTCTCTCTCTATTTTTTTTTTTTTAGTAAGTCTGGCTAGACGTTTATCAGTTTTGTTGATCTTTTCAAAGAACCAGCTCCTGGTTTCATTGATCTGTTCTGTTGTTTTTTTGGTTTCTATATCATTTATTTCTGCTCTAATCTTTATTATTTCCTTTCATCTGCTGGCTTTAGGCTTCATTTTTTGTTCTTTTTCTAGCTTCTTGTAGGTGTGAGGTTAGGTTACTTATTTGAGATTTTTCTTGCTTCTTGATATAGTACTGCATTGCTATATACTTCCCTCTTAGGAATGCCTTTGCTGTACCTCAAAGGTTTTGGACCATTGTGTTTTCATTTTCACTTCTTTCCATGTATTTTCTTTCTTTCTTTAAAAAAATTTTTTTAATGTTTTTTTTTGAGAATATGAGAGAGAGAGAGAGAGAGAGAGAGCAAGCAGGGGAGGGGCAGAGAAGGAGAGAGGGCGACACAGAATCCAAACAGGCTCCAGGATCTGAGCTGTCAGCACAGAGCCCGACATAGGGCTCGAACCAGTGAATCATCAGATCATGACCTGAGCTGAAGTCGGATGCACAACCAACTGAGCCACCCAGGCACCCCTCCATGTATTTTCTTTATTTCTAATTTCCTGGTTGACCCATTCATTTTTTTAGTAGCATGTTGTGTAACCTCCATGCATTTATGGTCTTTCCAAATTTTTTCTTGTGGTTGACTTCAAGTTTCATAGTGTGGTGGTCAGAAAATATGCATGGCATGATCCCAGTCTTTTTGTACTCGTTGAGGCCTGATTTGTGACCTAGTATGTGGTCTATTCTAGAGAACGTTCCATGTGCACTTGAAAAGAATGTGTATTCTTCTGCTTTAGGACGAAAAGTTCCGACCGTATCTGTTAAGTCCATCTGGTCCAATGTGTCACTCAATGCTGGAAAGTGTTTGATTTCAGTAAGGTAGGAGGATATAAAAGTAAGAATTCTCATACTGTAGGTAGGTTTTCAGATTTTCTCTCTCTTTTTTTTTTTTCAGGTATGCAATTATTTTAACTTAAAATAGTGATGATTTAATCACTTCTTATTCAACTTTAGTTTGTCCTTGATTTCTTTTCCAGTTTCTACTTGATTTCTTTCACTTGTCTAAGTGCACTGGCCGCTACTCTGGTCCATTGCTGAAGGGCAGTGATGCTAGCTGCAGGTCTGGTCGGGACAGGCGGTAGTGCTGTCTGTGTCTTCCCAGTAAACAGCATACTCGCTTTGGTCTAGCTTTCTATCTCATGTTAAGTACTTGACTCTTGGTATATTAAATGAAAGAATGAATGTTGCATTTTTCATACTTTTTTCAGCTTTTTTGGTGATGAATATATATTTTACCCCTTAGACATATTATGGTAAATTTCATTAATAGCTTACCATGTGAGCCTCCTTCGCATTTATGCACTAAACATTGTCTGGTCATAATGTAATGCTGGAAACTGTCTGCCAAATTGGGGTTAGGATTGTTGCAATTGATCCTTGAGATTAGTGTACTAGCTACCTCCTTACTTCATCCTTCCCGTTCTCTCTTCCTTCTTAGATTTAAAGGCTTGGTAGAATTTTTTGTAAAGCTATGGGTCTGGTGCTTATGGGGGGGGGCGGTGAAACTTTTTTTTTACTCCCTACACATTATTTTATTTTTACAAACAGTTCTCTTTAGAGCCTTCATCTCTTGGTGTTAGTAATAGCCACGTGTTTTTGGTTTTGTTTGTAGAAAACTATCCGTTTTGCCCAGATTTTTATTAAATTTGTGTAGAACTTTGTGCAAAGTTTTTTCTTATGATTTTTATAATTTTGTTTATATTATTTCTCCTTCGTAAATTCTTATTTTGTATTATATATGGGCTTCGTCCATATTTATTTAATTTTCCTTAATTGGATTAATTTGTGGGGTATATAGGTGTTTAAAGTAAACTTTACCCTTTTTTATGTCAAAAAATAAAATTAAACTAAAAAGTTGAATGTCACTCTTAAATGTGCCAACTGGGGAAGCATTGCCAGGGAGAGCATGAGTAGTTTCGTAACTAATGCTTGTTTTAAAATGAGGCAATTGTGATCGAGTATCTCTTAGGAAACCAAAGGAGATGCTAAGCCAGCATTAATTTTGAGCACTTTTCATATTTATGACAGGTCATGATATTTGTGCTGATTTTGCCCTCCTTTTCTTTTTATGGATCTATTTTATGACATATAATAATCTAGTTTTTTAAAGCATTTTTACTGGGATAGGGACACATGTGAAACTTATGTAGTGAGCTTTTTTTCATTTTGCTTGTATTCGTGTTTTTTGCATGTCTCTTCAATCTCTCCACTTTCAAAATTAGAGAAACTTCAGACCTTAAAACAATGACCAAAAGACAACCTAGGCAACAGCAGTCCTCTAATGAGTATATTGCTGATTTGATCATCAAATAGGTAATATATTATCACTAATATGTGAAATTAAGCAGAAATATGTTAATGTGTGTCTGTGTACTTATTGGTTCTAATGTTCTAATACTTATTGGTAATAACTTGGTTCTCTCATCTTTTTTTTTTTTTAATTTTTTTTAACGTTTATTTATTTTTGAGACAGAGACAGACAGAGTATGAATGGGGGAGGGTCAGAGAGAGGGAGACACAGAATCTGAAACAGGCTCCAGGCTCTGAGCTGGCAGCACAGAGCCCGACGCGGGGCTCGAACTCTTGGACCGCGAGATCATGACCTGAGCCGAAGTCGGCCACTTAACCGACTGAGCCACCCAGGCGCCCCGGTTCTCTTATCTTTTAAGTATTTCTCCTTCTAAATCAATTTAATTTGCAGGTGAATGGTTTATCACAGATCTGGTGCTTGTAGCAATAAAATGATAATGTGATTCAGAGGTAAGGGCAAGTGCAATTTTCTGGGTGTCTGAAGCTTATACAATTTGGAGAGCCTAATCTTTAGGTAAGAGAATATACAAAATTAGGGATGAGACCTTGGAAGGAGCCGTGCAGGTGAAGAGACTGAAGATGAACCTTACTGCCTTCACGGTCAATCTATCTTTGGCTCAGAAAGTTTGAACTCAAACCTAGAGTCGTGGGTGAGGGCACAACAGATTGTTGGAACCATAAGAGATGGAGGCTGTTTCCTAAAAAGGTTGGCTGGGTGAAAAGGTTAATGAGGAGGCAGAAGGTGTTAAAGTATTTCTAAGAGCAACAACAATAAAACACCAGGGGTGATTATTCTTTCTAAACCTTGACTAACCTATAAGATGCATGGGGCAGCTGCTTCTGCCACAGCGAGGACTTGAAGAGCAAAGTACCAGAAGGACATCTGTGTGCTGAAGTCATAGAGTCATAAGTCCAACAGAACAGCTTCCTTGGACAACTCAGACCTGGCTGAACCACAGAATTAGGGAAGCATCAAGCAGGGGCTGCTTATCATGAGAAGGCATTAGAGACCTAATCAATGTGTTCCTGGCTATGAAAGATTCCTCCCCTAGTTTTTTTTTTGGTTGTTGTTGTTGTTGTTTGTTTGTTTTAAGTGACTTGGGTTACAATTATCTGGGAAGGATGAGTAAGTCTAAGTCAGTTAGTGACAAGTACATATCCAGATTAACGATAGGTGGAGGCCATGTATAGTTTTTCCTGCATCAAAGTTCCATTCCTTCCCTCAAAGATAGGATAGATACTTGTAAGAACTGTTACTCAGGGCTTTCTATTTAGCAAGGTGAACTGGGCCTGATGTGGAGTCGATGGGAAAGATTGTACACATTTGGGACTTGTCAAAGGGCAGGTGTTGGAGAGGGTGATGTGGAATTTGAAGCTTGCGGATGTGAGGAAGCATTTCATTTTGGAGTCACAGAGTTGGCTTCAAACCTGGTTCTCTTCCTTATTGTCTTTGCGGCCCCAGGCAAGTTACTCAACCCTACTGAGTCTTAGTTTCCACATCTGTAAAATGTGGGTAACAGACAATACCTCATAGGGTTATGGGGATTATGGAAGTGCAGGTGTCAAGCGTTTAGCATAGATTCTGGCATCAGAAAACATTCAATAACTGTCAGTTGTCTTCTAGTTTAGGATGGGAAATTTAAAAATATTCAGGGGAAAAATATGTGTGATTGCCCGGAGCCTCTAATTGGGATTATAGCAAGAAATTGTGGAGACTCTTAAATGTAACATTTTTCTTATTTTTAAGAAATTGAGGGGCGCCTGGGTGGCGCAGTCGGTTAAGCGTCCGACTTCAGCCAGGTCACAATCTCGCGGTCCGTGAGTTCGAGCCCCGCGTCGGGCTCTGGGCTGATGGCTCAGAGCCTGGAGCCTGTTTCCGATTCTGTGTCTCCCTCTCTCTCTGCCCCTCCCCCGTTCATGCTCTGTCTCTCTCTGTCCCAAAATAAATAAATGTTGAAAAAAAAATTTAAAAAAGAAATTGAGGCAAAATTAACATATATTAAAATGCACAAATATCAAGTGTTCAGCTAGTTGAATGTTTGTGTATTTATAGACCTGTCAAAGAACCTGTTACAGTCCCCCTAAAGAACATACCCCAAATCTCAAAAGCTCTCTCAAGCCCCTGACCATATATAGTGCTCATCCCTCGGTTCCTGTGCAACCACTCTTCTGATTTCAGTCATCAATTAGTTTGAACTATTTTTGGAATTCACATAAATGGAATCATACAGTATGTGCTCTGTTGTACCTATTTTTTCCACAAAGCGTAATGTTTATGAGATTTCTCCAGGTTATGTGACTCAGTGAACTTTATTTTAATGTTTATTTATTTTTGAGAGACAGAGACTGAGAGAGACAGAGTGCAAGCAGGGGAGGGGCAGAGAGAGAGGGAGACACTGAAACAGAAGCAGGCTCCAGGCTCTGAGCTGTCAGCACAGAACCCGACACCGGGCTTGAACTCAGGAACCGCGCACAAGATCATGACCTGAGCTGAAGTTGGAGGCTTAACCGACTGAGCCACCCAGGTGCCCCTCCACTCATGTATATTTTTAAAAATGTAGTTGATGTTTTAGTTTAGTGGATTTGGGGTTGGGCCCCGACAGCTGTATTTTTAAAAAAATTTTTTTTTAATGTTTATTTATTTTTGAGAGAGGGAGAGAGACAGAGTGTGAATGGGGGAAGGGTAGAGAGAGAGGGAGACACAGAATCCAAAGCAGGCTCCAGGCTCTGAGCTGTCAGCGCAGAGCCCGATGTGGGGCTCAAACTTACAGACCACGGAATCATGACCTGAGCTGAAGTTGGACATTTAACCGACTGAGCCACCCAGGCACCCCCCGACAGCTGTATTTTTATAGGTTCCCAAGATGTTTTGATGCAGAACCATGCCTAGTCTAGCTCCTTTTCCCTCTCCTCTGTGTTTAGTGCCTGACATTCTCTCTCTAGAGTGGCTGACGACTGACTAAATGAATGAATGCTTTTGGTTTAGATGAGGAAATTGACTTTTCAAACGAGTTTCTTAAACAAATTTTTTAAAAATGTAGCATTTATTTTTAAGAAGTATAAAGAATAGTGTCACTAATCTTATACCCGTCGCCCAAATTCAACAAGAATTTGCATCATCTGTCCTTTTTTTCAGTTTTTCCTTTGTGGAAGTATTTTTTAATTAAAATTTAAATTACAGATGCAGTATGTGAGCAAGGTAGAAAATTAGAGAATACAGAGAAGCTATCAGAAACACCATATTCTTGCCTTAATGCGTCCTTTTATGGAAGTAGTTTAAAACTAATCCCAGAGAATATGCCATTTCGCCTTTAAGTACTTCAGTATATACATCTCAAAAAATTGGCTTTTTAAAAAACAACCCTGACACCATTGTTAACTAAGTTAGTAACAATACACTGGATTTTGAAAAAGTACTTAGGAAGGACAGCAGGGGTAATCAGGATCACAAAGGATTCACTGTGAAATAAGCATAGTCAATCCCCTAATTATGTAAATTATAGAAATTATAACCTGACTATTGGCCCAGGGAATTTTTTGCACATGGTGTATCTAGCGTTTAGCCTTGCCGTGTTACAGCTAAATTTTTGTGATAAAAGGTGACAAAGGGAGGGCTGGAAATCTGTACAGTTAGGTGGCCATTTAGTTGATGCACCGATGGATATATTCATATGTATGATGACTGATGGAAAAGAACGAGAACAGAGATTGGTGGTCTGAGGATCCTTCCTAGGCCCTTACTTGTGAGAACCATCTAAAGACCTTTCAGTCTTGGGGCGCCTGGGTGGCTCAGTCGGTTAAGCAGCCGACTTCGGCTCAGGTCATGATCTCGCGGTCCGTGAGTTCGAGCCCCGCGTCGGGCTCTGTGCTGACAGCTCAGAGCCTGGAGCCTATTTCGGATTCTGTGTCTTCCTCTCTCTCTGACCCTCCCCCGTTCATGCTGTCTCTCCCTGTCTCAAAAATAAATAAAACGTTAAAAAAAAATAAAAAAAAAATACCTTTCAGTCTTTAACTAAATCTAAGCAATCGCTTGAATGTGGGTCTTCTTTCTCTGGAGCTTGAGGTTGCATATTTTTGTTCTTTAAAGCCAGCAGCAGTGGTCCATGCCACCCCCGACTCCAACCACATGCAGTTAATCTTTACAACTAGTTTACTTTGGTCTCTTCTTTAATCACATGGGTGAGTCAGGGAAGATATTGGAGTCTGGTGGGGGTAGAATGTACGCCCGGCTTCCTTGCCAAGGACCACAGCCCCTCAGAGGAGCTCCTCACACCAGGAAAGGGACTTCAGTCCCAGTGGTTGGTGCAGAGACAGGTAAACTCCTCCCTGTCCACTTGCTTAAGGAGATATGAATTTATTTATTTATTTATTTATTTTTTGATCATGGAAGTAAGTATTTATGTAATCCTGTAGTGGATAAATCACTGAAACAGGGGATTCACAGATACTGCCTCCTTCAATTCTTCTTTTTTTTTCAATTTAACTTTTTTATTGTTAAATTTCTTTAATGTTTATTTATTTTGGGATAGAGAGAGAGGGCATGCGAGCAGGGGAGGAGCAGAAAGAGAGAATCCCAGGTAGGCCCCACGCTGTCAGTACAGTGTGGCTGGAGGATGGAAAAACTGATTTGTAAATGAACTGTGAGATCACGACCTGAGACGAAATCAAGAGTCAGACGCTCAACCAACTGAGCCACCCAGAAAGCCAGGTGCCCCCAATTCTTTCTTTCTTTCCTTCTTTCTTTCTTTCTTTCTTTCTTTCTTTCTTTCTTATTTTTATTTTTATTTTTATTTTTTAAGTTTATTCATTCTTGAGAAATAGAGACAGAGCATGAGCAGGGGAGGGGCAGAGAATGAGGAGGAGACACAGAATCCGAAGCAGGCTCCAGGCTCTGAGCTGTCAGCACACAGCCCAACATGGGGCTCGAATTCACGAACCATGAGATCGTGACCTGAGCCAAAAAGCCTGGCGCTTAACCGACTGAGCCACCCAGGTGCCCCCCATTTTATTTTTTTTTAAACTGTGGTAAGAACACTTAACATGAGATCTATCCTTTTAACATTATTTTTAAGTGTATAATACAATATTGTTAACTATAGGCAATATTGTACAGCAGATTGCAAGTAAAAAATTTTTTTAATTGAAACTTAACATACATAGGCAAGAGTGTAAAATTATAAATGTACAACTTAATTAATTTCCTAAAGTCAATTTATTCATGTAGCTCTCATTTAGATCAAGAAAAAGAGCATTATCAGTATCCCTGAAAATTTCCCAGTGTCCCCTCTAAGTCACTACAGGATAAGGAAGTATATTTTTGTTAATTCCAAACCAGATTTAATTTATTTTCTTAAAAAAATTTTTTTGGAGGGTGCCTGGGTGGCTCAGTTGGTTAAGTGGCCGATTTTGGTCTCACAGCTTGTGGGTTCGAGCCCTGCCTCAGGCTCTGTGCTGACAGCTCCAAGCCTGGAGCCTGCTTCGGATCCTGTGTCTCCTTCTCTGCCTCTCCCTTGCTTGCGCTCTGTCTGTCTCTCTCTCAAAAATAAATAATTGTTTTTAATGTTTATTTATTTTTGAGAGAGAGAGAGCACGCATGCAAGTGGGGGAAGGGCAGAAAGAGAGAGAGAGAGAGACACAGAATCCCAAGCAAGCTTCAGGCTGGGAGCTGTCAGCACAGAGCCCAACAAGGGGCTTGAACTCAGAAACAGTGAGATCATGACCTGAGCTGAAGTCAGACTCTTAACTGACTGAGCCACCCAGGTGCCCCCAAACCAGGTTTAATTAAAAAAATTCTGGTAGAAACAGTGCTAAAAGAGATTTCTACTTCATGGTATTACTAGTATATGATTACCTATGTTTTGGGGTTAGTTGGGCTTATGATGGGATAGGATTGTAGCTCAAACAGATTAGTTCAATTCAAGTTTCCAGGTGAGAGTGTGTTTTGAACTCTAAGCTTCTGACTTTTGGAATATAGCCCATTCGTAGATTAAAGATCAACTTCTCTGTATAAAGTCCATTGTATACACTTTTGGTCTGTAGTGGGCCCTAATTTTCCCTAACTGCTGACTTAGAAACATGCTTTACAACTAGAGGATTGAAAAACTACTGTGATTTATAAATGGGCAGTCATTCCAAGAGTTCGCTCAGCTAATTTAGAGTTAATTATATTTGAGATGGTTTTAACTTTAGCCTCAATTTAACAGGACTTTCATAGCTGATTATTTATGTACCATGACTTGCTGAGGGCACAGGGCACAGGGCAGCTTGTGCAATTAATCTCTTGCATTAGATAGAGATAGTTTTTTCATTTTATTTTCATTCAAGCATGAACCTTGTTGGGTTGGCCAAAGCATTCGGTATTAGGGCAAAGTTCAAATGTTTATGGCCTTACTGTTTTGATTTATGAAACAGAAGGAAATATTTCCTAGAATCAGGGTCTCATCGGTTTATGAAGGATCCTGAAGGATCAGGACTAATTTGTTGGTGATAACTAGGTTTCCTTAATGACAATAAAAACTGATATCAAAATTGTGTCTGTGCTAGTTAAATCCAGTATGTGTTTTTAATCTATATTTTGAAGACTTTCAGTCTATTTATAAATGCGTCTTCGTGCCAAAAGAAATATTTCCTCTTTTTCTTTCTAATGTGTACTTTGATGCCTGATGCAGAGTAAGTATCCCCTATGTGTTGATTGAATTAAATATTTTTTTTTCTCTCAGAAGATATACCTAGGGTAAATTGAATCAGTTTTTCTGACCATCGTAGTCAATATAATTCAGGAAGGAAGTAATATTACATATTTAGTAGTGCTGCTTTTGACATCTAATTTTAAAATAATACCCATTTTCATATTTTGTGTGCCTTATTAAAGAGCTTCTAAGCTGGTACCTGCTTTCTTATAATATAGATCTTTATCTTAGGAAAAATCTTCAGTTTCATGTAACTTTTTTTTGGGGGGGGTATAGCACATGTGTAGCCACTACTTAGTTTAATAAATAAAACTTTACAGAAACAATAAAATTCTTTGGTGTATCCCTCCCTGATTCCATTCCCCTGTCAACCCCTGAAACTATTACTCTGATTTTAATGTTTATTATTTTTATGCATCTTTTCATATTCCCCCTATACATGCATATATCCTTAAACGATACATAGTATTTATTATTTTGCATTATTCAAGCTCTATAAAAATATCACCTTCCACATATCATTCTGAGTTGTTTGTTCCTGCTGATGTTTGCAAATTACCTAAGGGAGTAATTGTTCTAGTTAATTTCTTTTAGCTCTTGTGTAGTGTGCACCGTATGTATCCATCTCTTTTTTATATGAACTGCCTTTTAGTATTTATTTTTATTGAGGTATAATTAACACAACAGTAGGTTTTAGGTGTACAACATAATGATTTGATATTTTAATACATTGCTATCTATCTTATGTACCTTTAGATTGATTCCGCTATTTTGCTATTGCACACAATGTGGCAGATGTTCTTATATATGTCTACTTTGCACAATTTTATAAGAATCGCTCGAGCATGAGGGAAAAGCTCTTCTTTTTTTTTTTTAATTTTTTTTTTTAATGTTTATTTATTTTTGGGACAGAGAGAGACAGAGCATGAACGGGGGAGGGGCAGAGAGAGAGGGAGACACAGAATCGGAAGCAGGCTCCAGGCTCTGAGCCATCAGCCCAGAGCCTGACGCGGGGCTCAAACTCACGGACCGCGAGATCGTGACCTGGCTGAAGTCGGACGCTTAACCGACTGAGCCACCCAGGTGCCCCAGAAAAGCTCTTCTTTAAGGTGGGATGCCATATAATACATGGGGAAGGAGTGAGAAAATACCATTTTAGAATACACATACTACCAATTTATTCAGGAAGGACCATTAATAGCTGCTAATATTGGGTGAAGGTTTGAAGAGCAGGATATTTCCATAGTCTCAATATTTCCATAGTCTCTCCTTTATACATACTTAGAGATAATAATTCTCCACTTACTAATCAAAAAGACAAAAATAGTAACTTTATAGTAGAGAAACCTGGTAATAACTATCTTAAACGAAGTGGTCAAAGGAACGGGTCATTAATCGTGGGACAGACGTCACATGTTTCCAGTGTGACGCATGGAGGATACATCGTTCATATAGTATTTCTGCCTAAAGTGTACAACATGCCTCTCACCATGAGGAGACATCAGATTAACCCAGATTGAGACCATCTACAAAATAAGTGGTTTGTAGTCCTAGAAACGTCAATATCTTGAAAAACAAAGAAAGGCTGAGGAACTTTTTCATATAATTAGGACACTACAGAGATGACATGTAAATATCATGTATGATCCTTGGTTGAATCTTGGGCCAGAAAAAATGATATGAAGGACATTACTGGGACCATTGTCAAAATTCGAAAAGGGCTGTACATTTGTACTAGTATTATAGTAATGTCCACTTTCCTGATTTCGACAGTTGTACTGTGGTTAAATAAGTAAAACTTCATGTGTTGAGGAAATCAATGCTGAAATATTAGGGGTAAAGGGCATGATGCCTGCAATTTGTTCTCAAGTGGTCCAGGAAAAAGTATCATTTTATATATATCTAGAGATAGAACAATAAAGCAAATGTGACAAAATGTTAGCAATTTATGAATGTGGGTAAAGTGAACTATTGTTGCAACTTTTCTGTAGATTTGAAATTATTGAACAAAAGTCTTCCTGAGGTATACCTGGAAAGAGAGTTGCTGGGTCTTAGGCTACGAATTTCTTTAAATTTACTAGGTGGTACCAAATTCTTTTCCAAATTTTCACCAACACTGGATACTATTCAATTTAAAATTTGTATTAATCTTTATGGGTATGAAATAGCATTTGATTGTGGTTTTTGTTTGTGTTTCTCTGCTTAGAGTGGAGTCGAACATCTTTTAAAATGTGTAGTCATTAAGGCTTACTCTTTTTATGAATTGTTTGCCATATATTTTTAAAACTTTCTCTTATTTTTTAGTATGTCTTTTCTTTTTTAAGTGTGTGTACTCATTTTGAGAGACAAAGTGCACGAGTCGGGGAGGGGCAGAGAGGGAGAGAGAGAGAATCCCAAGCAGGCTCTGCGGTGTCAGCTCTTACCCTGATGTAGGGCTCGAACTCACAAACTGTGAGATTGTGATCTGAGCCCAAACCAAGAGTCTGACGCTTAACTGACTGAGCCACTCAGGCACCCCTTGTATGTCTTAATATATTCTGGAAATTAATCCTTAGTCAATTAGATGCATTGTAGTCACCCACATATTTTTGAAAGAGGCTTAACAAGGAATGCCTGGGTGGCTTAATCGGTTAAGCATCCGACTTCGGCTCAGGTCATGATCTTACAGTTCGGTTCATGGGTTTGAGCCCCACTTTGGGCTCTGAGCTGACACCTTGGAGCCTGGGGTCTGCTTCAGATTCTGTGTCTCCCTTTCTCTGTCCCTCGTCCACCTGTGCTCGCTCTCTCTTGAAAATAAATGAATAAACTTAAAAAGAAAGGCTTAACAAAAATATAAAATTGAGTTATATTTTATTTGAGCTCCACAAAATTAAGTAGGTCAGGGGGCAGAGAGAATATTGCACATCAAGTGGATAAGCGCTGGGGGCTGGCTCCTCTCTACAGATCTCTCTCCTTGCTCAGTTACATAATGAGGCAACTCAAACTTGAAATTTTATCTCTGGCCCCTCCAAAAAACATGTTTAGAAGGGCTGTCCACTTGTCTCCAGTGTGTTTCATTCTGAGATTTGCTGAATAGCTTGTTTTTCCTTACCCTTCTAGAGGTATTTTTTTTTTTAATTAAAAAAAAAAAAAAAAAGAAACCCACAAAAACCCTATATATTGCTAAATAATGAAATTCTTGCCCCGCTAAATATTGGTCAGTACTTGGATTGAGTAAGCTGCTCTGAGTGGTATTGCAGTGTTCACAGAGCAAGAGGGTAATTCACCAGTGACACTGTCTTGGGTCATCCTCTAATAGGAATCAAATCCTTTTCAGAGGTGGTGAAGAAAGGTTAAACCACTTAGACTTGATGGCTGGAAAAGATAATCTAATCATCTCAGAACTTGCTTTATTGCTCGAATTTAAGGTGATTAGTTTGCATCTTGGCAAAAACCAAAACCAAAACCAACAAACCAAAAAAAAAAAAACAAACAAAAAAAACCCCAAAGAAAAACCACCCCAAAAACCCAAAAGGAAAATCGTGTAACTTGAGTCCCGTAAGGAAGCTAAAACTTTTCCCACCCCCTATTTTGTAAAGGAGGGCACCAACTTAGGTGACTTGTCTGTTTATACAGTCACAGAGCCGTTTTTGTCCTAAACAGAACTTGACCTTGGACTCCAGGACCTCTTTACTTTCTACTCCAGTGCCTTATGCTTCCATTCCTTCAAAAAACTGATATATCACCTCTTCATATATCACCTCTTCACTTGTTCTCCAGCGGTTAGGTAATACAGCAATCTTCACTCTCCTCACTGGTTTCCCAGTAAACTGGAAAGTGAGACAATCAAAAGGGATCTTCTTTCAAAAGAAAAGACTTTTCTACTTTGGGAGGTAAATTCCTTTGCGACACACCCCAGAGGGGCAATCAGATGGTCTTGTCACTGTGTGTGTAGCTACTCTTCATTCAAAGATCTCATCTATGACTCTCAGTAGTTAGAACTGGATGACAGTAGTCATTTTTTCAACTTACAAAATTTATGGTACCTTAAAAATCTTTGAATTATTTTCCTTATGGGAAATACAATTACTGTTTAAGGAGGAAAATCTAATCGTATTGCCCAGAGATAACTGCTTAATGTGGCCTTCTTGACATTTTTTCTATGCATATATATTTCAGAGTTAGATCGAACTATAGTTTTAGATCTTGCCTTTTTTCACTTAACATTAGAGTATTTATTAGATGCATTATATCTCATTGTCTGGATCGATTATAATGGAAAATGCTACAGTGAACACTCTTGCCTACATTTCTGATTATCTTAACTATTAATGTTTCCATGAATTCAGTTCATGAACTTTGCTCACTTTTTCACAGGAGACTGATTTTCTTATTAATTAATTTTTGCATATTAAAAACATCAGCCTTTTGCCAATTGTGGTAAAGACCTTTTGCCACTTTGCTTGCATTTTGGTTTTATGGTTTTTATCAGGGGTAAACAGAAGGTTTTATTTTCACACAGTCTAGTTCTATACTGGAGAGTTTGTTCGCTAGCGGTGTGGAGGGAGGAAATGCAACAAGAAAAAGGCTACTGAGGACCAGTAGTGAATTGAAGTCATTCGGTAGAGGCCATTTCATGCAGACTCAGTGATTTCACCTCTTTTCCCACTGTGGTTGCTTGTCTTTTATTTTTGAAATCTGCTTCGTGTTACCCATTAAATCTGTTTACTTGTCTTCTGTACAAAGTTGCCTCATTGGTCAGTTCTTGTGTCCTATGGCATTTTCTCATGTTCTGATGCTTTCTTTTAAGGTATTATCCAAAGAGATGAGTCACCCATGGAAAAAGGGCTCTCTGGTCTGCGAGGAAGGGACTTTGAGCTGTCTGACGTGTTTTATTTCTCCAAGAAGGGCTTGGAAGCCATTGTGGAAGATGAAGTGACCCAGAGGTTCTCCTCAGAGGAGCTAGTGTCGTGGAATCTCCTCACAAGGACCAATGTAAATTTCCATTACATCAGTCTGCGGCTCACCATGGTGTGGGTACTGGGCGTCATAGTACGCTACTGTGTCCTACTACCCCTGAGGTATGTCTCCTGCCCAGTAATTTGATGGTATAATTGGTTCGGCTTTCTTTTTACATCATGTGTATAATGGCCCCATGAGAGTAGTATGGTACTAATCCCACCCCTTCACACCTGCAAAACACCACCAAATGTGACCTCCACAGGAACATGTTAAGTATCTATTCTCCTTTCACATTTTTTCCCAAATGGAAGTGTTCTTCAGAATCTACTATATATCAGTCTGGATCCATGTTGTTCTTTCGGTCATAAATAATTTGAGGATGGATAGAAAAGGGAAGTAGAAAAAAGAAGAGAGAAGATTTATAGTTTTGAATTCACCAGAGTGTCAACCAAACTATAACTGCCTTTCTTTGCTAGTCTTTAGCAGTTCACAGTTGCCCAGGAGAGAAAAAAATTTCTGAGAGTGGTTACCACATGGGAGAGGGCCATTCAGAAGACTGAATTTGTTCCATCCAGTTCTATTATGATTACTCACTTTTCTTTTTCTCTTTCTTTCTTTTTCTTTCTTTCTTTCTTTCTTTCTTTCTTTCTTTCTTTCTTTTTCTTTCTTTCTGTCTTTTCTTTTTTCCCCTTCCCTTCCTTACCCTTCCCTACCTTTCCCTTCCCTTTGCGGGGAGCAGAGAGAGAGGGAAAGAGAGAATCCCAAGCAAGCTCCATGCTGTCAGCACAGAGCTTGAACCCATGAACTGTGAGATCATGATCCGAGCCAAACTCAAGAGTTGGGCACTTAGCCAACTGGGCCACCCAACTGCCCCTCACTTTTCTTATTAAAATTTCCCCCACCTGTGTCCCCTTCTGGTTCTAAGTTTGAGTGCTGACTGAGGAAGGAGGTACCTTCAGGTCCAGTTTACTGGAACCACAGTGTGGAACATAAGATTAGCAGAAGTGACACTGCACAGTGGGAAGAAGCACGAGTGGCCAAGGTGTATTCAGCATGGTGATGGGAGGTAGTAGGCACGTGTACCAGTCACAATATTGCTATTGATCGTCTTGTTTGCTTTCCCTCGACACAGCCTTGGCATCCTCTCAATAGACTTTTCCAGATAGTTGCTATCAGCCACCTTAAATGGGCACATGAGTTGAAACCTTTTTACCATCCCTCGGGTGGCCTATATTTGCCTCATTTAGGTCTATTACAAGAGTACAAAGAGTACAAAGGTACATTTTGTGTGTGTGTGTGTGTGTGTGTGTGTGTGTGTGTGTGTGTGCATGTGCCCATGTTGCCAGTTGGGGCATGGTTTGTCTTTTGGGAATCATTTCAGCTGTGATAACAAAGTGAAATTCAGGGTTTCACATCTACTTTTCCTTCAACCTTAAACCGGTGTTCCCAAACTGGGGTTCATGTACTCTGAGCATGCACAAGACTATCCACTGGTATACATGCATGAACTTTTATTTATTAGAGATTTCTAGTCTCTAGAATTTCTATTTATTCTGTTTTTTATTCTTTTTCTTTTAAAATTTTTAACACATTTATTTTTGAGAGACAGAGTGAGACAGAGCATGAGCAGGGCATGGGCAGAGAGATAGGGAAGGGGACACAGAATCCAAAGCAGGCTCCAGGTTCTGAGCTGTCAGCACAGAGCCCGATGTGGGGCTCGAACTCACCGACTGCAAGATCATGACCTGAGCCGAAGTTGGACGTTTAACTGACTGAGCCATCCAGGCGCCCCTATTCTGTTCTTATTCTTTTTTTTTTTTTTTAATTTTTTTTTCAATGTTTATTTATATTTGGGACAGAGAGAGACAGAGCATGAACAGGGGAGGGTCAGAGAGAGAGGGAGACACAGAATCGGAAACAGGCTCCAGGCTCTGAGCCATCAACCCAGAGCCCGACGCGGGGCTCGAACTCACGGACCGCGAGATCGTGACCTGGCTGAAGTCGGACGCTTAACCGACTGCGCCACCCAGGCGCCCCTGTTCTTATTCTTAAAAAGGAATGAAACTTCAATCAAGTAGAGTATATAGATTAGCTCTTATATCTCCACTTGTCCCATGAGTCATTCACTGTATCTAAGGCAACGTGATAAAAAAAGTGAGGATTTTGCCACACAGAGTATTTGAGATGCCCTCATTTGTTGGTTAGCTTTTAGCTGCTGTGGCTGCCAGCAAATGGTATTATGATTCTGTTATCTAGTTACATTTAAGTAACACTCACAAACTAAAGAAATAACATAAAAGATTCTTGCGAAGAAAGCAGGTGTAGGATAATCCAGTAATGTAAGCACCCAAGAACAAGAAGAAGTGGCAGAATTGAGACTCCTACTTAGTACATACTCTTCAGTGTGAAAGAATTGCTCTGTAAATGCTTTATAAGATGAGCTGTTGCTACAAAGTGAACACTCAAAAAGCAGATTGTGCTAAAATTGATTATGTTGATGGTTGCACAACTCTGTGAATATGCCCCAAACCATTGAACCCTTTAAAGAGGTAAATTGTATGATATGTAAATTGTATCTCAGTAGAACTCTTATAAAAAACAGGTTGTGGCTGAAAAGTAGTGTCATCTATGAGAACTCTCATGTTGGCTCTCTTAAATTGGAAAACAGAATTTTTTGGCCCGTTCATCAAGCAAATAAAAGCTTTCAATAGTTTTGAACCCAATTATGAAACATGTTAAAATGTAAGGCCCTTCTGACTTAATGTGTAGGAACAAATGATTGCCATTACGGCAGGATAGCAAAACGTTCTTTTAAAACTTTTGCATAATTGGTGAATGAGATTAAGCCGTGATTTAGTTACTGCATCAGTGCTGGCATGAGAATGTGGCATCGAAAGAAAATGGAATCTGACCTTCAAATTGTTCTGTCAAAAGGTCTTAAAATAAGACTTCAACAAGGTTTAGCACCTTAAGAAGGTGTTTATAAGGAAGTCCCCCTTATTTGGAAAGATTTTAAATCTCAATTTTTTCTTTTTGGGTTAATTCTACTTACATTTCTAAAGGTGACTATTTTCTTTCTGAAGTGATTAGAATGTATATTAAAAGCACTTTTCAAAACTGAGAAAGTGTCTTTGTGGAGATTAGATGTGAGTTACCACAAACATGCAAAGGGACAAAGGTCTGCATTAAAGGATTTCTACATGGTGATATAATTTGGTGTTCTTCATATGAAAGAGCTTTTCTTGCGATTTGCTATAAATTTTAAATTTCCTTGAGAAAAATTTGAATTGTACCTCCCTCCATCATGAAAAAACACAGAAAAACAAGTTACTTTCATACCTTTGGAAAATATTTTCTTTTACACCCACACTATGCCCACCAATGTATCCTGAACAGAATTAGATAACTCCTTTCAACCTGACGTGACTCCTTTACACAACATAAAACTTTTTATTATATAAGATGTTAGTTAATATGAATATATTTTTGAAAATTAAAATAATTCTGAAAAGCAAAAGGGGCAAGCCTTTAAATTTATTCTTGTCACTAACCCACTTAACCCTTTGGTGATTACACAGATTGAATTTGATGGCTTTATAAATAAATTTCCAAGCCTTCTCTATGCATCTATCAACTAGTTATATGCTTGCTGTTGTTTTGAAATGGTTATCATACTCTACATATTATTTTGAAATTAATTTTGCTTTTCTTCTCTCAAAAGTACCAAGGACCACTCTCCCATGTCAGAATCTATAGATTTACCTGATTCTTTTTTTTTTTTTTTATTTTTTAATGTTTATTTATTTTTCAGAGAGAGAGACAGAGACAGCATGAGTTGGGGGTGGGGAGGGGCGGAGAGAGAGGGAGACAGAATTTGAAGCAGGCTCCAGGCTCTGAGCTGTCAGCACAGAGCCTGATGCAGGGCTCGAACTCGCGAGCCGAAGTCAGACACTTAACTGATGGAGCCACCTAGGCGCCCCTACCTGATTCTTTTTAGTGGCACTGCCATACATGTTTCGCAACTTATTTACAATGTAATTATTTATGAATTTTCAGGTTATTTCCCTCTACTGCTGCTATTCAACTAACTTTCACATTACCTTTTCTTTTCTTTTTCAGGGTTACCTTGGCTTTCATTGGGATCAGTTTGTTGGTATTGGGAACTACACTGGTTGGGCAGCTTCCAGATGGCAGGTGAAATGTTTGCCTCCACCCAGCCATAAATAGGATTGTCCCTTTTCTTGGCCTTATCCTCAAAAAAGAATATTTGATTCCTATGTATTGCATCAAATTTATGGCCTCATCACACTTATTAAAATTTTGCTTACTTCGTATTCATAGTCTTCATCTGATTTGCCACCACACTTTCATATACATCCTAAGAAATTGTTTTTCAAAGGGGAAATGAAGAAAAGAAAATAGAGTGAGGGACTCAAGGAAACCACGAGAGTGTTATCATCTGGTCAGGCTCATCAGGCTGAGACCAGAGAAGCTTCAGCTAATCTTGGCCAGGCATTTATCATGATAGTCTAGTAGGGCGGGAGCTATTTTCCATTAGAATTTTGTCCTAATGCGTCAACGAGACTTTAAGAATTGAACTGTGCTTGTGTTTCAGAACACAGTATGCTGCTGTGAAGGAGCACATTGAAGTTTTTATTCTGTTGTTTCTTAGCAGTGCCCAGAACTGCACCATAAAATGTTTCCTCTTTTTTTCAGCCTCAAAAACTGGCTGAGTGAACTGGTTCACCTGACTTGCTGCCGGATCTGTGTGCGAGCCCTCTCTGGTACCATTCATTACCATAACAAGTGAGTGTGTGCCTGCTTCCTTCTGCCTTTCTGTTCAGGAAGTCCAGCCCATGACTGACAGTAGCAGGTGGAGGAAGCAGATGAAATGAAAGTCCTTCCAGTGTGTTCATTCTTGCTGCTTAGAGTGTCACAGACATAACAGTTTTGCCCGAAAACCTTTTAAAAAGCCATCCATTTGCAGAAGGAACATAATAATAGACATGTGATGACACTTAAAAATTGGGCATGGGTGCCTGGGTGGCTCAGCCCATTAAGCGTCCGACTTTGGCTCAGGTCATGATCTCATGGTTTGTGAGCTTGAGCCCCACTTAAGGCTCTTTGTCCCTCCTCCCCCACCTCTCAAAAATAATGAAAAAACATAAAAACAAAAAAACAAAAATTGGGCATTTATGGTGTGCAGCCAGACCCGAGCTTCTCATAGACCATCCTATGAGAGAGACACCGGTGTCCTGTTTTACAGGTGAAGAGCTGGGAGCCCTGGGATTGGTTGTCTAGGATCACATGCCTGGCACGTGGCAGAGTCAGGTTGTGAACTGGGTCTGTCGATATAAAAAGCCATGAAGTTGACAGGCCTGTGGTGTGGAGGAAGGAGGACTGGCCTTCGAGTCTTGAGGCCTGGTTTCCAGTCTCAGTCCCGCTGCTTCTGAAATTCTGTAACTGAGCCTTGAGACAGAACACCCACACTTTGCTTCCCTCACCCCTAACTGTAGAGGGTAGGGGTAGTGGTAGCTAACTTGTTAGCTGATTGAAGTAATTTTGGTTGTTTTAATTACTTTTCTGTTAACTCAGTTTTATTTTTTTACGTTTAATCTCATTGTTTTAAAAGTTCTCTCTCTCTCTCTCTCTTTTTTTTTTTTTTTCTGACTGGGTCTTTCTGTCTCATTTGTAGAAGGGAAACATTTTCTCATTTGGCTTTACCATGTGTTACCAACATTGAGAGGCCCCTTAAGTTTCTAAAATTACATGATTTTTTCATTGAGCTGTGAGTTTTGGGGTGAAAAGTAGAAGAAAATGCTTTGATAGAACTGTGATCAGAAGAGATACTATCTACAGGAAAGGTGCTTTAATTACATAGAGAGTTCGTAACTTATTATATATAGAATTACTTCTAATTTTATTTATTTATTTTTTTAACGTTTATTTATTTTTGAGACAGAGAGAGACAGAGCATGAACGGGGGAGGGGCAGAGAGAGAGGGAGACACAGAATCGGAAGCAGTCTCCAGGCTCTGAGCCATCAGTCCAGAGCCCGACGCGGGGCTTGAACTCACGGACCGTGAGATCGTGACCTGAGCTGAAGTTGGACGCTTAACCGACTGAGCCACCCAGGCGTCCCGAATTACTTCTAATTTTAAAGAAAACGTGCTAAAGTTGTTATGCATTTGGTTGCCTTTCTTCTTTGTATACGGCCAACAAAAACTACTTTGCTTCATAAATATCAAATACTGGTTGAACTTTAAGATAAAGGTCGGCAAACTATGGGGCTGGAGGCCAAATGTGGCCTGCCATCTGTTTTCTGTAAATAAAGTTTTATTGAAACTTATTCATTTATATATTGTCTGTGACTGCCTTTGTGCCCAAAGAGCAGAATTTGGTAGTTTTGACAGGGATTGGCTGGCTAGCAAAACCTAAAATACTTATTATGGCCCTCAGTAGGAGAAGTTACCAGCCTCTGCTTTAGGGGGATAAGAGGGAGGAAACTATAGTAAATTTACTTTTTGGGTCTTGTGAAACTACTAAAAGTGATGCATTTAAAGAGTGGAATAATATGAAAATACTTATAAAATATGTGAAACTTAATATCACAATATTAAAGTTGTGGAATCTTTGTAATTCAATCTAATATTTTTAAATTACTTTTTCATTATAAAAGGAAAATATGATCATTACAAAAAAACAATGTAAATATATATAAAGGGAGAGTCATGGGCCCCTTCTTCTCTATCTACTCTTACCCCACTCCCATCATACTGCCTAGAAATAACCTTTTAAGATGAGCCCATATACTTTGAAACTGTACTTTTAATGTACTTTTTAAAGTAAAATAGGATGAATCTCTACATGCTGCAAAATAGTGGCTCTTTTCCAGGGTATAGTATTTACCACTGTTTGTAATTGCAGACAGTACAGACCCCAGAAGGGAGGCATTTGTGTTGCCAACCATACTTCTCCAATAGATGTTTTGATCTTGACAACAGATGGATGCTATGCTATGGTAAGAGCAGCTCATTGATAGTTCAAGTAATTGCATGATTTGTGGATTGTTCAAACTTTTAATTTATTTTGGCACAAATTAGAAAGTTTTATATTAGAAAGTGACTCGGTTATACTACTATAGCTGTATGAATTATATAACACATTAAATGAGGACTATATGGGGCAAGAAAAAGAAAGAAAATAGCCATTATATTTAAGGTAATAGAAAATTTGGGGACACTTGGCTGGAGTATGAGACTCGGTGGAGTGTGAGACTCTTGATCTCAGGGTTGTGAGTTCCAGCCCCACCTTGAGTGGAAAGATTACTAAAAAGAAAAAAAAAAATCTTTAAAAAATAAAAATGAATAAATGGATCAATCTCTTTTTTAAAAAAAAGATGGTAAAAAATTTAGCTTAGTGAAATATAGACATACATGAACTTGATAGGAATTTACAAAGTTGACTTCATCTTGCTTCTAAAATCCCTGCAATGTTCAATAACACCTCAAGACATTAAAGTCTTTCTCCTTAGAGCTGTGCAAATCCCTTACCAGCCAATTAGTTCTGTCTTCCTTCAGGGAGTCATATACAATTAAACAAGCAAACAAAAAAATCAGACTTTTTAATGAAGATCAGACGAGAAAGACAAATATATATATAACACATTGCCTTTCTCTGTCAATAAGTTCAGATATACAACTCTTGTGCAAACCACATTTTTTTTATTTTAAAAAAATTTGTTTAATGTTTATTTATTATTGAGAGACAGAGCATGAGCATAGGAGGGGCAGAGAGAGAGGGAGACAGAATCTGAAGCAGGCTCCAGGCTCCAGCTGTTACCACAGAGAGCCCCATGTAGGGCTCAAACTAAGGAACCAAGACATCATGGCCTGAGCCAAAGTCCGATGCTTAACCAACTGAGCCATGCAGGTGCCCCATGCAACCACATTTAATCTTTAAGTTGTGGAGCTTGTTCTAAATCCAAGGAAGCTTTAACTACTTCTAGGAAAAGACTTATGGGAATTGGTGGTTCTTAACCTTTTTTAGGTTAGGAATCAGTTAATAGTTATGTACCCTTGAGAAAAACAATGACATACATGTGCATCATACAAGCACAATTTTGGGCATAATTTCAAGATGTTTATGGCTTCTTAGAAAGCCCATGCAAGGACCCTTATGTTAACAATCCTTGGTAGACCCCAGTACAGTTCTGGGTGTATGACAGTTCCTTGCGTTTATGTGGACAAGCATATTCACATGCATTGTATGTGACCTTCCCTGTAATGCAGTGGGATTAAGGCTGAGATTTTGTTATAGATGAGAAAGCAGAGACTCAGGCATTTTAACCAACTTACTTAATTATGATTTTGTGTTTCTGGGACCATATTTGTTCTCTGTCCCTGTTAACAAAAAGTTGAATAAAACTCATTTGTGACTGAGGGCCTCAGAATTTTGTTGGCTTTTTTGTTGTTGTAACTGCAGTTATAATATTAGCCAAAGTTTAGAAAAGCGTAGAGCCTGCTAACTTTCCATTGGGTTGAGTGATAGAAACCTAAAGCCAATGAGATTTAGATCAGAGGCAATAAAGGGCAGAAGTGGGAGGAAACTGTATCGTTGACCTCCAGAGGTCACTTCTGGCCTCTTTCGGCTACAAGTAAACTATATATCTGAAGAAGATTTTTAAAGCCCTCTTTCCGGGGCGCCTGGGTGGCGCAGTCGGTTGAGCGTCTGACTTCAGCCAGGTCACGATCTCCTGGTCCGTGAGTTCGAGCCCCGCGTCGGGCTCTGGGCTGATGGCTCAGAGCCGGGAGCCTGTTTCCGATTCTGTGTCTCCCTCTCTCTCTGCCCCTCCCCCGTTCATGCTCTGTCTCTCTCTGTCCCAAAAATAAATAAACGTTGAAAAAAAAAATTAAAAAAAAAAAAAAAAAAAAAAAAAGCCCTCTTTCCTCCTAAACAAAGACTTCTTAATTTTTAAAAAAATTTAGAAAGATTTTCTAAGGTACAGAGAAATTGTAATAATAAAATGGTATGCAGAACATTCATATACCCTTTATTCACATTTACCTATTGGTACTGTTTTGTCCTATTTGCTTTATCATGCACTGGTTTTCCCGCTCTCTACATAAAAATGTATGTAAATTATTTATATTTTTATATATTGGTATTCATATTATTTCTGATATTAATATACTATTGGAAATTTGAGTCTGTACCAATTCATGCAATTCATAGGGTTCTTTCTTGCTTTCCCTCCCATCCATATTTGTATCTCCCTTTTTTTTCATAGTGAATACCCTGGCGCCCAACATTATCAACATATTTACCTCTTTTTTCAATCCTCCAATACATCTAGAATTGTTTCAGAATTGCTTCACCTGTTTCGCTACAAAAACAAATGTAAAAAAAAAAAAAATCAGGATATTTTGTAGTTTTCCCCGAGATGGAGGATGTGTGGTCAAATACTCGTCTTTGTACATTTCTTAGATTTTTTTTCTCCTTCTTTCAGTGTTGTTCTTTTATTCATTTGAAATACAGTTGGATTTATTTGTTTCAGTTTTCTTTCAGTTTACTAGTCCCATTGTTGTTGTTTATTGTTGGCGTGCTTCTAAATGTTAAACAGCAAAGGCATGCTCAGAGTTGTGTTGCTTCCTCCCCTCCCGCTGTCCGTTCAGCCTGGTTCCCTCTGACCCTTGTAAGTTTCCAGCTTCCCTGCTTTGGATTTTTTTCTTTTTGTAGAAATGTATATAATATATATATACATATATGTGTGTGTGTGTGTGTGTATATATATATATATATAATTATATATATATATATATATATATATATATATAATTATATAACATGTATTTCCCCTTCTGTCTTACACAAAAGGTAGCATACTATATTTGTTTTTTTTGCAATTTGCTTTTTTCACTTAACAATATCGCCTGACTGGTGAGCAAAGCATGACGTACAGAGATGGTGAATCACTATGTTGTACAACTGAAACTAGGGTGCCATTGTGTGTCAACTATACTCAAATTAAAAAAAAAATTAAATTAGAAGAAAACAAAACCAGAACCCCAACCAGTATCTCCTGGAAATCACATCACGCCTTATCAGTCATAGAGATCAACCTTCTCTTTTCCCAGCTGCGTGATACTCTATTGCATATATGTATCATAGTTTATTCATCTGATTTCCTAAAGTTTGAATATTTAGGTAGTTTCCAGTATCTTGAAATTACAAATAATCTTACAATTAAAGCCTCGTGCATATGTACTTTCATCTTGTTGGAGGTATATCTTCAGAGTAAATTCCCAGAAGTGGGATTACTGAGTTGAAGGATAAATGTGTATATAGTTTTGATAGATACTGCCAAGTTTTCTTCTATGGGTGTTATAATCTCCCCCATCCCAGGCAATGTACAATTGCCATTTTCTGTAGTCTTGGCTCTGAGTGCATTGTTAAGTTTTTGAGTCCTTGTCAGTCTGATGATTGAAAAATGGTATTTCAGTGTAGTTTTAATTTGCATTTCCCTTATCTTGACTGAGTTGAAAGACCTTTACTTTTTAAAGCTAGATTATAACTAGTGTAGGAACACAGTTTAAATTCAAAGGTGCTACTAACGAACACTTTTTGCTTATATCTGGCCATTCATATCTTTTGATTAGACTAAGAACTTCAGTCAGTAGAAGAAGGCCAATCTTTTCTCTTGGTGGGGAATAGGAACTTACTGGTACTTTAAAAAAAAAAAAAAAGCTTTCTTTGCATATCTGTGCCTTTACATTTTTCTTTTTTTTTTTTTTTTTGAGATCTTTATTTTTTATTGCAGTGTAATTGACATAGAACATTTTATTAGTTTAAGGTATGCAACATAAAGACTCAATATTTGTGTATATTCTGAAATGATCACCAAAATCAATGTAGTTAACATCATCACCATACATAGTTGCAAATGTTTTTCTTATTATGAGAACTTCTTTTTTTTTTATTTTTTTTTTCATTTTTCAATATATGAAATTTATTGTCAAATTGGTTTCCATACAACACCCAGTGCTCATCCCAAAAGGTGCCCTCCTTAATACCTATCACCCACCCTCCCCTCCCTCCTACCCCCCATCAACCCTCAGTTTGTTCTCAGTTTTTAAGAGTCTCTTGTGCTTTGGCTCTCTCCCACTCTAACCTCTTTTTTTTTTTTTCCCCCTTCCCCTCCTCCATGGGTTTCTGTTAAGTTTCTCAGGACATTTTTCTTTTTTTCTAATGGTACTTCTAGGTTGGCCAGGTTCACGGTGGATTGATGGGAATTATTCAGAGGGCCATGGTGAAGGCTTGTCCGCATGTTTGGTTTGAACGATCGGAAATGAAAGATCGACACCTGGTCACTAAGCGGTAAGCAGAGACATTGCTTGGTGTTCTTTGGGGTAGCATAAAATCTGATAAATCTTGGCCTTCCTGCAAAGACAGTAGAGCAGTACTAAGGATAAAACCTAAAATATATGGGGTTTTCTTTGCTGAATCACCTGTCTGAGCTACATTCTTAAAAATTTGAATTCTGTAGTCATAGTGGGTTATAGGATGAGATTAGAAGTCCCATACATTTTGTATTGCTGTGGCTTAGGTATAGTCCAGTTACTGAATTTTCAGAATTAAAATTTACTACCACGAAAGTTAAATAATTGGTAACTGTTTGCTGAGTAAATAGATGGCTGATTGTTTGCTGAATGTCTGTTATCATTTAAATCCATCAAGAGACTGGCAGAGCTAATGCTCTTTATGGAACAGAAGAAATCTCTGGGGCTTGGGATTGAGAGGAGCTAAGAGAAGCCTTTGTTGGGAAACAACAGCTTTTTGCCTGAGGCCTTTAAGTGAAGGCCCTCTGGTTATTGCTTCTAGAAACTTGAAGGTAGGGCCTGCTTTTAAGAGTAAGATGAAAAGTACTTGTTGAAATCTGTTGAAGGTTAGTGAAACCATTCCCCAGTTTGAGGTTATTTAACATGGGACACGGGTAGCTGTAATTTCTCTCTCTCAGTCTTACCAGTTTCTGGTGAGCAGTTGGGAATATAAAGCTGGCTGCAGGGGAGACAGGACCTAAGCCTGGAAGAACTTCCATGTTCTCAGCTTTCTGGCATCTCTATTACATATCACAGGAAAGCTGAGCCTGACTCATTTAAGGAATTTCTTTACACTCAATGGCCATGAGCCTGACAGGTTCCAGTGATCAGTGTTCTCATTTTCCAGATGACGAAATATAAGTACATGGAGAAGGGTACCAACTATATGACACAGGGGGCTCCAGAGCTCATGTCACATGACTGCCTAGCCTTCTATTTTAAGAGTAGGCAGAAGGCACTGAAAACTGCTCACTTTGAAATGAGAGAAATTAAAATAGTACAGATAGCATTATGCTTTTTAGAAAGGGACCAACTTGAGTTTTTCCCTTTACTTATGTTTTATTTTTCCCCCTCCTTATTGCTATACAATTATATTTGTGCTAGTGGAGTGTAAACACCAAAGTGGATTCCCACCTCTATTTTTATAAAGGTAGCATTCTGATCCTTTATTTTTCTTCACAGACTAAAAGAACACATTGCTGATAAGAAAAAACTACCCATATTAATCTTTCCTGAAGGTAAGAAGGGTAACTGCCTACCAAGCTATAGTTGATAACAACCAGCACCAAAAGTATGTGAGGCATCAGATTGTTCTAGAAGTTCACTCTTAGTCCAGATCTCTGCTGTCCTATAGGAATGGGATGGCCTTCTCTGAGCCAATAATCCCTTGCTTTCTTTTGACATTTGATGGAAGGCATGGTGCCTCTTTGATCTTAAAAGTTATTTCTGGGTAATGAACTTGGATAGGTAGTGTTCCTAATTTTATAAAGTATTTTTTAAAGTATTAAAATTATCACCTGTTGTGCAAAAGTTTTATCTCCAGAGTATTTAATAACAAAGCAAAAGTTTGTTTTTAAACTTGCTTAGAACTGTTGAATTACTTAATTAAGCAGGGATTGATTTGTGAAATAAGAGTAAACTCCAATTTTGCTAGGATTTGAATATTTTATTTTGTGTCAAAATAATTCCTTTTAAAAGTTTGTTGAAAAGTGGGGCGCCTGGGTGGCACTGTCGGTTAAGCGTCCGACTTCAGCCAGGTCACGATCTCGCGGTCCGTGAGTTCGAGCCCCGCGTCAGGCTCTGGGCTGATGGCTCAGAGCCTGGAGCCTGTTTCCGATTCTGTGTCTCCCTCTCTCTCTGCCCCTCCCCCGTTCATGCTCTGTGTCTCTCTGTCCCAAAAATAAAAATAAAAACGTTGAAAAAATAAATAAATAAATAAAATACCTCCTGCCTTAAAAAAAAAAAAAAAAAAAGTTTGTTGAAAAGAGAAAAACTGCCTTTAAAAATAGTCACCATACCCTTTTCTCCCTTCTGCAGGGACTTGCATCAACAATACTTCAGTCATGATGTTTAAAAAGGGAAGCTTTGAAATTGGAGGAACCATACATCCAGTTGCAATTAAGGTAAAACAGATATACCCCCCCGCCCTGAGGCTCCCCAAAGGGGAGTGACTTGGTAACTTTATTTTGATATAACTTCAGTGTTAAAATCTGTAAGAATAACAAGTACTTGTACACTCTTCCCCCTGCCCCAGGTTTATTGGGATATAGTTGACATATAACATTGTGTAAATTTAAGGTATACAATATACAGTGTTATTAACTATATTCACCATGCTGTGTATTAGGTCCCCAGGACTTATTTATCTTAATAACTGTAAGTCTGTTGTCTTTGACCAATATCTCCCCAGTTCCTCCACTGTGCCGTCTCTCCTCCTCAGGCCCTGGTAACCACCTTTCTAATCTTTGTTTCTATCAGTCCAGCTTTTTTAGATTCCACATATAAATGAGGCTATACAGTACTTACCTTTCTCTGTCTGACTTATTTCACTCCTCATAATGCTTTCAGGGTCTATCTGTGTTGTCACAAATGTCATCTGTATACACACACACACACACACACACACACACACACCACATCTTTATTCATCTGTTGACATACACTTAGGTTGTTTCCATATCTTGGCTATTGTGAAAAATATGCTGCAGTGAACATAGGAGGGCAGATATCTCTTCAAGATCTTGTTTTCACTTTCATTGGATACATACCCAAAAGTGAGGTTGCTGGATCATATGGTAGTTCTAATTTTTGACTTTTTGAGGACGCTCTCATACTGTTTTCTGTAGTGGCTGTCCTGATTTACGTCCCCACCAGCAGTGCACCAACGATCTCTTTTCTCCACATCTGTTTTTCCTTTTTGCAAATCTGTTTTATATCCTGGGATTCTGCATGAGATGTAATTGAAGAAAAGGATTGGTAATTTGCTGCTAACCCAGAATGTTTAGAAACCACAACTTTAGTTAAACTTTCTCAGTTTGTAAATTGAGTCTCAGAGATGTCATGTAATTTGTCTCACAGTTATACCGTTACTTGGTGGAAATATTGTGTTGCCATTATGTTAGAGATATTTAGCCAACCAACATATTCTAAAGACCTGCTGTGTATAAGGTCTTCCTTAAGGCATTTGTATACTCTTTATTCAGATTCACCAACTGTTTACATTTTGCCCCGTTTGCTCAATCATTCTGTCTCTATTGGTACATATACAGACGGGTTCCAGGGGACTGTGTACCAGGCATTTTATTAAGTACTGAGGACATGGTAATAAGCAAAAGAGGTACTGTGCCTACTTTCACTCAATTTCAGTGAAGTGGGAGACAGATATTGAAGACTCATGTGGATAACTCTCTTATTGCAGCATTCTGGGGCTCTGGTCAGAGGAGTTAGTTGGCCTGGTTTACTGTTTTGATCATTTCTATCAAGCAAAGTAGCTTCTCTTTCTCTTGGGGTTCAGTAGAGATGTTTGACCTGTTGCCTTGGAAACACTAACGTGGATAAGCCATCACTTAGTTCATGACTGCAATGTTTTTTCTTTCTTTTACTTCTTTTTTTTTTTTTTTTTCCCCAGTATAACCCTCAGTTTGGGGATGCATTTTGGAACAGTAGTAAATACAACATGGTGAGCTACCTGCTTCGAATGATGACCAGCTGGGCCATCGTCTGTGACGTGTGGTACATGCCCCCCATGACCAGAGAGGTATCCGTAGATAACAACTTGTCTTTGGTGCTTTATCCAGTCAGATCCAGGGGAGAACACTTTTCCCTGAAAACCTGGGTGCCTGCCTTCCTCACAGTAGCAAGAGCTGGGCTTCCTTTCTGCTTTCTCAGCAAACGAGTCATTTAAAACAAAATGTATTTGGCTGTCTTCAAGTCAGGCTCTTTTATATTCAGAAACTCTTTTCCATAATGGTTTTTATACTTGCTGTTGGTTTAGCGAACCTACAAATGTTATGGAATGTTACATATTGGCAAGGCTAATAATATATGTACACGATAAAAATTAAACATTACAGCACTGCATTTTCTTGGCAGACCAAATGATATTTGCTATGATTGAGAACAGAACTGAGCTAAAAGGTGACTCTTACATTTTAAAACAAATCTAAATGATTGTGAGATATTTTAAGAATTGTTTGAAAACTCTATTCCCAGGATGTACTTGTAATTTTCTTTTCCCCAGGAAGGAGAAGATGCTGTCCAGTTTGCTAACAGGGTTAAGTCTGCTATTGCTGTGCAAGGAGGATTGACTGAGCTTCCCTGGTAAGAAATTTTTTAGACGTACTGTCACTTCTTTTTCATTAAAAAAATCACTTTTATTTTGCATTATTTATCTATTTATTTTTAGAAGTGTGTTTATTTTGAGAGAAAGAAATAGTGAGTGAGCAGGGGAGAGGGAGAGAGGAAGAAAGAATGTTAGACACAGGCTCCACGCTCAATGCAGAACCCGACATGGGGCTTAATCTCATGACCCTGGGATCATGACCTGGGCTGAAATCAAGAGTTGGACACTCAACCACCCAGGCACCCCCCAAAAAATCGTCTTTAGTAATGTGATTTATTGTGCTAGCTAGCCAGAGGTTTAGCTGAAGGAGCGGTTTACTTAAATACCAATGGCTTAAATTAGGTAGAAGTTTATCCCTCTTGCTTAAACACAGGCTGCACAGGCTCGTATAACAGCTCATTCTGTATCCCATCCTCAGTGTGTTTCCACTTTCGGGTCCAGGCTGATGGCTTCAGGGCTACTCCATGTGTCCAGAAAATGGCCAGTAGGGAAGACTTAAAACAAGGACACCCCTCTCATTATTACCATTATAGGTTGGACCAGCCACTTCCATTTGTATCCATTGGCTAGAACTCAAGTTATATGACGGCAACCGCAAAGAAGGCTGGAGAATGCCGTCTTTGTTCTGGAAGGCCATGTATCTAGCTGAAATTCAGCGTTCTTTTACTGAAGAAGAATGTGAGAATGGACTTGGGGTTGGAGAAAGGACCCTGGGAGCAAGGGGCAACTTATAGGCTTGTTCATATTTAATGCTAGCTATAACTAAATTAGAGAAAACTTAAAAACTTGAAAGGAAATAAGTGAAATATTTTAGTTATGGAAACTTTGGATTTAATTTTTTCTTTGTTTGAGGAAGGTTGAATGTAGGGGAGTGTAGTAGTCTGCTTGGGCTGCCATAACAAACTACCATATATGGGGTTGACTTAAAAAGCAAACTATTTCTCACAGTTCTGAAGGCTGGAAATCTGAGATTGGGGTGCCAGCAAGGTCGGTTTCTGGTGAGAGCTCTCTCTCCCTTTTGGCTGGCAAATGGCCGCCTTCTTGCCTTGTGTTCACACAGTCTCGTCTTTGTATGAGTATGGGGAGACAGAAGCGAGCAAGCTCACAGGTGTCTCTTCTTATACAGACATTAATCCTATCTTGAAGATTCGTGACCACTCTTCTGACCTCATCTAAACCTCATTAGAGGCCCCTTCTCTAAATACCATCCTATTGGAGGTTAGGGCTTCAATATATGAATTGGTGGGGGGGCGGGGCGGGAAGGCATAAACATTTAGTCTGTATCAGCGAGGGTTAACTATATACCTACATTATAATGGGAGATTAAATTCTCACACACACAGACATTATGTTAGCAAGCTTGCATAAAGCAGTTCAAACTTTGGGGCACCTGGGTGGCTCGGTTGGTTAATCGTCCACTCTTGATTTTGTTTCAGGTCATGATCTCATGGTTCATAAGTCTGGGCCCTGTGTTGGGCTCTGTGCTGATAGTGCAGAGCTTCCTTGGAATTCTTTCTCTTTATCCCTGCCCCCTCCCCCTGCTCTGCCTCTCTCGCTCTCTCTCCCTCTCTCTCCCCCCCCACCAAAATAAATAAAAAATAAACTTTAAAAAAAACAGTTCATACTTCAAATCCTGTAAGTTTAATAAAGTCCCTCTGTTTATCATTTTTGGTGTTTTGAAAACACTTTGCATGAAAAGTTCACTTAAGGCAATTATAGTTATGTTCTAGGAGCAGGATTTGACTGAGTCAGGTTGTCAACCAGTTCAGCCAACTGCAGAGGGACCCGGGACTGCTCAGGAATTAGCCTCTGGAATAAGGGCTTGCTGAGTTCTTATACTCCTTTATGCAAAGGTGGGGAATGTCTCTAGAATATTTTATCCATTCATATACCTTGAGTACAACCAATTTCACCCAAGAAACCTGTTTCTGGCGTCTGTTATGCTAATTAGGAAGCCAATCATTTCTGTAGTGAAAACCCATTTCTAAAATTCATTATGTGAATTAACAAAGGTTGGGAAGTTGATGGGAGACAAAGATAGCTGATGCCTTATAGTGACACCTTTGGAGGGTGGCCTTCTAATTAAATGCCTGGCTGATCATCCCCAGAGTATGAGTTCTTGATTTAGGGCAACTTGACTGGCCCTAAGGCCAGGACTAGGGTCAAGATAGGTTAAAACTAACATTTGTATCACACTACCTAAGCTGAAATAGGTGAAACTAAATTACAGACATCATAATATCATGAAATGACAGACTTACACTTGTCCTAGTTTATCAATGCCCTAGTGAATCCAAGTTCACTCTGGACCTGGCTTCCTCTTTCCTCATTGTTTTCAGTTCTTTACTCTGCTTCCTCTCACCTGACATCAAAGCCCTCCTCCTGCCCTGAAGCCATGTGAAAATCTAGGAGTTTGGGATCAGTAGCCTCAGACACCAAAGAAAGGAAGAAAGTCTTGAAAGACAACAGCCTAAGGAAGTCAGCCACAGGACAGATCCCAATCAGATTGGCTTAAAGAAAATCTGTCAGATTTTGAGAAATTTTCAATTTCCTTTTATTGGGCCATATGCAAGTCTCACTGCCTTTCCAGGTGTACCTGTCATTCACACACTGAGTATGAATTAACATGTCTACATGGCTTTTTTCTTAGATTAAATGAGAATTCGGTTGTATCATCTTAAACAGGCTTTTACATATGGTTGCTGCTATCCTTAGGAGCTCAGGTCTGCTGCCATTGCAAAGGGGAACTGGGTAAAACTTTAAAGTCTCTAGAGGGGGCAGGTCACAGTTGGGGTGCTCAGAGCTGTGTGTGATACCTGGGTGCTTGGGATAGTTGCATCAAAATAATGTCAGGATGCTCAAGGGCAAATGGTTTTAACTGTTTTGTCAGTTTTGGCTTGGACCTTAGGAAAGAAAGAAAGGCTTTTCTTCTGCCTGCCCCCCCCCTCCCCCCCCCCCCCCCCCCCCCCCCCCCCCCCCACACACACACACTTAGTTCCTACTATTCAGAATTCACATCAGTGCTATGAATAGTTAGAGGCAGCTCTTCTGGATAAAAGAGGCTTTGGGGGACAATTCTGGGGAGCTAATAACAATTTATAACTGTGTTTCATGGAAATTTCCTACATCTGAGCCCCTGGAAGATGTGTGGACTTTAGTCTGTTTTTAAGTTGAGGACTCACTGGCAGGCTGAGTCTTGGTTTTGACTTCAGAGGCCAAAACATTGCAGTGGTTCAGGCGGGCGTCTGTTTGTAGGTCAAGTTCTGTCCTCATGGCAGAGTTTACAGGCTAACCTGTGATCCATTCATCATCATCAGAAGGCACTTGGTAAACATTTGTGTTTAACTGGGTTAAAATTAAACAGGTACAGTATAAGGTAAGCAAGTTCACCATCTATGCTCTTAGGAGTTAAAATCAAAAACATTAGATTAGGAGAGAGATTGTGGCCCCTTATAGTCCAGTTCTCCTCTCAGAGCTTACAGTTTGTTGTTCCTTTGTGTTGACCAAAGAAGGAAAGGAATGCAGAGTCCTTATAACCCAGGCAGCTCTGTGTTTTCACCACCGTGGAGAGAGTTCAAAGATTCACAGACTCTGAATTAAGGAATGCTACTTACATAGGCACTAACTACTGGTTAAATGCAATTTATGATTTTGTTGTTCGTTTTTATTCTGAGTCTGTTTTGTAATATGGGAGATCATTAATGCTTGAAATATGTAGTGCTTTGAATGAAAATACAACTTTTCGTTGTATTTTCCTGTCTTTCCCATATTTTCTATGTATTTTCCATATGTCTTCCTATGTAGACATAGGAAAGGAAGGAAGAAAGGCTTTGGTTTGAATAATGATTAACCTACTTATCTTTAAGGAATTTACTCGTACATACACAGTACCCTCACCATTATTTGAGTGTACCTTAAATTTTCCATATGGGTTTTCTAGTAAGACATAGGTTTATTGGATGAAAGAAAACCATACTTTGCTTTCCTTGCAAAAAAAGACAGGCAAACAGTCCTAGTTTTAATATAAAGTCCAGGGGCGCCTTGGGTGGCTCAGTTGGTTAAGCATCTGACTTCTGCTCAGGTGCTGATCTCTCAGTTTGTGAGGTGGAGCCCTGCGTCTAGCTCTGTGCTGACAGCTCAGAGCCTGGAGTCTGCTTCAGATTTTCTGTCTCTGTCTCTGTCTCTCTCTCTGCTCCTCCCTGCTTGCAATCTGTCTCTCTAAAAAATAAACATTTAGAAAATTTAAAAAACATGTAAAGTCCAAATATTGAATATATCAACCCTAACTTCTTAATTTTTTTTTTTTCCCCCAGTGGTCATTCATTTTTGAGAGAGAGACAGAGTGCGAGTGGGGGAGGGCAGAGAGAGAGGGAGATATAGAATCCGAAGCAGGCTCCAAGCTCTGAGCTGTCAGCACAGAGCCCAACGCAGGCCCGAACCCACGGACTGTGAGATCATGACCTGAGCCTAAGTCGGACGCTTAGAAGACTGAGCCACCCAGACGCCCCTAGCAACCCTAACTTCTAAAAGGAAACTGAGTGGAGATATTATTCTATATTTTAATTAAGCATCAGAGAGATCGTTCCTTCCCCAGAGTAACACACATTTAGTCAGTGGTAGAACAGAGACTGAAATCTTCGTCTTTCTGCTTCCAAATCCCATTGTTGACCAGCCACTTAAAGTGTCACGGCACCACACAGTGTGTGTTAACGGCAAATGCTTTTACATCATTGCTGGGAATATCTTTTATTTATTTGCCTTTCTATTCCCAGGGATGGAGGGCTGAAGAGAGCAAAGGTGAAGGACACCTTTAAGGAAGAGCAGCAGAAGAATTACAGCAAGATGATTGTAGGCAATGGATCTCTTTGAATCAGACTGAATCCCACCCTGGTGATAAAATTTGGCTTACCAGAACTAGCCCCTAGAAATGGAATGTGTTGTTTTTGGTGGGGTGAGAGGGAGAGTGGAGTATTGTTTTGGTTTACTGTTTTTGTTTTTTAATGTTAATCTTTTCTATAGGATGAATTGTCTCTACCTCTTTACGCCAGAGGCAGAACCCATCTGGGGCCCTTTTTGGCCTTTGTTGTCATAGCAATAGCCTCATGAATTATAAGGTGGTTTACTGACATTAAGCAGATTCTGTCTTGTGTAAAATGATGAAGTCATTGCTGATTGAATGAAATATTTGTACAGGAAAAAGTGCTTCTAAAACACTTTTGGAACTCACTGTGTTTGGAACTTGTTGATATGGCAATTCTCAAAAAAAATCCCCCAGGCTCTTTTCATGATTCGTTTTCTCACTCCTCCCCACCCCGTCCCTCCGCCAATCACTTAAACAGCAGGAGTACACATCAGTTCAAGGTTACTGCCACGGTTGTGTTCCACTGCAAGGTTGAAAAGAAAAATGAGGATCGCATTTAGGAGAAAGGACAGATTTGTGGCCACTTGATCTGAAAGTTGAAAGCAAATGTAAATATTTTTTTACTAGTGTGTTAGAAGAGAAGTATTACTTGGTGAGCTTTACCGAAGAAAGGTGAATGCAGGTTACTGTGTGTGTGCATTTGTATGTAGGCACGTTTTGAATAAACAACTTTTTAGCTGGCCACTGGTGGTAAAGCTTTAGGGTTTCCTTGTGGTTACAGTAGAGATCTATACATAGTGCCTCTCCCATTTACGGATTTGTTTGATTTTGTACCGAAGCATATTTTCAAACAGGAGGAGGCTTTAACAACAAAAAAATCACTTTGTCTTCAGGGGAGGTATGAATGAGCCAGGCATTTGTGCTGCTCCTCACCCTCTACCCCTTTGAGGTTTATTTCAGGATGTTCCCAGTTTTTTAAACACAAGAATGAGTGGTAAAATTACCTTTTGGAAACTGAGCCTTAAATTTTTTTAAGGGGAAGATAAGTGTTTCCCAATTTACTCAGTGTAAGCAATGTTTGATAGCAATATAACACCATGTTAAACTCTGGGAGTGTTCCATCTCTTCTGGTAACTGTGTACCGAATGTGAAACTGTCTTACAGTGAATATAAATAAATTATATATTTCTAAATGTGTGTTGCATTATTTTCCCTCACCTCTACCCTCTTCTGGTCTGAGGAAGGTTAAATTTTTTCTTATTATAAACAAGAATTGTTTGTTTTCCATATCAATTACATAGTTAGATTTTATTGGACTGGAATATCTGAGAAATGAGACCATGAACAGCTAGTTTGGGTTTGTTTTTTCTTTTCTTTTCTTTTCTTTTCTTTTCTTTTCTTTTCTTTTCTTTTCTTTTCTTTCTTTCTTTTTTTTCTTTTTTTTCTTTTGTTTTTAGCTTGATGATTTGGACTCTGACCCTGTGGACTCTGCCTTGAGCAAGTCATAAACTTCACTTGATTTGTGGGTGAACTCAGGCAACTGTCTCTTTTTTTTTCTTTTTAGTTTTTTTTAATGGTTATTTTTTAAAAAATTTTTTTTTTAGTGTTTATTTATTTTTGAGACAGAAAGAGACAGAGCATGAATGGGGGAGGGGCAGAGAGCGAGGGAGACACAGAATTGGAAGCAGGCTCCAGGCTCTGAGCCATCAGCCCAGAGCCCGACGCGGGGCTTGAACTCAAGGACCGCAAGATCGTGACCTGAGCTGAAGTCGGACGCTTAACCGACTGAGCCACCCAGGTGCCCCAATGGTTATTTATTTTTTTTTTTTAATTTATTTTTTTTTTCAACGTTTATTTATTTTTGGGACAGAGAGAGACAGAGCATGAACGGGGGAGGGGCAGAGAGAGAGGGAGACACAGAATCGGAAACAGGCTCCAGGCTCCGAGCCATCAGCCCAGAGCCCGACGCGGGGCTCGAACTCACGGACCGCGAGATCGTGACCTGGCTGAAGTCGGACACCTAACCGACTGCGCCACCCAGGCGCCCCGGTTATTTATTTTTGAGAGAGACAGAGCACAAGTTGGGGAGGGTCAGAGAGGGATGAAGATACAGAATCTGAAGCAGGCTCCAGCCTCTGAGCCTTCAACACAGAGCCCGAGGCAGGGCTCAAACTCTTGAACTGTGAGATCATGACCTGAGCTGAATTTGGATACTTAGCCTACTGAGCCACCCAGGTAACTATCTTTTAATTGACTATACATATGTCTGGTATAGGGCTATGATTTACATTCTTATCAAACTAGATGGATTTGCTCCCAAAGGAACATGTGCAAACAGGTTACCCACATGGTGAGCTACTCTTCTGTTCTTTGCACCCCCCATCCTTTTTCCCTATGTTCTTACTCTTTGATTCTTTCCTTTGATCTTTTTTTTTTAAAGGTTTTATTTTTAAGTAATCTCTACACAAAACGTGGGGCCTGAACCCACAACCCTGAGATCAAGAGTCACACACTCCACCAACTGAGCCTCCCAGGGGCCCTGATTCTTCCCTTTGATCTTGACTGAAAATCAGCAAGTGACTGATTCGGGGTGACTCTTTGTCTTGAGTTCCTTTTTCCCTTTTACTTTTCATATTCAATATAACTTGAATTAATGAATCCATTGTATTAATTAGCCCAGTTCTCAGAAAAGCTGATAGAACAACTAACAGCTGTTTTGTTTGGATGTCAATAAGATGTATCTTTCCAAGTGCACTGTGGAAGCAATAATGCTATCACATGTTCACTAGAAAGTCTAATGCTATCTCAGTGGGAACCTTTGTAGGTCTTGGACTTATGCAACTAGTTTTCATTGGCATAAGTGAATTGCAACTTATTGTGAATTGCACAATAAGTGAATTGCAGTTGGGGGAATTGCCATGCTTCCGTAAACATCTTTTTAGAAAGCAATATTGCTCAGATTTAGATTATGCTTCCTAGATAGGAATGTTTATGTTACCCTTCCCTAATTTGTTTTTATGTTACCCTTCCCTAATATTGTTTTTTTTTTATGTTACCCTTGTTTTTGTTACCCTTCCCTAATATTGTTTTTTTTTTAAATATGAAATTTGTTGTCAAATTGGTTTCCATACAACACCCAGTGCTCATCCCAACAGGTGCCCTCCTCAATGCCCATCACCACTTTTCCCTCCCTCCCATCCCCCATCAGCCCTCAGATTATTTTCAGTTTTAAGAGTCTCTTATGGTTTGCCTCCCTCCCTCTCTAATTTTTTTCTCCCCCCTTCTTCTCCCCCATGGTCTTCTGTTAAGTTTCTCAGGATCCATATAAGAGTGAAAACATATGGTATCTATCTTTCTCTGCATGACTTATTTCACTTAGCATCACACTCTCCAGTTCCATCCACGTTGCCACAAATGGCCATATTTCATTCTTTCTCATTGCCAAGTAGTATTCCTTTGTGTATGTAAACCACAATTTCTTTGTCCATTCATCAGTTGATGGACATTTAGGCTCTTTTCCATAATTTGGCTATTGTTGAAAGTGCTGCTATAAACATTGGGGTGCAAGTGCCCCTATGCACCAGCATTCCTGTGCCCTTGGGTAAATTCCTAGCACTGCTATTGGCTGGGTCATAGGGTAGATCTATTTTTATTTTTTGAGGAACCTCCACGCTGTCTTCCAGAGCGGCTGCACCAGTTTGCATTCCCACCAGCAGTGCAAGAGGGTTCCCATTTCTCCACATCCTCTCCAGCATCTATAGTCTCCTGATTTATTCATTTTAGCCACTCTGACTGGCATGAGGTGATATCGCAGTGTGGTTTTGATTTGTATTTCCCTGATGAGGAGCACGTTAAGCATCTTTTCATGTGCCTGTTGGCCATCTGGGTGTCTTCTTTAGAGAAGTGTCTATTCATGTTTCCTGCCCATTTATTCACTGGATTATTTGGTTTTTGGGTGTGGAGTTTGGTGAGTTCTTTATAGATTTTCGATATTAGCCCTTTGTCCAATATGTCATTTGCAAATATCTTTTCCCATTCTGTCAGTTGCCTTTAGTTTTGTTGATTGTTTCCTTTGAAGTGCAGAAGCTATTTATCTTCATGAGGTCCCAATAGTTCATTTTTGCTTTTAATTCCCTTGCCTTTGGGGATGTGTCAAGTAAGAAATTGCTGCGGCTGAGGTCAGAGAGGTTTTTTCCTGCTTTCTCCTCTAGGGTTTTGATGGTTTCCTGTCTCACATTCAGGTTCTTCATCCATTTTGAGTTTATTTTTGTGAGCGGTGTAAGAAAGTGGTCTAGTTTCATTCTTCCGCATGTTGCTGTCCAGTTTTTCCTGCACCATTTGTTAAAGAGACTATGTTTTTTCCACTGGATATTCTTTCCTGCTTAGCCAAAGATTAGTTGGCCATACTTTTGTGGGTCCAATTCTGGGTTCTATTCCATTGGTCTATTTGTCTGTTTTTGTGCCAATACCACACTGTTTTGATGATTACAGTTTTGTGGTGGAGGCTAAAGTCTGGGATTGTGATGCCTCCCTCTTTGGTCTTCTTCTTCAATATTACTTTGGCTATTCGAGGTCTTTGTGGTTCCATACAAATTTTAGGATTGCTTGTTCTAGCTTTGAGAAGAATGCTGGTGCAATTTTGATTGGGATTGCATTGAATGTGTAGATTGCTTTGGGTAGTATTGACATTTTAGCAATATTTATTCTTCCATCCAGGAGCATGGAATGTTTTTTCATTTCTTTGTATCTTCTTCAATTTCCTTCTTGAGCTTTCTATAGTTTTCAGCATACAGATCTTTTACATCTTTGGTTAGGTTTATTCCTAGGTATTTTATGCTTCTTGGTGCAATTGTGAATGGGATCAGTTTTTTTATTTGTCTTTCTGTTGCTTCATTATTGGTGTATAAGAATGCAACTGATTTCTGTACATTAATTTTGTATCCTGTGACTTTGCTGAATTCATGTATCAGTTGTGGCAGACTTTTGGTGGAGTCTGTCAGGTTTTCCATGTATAATATCATGTCATCTGCAAAAAGTGAAAGCTTGACTTCATCTTTGCCAATTTTGATGCCTTTGATCTCCTTTTGTTGTCTGATTGCTGATGCTAGAATTTCCAACACTATGTTATACAACAGCGGTGAGAGTGGACATCCCTGTCGTGTTCCTGATCTCGGGGCAAAGCTCTCAGTTTTTCTCCATTAAGGATGATATTAGCTGTGGGCTTTTCATAAATGGCTTTTATGATGGTTAAGTATGTTCCTTCTATCCCAACTTTCTCGAGGGCTTTTATTAAGAAAGGATGCTGAATTTTGTCAAATGCTTTTTCTGCATCGATTGACAGGATCATACGGTTCTTATCTTTTCTTTTATTAATGTGATGTATCACATTGATTGATTTGTGAATATTGAACCAGCCCTGCAGCCTAGGAGTGAATCCCACTTGATCATGCTGAATAATTCTTTCTATACGCTGTTGAATTCGATTTGCTAGTATCTAGTTGAGAATTTTTGCATCCATATTCATCAAGGATATTGGCCTGTAGTTTTCTTTGTTTGCTGTGTCTCTGTCTGGTTTGGGAATCAAAGTAATGCTGGCTTCATAGAATGAGTCTGGAAGTTTTCCTTCCCTTTCTATTTTTTTGGAACAGCTTGAGAAGGATAGGTATTATCTCTGCTTTAAATGTCTGGTAGAACTCCCCTGGGAAGCCATCTGGTCCTGGACTCTCATTTGTTGGGAGATTTTTGATAACGGATTCAATTTCTTCGCTGGTTATGGGTCTGTTCAAGTTCTCTATTTCTTCTTGTTTGAGTTTTGGAAGTGTGTGGGTGCTTAGGAATTTGTCCATTTCTTCCAGGTTGTCCAGTTTGTTGGCATATAATTTTTCATAGTGTTCCCTGATAATTGCTTGTATTTCTGAGGGATTGGTTGTAATAATTCCATTTTCATTCATTATTTTGTCTATTTGGGTCCTCTCTCTTTTCTTTTTGAGAAGCCTGGCTAGCGGTGTATCAATTTTGTTTATTTTTTCAAAAAAACAACTCTTGGTTTCATCGATCTGCTCTACAGTTTTTTTAGATTCTATATTATTTATTTCTGCTCTGATCTTTATCATTTCTCCTCTTCTGCTGGGTTTGGGGTGTCTTTGCTGTTCTGCTTCTATTTCCTTTAGGTGTGCTGTTAGATTTTGTATTTGGGATTTTTCTTGTTTCTTGAGATAGGCCTGGATTGCAATGTATTTTCCTCTGAAGACTGCCTTCACTGCATCCCAAAGCATTTGGATTGTTGTGTTTTCATTTTCATTTGTTTCCATATATTTCTTAATTTCTCCTCTAATTGCCTGGTTGACCCATTCATTCTTTAGTAGGATGCGCTTTAACCTCCATGCTTTTGGAAGGTTTCCAGACTTTTTCCTGTGGTTGATTTCAAGTTTCATAGCATTGTGATCTGAAAGTGTGCATGGCATGATCTCAATTCTTTTATACTTATGAAGGGCTGTTTTGTGACCCAGTATGTAATCTCTCTTGGAGAATGTTCCATGTGCATTCGAGAAGAAAGTATATTCTGTTGCTTTGGGATGCAGAGTTCTAAATATATCTGTCAAGTCCATGTGATCCAATGTATCATTCAGGGCCCTTGTTTCTTTATTGATTTTGTGTCTAGATGATCTATCCATTGTTGTAAGTGGGGTATTAAAGTCCCCTGCAATTACCACATTCTTGTCAATAAGGTTGCTTATGTTTGTGAGTAATTTTTTTATATATTTGGGGGCTCCTGTATTTGGCGCATAGACATTTATAATTGTTATCCCTTCCTGATGGATAGACCCTGTAATTATTATATAATGCCCTTCTTCAGCTCTTGTTACAGCCTTTTATTTAAAGTCTAGTTTGTCTGATATAATTGACTTCCAGGAGCATGATGATAGATAGTTCTCCATCCCCTCACTTTTAATCTGAAGGTGTCCTCAGGTCTAAAATGAGTCTCTTGGGCGCCTGGGTGGCGCAGTCGGTTAAGCGTCCGACTTCAGCCAGGTCACGATCTCGCGGTCCGGGAGTTCGAGCCCCGCGTCAGGCTCTGGGCTGATGGCTCAGAGCCTGGAGCCTGTTTCCGATTCTGTGTCTCCCTCTCTCTCTGCCCCTCCCCCGTTCATGCTCTGTCTCTCTCTGTCCCAAAAATAAATAAACGTTGAAAAAAAAAAAATTTTAAATGAGTCTCTTGTAGAGAGCAAATAGATGGTTTTTTGTTTTGTTTTGTTTTGTTTTGTTTTGTTTTTTTATCCATTCTGATACTCTATGTCTTTTGGTTGGAGCCTTTAGTCCATTTACCTTCAGTGTTATTATTGAAAGATATGGGTTTAGAGTCATTGTGATGTCTGTAGGTTTCATGCTTATAGTGATGTCTCTGGTACTTTGTGGTCCTTGCAACATTTCACCCACAAAATCTCCCTTAGGACCTCTTGTAGGGCTTAGTTTAGTGGTGATAATTCCTTCAGTTTTTGTTTGTTTGGGAAAACCTTTATCTCTCCTTCTATTCTGAATGACAGATTTGCTGGATAAATGATTCTCGGCTTCATATTTTTCCTGTTCATCACATTGAAGATTTCCTGCCCCTCCTTTCTGGCCTGCCAAGTTTCAGTGATAGGTCTGCTAATACCCTTATGTATCTACCTTTGTAAGTTAGGGCATGTTTATCCCTAGCTACTTTCAGAATTCTCTCTTTATCCTTGTATTTTGCCAGTTTCACTATGATATTCATGCAGAAGATCCATTTAGGTTACATCTGAAGGGAGTTCTCTGTACCTCTTGGATTTCAATGCCTTTTTCCTTCCCCAGATCAGGGAAGTTCTCAGCTATGATTTGTTCAAGTACACCTTCAGCCCCTTTCTCTCTCTTCTTCTTCTGGAATTCCTTTGATAAGGATATTAGTCCGTTTGATTGCATCACTTAGTTCTCTAATTCTCCTCTCATACTCCTGGATTTTTTTTTATCTCTCTTCTTCTCAGCTTCTTCTTGTTCCATAATTTTATCTTCTAATTCACCTATTCTCTCCTCTGCCTCTTCAATCTGTGCTATGGCTGCCTCCATTTTATTTTGCACCTCATTTATAGCATTTTTTATTTTTTATTTATTTATTTATTTATTTATTTATTTATTTATTTATTTTTATTTATAGCATTTTTTAGTTCCTCATGACTATCTTTTAGTTCCTTAATCTCTGTAGCAGTAGATTCTCTGCTGTCCTCTATGCTTTTTTCAAGCCCAGCAATTAATTTTATGACTATTATTCTAAATTATTTTTCCGTTATATTGCTTAAATCAGTTTTGATCAATGCGTTAGCTGTCACTACTTCCTGGAGTTTCTTTTGAGGAGAATGTTTCCGTTCATCATTTTGGTTAGTCCCTGTGGTAGCTCCAAACTGCTGGGCACTTCCCCTGTGCTGTCAGGAGCAACTTCTGTTGGTGGGTGGGGCTGCAGTCAGACCTGATGTCTGCCCGCAGCCCACCACTGGGGCCACAACTAGACTGGTGTGTACCTTATCTTCCCCTCTCCCAGGGGCAGGACTCCCTGTGGAGTGGTGTGGCCCCTGCCTGGGCAGCTTGGACACTGCCAGGCTTGTGGTACTGCTTGGATGGGATCTGGCCAAGGGAGTATTAGAAGGGGTGGATCTGCAAGGTGCACAGGGGCAGGAGGGGCAGGCTTAGCTCTATTTACTGTTGGTGGTCCCCTGTAGGAGGGGCCCGGCAGCACCGGGAGGGAGGCAGACCCGTTGGAGGGATGGATCCACAGAAGCACAGTGTTGGACGTTTTCGAGGTCCAAGCAAGTTCGGTGACAGGAGCTGGTTCCCTCTGGAATTTAGGCTGCGGGATGGGAGAGGGAAATGGCGCTTGCCAGTGCCTTTGTTCCCCCACTGAGCTCTGTCCTTCCGAGGCTCAACAACTCTCCCTCCCGTTGTCCTCTAACCCTCCTGCTCTCCGAGCAGAGCTGTTGACTTATAACATTCCAGATGTTAAGTCCCGCTGGCTGGCAGAACACACTCTGTCCGGCCCCTCCACTTTTGCAAGCCAGACTCGGGGGCTCTGCCTTGCAGGACAGGCTGCCCCTCCACCGCCTCAGCTCCCTCCCGCCAGTCCGTGTAGCACACACCGCCTCTCCGCCTTTCCTACCCTCTTCTGTGGGCCTCTTGTCTATGCTTGGCTCTGGAGAGTCCATTCTGCTAGTCTTTTGGCAGTTTTCTGGGTTATTTAGGCAGATGTGGGTGGAATTTAAGCGATCAGCAGGACGAGGTGAGCCCAGCATCCTCCTATGCTGCCATCTTCCTCTATATCCCTAATATTGTTTTGTATCTACTTTAGAAGTACTATGCCCAGAATGTAATCTTCTAAACTTCTGAGTCTTCTCTGATTATAATGGCATATCAAGGGTAGGTAGAATTTGGTAGAAAAATCCCATTAGAAAAGTCTTTTCATCTAACGTCTTGCACAGATTCATTTATTGAGCCTCAAGTTTGCCTTTTTAAATTCCAACTTTGCCCTGGTCATATTACAGACACAGGGTTTTAGGAATGTCAAGATGTTCTGAAATATCCTGGCACATTTTAGGATTAGATGAGCAACCATGGTAGGAAACAGTAAACATACTGGAAGCATGGGAAATAGACCTGGATCATAGTCTGTAACAAAGAACTGTCTTGAGGAAATTTTCCTCAAGACTTTCCAAGGCATATTCAGCTTCGCTTTGGTGATTTGCCATCATTCCTTCTGCCTATGTTACACGTTGCGTATTCTGTTGATAATTTAAGGGCTGTTCATTTCTTGTGACTCTAGATAATGTAGTCTATACATAATGAGGACTGCCTTTTGGCCAGAGTTTTCTCAGTCTTTGTTTCTGAGGTGTGGCTTTCTGCTTGGCCAGAGTAGGATGGAATGGGAGATGGGGTGAAATTGGCATTTAAGGTTGGTACTTAAAACTAGGGACCCTAGTAGGGATTTTGACAAAAGCTGTGTGTTTGCTTTTGCTTATTTAACACTGGTTTCTAGTGAATTGATGCTAGTAGTATTTGATGTTATTTTTTGGAATAATGGTTAAAATGATGAGATAAAGAATCATAAAGACATTTTCTAATTGTGGCTCTGGCACTCGCTGGCTTTGCAGCCTTTGGCAATTCTCTGATTTCTACTTATCTTTTAATGTGTTGCGAAATTATAGAATACAAGTATATATGAAAGTGTGCAGGGCAATGATAAATTGCAAACTTATTTCTCAGTATTACCCTGGTTAGTTGTTACCCAGGCCAATAAGTAAAACATGAATGACTATATCCTAGGAGGCATGAGAAGTCACAATTTATTATTCCTTTTACTACTGATTGACAGTAGTGCTATTTTTAGCTTTGTTGTAAATGTCTCCTAGTATACATGCACAAGAGCTTTTCTTTAGTAGCTTTTCTTTTCTTTATGTTTAGTAGGAATTAGGATTGCTCCATAGTAGGATATAAACATGTTTAACCTCAGTGTAGAAACTTCCAAACTGTTTCCAAAAACGTAGCAATTTACATGAACTATCGGCACTGTAGGAAAGCAAAATTTATATTTAGTGTAGAGGTGCCTGGGTGGCTTAGTCGGTTAAGTGTCCGACTTCAGCTCAGGTCATGATCTCTCAGTTTGTGAGTTCGAGGCCCGCATTGGGCTCTGTGCTGACAGCTCAGAGCCTGGACTCTGCTTCAGATTCTATGACTCCCTCTCTTTCTGCCCCTCCCCTGCTCATGCTCTGTCTCTCAAAAAATAAATAAACATTAAAAAGTTTTTGTAGGGGCGCCTGGGTGGCGCAGTCGGTTAAGCGTCCGACTTCAGCCAGGTCACGATCTCGCGGTCCGTGAGTTCGAGCCCCGTGTCGGGCTCTGGGCTGATGGCTCAGAGCCTGGAGCCTATTTCCGATTCTGTGTCTCCCTCTGTCTCTGCCCCTCCCCCGTTCATGCTCTGTCTCTCTCTGTCCCAAAAATAAATAAACGTTGAAAAAAAAAAAATTAAAAAAAAAAAAAATAAAAATAAAAAGTTTTTGTATTTACTGTAATAACATAGTTGGATTTATTTTTTATTATTTTATTTTGTACTTTTTCTTCCATTTTTTCTCTTTTCTTGCCTTCTTTTGGACTTACTACTTTCCTTTTTCCATTTTCTCTACTTAATTGTTGGTTAATGGTCTCATTTCTATTTGTTCTGTGGTTGCCTTATAATTTTTAATTTGTATACTTACCAACGTCTAAAATGGATCACTACCCTTACACTCCTGAATAATTCAAGGACCCTAGAATTTGAGTTCCAATCATTCACCACCACCCCTCCACCAATTAATGGTATATGATATTATGTATTTCAATTACTTACATAGTCTCACAAATTGTCATAATCATTGTCATCAGCAGCAACATGGTTATTCCTTTATACAGGCAATGTTTACCCACACTTTTTCCCACTTTCTTTGTTATTTCTCGCCTCTCATCTCAGTTTTAACATCTGGGATCACAGTTTGATAATGGCTAACTCCTTGTTTTTGTTTTTCTGTAAGTATATACTTTATACCCATTTTTTAAAAAATAATTTATTGTCAAGTTAGCTGACATACAATATAGTCTTGGCTTCAGGAGTAGATTCCCATGGTTCATCACTTACATACAACACCCAGTGCTCATCCCAACAAGTGCCCTCCTCAATGCCCATCACCCATTTTCCCCTCTCCCCTGCCCCCCACCCAACCCTCAGTTTGTTCTCTGTATATAAGAGTCTCTTATGGTTTGCCTCCCTCTCTATTTGTAACTGATTTTTTTTTTCTCTTCCCCTATGGTCTTCTGTTAAGTTTCTCAAATTCCACATATGAGTGAAAACATATGATATCTGTCTTTCTCTGACTGACTTATTTCACTAGCATAATACCCTCCAGTTCTACCCATGTTTCAAATGGCAAAATTTCACTTTTTTTCATTGCCAAGTAGTATTCCACTGTGTGTGTGTGTGTGCGTGTATGTACATGCGTGCGTGTGTGTATACCACATCTTCTTTATCCATTAATCAGTTGATAGACATTTGGGCTCTTTCCAGAATTTGGTTATTGTTGATAGGGCTGCTATAAACATTGGGGTACCTGTGCCCCTATGAATCAGCACTCCTGTATCCTTTGGATAAATTCCTAGTAGTGCTATTGCTGGTCACAGGGTAATTCTATTTCTAATTTTTTGAGGAATCTCCACAGTGTTTTCCAGAGCAGCTGCACCAGTTTGCATTCCCACCAACAGTGCAACATGGTTGCCCTCTCTTCACATACTTGCCAACATCTGTCGTTTTCTGAGTTGTTCATTTTAGCCACTCTGACTGGTGTGAGGTGATATCTCAGTGTGGTTTTGATTTGTATTTCCCTGATGAGCGATGTTGAGCATCTTTTCATGTGTTGGTTAGCCATCTGAATGTCTTCTTTGGAAAAGTGTCTGTTCATGTCTTCTGCCCATTTCTTCACTGGCTTATTTGTTTTTTGGTATCATTTGCAAATATCTTCTCCCATTCTGTAGGTTGCCTTTTAGTTTTGTTGGTTGTTTCCTTTGCTGTGCAGAAGCTTTTTATCTGAATGAGGGCCCAATAGTTTATTTTTGCCTTTGTTTTCCTTGCCTTCAGAGACATGTCTGTACTCATTCTTGAAGTTATTGCTGGATGTAGAAGTTTATATTCAGAGTAACACTTATTTTTCTCTGAGTACATTAAAGATTATTCTGTAGTTGGTGTTGAGAAGTCAGCTATCAGCCTAATTATGACTTTTTTGGAGGATATTTCTTCTGGTGTATTTAAGATCATTTCTCAGTTTTTGTTATTTTAGAAGATCACTTTGCTGTATCTAGGTGTGAATTTCTTGTTAATTGTGACTTCTTGGGTTCTCATCTGTGGATTTGTATTTTTTATCAATTCTCAAAAGTTCTCAGAGATCCTTTAGATATCCTTTGTCTCAGTTTCCCACTCCTGTCTTTTTAGAAGTCTGATTAATTAAAACAAATATTAGATTTTCTCATTGTATCCTACATGTCTCTTAATCTATTTTTTATGTTTTCCATTTCTTTGCCTCTCTAGACTTTTTTCTTGACAATCTTCAGTTATACAATTTCACTAATGCTCTCTTCAGTTCCATCTAGTCTACTGTTACATTTTTTCATTGATTTCTTTTTAATTTTGATTTTTAAATTTCTCATTCCCATGAGTTAAATCTGTTTTTTTTTTCTTTTTTTTTTTTTTTTTTTTCAACGTTTATTTATTCTTGGGACAGAGAGAGACAGAGCATGAACGGGGGAGGGGCAGAGAGAGAGGGAGACACAGAATCGGAAACAGGCTCCAGGCTCCGAGCCATCAGCCCAGAGCCTGACGCGGGGCTCGAACTCACAGACCGCGAGATAGTGACCTGGCTGAAGTCGGACGCTTAACCGACTGCGCCACCCAGGCGCCCCTGTTTTTTTTTTTTCAAAGGTACTTACTCTTGAATAAGTTTTGAAGCATCTTATGCTTATTGATTTTGTATTTTTTCCAATAATTCCAAAATCTTACATCTTTTGTGGGTATGAGTCACCCCCCCTCCCACCCTGTTGCTTCTCATTAATAGAGCCTTATTTCTTTGTGTGTTTAGAGATATTTCACCATGATCTGTCATTTTCTATGGATTTTTTTTTAACTTCCTTTAAACCTTTAAAGCAGGAATCAGCAAACTATAGCCCATAGACTAAATCCTGCCTTCTGCCTGTTATTGTAAATAAAATCTTATTGTAAAGCAGCCACACCTATTTATTTATACATTGCCTGCGTTTGCTTTTGCTTTATAACAGCAGAGTTAAGTAGTTGCACCAGTAACTGAATGGCCCTCAAAGCCTAAAGTATTTGCTGTCTTGTCCTGCACCCCAAATAGTTTGCCTGCTCCTGCTGTAGAGCATTATCAATCTGGGACCACTTTAAACTAAATTATTGGCTTGATGTTTATTGAACCATGTAAACAGTGAGGATTTAGCCTATAAATCCAAATGAGAACCATCTTGTGGTTTTAAATTCTCTGCATAATGTTTTTGAGACTCATCCATGTTGTTGTGTTTATAAGCAGTTCATTCCCTTTAATTGCCAAGTTGTTGTAAATCCTTTGGGGAAAATTATTTTCCCCTTTCACTTAGCACTAAGGTTTGATAAAGACGGTATCCCTGGCTGGCATCTTGGTGTGAGGGATGGGAAATTTCTACTTTCTTTTTCCTTAAAAGTTGTAGCCCTTTGAGATCCCACCTTTGAAGGGTCTCTGGTTGGAGACTAGAGATTCCCAATTCCAACCTTGAGTCAGCCTTCAATTTTATCTATTGTTCCTTAGGCCCTCGATGCTCTGGAAACCACTGCTCCAATTTGCTTGGTTTAGCCAATGCCCTCAAAGTGAAAGCCAACAGCTGGCCCCTCTGCTCTGCTTCTCTCTCTGTGGGTTAACCTATCTTCCCTCAGTCTTTGGCCTGAGTAGTCATAACCTTTTTGCTAGTTTAAGAAAGCATTCAAAATAATTTTCTTTTATCATGTAAAAAGATGGTGGGTATATGTTGGTAGAAATAAAAGCTCCAGAAAGCAACAACTCTAAAAAAAATGTTTCTCTGAGCCATTATTTTAATATAAAGAGCAAAAAAGTCTCCTTCAGAATCATAACTGCTAAGTTATACATTAAATACTCTGATGAAAGTACACAGGAAGATACAGACCAATACAGGAAAAGCTGTTAGATTTTTAGTGTGTGTAGAGAATAAATACCCTAACGGCACAAAAGCAGCTATGGGTTCAGTGATATTTTCTGTCTGCATTGTGGTAAGTGGCAAGTTCTCTTGATGCTCACGTTACACCGTAGGCTGAGGTCCCATCAAGGCCTTTTATGGCACTTCGCAAGGGTCGAAAATCCCTCCGAGGCTTGCCGCATTGCTGTTGTAGGAAGCATGTAGCAGTTCTGGCTGTTTCTTGGGTTCTTGGCTCTATATCTGGAAAAGATGCCCAGGATAGCTTTGAAAACAGAGTATGTATTCTATCTTGGTGAACTAAAATATTTTAGATCCCTTTGAGTCTCAAGCTCAAAGATTAGGGAGCAGGATGTCTGGAAGAGTGGGACCAAAGAGTCAGTCTCCTCTCAAGGTGAAATAGGATACGTATTTTGAAAATAAGTAACTTTAATTTTTTTTTGAAAAGCTTTGAAAACTGTATCCTTGACTTAGTTAAGATACATCCTCGCCAGTAATAAAAATCAATTGGGAATCACAGGTTAGAGTTGGGAAAGCTTTCAAATTACTGTTTCTCTGGCTTTATAAAGTAAAACGCATATATTTTGCACCTGCTGTGTCCACATCAGTTCTAGGTCTAGAGACACAGCAATGACAAAGAAAGACAAATCTCTGAGTTTATGGAAATCTACTGACGAAGATGGAAAGTTAAAAAATCAAGAAGCTTATTGGGACAAAACCATCGCAATGAATTCATAGTGGCCTTTAATTTTTTTCAAATAACCCAGGGATAGTAAATGCCTAAACTTTCCTTAGAGAGAATTTACGGAAAAGTATACTCTTACAGTTATACAGTGTCAATGGAATCGAGCTCTGTGATTGGGAGAAGGTAGCGAACCTAAGGTCTGTGGAATGCACATCTGACAATGCTTATTCACTGAGTCTACTGAGGATTTGACCTTGGGTAAGGCCTATTTATTATAGCAACCATCTTTTGGTGCAGGTAGCCCTGACGTCTATTTGTTACTAAATCAGGTATAAGTGAAAGAGTACCAAATTACCTAACTGGAAGGAATTGTCAGTGCTGGTTGTTTGTAAGGCAGGTTCTGAAAATGTTCCTGAAGAGCCAGAATTTTGCTCAGGATGAGGCAGGGGAATGGCTTTGAAACCCTGTTCTGTCCAGTGGGTTCTACAGTAATTTGGTTAACAAATGAGATACTACAGTTTCACCCAAGAAGTCCCTTGGTTTAATACCTCTTTTTGGAAAATGCTTCTTGGGGCGCCTGGGTGGCGCAGTCGGTTGAGCGTCCGACTTCAGCCAGGTCACGATCTCGCGGTCCACGAGTTCGAGCCCCGCGTCGGGCTCGATCTCGCGGTCCGCGAGTTCAAGCCCCGCGTCGGGCTCTGGGCTGATGGCTCAGAGCCTGGAGCCTGTTTCCGATTCTGTGTCTCCCTCTCTCTCTGTCCCTCCCCCGTTCATGCTCTGTCTCTCTCTGTCCCAAAAATAAATAAACGTTGGAAAATGCTTCTTTTTCTTTTTTTAAGTTAATTTATTTTGAGGAGACAGAGACAGTGTGAGCAGGGGAGGGGCCGAGAGAGAGGGGGGAAGAGAGAGAGAATCCCAAGCAGGCTCTGCACTGTCAGCGCAGAGCCTGATGTGGGGCTTGAACTCACTCATGAAACCGTGAGATCATGACCTGAGTTGAACAGAAGAGTCGGATGCCTAACCGACTGAGCCACCCAGGTGAGAAGGAAAGCTGGTAAAAAAGCAGATAAAAAGGTGCAGCCAGATGGTCGAGGCCAGACACTGCCCTTGCAGGCTTTGGCTTCTTCAAATCTTGCCTGCCTTTTGTATCAGCCTGTAGCCAGGAGCCTGAAGCTTGACTGTACTAGCTCTGCCCATCCCGGAAGCACATGTGTATAAAAGACCAGTAAAACCGGAGCCGGATGCTCAGCTTTTGGAGGTGACTCAGCTGGGCCAACACTGGTGCAAAATAAATATATTTTTCTGATTCCCCGAGTGCTCGTCCCTTGTCTCTTCCTGGGCAACGAGTATTTGCTATAACACAGGTGCCCTGGAAAATGTTTGTATTAGTAATATTGTTTAGATATTCGACATATGTTTGATGAAAAGCATATGATGACAGGTTCTGTTAGTCCTGAGGTTCTATGCTGCCCAGGATAGGAATCTGCGTTAAAGAAGCTTAGAATTTAGAAGCTGAGACAACACCACTAACTACACAGGAAGTAGCAAGGCCTTGTGTTTCTTTCTTTCTCTTTCTTTCTTTCTTTCTTTCTTCTTTCTTCCTTTCCTTCTTTCCTTCTTTTTTTGTCCCTGGAGGAAAATGCTGTAGGAGTCTGGAGAAGTGATTAATGCTGGGGCTGGAGCTGTGTGTGTGGGAGGGAGGACATTTGAGCAAAAGCTGCAGTGGATGAATAAGTGCTCTCTGGTGAAATTAGGGAAAATGGTAGTGAATGGATTTCTTGTTCTGTATACATTACCCCTCCTCCCAATAAAACAAAAACAAAAACAAGAACCCGAATAGGAGAGGGCTGTTTATAATCACAGAACTCTTTGCCTCCGAAATGCTCCCCGTTCGTATTTTTGGAGCCATTTACTCTTTTCCTACCTTTCCTGCCTGAGCCCGAGCCAACGTCATCCCTCACCTTGGCTACAGTAAGAATCTTCCAACTGATCTCCCTGCCTCTGCTCTTGGCTTCAAAATTGTCTATATGGTAAACAGCCGCCGGTTGTGACTGAAGCATGTCACTCCCACATGCAAACCTCTCCGGTGGCTTCCCTCACGCTGAGAATCAAATCCCAAATCCTTATCCTGACCTCCAAGGCCTTGCTACCATCTGGCCACTGGTCACTCCCTCAGCCTGGTTTCTAGCATTCCCTCCCTTGTTCAACCTCTCCCCACACTATGGCCTTTTTGTTCTTTTTCTGAAGCCAAAAGATAGTCTTTCTTCAGGGTCTTGACACTTGTTGCTTCAGGTTAGGACGTTCTTCTGGATATTTGCAAAGCTCCTTTCCAGTTTGATTTGTCTGCTCAAACGTCCCCTCCTTGCTGGCCACCCTCCCTCACGTAGCAGCCCCTGTCACTCCCTATCCCCTTACCCTGCTTTTCTTTCTTCTTTTTTTTTCCCCATTAGCACTCATTTCCAGACACGATGTGTTTGTTTTATGCATTCTCCACTACACTGTAAGCTTAATATTTGCTAAATGAATGGGTAAATTTGTGATCATTTCTCAATCTTTCCTCGACTTTCACCACCTTGGCAATTTTGAAAATTACAGGCTAGTTATTGTTAGTGTATCCTCTCATTTGGGTGGGTTTTTCATGATGTTTTTCATGACTAGATCCAGGTCATGCACAGGTTGTGCAGTGACATGCTGTAGTGTTGGCGTGCCATCCTATCAGGCTGCCCCCACCCCCTATTACCCTGCATCGGGCTGGGCTTGGACCACCTTGGCCTTCCTACTACCAGGGTGATGCCCATGTGACTGCTCCGCCTTTAGGCCCGAGTTACTCAGGAAAGGGTGAAGGAAAAGAGAAAGGGGAAGTGAAAGAGCTGCTCCTGATTTTTTGTTTGTTTGCTTTCACTTATGGTTGCAGAGTGGATCTTTTTTCAAACTGTGCCCTTTTTAAAAAAGTTCATTTATTTTGAGGGAGACAGCACAAGTGGGGGAGGGGCAGAAAGAGAGAGGGAGAGGGGCGCCTGGGTGGCTCAGTCGGTTAAGCGTCCGACTTCGGCTCAGGTCACGATCTCGCGGTCCGTGAGTTCGAGCCCCGCGTCGGGCTCTGTGCTGACAGCTCGGAGCCTGGAGCCTGTTTCGGATTCTGTGTTTCCCTCTCTCCGACCCTCCCCCATTCATGCTCTGTCTCTCTCTGTCTCAAAAATAAATAAATGTTAAAAAAAAATTAAAAAAGAAAGAGAGAGGGAGAGAGAGAGGATCCTAAGCAGGTCCCGCACTGCCAGTGCAGAGCCTGATGTGGGGCTCCAACTCACGAATTTTGAGATTGATGAAGTTTTGGGGCAATAGAGGGTCAGGGCCAATGGCCAAGAAAGAATTCTTGAAGATGCCTTTGGTGCAAAAAGGTGATTTTATGAAAGCATGGGAACAGGACCCCGTGGGTAGAAAGAGCTGCACTGGGGTTGTGCAGAGTGACTGCTTTTGTACTGTGGGTTTGGGGGAGGTAAAGTCAAGAGGAAGTTTATTAAAGGGATTTCTATATGCTAAAGAGTTTTTACAGACTGCTAGAGGCATGGCTATTGTCAAGTTAAGGTTGTTTTTCTCCTTAGCAAAGCATCATCATTAAAATAGTAGGGAGTTCCTGGAGATTAGGCTATTGATAAGATTGCTTTTTTCTTGTAATATGCTAAGATATTTGTAAACTGTTGGAGAATCTATCAGTTTAACCATTTGTTTCCTGTCCTTTCCTTTGTCCTTGGGTAGCCAGGAGTGCCTGAGGAATATCACACATATCCCACCTGTGGGGTGGTCGTGGGGGTAGAGGAGTTGTGCTAGCTTGTGCTTGGCCCTCAGCTTGCCTTATGGTCCTTTATCAAGATCATGACCTGAGCAGAAGTCGGGCACTTAACTGACTGAGCCACCCAGGCGCCCCCACCTGTGCTTTCAATCTTACATGTTTCTTTAAATTACAATTGGACAAGTCCTTGAAACATATTTAAGACATAGACTTTTTAAATAACTAGGTCACTCTCCTGGATAGATTTTAATTTGGCTTTACAAAACAAAGAATATTAAAATGTTTTAAGCCTACACTTTCAAGTTTCATTTTGAAAACTGAGATCTGATATTACTAGGAAACAAGTCTGATATTACTTTGATGCAGTGGGTAAATGTTATCCTTTCCCTTTCCCATATTCTTTCCTTTTATTGCCATGTTATAATGTTGAGAAAACAATTTCTCTGCCACGAAGGTTGGCACGTGGCCCCCAGGCTGGTGAGTTAGAGGATTTCTTCTGGTTTAAGTGTGGACATGTGACCTAAGAGTGTCAAGCAGAGTCTTTTGTTTTTTAATTATTATTTAATTTATTTCATTTTTAATTTTTTTTAGAGAGAGAGAGAGGGGCTGTGTGCATGCTGTGCGAGTGTGCAAGGGAGGGGCAGAAAGAGAGGGAGACAGAGAATCTTATTTATTTATTTATTTTTGAGAGAGAGACACACAAAGCACAAGCTAGGAGAGGCAGAGAGAGGGAGACACAGAATCCGAAGCAGGATCCAGGCTCCGAGCTGCCGGCACAGAGCCCGATGTGGGGCTTGAACTCACAAACTGTGAGATCATGACCCGAGCCGAAGTCAGATGCTCAACCGAGCCACCCAGGCTCCCCGACAGAGAATCTTAAGTAGGCTCCCTGCCCAGCACAGAGCCTGATGTGGGGCTTGTCCTACAACCCTGAGATCATGACCTGAGCTGAAATCAAGAGTCAGGTGCTTTATCAACTGAGCCACCCAGGCGCCCCTTAGCAGAGTCTTTTTGAATGAGCAACAGGGACACAGAGGAATAGTTTCTTTTCTTCTGAGATTGCACATGGAAAGAACTACATCGATCTAGAGCTCCTGGGGGTCATCTTTGGTGTCACACGGAAGGTCCCTCCTGAGAATGAAGCCAACAGAAAGGAAGGCAGGGAAGAAAAAAGAGAGACCTATCCTGATGATATAGTTTGATATGTTTCATTTCACAATGCCTGAAGCCAGAAACCCTTTGACTTTCCAGATAAAATAGTCGATAGAATCTTTCCCCCTGTTCAAGCTAGAGTAGGTTTGCATTTAGATTCAATTAAGTTTATAGCTATAGTGTGTTGCAAATGAAACAGCCCTAAAACAAATGGTTTTACAAATATACATGTATAATATATATATGTATACATACATACACATGTATATACACACATACACACACAGACACATTTCTTTTTTTAGCTAAGGGATTCTTTTTTCTCCCCCCTCCGAATGAAATGTTCCTTAGAACTCCCAAACACAGTCCATTAAACGAAATCTAGAATCAGGGATGGGTTTCTAGAAGCCAGAGCCTCATTCACTTGGTCTCCCTTCGCCTCCATCGATGCTTTCCAGGGCAATCTATGAAACCTTAGGGCTCTGCAAGACAAAAATCAAAGCACCTTTAAGGCAGCAAACAGGCAATTTTAAGGGATTTTCCTCCCTCAATTGTTGGACCCAATTTTAATGATTTAAATACAAAATATGTACAACACAATTTGTTGAACGTTTATAGAATTTAAATGTCTTGGGGCACCTGGGTGGCTCAGTTGGTTGGGCGTCTGACTTGTGGTTTCGGCTCAGGTCACGATCTCACAGTTCGTGAGTTTGAGCCCCATGCGAGGCTCTGCGCTGACAGTGTGAGCCTGCTTGGGATTCTTTCTCTCTCTCTCTCCCTCTGGCCGCTTTCAAAAAATGGATAAACTTTAAAAAAAAGAAAAAAGAACCTAAATGTCTTCCTCAGAGTAGTTTTTTGGACAGCCTCCACTACTAAGCTCAATCAAACATAAATGTAATTAAAACTGAGTCTAGCTGAGAGACGTAATTGTGCCCAGGAGCTTCTGGAATCTTCCTGCCTGGTGCAGAACTGCTGTCTGAGGCCGAGAAGCCAGTGTGGGGTGTTTCCATAGACAGTGCAGCTTGCAGATTTATAATTGATTCTTTCAGCAGCTGTAGAACACAGAATCTCTGGTCAGTGCCAGGGCAAATAGCCAGGCAGCATGAGGTAAGGCCGACTCAATGCAAACTCGTAGGAACTGGAGGAATACTTTCCAGAAATCTCTGTCTACCATTTTGGGGTGAAATGGGGGAAAAAAAAATTTAAGGTCTTGAATATTTCTCGTTGTTAATCTATACCCGATTCTACTCTCTGTATGTAGTCTGAGCGAAGTCCCCATAGTCAACCCTAAACACATATTTATGTAAAAAGTTGGAGAGTGGTAAATTTCATCATAGAGCACACCATTCTGACAGCTGAACGTAAAAGGGATAATTTACCAGACTGTTAAAGGATATAATAATACTGAGAATTAAGGGTTCTATAATGCTGTAGTCCCACGTTTTGGGGGAGCCTGAGAAGGCAGGTCTGTAAACACATTTCTACTGTAGAAGAGAATGCTGCTTTACAGAAAAATACAGAAAAAACAATGCTCAGAATCTCAGCATGTGTAAACCAGGGCACCATTCGGAAAAACAATGTAAGAAGTAACCCGTTTTCTCTTCGTGGCTGGGAATCTTAGCCTGTATTAAAGAAAAGCATTTTGGTTGTTTCTCTGACCTTGTTTTCTCCCAATCTTCTCTTTTCTTCTATTTACAGTGTGACTCCTTTAGCACTTGTCTGGCCTTGTTCACATCCTATGCTCAGTTCATTGTTGGTTTGCTAGTATTAATAGGTTGTTGACATAGTTTTAGATCAAAATCATGTATCTTGGCAGCACAGATCCTTCAGCTAACAAAGGCACAGGAATCACTGAAGTGATGACCAAATCAGAATTATTTTTAAATGTGTTCAGTTCTTCTAAGCATTTCCAAGTGGATATGTGAATTCTTATGAGATTTGCTTTGGAGAAGGAAGCATTTAATTTCCTAGTGCTGATCTCTCTTCCTTCTAAAGTGGTCTCATCAAATAATTGCTTACATCATTAGAAGAAAATTCATAGACATAAGCCAAAGTCTGAGGCCAGAAGTTCAACTTCATCTTCTATTAAGAAAGTAAATAATGTCATATTAGCATTCTTTTTTTTTTTTTTAATGGAAATTGCTATGTGGTCATAGGTTTTAAATTTCTTCTTTTCCCCTACTCTTTCTAATAAAATTCCAATTCAGAAGATTTTGTTCAGAAGAATTGTCATGTCATATTTACGGATAAAATTCAGAAAGTAGATCTTCTGGCAACAGTTCAAATTACTTGGAGAACAATCACTTGTTCCATAGCCCAACTTTCTGAACAAAAACTTTAGGGACTTTTATTCATTCATTTATTCCTTGGTCACTGAAGTAGAGTCTTCCCAACAGCCTCTGACTGGGTGGAAACAAATGTCACTTTTCCGTGTTGGGCGCCTCACCAGGCTGGGTGTGTAGCTCAGGATGTCTGTTGCTATGGCCCTTGGGCAAGAGCTAAGGTTGTCTGCAGATCTTGGGTTAGGTGTCTTCAGCATCTTGAGGTGGGAGGGGCCATGACAGGGAGTCAGGCTTTTGAGCCCTGGCTTCTGAGATTGCTACTGGTGTCCTTCTTGGAGGGGCTGTATGTGGCCTCTGCTGTGTGGGCAGATTTGTAGCTGGCCGGTAATGGTGGTTGGCATTTTAAGAATCCTGATTTCAAGTAAGGGTGGGGGAGACTATGGTTCTCTGCATAACCCCCAGTGTTGTGATTTTTACACATAGCTGGATTCTTCCTTTAAAATGTCTCTCTTATTTAATTCTTCTTTGTCATCACCATTCAGTCAACATTCAGACTTTTTCAATTGCTTGCTAGATTACAAAAATTTTAGAACCCAAATTCTCTAAGTCTGAAGCCACCCTTAGAATGCATTTTCCCCAAATCCCCTTTCTTTCTTTTTTTTTTTTTTTTTTAATTTTTTTTTTCAACGTTTATTTATTTTTGGGACAGAGAGAGACAGAGCATGAACGGGGGAGGGGCAGAGAGAGAGGGAGACACAGAATCGGAAACAGGCTCCAGGCTCTGAGCCATCAGCCCAGAGCCTGACGCGGGGCTTGAACTCCCGGACCGTGAGATCGTGACCTGGCTGAAGTCGGACGCCTAACCGACTGCGCCACCCAGGCGCCCCCCCCAAATCCCCTTTCTTATGTCATAGTTCCTTATTAGATACCAAATGAAGTCCAGCTCCTGAGCCTGGAGTTCTAGGCTTTCCATAATCTGGTTCAAAGCTGCTGAAATTCTTATTTGTCCCCTTTCCTCTAAATATGTGTGTGTACTTGATGTTTCCAAAACACCATGTGGCAGAGACCATTTATTGTCTCCACATTCATTCTCTTCCTCCTTCTTTGTTATGGAACCCCACTTTTGTTTACGATTTCAGCATATCCAGTGGAAAACTGTATCCTTCAGGCTCTGTTGCAACCATGTTTAGCTATAGGACTAATTTCTTGTCAGAAGACCATGAATACAAGTACTTCTGGGTGGTATCCATAAAAAAATATTTTTTCCTTCTAGCTTGTTGGTTTGGGATGTGATGGCTGAAGCTCCAGTAGCCATTTTGGACCTTGAGGACAAGGACCACATTCTAGGCAGGACAGACCAGAGATCTGGGTCCCAGTGACTTTGTGGTTCTATATTATCAGCTCTACTTTCTATGTTATTTGAGTCATCATTTGGTTTTCTTATTACATGAAACTAAACCTAATCCCAACTGACACATATACTTCATGGAGGAGGTTACACTGAGGTGGTCCTTGAGAGAAGAGTAGGATTTAGACAGGCAAGAAAAATCACAAGCAAGGGGATAAAATAACAATAAATGCACATTAATTCACATTGCATTTACAGCTTATAAAGTGCATTCACATCCATTATTTCATTTGTTCATTAGAACAACTGGATATATTATATGAAAATATTCCCCTCATTTTACAGATTAGGACTATGGAGTTGAAAGTTGAACAAATGATTAAATGGAAAGAACATTGTATTCATAATCAGAAAATCTGGGTTTGAGTTTCTTACTGTGACGAACAGACTTTATGATCCTTTTGACGAACACACCATGATCCTTCTCCTGGTATTCACGTTTTTGTGTATTCCCCTCCTCTTGGGTGTATGTGTACCTGTGACTTGCTTTTAACCAGTAGGATATAACAATGATGACAAGATATTACTTCCATGATTCCTTTCCATTATATATCACTCTGTCTTTCTAGCTTATTCACTCTAGAGTCTTTCTCTCTTCATTGCTGACCTTGAAGTAGGAAGTTGCCGTGAATCTTACAGGTTCAAGGAACCAAATGCTGCCAAGAACCATGTGAGAGAGAAAGTGGATCCTTCCCTAGTCTGGCCTCCAGATAAGACCTCAGCCCAGGCTGACACCTTGGCTGCAGCCTGGTGAGACTCTGTAGTAACTTGTGAGGCGAGACAACCCATGTCCAGACTCCTGATGCATAGTAGCTGTGAGAAAACAAATGTGTATTGCTTTAAGCCACTGAGTTTATGGTATTGTGTTATGCAGAAATAGATAGCTAATATACTTATCTACTAGTTATATAGCCTTGAAGTAATTACATAACCACTCTGTCATGGCAGAGATAATTAACTGCTCACCATGAAGTTATACTTTCTCTTTCACAGAATAGCACTGTCACTGAGAAGTGGCTGTTCAGCCAAGGACAACATTTCTCAGTCCCCCTTGCAACTAGGTAGAGCTAATAACTCGTTCTCACCAATGCAATGCGAATGGAAGTCATCAGGTCACTGCCAGGCTGAGGTTGCTAGGAAGTGGGCATGCTTTCTCCACTCTTCCTTTGACTGTCTGCCAGCTGGAGGCAGAGGACTCTGAGGTCCTAGGGTCTGGTGGCACCACAGTCAGAATGAGCCCGGGCTCTTCAGTCACCTTAGGAAGGAGAGCTACTCAGTGGCCGGGAGCACTTGCGTCACACTGACTGTTACATGAATGAGAATTAGAGCTTACTGTGTTAAGCCACTGACTTTTCCCAATTTATTAATTGTAGCATTACCTTTCCCCTAATACAGCTTCAATATCTTATCTGTAAGATGGGGGTAAAGTTGTGGCTGAATGAAACAATCTATTTGAGACACTTACTAAGTTGTAAAATATTGTTAGCATGAAATGTTAATGGTATCTTCGCAAACCCCCCAAAATGTAAATAGGAAGGAATGAGCTCTTCGTTTTAGAGTGGATAAAGTGAGAATGGCCACAGGACTTGTTTGAGATCACTCTGTGAATTAGTGACAGGGGGCTGGGATGGGGTAGGACTAGAACTTTCGATTTCCTGTCTAATCCTCATTCATAACATCATGTCAAGTGTTCAGAGGCGTGGAGGGTATGCAAAGCAGGAGAGATTGCAGGAAGACACATTTCTTGAAACATGAGCAGATGAACGCAGTGATTTCAAGGCTGTCCCTGTGGGGGTGAACCCAACGCATGTCTCGGCAGGGGCTGCATATTTGGTGGCCAGTATATTGAAAAGAAACATAGCTACACACGTTATATATGTTTTAGTTAAATTAAAATATTGATGTGTATGTATTTTGAGGTGATCGTTGAAATACCTTCCTTGTGTGTAATGGAATTTTCTCCTTTTGGCAATGGTGAAGACAGCTCATTTAGCTACATATGTTGTCAGTGAAATTTCCCACATGCTTACATGAAACATTTGTCTTCTCCAGATGGCCTGTGTAAAGCCCAGTTGTTCTTCCAAATAGATTTATAGTTATGACAAATGTGTTATCTCTCTAGAGTAGGTGAGAGTTCTTTCTTGGAAGAGGAAATGATCTCCTACCATCCAAAAGGGAAAAGTGAGCCCTGAATTCTTCTAAGGCTGAAACGTGGTGGGGTATCTGAGTTTAAGGAAATCAGTAGGTCATATGTGTTGCTTTTATCATCTCCCCTGCATCCAGCCATAGAATCTCTGTAGGTTTTCTCCCTGTAAAAGAACCCCAAACACAAAAGTTCCTCTAAAGAGAGTCTACATATCTCTAACTTGTTGCTTTTGAGCTTTTTTCCCCCAGTAAATGCCTTACTTTCTTTGTTTAAAAATTCAAACGTTTATTATTTAGTATTTAATATATAAAAAAGAATGTCCGTACCACATGTATATATGTTAACAAGCACACTAATAAATGTAACACCCACAGAACCACTGATCGACTTCAGAGCCAGAACATGATTAGGGCATTGATTAAGGCATGATTAAGGAATTGATTTGTGGTTCCTTTCTTTTCCCATCCTTCCCCTTCATCTCTGAACTACTGTTGTGCCTTACGTCAAGTTTTCACAAACTGACTATAATCACTTATAAAAATGGTCAGACACCTTTGTGGGAGAATATGCAATATGATTTCAGCTGGTGTTTGCAACAGTTCTTAAGCTTTCCTGAGGGCTTTCAAGTGTTTGATGTTTGAAATTCACAGTCATCCTGTGAGCTAGCCAGGATGGGCATTTTATACCTTTTCAGATAGAAAACAGAGGCCAGCACAGAACTCATACCTGATAAGCAGGCAGCAGAGTGGAGATTGGAACCAAAGTCTTCAGACCCTAAGTCCTTGAACTTTGCACTAAACGACATTGCCTGTGAGTGAGTAGCTGTTATTGAGTAGATTTCAAAGGAGAAATCCTTGTTTCTAACTTGACAGAAATGTGGCTACAGCAGTGGACTAACAGTAGCTTGTATTGTCGGCGGACTCAGCAGCTCAGGGCCACGTGTGGTATCTTGTTTACTTACCTTTGTGTTCTCAGCCCTCGGCATGGTGTCTGACACACAGTAGGTCTAGGTTAGGAGCCTGGGCTCTGGCATCGAACATCATGGGACTGAAAACTAAATGCCCTTTGTTTAGTAGCGTTATGACCTTGGGCGAGTAAATTAACCTTCGTAAGCCCCACTTACTCCTTTAAAAATGAGCCCAGTCACACCAATGCTCAGGGGGTGCTGGGAGGAGTAATTGAAACAGTGACAGTGACAGCAGGGTGCTTGGCACAGAGCAAGTGCCCAATAGATAACAGCTAAAAGTAAAAAGTCTCTTTGGGTGAGTCGTGCAATTTCACCTGTTTGTCCCTTCCCGAGGCTTCAGTGCCTCATCTTTGAAGTGAGAGGGTTAGACAAAAATGAATTCTCCAGGTTTTCCTGACTCTGACTTTCAATAATGCTAGATTTAGTTCTCAAGATTTCTGTTGGCCTAGTTTAGCTCATTATTTGACTCTAAAACACCACATCCAAATGCGTTTATTGTTCATTTCCAAGTCTGCACATAACACGTAGACTAGTGTGACAAGATAAAATTGCAAATGCTTTTCTTCCTGCAAATTTCTTGTTGCCCCATAAGGCTTCTGCCTATTGGAAGCATTTGTTACTTCAGCTCTGAAAAATGTAAAAAGTGAGTTACTGGATTGATTAAAAACACACTGCAACATTCACTATAATATTGAAAACCTTCTTTTTGGAAGAATCAGATTTTTGAGAGAGCAGAGGAGTCCTTCAGCACTGACTTTATTTTCTTTCTTTTTTCCTCCCTCCCTCCCTCCCTTCCTTCCTTCCTTTCACATTGACTTTATTTTCTAATTGTAGTCTAGAGAAGGATGCACAAAGGCATGGGAGCAGTTCCCCATCCAATAAGCGTTAAAACCTAAGTGACTGGTGGGAAGCCAAGATTCAGGGGGGAATATGACTGAGACTCTGAGGCTGGTGAATACCTCAGAGGGGACTCCTACACTGAACCATGTGGTAGAGGTGGGTGATCAGAAAGGCAAGACACTTTCTTTCTCATTTATTTATTTATTTATTTTAACGTTTTATTTACTTTTGAGACAGAGAGAGACAGAGCATGAACAGGGGAGGGGCAGAGAGAGAGCAAGACACAGAATCTGAAGCAGGCTCCAGTCTCCGAGCTGTCAGCACAGAGCCTGACGCGGGGCTCGAACTCACAAACCGCGAGATCATGACCCAAGCCAAAGTCAGACCCTCAATCGACTGAGCCACCCAGGTGCCCCAAGGCGAGACACTTTCAATAAATTTGGAGAATGCCAGAACAGAGACAACCTGGCCCTCATTTCCCAGGTGAAGCTTGGAGGCAGCAGATCTTGAAAAAAAATCCTTCTGTCCCAACCCTCCTGCTAACATGGGCACAGCTAAATAAGAGCAGAAAAGGTGGCATGGAACGTGTGGAGAGAATCCCTTCCCATTCACCCACATGCATGCATGAGGTTGCATAGAACAGAAACCCATAGGGGCACGGGACTGACCGGGAGTCAACTAGGAACTTGCAGAGGCTTTGGTGTGAAAATGAGGAGGGCCCAGGGTGACTTGTAGGGACATGGTGGCCAAAGAGAAGGAGACAGGCACAAGACACTACTGCGTGCAGTGGGTACTGAGGCCCTTGAAGCAAAGAAAGGTAGAATGAATTGTGTAAGCAGCAAAACCAGCATGAGACCAGACAGATCACAAGGGCTGGCAGACTGTATTTCTGCAGATTGTAGGACAACAGATGCTACAGCTTAGTCTGGGAGACAGACGAGGAATGCCATTTGTTATGTGCGGGGCTAACTTATGTCCAAGGTGCTATGGTTATGGGAATATGGCAGAATGTAGCTCCAAAGAGAGGGTGATGTGAACTGGGCTGTGAAGAATGTTAGATGCACATGATGTGGGAGAGAGGATGTCAGGCATGCGGAGGAGAGAGAATCACATGTGCAGAGTCCTAGAGAAGTAAAGAGCATGAAATGTATGGGACAGAGTGAGAAGACCAGTTGTCATGAAGGTCAGCTGGATGTGGGAGAAAGGCAGGACAATAGGCAGGCAAGGGCATTGAATGCCACATTGTAAAGGATTTTGTAGGATATGTTAATTTCCCCTAACCCTAGATCACTCTGTAAAGATCCTCAGAGTTTATTCTATGAAAGACAAATCTGATCGTGTCGCTGGCTTAAAATCTTATATTGGCTCTCCTTAGAACAGAGATGCTTAACTTTTATTGTGCCATGTAATCATATGCTAGTCTAGTAAAGCTCAGAAAAATACTTTTCAAAGCATAAAATAAGTAGGATCACAAAGGAAACCAATTATATTAAAATATAGTTATTAAACTGGCTTAACATTTATAATATATGTACATCTTCAGTAGGTCTGTAAGTAGGTCTAATAACTACTGTAATTTGAAAGTAGTGATGAATTTATGCCGTATTTCATGGTATCTGCAACAACTGTAAAATGTGCAAATATTTGTGATAATGATTGGTTAAGTCACAGATACTGTTAATACCACATGGTTTGATGTTTATATTTCTAACTAAATTCAGTTAGAAGTTGAAAATAAAGATGCCAAGTGTGTGACAGACATGCTTCTGGATTGGTGGGAGGTAACCCACTAAAAGTCCAAGAATGGGGCTTGGTCACTTTGCCCTTCCCTGCTCAGGCAGTGACCTCCAGGCATGCGTTTGCCCACTGCACGAGTCAGCTTTCCCTTAGATGAGTTTCTGAGATCAAGACGAGGCTTAGGAAGGCTGTCTGACTCTGACGATAGGCATTGTCCTCCAGCCCAGCCTTTATGAATACAGTTGGTAATTTGCTTCTCCGTCTCTGACTCATTTATGGCACTTCTGGCTTGGTTCAGGAGTCAGGCAGAGAAGAAGTGTGCTGTTTATTGGACCTCCTTAAAGGTTCCAGCAGTAGCAAGGAGACTCCATGAGGGGCTAGTCTCTCAACACCTGAGCAAAGTTTAACATACTAAACTCTTCAGTCTGTAACTTCCTCTTGGGTTCTGGGTTATCAGGCTCTTTGTTCTATTATCCACCTTCCCCGCTCTCCCCCCCCCCCCCCAACCCATTAGTCATCAGGCTGCTGGATTTAAGGGAGCAAGGGTGGAAAGAGGGTAGAAGGTCCCTGAAGGGGGTGGGCAGTTCAGAAGTAATACTTTATTAGCAATACACACACTATCTTATCCTTCTATGCATATAACAACTTACTAAACACCTTTACATATAAATATTAACTGAGGTAGGCTGTTACAAATGAAAAAGAAGAGACTCAGATTTCTAGATTTAAGCTCTTTCCACTATTAAGCAGGAAAAGACAGTGCCTAGAAATGAGTGTGAGTGTGTGTGTGTGTGTGTGTGTGTGTGTATTGGGGTGGGAGGGAGAAAGGCAGATTGCATACAGACAAATAATTGCACTTGTTTTATAGTAACACTCTGTATTCAGGAAATTGGCTTAGAATTGTGATGCTCTCACTCATTTATTTATTCAATAAATATTTATTGAGTGCCAGTCATTGGCATAGGTGCTAAGTACATAATGGTACAAAACAGTTCTTCCCTCAAGGGGATAGTAACTGTAGAGAAAGGGAGAAAAATATTAAGCAAATAATGAAATGGAGATGTATAATTACAAATTGTGCCAAATGCTAAAAAGAAAAATTACGGGCTGTGATCAGTATATAACATGTGATGGTGTTTTACTATGAAAGGAGAGGCAACAGAGAAGGACTCTTCCCCATAAAGAGGGTTCACAAACATTCTGGTGGTAGAACCTTTATATTTGATCTAAGAGGCTTTGCCCTTCCATTTTAATAAACTCACATTCAAGCATAATCCAAAGATACAATCTGTAAGATGTAGTATATTTTTGTGTTGACCTTATGTGTAGTAATTTGTGATTGAAAACTGAAAGCAAGTTTTAAGAAGACTTTTTGGGCCAGTTGGTAGACACTAAATCTGGTTTATAGACAGGGACATAAGCTGGTGATTCTGAGTTGTCAACAGGGAAAACGGTTTAAAAATAATATAGGGCTGTGTCTGGCCATAAAAAGGACAGATAATCAGGTTCATTTCGTGGGTGTGTAAATAGGGGTTTAGTGATTTCACCTGTCATACAGCATGCTCATATGACTAAATTTTCTGAACACATCACAGGTAGATCGGTTATCCTGAAAGAAATGACCAACACCTACCTCTTTAAGTTTGTTCACTATTTTGGTGATTGGACAATCTGCTAAAGACAATTAAGTGCAAGATGCTCTGTGAAGCTCACTTAACTACCAGGATGCGTATGGAATCCTCTAGAAGGGAACAATATTGCAACCTAATAGGATCTATGTGGGGCATAAATAAGACGTTTGAATTTGGCAATCATGGAGAGCGTCTGGTTGAGAAGTTTTTGAAAGAATGCTTTAGGTGCCATCTTGTGGTCAGCATTATAAAGATATTGAATTCAGCTCCTCAACTTGCCAGAAAGGTTGTGTTTAAAAAGTTTATGAGGGTTTTTGGGCAATTTGGACTTAGAAATGTCTCCCCATAGAACCAATGTCATAAAGGACGTTTACATTACCTGGCTATGGCAAAGCCTTGGTATATTAATCAGATTTCTTTCAACTTCAGGGGATAGAAACTTATTTTAAACTCGCTTAGGCAAGAAAAGGGTTTATCTCACAGAACTGAAGGAGTTGCTGTAGCAGCCAAGGTCTTGGAGGCTAGATCCAGGACCCGGTGTTGCCAGGACCTTCCCTCTCTGTTTCTCATTTCTGTTTGGTGTTTAGTTCCTCTTGCTTCAGAGAAGATTGTTGTCAGATGTCCAGATTGCATATAGTTTCTGCATTATGACTCAGGAACAAATAGAAGGATCTCAAGGAGGATGCTGGCCTGATTTGGGTCACGTAACAAGCATCGCATCAGTCATGCGGTAAGGGGAATGAGGCAGCCGGCCCGAGTCTGTTGATTATCCCCTGTAGTTTCGGGGGGGTGGGGGGGAGGAGAAGGGACCTTAGTGACATGAACATGTTACCTTAGTGACAAGATATAGGAGGATGCTTCCTGGGAATTTGAGCGAACTGAAGGAGTAACACAACCCAGTGCTACATTCCATAGCCTTTCCCCACGCATACAGCTGTGCAAGGGCCAAGATACTTTGTTTCCTGAGAATAAATACAACCACAAAAACTCCCCTCCTCCTCAAGAGGGAAGATACATTGAGTTGCATTCAACACCAAGTTTAGGATTTCTGGATAATGTGTATTCCTTTTAGGTCCAGCTTCTCTTGGTCCAACTATCTTATTTCCATTAAGAAAAACAAAACAAGGGGCGCCTAGCTAGCTCAGTTGGTTAAGTCTCCGACTCTTGATTTCCACTGGGTTCATGAGTTTGAGCCCCACATCAGTCTCTGTGCTGACAGCTGGGAGCCTGGAGCCTGCTTCGGATTTTGTTTCTACCTCTCTCTCTGCCCCTCCCCCACTCATTCTCTCTCTCTCTCTCTCTCTCTCTCTCTCTCTCTCTCATAAGTAAACATTTAAAAAAATTATAGGGTCGCCTGGGTGGCTCAGTTGGTTGAGTATCCTACTCAGTTTTGGCTCAGGTCATGATCTCGCAGTTTGTGAGTTCGAGCCCCACATAGGGCTCCTCACTGACAGCTGGGAGGCTGCTTGGGGTTATCTCTCTCTGTCTCTTTCTGCCCCTCCCCTGCTTGCTCTCTCTCTCTCAAAATAAATAAACAAAAAACTTAAAAACAAAATAGAAAAACAAAACAAAAAACTTGACTACAAAGTCAGTTCTCTCAAATTGATCTATTTTGGGTCCACTTAATATACCTTTATTTTTTTTATTTTTTTATTTATTTAAAAAAAAATTTTTTTTTCAACGTTTATTTATTTTTGGGACAGAGAGAGACAGAGCATGAACGGCGGAGGGGCAGAGAGAGGGAGACACAGAACCGGAAACAGGCTCCAGGCTCTGAGCCATCAGCCCAGAGCCCGAAGCGGGGCTCGAACTCACGCACCGCGAGATCGTGACCTGGCTGAAGTCAGATGCTTAACCGACTGCGCCACCCAGGCGCCCCAATATACCTTTAAAGATTTCATAGGAGGGGCACCTGGGTGGCTCAGTCAGTTAAGTGTTGAACTCTTGGTTTTGGCTCAGGTCATGATCTCACAACTTGTGAGTCGAGCCCTGCATTGGGCTCTGTGCTGACAGTGTGGAACCTGCTTGAGATTCTCTGTTTCCCTCTCTCTCTGCCCCTCCCCTACTCTCTCTCTGTGCCTCAAAAACAAATAAATAAACTTAAAAAATTTCCAAAGGAGAAAAATCCTGTGAGAAACTTATTTTTTAGTAAGTCAAGCACTTCAGAAACCTCCATTTATTTATTCATTCATTCAAATAAATGCTTATTTGATTCCCAATATTTGTCAGGTATCATTCCGGGTGCTAGGAATATGTTTCTGACTCCTCTGAACTTAAAGGCATGAAAAATAATTATACCAAATAGCAAGAAGCTGCAATCGCAGTATGCAATGTGTATGTATGTTCTGTGTGCAGCATTTTCCAAAATTGTATATATTTTACAGGTGGTGCCTGTGGAACATCAAAACCACTGAAATGAAAGAATCTCATTGAGATAGAGGATAGGGATAAACAGAACCTCAAAGAGTCAGAGGTATTACAAAGATTATTTCAGATTGGAAGGCATGTGGCAATGGTTTGTCTAAAAAGATAGAAACATCTCCTCCCTCTTTCTAGTTTTGGGAATCTTTTGTTCCAAGCAGAGCTTGGTTTGTGCCCTTGAGTGATAATTAATCATGAAATGATTTTGGAATCAATTTACATTCTTCATTAATTAGTTTCAGACCTCCTTGTCCTCTTGGTGTTTCTAATTTAAAGCAAATTGACTTATTTTAAGACACACATTTAGCTTAACGATTACAGGGGAACAATAGGGTAGGGCTCGAGCGCATGGGTTTTGGCATCGGACTGACCAAGGTTTGAATCCTGGCTCCACTTCTGTTAGTTGTGTGACTCAGCAAATTTTCTCACCTGTCTGTGTCTCAGGTTCCTGATCTGGGTACAGTGCCACTCCCTGCCCCTTCTGTAGTTTTCACTTTCCACGGTTTCAGTTACCATCGATGGTTCATTACCACCATCCGTGGGGGCGTGGGGGGGGAGAAGCAGAGAATTTTGACCAATCATCAGAAAGCCAATAGTAGCCTAACTCTGCGTCAGGAAGTTACGTACTTCTCCTCACTTCATCTCATCTCCCAGGCATTTTATCATCTCACTCACGTCAGCCCAAGAAGGGTGAGTGCAAGACATTTTGAGAGCGAGAACGCATTCACATAACTCTTATTATAGTGTACTGTTATAATTGTTCTATATTATTATTATTGTTATTAATCTCTTACGGTGCCTAATTTATAAATTAAACTTTATCATAGGTACTTATACTTAGGAAAAAAAACATAGTATATTTAAGGTTCAGTGCTACCTGTGTTTTCAGGCATCCTCTGGGGACCTTGGAATGTATTCCTTATGGGTAAGGGAGCACTACTATAGTGGGGATAAGACCGGTATTAACCTCAGTAGGTTAGTGAGGGTTAAATAAATATCTAATGGTATTGACACCTTAAGGGTACAAAATGTCAAAAGAAAAATCAGAAAAAAGCAAAGCTTTTCTTAAATGCCGTTTATAGGGGGCCACTACATGGCTAAAATTCACTTATTAATGTCATAGAGACCATTGATTTAATGATTGTTCATATAATTGATTACTTAATTGGGGCCAATATCACTTGGAAAGAGTATTGAGAGTATGGAAATGAAAAGATTTTGTTGCTATTTATTGAGTGGTGTTGGGGAATCATTGGACTAGCAAAATTATGTTAGGGTGTTGCTGACAGGATGAAGTGTTGGTGGTGTTGGGGACACTTCTTTCCGTTGAGGATGTTTTATTTTGTGTGAAGGGAGATCTGCTAGTGTAGGACTTTTGGCTTTTTTGGGGGGGTGGGGTGGGGGGAAGGAGTAACCAAGACTGTGTGGCCCACACTCTCCTCTTTTTCTGTTGGGAGTGAGTCTGCCTGCAGGAAGCTTGCATTCTTTTCTCTCTTTCTTTCTGATGTTTATTTATTTTTGAGAAAGAGAGAGAGTGCAAGTGGGGGAGGGGCAGAGAGAGAGGGAGACACAGAATCCAAGCAGGCTCCAGGCTCTGAGCTGTCAGCACAGAGCCTGACGCGGGGCGGGACGAACCTTGAGATCATGGCCTGGCCTGAGGCGAAGTCGCATGCTTAACTGACTGAGCCACCCCGGCACCCAGGAAGCTTGCATTCTACTCTGACCCTCTTTGCCATCAATATACCAGGGACAGGTGCTGTCTTTCTGGGGCTTGCCCATTCCAGTGGTGCTTATCCAGAAGATAAGTTTAATTCTTAGGTTGACTGTAGTGGAACTCACTTGTCTAAAGACATGGACCACATTTTCCAATAGTAACAATGCGACATCCAAGTCTTGTCTGCGTTACTCTTTGGTCTTATTTATTAATTATCTGATAACATTTGTGGAGAAGATGGATATTATTTATTGAATCTAGTGAAATCCTAACAGTCCTGTCAAAGTACTGATTGCACGTGTTGCACTAAGGACTTCATAGGTGCCCAACTGGAATATACTTCAGGATTGTCTACTGAGGGGCAAGAAAGTGCTTGATGTAGGAAACCATCAGTGTGACTAGAACTATCTGTTGAAGTTACCAGTGACTTTCAGTGTGTGTTGAGGGGATTTGGTTGGAGTACCAACATTACCGGCTCTAAAGTTGTCCTTGAATTTCCATTGACTATGTTAAATGCCCTTGTTCTATGATCCCACAGCCTCCGGTTTCCTCCATTATAAAAATTCTGACATTGTACAGGTCGTCTATTTTTCTTTCTAGGCTATGTGGGCAGGGATAAGATCTGTGTTCTTCACTGTGGTATCCTCAAGTCTGGGTAATCAGTGAATACTTGTTGGATGGATTTTTTGTTTATGAGAAAATAAAATATTCACAGTGAGAAAACCAACTATGATTATTATTAAAGCTTGTTTTGGTGTTTTGTAAGAAATAAATTTACTACACATGGGATAGTACTGCTGAACTAATTTAACACAAAGACATGAAATGCTTGGTTTGAATCCATCTGATACTGGTGTCAGACATGAAGGAAATTTTTGTCTTTTACAACTTTATGGTAAAAAAAAAAAGTTAGAGATGAGGTATTTTCCTTAAAACAAACAAACAAACAAACAAACCCCCAAAACCCCAAATACTGTGATCAAGGAGTAGTTCCCATGAAGGTAATATAGGGTAATAAACTCATTCTTTCTGAATTCTTTATAATTGGTTCTGTTTGTGAAGTTGCTTGTCAAAGTTTCCCAAAGGGAGAAAATTCAGCATTTTAGATAGATTTCAGAGCTAAAAAAATGAGGTTGTAATGTGACAATCGTGCCAGTAGGTGGTGCTGTTTCATGTAGCAATTGAGACTTTGGATGTGGACAGTGATAGAGTTCACAATATTAATCTCAAAATGAATTAGGTTATTTTCTGAACAACTGATAGGATTTTTTAGCAACACACAAGCAATAAGGGGAAAAAACCTGCCTCCCCACCCCCCCCACCATTCATAAGCAAAAAAATCAGAGAGAAATACAATCTTTGCAAGTCCTACAACTGCAGCCAGTTGAATGGGGGAGAAGAAATACACAAAAACGACGGCTAATTCCAAATTGATTATATGCCCTGGTGTGGCCTGGATAATTCCAGTTTTGAAAGATTGTTCTGGATGGGCATATACACTAGAAAAAATTCTAGTATAGTGGCTCGTTTTGGTTCCAGGGTCAAGGGTTGCTTGTATATATGGCTTTAAGATGAACTGGGAAGTACTGAACTTGGCTTAGTGAATAACCACGTATGAAATACATTTGTGCTTGCAAATTACTACATTTAAAAACAACTCACAAAGTAATTCTTAATACTTTGATACGTATAGCTTGACAAACTGCTGAGCTGTCTTAATATTTCAGTCGAATTTAATAAACACTTATTGGGGGTCTACTATGTACCAGGCAGTCTGCCAAGCACTGGGAATCCACAAATTAATAAAACAGAGCCTGTCCTTCTGTGTTAGCCTTTAGCCCAGCTGTTTTCAGGCCTTATGGAGACCCTGCTTCTGCTCCATCATAGTAAAGGTCTTGGTCCAAGGGCTGTGGTGCAGGGAGGAAAGTCAATACTCCCTAAATACATGGTCCTTTCTTCCCTTTAGGATTCCCTAAATCCAAGGCCCTGTTTCCCTCATACAGAGACTTTTTGTACTATTCTGGAAGCTACAGAGGAATAACTTCTGGCCTTCTGATTATACTTCTTGTGCTAACACCCTTCAAACAGAGGGGAACGCTATGGTTATTTTAGATGTTTATTAAAACCCAGCGATAAACTAAAAGAAATCACTCGTCATACCTGAATTTTACAATCATACGCTTTTCCAGGATGCTTGCAGAAAGTTCAAAGACGCGGTAAAATGGTCAATGTTATATTCTAGGGGAAGGTTCTAAAGTGACACGTCTCATGCCAAGACACGAACATGATTGCCCCCAGATTTACCTTCTCATCATCCAGAAAGATTGAAATTTGCCCCATGCAGGTGCAAAAATTTGCCCCATGGTGAAATTTGCCCCATGCAGGGGCAGAAATTACTACGTTTAAAAACAACTCGTAAAGTGATTCTTAATAATCTGGTATGTATAACTTGGCAAACTGCTAGGATGCTCAGTTACCTTCCGTAAGAGTCAAAGTTTTAGAAGAAATGAGTAGCAAATATTTTGAAGTGGGATCATAGAAAAAGGACGTCTTTGAAAACACACAGTTCTGGTTCAGATCCCAACTTAAACATGTTATTAGCTCTGTGATTTGGGGCAGTTTATTGAACTACTCTAAGTCTTGGTTTTCTCACTTGAAAGCAGGAATTACAGTTCCTAGCTCATAAGGTTTTGCAGTACTTGAAGTAGGATAACATGGGGAAGCACCGATAGTAATTCCTGGCGTACTAGGCATTCTAGTTAGAACTGTTAGAACTGTCCCTTCCCTCTTTGGAGAGGGTATTGGTAGTCAGTCACATGGCCACCAAACCACATATACGGATGTTCAGTATCAAAATTATGTCATCTACATTGACCCGTCATCTCCTCCTGGCTTGCTACTAATGCTCCTTATTTTGATAGCAAAGTCAATAGGCAATTTCACGGTAAAGTCAATGAGCAGATCATCTCCAGGGCTAATTCTGAAAGCTTTCATAGGCAAATCCAGAGTCGAAAGAGGCCATTTATATTTCTCACATGTTTTCTTATAACTGGTGCACTGGAAAGCGGGCATCCTGAAAGAAACTGATTAAATGACAGATTATGTCGGCGCATCCCAGAGCCTTCTCATTTGCTGTGTGATTCTCAGCCTGCCGGCTTACGTGAAGTGAGGAACACTTCCTCTTCCCGTGCCATGGACAATATGGGAGCACGGCTGCTTTTGTTGCTGATGAAAATATTATGGCCTCGGTTCCCTGTAATCAATTTACTGCTTTATGGACCCAAAGTCCTCCAGAGAATTTAATAAATTCACATAATGTTTCTAAGTGCTGCATTGTGCATTTGGAGCGCTGATTTAGCTGACAAATGTGAAAAATTCGTGTAGCTAGACAACTCCCTAGTGATTAGACATGTGTAGAAGCTAAAGAGAGCACGTTGCTCCAGAGAAGGTCAACATTAACATATAGCAGAGAGTCTTCTCTCATGATTGGCTTTGTGACCCCTTTGCTCTGATAGATAATACCATCTGACCAAACATTTGGGGGGTTTTACCTATTTCCGGTGGAGCTGCACTTACGGTTCTCTACCAACTCGCAGCTTCTAACTGGGGGCAGAGCAACGAACAACGAAAATAAAGGCAATGGTGGAACGTCTGTCTAGGATGGCACCCACTGGATTTAGATAATGAAATGGCCACTGACTTCTAGACATTTGACCCAGAGGCTGTCAGAGGTTTCTAAGGGAGCTTTTTTATGGGCTAGTATCACAGGGTCACTTGTTTAAAACTGGCTGCACTTAAGTTGTAGTGAATCTTTCTGCACATCTCTTCTTCCATTCTAACTTTCTTCTGACCGTAAACAGATTTTCCCAAAAATAATAAATATTAAACCATTTTATTATTCAAAATAACCCATCTTTACTAATGTCCATATAAGCATTCTGCATAGTTATAATGAGTCAATCTATTACTTTGTCTTAAAAATACCATTTTATATTCCATTTTTCCTCCTTAATGTTATTTCATAAAAACAGTAATGTTATTTTATATCTATCAAGATGGGCCACAGAGCTGTGGTTTCAAATAGGTATTTAGTATTGAATTTCTTAAACTTAGCTTTAAGGTGAACAACTATGCTGCTCAGTGATCACCATTGTTCAGAATTACTGCAGATTTTATTGTCGATTTTAGCTTAATTTTGATTTTCAGTTGGAGGTAAGATTTAGGATTCAGCTTGAGTTCTCAAATTAGGGGAAATCAACAATAGGTATAAGGGCCTGAAGATTTTGTCATAGCTAGTGTGGCAAACAAGCAAACACCTGTCTGTCCCACCTTCCCACCTCAGTGACACGGGGCCCAACTGTTCCCTGTAGTCCGGCAGGCTGAGGGTACTGACTGTTGGCTCTCTCTTGATGGACTCATAAGGTTCCGGGCTGCCTGCATGGCTTTGGCATCTCGGTAGCACAGACACCCAGATGGCTCACTGATTAACAGGGAAGATCACCTCATGTGTCTGGCTGCTGTAAGCAATATCATTTGACAGGTAAGCTTTCTATGGCTCGCAAAGCAGCTGAAGAATCGAGAACCACGATGTGGTCAAGTATTGACAATTAGGGATAGGCTTGGAATGAATAACCCTAATCAGTGAAATTGGGGTTCATAATTATGGTTCCAGGTGGATATGGTACTTACTTGAGAAACGAACATTGCTAATTAGCTATCCGGGGTCATGGTTTTTAGCAATGGGCAGGAACCTGGATAAATCGTAACTATTTCCTTTGATGGGTACTTTTATGCTTCCCAATGAGCTTGCCTTCACGGTCCTCATTTTTTCCGATGCAGAGAAGGTACAGAGAAGACAAATAACTTATTTAGGCTCCAAAAGCTAGTTAGCGTCTGAGGTAGGATGTAAACCCAGTTTCTGTTCCCACCCATACTTTTCCCACTAGACTGACAGTTCCCAACCTTTTTTTAGTATGAGGACACTGTTTTTGTGTTAAAAAGTTTGAAACCCTTGTATGATGGTAGTTACATGTATTTTTCTTCAATTTTTTATTTGTGGTAAAATACACAAAATTTGCCATTTTAACCATTAAAAATTTTTAAAAAATGTTTATTTTTGAGGAAGGGGGCAGAGACAGAGGGAGATACAGAATATGAAGCAGGGTCCAGGCTCTGAGCTGTCAGCATAGAGCCTCACGCACAGCTCGAACTAGTGAACCATGAGATCATGACCTGAGCCACCCAGGCTCCCCAGTTGTCTTAACCATTTTAATTGCACAGTCCAATGGTATAAAATATGTTCATAATGTTGTGTGACTATCACCACCATTCATCTCCAGAACTATTTTCATTTGTAAAACAGAAACTCTATACCCATTAAGCAATAATTCCCATTCCCAGGGCCCCTAGCCTATGAGAATCACCATTCTGCTTCTCATCTTTATGAGTTTGACTACTCTACCTCGTATCAGTGAAATCATACAGTATTTGTCCTTTTGTGATGAGTGTATTTCACTTAGCACAATGCCTTCAGGGTTCATGCATATTATAGCTCATCTCAGAATTTCCTTTAAAGACTTAATAATATCTCATTGTATGTATATACCACATTTTGCTTATCTACGCATTTGTCATTGGACACTTGGGTTTCTTCCAGTAGCTATAGTTTTAGTATCTATTGCTTGGGAAAATCCAAAATAGAGTCATAGACCCTTTGCAGTGACTCTGTAGCCCCTTAGGGGTGCACAGATTGGAAAATGATTGCAGAAGAGATTTTAATTTTAAAAGACCTTTTAGTGAACTCTGATCTGGATGGCAGTGCGATGCAATGATATTATAAACAAGATGTGTAACTGTGAAGCTTTCTATCACCCAGGAATTAATAGTAGATGATGAGAAATGGAAACGTCGGGGGTTTAGTGAAGGTCCCTTTCAAGAGCAGAGACTTGCTAACGAACATGTTTTCTAGGGGTTCAACTTTCTGCGTGGGGAATGGTACCGTGTGCCAAATCTAACCGTATTCTACCCCCACCACCCATCCGGAAATAGTAGAAATGAAATGCCTGTCCCAGGCAGACAAGATTCTACATTATTACTCAAATGATAAACCAATGATACCAACCTGTTTGTGAGACTGTGATCTCTTTTTGCCACTATTCTGTTGTTATCATTCCTGATAAGTATATCTCTGTACTTGTCAGGTTGAATTTACTGTCCATTGGAATACATACAATGCATGTGTCCATATGTATACTTTTTTTTTCATTTTCTAAAATGAACATCATAAAAAAGACAGAAATGTGACCTCAAAAGACAGGATACAGACTCAAAATATTGTACAGCAGCTTCATCTTTTTATTAGATTTTCTGTGTTTTTTTTTCCCCCTCTAGTTGCTGGATAAAATCCATACAAATGAAATACTGGCTCACTCAGTAAATAATAATGAAAAGGTAAATTCATTTTACAGAGAAGCCAGTACATGTAAGACATCATCTTGAATGACTGTGATTTTCTTGAACTGATCACCAGGCTATTATAGTCTCTCAAAAATAATATCTGGCTTTTAGGCTCTTCAATTGTGCCTGCGACCTCTCCTTAACCCTTTGGCTCTTAAGAAAAATTGATTTTTTTTTAAACATGTGCACAGTATGCTGCTAAAATCACACAGGTGCAGTTTAGTTCACATTGCACTGGTGTTCTAAGAGATGACGGTACATGTTGAGGGTCTCGCTTCCTTCCGTTATCATTTTACCCCTCTAATTGCATCCTCAGCAGTTATGATATAACTATGAAGTTCTTTAAAAGAAGTAGAAAAGAAATATCTTTAGGGTTAAAATCCTGTATTCTTTTGAAGTTTATCTGGTAGCTAATTACGTCTCTACACCTATGTTGGATTCTATTTTATGTGTCTCAGAAAAGTCCAAATGTGTACATGTGATGATTTTGGTTTTGCCTTGGAGTATTCCCCCAGACTAGTGGGAGGCCCTTTAGGAAGATGTACATATGCGAGAGAGGGTGGTAGGTGACCAGCCATCCAGGTATTCCCAGGACATGCGACATTCAGTGCCAAACCCTATGAAATCTCTGGTAAACCAGGATGAATTGGTCACTCTAGAGGATGGATATTCTCTGGACTTTGTTTATGTAGAAGAGAAAGATAAAATTCAGCTCAACAACTTTTCTTGAGCACTTCCTATGTAAAGAGCCTACGAGGACAGAAGATTAACAAAACAAATCTGCTCTCAATGAGCTTTCTACCTGGAGTAGGCTGGTGAGTGAAGTCTCCAGATAGCTGCAGAAAAGACAGCATAAGCCAAGTGCTAAAGGAACAGGTACAGAGGCCATGAGAATACAAGGATGGATGTCATTTCAGAGTGGAGATGATCCGCTCCCAGACATTCCTTTTTTAATGAAAATAAAATACCCATAGCTGTGAAATGCCATGCAAATAACTCCGTGTTTAGGGAGTATCTAAGAAGATAAAAATATACAAGTAAACCTTTGAGTCAGAAGGAGTTTGCCCTCAATTCAAAATGAGATTTGGGCTTGGGGTGCCTGGGTGGCTCAGTCAGTTAAGCACCAAACTCTTGATTTCGGCTCTGGTCATGATCTTGCAGTCTGTGGGTTGGAGCCCCGCATCAGGCTCTGTGCTGACAGCTTGGAGCCTGGAACCTGCTTTGGATTCTGTGTCTCCCTGTCTCTCTGCCCCTCCCCCACTCATGCTTTGTCTCTCCCTGTCTCTCACAAATAATAAATAAACGTTAAAAAAAATGTTAAAAAATGAGATTTGGGCTTTATTGAAAATTTCAAAGATGCAGGGCACCTGGGTGGCTCAGTTGGTTAAGCATCTGATTTCAGCTCAGGTCATGATCTCGTGGTCTGTGAGTTGACGTCCAGCATGGAGCTGTGCTGACAGCTCAGAGCCTGGAGCCTGCTTCAATTCTGTGTCTCCCTCTCTCCCTGCCCCTCCCCCGCTCGCCGCGCGCGCGCTCTCTCTCTCTCTCTCTCTCTCTCTCTCGGGCGCGCGCGCGCTCTCAAAAACAAATAAATATTAAAAAAAAAAAAAATTTCAAAGGTGGAAAATAAGTGGGAACCTCCGATGTATTTGCCTCCAATATTAAGAGGGAGTAGCCCATTGATGAAACAGGCCTGGAAGCTCTAAGAGGTGCATCCGGGTTGAAGCGGCCTTGATTTGGAGGGAAGCCTTTGAATTCGAGGGAAGGGATCTGTGAGCATGGCATCCTCCTGCGGAGACGCCAGGCTGGTCCCGGGAGGGTCTGCAGACAGGAGGCCTCAGGAATTAAGCGTGTTGTGCTCTGATGGACTCTCAGGATGGGCGGGCCCTGGCACAGATTCTTCTAGAAGAAGAAGAGAGTGGGCTGAGTGTAGGATGCCTCTCCTGGTTTTTGTCAAGAAAGTATGAAAAGTGGTCAATAGCTGATGAATCAAAGTTAAGGGCAAAATGAAAAAAACAAAAAAACCGAAAAAGAACCTCCCCAAGAAAAGAAGAAAAAAAAAGATGTTAAGGACAGAGTCAGATAGTCCTTTATCAGAATCCCTTTTTCCATTGCTTTTTAGCTACACAACCTGGGGCAATCCACGTAATCCCTGCAAACTTCCGTTTCCTTATCTGTAAACATCTGTAAACACAGTTTCTTCACTGTAGTTTGATTCTTAGGGTTAAATGAGCTAATGTAAGCAATTTAGCATAATTCCTGGTACCTAGTTGGTACCCAATAAATAGTAGCTATGAATATTATCATTATTAATAATAAGGAGAGCCATTTCATTCATTTTTGCTATGATGTAGTAAACTTGGTAATTCTTTCTCTGCTCAGTTTATGCGATCATTTTTTCCTCCTGAATTGAAATCATCCTTTTGTTGATATCGTACTGTAGTTATGAGAACCATTTTCTAGCTGCTTTACAGATTTAAAGTGTAAAATATCCATTTGATAAATTCTTGAGGATTAAAATCTGATTTATGTTAAAAAATGGCTGAGCCAGGATTTCTTCAGAACTAGTAAGTTTCTTCCTGGGATTCCTCCGGGATATGGTTTATTCTTTCCTCCAAGTGCTATCTGCTCTCCTTGGCTGAGAACCAGGGGTGCTCACTCCACTTTGAAAGAGACACCATGGACAGCTGTCAGCACAGCATAAAAGTGTGACCAGCAGTGGGAACAGCGGAAATGTAAACCAGTCTCGTACGCACAAACCTGCCCAATTTGTTTTGCTCTTCTCTTCTCTTCTCTTCTCTTCTCTTCTCTTCTCTTCTCTTCTCTGACACGTCTACTGATGTTCTGCACTAGGGAAAGTAATCCTGGAGTTGAGGATTAACCTGCTTCCTGTGCTGTGGTACAGGTGAGAGCAGGAAGCAGATACAACTAAGGCCAGGTTTAAGCTCAAGGAGAAGAGAGACATGCTCGAAGTACCTGCCCTGGGCAGCGAAGCAAATTTATGGCATGTCCTCCTTACTGGGCAGCTGGAAACTACACAGATCAGCTAATAAATGTGTGGAATTCATCCTCCCAGGGGTAAATTTTGCTGCTAAGGCAATTCTTTTGGTTTCAAAGGAACTAGAAATTGTTCATTCTTTTTAAAATTGCAGCTACAAAGTGGGCTGAATTACAATTTTCTGCTTAGAAGGTGAATATTTGGGGCGCCTGGGTGGCTCAGTTGGTTTAGCGTCTGACTTTGGCTCAGGTCATGATCTCATGGTTCATGGGTTTGAGCCCCATGTCGGGCTCTGTGCTGACAGCTCAGAGCCTGGAGCCTGCTTCGTGGATTCTGCGTCTCCTTTTCTTTCTGCCCCTCCCCTGCTCGTACTCTGTCTCTCTCTCTCTCTCTCTCAAAAATAAATAAGACATTAAAAAAAAAAAGAAAAAAAATAAGGTGAATATTTATGCTCACCTCCTACCAGAAAACAACATTAAGTAGTTAATGATAAATCCTGTGGACTGAACAAGTCACATGAGCATCAGCTGTGTTGGTAGCTTGAGTTCAGCAGGCCTGACAGAAGGCTATCTGTATAGGTCTATCTGTATAAAGAGGACTCATCCCGAGTGAGGTAGGAACCAGGCTTCATGAGCCCAATCCCTAAATGAGCCCAGAGTAAGTTTTGGGAGGAACATTATTTGAACATGTCTACCTCAGTCCTATGGATGAGTAATGGTGGGGGGAAAAAGCTATTAAGGAGGAAGCTCAGTGTGGAGTCCAATGCAGGGCTCAACCCCATAACTCTGGGATCATGACATCAGCCACAATCAAGAGTCAGATGCTTAACTGACTGAGCCACCCAGGTGCCCTGGTACTAAAGTTCTTATACCAATCTTATTCCAGACTGCTCTGGAAGCCCTTCAACAACAGAGCACCCATAAGAGGGACAGAACCCCTGAGGCATATACAGCTCACGGGGAAGTACAGAAGCCACAGAGGTGCCCTCCGTGTTGAGCTGGGATTGATACCTGCAAAGATAACAGTTTTGACATGTAGCAAACTTGGAATTTACACTCATAGAATGGATGCTGCAGGTTGGATTCCTGGGAAGTGGATATCTCCGATTAGTACTATGCAAGGAGTTGATTAGGGCAGGCTCTTGGGATTGACACCTGCTGGAGAGGGGTTGGGCCATGATGTGACTGATCCCATGGAAAGCTTTGCATCTGCAATAGCCCTTTGGAGCTGTCCCTTTGGAGCTGTTGATACCGTACTGTAGTTATGAGAACCATTTTCTAGCTGCTTTACAGATTTAAAGTGTAAAATATCCAGCATGGATTTTCATGTCTCCACATTGACGCTGGGAAGAGGGTAAGACTTTGGTTATGGCAGTTGCATTCAGCCAGCTGAGGGCAATTCCCAAGGGCTGAGAGCTGACAGTTGTTGGAGGGGGTAGCACGGCCAGCAGTTGGAGGAATAAATCTTTCAGTCCTGCAGTTGGGCTCCGGGTGGTATAATACAGTCTATTAGAAAGGACTTATCTTTTGAGAGACCAATGGAATGCACTGAAACACTTCTGATTTGGGAAGATAGAAATTGGTGTGGGGGCGATCTCAGGGTCATGAGATTGAGCCCCATGTAGGGCTCTGTGCTTACAGCACGGGGACTGCTTGGGATTTTCTCTCTCCCTCATCTTCCTTCCCTTCCTTTCTCTCTCACAATAATAAATAAACATAAAAGAAAAAAAAAAGAAATAGGTGTGGACTATCAAAACAAGCTATAGTAACTCTTGAATTTGGACATCAGGAACTCTCTTGTGTCTGTAAACCAAGCTTTACGTCAAGTCAGACTGAAGTGAGTGAGTTACAATCTGTTCCTGTGGCCTTCTCACTTTGACAAGAGCATGCCTGAAGATTTTCTCATGCTCTAGTAAATGGTAACTACTCTGTGTACTGGTAATGTTGTGTGGTGCTGCAGGAGGAATAGCAGGAATGGTAACAACAGCCTGTTGTGTTACTACCGGCCATTACTATCGACGTACTCCATTTACCATCTTATATTTAATTTTTATGATGAGCCTTGTGATGTAGGCAATTTTATTATAATCACTTTAGGGATGAGGAAACAGGCTCGGAGAGTTTAAAAAACTTGCCCAAGTTGACATAGCAAATAGATGGCAGTGCTGGATTGCAAAGTCAGGCACGAAAAACAAAATGAAAAAGTCAGAACCAAAGCAGGGTGGTCTTTAAAAGAGATGGTCCCTGATGCCTTGAGAGCTGTTCACATGAGGTTTCCTAAGCAACCGCAGTGAGCATGGCCAGCCATCTTGTGTATCAACAAGCAGTTGGGCTATAGAACTGTGTCTAACCTACTCAAAACCTGATCTCCTGTGTTAGCCCATGGAAGGCATGGCCCCCTGGGAAGGACAGCCTCTTTGAGGTGCTCAAAAGAGATTTATTCGATGATGGATTGAATGAATGTACTGGAAGGATTAGTGTTTTTAGAGTTAAACAGAGGTAAAACCTTGGGCAATTTACTTTCTCTGTGCCTCAGTTTTTTCATGTATCATAAGGAAATGTCTCAGGGGTGATGGGAGGTTTGGAAATAATCATCGATGTAGCATACAGTCTTGCACAACATATGCTGTCAACAAGCAGGACCAATTGTTATGATTATGTTTTTGTTATTATTATTGTTATTATTATTGTTATTATTATTATTATTATTATTTTGCTCCATGTTGGAAGGTGGCGTTTGATTTAAAAATTGCAAAGAACTGGGATGCCTGGGTGGCTCAGTCAGTGAAGCATCCGACTCTTGATCTCAACTCAAGTCATGATTTCACGGTTTGTGAGTTCGAGCCCCATGTCAGGCTCTATGCTGACAGCACAAAGCCTTCTTGGAATTCTGTCTCTCCCTCTCTGTACCCCTCCGCTGCTCATGCTCTATCTCTCTCTCTCAAAATAAATAAATAAAAAAATACTTAAGAAATCTTCAAAAATATTGCAAAGAACTAATTGCCTCATTTTCTCAGCTTTGGAAGGTTTGGCTACATTATCTCTGTGTTTTGTCTTAAAATTAAGTATGGAATCCTAAAAAAGGTACAACATAGGGAGTATAGTCAATGGTATTGCAGTCGTATTCTATGGTGACAAACGTTGGCTACACTTACAGTGAGCATAACATAACATACAGACTTGTTGAACCCCTATGTTGTACACCTGAAACGAATGTAACATTGCGTGTCAGCCATACTTCAAACAAAACAAAACCAAACCAACCTAAGTATGGAATCATAGATTTTGATGTTTCTCAGGTGCAGAGTTTTTAAACAAAATAATTTGTACTGAAGTAAAAATGGAGTCTCTTGATTCCCACCTGTCCTACCCCGCCCCCTTCCAATGTTTTCAGGGCACGTCTTGTATTTATTACCCTTGCATTAACAGATCCACTTCAAGGAGCTTACCATGACCAGGAAATGGATGCTGACTCAAATTGGAGGAGAGAGGACCAGGAGACATAAAAGGGATTTTATGTTCTTTTTCAGGAGTCATTAAAGTAGTATAAAAAGAAAAAAAGACCTTAAAATACCACCAAAGTAGTATTTAGATAAGACTCAGAGAATGTTTTCTATAGACAGGTGGAAAAAACGCAGGCTACCCAGTTTTGCCTAAGATAATACCTGGGAACAGTTATGGTTAGGAGATCTGTCGGTCAGGACTTGGGTGGATATAGGAGAAACCACTTCAGCTATTTGAAGCAGAAAGAGATGTAACATGGGGGATAAGTGTGCTTACAACATTGTCGGAAGGACTAGAGGAGCAGATGCTGGCTGGCTCTCCAGGGACCGTTACCAAAATGACAACCCAAACTGGCCTGGCCAAGGAACTATGACTTCAGCACCATCAGGAAGCTGGGGAATCAGGAAGCCTCTCTTGATTCCAGGGTCACATGACCTTAGCTGTGAGTCTGGGTCTGGAAGCCACTGCCTACACTGTTGGTTCAGAAATGTACCACCTGGGCCAAAATTTAGGGGTCAGGAGGCTGACTCAATCATTGTTGCCTCCAGAGCCAAGGTCTTCTGCTCAGTCTGCAGCAGCAAAATGATTATCTCCCTCGTTCCTTAGCTCAGATTTGAACCTGGGTCTTGCCCCAAATGCATGTTCACACCAGTCAGGGAAATGGAGTTATCTCTCCAGCTTCTTCAGTGCAGGAAGGCACTCACCTTATCTTGATCCCATGACTAATTTCAGTGAACTCTAACATAGAAACTGAATTATTTAGAATCCAGCACTTCGATAATACCAGATATGCATAGAGAGAAAAGGCAATTTAAATATCATTGGTAAAAGCAGTCCCTGTCCTTGAATTCTATTTAAAAGTCCCACACCCATTGAAATCTCATTAAAATATAATAAGAACTCAAATTCTCACAAGGAGACAAGCGTGTTTAGTAACGATGAGTTTAAAGGAGCTGTTTATTTTGTAATATACTTGGAAAACCATTGCTTCTCCATGGTCATGGTCAGATAAGTGCCTAGATTGTTTCTTTTCAGACCCTTCGGTCATTCCTGAATGCTTGGATCATAATCAACTCTCTCTCTCTCTCTCTCTCTCTCTCTTTTTTTTTAAACATTTATTCATTTTTGAGAGGAAGAGAGAGACAGAGCACAAGTGGGGGAGGGGCAGAGAGAGAGAGGGAGGCACAGAATCTGAAGCAGGCTCCAGGCTCTGAGCTGTCAGCACAGAGCCTGATGGACGCTCCAACTCAGGAACCATGAGATCATGACCTGAGTTGAAGTTGGTTGCTTAACCCACTGAACCACCCAGGCGCCCCATAATCAACTCTCTTTTTAACAAGAGCACCTCAGAGCAATAGTGATTAAAGTCTAATTGACGAACACAATGTAATTTGTTATCTCCATGTGATCTCTGTGAAGTCAGGGAACATGTCTTCCAACCTTCTTTTCATTACCCCTCCCACTGCCATTAATGCTGTTTCCCTAGTACTACGGACATAGTAAATGTACAAGAATTATTTTTTTACCACTGAATAATGGAATGCATGAATGAATAATTGCCAAATAGATCACATCTTTTTTAAAAAATTATATTTATTTCCTTTGAGAGAGACAGAGCGCATCTGCATGCACACATGTGCATGAGTGGGGGAGGGGCAGAAAGAGAGAGAAAATACCAAGCAGATTCCATGCTTTCAGTGGGGAGCCTGACATGGGCTGCAACTCACAAACCTGAGATCATGACCTGAGTGGAAATCAAGAGTTGGACGCTTAACCAAATGAGCCAACCAGGTGCCCCCACATCGTGATTTTTAATGGTGGTGAAACACTGGAAAACAACAGGGATTTTGTGATTTAGAAGAAGTATTTTTTATTTACTGTTGGACGCCCCCCATCTTTTTTTTTTTTTTTTTACAAGAATGCTTATGAAAACAGCCCATATCTATCACAGACAATTTCTTTTCCCTCAAGCTTTTATTTAGAACACACCCCATGTTAAAATGAAATTCACAAGTGATTTCTAAATTGGAATTTTTCAAATCACTGGAAGATGTGGCTGTGTGCACAAGAGAAGGAACACATTCTCCCAGTAATATCATTACTCTAGCCTTCTTTTTCAGTACTTAACATGTGTTCTTAGATTTCATATTCAATCCAGAATACCTGTTTCCTCAGCATTTATGACCCCTCCTGAACCTTGATTGACGCTGTCCTTTTTGACCTTTGCGAAGAGTAGTGAGCAAAGTAAAACTTTCTTCTGTAGATAAACTGCAAATTATTTTCCCCAGTGAGCTTGCAATGAATGACTCAGAGTAGTGTTCCACAGCAGACATTTCTAAGCTGCATTATCATTATAAAGTCAAATACTTATCTTCTGTATGAGACTTCCGATAGGAGCAAAGACATGAGTTCCAAGCAATCTATTCTCATCCGGTGTTCATTCGTGTACCTGAAAGAATGTGATCAATTACTAAGTAAAAAGATCAGAGATTATTCCACCGTTTAACCATTCTGAAATTCTTTTCTTTTTTTTTTTTTTTTTTTTAAATTTTTTTTTTCAACGTTTATCTATTTTTGGGACAGAGAGAGACAGAGCATGAACGGGGGAGGGGCAGAGAGAGAGGGAGACACAGAATCGGAAACAGGCTCCAGGCTCCGAGCCATCAGCCCAGAGCCCGACGCGGGGCTCGAACTCACGGACCGCGAGATCGTGACCTGGCTGAAGTCGGACGCTTAACCGACTGCGCCACCCAGGCGCCCCCTGAAATTCTTTTCGAGTACTTGCTGTATGCCAGGCACTCTTTCAGTTGCTGGAAATACAGCAGAGAACAGAACAGACTAAATCCCTGCCTTCACAGAACTTACATTCTAGTCAGGAGACATATTAAACAAATGTACACATGGATCATAAATGTGATGTCAGGTGGTTGTCATTGGAATGAAGAAAAATAAAGCAAGTTAAGGTGAATGTAATGAGGGATGACACTTAAGCAGATAAAGATGTGAAGGGAAAGAGTGTTCTAAACAGTGGGCAACAAGTGCAAAGGCCCTGGGGCCAAATAAGCAGGAAGGAGAGTGGTCAGATGATGGAAGGTCTTGTAGGCCATGATAAGGAAGGAGTCTGATTTTATTTTGGGTATAAAGGGAAGCCAACAGAACATTAAGAGCAAAAGATCGACATGATGCAATTTATATTTTAAAAAGAACATGCTGCTGCTGTATGGAGAATAGACTGTAGAGAGGTAAGGCAGGCCGGTAATCGGGGCTACTGCAGTTATTTGGGTGGTTTAGACTAATTGATGTATTGACAATGGGGTGTTGGGAAGTGGTCACAGAATAGTATTGAATACACTTTGGAGTTCTAGTACGGATGGTAGTGACCTAGGTTTCATTCTTACTGTGCTGAGGACATTATAGGAGGAAATGGGCCCTGGTGCAAGTAGAGAATTTAGTTTACGAGGAGAAAGAAGAGTGGTAAGGGCAAATTTGGATTGGTCGGATGGAAGCAATGTGGAATACCTTTCTTTTTTTTTTTTTTTTTTTTTTTTTAACATTTATTTATTTTGGGGACAGAGAGAGACAGAGCATGAACGGGGGAGGGGCAGAGAGAGAGGGAGACACAGAATCGGAAGCAGGCTCCAGGCTCCGAGCCATCAGCCCAGAGCCCGACGCGGGGCTCGAACTCACGGACCGCGAGATCGTGACCTGGCTGAAGTCGGACGCTTAACCGACTGTGCCACCCAGGCGCCCCTGGAATACCTTTCTTGAAGATATTTTAGAAAAGGGAAGTATTGAGGACGTAAAGGAAGAAGACACTTCAAGTTAAAGTGACCATGTGACATGTTTTGTTAAGGCACTTTCTCCCCAACTGGGCTCCTTCCTTTCATCTCTGTTTCATCTAATTACTTAAACATGAGATTAGATTTTTTTTTTATTTTTTTATTTTTTAAAAGTTTATTTTGAGAGGCAGAGAGAGAGAGAGAGGGGGAGAGAGAATCCCAAGCAGGCTCTGTGCTGACAGAACAGAGCCCGAAGTGAGCTCAAACCCATGAAACACAGATCATGACCGGAGCTGAAACCAAGAGATAGACACTTAGCCGACTGAACCACCCAGGCGCCCTGAGATTAGGTTTCTTAAAGTGCGCGATCAGAACTTTGTCAAGGGAAAGAGGAAGGATAGGTTCACATACATGTCTAAGAAAGTTGGAAAGATAGGAAAAAAGTCTAATTGACTTATAGAAGAATTACATAAGCTTGTGAAATAGAAAAAAAGATTTTAGAGAAAGCTGAACCTTTAAGGACAAATACCTGTACAAAGGTTCATAAAAGTAAGGTCAGAATTACTAAAGCAGGAAATGAGATGCAACTTCTAAAGTTGAAACAGAACATTTTTTTTTTTCTTTTTACCCTAGCAGGAGCAAGAAGAGTAAAGCAGAGTGTTGTCCTTGAATTAGATAGGGAAGAAAGAGACTCAGGGATGACATCAAAAGGCCACAGGGCATTTGATATCTTTTTAAAAAAGCCTTTCTGCATGATCAAGTGAATGTGGCTCTGGAAATAGGTAATGCATACTTTAGGAGAATGAAAAGGTTTGAAAAAGAAGACTTGGGGGGAAGATAATTTAAGATCTGTATCTCAATGTGCAGGCACCAGTGATTTGCATCCAAGGGTCCTAAAACAATTGGCTGAAGTGTTGTGGACTGTAAATGAACATGAGTCAGCGATTTGTAATGCTATTATTTAAAGGGGGAACATGACTGAGAGATGTATTAATAGGAGTATGACATGGAAAGGGCAAGCATACACTTGGCATTGATCAACCATTATTTAGAATATAATTACCAATTTTGGTTGCTGTGCATTAAAAGAGTTGAGTCGGTTCAAGGAAAGAAGCACAAGATGATTAATGGAATAAAAAACGTGAGAGAGACCAATGGTGGGAGTAAATGGTTAAATTCTCCACTCCTACGTCTCTTGGTTAAAAATACTGGCTTCCAGGGGCGCCTGGGTGGCTCAGTGGGTTAAGCATCTGACTTCCGCTCAGATCATGATCTCATGGTTCATGAGTTCAAGCCCCACATCGGGCTCTGTGCTGACAGCTCGGAGACTGGAGCCTGGAGCCTGCAGCCTGGAGCCTGGAGCCTGGAGCCTGCTTCAGATTTTGTGTCTCCCTCTCTCTCTGCTCCTCACCCGTTCACGCCTTCTGTCTCTCCGTCTCTCCCTCTCAAAGATAAATAAACATTAAAAAAAAAAAAAAAAAAAAAAAAAAAAGAAGAAGAGTGGCTTCCAGATTACACTGACTTGGAAAACACAGGCTTTGCATCTTAAGTGATCTGTATCTCTCTCTAGCTGCATCTCTGGTTAAAGGAAGTGGGTTGTTTGTTCAGAAAAGAGGCAGCTAGAGTAGAAGAAGGATTATTTTTTTTTTTTTTTTTTTTTTTAAATTTTTTTTTTTCAACGTTTATTTATTTTTGGGACAGAGAGAGACAGAGCATGAACGGGGGAGGGGCAGAGAGAGAGGGAGACACAGAATCGGAAACAGGCTCCAGGCTCCGAGCCATCAGCCCAGAGCCCGACGCGGGGCTCGAACTCACGGACCGCGAGATCGTGACCTGGCTGAAGTCGGACGCTTAACCGACTGCGCCACCCAGGCGCCCCGAAGAAGGATTATTTTGAAGAACCATTTGTTCTTCAAATTTTCCAGAGGAGAGCATGAGGGGGTTGGTATATATTGGTATAAAGAGAATTGGACCACAATAGAACTAAAATAACAGTGATTAAACACCAGAAGGGAGGGCTTGTTTTCTGAACAAATCATCATAGTAATGCAGGGTATATATTGTTTTCCTGTGTTGTCATAGAATCTTCTGTGCCTTGGTTCAGTGAAGGAGCAATGCTCTGACAACAGTAAATGAAAAACAGTGCCCATTTCAGTGGGAATTCTGATAATGAGGCCAAAATTACTAAATTGGCAAGATTCGTTTCTTATTCCTCCTAATTACTCTTTGTCTCCTTTTTCCATGGGCGCATCCCAGAATGTCTCTTCCTCAGATGCCCAGACATTTATGTTGCTTCTCTCTGGCAGTTCAGTGCCCCCTAGCCCACTTGGACATTTTCCCTTGGACTGCTTTCTCTGTGACGGCTCTTCTTATCTTGGGACTCCCCCCACCCTCACATGTCTGTCTAAACTTACCTTTACTTTGTCAGATTACCTAGGATCTTTTACTTGGCTTTCCAAATTGACAGCTTATTAATTTTTAAAAAATATTTATTTATTTTTGAGAGACGGGGGGAGAGGGAGAGAGGGAGACACAGAATCCAAAGTAGGCTGCAGCTCTGTCAGCACAGAGCCTGATGTGGAGCTCGAATCCACGAATGGTGAGATCATGACCTGAGTACTCAACTGACTGAGCCACCCAGGTGCCCCATCAGTTTATTAATTCTGATAAACTCTTTCTAAAGGAGTTAATGGTGGTTCTTCATTGTCTCTTACCGAGTAGCACCATGCTACGGGTATGAGGGAGAACATTTCAGGTGGCATATGAATGTGGCATCATTACATAACATTGAATCATGTAGACTGAGAATTATTATTCCCTTTTCAACTTCTTTTCAAATCTGATTCAGTCAAGAAGAAAGCTTCATTTTGGTACTAGTGTATTTTTAATCCTTTAACAGCTGTGGATCTTCCTTTTTGACAAAGTAAGTGTAGGATCAAAGCCTTGGGAGCTAGAGGTATTTCCTAGACTTTTCTTATAGAAGTATAATATACACACTAAAAAGGGGCATTAATAAAAATGTACACCTTGATTAACTATACTAGCTAGAATTAATTTTTAAAACTATTCTAATTGCATTTATTTACGCAGTTCCCTTTTATTAATGCCAATGATACGGGTTTTCTTTTTTTTTTTTTTTAATTTTTTTTTCAACGTTTTTAATTTATTTTTGGGACAGAGAGAGACAGAGCATGAACGGGGGAGGGGCAGAGAGAGAGGGAGACACAGAATCGGAAACAGGCTCCAGGCTCTGAGCCATCAGCCCAGAGCCTGTCGCGGGGCTCGAACCCACAGACCGCGAGATCGTGACATGGCTGAAGTCGGACGCTTAACCGACTGCGCCACCCAGGCGCCCCAATATGGGTTTTCAAATGCAGTGAAAAAAATATTTTCTTTTAAAAAAGAAATTTATTTAAAATAAGAAAATAAATTTATCAATTAAAAAGTGAATTGATTTGAAGAAAAAACATATTACTCTATCTCATAGATTCTAAAGATGCACATTTTCTCCCAGTATTTTAATGACTCTAAACTCATGGTGCATCAACAATTAGTGTCATCTTATGAAGCCCATGGCCTAGTGGTATAAACTGTCAGTATAACCTTTGGCTGTGGTCAAATCAAGAAAGATCAAGGTCAGGGCAATTTGGATTTAATGAAATATGGTAAATAAGCTGTAATACTACAGGTAGTACTCTGATATGCAAAAAGTGGAGATATGGTGTGCAAATGCCTGAGGTTTGGGAAACAGTGGTTTTGAGACCTATTCTTTCCATCTGATGCCCTTGTGTTTTAATAGGAGCTCTCTACAGATGCAAAAACAGCCCCAAAGAGTGATAGCAGTAGTAGAAATTTCAGCCCTATGGCTGGGTTGTGGTGGATGTCAGGGATCCTGGGGAGTTTATCAACCCTGAGGCTCACCTGGCCCTTTGTGACATAATGTTCCCCTTGCCCAGAAATCTCTAGGTACTACATAATCAGGCTGCAGACTTATGAATGATAAAGAAACCAGCTTTCAGATGCACAATGTTATTATACTAGAAAGAGATAACCCTGAACATCAGCTATCTGCCCTTAGACTTATCTCCAGTACCCTGATGATCCAACATGATGCTTTCTGCGTAGAAGCTTTTAAATACAGATTTGTTAAAAGAACAAAGGAAGGAAGCTTAGCCTTGGCCCTCCCACATGCAAACTCTAGGTATGGCCAACTAGTCTTGTTGTCTGAGCAGCTAGGGGCCAGCAGCAGCCCACAGTTGACTCCCCCAGCCTTCTCTGAGTCTCCTGAGGCAATGACTGAGCATTTGTATGGCACACCATTTGCATACTCTAACGAGATGGGCTATAATTGGCCTTCATTGATTTTGTTTTCATTGAGCTAAAATAGAGTCAGAGCTTCTTAGGCTAGAAGAACTGATTGATTTGTGGTAGAATTCAGGACTATTCAGTTGAAGAAATAATTAATTATGTTCTTATTTAGTAATCGTCAGGGTTCAGCCTGTTTTTTAGCAGGAGAATGTGCTCAGTGGAATTGGACTTTGGTACTTTAGCTGGCAAACGGATACTACACATAATAATAATAATTACTATTGTTATTCTTGAAGAAAGCTCTGTGCAGATTGGAGACAAGAGTGTATATACACGTATGTAGAGAACAAGAGACGTGCATCATATCTTACTGTTCCTCATTTTTTTCCTTACATGAGCATACTATCTATTTGTCTCTCTCTCCATCTATCCATGCATTTATCTATTCTTTTTATCTGTTTCTGCATCCTTGAATCCATCCACCCATCTTTCGATGCTTTGTAGGTTCTCCATGAGTCAATTCAGTCCAAGCGAGGGATGCTTCCACTTTGTCTTCCACCTCTCAGACTTGGGAGTTGGTCCAGATTGGCCCCAACCCTAAAGTAACAGACGATAATTTCAGCCTGATTTGATAACCCTGAAGTTTGGGACACTTAAACAAGTAGAAGTGTTTGATGGGCCATTCTGGATGGGTAGAGTAGCTTAGAAGTTTGAATTGATTATGATTGTAATCTTTCTAAATGGTTGAGTCTCTCCCCTTCAAAAATTTCTTTTGAAATTATTGTGTGCAATTTTTGGGTATTTGTCCTTTTGGGTATTAGTCTCTAAATTGAGACCTTAAGTCCTTTGAAGAACAAGGTATAGGTAAAAATAAATAACCACAATCTTCTTTCATTCAATAGACATGTATTGAGAAGCTCGATATGTAAGATATTATGATAAGTATTTTAAGAGATACAAGGAAAAATAAAATGCTCTAGCTGTGCTAAGTCATCTTACTAATATAGAAATATTTTTCAGAAATTCTTTTGTAAGTTCCAGTTCTTTGGAACTACGTAGATAATATTATATATGGTCCACAGCCTAGATTACAAAAAAATCTATAAAGTGGTAGGGCGAACCATATGAAATTGCCAATGTTTCACCATTTTTACCCTACAAAAACAGCAACTTCATATGCTTTAACCTAATATACATGTGAATCAATGTACCTCACTAAAGTATAAAACCAAGAGTGACTGATGGCTATGACTTATAATGATTATGTGAGGAAAATATGTCCAGAAACCTACCTCCTTTTATTGAAGGACTAGGAATGAAACAAGGGATCCCTTCATGAATGTTCCCATGAATATTTTTGGAAGAATAGTTAAAATAGGGGTTTGCCTTGCTTCTTTCCTTGGGCAAGAATCCTAACAAGGTTGGAGAAATTATGGGAATACAAAAGAGAATAAGGAAGAGGTAAGGAAATTGGTTCTCCTGCAGGTAGAACTGGTGATGAAGCCTAGTGATTGGGTTGTCATTACTACAATCTCTTATACTAACCATATTGTGCCTGCTATGATTCACATGGCAAAATGGATGCCCATTTTCATTCTCTGAAGTCCTACAAAGCTAGTAACAAGACCTCTGCTAATGCAGCTATGTAAAAGTCAAATCCAGTAACACCAACTCACAGTAATGCAAATATGGATATAATGTGATTGGTTGCTATCTTCCATCCAGCCTTGTTTGAGAATGAGAGTGGGTTAAAGTCCTCAGTCTGTCTTGGGGCCTTGGGGATGAAGGGAAGGTATGGCCAGGTAGAGAAATCCAGGCAAGCCTATCTTGAGCTAGTGGGAGTGTCCCTGCATCTTTAGTATTCTTTCCAACTCAATCTCTCTGGATGGAGCTGACAAAGATGGGTACAAACTAACTGGGAAATTTCTGGAATTGCTATAATTGTCTTAGAATTATCATTGATATTAAAGATGAAGAAAAAAATTGCCATTGTTGACATCAAGCCTGAGCTAGGACAGAATAAATTTTAGTTGTGCAGCTGGAACTTCAGAACTTCCCAGCTGCCTAGCTGTGTGGGCTTGCTCCAGTCATTACATTAATCTCAGAATAACACCAGCCTGCCTTTTCTGTGATTGAAAATTTTGGACCTGCTTTTCACATTTTGGGGCATTTTGCTGAACCTCCCTGATGTGCTTATCTGCAGAAAGAGTGGGAATGGCAACAGAAAGCAGTAGCATGGCCTCCACCCCTTCCACCCTTCAGATACTGCACAAGTTCATTGGATGGGTCAAACCAAAATCACATCTAGAACTCTAGTTGTTGGTCAGCTGTGCTTTTCGTAGCTTTTAAGGCTTTGAAGTACAGGAAGATGTATCAGGAGGAGGGTGGAATGGATGTTGAGTGTCTATCCATTATATCTACCATAGAGCAATTTCAATTTTATAGAGAGTTTTAATCCCAGCAACAAAGAGGAATAAAGGGAGGGTACCAACCTCTTATCCATGACTCTGACTCTTATCAGTCCTTTCATTGTTCGTGTCCAGTAAGAAAAGTCAGCAAATATAGGAGCTGATGAGTTTCAGATACATGAGAAAACTAAAGATTTGCTTATATCTCAGAGAAAAATCCAGATTCAGTGGATCTCCTAGGTACTTTGTCCGTCTGAGCAAGACAAGATGGTGACTCTGGGAAGTGGTGTGGGAAAGGGATAAGGACCGGGCATGCAGCCTATAACTCCAGGGCTGGAAAGAGGTGGGGAGAAGTCTTGGTTTAGGTTTTTCCTTTCTCTCTCCTTCCTCTGGCCACATCAGTCTATAGTTGGCTCTGCCACGACATGAGGAATAGGATTCAGGCTAAGTTGAGCCTGAGCTTGATTTCCTATTTGCTATGTAGCACTGGAAAATTTTGTAAATTTCTCATGTGGATAAGAATTATAAATTGAATAACTACGTGGTGAGGATGACACTTCAGCCATGCTGTTTTGGCTCTGCTGGTTTTCTCTTTGCTTCCCCCCTGCCCCCCCCCCCCCGACTTGTTTGTTCATTGCACAGCTTTGTATCACTTGGCAGACAAAAAATTTAGCCTTCTTTGGTTTTTGATTGTGGCAACTGATTATATGAGGAGAATTAAAAAAATAAAAAGGGCTCCTTTATTTTCCCATAGCAATTTCTTGGTAACTATGCCTTCTTATGATCTAGCTTCTTTGGATTATGCTGAAGAACCCAGAATATAATTATAAGCCATTGGTCACTCCTGAATCTTTTTTTTTTTTTAACTTGGAATTATACTGATTTGGAATCTTAACTGATTCTTAGGTCAAATTTATTCTACAGACACTTCAGAGGAAATATGGCCTGTTTACAAAATGGGTAAATTTATCAAAATTAGGAGAATGCAGAGGGTGGACAGATATAGGCTTTGTTCTGTTATGAAAGGTCACATCTTCTATGAAGCTTCTCCCACCCTCCTCTACCAGATAGTCTGACCTCCCTCTTCTGCATCCTCCTCTCCACTGAGCCCAGTACATTCTTCTCTTGAGCATCAGTCTGACACATTATTGATCTTATTGTCCTATAAGTCTGTCTCCGTCTACTATCCTCTAGCTCAGAGTTTTTATCTTATTCATCTTTGCTAGATATGGAATGTCTAACAAAATTCCTTGCATATAGCAGGTGGTTAGGAGTGGTGTTTGAATGATTGAATACATGATAGCCCTATTAGGAAGGTATTAAACATAATGCATTTATTACTTTTGTAAAAACGCTTGTCATTAAATTCCAGAAAAACAGACAAATGCAAAATGAAAGCAATAAATAATATGAATTCAACCACCCAGAAATAATTACTGTTAAAATTGGTGATGTTTACATTTCTAGATGTCAGGAGAAAAGAATGATTGACTTATGTAATAACAATGTCTAGACTAGGTAGGAGTCATTAAAATTGTGGGCTTGCTACAGACTCAAAAATACTTAGGATATTTAGGCATAGTATTATATAAAACTCTCATAATTTCTGTAATATGACCTTTTAATTAAAAAAATCAGTGAATGAACCAAAAATTAAGATAATATATTTTTCTTGGATACTGGAATTTTTCATATGTTTATAGTAATTCTTCACTGACAGCCATGTATTTAAGCTCACTTAAAGGGTAAGTTTCCTGATAGTGAAGAATTTAGAAGTTAAAGAAATCAGTTTGCTCTTTAAAAAAACTAATAATTTTCCACTTAGGAAGGAATGCCAATAGAGGGTTATAATGTATAGTAATTTTTTTCTCATTCATTCATTCATTCATCCATTCAATTCAACCCATACTAGACCCGTAGGTGATACACTTGCAAATACATTTTAGGCTGTTGCAATTTTCCCCTCTCATTCTAAGATCTATAGGAAGGCTACACAATTTTACTTTGGGGTATTTTATTGAGAAGAGAAATTACAAAGTTAATAATGCTAACCACTTCTTAACCCTGAGGTGACAAGATATCCCAGATCGACAGGAACAAAAGTCGGTAGCATCACTTTACCACTGGAAGCTGACTCCCACACATCATGTTTGTGAATATGCACAAGACCACATAGAAATTTATGTCCTATAGTTTTGGCCAAGTCTGGCCTAGAATGTAAGGTCCTTACATTCTAATTTGGTAATTTTTTCTGCCATACTGAACTATTTTTTGGCATCTTGGAACTCCATCCACCCCCCAAGATGAGATGTAGCATAGTGTGAGGGAGAGTCTGGTCAAGGAATCAGGAGATCTGGCTCCACAAGAGCAGATTCAAGTAACATATCTTAATCTCACACACCAGGCAAGGAATTCAGCACATCTACATTTACTACTTTTTAAAATCCTTACAGTAACCCTGCAAGCTAGGTATTGTCTTACCCATTTTACTGAAGGAGATAGTTATGGTCAGTGTGTAGTTTCTGAGTTTGAATCCTAGTTCTGTCATTTATTAACTTTGTGACTGTGAGGAAGTTTCCAATCTCTCTTTTTTGGGTTCCTTAGTTAGATAATAGTGTGACCCATCTTACAGGGTTTAGGGGAAAACTAGACAAATTAAGTGTGAAATGCCTAGCATGATGTCTGACACATGGTAAGCACTCAGTAAATATGAGCTATTTTTATCCATGATCAGCACTCGGTAAATATGAGCTATTTTTATCCATGATCAGTTGACCCATGGTCAGCTATTTTCAAGTGGTACTTGCTAGCTCTGTGGTCTTGGGCAAATTATTAGCATTTCTGGATCCTTAGCATCATATTTAAAAAGGCTTATAACATTGGAAATGTAAGCTGGTGCAGCCACTCTGGAAAACAGTATGGAGGTTCCTCCAGAAACTAAAAATAGAACTACCCTATGACCCAGCAATTGCACTACTAGGCATTTATCCAAGGGATACACGTGTGCTGTTTTGAAGGGACACATGCACCCCCATGTGTATAGCAGCACTATCAACAATAGCCAAAGTATGGAAAGAGCCCAAATGTCCATCGATGGATGAATGGATAAAGAAGATGTGGTATAGATATACAATGGAGTATTACTCTGCAATCAACAAGAATGAAATCTTGCCATTTGCAACTATGTGGATGGAACTGGAGGGTATTATGCTAAGTGAAATTAGTCAGTCAGAGAAAGACAAAAATCATATGACTTCACTCATATGAGGACTTTAAAAGACAAAACAGATGACCATAAGGGAAGGGAAACAAAAATGACATAAAAACAGGGAGGGGGACAAAAACTTAAGAGACTCATAAATATGGAGAACAGAGGGTTACTGGAGGGGTGGTGGGAGGGGGGATGGGCTAAATGGGTAAGGGGCGTTAAGGAATCTACTCCTGAAATCATTGTTGCACTATATACTAGCTAATTTGGATGTGAATTAAAAAAATTATAATAAAATTAAAATAAAAGCAATACATAAATAAATAAATAAATAAATAAATAAAAACACCTCATAACATTGTTGGAAAACCAAAAGAGATTAATCAGCGTAAAATTTGACAGTGATGCATTATATAAGTATATAGGATTAATTTTAAATTGTTCATTATATAGTATACCATTGGTACTAATCCCATTTCTAGATTTTTTTTATAAGAGTAAATTACACATTTAAAAAAAGTTTATTTATTTTGATAAAGAGAGAGAGTAGATGTGCACCAGTGGGAGAGGGGCAGAGCAAGAGGGAGAGAATCACAAGCAGGTTGTGCACTGAGTGCCACATGTGGCCCACTCTCATGAAACGTGAGATCATGACCTGAGGCAAAATCAAGAGTTGGACACTTAACCAACTGAACCACCCAGGCACCCCCCATTTCCAGTTTTTCTTGAAAATTTTATCAGAACTTCCTAGCAAAGGAGACAAGTACTCAAGGAGTCACTGAGTTGTTTCTATTTTAAATCTTCCAAGTTTCTTTTTGCTAAGGTCCCCCAAAACGTGCAATTTTAGTCTTACATTTTGACCTTTAATACATGTTATAGATTTTGATCAAGAAGTAGGAAAGGCTTGGGGCGCCTGGGTGGCGCAGTCGGTTGAGCGTCCGACTTCAGCCAGGTCACGATCTCGCGGTCTGTGAGTTCGAGCCCCGCGTCAGACTCTGGGCTGATGGCTCAGAGCCTGGAGCCTGTTTCCGATTCTGTGTCTCCCTCTCTCTCTGCCCCTCCCCCGTTCATGCTCTGTCTCTCTCTGTCCCAAAAATAAATAAATGCTGAAAAAAAAAATTTAAAAAAAAAATAAAAAAAAAAAAGAAGTAGGAAAGGCTTTATGAATAGATAAGATATGCAACAACTATTTTTCTATTATAAACTCAAGTCCAGTAGTTCCTTGGGATGTATTATAACAACAATCCACATCTGACTGTGAGCCAACTGCTAAAATAGCTTCAATTTGTTTTACAACAGTCTTCTAAGGCATGTGGAGCATGAGTTGTCCTCCTCATTTTATAGCTGAGAAAACTGGAGCTCCTAAAGTTTAGGAAACTTCCTAAGATTTCATGTAGGAAATTAATGTCAGAATTGTTCTCTTATCTCATAATCCATAACACCACATGTATCATTATTTCGGATAAGAATGTTAACTTCTGAGCCAAATGTATTGCTCTGACTTGATTGTAATTGGAGAACACAGTTCAGCAGCAGTATGTGATTGTCCCTATGCTAGAACTCCATGCATGCTATAGGCTTACAGGATTTTATTTTGCTGTGCTTGGAGCAGCTACTACCATGCTCCAGGATGGATCTTCAGTGATCAGTTAATAGGCTATATGTTGGTCTTTAATATGTCATGACATGTAATATTCTGAGAGCATTTTTGTCTTTTCTACCTAGAAGAGGGTACTCAAAGGTAAAGACCTCAAGTTTCTGGGATTTCTCCTCGTATGCCAATGAGCCAATTCTTCTGCAGGACACACACACGCGCGCGCGCACACACACACACACACACACACACACACAGGGGAATGCCGGAATCACAGTCTTCAGCCAAATCACGTGTGGGTTGTTGGATGAACTTGGAGTGTCTTCCCAGTACCCTGTCCCCTTACTGTAGTGATGGTGCCAGCAGGGAAAAGTATTCTTCTACCAGAGGGAGTCTTCCTACTTTGTAATATAACTAATTGATAACCAAGGGCTATTTCTATCCTGTGTTTTTACTGGTGATAAATGGAGAGTATCTTAAGTTCTTCAAGTCTGATTTCCCAAAGTGTACCTTTGAGTGTTCTTTGGAAACTTCCTGTGGGATCATGGATTTTGGTGATAGTTGCAATACTTGCAATAGTGCATGCAGTTCTAATGCTAACCACCAAGAGTTAGTGCAAACTCTAGAGGTTAAGGGCACAGTACCCAACAACACTGTATTTACTTCAGGTGGCAGCCACACGTTTGGGGGTCCCCAGGTCACATGCACTTCTGACCAGCTGGCTATAAATTGGGGGGTTCCCATGATCCCTTCAGCTTTGATAATTCATTAGAATGACTCATAGCACTCAGGAGAGTGCTATACTTATGCTTATGGTTTTATTATAAAGGATACACATAGGGTTGAGTTTGGGAGGGTTCCAAAGACAGAACTTCCATGTCCTTGACACACAGAATCAGGACACATCACTTTGTTAGCACATTAGTAAGTTCACCAACCAGGGAGTTCACTTAAGCTTTAGTGACCAGATTTTTTATTGGAGTGCCACTGATTAAATTATTGGCCATGTGGTTGAACTCAATCTCCAACCCTCCTTTCCTCTCTGCAGGTAGGGCTGATATCATTTAGCTCAAAGCCTCAACCCTTTAGTCACATGTTTGGTCTTTCTGGCATGACCAGTCCAGGTCATGAATCATTTCCTTAGCATAAACTCAGGTGTGGTCCAAGGACCCGCCATGAATAACAAAGACACTCCTATCAGTCAGGAAATTCCAAGGGTTTTAGAATCCTCTCCCAGAAACCTGGGTCAAAGGCAAATTCTTTATTATAATAATACTTCTTTTAGGTCAAGAATTAGTATCCTTGCTAAATGAAAGCATGGAAGAATGAGTGAGGAAATGAATGAATTTGATGGGATTTCTGAGACATTTGAATCAGGCCATCTAAGGTCTTTACCAGGGTAATGAACTTGGGAGCCTCTAATAGCACTCCATTCCCTTTTTTAAAAATTAGTTAATTAAAAATTTTTTATAGAGCTCCATTCCTTGAAGTGTTCTGAATCAACCAGTCCAAATCCGCATGTCATAGGGGATATACATCTTGGATTTAGGTTCTCAGTTGGCCCTTCAACGGGGTGTGGTGGTGATGGCGATGCAGGCTGGCTGGTCTGAGAACCCACAGGGGAGTCTCCCAGGACCAGCTAGGGTCCTTGGTTTCATGTAGGATAGAAATCAAACACAAGCCCAGAGGAAGCGAGAGCAGAGTTTATTGGAGACATAAAGTGCAGATACAGAGACAGCATCCAGGAGACTTGGAAAGGAAAAAGAGTGAGTCTTGGCTTTGCTTGGGGTCTGGGGTTTTTACTGAGGCAGTCTGGGGTACCTATCATCTTAGGTGTCCAGGAACTGCTCAAAACACGGACAAGTGCTCAGTTGTCTTCCATAAGTCACTTACGCCCTGGAGCCAGAGTGTTGGTGAGTCAGTGATCTTGGAAAACAGTTCATGGCAACCCTGTCAGGTCACTCCTTCGATGCTATCTGTTGTGCTGGAAGACTCCAAAGAAATTGTTAGCTCCTTGACATTTACAAGGGGGATGTATATTATCTGTTCTCTAAGGCATGTGTAAGGTGGGGGTGTAGGTCTTACTCAGGAAGAATAGAAACAGGAAAAGGGGCAAAAGACTTTTTCATGGAGTGTCTTTAGTTTCCTTGCCTCAACAGTAGTGATGGTTTCCCCCCAGAGTATAGCACACGATGCATGTGCCACACCACACCACAGGGAATTAACTGATTTAAAAAATATTTACTGAATTCTTGTCATACTGTAGGCACTATTACAGGTGCTGGGGATACAGTGGTGAGCAAAACAGATAAAAATCCCTGCCTTTTTGGAGCGTTCATTCTAGTGAGAAGAGGCAGACAATCAGCACATAAATGCTAATCAGGTGATGAGAAATGCTTTGGAAAAAAATAAATTGAAACCTCAGAACCTGTCGCTGCTCCTCTGCTGGCTGGGCAGGTGAGGGCTGGACAGGCATCCCACTATGGGGCAAAGTTTGTAATTTGTTGTTGCTGCCGCATGCCCTCTGGGTTAGAAAAAAATCTGTCCCTGAATGTTTAGTGAGTCTGCTTGGCCTTTTGATTCTGCAGTGATTAAATGCCAGGCTATTGGGAATTAGTTTTATTCTAATTCAAGGTTAAATGTAGAAAAGACCTCCCTCTTCTCCATCTATCAAAATTCAACTATGGATCTTTTAAGGGTGTCAGCCCTTCTTTGAAGCCTCCTCTGACCTCCCACCACCCAGTTGCATTTAATTCCCCCTTTTTCTTCTCTCATGGCATTTAATTTATAGCTCTGTTGTATCACATTTCATTCTGTCTTCTATGGAATTAAGCTCTGTTTTTCCAATAAAATTTGTAATTTTTCTGAAGGAATGGAGGTTCTCCCCCTCCCGCTGTATTCTTCACTGTATCCATCTCTTTCTTCCATCTCAAGAAACTTTAGAATGCTTGGTACACAGTAGCTGTTCAACTAACTGTTGATTGAAAGGAAGACACCTTAAAGCACGCTTATCAGTGCTGAGCTCTGATTTACAAATATGTGAGTTTCTTATTTAATTTCCATTGACTTCCTGAATGAATAGAGTTTTCCCTAGTTTTCTTTTTTTTTTTTTTTTTTAATTTTTTTTTTTTTTTCAACGTTTATTTATTTTTGGGACAGGGAGAGACAGAGCATGAACGGGGGAGGGGCAGAGAGAGAGGGAGACACAGAATCGGAAACAGGCTCCAGGCTCCGAGCCATCAGCCCAGAGCCCGACGCGGGGCTCGAACTCACGGACCGCGAGATCGTGACCTGGCTGAAGTCGGACGCTTAACCGACTGCGCCACCCAGGCGCCCCTCCCTAGTTTTCTTAGGACATTAGTTGCTCACTGTTTCCCAGGATGGCTCTCTAGTTGCATGCAAGGCAGTGGCGGTATAACAGTAAACAAGATAGGCCAAATCCTGCTTTCAGAATTTCACGACAGAGAATGAAACAGATCATTGTAACTTAACACAGTTAATTAATGAATTATAATTTTTACAATTCTTACACATGAAAGTAGTTAATGCTTACATTTTAGCGTATTTATCAATCTATTTACAAAAACAATATATTCACGGAATTAAAAATGAGATAATACTACAACACTGTTTTCTAATTTACCTTTTTTGAACCTAATATATCTTGTGAATATTTCTTTAAGGCTTTCAACATTATTTTACAATGTCATTTCAAATAGCCCCTAATTTTTTTAAACAATGTTCCAAACTTTCAAGCTGTGATAGGTTGATTATTTACTTAGAAGGAATGATGAATCGGAATTTTTCTGTCAAGGCATCAGCCAAAATCTAAAGCTTTTGATGAGTATGATTGTGTTCCCTTCTTGCTCTCCCTAATGTTTGCCAGTTTATACTTTTAGTAGCAGTGTATAGGAGGACTGGTATCAGCACTTTTTTCATTTAAAAAGGAATTAACCTTGTCCATGTGTTTTTGTTTGTGAGTGTGTGATCATTTCTTATGCATTGATTGTTGAGATTGGCTCCAAAACAGATAATGAATGAAATTTGTAATCAGTGTTCGGGCAGAAAAGCATTTGGCCAAGGTTGGATGTCAGGACTATTGGATGGTTTCAGCCCTTAAACCGTAAAGCAAGGGAATGACTAATAGGTCCTATTCTTTATATTTATGTTAATTGATTCTTCCGTTGGGCCATCATCTTGCGGTCACATGGAGAAAGAGCAGTTAAGAAATATCCTGGGCTAGAATGTCAGGAACACAAGGAGAAAGCTAGGGCAAACGGTGCCAGTGTCACTAATGAGATTGCAAAAGAGAAGCAGACATACCCACGAGGAGGATTGTAAAGAGGAGCTAACCAGTCAAGAAAAGCTTTTCCCCAGGCAAAGAAATCAAAGTGCTCTCTCTGGCTGGAGGCAACAGTCCCACGTGAGACATGGAATGCCATCTTCTGCAAGAGGACAAGAGAGATACAATGGGAAAGTTTTGGCCCCTCTCTGATAGTATTATTGTGGCACTTGGCTTCTAAAGTGCTATGAGGTTGTTACTTCATTTTACTATTGTGGTCTAGGCTCTAAAGAAATTCTGCTCTCCTTTCTAACATGTGCCACATTATTTTTCACACAAAATAGAAAGTCTCAAACAGGGAAAGGCTTGTGAGGTTTCCGTGACATGGAGGCAAAGGCAAGATCAGATGGGAGATGGTGCTGGAATGCCCATTCGTGGGCTTGTGTTGCAGTCTTGATTCTATTGCCTCCTCCTTCCATGAACTTGGGCGAGTCCCTCAACCTGTGTGGCTTTAGTGTCCTCATTTTTAGAGCACAGGATTTGAGGAACATGGCTTTAATGTCTGTTCTGGCTTTAGGTGCTCTCTGATGCTTTGTCGCCTAAAACGCAGCTTGTGCAGGTGGAGGCTCATGTGATTCCGGGGCTCAGGGGTGTGGGAGGGTATGTGATCGCAGTAGTTTTTAGATTGTCATCTCTCCTATGAGCTTCTCTTTGGAATAAAGAGAGGATTTAGGGATTTGTACCCTCATTTACTACCCACAGATAACCATTTCTTCTTTATATTTCTGTCTTCGTCTTTGTAATTACTATCTTAGTCTGACTTTAGGTTCAAAGCAATGACGGAAGAGGAATTATTTCCATTCCTTATTACTTTTTTTCCATTCTGCAATTAATTTTCCTAACTTCCTATCTCACCTCATAAAACGATGAACGCTTTCCAATTTACTGAAGCAGTTGTTCTATAGAAGACCAACACGCTCCGATGACTCTCGGTATTGTTACATCTTTATCAACCCTGGAAAGAAGAGTGTGCCTGTGTGTGTGTGCGCGCGCGTGCATCCGTGCAGAGTTGAGAAACACGAGTTAGGCAGAGGAATGATTAGGTGGTTGGGCTTCAAAGAGAACATTTGTAGATTCTATCTGGAGCACATTTTATTAAAATTGCAACAAACTTTGTAAAATCAGATGTATGGTTCATTAAGGGAACATTACCTTACAATTATGATTAATTAGATTAAACTTATGAAAGTGTGTTATTTGTTCAAATCAAAAGCGTGGGGGAAGATGATGGATGATGAAAGAGTGTGATAAATGAAGAAAGCAGCTGAACTAAATTGAATGTGTATTCATCCGTTTTCACTTCATAACTAATGATAAATTGAGCATGTCACATTTAACAATACATGTCTGGGCTTAAACACACTGTTTCAGCTCCTGGTCGCGGATGCCTTGTGATAGGTAGTTGAGACCAAAGAATTGAAATTTTAGCTCCTGGACGTTTGTCTGCTTACGTCTTTCCTTGGAAAACACAACAGATACTTACTAACTGGATGAAAAGAATTTATGTAATTTATTTTTTACAGAATAAAACACTGTACTTCCTCAGGTCGTGTAGTTACGGTGTTTAAAACTAAGAGATTTATCTCACTTTTCAAAAAATGGGCGTTTCCCCCCATTTGCAGGTCTAATCAGGTGGCAGAGGTGGAAAGCACCCAGAATTGTAGAAATATCTTTCTCCTCGTTCCTTTCCTTAAGTGTAAGCTATGTTTACCTCAGCCATTGATTGGAAGAAACCTTGAAAAGCTCACCAGACAATCTGGGAAATTTGAACGTGAGGTACAAATATTATCAGTTTACATCAGTTTCCTGAAATCTCAAGTTTTCCAATATTTTAAATCACGTTGTAGTCTCTCAACTACCAGCTGAGATTTACGAAGCTGGTGTTGGGGTCAGAGAAAAAGTATTTGGAAAATATTTCCAGTCAGGCTGAAATTAGACAAGTTTGCCACACAGAGTCAGGAATGGTTTATAAAAAGTGCGCTTTTGCTAAAAAAAAGGTGAAGAGGTTTATGATATAGAATCTGACACACAATCAATATGAAGTGAGTGATGGTTTCTGGAAAAGTTAGTTACACACCATCTTTTTTGTTTTGTTTATTTCGTTTTTGTTTTCTAAAAGGATTTTGCTAAGATTCATTTTGAGTTGTAGTGAAGGTTGAGTCAGTTTTTATTTTATCCATTCCTCATCTATAAGCCCTATCTCAAAATCAACTTAAATATTCCCAGCTTGATCTTTTTAGAATAACTGAGGCTTTTAAGGGACTCCGTCTCTTTTAGATACCATTCAAAGTATCGAATGCCTGGGCTCTATGCATCGATGAGACTTTTAGATAGGAATTACCCTCTTTCTTAGAGGAGGGAAAGGTGTTCAGAAAGACAGATGGTAAGACAAACAGTGGCCAATTAGGAGTTATGAATGATTGGGAGTATTGTCACATGTGGTTATTTAGTGTTAGTTATATGGCTAGAAACAAAGTCTAGCTAGGACCGTTGTTCTCTAGGGGAAGAGATGGCCTTGGTAGCAAGTTTGTCCCCTGGGGAATATTTGGTAATGTCCGGAGACACTTTTGGTTGTCACAACTTTAGGGGAGCAGAGCTACTAGCATCCGGTGGGTATGCTGTTAAACATCCAACAATGCATGGGACAGCCCATCATGACAAAGAATGATTCTGATGATCTAGTTCAAAACGTCTCTAGAGATAAAGTTAAACAACTCTGATCTAGGGTGAGGTGTTGCAAAGCTGACATGTAAAAGTAAGTCTAAATTCTATTCTTAAAGAAAGACAACAAACACGTCAGTCAATACTATGCCAAGTGAACCCTAAATTCCATAACTTGACTATAACACTAATCATTTTAAGTAAATACAGTATAAGTTGGGTTAGTCTTGGATCCCAACGAAAGTGATTTAATTCCTGAACTATCAAAATAGTTTTGCTCAGTTTAAATCTTTTTCAAAACATATTCCTTCAGGGTTTGATTTATTAACTAACAGTGAGGTTTTTAGGAGGTGTTATAATCTCTCCTTTTCCATAGAAAGGAATCGCAAGGTTAGGCCTTGGTCTTATGGATAAATTAGGAGTAGAACCGGAACCAGAATTCCGCTTTCCAGGTGTGTTGGTTGATTTTCCAAGTTAGACCATCCATTTTCCTTTCCTAGGCCAGGACGCTGCTCCCTCTCCTCTGAGGGGATGGTCTCTATTATGGCAAATTGTCTCAGAAAAGAATATCCTAAAGGTGAGGGAGGGTGGCAAAGCCTTGAGTCGTGCTAAACAATTCAAAAGGGGAGCTTAGAGGAAGAAACTGTCACACTTGTCTGAGTTCTGACGTGCAAATACATTTTGAGGCCAAGACAATTCATCTGTCAGGCTTCCTGTTGGAAGAATATTTATTCAGCTGTGAGAAGAGAGCTTCAGTGAACATCCAAGATAATGAAAGTTTGATAATACTCAATATTCTGGAAATAACCCGAATCGAGTAGGTTCTTAGTGTCAAAACGCAAGATGATAAAGAACCTCGAGAAAACTTCCTGAGGAACAGAAAGCCACAGGATCCCCAAGAGCAGAGTTTTCTGACTGGGAGGGAAGGGTCCTCTCTTTGTCAGGAGGAAAAAAGAACGTAAGCAGTTCACTTCTTTTTTTTTGTTTCAACTCTTTTTTTTTTTTTTTTTTAAATTCTGGTAAAATATATATAACATGAAGTTTACCATCTTAGCCATTTTTAAATGTGCCATTTAGGGGCCTTAAGTACCTTCACACCATGTGTAACCACCACCAATACCATTTCCGAGACTTCTTGTCACCTGAAACAGAAGCTGTAACCATTAAGGAATAACTACCCATTTTCTCTCTCCCCAGCCCCTGGTAATCTCTACTCCACTTTCGGTTGCTATGAATTTGCCTATTCTAGACGCCTTCTATAGGTGGAGTCATACAGTACTTGTCCTTTGTGCCTGGCTACAGTTCACTTTTGCATTCTTAGTGCCTAGTTAATGCCAGGCACAAGAAAGGCACCTGATAAATAAATATGGGATAAATGGAAGTGTTAGTTGGAGGATGCCCCTTCAGGATTTAACACAATATTTTTCTTAGTGATAAGAAACATAGTTTTGTGTTTGAATAGCACTGAATGTTTCTTCAAAGAGCTTTGACATTTTATTTCATTCGACGCTTGAATATTTTTGAAAAAAAAAAAAAGCCACTCTTTTAAGATTAGAGTTAAGTAAACCATGTATTTACTGCCATGTTAATATTTTGGTTTTTCTGGCGTACTTGTGCTTAGAAACATTTTAATTTGCTACTCTTGAGAATAACCCATGTGACAGGCCGTTCTGGGAGCGTGAATGAAATGCATGCTTCATAATCATTTACTGATAAGGTTCAGGCCCACCTCTCAGGAAGGAAATTGAAGCTCTAAGATGTTAAGTGCATCCTTTCAAGGTCCCGTGGGAAATCAGTAGCAGGGTCAGAATTGGAATTCACAGCTTTCAGGTCCCCAAAGCTCTACTGCACAGAGCTGCCCACCAAATACAACTTCCCTTTCCCATTCGTCTATTCCCAGCAATCTCTAATGGTGCCTACAAAGCATGAAGCAAAAGTAACCACTCTTCCATGAATTCTCCCACCAGTGCAAACAGTGCAAATTGTTTTCTTTTGGGGTCAAAGCTTTGCCACCTGCCATTTCGGACTCGGTGGAAGGCTGAAATACATCATTTGAGGGGTTATACACTTTATCTCACCCGTTACTGACTAGTCTTGACTTCTCCGTGGGCCATCAGCTCCCCCTCCTGCCTGCTGTTGCCTCTGGGGTCCTTGCTCTCCTGCTAAGCACCAGGTGCCTTCAGGAGACTGGAGGGGACATTTTGCTCCACTTAAAGATGCAGCGGAAAGGAAAGGTTAAGCAATTAAACTAATGCCCTCTTCATTGCCAACTTTATTTGTCCCTGTTTCTACGATCCCATTTTTTTTCCTCTTTTTGTGCAGTCTGTGGTTTGACATAGCCTCATTGCACTTCCCCTCTGATATTGTCTCATAAAACTCTCTGTCAGTAATATAATTGCCCGACCAGCTTTCCAGGTTATGTGTTTCCCCCACCCTAAAGCACACCAGTAGAGAAAGCATTTAAGCTTGACACTGTGACTTTCCCGGGCTAAGTTCCGTCCTTTTATCGCAGAAAGGCTTTCAAGTATGCACTACAGCGCACTTACTTTTTTAATATAACTTCCATCCCACCTTCCTCGTCTGCTTGCCAAAAGAGGAAAATAGACTTGTCTGCTTGGAATAATCAAATGAGACTGTGATAGGAAAAATAGGTCAGAGAACAGTAAGTAGCTAATTTACTGGGGACGATACATTCATTCCAACCCGGAATTTGTTTAATCAACAGGCTTGAAAAGAAAAGTCTTAACAACCATGGTGATACTGCAGTGACAGATTGGGGTCTTAGTAGGGACACTGATTTGGAATTAGAGCGGAGAGCAGGAGAAAGGATGGAAGTGTGGGTGAAGTAGTGATAGGTACTGGGGCAGGGAAATGTTTCTTCAAATTTATAGATGTAAATCTTTAGGGTATGTCATTAGAGTTTGGGTGAAAGTTTAGGGATATCCTCTTGTCTTACTTTGGGTCCCAAGAGGCAGTTCTCCTGTATCTCTTGGGACTCATATAAGAGGATCCTGCATCAAATACACTCCCACAAAAATCTGCTAATTCTAGTGTAGAATAGTACCTTTAATCCAGCCTCTTTTTATCCTCCCTGCTACTATTTTGTTCAGACTCCTACTGGGTCTCTTTAAAGATCAGTGTTTCCCAAATCAGGTTTATCTTCAGAATTATCTGGAGAGTAAAACACACACACACACACACACACACACACACACACACGCCCTCTTACCCCCAAATACATACACAGATTTTCCAAGTTCACCTTTGAGGTTCCAAGTGAACCTTTGTTGATTTTGACTCATTCGGGTGGAGCTTAAGAATTATTTTATTTTAGGGGCGCCTGGGTGGCGCAGTCGGTTAAGCGTCCGACTTCAGCCAGGTCACGATCTCGCGGTCCGTGAGTTCGAGCCCCGCGTCGGGCTCTGGGCTGATGGCTCAGAGCCTGGAGCCTGTTTCCGATTCTGTGTCTCCCTCTCTCTCTGCCCCTCCCCCGTTCATGCTTTGTCTCTCTCTGTCCCAAAAATAAAATAAACGTTAAAAAAAAAATTAAAAAAAAAAGAATTATTTTATTTTATTTAATTTATTTTTTAAGAATCTATATTTTAAAAATACTTTTCCAGGTCATCTTAATGGTCAGCTATAGTTGGAAATGTGTTACTTAGACCATTTCTGCCATTTATTAATTGGATGTCCTGCCAGTAATTTGTCCCTGGTCCAGCCGACCATCTTCCAGGGTTATTGTCCTAAAAATGATCAAATCACAGTACTCCACACAGCTGTTTTAAAAACCTGTTTTTCCTCTCTCTTGTTCCAGGGTAAAATTCAGACTTCTTCTTTTTTTTAAGTTTATTTATTTTGAGCGGTGAAGAGGGGCAGAGAAAGAGAGAATCCCAAGCAGGCTCTGACCCTGAAGCATGAAGCCCCATGCGGGGCTCGAACTCATGAACCGAACCGTGAGATCATGACCTGAGCAGAAGTTGGACGCTTAACCAACTGAGCCACTAGGTGCCCCCAAATTCGGACTTCTTAATTTAGTGTGTTGGGACCTCTCCAATGCAATTCCTGCCCATCTTTCCAGCTGTCTTTCCTTCATGTACTTTTAATCTGTCCACACTGAACTTCTCACTGGCCCCAGTATATCTGCACATTTGAATCTCAAGCCTTTACAAACGGCGTTTCTTTTGCTTAAAATGTCCTGCCTTGCTCTTTCTTCACCTGCCCTCAAAGGGCACCTCTTGTGTGAAGCCTTCCTTGATTGGGCCAGACACCGTTAGTTGTTCTATGATTCTGAAGAACTTTATTCATGCCACTAAAACAGCATTTATCAGATTGGGTGGTAATTTGTCATTACTAGATTGCAAACTATTGTATGTCAAGGACCTTTTACACATCCTGCTATTTCCAAACTAGCACAGTGTCTGGAAAATAATAGTTCTAAGAATCGTGTATGGAATGAATGAATGAAATGTTACCTCCTTTATAGTGTGGTAATTAAGAGCCTGGACTCTTGTCCCAGATTAATTGGGTTTGGTTCTTGACTATGCCACTTATTAGCTGGTGACTTTGACTCTCTGTGCCTCAATTTCCTCATACAGCACAGTGTTAGCTATTATTATTATTGTCATGATTTTTATTTTTAAATGATGGAGGTAAAGGGATATTTTTAGAGGGGTTTGGTGGTAAAAAAAAGATACAAGCTTTCTTTTGTCACCTTGGGCAAGTCACATGACTGCTATATAGAACAGTGATTAGAAGCCCTGTTTGCATCACACCTATGTAGTAAGAATCAGGAATAACAATAGTTACCACTTATTGAGGCTTCTCAAGTGTCAGGTTCTTATCTAAGCACTTATGCATATTATCTCATTTAATTCTCATAATACCCACATGAAGCGCGCACGCACACACACACACTCACACACTTTTTGGGGAAGGTCAGCTTTTATTAGGTTTTAGGACGAAATTGAGGAGGGTTGTTTTGAACAAAAGTTCACTGGAGAAGAACAAGAGTTTGAGGTGGTAGTGATTTTCCACTGACTGAGAGCAGTGTTTAGTGCCTTGCTACAGGGGCTGTCAGTAATCTTTCTTTTTCTTAAAAGCAGGAGATAAAAGTCCTATGTGCAAATTTCTTCCCTTGCCAAATAATTCTTACTTTCTTTCTTTCTGCTGGTTATGCAGGCTGCGATGAGATGAGGCGGATATCCTTGTATCTCCCTCTTATCAATGAGGATATTGAGTCACTTGCTCATGGCCCACAAAACTAGCGGGTGATGGAGTCAGGACTTGGACCCCAGACTGTCCAGCTCCAAAATTGTACACAGAACTACTGCGTAAAACTGCAAATAAGACAGATATTACATATTGCTCTTGCTTAATGCTTGGTTTGAATGTCATACATGGAGAGAGGGAGAGCTTTGATCTGGACACGCTCTGGGAGAGGAAGCAGAACATGAGAGTATTACAGGGGAGCATTAGGGGATGGAGGTCCAGAGTGGGGCAGCTGATGGGGTGGGGAAATGGAAGTATGTATGAAGGGCTAAAGATAAATATTGTGGGGGCGCCTGGGTGGCGCAGTCGGTTAAGCGTCCGACTTCAGCCAGGTCATGATCTCGCGGTTCGTGAGTTCGAGCCCCGCGTCAGGCTCTGGGCTGATGGCTCAGAGCCTGGAGCCTGTTTCCGATTCTGTGTCTCCCTCTCTCTCTGCCCCTCCCCCATTCATGCTCTGTCTCTCTCTGTCCCAAAAATAAATAAACGTTGAAAAAAAAAAATGTTGTGGCTGTATTTGTTTGCTTGTTTGTTTTGGCTGGCTAGTACTAGACCTTTTCCCAGAGACTAGATAGGAAATAGAAGATCTCATTGAATGTGCCTTGTCTTTAGGACGTATGGTTGGAGGAGCACCTCTTGGCTCTGTCCCCCTATTGATCCATCCTGGAAAGTCTGAAATAAACAGGAAGAGGAAGAGGCATGGGCTGACTTCAGTGACTTAGAACGTGAGCATCTCAATACTGAGGTGTTGCTTTGCCAGGCTGGGGGAAGGCAGCCCTGTGTGGATCTGAGAACAGCTTTCCACCCTTTCATTTTCCAGAAATTCTTGCTCGATTTGACTTGAGAACTGCCTTTTCCCTCCTCACCCTTTCTTTATTCACTGTTGCCAACAGCCAAGATTTGGAGAGACAGATGACGTCTCTGATTTAATTTCTAGGGATTGTGTTGGAGCCACCGATGGTCAGCACTTAGGCTGGGTCTGCATGACACCAAACCAAGCATCAGTTGAGCACCCTCCTTGGGCTGGGCTGGGCTGAGCAACTGGCTGACTGACTAGATTAGAACATCTCATAGTGTTGTTTTGGTGTTGCATGGTAGAACAGAAAAATGGAAGTGAGATAAGCTCTTGAGGAAGTATCTAATGAAAAAAAAAATAGAGTATGGTGTGGTAGGGAGCATCCCAGATTGGAAGTTAGGAGACAGGATGTGTGTTCAGGATCTTCAGGATCTGCCTCTGATGTGTTGTATAGAGGGAACATCTCTCTGGATCTCAACCCAGAAGTGAGATGCCTTGTATTCATCACATATATATATGAATATATATATTCAACACATATATATTCTGTTTAGTGATATTTAAGTCAGATGATTTATTAGTGCTTTCTTTCTTTAAAAGAAGCATCAGGATGTATTGAGGATTTTTTTTAAAAAGATCCCTCATTATTAATGCATTGTTACAGAGGCCCTGAAAGTATTATTGTTTTTTAAAAATATTCTTTTTTTGGGGCCCCTGGGTGGCTCAGTTGGTTAAGCGTCCAACTTTGGCCCAGGTCATGACCTCACGAATTGTGAGTTCCAGCCCCAGGTCGGGCTCTGTGCTGACAGTGTGGAGCCTGGAGCCTGGTTCGAGTTCTGTGTCTCCCTTTCTCTCTCTCTCAAAAATAAATAAACACTAAAAAAATGGAAAAGAGTATTATTTTTTTAGAGTAGTTTTAGGTCTATAACAAAATTGGGAGGAAGGCACAGAGATTTCCCATATCCCCTCTACCCCCATCCATGTACAACCTTTCCCATTATCAACATCTCCTACCAGAGAGGTATATTTGTTACAATGGATGAACCTACATGGATGTATCACCATCACCCAAAGTCCATCCTACCTTAGGGTTCACTCTTGGTGTTGTACATTCTGTGAGTCTGGACAAATGTATAATGACATGAATACGTTATTATCGTCATGCGGAGTAATTTTATTGCCTTGAATATCCTTTGTATTCTACCTATTCATCCCTTCCCTCAATCCCTGCCAACCACTGATCTTTTCACTCTCTCCATAGTTTTGCCTTTTCCAGAACTCATATAATTGGAATCATACAGCATGTAGCCTTTTCAGATTGGCTTCCTGAATATGTTCAAATAACACCTTACTACAGATGCCAACAACATCCAAGTTCCCCTTGCTTTTCATGGGGGCACAGAAAAGGAGAAGCCATCTCATTTTGGTTCTTCATGGTCTCCAACCCCAATTGTATTCTCTGCTGCTGAGAAATCCTCGTATGTTCCTCCAGGCTCCTCTCAACCGCCTCTCACCCGGACCTTTAAACTCTTCCACCTCTCTCTCTTCTTTTTTTAATGTTTTAAAAAATGTTTATTTATTTATTTTGAGAGAGAGAGAGAGAGCACATATGCACATGTGTGCAAGTGGGCAAGGGGCAGAAAGAGAGAGGGAGACAAAGAATCCCAAGCAGGTTCCACGCTCAGCACAGAGCTGTGCTTCTTTATCATATTACTGTTCCTGTTTGTGGATGACATCATACAACAGTGTAGTTCTATGTTGTCTGCTTTCCCCACTAGGTGGTGAGCCATCTGAGCACAGAGTTATTATCTTCACTTATTTTTTGTTGTGTTTCCAGCACCAGAATAGTGCCTGCCTTATAGAGAAACTTTTAAAAGACGTCTGAATGAATTAATAAATAGATTAAGGAAATAGGAAGAGATGCAGACTTTTCCTCTAATAATGCTAAAATGTTCTACTCTGTCATACTCTCCTATCTTACCCCCACCTCCATGCCCAAAGGAGTTATATTTGCATGTTCACCTGATTGCTCTGACTGGGAAAAGACAATGGTAGGTGCTTTAATCAAGTGAGATCAGGTGCGAGAGGAAGGTACTGCTAAGTTATTTTCAGAAGGAAAATATCCATTCCAGGTTGCAATTGTCCTTTATGAAAATCAGTCATTTTTTAAAATATAAAAATCCAAAGAAATAAGATTTAGACCCAATAACTGTCCAGAAGTTTGGTGCCTTATCCAAAACCTTCTGAAGCAGAAATCAGGCCAATTTCATAGACAATTTTCTTTTCTTTTCTTTTTAAAAATTTTAATGTTTATCTATTTTTGAGAGAGAGAGAGAGTGAGAGACAGAGTGTGAGTGGGGGAGGGGCAGAGAGAAAGGGAGACACAGAATCCGAAGCAGGCTCCAGGCTCTGAGCTGTCAGCACAGAGTCTGATGTGGGGCTCGAACTCATGAACCCTGAGATCATGACCTGAGCTGAAGTTGGACACTTAACTGACTGAGCCACCCAGGCGCCCCTAGACAATTTTCTTTTTTTTTTTTTTTAATTTTTTTTTTTTCAACGTTTATTCATTTTTGGGACAGAGAGAGACAGAGCATGAACGGGGGAGGGGCAGCGAGAGAGGGAGACACAGAATCAGAAACAGGCTCCAGGCTCTGAGCCATCAGCCCAGAGCCTGACGCGGGGCTCGAACTCACGGACCGCGAGATCGTGACCTGGCTGAAGTCGGGCGCTTAACCGACTGCGCCACCCAGGCGCCCCTAGACAATTTTCTTTGTTAGAATTTTCCTAGTGTTTCCCACTTCTGGTTCAGTTGAGAATCTTGACAGTAATTGTTTACCTGGAGACATTTTATGCTACTCAGTAGAACCATGTAAAGAAATACTGTACAGAAGGTAAGGGATTTTTGGTGTGAAAGTCATATGAAAGATTTCATTTATGCCTCCAAATTTCTGGTGGCCCATTATTTTGCACTTGTCATCTGATAAAGGATATTGAGAGAGAGCAAATTCTCACTGTAGCAATGTTAATAAGGACACAAGTAATGGAGTTCACTTTCATCTAATAGTTACAGTGTGCCAGGCTTCTGTTCAAAGCTTTTTACATGGCTTAATCCATTTAATCATACCACATTTTGAGGTTGATACTATTGTTATACTGATTTTACAGATGAAGAATTGATGCATAAATCAACTGAAGCAACTTTCTCCATATTGCGCGGGGAGTAATTGGTATATGCTAGACGTGGGCCTTGGTTGTCCAGGTCTAGAGTCCTACCTGAAACCACTACATTCTACCTACTTTCAGTACAGACAATGGCCAAAGACACATTACAAACTTATTATGTAAAATGCCTCTATCCCACATCTAGATCTTTAAAAAATTGACCCTGGAGTTAAACAAACTATAAGGAAAACAGTATACTTAGGTGATAACTGGCAAGCACAATTTTCTAATAAGACGTGTCATATTAAGTTTCTGTTTTTGCAGATTGGATGCATTTTGAGTGTTTGCTGTATCAGTATATTCTAGACAACTGAGTATCATCTCTGGGCAGTTTATTTCTATTTATTATTTTTTATTAAGTTTTTAGTTCTAATTCCAGTATAACATAGAGTATTATATTAGTTTTAGGGATACAATATAGTGATTCAACAATTCTTTACTTACTTAGTGCTCATCATGATAAGTATACTCTTTAATCCCCATCACCTATTTCACTCATCGCCCCACCAACCTCCCCTCTGGTAGCCATCAGTTCATTCTCTATAGTTGAGTCTATTTCTTTGTTTCTCTCTCTTTTTTCGTTTGCTTATTTGTTTTGTTTCTTAAATTCCACATATAAGTGAAATCATATGGTATCTGCTTTCTCTGACTGACTTATTTTGCTTAGCATAATATTCTCTAGCTCCATCCATGTTGTTGCAAATGGCTAGATTTCATTCCCTTATATGGCTGAGTAATATTCTATTATATATGTACATATATATGCATATTTATATCACATCTTCTTTATCCATCCATCTGTTGACGGATGCTTGCACTGCTTCCATAATTTGACTATCGTAAATGATGCTGCCATAAACATAGGGGTGAAGGTATCCCATTGAAATAGTGTTTTTGTATTTTGGGGGTAAATACCCAGTAGTGCAATTACTGAATCATAAGACTGTTCTATTTTTAACTTAAAAAAATAAAGTTTATTTATTTATTTTATTTGTTTACCCAACATGGGGCTCAAACTTGCAACCCCAAGATCAATTGTCACATGCTCTTCCAACTGACACAGCCTGGCATCTTGACTACTTTGAACTTTTTGAAGAAACTCCGTACTGTTTTCCATAGTGGCTGTACCAGTTATCATCACCACCAACAGTGTGTGAGGATTCCTTTAAAGGAGGGTTCCACATCCTCGTGAACACTTGTCGTTTCTTGGGTTTTTTATTTTATCCATTCTGACTGGTGTGAGGTGATATCTCATTATAGTTTTGTAATTTTCTGGTGATGAGTGATGTTGAACATCTTCATGTGTCTGTTGGCCATCTGTATATCTTCTTTGGAGATATGTCTGTTCATGTCTTCTGGGCAGTTTATTTTTTTAACGTTTATTTTGAAATAATTGTAGGTCCACAAGAAATTGCAAAGAAAGGTACAAGGAAGTTTTGTGCACCCTTCATCGTGCATCTCCCAATGTTAACATCTTACATAAGACAATATGGTACGATATCAAAACTAGGAAATTAACATTTGTACAATCCACAGAACTTACTCCAGTTGCACCTCTAATACTTACATGTATTTGTGTGTGTGTGTGTGTTATCACAAGTGTAGCTTCATGAAACTACCACCATTATCAGGTAGTTTACCATCACCAAAATGGTCCCTCCTGCTATTTCTTTATAGTCAACTCCCCCATCCCTAACCCCTGGCAACTGCTAATTTGTTCTTCATTTTATAGTTATAAGAATGGAATAATACAGTATGTAACACTTGCCTCTATTCCTTCAGCACAATTCCATGAAGGTTCTTCCAAGTTATTGTGTGCACATAGTTTGTTCTTTTTTATTGCTGAGTATATCCTCTAGTACGTATATTCCTCAGTTTTTTAACCACTTACCTACTGAAGGACAACTGGGTGGTTTCCAGTTTTTGGCTATTATGACTAAAGCTGCTGTGAACATTTGCATACAGGATTCTGTGTGAGCAATTTGGGATAAATTGTAACAAGTGCAATTGCTGGGTTGGATGGTAATTGCATGTTTAGGTTTTTGAGAAATTGCTGAACTGTCTTCCAGAGTGGCCATACCACTTTATATTCCCAATGGTAGTATACGAGCGATCCAGTTTCTCAACCTTCTTGCCAGCATTTGGTGTTGTCACTATTTTTAGTTTTAGGCATTCTGATAGTTATGTGGTGATATCTTATTGTGGTTTTAATTTGTATTTCCCTGACTGGTAATGGTGTGGAACATTTTTTCATGTTTATTTGCCATCTGTATATCTTGTTTATCAAAATGTATCTTTACATCTTTTGCCCATTTTCTAATTGGATTGTTTGAATTTTTTACTGTACAATTTTAGGTACTAGTCCTTTACCAGATATGTGGTTTGCAAACATTATCTCCCAGTCTGTGGCTTGGCTCTTCATCCTCTTCATATAGACTTTGACAAAGCAAAAGTTTTACATTTTAATGAGGTCAAAATTCACCCATGTTTCCTTTCATGGATCATGATTTTGGTATTATACTGTTGGATTTAATTTGCTAGTATTCTGCTAGGTTTTGGTGTCTATGTTCATGCCAGATATTGGCTTATATATTTCTTTTTTGTACTATTTTTTTTTTATCTAGTTTTGGTGTCAGGGTAATAATACTGGCCTCTTAAATTGAGTTGGGAACAGTTCTCTCTTTTTTACTTTTCTTTTTTTTATTAACTTGTTTTATTTTTTAGTTTTTTAAATTGAATCCCAATTAGTTAGCATATAGTGCAACAATGATTTCAGGACTAGATTCCTTATTGCCCTTACCCATTTAGCCCATCCCCTCCTCACAACCCCTCCCATAACCCTCAGTTTGTTCTCCATATTTATGAGTCTCTTCTGATTTGTCAATTTTCATTGACTTCCATATACTTTTTAATTTCCTCTTTAACTGCTTGGTTAGCCCATTCATTCTTTGGATGAATGAAGTAGGACGTTCTTCAGTCTCCAAGGATTTGTTACCTTTCCAAATTTTTTCTTGTGGTTGATTTTGAGTTTCATAGCATTGTGGTCTGAAAATATGCACGGTATGATCTCAATCTTTTTGTACTTACTCAGGGCTGATTTGTGTCCCAGTATATGGTCTATTCTGGAGAACATTCCATGTATACTGGAGAAGAATGTATATTCTGCTGCTTTAGGGTGAAATGTTCTTAATATATCTACTAAGTCCATCTGGTCCAGTGTGTCATTCAAAGCCATTGTTTCCTTGTTGATTCTTTTTTACTTTTCTAAGAGATTGTATTAAATTGGTGTTAATTCTTTAAACATTTGTCTAGTCCTACATCCTGAAATTTTTTTAATGTATTTTTTCCTGGGTGTTTTATAGTTTTATCCTTTATATTTAAGTATATGATCTAAATTATAAGGTGTGAGATTTAGGTCAAAATTCTTTTCTTCCTTCCTCTTTCTTTCTTTCTTTCTTTCTTTCTTTCTTTCTTTCTACTGGATACTCACCTGGTCCAGCAATATTTGTTGAAAAGATGATCTCTCCTTCATTGAACTGCTTTTCCTCCTTTGTTAAAAAATAGTCGGGTATATTTGCATGTTTTTTTTTTTTCTGGGTTTATGATTCTGTTCCATCGCTTTATGTATTTATTCTTCCATCAATACTATGCAGTTTTGGTTATTGTAGCCATATAGGAAATCTTAATATTAGGAAAAAGTATCACTCTCATCTTATTTTTCTCTTTCAAAATTGTTTTGTCTATTCTGGGAATTTTCATTTTCCATATAAATTTTAGCATAAGCTCCTTGATGTCAACAAAATGCTTGCTGAAATTTTTGTAGGAATTGCTTTACATCTAAAGATCAATTTAAAGATGGTTGACATCTTTGGTATATTGAATCTTCCAATCCATGAACACAGTTCACCTTTTCAAGTATTTAGATCTTATTTGATTTCTTTCATCAGCAGTTTATGATTTTAATTTTACAGATTCTGTACATGTTTGCTAGATTTATATGTTAGTATTTCATTTTCTTTGGAGCAATTGTAAATGGTGTTGTTTCCACTTATATTTTGTCAGTATATAGAAATGGAATTGATTTCTCTGTGTTGATCTTGTGTCCTGTGATATCACTAAACACATTTATGAGTTCTAGGAGTTGTTTTTATAGATTCTTTGGGATTTTCTATATAGGCAATTGTGTCATTTGCAAATAGAGACCGTTTTATTTCTTCTTTTCCAATTTGTATTCCTTTTATTTCTCTTTTTCATTTAATTTATTTTTAAATTTACATCCAAGTTAGTTAGCATATAGTGCAACAATGATTTCAGGAGTAGATTCTTTAATGCCCCTTACCCATTTAGCCCATCCGCGCTCCCACAACCCCTCCAGTAACCCTCTGTTTGTTCTCCATATTTAAGAGTCTCTTATGTTTTTGTTCCCCTCCCTGTTTTTATATTATTTTTGCTTCCCTTCCCTTGTGTTATCTGTTTTGTCTCTTAAAGTCCTCCTATGAGTGAAGTCATATGATATTTGTCTTTCTCTGACTGACTAATTTCACTTAGCATAATATCCTCCAGTTCCATCCACGTAGTTGCAAATGGCAAGATTTCATTCTTTTTGATTGCTGAGTAATACTCCATTGTACATAATACCACATCTCCTTTATCCATTCATCCATCGATGGACATTTGGGCTCTTTCCATACTTTGGCTATTGTTGATAGTGCTGCTATACACATGGGGGTGCATGTGTCCCTTCGAAACAGCATACCTGTATCCCCTGGATAAATGCCTAGTAGTGCAATTGCTGGGTTGTAGGGTCGTTCTATTTTTAGTTTTTTGAGGATCCTCCATACTATTTTCCAGAGCGGCTGCACCAGTTTGCATTCCTACCAGCAGTGCAAAAGAGATCCTCTTTCTCTGTATCCTCACCAATATCCGTTGTTATCTGAATTGTTAATGTTAGCCATTCTGACAGGGGAGAGGTGGCATCTCATTGTGGTTTTGATTTGTATTTTCCTGATGATGAGTGATGTTGAGCATTTTTTCATGTGTTGGTCGGCCATCTGGATGTCTTCTTTGGAGAAGTGTCTATTCATGTCTTGTTCCCATTTCTTCATTGGATTATTTGTTTTTTGGGTGTTGAGTTTGATAAGTTCTTTATAGATTTTGGATACTAACCCTTTATCTGATATGTCATTTGCAAGTATCTTCTCCCATCCTGTCAGTTGCCTTTTAGTTTTGCTGATTGTTTCCTTCACTGCACAGAAGATTTTATTTTGATGACGTCCCAGTAGTTCATTTTTGCTTTTGTTTCCCTTGCCTCTGGAGATGTGTTGAGTAAGAAGTTGCTGCAGCCAAGATCCAAGAGGTTTTTACCTGCTTTCTCCTCGAGGATTTTTATGGCTTCCTGTCTTACATTGAGGTCTTTCATCCATTTTGAGTTTATTTTTGTGTGTGGTGTAAGAAAGTGGTCCATGTTCATTCTTCTGCATGCCGCTGTCCAGTTTTCCCAGCACCACTTGCCAAAGACTGTCTTTATTCCACTGAGTATTCTTTCCTGCTTTGTCAAAGATTGGTTGCCCATATGTTTGTGGATCCATTTCTGGGTTCTTTATTCTGTTCCATTGATCTGAGTGTCTGTTTTTGTGCCAATAAAGGTTTTTATAGAGGTAGTAAACCAGGAAGGCAAAAGTACCTCAGTCCCACTAACATCGTATTGTGGTACTGGTCACAAGCATCTTAATCAGAACTATCTCCTCACCCTCCGAGGTAATCACTATCCTAATTTTTATTTTAATCACTCATTGCATGTCTTTATAGTTTTATCACCCCAGTGGGCATTCCTAAATATACTGGTTTTATCTTGCATATGAAATTTTGTTATGAACTTAATTTCTTTACTCTAGTGGATATTCTTTCATCTCCTCTTTTACCTTAAAATTAACCTGTTGAAAAACTGAGTCCTGTGATCTGTAGTTTTCCACTTTCTGGCTCTTGCTGATTGCATACTCAAGGGTAAGTTTAGTTTTCCTCTGTTCTCTGTATTTTCTGGAAATGGCCAACTGGATCCATATTCAAATTTAATCCCTTTGGCAATAATTATATACGTGGTTGTTCCTTCAGGAAGCATCTCATGTCAGGTTGTCTTTCCTTTTATAATGTTGGAAACCATTAGTACTCAGTTCTACCAAATCGTGTGTTAATGTTTCTTGGGTTATTTTGGTTTTCTGAATCTCATTATCCATAGATTCCTTGGAAAGGACTCATGGGCATAGTGTTCTCTAGTTCCTGGTGTTGTTAACATTTTGTCTGTGCCCTTTATACTTAAAACTCCATTTTTTTTAGATATAAAATCCTTAGTTCACATTTTCTTTCCTAAAATGTTGTGATTGTTAATTTTATGTGTTAGCTTGGCTGGGCCATGATGCCCAGATATATTGTCAAATATTATTCTGGATGGTTCTGTTAGGGTGTTTTTGGATTAGATTAACATTTAGATAAGTGGACTTTGAGTAAAACAGATTGCTCTCCATAATGTTGATGGACCTCATCCAATCAGCTGAAGATCTGAATAAGACAAAAGACTGACTTCTTCCAAGCAAGAGGGAATTCTTTAGCACTTGGATTGCAGTGTTAGCTCTTCTCTAGTCTCTAGCCTGCTAGTCTACCTGCAGAGTTTGGACTTGCCAGCCTCCATAGTTGCATGAACCAACTCCTTAAAATAAACTCTCTTTCTCTCTCTCTATACACATCTAGAGAATTCTGATAAATACAAGTATCTTAAATATGTTAATCCAATTTATTTTTGGAATGGAGTTTGATGTTGAAATGTCTGATGAAAATCTTATTTTCTCTCCCTCGTACATCATTTTCTCCTGTTTTTAGATCCCCAAAGGAATTTCATTTCCTTAAGTATAAGGCTCAAATTTGTACATGTTTTGCTAGATTTATGCCTAAGTATTTAATTTTTTGGAGTTATTGTAAATGGTATTCATTTTTAATTTTACTTTTAATTGTAAATTTCTAATATATAGAAATATGGCTAATTTTAATTTTTTGGCCCTGTATATTATAACCTTACTAAACTTTTTAGTTGTAAGGGGTATTTTTTTGGGCATATTCTTTGGTATATTCTGCACAGACAATCATGGTGTTTGTGAATAAAGACAGTTTTATTTCTTCTTTTTAAGACTATATAACCTTTATTTATTTCTCCCTTTTTTCACTAGCTAGAACTTCCATAATGTTGAATAGGAGTGATGAGATTGGACATCCTTGCCTTGCTCCCAATCTTAGGGCAAAGCATTCAGTCTTTAACATTAAATATCATGTTAACAGTAGTTGTTGTTGTTGTTGTTTTGTTTTGTTTTGTTTTGGTAGATGCCCATTTTCAGGTTAAGGATATTTTTTTCTATATCCTAGTTTGCCCAATTTTTATCATAAATGGATGTTGAGATTTGGCAAATGCTTTTTCTGCATTAATCAATATGATCACACAGTTTTCTTTAGGTTGTTAATATGGTGAATAACAATGACTGATTTTCAAATTTTGAGCCATCTGTGCATTCCTTTGATAGACTTTAAATGGTTTTAGTGTAAGATTTTTAAAAAATATATTGCAGGATTAAATTTATTAATTTTTAAATAATTTTTATATCTATGTTCATAAGGGATCTTGTTCTGTGGGTTTTTTTTTTGGGGTATGTTTCTGTCTAATTTTGGTATCAAGTGTTTTAATTTCCTTTTATTTTATTAGAAAATATAGCTTAGTAATCATGTCAATTGCTCATTAAAAAATATACAATAGATTTCCATTGTGTATGGAGTAAGTCTATAATACCTTTGATAGCATTCTACCTTACATCAAATTTTATAATGTATATGCCTTACTTTGTAAACTCTCCTCTTCCTACCTCTTTCTGTATCCTTTCTCCTACTGCAATTTCCAGGCCTGTTGTATCACTGATACCCAGCTTGCAGTTCTCCAAGCATGCCACGTTGTCATAGTCTTTTATTTTTTTCACTATTTTCCTAACACCAGGAATATCCTATTCCAAATCTATATGTGTAGCAATGCCTTTTTTTTTTTTTTTTCTGGGCTGAGTTAATATCACCTGTTTATGAAGAATTTTCGAAAACTCCAAATATTGTTGACTACTTCTCCCTCATGCCTCTATTCTACTCTATATCAATGTCTATTTAGCATTTGTTTATTTACAGCTCCCTCCCTTCCCCCTGCCCCCCCCCCCCCCCAGTGGTTAGTGGGTTAGTGAGTACTTTGAGGGCAGGGATTTGTGTTTAATTTCCAAGTACTTAACAAAGCCTGGTGCACAAGTGGTGCCCACTCTTTATTTGCTGATTGGGTGAAAGAATTGGGTGAAAGAAGTCTTATAACTCCCAGTGTCCTCTAGGCTCACTGAGAGAATGTATTATGCTTTTATATTCTTTGCTTACTGGGAAACTTTGTAAATAATACATATTTTTTTTTGTTGCTAACAATTTTAATCTTTAGTGATTCCAATATTACATTATGGTCCCTATCTTTAACATTTTTTTTTCAATGTTTATTTATTTTTTTTGGGACAGAGAGAGACAGAGCATGAACGGGGGAGGGGCAGAGAGAGAGGGAGACAGAATCGGAAACAGGCTCCAGGCTCTGAGCCATCAACCCAGAGCCTGACGCGGGGCTCGAACTCACGGACCGCGAGATCGTGACCTGGCTGAAGTCGGACGCTTAACCGACTGCGCCACCCAGGCGCCCCTCTTTAACATTTTCAATATATAATTTTTCAATATATATTTAATATATTCAATAATTCAATATATATTTCAATATCAATATATATTCAATTTCAATATATATTCAATTTTGAATATTGAATAAATTCAATATTCAATATATATTTGATTTCAATATATATTCAATATATTCAGTATTCAATAATTTTTCAATATATATATTTCAATATATACTTATGAATGTAAGTTTAAGAGAGTAAGTCTAATTTATGATGATTTTCAAACTCTGGTTTCTAGACTAAGATCCTTGAACTGTAATGGATTCAAATGTAATAATGGGTATCAGTGAATTATTTTCCCTATTAAAAAAAAAGTACTAGAACTATATGTTAACATCAATGAAGTTGTCCAGATTAACTGAAATATTAGATTCTTTGCTTTTGACCATAATTTTGTTGTATGGTAAATCCGAAACTCAGGATAATAGCTATGATCACTGACTAAATAAATAATATTTAGTCATTGCAACTTGGAACACAGAGTTTTTCAAAACATGGTATGCATGAGAGGGCTAGGTGAGAGGTTATTAGCAATGGAAAAATATTTTTATGAATAAATTTTTGTTACGTTTTATATTCCTATGATCATTTTTTTCTTGTTTGTTTTGAAAGTTTAGTATTGGGGAATGTTTCAATAATTAAGGGTTATGCTGGGTTGGTTTCCAGTGAATTATTTGAGATTACATGCTTAAATTGCCCAGGATAGACCAAGTTTGCCAGTTAAGTTTCTTGAAAATATACAAACTTTTCCTGTAACTTTATGGTGAGTTGGTATGTTTTCTGTGAATTACTTTGACTTTCTGTGAGCTCTAATGTATGAATTTCATCCTTCAGCAGCTCAAATTACAAAGATAAGTCAATGGTATTTCCTCCCAAGAAACCTCTGCCTTGTCTCTGAAAAAGACCAAAAAGATGGATATTCTGGTTGTTTCTCAGAAGCTCATTTAAATTAGTTCTCTAGTTTTGTTTTAGACTGATATGAAAAAGTCACGTGTGCAGTGTTACATAAATCTAAATTAGTAAATAATTGAATAATGATCATTTTGATACATGTAACTGGAGTATGAAGACTGTAAACAACTAGAAATTTTGAAAATACGGCTTTAAAAAAATGTAATGACTCTTATGCAAAAGACCAAGCAATCTGTATCTCATAAAATCAATTTCCTTCCCTGAGCATTTCATTGACTGGGGCTGTCCTATAAGGTCATCATGAGTGGTGCATCCTAGAAGTTGAACATTGCACAACCTGCAAAATTGTATGTGACAACCCTGCTCTACTCTTTTTGGGCCTCTGGTCTCCTGAAGACTTCTTGCCCATTTTCTAGATTATTTTCTTTGTGAAAACTTTGAGTTACTTAAGCTTTGCAATTGTTTATTATAGTCTTGAAAAATAAAATTCTACTTTATATGAATATGGTGAGCACATATCAAGGAAGAACTCCTTTCCTTTAGGAAATATTATCTCCCATCTGCCTTCAAGATTACAGCCATCGCTGCCATCTATTAGCACAATGTAATTCTACCTCCTGACTCAGTTAATTAGTCTAGGAGTGGGAATTTGGCCCAGGTGGGCCAGAGCATTCTCTTTGTGTGGCTGACAATTCTAGTGGCCTTGTTTTCTGCTATATTGACCAAGAAAAGCAGAAAAAGAGAGTCTAGAGAGCAGGCAGGTGACAAAGACAGAAAATGCAAATCAAACCACAGATTAGTTGGGGCACCTGGGTGGATCAGTCAGTTAACTGTCCGACTTTCGATTTCGGCTCAGGTTATGAACTTGTGGTCATGAGATTGAGTCCCATGTCAGACTTTGCACTGAGCATGGAGCATGGAGCCTGTTTAATTTCTCTCTCTCTCTCTCTCTCTCTCTCTCTCTCTCTCTCTCTCTCTTTCTCCCTCTCTCTGCCCCTCTCTTGCTCATGTGCTTGTGCACACTCTCCTCTCTCAAATAAAAAAAATGTTAAGAAAATAGTGTCTTTAAAAAAATTACAGATTAGAGACGGAGAGAGACAACTGAGAGCATTTAGAATCTCTGGTTTCAGGTGCTTCTTTATAATTAAAAAAAATGTTTATTTTTGAGAGAGAAAGTGACAGTGGGGAGGGGCAGAGAGAGAGGAGGACAGAGGATCTGAAGTGGGCTCTGCACTGACAGCAGAGAGCCTGATGCAGGGCTTGAACTCACAAACTGTGGGATCATGACCTGAGCTGAAGTCAAGAGCCAGATAACTTAACCAACTTAGCCTGAGCCACCCAGGTGCCCTGTGCTTCTTGATACTTGGTGCATTTCCCTTTTTGGAATTTTGTGGGACATCTCAGAAATGTTATAATAAGCCAGCATTTCTACTTATTTGAGAGGAACACTGCAGTACTGTGCTTCTACTCAGGCATGAGGGGTCACTTCCAAAGGCCTCATGCTTTAGAAGGCTTTCCTGCATTTATATCTCCCTCAATGGGGCAAAGAGTCTGCAGAGTTAATGGGATATGCCCATGAACAGCCATGCTTTGTCTTCTATACCATGCACTGGGTACATGAGATCCAGGAATTTCTGCCCCAAAGAGTCCCAAGCCTACTGCCAGGACCTCTGTTGGCTTCTTTCTGGTCCATTTCTCTGCAGGCAGATCCCACAGCCAGTGTACCTCCCCTAGTTCCCAAGGGTAGCTACAGCATAGCTCTTTATGGTGGGATGTGAACTGAGTTTGGACTTGGAGTTTGGGGCATTTCACTTGTGTGTGCAACAAGCTCCTTTAAGGTATAAAATAGAGCCTGAGGCAAGAAAAAAGGGGTCATGCCACTAGTCTTGTCCAGGGGCTGAGGCCTACTATTTTTATGTACTGAACTCCTGAAAGTCTGGGAACCTGGCCTTCTAGGAGCTTATGAAGGTATTTTTGTCAGTATAGAAGGATAGGACAAATTTTATTTAGCAATTAGTTAGCTTGATCAGAAATTTTAAATATTTAGACACCATTGTATGTGGGCTTTCTTTTTCTTTTTTTTTAGTGTTTATTTATTTTTGAGACAGAGAGAGACAGAGCACGAGTGGGGGAGGGGCAGAGAGGGAGACACAGAATCTGAAGCAGGCTTCAGGCCCTGAGCTGTCAGCACAGAGCCTGATGTGGGGCTCGAACTCACAAACCTGCCAGATCATGACCTGAGCCTAAGTGGGACTCTTAGCCACTGAGCCACCCAGGAGCCCCCGTGGCCTTTCATTTGTACTCTTACCACAGGCTCTGTAACTGTTAGAGTTGGACCTCACCAAACAAGCCAATATAATGAAAATCCAGTCTTGTAGTTAAATTAGGGTTAATGATATACAGCACAAAAGAATTTCTAATAAAATTCTTTGAATAGCACAGGCTAGTGAAAAGGTCACTGATTTAGAACTTATATTGATATCTATTGCTACATAACAAGTTGCCCTAAATTGGCAGCTTAAAATAATAAATATTTATTATTTCAAAGTTTCTGTGAATCAGAAGTCTAGGAGCAGTTTAACTTAATAGTTCTAGTTGAGAGGTTTTTTTTGTTTTTTGTTTTTTGTTTTCTGGGTTTTTTTTGTTTTTTTTTTGTTTTTTTGTTTTTTGTTTTTGTTTTTTATGAGATTACAGACAGCACATTGACTAGGGCTGCAGTTATGTTGGGCTCAATTGGGGTTGAAAGATCCACTTCCAAGCTTGCTCATGTGTTGTTGATAGGCCTTGGTTCCTTGCCACAGGGGCCTCTTCATAGGTTGTCTGGGTGACATCATGAGGTGACAACTGGCCTCCCCCAGAGTGAATGATGAGAGAGAGACAGAGGGACAGAGACAAAGATGCGTTTTTTTTTTTTTTTTTTTGTAACCTAATCTCAGGAGTGATATATCGTCATATCTGCTATATTCTATTGATAATACAGACCAACTCTGGTACAGTGTGGGAGAGGACCACACAAGAGTATGAATGTCAGAGATGGGGATCCTTGGGGATCATCCTAGGGGCCGGTTACTCCAGAACTCCTTACTTGATCTTTCTGGCTCGCTGCCTTCTTTTGGTTTTGAACCTAGCCAATTCTGTCTCACCTTTGTAATCATGGCCTCTCCATGGTGTGCTTTTCTAATTGATCTTCCTTGACTGAGCCTCTGTCTTAGATTTCAGCTTAAGTGCTACCACTCCAGAGAGGACTTCACTGATCACTTAATATATAATAATTACCTAGTCATTTTCTGTTCTATCACTTTGTTTTAATTCTAGGTGTCTGACACATACATATATGTTGAATGAAGGAATCTTAGTAATTATATGACCTTGGGGAAAAGATACACTCTCTAAATCCCAGTAGCTTGATCTGTGATTAATGATCTCTTCCCCCACCTACTACACAGGCTTTTGTGAGAACCAAATAAACTAGAAATTTCTATAACAGTTGATGAGATTATTATTGTTGGTTAACTCCCTCGTCTCCCTCTCCCCCTGGAACAGAGGGATTGCCCAGGAATGTATTTTCCCATTTTACTTTTCAGGTTCTCTTTATCTACCTGCATTGTAGGACTGCGTTGTTCATCTTTTCATTTATACATTCACTAGCCTCATTTACTGCCCTGTAAATGTCTCAGAGGACTTATTTTGAATTAAAGTTATGATTTCACGTGTGAAAAGTATTCAGTTGGGAGCAAGTTTAGTAAGGTTTATTCAAATGTAAAATGACATTGTGCTTTTGGATCATAACTAATCGTAGCATCCCATTGAACATGGGAGGTAGTATGTGCTTTTTAGAATCCAGTTATGCACAAAAGGACAAATACCCAAGAATCAAAGCAAACTTTTAATAATGCCCAATTGGAGTTCTGGTCATGTTTGAGCCATTCAGAGTCTAATCAGTAAAACCCCCCTGAGTCAATAATTGCCTTCTCCTCGAATCATTGCAGGTATCTATTATGCTGCACATTATCCACATAGAAATGAACATATGGTTATTGAACACATAACAAAACAGACTCTGTTGGAGAATGTTTCCTTTAGGATGCCTTAAAACATTCTTGAGCAGAATATTATGTAGGCTGCTTACCATCCCTTCTGTTCCTGGGGCTATAGGAGGGAAGTTACTAGTCCTTTGTATTAAGAACAGTAGATGAGCACACTATAAGAAGTTGGGAAACTCAGAATGCATTTATTTATTTATTTATTTATTTATTTATTTATTATTTATTTATTTAGAGAAATCCATAATTATCTTCCATGATGAAAGCAGAGCAATAGATGGAGTTTCTTAAAAGTTGGGAAAATATTTTTTCTCTCTTGTGTAGCATTTCAGGGAACTCAAATGTTAGCGGGAGGCTTTCTCCAGAGTGGATCGACCCCTGACCTGCAGTTTGTTGCTATCTTTATGAAACAACAAAAACAGGCATTTGATATGTTCAAAAAAAGGAGTGGAAGAGTTTGAAAAAGAGCAGTAGGGCAAAACCTATATTAACTTGAACCTGGCTAATTTCTGCTCTGACTTAACTGGATTCTACACTCAAGAAGAAACAGACACATCAAAGGCATATTTAAGAAGTCATCTTATTTGAATCAAATAATTTAGGTAATTATAACATATTATATTTTAACAGCTGTGTTCAAAGTGACAAGAATTTTCAGGTTAACCAGAATGCCCCTTGCTTAAACATTCAGCAAAATTGGGGTATAAATATAACAAATAATCTTATTTACATGCACGGTTTAGAAACACATTCATGAATGCACATATATATCCGTGTGTATGTATAAAATGATATTAAAATAAGAGTTTCCACAAAGGCTCTGAGTTGATAGATAACAGATATTAAAGTGACTGGTGAAACACAAATAAACCAATTGAATGGAGACTATTAAAGAACTTTATTAAAGAATGCTAAATAAAGTGACTGATAAGACCTACCATCTTATCGGACTTACAAAATAGGCTGAAAATCAGATGGATGAGTCTTCAACCTTTTGCACCTTGAGGACGTAAAAAATCCAGGGGAGTAGAAATTGAAAGTAGATTTATGAAGAGGATATTTGGGGAGAAGAAGTATTGATGTGCTGAGTTCCCCCTCCTTAGAATAGGGTGTATGGGGTACCTGCCCCTCACCTTGAACTTGGTGAGAAAGGTTTCACTGGGGCCACCTGGAAAGTTTGATATGTGTATCCTGCAATTGGGGTGCGTGGTAGACTGGTGTCTAACCTCCATCCGAGAAATGAAAACTGTAGGAGATAACTGGGAGTTGAACCCTTGGGTTCGACTTTGTGGCTGCTTTGGCTGCTCTTAGTCCTGGAGTTGGTGGGTAGAAGATCCAGGTGTGTTTCTGGTGAACTGAAGTTGGGCCATATGTGAGAGGGACAGAGATCAAGCCTTGGTGTGGTTTATTCTTAGACTCTGCTCGAGAGCAACCCTTGGAGGAACAGTCAGACCAGCAGAGACAAGCTGCAGGGACAGCTGGGAAGGAAATCATGACCGGCAGAGACAGATGAACCTACTGGCATAGGGAGTTGCGGATGAGACGGTCACAGCAACACAGGTGGAAGGGGGACCAGCTTCAGGTTTCTGATGCCTGAGAAGCCCAAAGTCAGCTTATGATAATAAACAAGAGATATTCTCCCTTCTCCTGACACAATTACCTTGAGGGATCGGAACGTGCAGTTTAGGCGGATGAGTAGGAATGCTAGGTGGAAATCAGTTACACTGTCTCCCCCAAGTACAGTTGTCCTATCTGGTTCAAGTCTGAGCGGCATCCACATACCTGCAGGAGAGAAGCTTGAACTTTAGGTCGAGAATGAGATTTTGATTATTACCGTGCTTAAATGTAAACACAGATTTGAGCCTTGTTTTGTAAGGACTAAAAGTGACCATAGGAGTGGCTGTTACCTAAGAGAGACTAGAAAATTCATAGGGCCTGTGTTTTCATTCAGGGCTAGAGGAAGATACACTGGTTGCATATATTTGTAAAAATGTAGAAAAGCAATTGGGAGGATAAGCATTTAACTGTTCGCAGAGTTACCTCTCGAAGGTAGACCTGGAGATGCAGGGAATGGAAGCAACTTCACATTTCACTACGGGTGTTTCCCTTCCAAAATGGCAGTTTGAAGCAATTTTACTTTTTTTATCTTTGCATTTTCAAAATTGAACCCATTTTAAGTTCTTGCGCATGTCTATTTATTCACATCAACAAACATCGTACCCACATAGAGTAAATATGTGTGTGTGATTTCAGAACTAAAGGGGTTGTATTCCTGGTATGCGTAATGACTACTGAAAGCTTCATTTGTTAGAAAAAATAATAATAATTGGTGTGAGCAGTGCTGATTGTTTCCAAAATAGCCTCTTGTATCATTGACCTCCATCCAGGCACTCCTCCTTCCTTATGTGTTGGCATCTCTAGTTTGCACCAGAAGGAAACACTACCTCTGGTTTCACTATGAAATTCATGGAGCGCTCTGCTGGAAATAATGTAAAAGACCTTTATTATTCAACCTGTGCATTCATCTATGCACCCACCTCTCCTTAGGGAAATGCTTGAAAATGGAATTTTCGTGGCCTTCTCTCCTGTTTGACTTTTCTTCCTCCTGCCCTCCCTTTCCCCATCCCCGTCCCGGTATCTATTAGTTATCTCTTTCAATAACACTGTTCTGGCTGCATTGAAAGTGCTTTTTAATGTAGGAGATGTACTTCAGGCATAACACCAGGTCACTTTCTGAGTAACATTTTATGGGATTGATTAAACTTTAGCACCATAACTGTTGACTTTACAGGCCAGAAAAGAGACTCGGAGTGTTACGCGCTGGACAATTTGGGCCTCGCAATTTTGAAAAATCAAACAGAGATAACGGTTTAATGTGTCTGAAAAAAGAGGTTGTCATCTATTTTTGAGTCTTCTATATTTAAAAGACCGCAACATTTAAAATGAAATAATAGCTCTTACACTAATGAAGTTAAGTTACAGTAAATAACTGTATATAAAAGAAGGTGGACTTTTTAACTGTAGGGGTGGTGGTTAAGATTTAAGTTGGCCTCTTCATTGCTCCAAACCTAACTGCTTAATTTTACCTCTTCTGCTGCTGGAAAATGAAGGCACGTTTGCTATTGGAATTTTCAAGGTTGTGAGATGAGGCATAGCTAATCTTTTCATTAGATAAACATATTTTTGGGGTTAAAATGCAATGGAATCAGGGACCAGAAGCAAACACAAATTTTTTCTTTCATCTGTTTGGGGCTTGGAAATTCAAATCCTTGACTTTGTCTGCACACCAAGGTGTATTGCCAGCGGCTCAGTGACGTGGTTCATAATGAACAGAAACATATCTTGGAAAGAAAGAAACAAACAAACCAACCGAAACAGGAAGAAAAAGAATTCTTATTAATTCACTGGGTTGGTTTGGTACTGTGTCAGCTTCGCTATGTCTCCCAGAATTCTCTTCCCTCTGTGGCTCTGGATTAGGGTTGGCCAGCAGGAAGATATGGGTGAGAGTTGTGGGTGCAGCAGCCATTACACTTGGAAAGTCACCTACGTTGCTGTTCCTCTGCTGGAAAGGGCTGTACAGACGGGTGGCCTGTTGGCTCTCTTCCTCTGTGCGGGGCGGCTGCTGGGCCTAGAGCTCCTACAGCTCTGACTTCATCAGCCACTTGAGCATCTCTGAATCCTGGGCCAGGCACACGTGTACTTCCAAGGTGGACGGCGCCATCTTTTTCTGCAAGTCGCCTTCATTGTTGGGGTTTCATGCGGTGAGAGTCAAGTCCAGGTCCCGGTTTGTCCCTGTTTTCCTCTACTAGTTATCTCTTTCAATAACACTGTTCTGGCTGCATTGAAAAAGCTGGAAAAGCATCTGGCTCTTCTTCCCAACTGCCTACTGACCTACAGTGACTTCAGCCTCCCCACCAGATACAGAGCTTACAGCTTTCCAGAAGCCGCTCTGTCTTATAGAGTTAATGTTGTTCATCTTGACTCATGGTTGGTCTGAAAGCAACATTGCTGTGTCAATTAACTTAATTTTTCAGCTCCTATTTTTTTTTAAAATTTCACCTTTCCCACTAGACTTTAAGAGAATACAGCATAAAAAACCTGGAGAATAGTTTTTTTCTAATATATACTATCTGATGAAACTTTGCAATAAGAGTGGAGCAATCTGAACTTGGTATATTAAATGATTTGCAAATTGCAACGTGCTGCACTTTTCAGTTACATGCCTACGTAAAATAAATCAACTTCTGTCTTATCAGCATCGGGGAATTTTTCATGGGTGATCATTGTATTTTAAAGTCGCCAATGTACACACTGTCTTTTTAAATAAAGATGATATTACTAACTTTTCTTCAGTAAGGCTTATGCCTGAGTTGTTGAGGTAGTTTTTCCATTTTTGTTTTTGCTTATAGTTCCCAGCATAGAAGGAAACATTTACTAAGTGGTAACTATTATTATTAGAATGATGTAACTTAAGAACTCTAAAATTTGTTTCAATCGATTACACAGTTAAAAAAAAAAACCTACCTTAATATTATTTTTTTGTGTTTTGGAGTATGACCTACCTGGCATAGATAGTGAGATCGCTATTGAGGTAATATTTGTAGCAAGTACTGCCTTCATTTATATGAAGGAATGAGGGATGTGTGTATGTTTGTGTACATGCACACACACACAAATACTCATACGTTACTTTAACTTGTAGATTCAGTCATTGTACAATTTACTTTGTGTCTCTGTGTCTCTCAAATGCAAGTTGAAGTTCTAACCTTGGCAAGGTGTTTTCAACTTGTTCTTTCAAGATGTCCTACCATTAGCAAGCTGCTAATATTTCTGTTTAGCAAATTTTATGTACACTTATGTACATATACAAATGCGTACATATACATATACATACATGCAGGCAGAAAAAATGTAGTATATATGGTCTGCAGTCCACAGATCAGTATCAATAAGAATAGTTTATAGCCTTATTCCATCCCATGATTTTTCAATGAAGCTTACTATAGTTTCCATAAGAGTGGCATAGATCAAGCAGTGACACGCCATCTCCTTTCTGTCCTTGTCTGTGATTCTATATACTCAAGGACTCAATGACCACATCCTTTATTCTTCCTTTCCATTTCTTTACATTCTAGTCCCCCATCCCTTGTTTCTGCATTTCTATCAAGCTACCATGGCTTTAGATAAGTGAAAAATTAGTTGTCTCTTCCTAAATGGCTGGAGACCCCTGGTATCAATTCATAGAGATGTAAATGTCTATGCAGATTTTCTGAAGCAAACCCTTCTTACTCCACTGCACTTGCAAATTTCCCAAATACTGTTATGATAATACTAGGTGATTTATTTTACATAAGGATGCATCTGAAGGGTGCAGCACATTGTGATTTGCAAACCATTTAACTTGCTAAGATCAGATTGTTCTGCTTTATCTGCAAAGTTCACCCACAAGGAATTTAATATAAAGGCTTTTATTCTTGTTGTTTCATGTATTGTACTTTCCTGAGATCTGATGGATGAGTTTGAAATGGGTGCTTGGGGGAGGAGAGGAGGAAATTAGCCACTCTGCGTCTTCTATGGAAAAGCAGCCCCTAGCCCTCCATTTCCCACAAGACTGTTGAGAGTATTCAAGGACTTCTAGGAGAATGACAGCACAGTCTTGTAGGGATACATTATTACTCAGATGTAAGGGGAATGGGCATAGGCCCAGGAAACAATGAATCAGAATATTATCTCTCTAGCTCATATTATTACCTTGAAACTCATACAGAGAGTAAATGACTGAGTGCCAGCACCCTTGCTAAGAGTGAAGAAGAGATTCCATTTGTTCCCCTCTCTCCTTCTGCAGATGGTTATTGCATGGTGGTATTGTACCAGGGAGTCATGGGACCAAGGCCGGTGTCCTGCTGAGTTTCTAACTTGTGTGATTTGGGGCAAATAATTTTGACTCTTTGGATCCCTCGTGTGTAAAACGAATAGGGGAATCAAAATGACTTCTAACGTCCTTCTATGTCTTAAATTTTATGACTGTCTTATATGTCAGCTCCCTTTACTTTCCTTCATTTTCCTTCCTTCCTGAACTACGATTTCCCTTCCCTTATATCCTTTCGTGATAGCCTTTTAATTATTTATTTTTATATGTGCATTCTTTATTCTGGTGGACGACTCATTTTCTTTCCCTTTATACACTTAGTTAAATATTTACTGAGCTCCTACAATGTGCCAAGGACTGGGAAAACACTGAAGAAGACAGTGAAGGAGGAATCTCATCAAAGAAGCAATGAAGACAAAAAAGATTAAAGTATTTTATTTGGTAATGTGATGTTCTAGGAATGAGGAAGTACATGGTATCATAGGATCAAATAGTTGAAGGGACAAGGACGTTTGCTCTTGGAGATTAGGAAAGAGATTTGGAGATGTGGCACTTAAGTGGAGGCTTAAAAGTTAAGTAGGAGATAATTAAACAAATAGAAGATGTTTAGGAGATCAATAGACAAGGCTTGGTGGGCGGTAAGAAAGAAAGGAAAATTAATACTCAAGTTGCTGACTGCCCATGGCTAGTGATAAGTTTGGAAAAATAGAAAGAGGAGAGGGAAAGGCAGTGAGTAGGTTGAAAGTCTTTCTCAGAGGCTGATTCAATTAGAAAGCTGTTTAATGATATCAATATTTTATATTCGGATGATGCTTTTCAGAGGAGGACACTTCCATGTACATTTTCTCATGTAAGCCTCATAACAAACTAGAAGGTAAACATTATTATTCCTAATATTTAGATGTCAAGAAAAGTTTTCAAAATTTGGAGGTAGGCAAAAAGATGGCCACATGTCCTTCCCACGCCTCAGTGTCTAACACGATTACTTCATTCTCCTGGGGTTGGTATCTTTGTTTGGCTTACTGTTTACTGATTTACTGTCGATTAAGATATTTTTTTAAACCCTTGAAGGGTAGATATTAACTGGTAGAAAACCAATAGATGCAAATGATTCTTAGCTGGAAGAATAAGAATTTGTCTGATAGAAAAGTGAACACCAAAGGTTTAATTGTTCTCTGAGACACTAACTAGTTGTGTATCTTGCTCCATTTTTCTGTGTACTTTAGCAATTTTATTCCAGCGAACTTTACTTCTGTCTCTTCCATCATTCTTCTTTTTTTGAAGTTTATTAGTTTTGAGAAAGAGAGAAAGAGAGAGCATACGTGCACACATGGCACAGGTGGGGGAAGGGCAGAGAGAGGGAGAGACAGAATCCCAAGCACGCTGCACGCTGCCAGCACAGAGCCGAAGGTTGGGTGTTGAGCAGAGCTCCACGTGGGGCTCGAACTCACGAACCTTGAGAAATGACCTGAGTCCAGATAAAGAGTTTGAAGCTCAAATGACTGAACCCAGGCACCCCTCTTCTGTCATTGTTTGAAATAACTTCACCATCCCGTTGGTTCCCTCATTAATGAGTCTTTGACATGTATTTGTTATATATTCACACGAGAGTAATAGTTGTAGTTTTTTGAAAATGTTCCTTTGAAAGAGATGAAGCAAAAAAAAAGTTGCTGAGAGATTAAGTGATTTGCTCAAAGTCATTGATGTTAGAGCCAGAGCAGGAACTTGAACTTAGACTTTGTGGTTCTAAATCTGGTATATTATATGATACCAAAGGGGAGTTCTGAACAGTTCCTTATTGCTGCTATGTTTTTAAAATTAAGAATAGGTATACTTACAGAAAAGCAGCAAGCACGTCAAGTTCTGTTTATCCACTCATTTAATCTTTATGCAACCCAGAGGATTATAATTTCTTATTCACATACAAGGACACTCAGATCAGAAGGGTTATATTACTTATATATTAGAGTGCAAGAACTAAAACTTGAAATCTGGTCTGGATTAAAATCCATTCTCTTAAGAGGAGTGCTAGTATCTCCTTGCTTGGATATAGCACTTTTTAAAAAAGAAATCCTTTTGAATGTTTATTTATTTTTAAGAGAGAGACAGAGTGTGAGCAGGGGAGGCGCAGAGAGAGGGAGACAGAATCCAAAGCAGGATCCAGGCTCTGAGCTGTCAGCACAGACCCTGATGCAGGGCTCAAACCACTAACTGTGAGATCATGACCTGAGCCAAAGTCAGATGCTTAACCAACTAAGCCACCCAGGCACCTGGGATATCACACTTGTGATTACAACTTAAAATGGGACGTGGACTCCTGATTCAAGATGGCAGATGGCACACACTCATTTATTCTCTTTCCTTCTGTAGTTCCCATTAAAACAGGAGAATAATGGGGCACCTGGGTGGCTCAGTCGGTTAAGTGTCTGACTTGAGCTCAGGTCATGATCTCACGGTTGGTGAGTTCCAGCCCCCTGTCGGGCTCTGTGCTGACAGCTCAGAGCCTGGAGCCTGCTTCAGATTCTGTGTCTCCTCCTCTCTCTGCCCCTCCCATGCTCATGCTCTGTCTGTCTCTGTCTCTCAATAATAATAAATAAATGTTAAAAAAAATACCCCAGGAGAATAAAAAAGGGTTTAAACTCTACAATAACAGACGGAATAGGGAATGTAGTGAAGAATAGAATGTAGTAGTATAGGCAATTTCAATCATAAGTTCTTATGTTCTTATGTAACCACATGCTTTTTTCCTTTGATAAAAATATCACAAATATAATGTAAGCTTTTTCATAATAAGTCAAAGTGCTGACTCATACTGAGTTTTAGTCAACTCTAAATCCTATGTCTTTTGTTTATTTATTTTAATTTTTAACTGTGATAAAAAACACATAAACATTAAATTTACCTTCTAAACCATTTTTTAGCTCAGTTCAGTTGTGTTAAGTATATTCACATTGTTGTACAACAGATCTCTAGAACTTATCATCTTGCAGCTCTAACTTTATACCCACTGAACACCATCTCCCCATTTCCTTCTCCCCCCATCCCTGGTGAACACCATTCGACCTGCTGTTTCCTTGAGTTTGACTACATTAGATATCTCATGTGAGTGAAATCATACAGTGTTTATCTTTTTGTGACTGGTTTATTTCATTTAGCAGAATGTCCCCAAGATGCATTAATTCTTATATTTTGTGTTTAGTATTTTTCTTATTTTTATGTTTATTTATTTGTTTTCAGAGAGAGAGAGAGAGTGTGTGCATGTGTGAATGGAGGAGGGGCAGAGAGGGAGAGACAGAATTCCAAGCAGCCTTCACGCTATTAGTGCAGAGCCTGAGAGGGGCTCAAACTCAACAAAGGGTGAGATCAGGACCTGAGCTGAAATCAAGAGTTGGATGCCTAATTGACTGAGTTACCCAGGTACCCCTGAATTTTCCTACTTTTTATTAATTTACACACATGACTTTCATTAGAACAATATTTTCCTCCTGATTTCAGAAACAATATAGGTTGTTCTTTGTAGAATATTTGAAAATTAGGGAAAGTACAAAGAAGAATAAAAATATTGACTCATAATTCTACCACTCAGAGGCAACAACCGTTGTCATCAATATATATTTCTTTTCAGTCTTTTGTCTAAATTTTTTTTGAACATAGTGGGATCCTAGTGTATATAGAAATGTATATTCTTTTCCCTTCAAACACTGTAGTATATTCTATTAGTTTTCTAGGGCTGCCATAACAAAAGATCAGACTGGGGGGCTTAAACGGAAATTTATTTTCCCACAGCTCTGGAGGTTGGAAGTCCAAGATCAACCAGCAGAGTTGCTGGCCCCTGAAGTCTCTCTCCTTGGCTCTTCAAGACTGCCCTCTTGCCGCCTCTTTACATGGTTGTCCCCCTGTGCACCAGGACACATTCCTGGTGTCCCTTTTGTGTGTGTCTTAATTTCTCCTATAAAGAAAGACACTAGCCATATTGGATTAGGGCCCAATCTAATGGCCTCATTTTAACTTAATTACCTTTTTATATGCCCATCTCCAAATACAATTACATTCTGAGGTACTGGGGGTGACAGCTGCAACATATAAATTTTGGAAGAGACGTAACTCATCTGTAACACATATTTACCTATGTATTAAAAATCTCATTGTAATTTACTATTCTATTGTGTGTCTGATATTCTTTTATCAAATATTTATTAAATTATCAGACTTTAATTTTTTTAGACTTTAAAAAATTAATCCCTTTGATTTGGATTATTTTCTTAGGATTTCTTCCTAAAGTAGAATTACAGGATCAAAGAGCAAAAACATAGTCCAGACTCCTCATTCATATTACCAACTTTCTTTGCAGAAATGCTGTACCAACTTACACTTTCACCTTTGAAACTACCCATTTCACTGTGCTTTCATAAATATTAGATTTTCTTATTTGGAAATAATTACTAAATTATCAGGAAAAAAGTGGTATAACATTTTAATTTAATTTTTTGATTATTAGTAAAGTTTGTTTTTCCATATTTTTTTAACTTTTTTTCTTACAAATTGTGTATTAGTAGTATTTACTCATTTACTACGACCTTAATTTTTTTTTTATCAATTTGTTGGTGGAATTTTTATTTTTCAAGGACTATGACCTATTGTCTGTAATATTTGCCATAAATATTTCTCTCAGTTTTTTGTTTGCTTTTTAATTTTTCTTTTTGCTTTTTGCCATTTAGATCCTTTCTAATTTATATATGAAAAGACATAAAACATGTTTTATGTTATTTTCAATTTCAACTATTCTTTTTTTATGCTTTATTCTACTTATTTTATTCTTAGAAAGTCTTTCCTCATAAAGAAATAAAAAAATACCTACATTTCTCTAATTCTTATGACTTGAACTATTAAATCTTCCTGGAATTTCTTTTTGGGCACAATAAGAATTGCTCTAGTCTTATTCTTTGAAACAATAGACAAACTCCCAGCAGCACCATATTTTTAAAAGGCTGGTTTTTGCTCCTGATTAATGAAGTCCTAATTAATGATTAATTAATCATATATCATAGCTTTATTGTTTTCAATTGATCTAAAAATTCTCAAGTCAGTACCATCAGGTTTATTTATTATAGCTTTATAATTTGTTTTAATATTTGATGGGACTACTACCCCTTCATGGTGTCTATTTTTAAAATGGACTTTTCCTTCTTCACTCTCCCAAAGATATTTTTAAGTTAAAGAAATCTGATTGCGGGGCACCTGGGTGGCTCTGTCGGTTAAGCGTTCGACTTTGGCTCAGATCATGATCTTATGATTTGTGACTTCAAGCCCTGTGTCGGGCTCTGTGCTGACAGCTCAGAGCCTGGAGCCTGCTTTGGATTCTGTGTCTCCCTCTCTCTCTGCCCCTCCCCTATTCACACTCTGTCTCTTAATAATAAATAAACATTAAAAAAAATAAAAACAAAACAAAACAGAAATCTGATTGAGATTTTAATTAGAATTTTATTAACACTCAGGAATGTCATATCTTTTTACTTACTCAAGCATTAAAAAAAGGACAAACTCTTGGTCAAATTTTACTAGATTTTTTCCTGCCATTTCTTTTTGTTTTGTTTCCCTATTTTATTTTTATTTTTATATCTTTTATAATTATGCAGAAATTTAAAAATATATTTTCAGGGGCGCCTGGGTGGCGCAGTCGGTTAAGCGTCCGACTTCAGCCAGGTCACGATCTCGCGGTCCGTGAGTTCGAGCCCCGCGTTGGGCTCTGGCCTGATGGCTCAGAGCCTGGAGCCTGTTTCCGATTCTGTGTCTCCCTCTCTCTCTGCCCCTCCCCTGTTCATGCTCTGTCTCTCTCTGTCCCAAAAATAAATAAACGTTGAAAAAAAATTAAAAAAAATATATATATTTTCAGAGTGATTTTTCTAGACATATAAAAAACATTTCATTTTTGTAACTTCATGTTGTATTACCACTTTTATTACTTTTTACAACTGATTCCAGTAGTTTGACTCTCTTGGACTTTTGGAGGTATCTAATCATACATTATGGATGACAACCTTTTATCTGTCTTTTGTACTTTTCTGCTCATTAACAACGCATCATTAAGTTGGCTAGAACTAAGTCTAGAACTTTGTTTGTTGAATATTCAATGATAATTGTGTTACTCCTGCATTTCATGGGACTTCTTTTATTAGATCACTGTTTAGTTTAAGGATGGATTGTGGGCTGCAGTGGATTGAATGTGGATGTCAGGCTTTACATTTATTTTTAATACCTTTTACCTTATTGTTTCTGGCCCATGAGCCCGTTCTCAGCTTACTTGAAGGTGGTGAGCCCGGCAGCCTGGTGCAGTGTTAGCCCCTCTTGTCAGTCCAGGCCACTTGCAATATGCCCTCTTTGAAGAAGATACTAGTGAACACCCAGGTCCCTGTACCTGCACTCCTGCGTACTAACTTCCTTCTGTTACTCAATTAACACTATTCAACTGCTATGAATCCTGCATATTCTACTTCATTCGGCTCCCGTTTCTCTATCTATCTTGAATACAAAGATCTGAGACATTTTATTAAATGCTCTGATGAAATCAAACTAGAATAAGCTTCTGGCACCCTCCTGCTTACCAGTCTAGTAATCCCAGAGGAAATGAGGCTAGTCCAGTTTATTCAAGTGAGCCCCATTTTCATTTCCCAATGTTCACAAGCCCATCTAAAATCATCCTGAGTTTCAGGATGAAATGTTTCTTGAATCTGCTTTTCATTTCTTTTGAAAATATAGACATTTGCACCCGTTTGGTCTTTGGGAACCCTTCCCCTTTTCAAGATTTTGACTGTGGTTGGGGCACCTGGGTGGCTCAGTCGGTTGAGCATCCAACTTCGGCTCAGGTCATGATCTCGAGGTCCATGAGTTCGAGCCCTGCGTCAGGCTCTGGGCTGATGGCTCAGAGCCTGGAGCCTGTTTCCGATTCTGTGTCTCCCTCTCTCTGCCCCTCCCCTGTTCATGCTCTGTCTCTCTCTGTCTCAAAAATAAATAAAACGTTTAAAAAAAAAAAAGATTTTGACTGTGGTGACGGGACCACTACTGTGATCTTTTCAATAGTCTGTCTGAAATGTAATTATTTTGGGTCCTGAAACATAACTTTGCTTGAAACTGCTGGCCGTGTCCCTAATGTCCTCTACCTTTCTTGGGCTTTCATTTCTCTTAAACCACATTGGCGCTTCCCTCTCCAGAGTGAAGGTCATGCTCCAGATAGAGAAGATTGAAGCAAAATAGGCATTGACTCGTTCTGACTCCACACAGTGAGTTGGCCACGATGCTTTCTTTGTTCTTGTGACAACAAGCACAGTTTAAAAGGTACATTTTGCTTATAGAATTTTTCCCTATCTTCAATCCATTCTGTGTTTTAGCTCTCAAAACAATATTCCTATAGCTTTGTGTATTTAGAAAACTTTGTCCTAGATTGTGTGTCCTCTTTTTATTTCCATTTTTTGTACATGAAATTATAAACATATGTTTATTAGTGTATAGTCCTTATAAAACATTTTTTTTAATGTTTATTTATTTTTGAGACAGAGCATGAACGGGGGAGGGTCAGAGAGAGAGGGAGACACAGAATCAGAAGCAGGTTCCAGGCTCTGAGCTGTCGGCACAAAGCCTGACATGGGGCTCGAACTCACGGACCATGAGATCATGACCTGAGCCGAAGTCGGACGCTTAGCTGACTGAGCCACCCAGGTGCCCCTGTATAGTCCTTATTTAGCTAACTTTTCTTTTTCATCAGAATTATTTTTTATTGTATTGTCAGCTTTTGATTGAAAGTTCTGCATCCTTCCAGAACCATTTTCTCTCATCAAGTTTCTGTTTAAATGTATTCAGGAAGAGCTGAAGAGACATGTGTTATGCAAAAAACATGTGATCAGAACTGACCATATTTGGATATCTATCTAGCTATATAAGTTGTTTATATGTTTACATATATAACTTTATATAATGTATTTGTAAAATTATATACATATATTTATATGTTATATATAAATGTATATCAATTTAAATATTTGCATATAAAACTTTAAAGCTGTATTAAACAACTTTCTCTCTCTCTCTGTATAGAAACCTTAAATTTAAATAAACATAAATGCATTGTAAGGATTTAAATGTTCTTTCACTGGGGCGCCTGGGTGGCGCAGTCGGTTAAGCGTCCGACTTCAGCCAGGTCACGATCTCGCGGTCCGTGAGTTCGAGCCCCGCATCAGGCTCTGGGCTGATGGCTCAGAGCCTGGAACCTGTTTCCGATTCTGTGTCTCCCTCTCTCTCTGCCCCTCCCCCGTTCATGCTCTGTCTCTCTCTGTCCCAAAAATAAATAAACGTTGAAAAAAAAAAAAAAATGTTCTTTCACTGAAGTGCATAAAGCCCTTCCCAAATTTCCAAAAACAAATTGGAAAATAAACAAATAAATAGGATTACCTTAAAAATATTTGAGAGCCTTGCTGTGCTGTGAACATATGCTCTGGGTCTATGTTTTGAACACTACCTGTCAGGCAAGGAGTCACTCCTATGTTGAGGGTATTCTGCTGTGACCATCAGCACATCTCATCCTGTGGTTTGAGACTCACTGACACAGCAACTTGAACTTTCCCTTTGACCTTTGTGAAATTCAACTTTTGGTTTGCAGTGAAATCTGTGTTTCATTGACTGTGAAATTAGGAGAATCTCCAATGAGTAAAAAATGATTAGCTTTCACTTTTGGATGAAAACATGCCAAGGACAAACATTGATTTTAAGAGATCCTTTATAGAGCATTGCACCTTATAAAACCTCACTAAGGGGCACACCATTGATAGTTCAGTGCTGAGGGACTATAGCCAAAATCTCACCTTCTAGTTCATTACCTCCAGCCTTTCTTTCTTCTTTCTTTCTTTCTTTCTTTCTTTCTTTCTTTCTTTCTTTCTCTCCTCCTCTCTCTCTTTCTCTTTCTTTCTTTCTTTCTTTCTTTTAGTTTATTTATTTTAAGAGAGAGAGAATGAGCAGGAGAGGGGCAGAAAGACAAGGAGAGAGAGAAAATCCCAAGCAGGCTCCGTGATGTCAGCCTGGAGCCCGACACGGGGCTCGATCCCACCAACTGTGAGATCATGACCTGAGCCCAAACCAAGAGTCAGACTCTTAACCGACTGAGCCACCCATGCACTCCTCTTTCTTCCCTTTTTTAGGTGGCTTTCTAAGTCAATTTGTTTATGACCTTGAATACTATTTTTGGTATGATGGAATCATTTTTAGGTATGATGACACAATTGCCAGATGATATTTACTAATGTTTTAAATAGCGAGTATTCAAATACCCTCTATTTCTCTGAACTGCATTTGAATTGACGCATTATTTCTTCCATTCTCCCCAACTGAACAATTATATTTCTGTGCAGACATAGCACTTTGTTTATGCTTTTACTATATCACTCATCACCTGTATTTCAGTTATTTGTTTACATGCTTTCCTCTAGACTGTAAGCTGTTGAAAGGCAGGATGTGTCCTTGACAAGTCTGTGCACTTCTAGCCATATAGCACAGGACTTGGAACATAGCGCTCAACTAAATGCTGACTGCAAGGACTCATTATTTGAAAATTTTAAAGCATAAGTATTATAAGGGTGGTGCAGTGGAATGCAGTGGGTGTGAGTGTGGATATAACGTATTACTTATATTTTATTTGCAAATTGGCATATTCGGAGACATGCACTGTGTATAAAGGCCTGTGTAAACCCAATGACCCCAAGGGCTCCCTCTTTCTCTTCCTCTATTTTATTATATTCAAACAGCCACACACCCAGTTCTGAAACCAGTAATTTCCTATAGATAACGCTCCAAAGTACCAGGAGGTCCTTTCTTTTTTGAGAGCAAGCACCAAGCTTGACATAATGCCCAGGGAGGTTCGAAAGCAAATACCCAGTTTTTTACCCAGGTAAAATTTTACTCCTTCAAACAAATATTAAACAACTCTTGTAAAGAAACAAATGTCCACTGCATTGGAAAAGGCAGCTGTCGCCTTGGTATCCATTTTACATCTTTTCTTTTAAGCCAAGGAATTAGGTAGCTTCTGTGAAATAACTTTCCCTCTTTAGTTGTTCAATCTGATGCAAGAATTTTGGATTATGCATTCAGGGGTTACAAATAAATAAGAACCAGCAGTCCAATAATTGGGATATCATTACTATCTAGTAGCACATTTAATACTCAGCTTCACTGTGCTGCATAACCTTTTCCTTCTGTCTTCCTCTGTGATATCACTCCCCCTGTCCCCCTCCAAAAGAAGGCAGTAATGTCATTGCAAGCTTCAGAAGTTAGCATTAAAATGAATACTTTTTAATTTCTTTAGATGAGATGGGGCTCTGGGCTCTGGGACAATGCTGATGGATGATGTTTTAATGCAGCTGAAATGTTATTTTTACTGAACCAGGGAAAACTATAAATTTTGCTTCATTGCCACTGATGGCTCTATGCATAAAACTATGGTGGCGCCCCTCGGCCGTGAATAATCACCTCGGCACGGCAGATGTTACTTTGCGGGGAAAGCAATTCTTATGCCGAAGAATTGTGGAAAGATTAATTGTCTACAGCTGTTTCATGGCCCACAGCAATCTTGATACATTTATGATAAGTTTAAGAGCTCACTAGAGGCAGCTCCTATTCCCTGTTGTGGGAAGGGGGGCGGGGGAAGAAGCCAGAGGCTTTATTTTGACACCTGGATTCATAGAATCTGTCAGCTCCATTACAGCCTTCATAGAAATCCGGCCGCTAGCAGTTCTGAAATGATTGTGAGTGAGGTAAGATGCAGGAATTATCCATACGTAGATAAAGAAAAGGAGACTGAGAAGAATTATTCAAATTTGTGCAAATGAATTGCTTCCATTTTTCCTCCCTCTGCCAAGTGGAAATTGAACGTGACCCGCTCTGACCTTTCTCTATTAAGTGCTGCAAATTGCAGTAAATGCACAGTTCTGAGTGCCCTAATGAGACAGAGCCCCAGCAATGCCTCATTAATAAGGGGAGTTTGACCTTGCTGGTCAGCCCTTCATTCGATATTGAAAAGAAATAAGAAAAAAGAAGAGATGACCCACTGTAAATTTTGAACAATACATTTGATTTAGTTTGCATACACTCCCAGCCAGAGGGTTGTTCTCAACCTTTTCCCCTTCCTGTTTCCCTTCAGCCACAGGCTAGAACGAGTGGTACTTACCTTTCAGGTGCCAATGGAATGTGGCAACAGAGATGTGGTGAGTCTTGGCAAAGCCGGCACCAGGCTTCACTCTGGGTAGCAAGGACATTCCTCTCCTCCCCATTTCGTTCCTTGACAATTAGGTCCATAGGTTCTTGCTTTACTTTTTCTTTTCTGTTCTTTTTCTTCTCTCCCTCCCATCCTTTTTCCTTTTAAATAAAGGGATTTTTTTTTTCATGTTACAGTGTACATGTGTACTTAAGAGAGGGACGGGCTCTCTGATTTTTTTTTTTTTTTGTAGCTTTATGCAGACCCGGCAGGGATACTTTCTCCTTGTCTGATGTAAGAAAATCTAGGGCAAGAGGTGGAGTAGTGCTGCTTGTTTTGGGAGAATTGCTAAACCCGATCAAGCACGGAGGGCAGCTAATAGATGTGGAACTGAGTCCTCAGGACTTCTTACACAGAGACTTCCTAAATGTCTCACTAGTTTCAAACTTAGCTTTTGGCTTCTTTTAAACTAATGCTGGTATTACCTCTAATTCTATTCAGAGTATTGCCTAAATACAAAGCAGCCCAATGAGTAAGGCAGGGGGCATTTAATACATTTATTTAACCAGTAACTCTTAATGAACAGAGATGTGTTGAAAGTTTAAAGAGGTGATTTCAAGATGTATGGAAGCACCACCTTGTCAAATCTTAACATTTGAAGGGACCCTAGACATTGACCTCTCCAAACCCCTTGCAAGGCAAAAATCTGTTCTGTAATATCCCTGATATTGAAGGTAAGCTAATTACTGAAGTTCCCCCCCTTAGCCACAGCTTTGCTTTCCACAATGTCAGTTATCTGTGATCAACTGTGATCTGGAAGCAGATGATTCTCCTGACAAAGCGTCAGGAGGCCAATAGTAGCCTAACGCTACATCACTGCGCCTACGTCACTCCCCTCACTGCATCTCATCAAGTAGTGTTTACCATCTCACGTCAGAAGAAGGGTGAGTACTGTATGATATTTGGAGAGAGACGATATCGACATAATTTTTATTATAGAATATTGTTATAATTATTCTGTTTTATTATTGTTGTTAATCTCTTTTTTTAATGTTTATTTATTTCTTTTTTTTTTTTTTAATTTTTTTTTTTCAACGTTTATTTATTTTGGGACAGAGAGAGACAGAGCATGAACGGGGGAGGGGCAGAGAGAGAGGGAGACACAGAATCAGAAACAGGCTCCAGGCTCTGAGCCATCAGCCCAGAGCCTGACGCGGGGCTCGAACTCACGGACCGCGAGATCGTGACCTGGCTGAAGTCGGACGCTTAACCGACTGCGCCACCCAGGCGCCCCGATGTTTATTTATTTCTGAGAGAGAGAGACAGAGTGCAAGCAGGGGAAGGGGCAGAGAGAGAGGGAGACACAGAATACGAAGCAGGCTCCAGGCTCTGAGCTGTCAGCATAGAGCCCGACACAAGGCTTGAACTCACAAATAGTGAGATCATGACCTGAGCCCGAAGCTGGATGCTCAACCGATCGAACCACCCAGGTGCCCCCTGTTATTGTTGTTAACCTCTTATTGTACCTAGTTTATCAATTAAACTTGATCATAGGTGTGTATGTATAGGACAAAACATACTATGTATAGGGTTCAGTACTATCTGTGGTTTGAGGCATCCCCTGGGGATCTTGGAACATAAGCCCTGTGGGTAAGGGGGGAACTACTGTACCTCAGAATCAGACTATCTCATTACTGGCAGGTCTGACTTCTGTGAAGTTCCTTCATATATATTATTAAAGGAAAATATTATTATCATACATTGATTGCATTACAAGGTCCAATTCGAACAGAACATCTGAAACCATCAAAATGAGATGATTAGTCCCTAGGAGCACTGTTTTACCAAATTGTGTTTTTGGGTTGTGCTTTTGACTTGTCTGGGGAATCTGCAGCCTGAAAGTCACTATTTAAATTACTAGGAAATATTGGTTGAAGGTTTCCCCTATACAGTGTTCTTTCAGTAAGGCCTCACAGGGAACTTCTTTACTGGTTTTTAGAACCAGGAAAAGCTGGACTTGTTCCCAGGAACAAATCCCAGGTTTGATTTTATCTTAATGGACATGTGACTTAAAACTGCTCATGTTTCCCTGCATTTCTTTGGCTATTGGGATGTTCAGAATGAAATTTGTAGCAAATTTATTGCAAATGTGTATGGCATATACATTAAAACATATGTATAATCTTATGGCATACATTAAAACATATCTTGGGGCGCCTGGGTGACTCAGTCAGTTAAGCATCTGACTCTTGATTTCTGCTCAGGTCATGATGTCATGGTTTGTGGGTTTGAGCCCCACAGCTGGCTCTGCACTGACAGCACAAAGCATGATTGGGATTCTGTCTCCTTCTTGTTCTGCCTTTCTCCTGTTCTCTCTCTCTCTCTGTCTCTCAAAAATAAAGAAATAAACATTAAAAAAAACACCCATATCCTTTGAATAGGTAATACCTGGCTCTAGTACAAATTAAAAGGTATAAAAATAGTATAGAATGAAAGTAAGTCTCTTTTGTCCCATTCCCCAGTCAACAGGTTCTCCTTTTAGAAACAACCACTATTACAGTTTCTGAATATTCTCGTTTATAACATAAACCGAGATGGTATAGGTTATGCTCGGTGCCAAAGATGATGAAGAGCCATTGAATGGCTTGAAGAGGGAAGTCAAATAGGTCAGTTTCACACTGGGTAAGGCTTATTACCATTGCTGAAATTGTGGGCACGTAGGGGTGTCTCAGCATGGCTTAAATTTACATTTTCTGGATGATTAATGAGGCTGAAGATCTTTTCATGTGTTTCTTTTTTTGTTTTTTTGATTATTTGGATATTCTTTTTTATTTTTCAATTTGTTTTATTTTTAAGTTTATTCATTTTGAGAGAGAGAGAGAGAGAGAGCATGCGAGCATGCGTGGGAGAGGGGCAGAGAGAGAGGGAGAGAGTCCCAAGCGGATTCTGTATGCAGAGCCTGACACAAGGGCTCGATCCCATGAACTGCGAGATCAGAACCTGAGTCGAAATCAAGAGTTGGACACTTAACCAACTGAGTCACTCAGGTACCCCTGAATATCCTTTTTTTAAAAAAGTGTCTCTTAAGACTTTTTTCTATTGGACTATTGGTATTTTTATTATGTAGCATATCTCTACATAATTTATATACAAGACCTTTGTCAGTTATGTATTGCAATTTACAAATATCTATCAATAGTAGAATACTTACATAAATTATGGTATATTATATAGTAATGAAAATAAACTTTAACCTTGTATGGCAACATGGGTCAATCTAGACATGAAAGAGTATGTATTGTCCCCAAATTGGTTAAGACTCATCCCTGGTAGAAATGAGGGCAGTGGTTACTTTTAGAGACAAAGTGGTCAATATCAGGAGGAGGCACAAGAAGGATTCTGAAATGAGGCTTATTTTCAATTTCTTGATCTGGGTAGGGGCTTCATGGATACATTCATTTGTGATAATTAGTTGAGGTGCAAACCTTTGTGCATTTTAATGTATGAAATAATATTTTTGGACACAGTAAAAAAAGTATTCAATGATGAATTTACCAAAACTGGGATATAGTAGGTTTCTAAGGAACAATACCAATTAGAAGAATATACAAATTTCCCTGCCTAAAAAACCAAGAATGGCATTGGGAATGAGAGTTGAGGGTAGTGAGAAGTTAGAAACGAATACAGTCTAGCCTTTTCTTTCTTTCTTTTTTTTATGTTTTATTTATTTTTGAGAGAGAGAGAGAGAGAGAGAGAGAGAGAATGAGAGGGGGAAGGGCAGAGAGAGAGAGAGAACACAGAATCTATGAGGCAGGCTCCAGGCTCTGAGCTGTCAGCACAGAGCCCAATGTGGGGCTCAAACCCATGAACCACAAGATCATGATCTGAGCCAAAGTCAGATGCTTAACTGACTGAGCCACCCAGACGCCCCCAGTTTAGCCTTTTCTAAGACAAGTAGCCTTCCATCCCGTGTAGAAAGTCTTCCCTAAAACAATATTCTGAATGCCCCCTCACAGTTAACCTGAGACATGGATACAGGCAGGGTGTAGTGAATGGCAAGACCTCGCTGGAGCCCAGTACCAACTGCTGCCTCTGGTCCAGCTGGGCATCAAATCCCTGTGGATAAGTACAGAAAAACAAGCAGCTTTGACAAGGCAAAATATTCAATGATTTCAAGATGCAGAGATATTATGTGTGTGTGTGTGTTTTTTTTCCCTCATGGGATGAATCAGAAAACAGTTCCTCAAATAGGTTTTACATAATTAAAGAAATCTCTCTGCCTAAAGGAAACCAACCAAATCAGAGAGTGGAGTCTGGAGCAAATTCCCTGATTTTTGATTCACTGTAAGGATTACACTGTCATTTGATTCTAATTACATGAATCTCTTTGTGTGTGTGTGTGTGTGTGTGTGTGTGTGTGTGTGTGTGTGTGGTTAATAGTGCAGCCTCTGCAGTCAGACTGCCTGGGTTTACATTTGGATTCAGCTTCTCATAAACTGTGCGAGTGGGCACATCATTTAATCTCTCTGCAAAGTGGGGATAGAAATAGTATGTGTCCCATAGGGCTCGTTTGAGGATTGAATGAGAACATGCATGCTGGATGCTTATAACAGTGGATGCCACATAGTAATACCTTGATTAGTATTAGCTATTATTGTGAATAGTATTAATATTGATCACAGTGTAATCGCTATGATTGTCTCTAGGAGAAGGTCTCAGATTGAAACACCTCTTTAGCATGTATACAATACTTGTCAGTTGACTGTGGTCTCAGGGCTCCAGGTTTCCCCAGGCTCTGGAAACCCTTTTCCCTCCTCTTGCCTTTCAGACTTGAGGGAGGTCGTGGAGTTGACTGTTCATCTCTGGAGGCTTCAACTTTTTTTGTGGGTTCCTTTAGCTTACTTCAGAACTTCAAAAACTCTCTCTTTAAGTTGAATCTTATGAGCATGCTGTTTTGTGTCAAAACCCTCACTAATGTATTATGTTACACTTATAACTCCAAAACTAATAGGAAAGAGGCATGGTGTAGCTTTATTTTTTAATTGAATTAAATTTAAATTAAAAATTTAATTTTTCAGGGGAGCCACAGAATATTCTAGTGTACAAACATGAAAGTATTATAGATTAAAATGTACCATCTGGTTAATCCCAATTTTACATTCTGTGGTAACATCAGAGTTGCCACAAAAAAAGAGGCATTTTTGCCCCCCAAGTAAATAGGTGGATATTGCTTAACAAGATCTTCCATTTATAGAAAATGATTTGGCCCAAATTCAAACAAGCTAACTAGATATTGAGATTCCTGCTTAGACCTGGTCTGGACCAGGGTTAGGCATTTATTTGTAATAGCCTTCTGGTGGTAATTTTTAGAAACCTCATGATTTTATGTTGACTCTCTGGGAGCTGGTATGGTAGTCAGTGTCTTTTCACACTCAGACCACTGATTATTTTTTCAAAAAGAGTGTTGGTTTCCCAGGATGAGGAAGTGAAGAAGTAGTCCCTTTGCTTTTCCTGCGGGTGTTTTTTTAGTTTGGTATTTTGAGCAGGTCTTTGCCCAAACCTGCATCTTTTTCCACTCAGCTCTTGGGACATTCTCTTCCATCTCTCAGATTGCTTCTTTCCAGTAGGCTAGGTCTAAGGCCAGGCTATACCTGGCAACACTGTGAGCCCCTCCGTGGAAGATGTGGCGGCAAGATCTAACCAGAGATTAGATTCTCACCCTTTCTGCATCTTTCTGGGTCAACTCCCAGCCGAGGAAGCCCTCCCTGGCTGCTCTTCTGTCTGCCTGGTCCTGCTTAGCTCTACGCTCCCAATGCTAGAAGTCCTGAAATGAAGTACCACTGCTTAGTGGGCTGGCCTTTTAAAATGTTAATTTCTTTATTTTTGTTTTAAAAAAATTGCCGACTTGATATATTTTTATTAACTAACTCAGATGGTGCTTTAATTAGCCAAGGAAATGAAGTCTAATGAGAAGAAAGGTGATCTCACAGGGTAGAGGTAGAGGAGGCATGTCTTGCATGGTCTCTCTCAGAAACCTTCTTCCTTATAGGAAGACGATTGCTGCCTGAGACACTGCTTGCTCAGATCTTGTTTGATATGAGAAATCCACTTTTTTGCTGTGCTGCTAACCTTTTATTCCAGAAGAACGTCACAAGTTGTCTACAAATTAAACTTAAAGAATATTTATGAACATAGGGGGCTCTCCTAGTTGTTGGGACCATCCAGAATCAGCAAAGCTGCATCCTCATTTGAGGTTTGGCTGGGGAGGAAGCAATGTCAAAGTCCCCACATAACATTTGTGTCTCTACTTCTGGTGTCTTGGAGAGCTATTTCCTCCAAGAGATCTAGTTCAGTAGGACGTTACTAGGCATTTATCTATAAAAAGGGGTCTTTGGGCAAGTTTTTGAAGCTTCTTGCACCATAATATGCTCAATTGCCTTGTGAAGTAGTTATGGTAGACGGGTAGAAATACATTTTCTACTTTATTGGCTCCTTTTTTTGTGTGTATGTGGTTGCATGTTGTCCAGGTGTCAGAGGCACAGACTTTGGGAAATGCCGACTTAAAGACTCTGGACATGGATGTTTCACCTGGTGTTTTGGAAGTCTCTTTATTATGCAGTGACACTGTGTTGGAAGAAGTTATTTTTATTATTGTACCATACCTGGGATTCGCTTTATCACCATCTTGGTCAACAGATTCGTGGCATATCCCTTTTCCTGTAAGTTCCTGAAGCTGCAGATATGATCACCTAATGGAGGATATTATCAGAGATTGGGCCAATTTACATCCACCATTCCTCTCTCATCCCACTCTCTTTTATCTTCTAGAGTTTCCCCACGTTGACACTGGTCATCTGATAATTCAGTGGCTGTCACACTTGAGTGGGCATCAAAATCACTTGCTGAGCTCCACTTGCAAAATTTCTGAATCAGGAGGTCTGGGAAGGAGCCAAGGTTTTGCATCTCTAATGGGTTCCTAGATGGTGCTGATGCTGCTGATCACAGGGTCACACTTTGGGGACCACAGCAATACTGAAACAAGTTGGCCGGTAAGTAGCAGAATGAAAGTGAAGAATATGGACTTTGGAGACATAAGAACTAGATTTAAATCCTGACTTCTTTATTTAAGTTGCATAATATGACAGGTTTTATACAAATCTTTATAACTCTGTTTTCTCACCAGAGATAGTATTTACTTTACAAAATGTTATTGGGAGGACTAAAGTAGATAAAACAGATGAACGCTTGTCTCACAGTCTGGCACACAGAAAGCACTCAATACATGTTTGGAGAGTATAGGGAGTCACCTGTAGTCCACACTGCATAAATGGATATCGTTGTATGTCAACATGCAAACTTACATTTCTTACTTTTCCCAAACTGTAATTTGGGGATGTTAAGGTGAAGAGAGTAGTTGCTACATGGTTGCTCCAGATAAAGCTTGATAGTAACATCAATAGCCAGTTTATTGTTCAGCCAAGGACTAACACATGTTGTTTTCCTAGTATTAAATTTAAATTATAAATCAGGAAAAAATACTCTTGATATGTGGGACCAATATGCTAATAGCGTTAAGGGTTACCAGAATTTGCCACCCCAAAATATGCTTCTTTGGAGGCATAAAGATGATTTTGAATGAAAGGCTATTGAGAACTGGAAGATACAGCAAAAACCTTAAAAACAGGGCATATGTTTTCTTTTTGTAAAGGAAATTTCCATTTGTAGAGATGTCTCCCTCTCCAGTACCAGGAAGAGGACTCTTAAAAACTCTTGTCAGTGGAGAAGGCACTGACTTGAATCTGTATAACAAACCTTACCAGATAACCCTTGTTACCATACTTTTCCTGGTCACCTTCCCCTGCCGGAAAGCCCAAAATGTGGTTGTTTTTCTTTGGTTAGCCTAAGATGGCATGTAAGCCCCAATTCTAATCACTCCTCTGAGTTACTCATTGCTGGGTGCTTCCATGTGTACATGCATAATGCACATGTTAATAAACTTCTGTTTGTTGTTCTCTTGTTACCCTGTCATTGGCCAGTCAAATTTATGGGGCCCCAGCTGGGGAACCTCAGATGAGTAGAGGAAAAGGTTTTTTTTCTTTCCTTATACCTAGTTACTTCTATGTATTAAAAAAAAAATCCTCCCAACTTTGATGATTTTATGAATTTATTTAAAATTTTAATTGTGGTAAAATACACATAACATAAAATTTGCTCTCTTAACCATTTTTAAATATGTAGTTCAGTGGCATTAAGTACATTCACGTTGCTGTGTTACTAACATCACCATCCATCCACAGAACGTTTTAAGTCTTGCAAAACTGAAACCGTACCTACTAAACAAGAATTCCGCATTCCACCCCTACCCCACCCCCACCGCTGAAAACCATCATTGTACTTTCTATTTCTATGAGTCCTTTTTATTTTTTTGATATCATTTCTTTTCTCCTGGGTTGAGTACCCCTCCTGAGACTCCTTCTCATCTAAACTGGCACTGCTTGGTCTTTTCATCTAGACAGATTTGTTCATTGACTCTTGCATTCATTTATTCATTCAATTTTTTTTTTTCAACGTTTATTTATTTTTGGGACAGAGAGAGACAGAGTATGAACGGGGGAGGGGCAGAGAGAGAGGGAGACACAGAATCGGAAACAGGCTCCAGGCTCTGAGCCATCAGCCCAGAGCCCGACGCGGGGCTCGAACTCACGGACCGCTAGATCGTGACCTGGCTGAAGTCGGACGCTTAACCGACTGCGCCACCCAGGCGCCCCTCATTTATTCATTCAAAGGGGATTCATTGTTTCCTACTATATGCCAGGCCCTGTTAAGTTCTTGAGGACTGGGACAATGCATTGTAACTTACTGTAGGTTAATCAAGTGTCAGGCTTATAGTAACTGCCCCATATGGAATTGTTTGTTAACCTGTTGGTGTGCAGAAATATGCATGTATTTGAATCTGGCATGTGTCATTTGTGAAGTCTTGGGAAACATTAAAAATATTTATTGTTTTGTAAATTTTTCTTCAATGACCTAGTGATAAACTACGCTAGTAGTGAATGTAGGATGTCTAAAGTGAGGCATTTAATATTTCGATTCAGATATTTTACATGCATCATTGCTTTTAGTCTTCTAGTTTCTTTTACATTTAGGGTTTGTACTTATTTTGGCTTTAGTACATATTATATATAAAATAGATTTTAAAATTTTATTTAGTTACCAAATAGATATCCTAAAAAATGAATGATGAAGACTGAGGAATTTGTATCTAAAAGAAGTAAAGTTCTGAGATCTCATCAGGAAGATTCAGATAAAAATTCTAGATACTTTGGGTTTCTTTTTTGGCCATAACGGAGACTGAATTTACCTTCTTAACCGAAATAACAAAAAAGTGATATCAAAAGATGTGGAGCAAAATGGTTCTGAAGACATTGGATATTAAGCAGTGAAGCAAGTTTTTCTTTAAAAATTGTAAGCAAATAAGGTGAGTCCTACCATTGTTTCATCTTTTATCCTGGTGCATTTTCCCAAGGAGGGGGATCCAGCCAGAACACATTACTTACAAGGGGTTGAAGAAAAGGTTCTGGGAGTCTGGGGAGATAGAGTTTCAAGACTACTGCTAGAAAAGAGAGCTGCACAGAGAAAACCTCAATTGAGTATGCACTTGGTTATTGATTATTGCACATGTATAAAAAGCTTCCAAGGGTGGGGGAAGAGCCATCCAAAAGAGTTAGAGGTAATAAAATTTGGAATTCACACAGGGCTGGGAATAGTACCTGTTCTCAACAACCAGAGCAGAAAATCTCATAATTCATGGGTCTGTGGTAGAGTACTAAGAAAGGTTTTGCTTCAGTAGCGGGAAAAGATTGCACCTAGAGGAAGTATTACTCTGATCCAATTAAGGAAAATTAATCAATTAAAGTGAACAAGAAATGCCTAGATGATAGAATTAGCAGAAAAGGATTTTAAAGCAGTTACCATGATGGTATTCTGTGTGTTCAAGAAGCTAATGTAAAGATTGAACTTGTTAGGTAGACATAAGGAAAATAAAGAAAAAAATCCAAGTCAAAGGAATTATAATGCCTAAAATGAAACAAATACTGGGTAGGATTAATACCAGATTAGGTATTGTAAAAAAAAAGAGTAGTGAACTTGAATACAGAGTAATATAAACTTTCCGAATAAAACACAGAAAGAAAAAAGACAAAAATTTTAAAAGAACATCAGTGAGCTTTGCAACAATTTCAGGCAGCTAAATATACATGAAATGGGAGTCCCCAAAGTAGAAGGGAACAGGACAAATACTTGAAAAAGAAATTGTCAAAATTTTCTAAATGTGATGAAAATTATTAGCTCGCAAATTCAACAAACTCAGTAAACTTCAAGCACAAAAAATATGAAGAAAATTACACCAATGGATAGCATAAGCAAATTCTGTAAAACCAGTGAAAAAGAAGAAATCTTAAAAGCAGTCAAAGAAACATAGTGTACACAGAAACAAAGATGAGTATGATAGATTTCTTCTTAGAAACAACGCAAGGTAGAAGATAGCTAGAAGTAATGAAAGAAAAAGCAAACCAAAACAAAACTCTGTCAACTTAGAATTTTATACCTGGTGAAATTATATAGGTAGTCCTCACTTTGGAGAGTAGGGTGATACTGTAAAATAGACCATGCAAAATGAAACTATGCAAAGCAATCTTTAAAAATTTTTTTTTAATGTTTATCTTTGAGAGAGACAGTGTGCAAGCGGTGGAAGGGCAGAGAAAAAGGGAGACACAGAATCCAAAGTGGGCTCCAGGCCCCAAGCTGTCAGCACAGAGCCTGACATGGGGTTCAAACCCACAAACTGTGAAATCATGACCTGAGCTGAAGTCGGACGCTTAACCGACTGAGCCACCCAGGCACCCTAAACTATGCAAAGCAATCTTAATAATCAATGAGAAAAATTACCATTGTTCTATGACCTTTAAGAATTTTGCCAAAATAGGACTTTCAGGGAAGATGGGGGAGTAGGAGCATTGTAAGTTTACCTCATTCTGTGGATACAACTAGATAGCTTGCACATCAGTGTAAATAACCCTCAAAATGGCCCAAAGATTGGCAGAACAGACTGTCTATAGTTAATATAGAGAAGAGACCACATTGAAGAGAGCAGAGATGAAGTTGTGAGCTAAATGGACCCACATAACTGTCTGATGGAAGGAAGGAGGGAGGGAGGGATGATGTAGGCTCAGACTCTCACACCAGGCATCCCAGGCACAGGGAACTCCCATGAGAAAGGTTTGAAAACCAGAGGGGCATAATTTCATGAGTTCTTACAATCAGCAGGGCTTAACATCTGGAAATTTAAAAATCAGTGGGTTCAGCTCTGGGAGAGCCAGGAAGGTGAGATGAAACTGAGCCCTTGCCTTTTTTTTTTTTTTTTTAACGTTTATTTATTTTTGAGACAGAGAGAGACAGAGCATGAACGGGGGAGGGGCAGAGAGAGAGGGAGACACAGAATCTGAAACAGTGAGCCCTTGCCTTTAAAAAACAGCATAACAAGGGTGCCTGGATGACTCAGTCAGTTAGGTGTCTGATCTCATGACATGTGGGTTCGAACCCCATACCAGGCTCTGTGCTGACACTTCAGAGCCTGGAGCATGCTTCAGATTCTGTGTCTCCCTCTCTCTGCCCCTCTCCTACTCACACCGTGTCTCTCTCTCTCAAAAATGAATAAATATTAAAAAAAAAAGACAGCATAACAAACAGCCCCCACAGAGATACAGCATAGAAATAGCAGTTGGAAAAATGCCTTTGGCATATAAGAGAGAGATTTGTTCACTAATCTCAGAGTATGCACTGGAGGGACAAGGATCGTTGAGAGATTTCTCCAGTAACAAAGAAACTAGTGGGCACCATTTCCCATCCAACCTCCCAGCCTACACACATGGACACCTGCAGGAGCTAGTGAGGCATAAACAGTCTCTACCTAATTTGCTAACAGTGTGCCTGCCATTGTGTGCTTCTATGGATCTGCCCCCGCCAATCCAGCTGGCCTTGGCAAGAGTTTTGGGCAGCTGCAGTTCCCCTCCCTTAGCAAACCTGTACAAACCTAGCTAAAATTGAATGCCTTGCCTCTGCATTCTCCTGTGGACCTCCCTTTTCCAGTATGCCCTTGGCCAGAGCCCACCCAAAGTAGTGCCATAGTGCTCACAGTGTGCAAGCAGCCCTGACAGGCCAGCATCACTCCAAAGTGACTCCTGCTCTGGAAGAGGGGAAGATAACCACATATACCAGTCCAACTATCTCAAGCAGTGGGCTGGGGGCAGACAATTAGTCTAACTGCAGGCCCTGTCCATCAATGAAAGCATCTAAGGGGACAACACAGGGAAAGACTCTGCAGTTTGGTATTACTGCATCTCTGGTAAACACCTGGTCTGACTCAACTCAAGCCCAAGGTGGCCCTAGACTGGCCCACTAACAACACAGGACCAAACCCTGCCCACATAAGGCAAAAAGAACCAATGCAGATGATTGGACTGAAGGCAAAAGCAGCTCAGCCATAACAGTAGGGCACATACAACACACATAGGAGATACCTCTCAAGTGCCAGGTTCTGGTGAACAGGAGACATTGCACTGCAGGCCACTACAGGAGCTCTTCTTCATAAGGCCACTACTTTCAAGAGCAGGAGATGTGGCTGACTTTCCGAACACACACAGAAACAGACTCAGAGACTTAGACAAATGAGGAGACAGAGGAATATGTCCCAAATGAAAGAACAGGACAAAATCACAGCAAGAGAGCTAAACGAAATGGATAAGTAATATGCCTGGTAGAGAATTTAAAGTCATAATCAAAGATACTCATGGGGCTTGAGAAGAGTGGAGGACGTTGGTAAGACCCTTAACAAAGAGATAGAAAACATAAAAAAGAACCAATCAGACACAGAAGACTCAATAACCGAAATTGAAAATACACTAGATGGAGTAAATAGTAGACCTAGAGGAAGCAGAAGAATGGATCAGTGACCGTGAGGACAGAGCGATGGAAAGAAATCAAGCTGAATAGGAGAAAGAGAGAAAAATAAAAATAAAAATTGAAAATAAACTTAGAGAGGGTACTCAGTAACACCATAAAGTGTAATAACATTCATGTTATAGGGATCTCAGAAAGAGAAGAGAGAGAAAAGGGGGAAGAAGATATATTTATTGCTGACAACTTCCCAAATCTAGGGAAGGAAACATAAATCCAGATCCAAGAGGCACAGAGATCCCTCAATAAAATCAACCTAAAGAGGTCCTCAGCAAGACACATAGTAATTAAAATGACAAAAAGTAGTGATAAAGAGGGAATTTTAACAGCAGCAAAAGAAAAGAAAACAATTACATACAAGGGAAATTTCATAAGGTTATCAGCTGATTTTTCAGCAGAAACTTTGAACTATGAGACATCACGTCGCACCTGTCAGAATGGCTGAAATCAAAAACAAAAGAAACAACAAGTGTAGGTGAGGATGTGGAGGAAAAGGACCTCTTGTGTGCTTTGCAAACTGGTGCAGCCACTGTGGAAAACAGTATGGAGCTTCCTCAAGAAGTTAAAAACAAAATTACTATATGATACAGTAATTCCACAACTGGGAATTTACCCAAAGAATATGAAAACACTAATTTGAAAAGATATATGTATCCTTATGTTTGTTACAGCATTACTGACAATAGCCAAATTATGGAAGCAGCCCAAGTGTCCATCCATAGGTAAATGGATAAAGAAGAAGTGATATATATATATATATAGGAATATTATTCTGCCATAAAAAATGAAATCTTGACATTTGTAAAAACATGGATGAAACTAGAAATTATAATACTAAGTGAAATAATGTCCCTTTGAGAAAGAAAAATACCATATGATCTTACTCATATTTGGAACTTAAGAAACAAAACAAATGAACAAAGAAAAAAAGAGACCTCCCCCTGACCACCATCCCCCAAGACTCTTAATTATAGAGAACTGATGATTACCAGACAGGAGGTGGGTGGAGGGATGGGTGAAATAGGTAAAGGGGATAAGGAGTACAGTTATTGTGATGAACACTAGTAATGTATAGAATTATTGAATCACTGTATTGTATGCCTGAAACTAATATATCTCCACATATTAACTATACTTAATTAAAAGAAAGAAGATATACAAATGGCCAACAAGCACATATGCACAAAAAGGAATTTCGCCAAAATATTAAAAACTCTCTTTATATCAGCTACAAATATACAGGGAAATAAAAATAGTAAAACTAGTATTTAGTTAGACACTGTAATTAAAACATTAGAAACATTGAGAATTAAAGTATTTTATTTCTCTGTAAAAACCTTATCAAAAGTAGTTTTTTAAACAATGCTTGCTTTCTTATTATATAACTTAATATACAGAGCAATAGTCATTTCTATGCTTTGGTGAATTGTCGTACTCTTAAGTTTAGATTAACTTTTAATATTTTCTCTTTTGCACCTTCAATAGCTAAATATTCCCAGAAATCTTTTAATGTGAAACTTTTGCTGGCATGTTTTCCTCTGGGACCTCTTTCTCCTTTCCATCAAAATCACTTTCCTCATTTATGTCCATGTTCACTTTCACTAAGGGTTCTTCCTGCATATCTTGAGTCTCTCAAACAGTGCCCCTCTCACCATCAGTTATTTCTTTTATAACTCCATTTGTATTTCCATCATTCCAATATTATTCCTTTTTGTTTCCTTGTTATACCTGTATGTTTTGAGGCCAATTCTCTTCCTTGAATAGCCATTTCTGTAAAATGTCTTGTGGGTTTATCACCAGGAGACAAGGGGACAGCACAACTACATGCTTAGCTGATGTTCATTTACATAGTCATTCATGGGATGAATAGCTATTAGCAAATTTTTTACTTTATGCAATTATTCGTCATTCATATGCCATGGAAACTGAAATTTAAGCTATGGTTTTTTTTGGGGGGGGGTAGTGTTACTTAACTAAATAGTGGTAATTGAAATTTATGTATAATATTTGAACTGTGCAGTGTGAGGATTGTCTGTATTTTATAAACAAAGGTGAGATAAATACCCCTTTGAAGATTAAGAAAAAACTTAAAAAGAATGAACCATAATTAGACTTACACTACAATATGACGTTACATAGAAGTCATTTTAGCAGAACAAAATGATACCAGATGGGAAACAGGATCAACATAAAGGAATGAAGAACACCAGAAATGGCAACTTCATAGATAAATATAAAAACTTTTTTCTCATCATCTAATTAAAACAATTTACAGTCAACTGTTCAAAGCAAAAACAATAACTGTATTGTTATATAGTTATATATATAAAACATGAAATATTTAAGGATAAACCTGACAAAAGATATGCAAAATTTATACAATGAAAGCTATATGTTATTGATGAAAAATTTAAAAACCATAAATAAATTGAAAGGTATAATCTGTTTATGAGTTGGAAGATTCAATATTGTTAAGATAGTCATTGCCTCCAAATTGATGTATTCATTTAACACAATCCCATTTAAAATCTCAGAAGGCAAATTGTAGGAATTGACAAGTAGGTTCTAAAATCCATATGGAAATGCAAAGGACCTAGACTAATGAAAATACCATTGAAAAAGAATAAAGTTGGAGGATTTAACTCACCTCACTTGAACTGTTATAAAGCTACAGTAATCAAGAAAGTGTGGTATTGGTGTGAAAATACACATATAAATCAATGGAACAGAATAGAGAGTCCAGAAATCAATCCACACATATACGGTTAATTGATTTTCTCTAAATTGCAAACGTAATTTAGTGGAGAAAGGAAGTCTTTTCAACATATATGTTGCTGGAACAATTGGACATCCATATGCAAAACAATGAATTTGTATACATACCTTGTACCATAACCAAATTAACTTAAAATGGATCATAGACCTAAATGTAAAATCTCAAACTATAAAATCCATGGTAGAAAAACCAGAGAAAATTATTGTAACTGCAGGTTAGGCAAATATTCCTTAAAAACAGTACAAAGGCATAATCCCTAAATGAAGAAAAAATGGGTAAATTAGAGTTCATCAAAATTAAGAACTTCTCTGGGGCACCTGGGTGGCTCAGTCAGTTGTGTCCAATTCTTGATTTTGGCTCAGGTTATGATCTCAGGGTCGTGGGATCGAGTCCCACGCTTAGCCTGGAGCCTGATTAATATTCTCTCTCTCTCTCTCTCTCTCTCTCTCTCTCTCTCTCCCTCTGCCCCTCTCCCCAGCTTATGCGCTCTCTCTGTAATAAAAAAACAAAGAGAACTTATCATAAATACTGTTAAAAGAATGAAAAGACATCACAGACTGAGAGAAAATATTTGCAAGTTGAATATCTGATAAAGACATATCCAAAGTATACAAAGAACTCTTTAAACTTAATAATAATAGTAATAGTAATAATGATAAAACCCAAGGAAAGAATAGGCAAAAGATTTGAACAGAAACTTCGCCAAGGACTAGATATGAATAGCAAATACGCATGTGAGAAAATGCTCAACATCATTAGTCATTAAGGAAATGCAAAATAAAACCCTATTGAGATACCACAACACACCCATTAAAATGTCTAAAATTAAAGGCTAATGCCAAATGTTGGCAAGAATGTGGAGCAACTCTCATACTCTATTGGCAGGAATGTAAAATGATACAATCATTTTGGAAAGAGTTTGACGTTTTCTTAGAAATTAAACACACAATTACTGTAGGACCCAGTCATTCCATTACTAGGTGTTTAACCAAGAGACGTGAAAGCAGTGTCCACACACATACTGCCACAGATTCATGGCAGCTCTATTTGTAGTAGTACCAACCTGGAAACAACCCAAATGTCTATCACCATATGAGTGGAAAAAGAAATTGTGGAATACTGCTTAGCAACAAAAAGGAATGAACATGCAACATGACGGAACCTCAAAAGTCTTGTGTTGAGTAAAACACACCAGTAAAGAAAATACATATTTTTATATTTTGGTATTTTGATTTTAGAAAGAGAGCACATGCACATGAGTGGGGGAGAGGGACAGAGGGAATGAGAGAGAGAGAGAGAGAGAGAGAGAGAGAGAGTCTTAAGTAGGCTCCACACTCAGCATGGAGCCTGACGTGGGGCTTGATCCCATGACCCTGGGATCGTGACTTGAACCCAAATCAAGAGTCAGGTGTTCAACAAACTGAGCCACCCAGGTGTCCCTGTGCAAGTTCTCAGAATAGAACTTGTTTATAATAAGAGCTCAAGAAGTTTTTTTTTGTTTTTTGGTTTTTACTTATTATTTTATCTACCTCATCCTTTATGCCTTCTCATACATTATTTACTTCCATCACATTCCTTGTTATTTGTTATGGGAGAGCTGAATTGCATCCCTCCCCCAAAATTCATATGTTGAAATCCTAACCACAGTATGTGACTGCACTTGAAGATAACAGCCTTAAAGAGGTCGTTATGATTGGCGTTGATCCAATCTGACAGGTGTCTTTATAAGAAGAGAAAATTTGGACACACACATAGACACCAGGGGCATGTGCACAAAAGAAAGACCATGTGAGCACACAGGGAGAAGGCAGTCATCTGCAACCAAGGAGAGACGTGTCAGAAGACACTAACTTCCAACACCTTGATCTTGGACTTCTAGCTTCCAGAACTGTGAGAAGTAAATTTCTGTTGCTTAAGTGACCTAGTCTGTAGTATTTTAATATGGCAGCCCTAGCAAACAAATGCATTCTCCCTAAATATATTCTGCATTCTCCTGTTTCCACATTTAAAAAAAAATTTTTAAATTTACATCCAATTAGTTAGCATATAGTGCAACAATGATTTCAGGATGAGATTCCTTAATGCCCCTTATCCATTTAGCCCATCCCCCCTCCCACAACCCCTCCTGTAACCCTCTGTTTGTTCACCATATTTAAGACTCTCTTATGTTTTGTCCTCCTCCCTGTTTTTATATTATTTTTGCTTCCCTTCCCTTGTGTTCATCTGTTCTGTGTCTTAAAGCCCTCATACGAGTGAAGTCATATGATATTTGTCTTTCTCTGACTGACTAATTTCGCTTAGCATAATACCCTCCAGTTCCATCCACGTAATTGCAAATGGCAAGATTTCATTCTTTGTGATTGCTGAGTAATACTCCATCGTATATATATACCACATCTTCTTTATCCATTCATCCATCGATGGTCATTTGGGCTCTTTCCATATTTTGGCTATTGTTGATGGTGCTTCTATAAACATGGGGGTGCATGTGTCCCTTTGAAACAACATACCTGTATCCCTTGGATAAATACCTAGTAGTGCAATTGCTGGGTCGTAGGGTCGTTCTGTTTTTAGTTTTGTGAGGAACCTCCATACTGTTTTCCAGAGTGACTGCACCAGTTTGCATTCCCACTAGCAGTGCAAAAGACATCCTCTTTGTACGCATCCTGGTCAACATCTGTTGTTGCCTGAGTTGTTAATGTTAGCCATTCTGACAGGGGTGAGATGGTATCTCAGTGTGGTTTTGATTTGTATTTCCCTGATGTTGAGTGATATTGAGCATTTTTTCATGTGTCGGTTGGCCATCTGGATGTCTTCTTTGGAGAAGTGTCTATTCATGTCTTGTTCCCGTTTCTTCATTGGATTATTTGTTTTTTGGGTGTTGAGTTTGGTAAGTTCTTTATAGATTTTGGATACTAACCCTTTATCTGATATGTCTTTTGCAAGTATCTTCTCCCATTCCGTCAGTTACTTTTTAGTTTTGCTGATTGTTTCCTTCGTGTGCAGAAGCTTTTTATTTTGATGAGGTCCCAATAGTTCATTTTTGATTTTGTTTCCCTTGCCTCTGGAGACCTGTTGAGTAAGAAGTTGCTGTGGCCAAGATCAAAGCTATTTTGCCTGCTTTCTCCTCGAAGATTTTGATGGATTCCTGTCTTATATTTAGGTCTTTTATCCATTTTGAGTTTATTTTTGTGTATGGTGTAAGAAAGTGGTCCAGGTTCATTCTTCTGCATGTCACTGTCCAATTTTCCCAGCACCACTTGCTGAAGAGACTGTCTTTATTCCATTGGATATTCTTTCCTGCTTTGTCAAAGATTGGTTGTCCATATATTTGTGGGTCCATTTCTGGGTTCTTTATTCTGTTGCATTGATCTGAGTGTCTGTTCTTGTGCCAGTACCATACTGTCTTGATGATTACAGCTTTGTAATACAGCTTGAAGTCTGGGTTTGTGATGCCTCCTGCTTTGGTTTTCTTTTTCAAGATTGCTTTGGCTATTCAGGGTCTTTTCTGGTTCCATACAAGTTTGGGATTGTTTGTTCTAGCTCTGTGAAGAATTCTGGTGTTATTTTGGTAGGGATTGCATTGAATATGTAGATTGCTTTGAGTAGTATTGACATTTTAACAATATTTGTTCTTCCTATCTAGGAGCATGGAATCTTTTTCCATTTTTTTTGTGTCTTCTTCAATTTCTTTCATAAGCTTTCTATACTTGTCAGTGTACAGGTTTTTCACCTCTTTGCTTAGGCTTATTCCTAGGTATTTTATGGTTTTTGGTGCAATAGTAAATGGGATCGATTCCTTGATTTCTCTTTCTGTCGCTTCATTGTTGGTATATAGGAATGCAACCGATTTCTGTGCATTGATTTGATATCCTGCCACTTTGCTGAATTCTGTCTGGGAAACTTTTAATCTGTCCTTCTATTTTTGAATGGCAGCCTTGCTGGATAAAGAATCTTGGCTGCATATTTTTCTGATTCAGCACATTGAATATATCCTGCCACTCCTTTCTGGCCTGCCAAGTTTCTGTGGATAGATCTGCTGTAAACCTGATCTGTCTTCCCTTGTAGGTTAAGGACTTTTTTTCTCTTGCTGCTTTCATGGTTCTCTCCTTGCCTGAGTATTTTGTGAATTTGACTATGATATGTCTTGCTGATGGTCGTTTTTTGGATGAATCTAATGGGAGTCCTCTGTGCTTCCTGGATTTTGATGTCTGTGTCTTTCCCCAGGTTAGGAAAGTTTTCCACTATGATTTGCTCCACATAACCCTTCTACCCCTTTTTCTCTTTCTTTATCTTCTGAGACCCCTATGGACGGGGCTTAGTGTAACGGCTCTGTTCTCCGTTAGATGGCACTGTTTAGCTTATTGGGGTGGATTGTTGTGGTGTTTGTAGGTGTGTATGTGCATGCAGTGGAGAGGTGAAAATGGAGTCACCCAGCTACCCAGTCCCTAGTATCGGAAAGAACTCTGTCCTCCCCAATCAGCAATGGCATACCCGTCCTTTGTCTTCAGCTTCTGTCCACTCCCTGCTTTTACACTGTCTGTGACCAAGTCCCAGGCAGCACCTCCCTCCTGAGTTATATCTCAGTTGTGGTTGTGTTTCCCAACCCCTTACTTCTGAGGGACTGTGGCTTTGACCCATTCTGCTCCTTTGCAGGAGGATCTCACTGAACAATGGCTGGGTGCTGGCTGCACCCAGGAAGGTTCATGGGACTGTGCTGCTGCTGATGCCCAGAGACTGTGGCTAGGTGCCAGCTTGCCTCAGAAAAAGTTCACGTGATTGTGTAGCAGTAGCGTTTCAGGGGTTATGGCAAATCACAACACGCATCTGGCACCAAGCTTCACCCCCAATGAACTTGTTCCAGCACCAGCGAATGTGGTTGTTCTCTGGGATCTGCTGGGGTCTTTGCCTTTGGGGGAGCCACACTGCTTCTACCAGATGCCCTCCCAGCAGGGGAACCACCTCTCCCCATGTGGCCCAAAGACCCCAGACTTCAGTCTGCTCTTGGGGATTCGCCCTTCTCACCAGAGCGCCATCAGGTATTGGGCTGTAGAGTTTCAGACTCTGTGCTCCCCTGTTTATAGAGTCTTAATGAAATTTAAAACCTCTTTTTTCTCCTTTTTCCCTTTTTAATTCAGTCACTGTGGCTGTTTCCACTTCTCCGCTTTCTCTCCAGCTGCTTTGGACTGGGGATGCTTTTCCTGTATTCTCCCTGTTGTCTCCGTCCTCTCTCTGCACAGAAAACAGCTCCCTGCCCTCTGTGGCTTCTCTCTCCCCCAGGTCACCTCTCCACGCCATGTACCTACTGATTTCTGTGGTTCTGGTTGTGCAGATTGTTGTGTTAATCCTCAAATCAGTTTTCTAGGTGTGCAGGATGGTTTAGTGTTGATCTGGCTATATTTCATGGATGCAAGACAGGAAAAAAACTTCCATGCTCTTCTGCCATCTTGTCTCCTCCTCATGTTTCCACATTTTTACCCAGGTTGTCCTATCTTCCTTGAATACTCTTTCCTGTAAAGCTTCATCTAAATGATATCTTCTCCAAAAACTCTGAGGGATGTGATATTTCCTTTTTTGAATTAATGTCCCTTTTCTGTATTTTGATATACTGTTTGATAACTGTTTGATCCTCTCTTAAAGAATACTTCACTTTGACTTGTATTCATTGTAAGTTTGTAAACTCCTGGAGGATAGGAAATGATGTATTTTTTTTTAATCTTCAGTCAATCAGAATGTTTTGTACATAGCAGCCTCTCAATAAGTATTTATTAACTTGAATTGTTGCCCATGTTTTATGATGGCTAATGATTGGGAATCTCAATTTTGTTTTCTCGTCACTCTAACTTCAATAGCAAATTGAGTATATTCTAAACTGTCAGCATTGATAGATGCATAGTCTACAATAAACTGGGAACAAGGATTGATTATCTCATGGGCAAAATTGCACTTATCTAATTGTCTGAGGCAACTTGAATCATGGGATTTTGCTCAGGTACTTGCTAAACACTTTCTGTGTGCTCACTAACTAATTCCTCACAAGGTATGTATGAGTTAGGCAACATTATGGTGACAATATTACAGATGATAGACAAACATAGAGAAAAATCAAGAAATTATGCATGATTGCCCAACTAAAATGTGGTATAACTAGAAAAGGAACTGAGAACTTTGTGATTCCAGAGTCCATGCCAAAAGGATGGACCTCATTGATTCTGAGCTCAGGAGATGGATCATTGTCCCACTTATAGCATTTTGTATGACTTTTCTGTAGCTATGAGCTTCCCTGGCAGCTCAGAGATGCCTGAAGTTCCCTGTTAGTAACAGAGAAAAGAAAAAGATGTTTATATTAAGAGTGATTAGTGAGATAGAGACAACATCCTGAAGTCTAAGGATCTCTGACAGCCAATGAGACGTTTGGCAGAACCAGACAGAAAGAAGTACTCAGGAAGTATTCTTTAGGGGATACTCTTGACCTGGTACTACCCATTCTTGGTTCCTAATTCATGGCCTGGAGGGATCTTCTTAATTTAGATACTTAATGTCACAATTGCTTGAAGGAATTCTTTTTATTAGCTAAAGAATTAAAGTTATGGGGGTGCCTGGGTGGCTCAGTCGGTTGAGCATCCGACTTTGGCTCAGGTCATGATCTCGCAGTCTGTGAGTTTGAGCCCCGCGTCGGGCTCTGGGCTGACAGCTCAGAGCCTGGAGCCTGCTTCTGATTCTGTGTCTCCCTCTCTTTCTGACCCTCCCCCATTCGTGCTCTGTCTCTCTCTGTCGCAAAAATAAATAAACATTAAAAAAAAAAGAAAAGAATTAAAGTTATGTTATTTATGGAAAACAGTCAAAATAGTACAGAATGTGAAAAGTATAAGTCCTTTCTGAGTCCTAATTCTTCTAGAAAGGTTATATGCATTTATGAACATTTAAGAGAATAAATAAGATCATACTACACATATATTTGCTTTCTTTTTAATGACCATATATACTTCTATTGTATAAACAGATAGTAAACACCCTCATACATTTATCTTTCTGTACTTGGGGAAGTATACCTACAGGATAAACTTCCCAGAGTGGAAAGCTAGGTAGAATGGGTTCTTTACCTTATGGCTTTATAAAGAAGGCAAAATAGTCCATTGAGAATGAGTAAACTAACATTGTACAATGAAAACTACAGGTAATTTGATATACTTACACATAACAATTTACAAAGGATATGGAGAGAGTGGAACCCAGTAATAGTCTGCAATCATTCTTACCACAGACCTGATAGCTTAGCCAGACCACACCAGATTACTTCAAGGCTTTAGCATATCGTGTCAGAGGATATGGGTGTCTGTGGACCCTTGTATTATTTCACTTCAATGCTGTTTTTTTTTAAGTTTATTTATTTATTTTGAGAGGGAGAGAGAGAGAGAGAAAGAGCAGGGGAGGCACAGAGAGAGAGGGGGAGAAAGAATCCCAAGCTGACAGCGAGAAGCCCAATGTGGGGCTTGAACTCATGAACTGTGAGATCATGACCTGAACCAAAACCAAGATTTGGACGCTTAACTGACTGAGCCAGCCAGGCACCCCATTCCATTGCTGTTTAAAACAGAAGTCTGCTTCTGGGATCAGGAAACTTTATATAAAACTCTGAGTTTTTGCTTATGCACATATTCAAAATATGATCATTAGATACCAAATTGTTACAAATGTATTTCTCCAGAAAGTTGTACTTCTCTCAAACATTATCTGAATAGTAGTCACTACCTGCATTACTTATGTGATGCTTTACTTCTCTATCTCACATCTAATCCTTACACTTATGGATTTTGTTTGGTAGTTTATTCTGTCTACCATTATCAGTGTTCTGCTGAGAGTGGTGGTGCTGGAAAGGCATTTAGCATTGCTTTTCTCTTTCAAGTTCAAGTTGAAAACTAATACCTCATTGTGCCGTCATGACACTTCCTGTGCAATGCCAATAACACTTCCCTCCCTTTTGTTGTACCTCGTGGTAACTTATGAGCATTGCTGTTTGATCTATAATGCTCAGTGTCAGTAGGCACACACAGCCTATTATTACTCTGGTGAATTGATTTCAAAACTTTAAAGAAGTTTGAATCTTTATGGGTAGGTAGTTGGAACAGAAATCTTTTATTATTAAGGAAAACACAGTGGTAGAGGCTCTGGATGTCTTCCAATATTTATTCTCTCTTTCTAATAGAATACATACAATAATAGATATATACCTGAGCATATGGCTATCTAGCTAAAGATTATATCCTAGTATCTTTTGCAGATAGTTGTGGCCATGTAACTAAGTTCTGGCCAGTGGAAAGTAAGCAGAAGTGATGGTGTGATTTCCATATTGTGCCCTTAAAGGATAGAAATAAAACCTGCCCAAGGAGTGCTTCTGCCTCCTGCTCGCTGGAATGTGAACGTGATGTCATCTGGAGCAGTCATCTTGGATTGGGAGATGATGATGGCAGCCAGAAGATGAAAGGAACTGGGTCCCTGTGGGATTATCATACCAGCCCGGGATCTTTTAGCTAAGTTGTTTTGTGAGAAAGAAATAAACTACTTTCTTATTTAAGCCGCTGCTATTTTCAATCCTTCTGCTATAATAGAAAAACACACATAGCACAAATAAATACACACACACACACACATACCCACACACATTCACACCCACACCCAAATACACACACACACACACACACACACACACACACACACACACAAATCTTAGTTAATAAAATATCCATACTAGAACTTTTATATTTGAGATGTCTTAGATTAAAAATATGTCAACATATTTCAGCTTGTATTTTTTCCCTCTTTTTATAATCGACATTGTCTTTTGGCAACCTCAATAAAACTTCACATTAGTTAAATGTGGAATGATGAATAGGGACAGTTAACAAGGGATGAATCAATCAGACTTTCTGATGAGATCATAAGCTGTAGTAACCGAGTATTTTGCAGCAGTAAGTTCTCAAGTGCCTGATATAAATTTGAAATTTGTAAATGTTTCCAAGCTAAGTATAATTTTTAGCTTGGATATAAAAAGAGCATTTGAAGTCAGAGGCTAAAAGGAAATAATAAAACAAAGCAACAGCTCCTTATTTATTCATTTCTACCTGAGAACATGTTCCCAAGATCTTTCATCATCAATTTACACAGAATTGAGTGCTATATTAATTTGTTCAGAAAATATATTCATCCAATTATTTGTATCAGCTTCTGAGAAGATCTTATAAATGACAGGATTGATTGCTTACAGGTTAATCTTTTACTCTCAGGGAGATGGAAGAAGGGGGAAGCTGGGGGAGCTGTTACAGATGGGATGGGACTAATGAGCACTGCAGAAGGAGGAAAAGCAAAGTGTCCAGAGTACCTATTAATTCACTTTCCACGATTTGTTTAGTGACTACTACATTTTATGTATTATCCCAGGTGCTGAGTGTTCAAAGCTTAATAATCTTTAATTTCTATTCTAAAGATTCTTATAATATAGTTGGGGAAGCAAACAAGTAAACTGGCTATAGAACAAGATAAAGTCATTGTTTTTTCATTTCACTAATTTTGTTAATTTCTAGAGATAACTCTTTTTTTTAAGTTTATTTATTTACTTTTGAGAGAATGAATGTGAATAGGGGAGGGGTAGAGAGAGAGGAAGAGAGAGAGAATCCCAAGCAGGCTCCATGTTGTTAGAGCAGAGCCTGACACGGGTAACAATCTCATGAACTGTGAGGTCATAACCTGAGCTAAAATCAAGATTCGGATGCTTAACCAACTGAGCCACCCAGGTGCCCAGGTGTCGAGATAATTCGACATTGGGTCATTCAGAGTACTGAACATTCCTGGACACACTAATTGGTTCAAGGATGTGCAAATAACTATGACCAATTAGAGACTTTCTTGAGATTTGAAATATAGAAGTGGGAAAGAGAGGATCTCTCTCTCTTTTTTTTTAAGTTTATTTATTTACTTTGAGAAAGACAGAGACAGGATGAACTGGGGAGGGGCAGAGAAAGAGAGGGAGAGAGAATATCCCAAGCAGACTCCATGCTTTCAGCACAGAGCCTGATGCTGGGCTCGAACCCACAAAGTGTGAGATCATGACCTGAGTGGAAACCAAGAGTCAACACTTAACTGACTGAGCCACCTAGGTACCCCAAGAGGATCTCTTTCATTTGGATCATAAGTTTCTATCACTTGAATAGATATATGAAATAGAATAATAGCTGTATAAATAGAATAATACATGAAACATAATACATGGAACAAAAGTTTCTATCACCTTAAGATTTCCAGTACAGGCTATGAATGAATTTCCTGGAAGGATTTAGTTATTTGATAATTAGAAAACATGAATAAGTGGATGGTTTTTTTGTGTGTTTTATATGGTCAGCATGATGTTTGCCTTTACATTTGGCCTTTGTTTTCATCCCCACCCTGCCCTCCAACCCATATACCCACTGACCTCTAAGATTCAGTATTTATTTGCATTCCTCAAGATGAAAATGAATTCAACAGGTATTGGTGAGCAGTATAGATTTCATACTGTTGTAATTTCATACATTACATAACAAGCAGCTTTATACTGCAAAAAAACCTCTTTAGTAATTTCTAACTCTCTACTTGGCTGCCCTCTGATGCTGGCCTTCCTATTATCTCTTCATTCCCCGCCCCCTCCCCCCCCCCCCCCCCGCCCCCCAGTCTTTACATCTCCCATTCTGATTCCTGACCTCTGGATCTTTCTCACTCAGAATAATTTAGCTCTCCCCTAGTTCATCCAAATCTGTATTCTTTCAACCAACACTCCACAACAGACAAAACATACCCCAGATAGTAAAATCTATCTTCTTTAGAATATAGCAGAGAGAATATAAATCACAAAAATTTTAAGTCACTTATAAAAACTGATCAAATAATAACAATAAAATGGATCTGAGTATGGAGATGATGTAAATTAGGGATGTAAAGTGTTCTAGCATAGGTGTGGGCTAGGGCAGAGTGTCCAGGAATAGAAAGTTTTATTCCAATTTGGGAATTTCTCTTTCACTGAATATAATCAAGTCGATGTTTCCATAAGGGCTTGGTGTGAATATTCTCCTACAAGATATTTGAATTGATGGACACTTTACTGATAGATATGTGACTTCCAGAGGTGGATGAGTGGGTTGTAGGCAAAGAAGTAATTATATAATGTGTTCAGCTTCCTAGATAGAGTTTCTAAGTAAGAAGATGGTCAGTTTTTACTATCCTGTCATCTTTATGTTTCTCCCTTTTCTCTTTTCTTTTGGTTCTCAACTTTTTCAGGGTCTTAGGTTCAGGAGGAAATTCTTTGTGAAGAACTGAAAATACTGAGATGCACTAAGTCTCGGGTGGGTATACTGATTATTTCTTTTTAAAGTTGAATTTCCTGTTCACCAGAAATGATGGCTTGGAATCCTCATGGATATATTTCAAATCCTAAAATGAAGGGAGGATGTAAATTTTTATAAGTTCAGAAATGTTGGACAACTGTTCACAGTTCAGTTTTCCTGGCATTGGACAACACATCATTCTGATTCTTTTTCGTATCCAAGAGCAGTTTGTCCCATTTTGATTTTGTACTGCTAGTGGTTTAAGTGTATCTTTGTAAGGCCTCTAAAGCTATCTGGTAGGTAGGCAGAGTATAAATAACCTTTATTGTTATTATCATTGTATGTAGCATTCACTCTGTTTTGCTGCCATTAATAAACCATTCAAGCAATGTTGTTGCAATGTATAATATTAGCAGAAGACTCCCTAGGGAGACATATAAGCGGGTGTTTAATATTCTGCTTGTTCCTCAGCCTGTCTCTCTACAGGCAGAGATGTTAGAGCATGTCCAAAGTTCAAGTGAAAAAAAAAGATCTATGAGATCAAAAAATAACACTAAGTATGTTACTGTAATTCACAGAATTGGTTTTGCTTTACCATTTTTGCTAAATTAGGAGATCATAAATAAGTTAATATGCTCTTGAAATTTTTATTCCTCTTTAGATATTTTTGATTGAACATACAAAATAATTCCCACAGACCTATGTATCAGAAGTAATTTCCCAACAGCTTGATCAAACTAGTATAAACAAACTTAGAAGCCAAGTGAGTTTCTGCTCAAATACTCAATTATGAACGAGCTGTTGAGCAGAGTGAGCATGCATTTTTTTTTTTTCCTCACAATACCTCATTGATGACTTGGTAGAGCTCAGATTCAGTCTTGAAATTGTAATCCAGTAAAAGTAGTATAAAGTCTGGAACCATTGGCATTTTAAGAAGATGTGAAGTAGTGCATATAAATGAATATGCAACCGGTGCTGTTGTGAAATTTGGCTCTGAACATTTTCAGAGAAAGAGTGGAATCTCAAGGACCAGCTTATATCTGAAAACCAATCACAACTGCATGTTGCTGCTGACAGCTAGTTTTTGCAGACTTTTAAGATAATTTTGTCTTGTTCATTGCATTGGTTAGTTGCTGCTCTCGACCTCACACAGAAATCCCTCTGACAATTTGCTTGGAGGGCTTATATTAGGTATTTTTTGTTGTGTAACAAATGATCCCACAACTCAGTGGCTTAAAACAGCAACCATTTATTACATTTCGGATTCTGTTGTTCAGGTATTTGGATTGGGTTCAGATTGGGTGTTCTTCTGTGGATTCTATTTGGTCTCACTCATGCACCTGTGGTCATCTGCTGTTCAGCTATGCTGTTTTGTCTTTTGGGTTGGCTGGCTGTGGGGTGGGACAAAAGGAATGACTGGGGCACAAGTCCTTTATCATCTTGCAAGCTAGTCTGGTCTCATTCACATGTTGAATCAGAGTTCTAAGGATAGCCAAAAAGAGGACAAGCCCCACTGGTCAAGTGCTTGTCAAGTTTCCATTTGAGTCACATTCACTCATATCTTATTTGCCAGAGCAAGTCATGTGGCCGAGCCCAGAGTCAGAATGGGAGACACTCAAAGTCACGTGGCAGGGGGTCCTGAATATAGGAAAGGGATGCATTTGTGACAGTGTTGCAATCTATGGCAGTAATAGAGACAGGTTTGGATAACCAAAAGTAGCTGTAGACATTGTTCATCAATAGCTATGGCAGTCTTTGAGATATCATGTCATCCTGTCACCATCCAGAGAGGGAGCATGGTGTTTTGAAATATCCTTGGCCTTGGACTCCAGAGAGCTGGCTTCTTGTCTGGCCCTACTACAAATTCACTGTGTGACATGGAACAACTCACTGACTTTCTTTGGGTCACTTATTCTTCAAACTTAAATGGAGATATTGTTTCTAGGACTAAGATATTTTCAGATTTAAAATGAATGCCTTTGCCTGCATGATACTGAGGAATTTAGAAAATAATTAAAAAAATCACAGAATTATGTAGCCCATTGAGTCCAACACCTTATTCTTAGTGATGTGGGAAATGAGGCCTAGAGAGACTTAGTCAAGATCCTGGGCTATTGGTCTGCCTTTTCAGGTCATCTCCAAACTGAAATCTTAGCTATGGTACTCACATTGTTAATGTTATCTCAACAACCAAACAAGCTCCATCCCACCAACTTCTCATTTTCTCAGAATTCTAGGACTTGGCGATCTCATGTAGTGATTTCCTCATCCATGACATCAATAGTATAGCAATTTCCTGTAAACTATGGTTTGATCATAGTGAAATATATTAACTGCGGTGAGCGATGAAATTGCCAGTGTTGTTATTGTGTGAGCCACACTTTGAAACAGTGACAACCCTTGAGAGATTACATTCACAGCTTGAAATTTGTGATCTCCTCTGAACCCAGAAAAATGCCATTCATTTGGAAGGAGGAAGTGGAGGGCCAAGAACAGTTATTTTGAAATCAACATAGCTGCATATTAAGGCTATCTGTCTGTTAGTATCAGAATCATGCTTGCATCCACAGTAGCAGAGTTTGAGAATAAGGACAACAGAAAGCTAAATTTCTTGGGATTTGAAAGATGACTCTCTCCTCTCTCAACTCCTAGAGAAACTTTTTTTAAAAGTGTATTTATTTATTTTGGAAGGGGGTGCAAAGAGAGAGGAAGAATCCTAAGCAGGGTCCACGATGTCAGCGCACAGCCCCAAAGCCTGATGCAATGCGGGGCTCAAACTCATGAAACTGAAATCATGACCTGAGCAGAAATCAAGAGTTGGAGGCTTAACTGATTGAGCCACCCAGGCGTCCCTCTCCCACAGAGAACCTTTTGTTGATACCAACATTTGGCATTTAAATTTTAAGCTCCTTGAACATAAGAAATGAATTTTATCACCTATGTATCTCTGAAAGCCCCTAACTGAATCCCTTGCCAGATAATAATCCGGATAAAATTCTGAGTATGGTACCTGCTCCATAATAAGCACTCAGTAAGTGTTAACTCTTATTATTAGTCCAAAGAAGGTGCTCACTAGTTTTTGATGGATTGATTTCTCTTTTGCAACTATTCTCTGCTTCAGCCAGTCTGTGGAAAGTTATGTGAATTGTAAAACCTTATTCTGCTTTATGGGAGAAGTATAATTGTTCTTTGACCTATATTATCAGTTAATATTCAGTGATTTTGAGCAGGTGTTGTGTATATGTTTGTGTACACCAAAATTTAATCACACAGAAGGACAAGTAGAGGTTGCTTTGTTTGAAATTACTCTCTTAAATGATTCCAAGTAATGCTTGAGTCCTGTTTAAAAAAACTGCCAAGTCTTCTTGCATCAAAATCCCAATTTGCATATTACTTTACATATTGAGTCCCAAAGGCTTCAATTCAAAGGATGGAAAATAAAATTAAACGAATCAATTAGTGTATCTTACTGCAATTGTATTCAAACCCAATATTAAGGACATTACATACAAATTACATAACAGATTTAGAAAGCAATTCAATTTAATCACATCTTAGATTAGGAGGGACAGGAACCCAGCTCAAGAAGTAAATGCCAGTCAGCTGTTGTGCTGGGGGGCTGGGGAGAAGAGTTCTGGTCTATTCTGGTTGAAACAGCTCCTGTCAGCCATAACTAGCTCAGCTCTACAATCCTGACCAATGGCTGGGATTTCCAGGAGGGGCCTTCATCTTTCAAGGATTCTATTTGATCTGTTGCTATTTTGACCATTTAACTTCTGATAATGTTATTATTTTTAAATTGGTAGTGAATGGTTCCTAATTTTGCACCATATCTTTGGGCTGGGAAAATATTTTGAAGGATCAGCTGCTCTGTGCCTATCTCTGGCCCCTCTAGCCATTTTCAAAAGTTCCTTCTACCGTACTCTCTGAGGCTCATTTACCTGACATAGACTGGGTACCTAGACCTGCACTGTCTAATAGAGGAGCCACCAGTCACATGTAACTAGTGTGGCTAAAGAATTAAATGTGCTGAGCTAGATACAATGGAATCAGAGAACAAAGGTGCTAAATATTCGACTTTGAAATTCAAATGTCACGGTCCACTAATAAGATAGAAAATTTAGAAGAAGACATGCCACATTTTTTTCTCCTTTCTTCGGACAAGATCAAGATTTCTTAGCTATAGAGGATAAGAGGGAGGTGCCAGATGAAAAGAACAAGCAGGCACCTAAAGACCATGTGTCTGTGTGGGAGTCTGTCTTCTTGGCTGGGCAATGCACAGGAGGCACCAGCCTTAGCACTCTGCTGCAGGCTGGCCTGTGCTCCATGACTTTTTCAGCACTCATTCAGCCCACTCTATGGGGCAACTCCACCTTCCAAATGCACTCATTTTGTTTTCCTAATGCCTTCTTCTAATGCTCTTGAATACCTAGAAGTCTTCAGAATGGAAGGTGGAACAATGGATACCTGAAGGGGTGGTGATGTTTCACAAATGGAAGTCACTGCTCTGGCCAAGGGGGAACAAGTCAGACCAGCTCAAGACCTGCCAAGGTCTGGGCAGAAGTTAGAGATAGCCTTCCATCTCTACTGTCCAATTCATTTCATCTTTTATAGGTGTACGTGGTCTTTTGAGATTACAATATGGCTGCAAGTTGTGCTTCTGTTTTTCATGTTTACTTACTAAATTTTAGGGTAGTTTTTGCCTTGTGGCTCATGATTCACACTCTGTTTCCTTCCCCAAGCCCTGCTTCCTAGCTTAGGTTATGTGTTATTTCTATGTGTTTGCACAATATGGCAGATTGTATTGTCACCAATGGCCAGAGCAATATTTCCAGTCCCACTTGCTTTTGCAACCTTGTCATTCTCATCAAGAAATGGAATCTGTTTCCCTCTTCTTGAAGCTGAGTGGGATTTTGCAGCTGTCTTGATGAATAAAGTGTGGTGCAAGTGAAGCTATGTGACTCCAAGGCTAGGTCCTAGAAGAGGGTATAACTTCCACCACTCTTTCTCTCTCTCAACTTAACCACTATATTCTAAGAAAGTTCAAATTTCTCCATGTTGAAGACCACATGGAGATACCCATTGGAGAGGAACAGAGGCCCATCATTGCAGCCAGCATCAACTGAACTATGAACTAGTGCTTGTTGGCATGGAAATAGGGGTAATATTCTAAATATTTAACTATGGTAAGGCACAGGCACCAGCTGATCAGTATGGATGGTCAGAGGGTTGGAACAGGGTCTTGGGAACTCTCAGATTTGCCAGGCATTGAAGTTTTAGTTTGGGGATTGAGTGGGGAGGTTGAGAGGGTGTCCTAAGAATCAGTTTTATGCGGTGGTCATGAAGAAATCTCTCAGAATTTTAACAGCTAAGTTCAGTCATACCAGCTTTACAAATAGGATTTTAGTCTTGCATGTAGCAAAGGAAGATTTCCCAGGGAATCCTAAAAACAGGAGGATTAGTTTGGCAGTAGAAAGAGTGCAGGACTTGTAGACCCAGAATTAGAATACAGATTTCTTACTTCAAACCTTGTGTTGTCTCTTGATATTGGTTGGTGTCTGTAGTGGGTTGAATGGTGGGCACTAAAAAGGTATGTCCACACCCAACCCCTGGAACTTGTGAATGTTTGGAAAAATTATTTTTGTAGATGTTATCAAGTTAAGAATCTTGAGATGACATCATATTTGATTACCAGGGTGGCCCTAAATTCAATGATATGAGTACTTATGATAGACAGAAGAGGAGAAGACACAGACACATGAAGAAGAAAAGGCCACGTGGCCACAGTGGCAGAGATTGGAGTGATGCAGGTAAGGAAGTCGAGGAATGATAGAGCCACCAGAAGCTGGAAGAGGCAAGGAAAGTTCCTTCCCTAGAGTCTTTCAAGGGATTATGGTCCTGCAGACACCATGATTTTGGGTTCCTGTCCAAAAATGAATTTTCGTTGTTTTAAACCACCAAGTCTGTAGTAATTTGTTACAACAGCCCTGGGAAGCTACTGCATATGAGATATGCATAAAACATATGGGAAAGTACTTACCAGGGGCATGAGTGTAATTGGAAAGTTTAATCATCATCTGCTTTCCCCAATGCTTTTTCCTCTATTACCCAGTGGCAGTGCTAGTTGTGATAAAAGTTTATAGGACATAAAGAATAAAAAGTCACACACAGTTAAGCTGTAGTGTTACAATATTTCAGTTCCACTAGGGTAAATAACAAGTTAATGAAATCACCTTGAAAATTGCCTCCTAGAGAAGGCCATTAGTTAAAAATGTTAAGTTTAAATTGGGGTCTGTGTAGTAAATGATTTGACCTTGTCCCAAAAGAGGTCATCCTCTACTCTTAACTTCTAGGAGGAAATCAATGTCAAACCTGATCGTAGTGTCTTTGTTTAGGTGGGTACTGGTCACACTAGATCTTAGGGCAGAGCTGGCCATACCAGATAATCTTAGGGTGGGTAGCTGTGTCAGAAAGACTGACCATGTGATTTAGGGTGAGGGCTTTGGGTTATTTGTATCAGTTGACCTGGAGGCTGAGATCAGTCAGGTGGACAATCAATCAATTAATTAATCATGCCTAGTAATGAAGCCCCAATACAAACTTTGGATCCCAAGGATAGAGTGAGTTTCCTTGGTTGGTGATATTCTGTGTATAATGTCATGTGCCAGTGCCAAGAGGAGCACATCCAGAGAAGACAATCAAAGCTTTGTATTTGGAACTTTCCCAGTCTCTGCCTCAATTGTCTTTTCCCTTGGCTGATTTTAATTTGTATCCTTTCCCTATAACCAAGCATAATTGCTAGTATAATGGCTTTCAGTGAGTTTGGTGAGTACTTTTAGAAAACTATCAAACCTGGGTGTGGTTTTGGGAACCCCCTAAACTAGCAGTTGGTGTCAGAAGGGAGGCTGGTTCTGTGAAGGACTATGCCCTCAGATCATTCAGCTTGGTTAACTCCAGGTGAAAATCATTTGTCAAGGTAGTGAGTGGTCCAGGGTGCAAAAAGTTGAATGGAGAAGCCCCACAAACAGACGGGGAGGACAGGACTTCCCACTTTGGATAAGAATATCTGAAAATGGTATTCCAGACTCCAAACTCTCATTTTGTCCCAACCCTCATTTCAGAGCATTTACACCACACCCAAGCTACTGTGGGAAGGAGCATGTTCATGGGCTGTTTTTCCCTCTGTCTGGCTGCTCCTCAGTGACCGTGTGGGAGAGTAGTAAGACTCCTCATTCCATCTGCTGGGGGCCCCATCCCTTGAGCCAAGAACCAGAAGCAGAAGTACTATTTTGTTTTTCTCTCCTCACTATTATCTTGGTTAATTCTTAGGTAAAAGGTGTTGCTCTTTATGTAGTTTCAATACAAAACTGTCAGTAATAATGGAACTAATTACAAAACTGACTTAGAGTTTTTGGGATTCAAATACAACACATCAAAAATAATGGTGCTTAGCTCTGTTCTATATATTTGAGATTGGGAAAAGGGGATATCACAGAAATTGAGTATTTTCTTAGACAATCCACTTGACATTCCTTGATAACAGTTAATAAGACATATTTTTGAATTTTTAAAAAATAGTTATGTGCATGTGCTGTCATTGCATATTAAAATTAATTTCTACAACATACATAAGAATATGAAGACTTGTTTGGTAAATGTATATAAGAAATACACTCTTGTGTTTCTCCTTTACTCACATATACAGTACTTTACTTCTGACACCAGGTGTGTGGGTTTTCAAACAAATTTCTAATGGTAGCTGTGGGTCCTATAATACAATTCAATTTTGACACTAACCAGGCTTAGTGCAGATCCCACAGGTTAAAGCCTCGGTCTCAAAAGACTGCCCTCTCTGCCTCCAACTTCAGATACAGTCTCAAGTTGAAATTGTTACCTGTACTTCCGGGTAACTGACTAGAAATTAGGGTTCCCATTAACCTCTCCTCAAGTTTAATAATTTGCTAGAATGCTCACAGAACTCAGGGAAATACTTATTAGTTTATTA